>NC_084923.1:10002500-11252500 GCF_958298935.1 Phragmites australis
GGATATTACAAACGGTTAAAGAAACCTCCTTATTTAGCGCCTCTTTTTTCTACATATGTTTCTATCATGTTTCAAGATTGTTCTTGTTTATATTGTTAACTATTGTTCTTCTCTTTTCTGTATTTCCGCACATTCTTTCATATCTCTTTTTTAAATCCAGTGAATAGGTTGTTTACATTTTAAGTTCTCTGTATGCACAGGAAAAGAACAGGATAAATAAAGATGGAGAGCTTGTGATATCTTCTACAAAAACTAGAACACAGAAGTAATTGTTATTCCATTACTCCTTTTAGTCATCTTGTTTGGATGACAACTGACATGATTTACCATCGTAGGGGCAACATTGAAGATGCTTTGCAGAAAATACAGGTACGCTTCTTCCGTTTCGGTTCTTCTTGTGATAAGTCTCTTAACTTATTGCAAAAATATATCTTGAGCAGGAAATTATTGATGCTGCATCATATGTTCCTCCACCCCCTACAGAAGAGCAAAAGAAGAAGATTGAGAAAATGTAAGCTGTTCGTTTCACCTGTTGCTTCCTCCAAAGTCATGTGTCAATTAGTGTTTCTTATTGTTGGATAGATAATCACCAAAATGATTTGTCTGGAAGTGAAAATCTACATACTGTCTATGATTTCTTTAAACTGCTGCTTGTACTCTTCCTGGTAGTTCTGCATTTCTGGAACATGGAGATGATATGATGGTTATCCTACATATTATTTAAATAGTCTTACTGAGCTTTTGTTTAATATTGCTTTTTACAAGGTTAATGCATGAAATGTGTAGGTTAGTGCTTCTGTATTCTTTCCAAAAGAGTTCAATTATTCAAAATACTAACAATTAGTTGAAGTTAAGATTGGCACATCATTTGCTAATTTATTGCTCAGAACCCATGCAAAAGTCTTTTTTTGGGAGATAATAGAAGCATTATGTTGCTGTTGTGTCTAAATCTCGGTTGTTTTATCTCTTGACTAAAAAATTCAATATATGATGTTTCTTGATGGCAAAGATCGAATGTTCCATTTTTGGGACAAATTACACTGATAATTCGGTTGTTCTATTGGTCATTACAGTGCTGCAGCTGCTGAAAGGAAGAGACTTCAGAAGAAGAAAGTACTTTCACAGAAGAAGGAATTTAGACGGAACAGAACTAGCTGGGATTGATGCAAGGTATCTTGCACAAAATGTCTTTCTGTTTTCTGCCATTCCTCAGTATACGTTACACAACCATTCAGTGTGGTAACTACTGTTGTTTTCTATTGCCTAATATCCCCTTTTTGTTGGTTTAAAAGTTAATAATGACTAAATATCAATACCTTATTAATTCAGATGCTTCGAGTCTCTGGCAAGTGTCATTTGCTCAGCTTATTCCAGTAGATAGCTGATCTGTACTTCAGTGATGTACATAAATGGACTAAAACAAGGGCCAGACTTGCTGGAAGCATCTTGGTGAAGAAGAAAGAAAGTTAAGTTTCATTGGCGTAGCCAGTTTTTGTTTCATCCATTGGGGACTGGCCTCTGACGAGAAACACTGCTTTTGTCCTAAAACGTACTATACACACCAGTTGTCCTGGTCCTGACCTTACTTCATCTGTAACTGAGCACTCATCACCATATTTGTAAGGCCAGCGGGCAGCGGTTCCCATTTGAATGACGTCAGTCCGTGTACAGCTGAATGTTAATTTTTTTTTCTAGCATCGACAGGGAGGAATGCACACTATACAGAGAGCGTCACACAGTAATAATGGCATGGCTAAGGTACTTGAGTATAAAAAACGAGGTGCCAGGTAATGGACTCAAATATTGAAATCACTTAAGTTCATGACAACGGGTAGAGGTGGATAAATGGGTGGTCTGGTACGGCATGGGTCTATTGAGACACGGTCTGTTTAGTCCCGTTAGTTAAATAGTACGTGCCGTGTCGGCTCATGTTTAAGGGATTGGTAATGTTTAAGGGATTGTTAACGTTCTAAGAGGAGTAAATTAGTATGTTTAAAACTATTTCGGTTTCAAAAATAATATAAGATAAATGTTGGGGATCATCTCCCGCCACCCCCTCACTCGAAGGCAACTGCGAAGTTAGCTGGAGGTGCTACGTGATAGCTGTCGTGCTGATTGCAGGAGTTCGTCCGTCAGTCACGGAGATCACGGGGCGAAGTCGGTCGAAGGGTGCGGGCGTCCAAGCACCTGCTGGTCACCGAATCGGCGTAGGCGGAGGCTAACCGACTTCGATTGTCAGGCGAAGCCTCGGTTCGCGTCCCGCATCCTTTGGAGCGAGCGAAGACAAGAACAGGTCTTTGCCGGGGGGGGGGGGCGGCGAAGGCAGCCCGTCATGTGGTCGGGCGAAGAGGGCTTCGACACCTTTCGAGTGGACGGCCAGCTCGACAGTGGGCCCGACTACGGTTGTCCTGGGTACTGTTGTAATTATGGTATCACGCTCATTTGTACCATATTTGTCAGGACCCCGAACCCGGGTTCCCTTGTGCCTCATGTATCAGTCCCTGGATCAAGTAGCTGATACGCACAGAATTCAACAGAATGATATCAAATACATACTTCGAATACAAATAAGTAAAATAAATACCTGAAAAGGGAAAAGATGGTCTGGTGGATAAGAATCCACAGCAAACCAGCCAGGCAGAAGAGCCTACAGCGCAACGGAGCGAAACGACGATACAACCCAATGCCACAGGCAACTCGGGTGTGGACGCGACCTTAGACTTCTTCTCTTCGACTTCATCTGGGTTGAGGTTGATCTCCAACTCAACAATCTGAAAGCAACAAGACTGAGTACGGAAGGTACTCAACAAGTCCTATATTACTTCAAGGGGGTTGATAGATGCATAATGAATATTTCAAGGATAAGGCTTTACGGCGTAGTTTTAAGCGTAAAGCAGGTTTTATGCAAATATTTAGTTATATTCTCCACTATTAACCTTTTGAAATAAATGTAAAAAAGATTTTGAAAACAAACTGCAGGCATCTTCTGTTGGTACTGAGTATCACCTCAAGTCCCCAACGTATTAGAAGGTAACCCGATAACACAGCTTTCAAAACGGTTTAGAAGTAAAACGGTTCAGGCATCTTCTGTTGGTACTGAGTATCACCTCAAGCCCCCAACATATTAGAAGGTGACCTGGTAGCAAAGCTGTCGAAATAGTTTTAAAACCAAAACCAAGGTAACAAGTTGTATCTGGGGGTTTTCAGTCCTGGGAGGGGCTATATCTCACTCCGCAGTTCCTTTTATCACATCTGGTGTACCTCTAGTACCACACAGCTTCTGGTGAATCGAGTCAGGAACCACATCACACGGACATCTAGTCCACACACTCACTCATCAAAACACACGCACCCTGAGTCTATTCAAGTGAGGTCAATACTTTGCATGTCCATGACCGTGAACACGGCTATTCGAATAGGTTTACACTCTGCAGAGGTTGTACAGCTTTACCCATACGATATGCTCAGCCTCCAACCGTTGCAAGCGGAGGAGCGAATCATACCGAGACTCTCCAAACACCTTTCTTGCCGGGCTTTTCCACGAGACACGACAAGTTCCAGAGCTGCATGTTCCTAAGGCCAGCCTCCATTTTTAAGCCTAAGCCGGTCCCTGAACCTCCAAACAGCGTGACAGATAGACCCTTGGCTGCTCGTTGCTCTCAACCTCCTGGTATGATGCCCAACTCAGTCCAGTGAAGGAAAAATCAAGTCCTGCCCATACAGGACGCATGGTTGCACGAGGTGGCTAAGCATGACGGCGCAAGACTCGGTCCTTAAGCGGCCGGGCTAGGCATCTTCATGGGCAATGAATATCATCATGTAACTCAAGCCCCCATAAGCATCCTCCCCGGAGGACTATTCTACCTGCCCGCGTCAAAATAGTTTTCACCCATTTTTACACATCACCTTTCATGTCTCACATGACATCAAGGATTTCCCCACAATCATGGAATTCACAACCATCAGGAATCATGTTATATGAGTTATCATTGATAACAGTAAATTTATCTTCGAAGAGAAGTGTTTTAAAAATGACATCTCCGAGGAGATGTATTCCATCCTAAGCATGCTAGATATCAAGATGTCGTCTATCGTTAATATATTTAACAATAGGTATTCCTAGGGTAATATGTATTCTGGATGATGACATGTATGGCATGGCAGTGTTGATAGGATTAACTACTACAAGCAGTTTGAAAGAAAACGCAATATATAGCACATGCGATAATAAATCCGGTTTTAGTTGATCATGTATATTATTCAAAAATATAGGTTCAATATGATCAAGGAAATAGGACTTGCCTTTTTGAAGGGTTAATTCACGATTGGTCTTGTCTCTTGAGTTTCCTGGGGTTCTTCATCGTTGGACCTTGCCTTCAGTTCCTTCCTCGCGTTCTTACTTTAAACCTTGACTTCGAGTCTATGCATATTAACGACAAAAAGCGCACAACGACTAAGTAATTGAACACCAGAATAAAACCAAGAAATGCCAAAACGGAAGAAAAACAACGGAGAAAACGACGGAAGCTAAACCTAGCGGAAGACGATCGGCAACTCTAATCAACACGAAGCTAGTACATAGAGAATAACGGGATAATCTAGCGAAGCTAGGCTAAGCTATTAACCTAGTTGTTTTATCAACTTAAGAGAAAACCTGAACAAATCACGATTAACTAGGTGAACTCTTATTAGATTAACTGTCGAAGGACGACAGCTAGAGATTCTACGTGTAGGTGAGTACACGTGTACAGGCATGAATATATGTGTAACACTTATGTTTATATGTATACGAGCATGTATACATATATAAATAAGTATAACTCTAGACGATTATCTGTGCTTAAGTGTGGAGATTAAATATTCTAATCTATAGCAATAAAACATGGTCGTTTAGCAACTAACCTTAATTACCTAGTGTTGTTTAATTGCCACACTAATTAAGTTATATTTAATGCTATCATAAAAGCATACAAGTAATTAATTAATTAGGTTAATCTATCCTTTGAATCTAATTAATTAATTATTAAAAGGTTATTCAATTAATTAACTATTAACGTGTAAATTATTCTATCATATTCTATTAACATATATTTATTTATTTAATCACTACATGGGTTAACCTATTACATTAATTATAACTAAGATTTAATCTATAAACTATCACATGAATTATCACATGAAATATCAATTTGTTCTTAAACACTTAATTGAAACAACATTTAGTTATTCTTATTAAGAAAAGGAATTAACCTACTTAAGCTAGGTTATCACATGCGACAATATTGTGATTACAACCTAAACATAATTATGAGATTATCTAACTCGACTTTATTTATTAAAAGACGAGGTCTAAATCTAGATTAAACACGACGACACGAATTAAATACCGGATGAGAAAATAAACGAACTCCAAAATTTACAAGATTTGGCAGGGATCAAGATTATGATTTTAGAGGAATATCGGCGAAAGAATCGTCGAAATCGGAGTTGAAACAGAGGAGTTATAGCGGACGGAAGATTACCAGAATAGAAAATCCTGGAATTTAGAAAATGCTACTGTTTCGTGAACTCGATCCACGAGATTTGGTGGGCCGGTGGGGCATCTGAGGGTGGTGCACCGTGGATCGGAGAGGGGTTCGGTGCAGTGGGCTCAGTCCACGGGCCGGTGAACCAGGGCGGCTCGGCTGGAAGGTCCACCGTGGACCCGGTCGGTGGACCGGCCAATGGGCCCACGCGCCAGATGGGGATAAGGGCGAGGGGGTGGCGATCCTCTTTACCGAGTGTGCGACGCACAGAGAGAGGCGGAGGGAAGAGCCGGAGGGAAGAGGGGTGGCGGCGCCGGAGCTCGGGGAGGGCGACTGGAGAGAGAAAGGGAGCGAACCGGAGGAAGAGACGACCGGCGGCGGCGAGATTCCAGCAGAGACGGCCGGCCAGAGAGGTGAAGGCGGCGCAGCGCGGCTGCTCGAGCTGGGCGGCGCCGGGAGAGAGGAACACATCGGTGGAAGGGAGTCCGGCCGGCGGAGGAAGATGGAGGCAGCACCGGTGAGAAGGAGAAAGGGAGCACGGCGATGCGCACGGGTGGGCAAGGCTGTTCGCAGCGCGGCGCGGCGAGGCGCGGGAGGCGCGACCGAGGGGCACGGTAGCGGCGGCTTGGCACCCACGGGAGGCGCAGGTCGGCGCAGAGGGAGAGCGGAGGAAAGGGAGGCAGGCTCACCGAAGATGGCTGGAGCTCACGGCGACGGGAAGCGGTGCGGTGGAGGCTCGGCAACGGCAGAGCTGCTGCGGCGACTTCGCTGCGGGACATCGCGTGGGTGGTGCGGGGCGACGCGCTGGAGCGCGGCCGAGTGGCTGGTGGCGTGGCTTTGGTGTTGAGGAAGGGCGGGGGCGACAGAGGTGCGAAGGGGCGGTGCAAGCCAACGGCGACGTGACGGCGCAATCGCGTGGGTCGACGGCGCAACGGCGCGGTGCTGTTGCTGCGGCTGTTGTGCGCTTGTGTGTATGCATGTGTGTATGTATGGTGGATGAGGGATGGTTGCTTGCAGGTGAAGCTTGAGAGGAGGAGGGCAATTCGGTTTTGGCTTGCTCGGTGGAGATCAGGGAGAGATGACCGGTGCAGACCATGGGCTGCTGATTTGGTCAGTGTGCTCAGAGAGAGAGAACAGAGAGAGGCATGGGAGAGGTGTGAACGCTAGAGAAAACAGGCGGCTGGTTTGGCTGGCGCAGATGAACAGAGAGATGAGAGAGATCTGAGAAAAGATGAGAGAGAGGGACAACAGTGAGATATTTGTGTATTTGAATTGCAGAAGACGTATTTGAATTTGTAAATGAAATGTGTGATAATTCAAATAGATGTATTTGAATTGTATTTGTATTTGCAAGGATTCAAATTGAATAATTTGAATTGGTAATAGGATTTGGAAATATTCAAATTGAGATTGAATGATTCAATTTGAATGCAATCGAATCGAAATGGATTGGTGATAATTCAAAATTAGTTCGAATTGAAAATGGATTTGAGATATATAGGATTAAACTCAAATAGGAGTATTTGAATTTGGATTTGAAATGAAGTTTGGCATAATTCAAATAAGGGTATTTGAATTAGGAGAAAGATTCATACTTGAAGCTTCAGGATTTGAGAAATGTTTGAATTCAAGAGAATTGAATTCAATGGATTTCGAAATAATTGAATCAAGATTAGGATTCGAACTTTAGAGACATTCAAATTCGAGTTGACCAAAGCTACTTGAGGATAATTCAATGGAATAATTGAATTATAGATTTTAGCTGGATTGGAAGCTCGATTTTCTCGGTTGGGTTTAGATTAGAAATTTGCCGAAAGGAACTAGAATAGATTCGAATTGAGGAGCATTCAATTCGAATCGCTACGCAAGGAACCATAAAAGCAAACAAACAAAAATGCATATGCTCAATTTATGCAACGATTATTTTAGAAACTAATTTAGTGATCTTTGAAATACTTTCGCCCAAAATAATATAATTGAATATATACATACGAGTATATATACATATTCAAACATATAATTCCTTGATTTTATACTAGTTTAATAATTAGAAAAAGTTTTAATTTGGAGCGAATTTTGCTATATTTTTATATGCTAAAATTTAGGGTGTTACAATATTACCCCCGGATATTCCGGGAATGTAGCAGGAAGATATGTAAACAGGACCCGTGATCGCTGGGTACGGGCTATAAATAGAGTCACAGTGTAACCGTAAAAGGTAATTGAAAGCTGTTCCACTTCCAGTACGTGTCACCCTAAGGGACCTTCGACACTTCCACCTCCGAAGGTCCGCCGTGTCTGGGACTTCGATCCCAACAATAAATTTATATCAATTTCTATCTAAATGTGCTCTAAATTTATCTAGTGTGTCTACTCTATCGATCAAAGCGTTTGCAACCTTTATAAGAAGGTAAATTGTAAGTAAATGCGAAAACGTAAATGAGGTAGAGAGAGTAAACTCGGTACAAGGATGTTTTTTTTCCCGTGGTATCGACGGTATGAATGTTACCTTTAGTCCACATTAGAGCTTCATAGAGGATATACTCCGGTCGGCACCTGATTACGGTCTTTGAGCCACCGAGTCACAAAGACAAGGCCTCCACTCGGATGAGCCACTAAGCCACCAAGGTAAGATCTCACCACTATCCTCTCTTCTGGTTTCTCGCCGTCGTAATCACTTTAAAGCTTTAGTCACAAAGGTAAGGGTCTCCATGTCCCCGCACAATCATCTTACTGCCGCTCCACAACAAGTCGGAGGGTCAACAAGCTTGCTAGCGAGTCACCAATACTCTAAAGTGCCGACGTACCAAAAGTTACACTGTTGAATCACTCATTGATCTACTCTCTAGGTAGCAATTACCTAGCAACTCACTCTCTAGGCCTATAAGCACTAATCACTTATTAATCTTGTGTTTAATCGTCTTGGATGATCACTTTAACCACTTTGGTGGCTTAGATGTCTTCTCAGGTGTTTATGAACTTCTCTGGACTCCAGCCCACACAAATGACTGTGTGGAGGGGTATTTATAGTCTGAAACTCACGCACTAGCTGTTAACCCAACAACTCTAAAAAGCTGTTAACATCGAATGATCTGGTGAGAACAATAGTACTAATACTGGATCATCCGGTGAGTACACTCTCATAAACTAGCTGTTGGAATCCCACTCAAACCTCTGTGAACATTGGACACGACAATGTATACTCCACCTTCATCCAGACTTTTCGATGAGTATACCTTAGCCATCCGAACCAACATCTTCTCTATGTAAATTACTCCGGTGCACATCACTTCATCACCGGACCATCTGGTGCGTTATCCTCAGTCAGCCGAACCAATGCAACACTCTCTGAAAAATATGCTCTGGTGTACAAATCTTTAGAGCACCGGACCTTCCGGTGAGGTCACTATGTCTCCCTTTGTCAACAATGCTCTGGGGCATTCCTCCGGTGAGTTCAAATCAATCACCGGACTATCCGGTGGAGTCTTCTTTTTCGTCGTCTTTGCACTGTTCATTGTTCGGTGTATTGTCCAGTGCACTTCTCTTCACCACCGGGCCTTTCAGCGTATTGACCTTCGACCTTCAATAGCTGCAACCTTCTCTTGTGGAAATGCTCCGGTGTGTATCATACCCTGAGCACCGGATCATCCGGTGAGGTCAAATGTCTATGGACACAATGCTTCGATGTGTTCAACCATATGAACACTGGGTCATCCGGTGAAATCATCTCTTTTTACTTTTTCCAATTCAACCAAACTTTATCTCGGCTTCGGTGATTTCTTCATATATTGTATTCATGAGACTTACTAACATATATTTTTTAACAAATATGTTAGTCTCAATGACTATATTGTCATTAATCACCAAAATCACAATCATAATCTAATAGGGTCATTTTTGCTACACACGTGCTGCGATTTCAATCTAGGCACGACCCACTTAAGACCGGGTCGTGCCATATCGACCTGCGGTACAGTAGGCTCGATGACTTTTTTTTGCATGTCAGTCCGTGAAAAATTATAAAAATCAAAAAAACTTATTTTTACCTGGAATCGAACACACTAACATTATATTACATATCATATATGATAATAGATCTAAACAAGCTATATAAGATATTAAAAAATAGAAACAGTTAAACGGATCGTATCATGCCAGCTCGTCGGGCTGCAGCTCGGACCCAGACACCATCCAAGCCGTCGTGTCATATTGACCTGACCCGTTAGTCGCTGTGTCGTGTCTAGGCCGAGCTAAAATAGCCAAGTCTCATGTCGACCCATTTGACTCGGCTCACTTGGCCACTTTTAACAACGGGTCACGCCTGCCTGCATTAGCTTGTTGATCCAGATTTCCTGCTTGACACCATTGTTGGTTCAAACTGCTAATCAGAATAAACCTCGCCATGTCCATGTATCGCCTGCTCTTCATTACCGACTTTTTTTTTTCTGAAATGCATCGTTACGACTTAACAGTAGCAATACCACCTGTCAGAGAGAGCCTCGGACTCGGATTAGGGAGACTGCGAGTTGCATCCCCTGGCAGGCAGGAAAGCGTCATGCGATCGCAGTGACAGCGGTACTACACCGTGCACGGCTGCACGCAAGTCAGATGCCCGGACGCATGCGCGGCAGAGCTCGCCAGGTCAGGCCCGACGACTTGGTCAGTTCGGCACCCCCTAGACCCGCCTGCCATCGCCATTCCGTCGTCATCCTCGCCCACCGCGTCAGGGAGCGCGCGTCACGATGCCACTGCGCGCGGCCGTGTGCTGCTGCAGCTGGCTTTGACTGCCGGGTCAAGACGTGCTCCCACCGACCAGCGTCTCGTTGATGCGACAAGCAGGTTTGTTTTATTTGTAAATTAGAGATTAAAATTATAATTTATAAATTAAAATAAATAGATTGAATCGTAAATGTTAGTGTACAATTTAGATTTTAGATGTCTACCTTTTAGGCCATCTCCAACAGGTATGGCAAATTTGAGGATTCCAGTGCTACAGTACTTTGCGGGGTACTGTAGCACTAGAAATTCGTCTCCAACAGAGTCTGTATTCAGTGATACAGTACTGCTACAGTGTTAGGGATAGGGGATGCTGTAATAGTGATAGGGGATGCTGTAATAGTATTTTGAGGATGAAGATTTGAGGTAGCTGTTGGAGATGGTCTTAGTAGCTTCGATAAGTTATATAATTCAGTTTTTATAATTCAAATTTTATCAACTAATTTTCTATAATCTATAATCTATAAACTGATTTTTACATTTTTCAGTTAAAACAAACAGCCCTTAACAGGGGCTGGACCTCTTGTCGCTCCACCGACACGACGTGAAAAGAGCGGAAAACCCGCACGGCGGAGGCGACCAGGGTGTGCGGCCACGGACGCGACCGACGTCTGTGGAATCGCGCACGAGGCGCGTGCCGTGTGCATCCCGTCCCCTCGGCGGGTGCGCGGGGGCACGAGTTCCTGGGCAGTGCCATCCGGTTACTGTGCTATGGTCAGTGACAATGGTGCGCCAACGTACAGTCCATCTTGTAGCGTTGCTCGTCGCTTCTGCCGCACCGAACGCAGCCGGGAAAACGACAGTAAAAATATTTTTTGCTGGGGCCGTGGGCATCTCATACTTTTCATGCGTTACTGTAGGTTGCCGATCTTTCAACGTGACAATGCATTGGTCCAACCAGTGTTTACGCATTGCTGTTCTGAGTAGTGTAGTTCATGTGATCCACACATGATTTGCCTCTTCATACGGGCATACGATCTGGTGGATTTTTCCATGACGAAGTTAAGGCCCCGCTTGAATAAAGAAAAAACTGAGGAATTGTGAAATGAAAATCCCACAACAAAATTACATACTCGATTGGTCGCATCCAATGATTATGTAAAATTCTTATGGAATTGGTCATTTCATGCAAGTTCTTGAGGAAAATAGGATGCGATCTCATCACAATTTTCTCGCCCTGAACTGGTTTTGTGCCTTGAGAACTTCATGTGTGGCATCCAAACGACCATTTTCTCATTTTTCATGTGTTTTATCTTCTTGTGGGATTTCAAATTACATGGCTTTGGATTCTATTTTTCCTTAGAATATTCCAACCGTTTTCCTTCATTTTATACCTTTCTTAGTTTAAAATCCCTTCATAGAGAGATTCCCTTTCCAAATTCGTTCCATTTAGATTTTTGCACTCCAACAATATTTCCTTCCCTATTCCTTTTCCCAATAGACTTCTAATATTCTATCATTTTTACATAACTACCACAATACATACAATACGACTGCAATGCGTAATACATATACACTATACATGCATTTTGTACTAAATTCGCTAATCAGTTGCATCTATCAAATCTCTCCCGGGTCAAATATATTCCATCTCTTTTTTCTTGCTTTCGATCTGGCCCAGAAACAGATCTCCTCTATTCTCTCTCTCCTTTCCTTCCTAGCCTAGGAGAAGCTTTTCCTTCCTCCAGCCGTAGAAGCGAAGCAGCCGTTAGCTCCAAAGCCGAGCGCCCCCTTTTTATCTCCATCGATTCAAGCCCCATTCAAATCCGAATCCTCTCTATCTCCAAGCAAATTGAGGTCTCATATCCTATCTCTAATCAAATCCAACTTAAATCGCTCTCAATCTCAACCGGCTTGAAGATTTAGATCTCTTCATCATAATCTCCAACGATGGCCAAATCGAGATGTTTGAGGGGGGGAGTGGGTAGAGGAGAAGAGAAGGGCGGAGCTCTATGATGTCGTCTCCATGGATAGCGCCCTCAGATGGGGGGAGAGGGGCGAGCCCTCCCTGCTGTTGTCGTTTATGGATGTCGCTATGCCACGGCGCTCAGCCTCTGCTCGTGATGAGCCTTGGTGTGCCAACGAGTTGAGTCGTTGCCGCTATGGATGTGCTCTATCGTGTTGTTCTTTTCTTTTGCCGTGCTATTTTGCCGGTCTGTGCTTTCTTATTCGATCTCCGCCGTGGGTGTATGGCCGGTTGGCCACATCGGCGTTGAGCTGTCATATTTCACGTCTCTGGTCGTGTCGTTGAGCTAGCCGTCGTGCTCCTCGTGCGTGTCGCTGTCACTGCCCCTCGCTTCCACCTGAGCGCGCGACGTCAACGGTCCTTCCGCTCGAGCGCTTGACGGGATAGAATAGAGAATCCCATGCCTCTGGGAACCTCTCTCCTATCCTGTCCCGCGCTAGCCCGCGATGAGCGTTATAGTCTTTTTCCCATCGCGAGGGAACAAGAAACGCGACAGGAACCCTGGAAGATGGTCTTAGCTTTGGATCATTCCACAAGCTTTTTGAGGCTTCAGACGTGTTTAGTTAGTGAATATAAACTTATCACGTCTACACATCCTTAAACATGTGTTTGGTTTAACATCATAATTGTGATGGTGGCTCATCAAACTTTCTTATTATTTTTATCTCATATATCATAGACTTATTTTCATATCGAAGTTTTTCACAAATACACCGGTCATTTTATTCGGCGCATTTTATAATAATCACACTTTATCTAATCTTAGTTATAGAAAAGTTACGTGTCAAGTAGCCACTAGCAAAACATTTCCCAACACACAGCACGGGAACGGTCTTCCACCACCGCTAAACCCTCTCGAAAGAATCCCCAAATCTCGCACACCCCGAAGCCTTCAAGGCCCGAAACCCTAGCTTCTCGGCCTCCCCAGCGCCACCCCCAATGGCTCCAGGACTCCGCCGCTTTACCGACATTGCCGGCGACGGCGCGCCTCGGCTCGACGCTGCATCCGGCGAGGAGCTGGTCCGCGTGGATCGCTCAGCCTCTGTCGCCCTCGGTCGCCGCCCGCCGGAGCCCCCGGGGACCCTCTTCGTCACCACCAGGTAGCGAGCTCAGCTAACGCGACTGCCTCAATCACTTCTTGTGATGCCCAGTGTTTCGCTTCACTGTTGGCCTATTCAACTAGGAGGGTGATTTGGCTAAGCGAGACGGAGAAGGGCAACGGCTGCGCGGTGGACTTCCTCGCCATCTCACTCCACGCCGTGTCGCGCGACCTGGAGGCGTACCCCTCGCCCTGCATCTACACGCAGGTGATTGGAGAAGCAAGCTTTCCTGAGTGCTCGCTGTAGAATTACCGTTTGTTGTGGTCTAATGGGGTCTAACAGTTGAGCTATCTTTGCTTTAATTGTGGTGTATACTTGCTTGAAGTGACATGAACCATGGATTGGTCCAGGTCCCAGGAGTGTTTTTAGTTGTAAGCTTGGTGTTGGTGGTGGGGATTGGGCAGTACATTTCAGCTTGAAATGATCATGCTGAGAGGTTCCTTTGATCGCTGGAATAACAGAAAGTGTTCTTCTGCTGTTTGCTGGATATTCTGAGAATACCTTGCAGCTTGTAGAGAACAAGGAGATATGATTATTGAGTGTAGGATTTTAGTCATGCGGCGCTTAATTATATTTCTGGTTATTGCAGTAGTAGTTTTGGGCTGTGGTGTGCAGTTTGCGCCATTATGGCTTTGGGTTTCCCAGTTTTTGCTACATTGGTATTTTGCTTGGTTTTCTTGGGACGTTCGAGCTCAGATGTTCCTTTGTGGATATGCACAAGGTTGATCAGCTCAGGTTCATATGGTTGTTAGACTATTTGTAGCTCATGTATTTCCATGGGTGGACAAAGTTCCATCTTGGAAGCATCTTAACGAGGAACAATTATGATCTCCGCATGTATGTGAGAGGTGTCAGGTGGCATTTATGTCTCCGTTCTTGATAGGTAGCGGGACCTGCGTTATCTCCTTATTGCTTTATCCATTTGCTACTCATTAATAAGTTACCAGTTGCCACTTGCCAGATGCTGTTAGAGTGTCAGGACTTATATCTACCGTAGTCCATGGAAAAATAAAGCTAATCTTCATTTGCATACAAATCAATTTAGTCTTGTGCTGTTGGTTTAAATTTTGTGATTGAGACCCCTCTTGAACTTATATTATAGCTGTGTTCCTGATTTGTGACAGTCTTGATCTGTTCTTCGTGGTTGATAGGTAGGCAGTAGGCCACAGTGTGTGTCTGTTTCCTTTTATTTTCTACTTTTGAGAAATATCTGGTAACAATGTGTGATATTTCTTATGTTTAATTTGAAGATTGAGGCAGAAGTTGGCACTGATGAGGTGGCTGGTGATTTGGATCCTGAAGCAAATAGTGAATTAGAGTTATCAAGAGTCTCTGAAATGCGCATCATACTGGCTGACCCTGGCCAATGTATCCTTGTAAATTAGCTTGTCTCATTCAAATATTGTTTATTGTTGTATGTTCTTATGCATTATGCTGGAATCTTTCAGATTGCTCATTCATTTTTCTCTTTTTCTTCTTCTTCTTCTGAGGATTCATTCTATTTTCTCATTTGACATGATTGGTTTCCATTCAGACCGCAAATATTTTTCTCATTATTGTACTGTAAATGTCAGGTTATTGTGCTCCTGAAGCACGGCATGGAAGTGCCAGCTCAGTAATGCTCAAGGAGAGCATTAGAAGTGGAATGTGCCTTCCATCTCTTTTGTTTGTTAAGTGTGAAGAAGTCTTTGAAACTTATTCGTAAACAATTACTTTTACATTATAGAGCTATCCAACTGAACTAAATCTCTAACGCATTCCAATTTGGCATTGACACTACTTGTTGCATTATGCATATAATTCGCACAGTTGACCTTTGGATATTTGGTTGCACAACTGAATGCTGTTCCAGTCGGTAGATTGCCACATAAGCTTGACTCTTGAGTTCCTGAAATACTTATGTTATTCCATGCTTGGCATGGGATGCCTTGGATCCTTGACAGAGCTTCCAGTGGATGCACTCTTTGATATTTTCTGCAACTGTGCTGAACTAAATCCTGATCCTAATGCTGGTAAGCAACGAAGTTACATATAATAGTCATAAATAGTTCTGCTGCAGATCTGTGTATTCTTTTGAATTTCCAGAGCGCAATGGGGAGAATGGTTGGTTCCACAGTGATGATATGGCTGATGGTGGTTGGGTTCATGGCGATGAAGACATGGTTGATGGTAAGTATTACACATTTCTTTTCTTTTTTTTTTTACATTTTTGTGCGAATGTTTGAGCAGCACATTGATATCTTACCTTGCATGCAGAGAATGGCCCTGAGCCCCCATTCATCAGTATTGACCCGATTGGTCAAAATGGTGGATATGACCTCAATCGTTCAGTACTTGAGGTATGCACTGAATTGATTCATGTTGCTAGACTCTTTTGGGTTTCCTTTTCATGACCATGTAAACATATTAATGAGGGTGATAAATGCCAGGGTGTTATAATTCTTATTTAGGCTCAGTTGTAAGTTTGGGTCTTCTATTCTATTGTTGTTGCACAACCAATGGAAACCATCATGTAACACCAGTACATGAGACTGTAGTGGGCCATGACAATGGGCTTGTCCGAGTTGTGGCTGTTAGCAGTAGTGCTTATGCATTGGGAACAATATTAATCTTGAATTATTGAGCTTGTGGTAAATCAAAATGTAGTGAATCAAGCATTCGGAATACTCACCTATATTATCTGTTACAAACTAATGATGCGTTTATATGAAATTATGAATCTAGAACTATCTTTATCACTTTATATCTGTGATTAACTCCCAGCTAACATTTGCTGGCGTTTACTCTCGCAGCTTCATATCAATGACCAGCGTTTTGAAGATGCAGAGGAAGAGAAGGAGAGCAGTGAAAATGGACATTAGGAAGGCACCATGTGGCTTGTTTTGTTGTAGATCACTACCGATGCAGCTTGGTTTGCCTCATACTGTTTCGTCCTCGTTCTCTTTCATTTTCCATTCTGGATGTTATAGGATTAACATCTCTGGGCGACTTTGTAGAGTTGCATCGATGGTTGCTTTTGGTGAGAAGAAGGTCTTGCTGCTGGTCAAGAATGTAACTTGTAGAGCATGATGAAGAATCAAGTGAAAGTAGTTCAGTACTTTTGATCTAACAAGTAGAAGGTGAAATGGGGAAACGAAATATATTATCTTTCCCCTTGTATGTTATGGTACAATTATGTTACTCCTATTTAGAATCACTGGTTTAAAAGTCAAATTGGGTGGAAATAGGACGCATTTTGCGTGTTGCCTGGAGCTATTGCTTAACAGTGTGTTTGCCATGAGTGTTTGGTGCTTCACGTGATTCGATGTTTTCACGAGATTATCATACCAAAGCCTGATTAAGGGCTAAAACAAAAGACAAATGAGTCCACACACAATCCGGCATGCAGACAGGCACAGCATGGCCCTGATCTGTTCCTGAACATCTGAGTAATTAGCATTAACTTGACATATGACAAACAAACCAAGTTCTGGCCTAGAACTGCATTTATACAAAGCGCATCTTGATAGTGACAAAGGTAAAAAATGGATGATTAGCCATGTTTGGCACGAATAACTTCTATCCGCCAAGTGAGGATGAAAAATTCTCGGTTACATGGAAGGAAATAACAAGCTTCTCACAAGAAAATTAAAGGTCTACAGGAAATACCCAGTACCTGTACAAGGAGACAAGAACATTACAAAACATAAAAGCCATGCAGCTTTAATAATTTGATCAGGACAAACGAAACCGTCTTGCAGCAGGGAAAGCTTGCGCGATTGTATTCACAAACTATACGGAGACTTGGTCTTCACAAACTATATAAGTGCAGCAATAACCTCTTGCTCAATATCATCAGAGATCAACAGTATTGGTCTTCCACCTTTTATGACTTCCTGCAATACTGAAGACATCCTTGCATTGGTAATTTTCTTGTCCAATAGAAGCAACTGAATAATGAAAACAGAAATATCAAACATCAGTTTTTAAAATTGAGAGGAAAGGAAATCAAAAGATGCATGTGCACATGTAAGCTACTGTGCACATGGCTATCAAATGAAAGGGAATACACGTTAAGAGCAAAATGATAGAACAAATAACAAATTAGTTGATCCTTCTTAGACACATCATCGATCTATTTTATTCTGGCTACTGCCATAGCACAGGCTTTCAGCAGTCTACCGCCCCTAGATGTTAGGAACTAAAGAGCCAAAAGACATGTTCAAACATCAAATCTAATGGATCATATAATGTCAAATGAAGGATATGTTCGTTAGAGTAAAAAAATTAAAAAATGGTTCTTTGTTGGTAAGAAGAGAGCCAAAGATTTAGTTGCCAAAAGCTAAACAAAATAATATTTATCGTCTTCTTTATAATGTAGGGTTGTTACATCCTATTAGCATCCAAGCAGTAAACCAGGAAAAAAAATCAATCTTTCACATCATTTCCACAACTCAAAAATGGCTGACAATAAAAGATACCTTTGTATCCCAAGCATGCAAGGGGCCTGAGCTGCCCAGCTTTCATGATAACAGCAGTGAAGCAAGGAAAAAATAATAATTCTTCATATTTGCATCACTTGGTAAACTGGAAAATGGCTGCAAATAAAAGCTATCGTGTGTGCCAAACCTGCAAGGGAGTTGACCCAAGCTTTGATCATACACAATAGAATATCTTCTTATAGAACGTACTCACTCCTCAGGGATCTTGCACTCTCACACAGTCTGGAGTCAGCTGAAGCAAGCACCTCCAGTCGTCGCGCTCCCATCCCATGTGTCCGTTTGCTTGGTGCCCCTCATTTGTGAAAAACTAACGCTGGCCGGTGGTTCCTCGAGAAAACATTTCATATTAGTTCATTCACCATCTGTGGCCCACGATTTTTCCTCATCTGCTCTGCATCGCCGGCCTTTCTGCAGCTCATTTCACCACCTGTATTGCAGTTCATTTCACCATCTGTACTACTTTACATTAGTATCCATTTAATTATAATCTATTTACGCAACCGTCTTCTCGAAAATAATATGTTGAAGTTTAGGATGCAAAAAAGACATACCTGCACCGAACCTCCTTGGATTTAATCAAGTGCCATCAGACTGAAGCGTTATTCCCAATCTGCAATTATTAGTCCTTCCATATCTCTTAAAATCAAAGGAAGCAATGCTGGTATAAATAATTTGACTAATAGGCAGATGAGGAAAATATGGAGCAAAGACTACTAAGCGATGCACATTAATTAGATTCAGATTTATTTACCTTTTTCAGACAAATTTCCTGCTCTCAAAAACTGGTGAAAGTTCATGAAAGAATCAAGACGTATCAATATTCACCCTGACCATTTTGCAAAATATATCTTTCACATTCGCACGATAGTTTATTAGGTCCAGACCATCGCTAATTGCATGTGGAGTAAAACTCAAAATAAATCAACATGTATCAGAAAACAAATCAATCATGTAAACTTTTAGTTGGACAAGTACAAACCTGCTCTGTTAACTCAAGAGCATAGGAACTACTCCAAGCTGTCCAAACTTGAGCGTACTACCAGATTTGCCAAGCTGCTAAAAAATATTGACCAGATCAGATCTGCGCACCAAGGCAGCAATCATATGCTGGTCCTAAAACCAGAAATCAAAAGAATGTTGTTATTCCCCATTGAATTATGAACAGCAAGAAATGATCTTGAACTAAAGAATGGAAAATCGAAATGAATATGGAGAATTTTTTTGACCTGTATAATACCGGAATTATACTTACCGATATTCTTGTTTATATTTAGAAAAGTGGTTGCCAACTCAACTCAAATTATTAATATATAAAATTTTATTATACATATGTTGATATGGTACATGCCAAGCAATATATTTCTTACCTACTGCATCCATAAATAAATACCTCAATGTATACAAAATATCAACTCCTGTTCCAGAACTTCGCCCAGAAATTCTGCACCAACATAAGTTCGCTCAAGCAATAAACAAGATGAGTGTAACTCAAGCTCAACATATCCTGCAGCTTGACAAGTATAGTATTAGTATATACATGAGGCACAATCCTCACAAAGCTATTAATTGCTGAAGGTTGCCTGACTAAGATGTTATTTATGGAAGAGTACTGACCTGAAACTATGATCAAATCACAGAGAAGGTCTGGTGCTTTTTTTTGCTCCAAGATCATGAGCGAAGGTTCTAATTTGTTCTTGCCTCTTTGGACCTGCATGCAACCAAGTAAAACCTGTTATCTTTTTAGACAAAAAATATTAACCAACACAATAAAATAAGAACTAACACTCTGAAATGATCTTTGTTGCTGCCCATTTGTCCTGAGAGCATGAAACTTAGTGCAGAGCCTGATGAGGATGTGGCTGCCAGCTGATCAGCTACTCGAGGGAGACATCATGGCACCGAGGCACCGAGTGTTCAGCTCATCATAAAGATTGATGCAGGATCGATTGCATCATTACATTTTAATATGGTCATGATCAGAAAGCAACCACTATATCTTGCATCATCAGGGTCTTGTGATGCCCGTTTCCTTTTCCCGCTGGGCCAACCTAGTCTCCCCGCACATGTGGCCCAGCCTAGCCCGCTACTCCATCCCTCTCTTCATCTCGCTGACAGCCGAGGCCCACCTGTCACCCCCTTTCTCCCGTCGCGTGCGCAATCGTTCGCCGAAACTGCCGCCCCCACGTCCACCGCACCCCACAACCCCAAACCCGCAACCGCCGCCTTCTCTCGTGACTATAAAGCCGCCTAACCCCGCCACCCTCTCTTTTTCCCCTCAACCTGTCGCCCGAGCTCGCCGTCGTCAAGCCGCTATTGTTGCTGCCTGAAGCTCAGTCGCACGAAGACTACCACAACCCAGCCCTCCCCGGCGTATCTAAGGCCACCCTCGGCTTCGCAGACCCCCAGATTCCTCCCTTTGCCTCCAGAACCACCTCCTCGTTAAGCTCCAGTGAGTCTCGTCGCCTCTTCACCGTCACCGGCTTTCCCTATTGTGCCTTGAGGTCCGTTGACCCTCTCATCGGCTTCGTAGGACCCCTAGCGAGCTTTCCCGACCCTTGGCTCCGCTTCTCCATTACCGTAGTCGAGCCCCTATCGAACTCCGACCTCATCGTCGTCGTATCACCATTGTTAGACTCCCCCGAGCCCTCCTCAACGAGCGCGACGTCTTCGGTAAGATCCCCGTGCACCTTCCATCATTTTTCGCCGCTCACCGTAGGTCATAGTGCACTGTAGTGCGGTAGCGCATCCCTCCGGTGATGCTCCAATCATACCCGCGATGGTGCTGCTGTCCTCCAAGTCACCATCGGCCGCCTATTCCCCTAATCTCCTTGAGCCGTCCGATCTAAAACATAAGGCCGAAATCACTTACCCCTTTCGTTGTGTAATCGTTCCACCATGGACCAGTGGACCAAGTCCACTACGCCGGTCCACCGTCATAGTCAGTAACCACATAGATGTCACGTCAGCACCCCGAGCTCGGCCAGCAGTCCCAATTAGCAATGACATCAGCATTACGCAATAATTAGGATTTTCAGTAAAAAATAAATCCTATTATTCTCTGAAATTAGGTCTTTTACAATTTAACCCCTAGGATTTTTTGTTTTCACAAAAAGAGCCATAACAATATTGTTATTTTACTTTTAGCCCCTTATATTTTTATAGATTTACATATAGGTTCCTGAACTTTTACAAATAAATCCTTGGTCCTTTACCAAATAGTCTCTACTCTTTTACAGAAAGATCCCTGTAATTTCAAACCTTTATAAAATTTTTATACGAGCTTTGTTTTAGGCGATTCTTGTGCTCTCGCGATCGTAGTAATGAGTACTTTCCGTTAGTAGGCTTTTTATAGTGCTTTACTACTGTTTGGTGTACTATTCTTAGATGTTTGTTTTTGCTTATTTCTGGTGTTCACGAATGCAGTAGGAGTCGAGCAGTTCGTGAACTTACAGGACCAGACTTTTGAAGAATTTGAGCAACCCGCTGTTGAAGGCAAGTGTCTTTGATCGCACTGACCTTATTGTAGGAAAGTGTGTCGTTTACTTTTAGTTGCATGCTTTTCAATATGAATCCTGTTGATATGGTTTATTGGATACTTCTATGATTATCCTTGTCGCTTGTGTTGTAGTTTGGGTGTCAAGGGTACAAATGCTTAGTCGAGTGGTTTAAATGTTAATTTGTTAAATGGTCTATTCAACATGAACCCGTTTGGGTAATCTTTTGTAGGAACATGGATCATAAGGATCTAGGATGGTTGGTTTGGTTAGTATAGCTGCTGTGTGTGCATTGGGTGATGTGTGGGTGCCTGCCTTAGATCCTAAGGGCCGTTTCATGGATATGTAACCCGACACAACAACACGACCACGAGACTTATATGGGTACGACCTGACCAATTAATTAGATGTCCTCCTTATTCTATACGCACCACTTGACAGTTGAGTGGCACAAGAGGGGGCCTTTGTAGTGGATGAAATCCATGTTAACGGTAAAACCTTAGTGGGTGTACACAAATTTGGAGGCGCTATGTAAAGGTCTTATAGTGAGACACTGGCTTTACACCTTAGAAGTGTGAAGGAACACGAGAATCACGACTCGTGGGTAAAGTGTGCAACCTCTGCAGAATGTAAAACTGATATATCAGCTATGCTCACAGTCAAGAGCGGACTTAGACTTCTTTATGATTAGAGAGGGATATTAGATGGTTGGTTTTGGTAATCGAGTGGTGGTAACCAGATGAGTTGGTAGTCAGATATGGAATATCTGGTGAGTTTGGTAGTCGGATGGAATCCAAGCTGTTTACCTTAATGTTGGTGGCATCACACATAGTAATTAGGACCGTTATGTCTTTTTGAGTTCTAGATTAGGATAACATAGATGTAGTAAACCTAAGTCAAACCTTTCTTGCCTTAAGCCCTCATACCATACCTTCCTACACTTGCAAAGTCCTCTACGTGCTCACGCTTGCTTTCCCTCAACCACTTGTTGCTGCTCAGAAGGTGAAGACTTCGAGGATCTTCCGGATGATGGAGCTAAGTTATAAGAGGAGGAAGACTTCAACCCAGAGATGATGTTCTAGGTTGGCGCTCCCCCAGACAATGCCTATGAATTGATGAAAGACCCGCCACCAATAGGTTATCTTAGTGTTTTTATTTAAGACATACAAGTTCTTTTGTATTGAACCTTATCGTTATGTAGTGACACTATAATGATTTCACTTATGACATGACCACATGTATGAAAATTTGATCTTGGCAAACATGTGGAATGCACTTGGTTTGTTCTTTTGAAATCGGGTGTGATAGAGGTGGTATCAGAGTCGTGTTGATAGTAAGAAGCAAGCCTAGCTAAAAATGATTGTTATTAAGGACCTATCTTTATCAAAATTAATTTCTAACAACCTTTTGCTCTACCAGTTTCGCTTCTGCTCTCCCTTTTATCACTGCTGTTTATAAAACTTTGTAAAATGGTTACTGACTCATCTCTCTCATTCAAATTTTTTTAGATGACCCGCATGAAGCAGATGCCCCGCAAGAAGATTGGTGGTTTCATTTAAGGCTGGAAACGAGCCGAGCCAAGCCTGGCTCGGCTCGGCTCGTAAAAGCTCGGCTCGGTTCGGCTCGGTTTGCGAACCGAGCTAAAATATTGGCTCGGCTCGGCTCGGTTGCTGGCTCGAGCCGGCTCGAGCCGGCTCGCGAGCTTTCCAGACCATCAGGCATCAATGCATGACAGAAGCTCAAAAACACCTCACACGCAAATAGGGAACACACGATAACAACAACTATTAGATTTATTTATATACATTCATGCATGAGTCATAAAACACAGCTCAAGCTCACACCAGGTAGTCTTAGACTTGCTGCGGCTTTGCAGTCTTCATCACCACGCCCAGCTATATGCCTATATAGCTCTGCATTGCATCCATCATGAGGCCTAGCTATGAATAAGTAGGGCAGCAAATCAATGGAGCAAAAATATGTACACATGCACAGTCTACAAGTAAACAGACTGATGCTAGAGTGCTGAACTACTGAACCAGGCATGCCAACGGTCCATGATTTGGTTTGGCTCACGAGCGGCTTGCGAGCTAGCTCGGCTCGACTCGGTTCACAAAACGAGCCAATGGTGTGGCTCGGGCTCGGCTCGTTTGGGTAACGAACCGAGCCGAGCCGAGCCGAGCCTCCACGAGCCCGAGCTAGCTCGTGAGCCGCGAGATTTTTGTCCATCCTCCTAGAGCTTCAGGCGGGGAAGTTCCCTCACAACCTTTGGACAATCCTTGAGGGTTTGAGCTACCAGGAGACCTTGATCTACAAAGGGATCAGGACCCACTCATCAACCAAAGCTATGCTTGGATGGTGGAGGTGATTATCTTTGAGAAGCGCCCGGGCGACGGCGATCACAAGGTGCGCAGGATCCACTCAGCCCTCGCCCCGAGAGAGACCTTCGCAGCTGGGATCTGTGATGCAGCTCGCCAGGCACTTTCTGTCCTCTGCGTAGAGTACCACTGCACTATTCAGACTACGCGGTACAACTTTTACCCTCAGCGTAGGAGTGGCAGCTTGGAGGTAACCTTTACCGCCACCAACAGGAAGGGTGATGCCAGACTAGTGGAGCAGGTTCGCCTCACCTACACCTTGACTTAGGAGCTAAACAGAGCCCTTGACGAGCTAGACGACGTGCATTTGAGGCTCACTGAGGCAGAGGAGATGCCCGAGCCAGCGTTGCCACGCTCTCTCTCCCACAAGAAGCTCCACCTCGACGACGCTCTGCGTGTTGCACTGTGTCACATCCGGTTTAAAGACCAAACCAGATGCATCTATATGTATGCTAGGATCAGATTACACATACATATCAGTGAAAAAACAGACTCAATGCTCATTACACCATTATTTATTACAAAATAAAGCATATTGATGAGAGGGAGTTCTTACTCTCCTAGATGGACTCCCAATGATCAAGCCCATTAGGTGATCCTTGCAAATGTGTATTTGCTTCATTTGTGATTTTTGAGGTGTATCTTGTGGTGGTCTAACATCTTAAGCTTGAGCTTGAGCTTCCTCTTGAGAGATATGGACATCTTATTATGGAAGTGGTTGATCATCATTCTCATCATCTTGATCGACTTGGGGTTCCATGAAGGTGTGTGGAGTGGAAGTAGAAAGTACATTTTCATCATCCTCCTTAGGCTTGATATCCCCAATCGTCATATTCTTCATCACATCTCTTAAGGATTCATCACCTACATCATCATAAGAAATACCTTCTATTTGGGAGCCATTAAATTTATCAAACTCCATATCACAAGTTTCTTCAACAAAACTGGTGGCATTATTGAATATTCAATATACTTTTGAGTTCGATGCATAACCATTAACAATCTTGAAGATCAAGTGTATCTCTAATAATCATCAACAATGACAAGGTAATCTCTACTAAGACTTTTGTAGGTAGTTGGTCCGAAAAGATCTATGTGCAGAAGCTCCAAGGGTCTTGATGTAGACATCATTGACTTGTATGGAAGCTTGTAACTTGTTTTCCCGCTTGGCAAGTACTACACAACTTGTCTTTCTCGAACACTACATCCTTCAAAGCAATCATCATTCTATTCTTGAATGCCTTCTTGAGTTAGCTCATTCCAATGTGTGAAATTCGACGATACCAAAGCCAACCCATAGATGTATAGTGAAGAGGCATGTTGTCAAGCTAGCTTCATTAGTGAAAAAATTCACAAGATATGTATATTCATGTCTAAAACCTTTAAAGATTAGATCATTATACTTCTTGGTAGTTATGAAAACATCAACATCACTATTTACCTTAGAGTTATCACCAAAAGTGACTTTATCATGATTGTCCACTTCATCTGCTAGTGAGGTGAACATCTTTATATTGTCGTTCATATGTTGTGTGCATTTACTATCAAGCACCCAATGTTTTTCACTGGCTTTGTAGTTCACCTACACATATGAGATCAAGCTTTTTTGTTTAGGTACCCAACCAAGTTTGGTACCTTTCATGTGAGACACAAGAGTTTTATGCACCCAAAGTTGCCTAGGAAGCTTGCTCTTAGCTTGAGTTCTAATGAATTTAGCCAAAATTTTACCACTCTTAAGCTTATACAATAAGAAATAATTGTCATTAAAAGTGAACTTGTACTTAGGAGGTAAAGTAGGAAAGAGTTTAGTAGGAATTGGACACTCTCTTGTATTGTGGTTGATGACCTGACAATGTTGGCAATATGAACCAACTTCTTTGATGAAGCGTTTATTTATCTCCGTTGACTTGGTGATGTTCTCCACCAGGTTTGGGAGCATCTAAGGTCTATCTTGTTGTAGTACATGACATTCTTCACGAGGATTTTCTTGTGCTTGTATTCCCCCTTAATCAATCGGGCCACATACAAATTGAGATTTGTAATATCATTCATGAGCTCTTGCTCACTTGCATGGTTAGTCTTAGAAGATGATAAAGTATCATATGAAGAAGCGCATGGTATATCAATAAGATCATCACAAGAAGTAGATGTATTGACCTTAACAACATCAATAGTAGGCAATTCATTCAAGCTAGGATCAATAACATCATAAGCTAACTCAAGTTTTTGGTATTTGCATTTCAAGTTTACATACCAAGCTTAAGCTTCTTATTGCTCTCTTCAAGAGATTTGCTAGATGCAACTATTTCATCATGTTTGCTAAGCAAATCATTGTATTTAGCAAGTAAATCATCATGATTAAAACTAATCTTGGCATTAACATTTTTAAGAGACTTGATTTTAGCCTTTTGCTTCTTGATGATAGTAGCATTGTCATTCATAAACTTAGATAAATCATTAGGAGAAAAATCATCATCATCACTACTATTATCATCATTCTCACTATTGACCTTGTTGTTACCTTTTGCCATGAGGCACAAATGTGGTGGAGGTAGTGGTGGATTATCATTAGTGATGGCGAGGCTCGCGAAGTCCTTATCTTCATCATCACTTGGATCTTTACTTGAGCTTTCGCTGGAGACCTATTCACCAACAATAAGCCTTGCGGCCTCCACCCTTCTTGTTGAAGAGCTTCTTCTTCTACTTGTCTTGGCCCTTTACCTTGTGCTTATCCTCATCCTCAGTTGCATCAATCTTCTTGCTATTGTTTTTGTTTCTCTTGTCGAGATGAGGGCAATCATATGACATGTGGCCATATTCACCATAATTGTAGCACTTTTTCTTCTTTTCACCACCAAACTTGTCAAATTTCTTGGACCAAAATTTGTTCTTATTGGGATTATAGTTGTAGCCTTTATTGCCTAACTTGGATATCATCTTTGTGGTTCTTCTCATGAGAATGGCAAGCTCGGTGTCAGATTCATCATCATCTTCATCATCTTCGTCGCTTTCACTTGATGATGGAATCTTCACCTTCTTCTTGCTGTTGTCAATCATCTTGGCCTTGAGAGCAAGATTCTTCTTGGAGGAGGATTCTTCTTGATCTTCAAACAAGAATATCTCATGAGCACGAATCTTGCCCACGATATCGGTGACAGTCATGTCATTGATGTCTTCCTCATTAAGAAGAGAGATGATAATATTGTATTGCGGCTTGAGAAGCACCATCAAGATCCTAAGAATAATACCTCCTTGAGATAATTGAGTGAGTTCAAGAGAATTAATTTCTTCAACAAGCATATTCATGCTAGAATACATATCATTGTATAGCTCATTGGGAAGCATCTTAAATTGATTAAGATTGTTCATTAGCACATGATATCTTTCCTCTCGGAATTTTGTAGAACCCTCATGAATTTCACAAAGACTGGTACAAATATCATGAGCTAATTTCTTACTCTTACTCTGGAAAAGACCTCTTCACTAATTTCCTAAAAAATAACATTTTTAGCCTTAACATTCCATCTAATTTGTTGTTTGGTAAATGATTGATCAAACCCAATAGAAGCGTCTAGCTAAACTTTGGGGGAAGTAGCCTCGAGATAGCTCACCATGCGAACTTTCCAATAGAAAAAGTTCTTTCACTCTGTCGAAGATTAGTTCCCGACAATATGTCCGTAAATTGACTGGGTATCTTCGAGTGCAGGGATTAATCACAAGACGAGACATGCGATGTATATAGGTTCTGGCCTCCGATTGGAGTAATACCCTACGTCCTGTGGGGGTGGCGCTGTTGTATATTGATGATCTCGAGTATAAATAATGTGGCTAATACTATTACAAGGAGTAGATCGGATCTAATCTAATCTAGGGCTAAAGTTGTCGAGTAGCTCCTCTTCTAGGGTCTTGATGCTTGCCTCTCTCTCTTTCTTGTCTTGCCCTCCCTCCAACCTTTCCGCCTTATATAGGGGTGAGGTACCGACTCCTATCCAGCCGTAGTCGATAGAGAGTTGTCTTCCTTGGCATCCAAGAAAATAGATCTATTTTGATACTGATCGTATCGAGTTGGGTAACCAATCTAAACCTTCCTAGTATGTAATTCCTTGATTCTAGGTGTACCTGGCACCGCTGATTTGGTTCCGTGATATCTGGAGTTGCCTAATATATGTTGTACATACCCTGTCTGGGTATGATATACTTCTTATGCGTATATACCTCATAGTTAGATATGCGACAGTAGCCCCCTAACTCTACCCAGGAGGAGAGGTTTCCATAAGCGCCCACTCGTGTACCACCAAGTTTAAGCTTGGTCGAGTAAAGTGGATTAGGCTCATAGTCGAAAAAATTGAGTATGGACAGATCCTTCCTCGAGTATTGAGTGGAAGGCCAGTCGGGTTGAGTGCCCTGCGGCTAACCGCACTCAAGACTTGAAGAAAAAGATTAAGGAACTCAACTGATCAACACCGACTCAGAGTAGAGTTAAAAAAAACCTTTCAAAATTTGAAACGGCGGGTAGAGGCGCATTTAATGCGGGCAGAAGGGCATGCAGAGATTCGCACGTCGTCGTCGTTCCTCTTTTTTTGCACTTATCAAAGCATTGTAAAGGTGGGATTGGTCAAAGAGACGGTAACTTTTTGGTTATTTTACACGTATGACCCGGACTTGTAGCGGCCATTCCTCGTCATTGCCACCGGTCTTCCTGCACAAGCCTCCCGGCTTTCTCCGCCCCGACACGCACCACCGCCAAAAGAAGTTAGATCCATGGATCCCAGCTCTTCTTCGAAGATCCCGACTTCCTCCTTGCCAGAGAAGCGGTCAGACGCAGCAGCTGCCGACGCCTCGCTCGATGAGTACGATGAAGCGTGGTTCATGATCGAGGCCTGGACACCCTCGGCGATGCAAGAGTCTCGGCTAGCGGAACTCAAAGCAGAAGGAGTGGTGCCGCCATGCAGCCTGGTTGAATGGAGTACGACATCTGGTGAGATATTCCCTTCCTGCAAGATCGAGCATGAGTTTGTGGTTTTTGAATCTTTCTTCAGTTGCGGTTTTAACATCCCTCCTTGCAAATTTCTTCTCAATGTGCTCGATCGATATCAAATTGAACTTCACCACCTGAACCCCAACTCCGTCACCATGTTGAGTGTTATTGTCCATCTATGTGAGGCTTTCCTTGGCATCGAGCCAAGTTTAAATCTTTTTGAATACTTTTATAAACTAAAGAGGATTACCGAGAATAAATGTGTCGGGGGGTGTGGTTTCCAATTGAGGGGTGGAATGAAAAATTCCTATATCTTGTTCCACTAACCTCCTCCTGGTCGAAGGATTGGAAAATACTTCGGTTTTACATCTCTAATCCCAACCCGATTGGTTTTCCCTTAGTGTATAGAGGTCTTTTCACCGTCCAAATCTATCTTGGACACAACAACACTGAGAGTCCGACCACGCCACCTACTTCGCCAACAGGATTGACATGCTAAGGCAATTTGGCCTAACTGGGTGGCATGATCAGAGATTTTATTAGTAAGAGATTGAGTCCCTTGAAGGTGCGAACGCGTCTGGCTTGGAAATACAGTGGGGATGAGGATGCTTCTAGGGGCGCAACTGGATGCAAGGCTTAGTTAGCACTTTGCCCTTTTCTTTTTGCTATGACCTTCGAGCTTTGTTGAATAACCTTTCTTCTCTTTTTTAGCCCTACCTGTATAAGATGTCACTGCCCGGTTGAACAAGTTCTTCTCTTCCTGTGCACCGGAGTGTGGCATTCTGCCTTATTCCTTAGCGAATCCTTGACCAGATGTAAGGATTTTCTTAATAGAAAAGCATGACCGGTTATTGTCTATTTGATCTGATTTGTCTGTATGACTGCAGGCTCCAGTCTTCTGCCAAGAACATATCCTTTCGAGCAAGGTCTTTGATCTCGACGACACTTCTTCTGCTGATGTTGTCGACAAGGGGAAAGGATAAGCCAATGAGGAGGCCGAGGGGTCTCTTCGATCGAAGAGATCGTCCTCATCTCCTCACCTACTGCCTGATCCAAGCCCTCTCAGGCACAAGAGAGGAGCCCTCGAGTATTGAAATTGAAATTATTATTATCTTCTTATTTCCTTTCAAATTACCAAGTGGATACTTAAATGCGTTCGGTTTGGATGAGTGGCCTTTTGTTAGGGAACGGTGAGCGTATCCACCCGATCACCTCCTCGAGCAACCGGCACTCTCGATGACTCGGCCAAAAAGGTAACTCTTCTCGAGTTATCGATTTTATTTTAGTCATTCTACTAATGACGAATTTGCGTTGGTGGCTTTTTTAGGGGACATCTGGCGCATCCTCACAATCGCCAACTCGAGGGACTGTCACGCATGATGACTCGACTAGAGAGGTAATTTCTGTCGAATTATCGCTCTTTAGTTGGTCATACTTCCACTCGATAATAATTTTTTATCATATGTCTCTTTCCAGGCTACAGATGCCTTGGCTTTGCCTGGTCCATTTGTAATTCCTCCACCGGCTCCGCCTATCAGACCAAGAACGAAGAAGGTGACCACAAAAAGACCAAAGTCAAGCATCATTTTGCACTTCCCAATTTCAAAGAGGTTTGTCCTGGATCCTAATCTTGACTGGTATTCTTTTCTTTTCTTCTCCCCTTATTCTGTTGATTGCAGAATATCGACTGAGGTGCAAACCCAGGTTGCCAGCGTCTCGACCAGTCATCCGGGGCTGACTTCCCCGGTTGATTTAGCCTCAGCTCCAATTCCTTAGACTAGAGATCTTGCCTCGAGTGCGCCCGAAGAATACCCACAGCTCAAGGGAAACGAAACTTCAATATCGATCCCAGCCAATGACCTGTGGGCAGTGATAAAGGCTCTTCTTCATGTTACAAGCGCTCAGGTAGCTGCCGCCGAGGCCAACCACCACAAGAAGCTCGAAGCCAAGAGGGAGAAAATCGAACGTAAGTCTGTCCCTGATCACAAGTGCGTGATTCGATTATTGGGTGACTAACAAAAATTACTTTCCAGTTTACCTTCTTCAGGCCTTGAGTCCTCCTGTAACAACAAGGAAAAACTTCTTTCTGACGGAATGAAGAAAATTGACAATGACATCAAGTATCGGGAGAAACTCAGGAATCAAGTGAACATCGCGTGAGCTGAAAATAAGGCCATGATGACTGGGATGCTGCCATCGCTCAATGGGATGCTATTGTCCTTGCTCTTCAAGAGCTAAAGGAGTAGACACTCGACCTTATGTCCCAAGCAGCCTCTGCAAGCACCGCCACATTGCTAGGTATCCTCAAGAGTTGCAATCCCGCACTCGATACCTCATTGGTGACAGTCGGGTTCAAATGTACTAGAAAGGAGGCCGCAAAACTTGTTGAAAGCGTCCAGCCGGTGGTTCCAGCCTTTGTCGAGTTGTTAAGGCTTAGTCTGCCTAGTGACGATAGTGAGGGGAGTCCCTCGGACTGATGGTCCATTCTGCTCTGGCACTTGTAAAACATATTTTATGATCTGAGAATGCCCACAACAATACTACATTTTGCCAGTCTATTATACTTTTGTCTGTTATTCCCTTGTTGATGAAATATGATTAGCATAAGTAGATATAATAATTGATAGATACATGTTGTCATCGTTCTCAAGACCATACGATTACACATCTGTCAACACCTGAAATCTTAACTAGATAAGCCATTAGATGTGCGGCCCTCGAATACTCTAGAAGACAATAATAATAAGGAGAAGACTAATACAGAGCTAGAAAAAGAAAGAGCATATCGATTTTTTTGCGAACTTTTATCAATTTGTGCATTCGATCTGCATAAAAATATGAACTCGGTAGAGAGTACACACGAGGCAGACTAGGACTTCAGAACCCTTTTGGCTGTTAGGCGTGAGATGTCTGACAATCTCTGTGCCATTATGCCTCCTAAGGTATAGTTGTTCGTCATCGACCCAACACATGCCTTCATTAGTTCTATTTAATGTGAACGACATAGAGCCAGATAAAATTTTGCAAAAAACATATAAAAAAAATATGGTATTATGATGTAGCCTCTGACTCTATGGTCGAGGAAGAAATTACTCAATCGGAGAGTAGAAAAGGACATACCTGTACCATTGATCAGAGAGTAGTGTTATAGCTCTCAACTATGTACTCGATAACGGAGTCGAACGAAGAGTAAAGCTCGTTCTCAACTATGCACTTGAGAATGCAATCCCCCGAGCGTTATGGTTTTAATTGCAATGTGGTTATTGAGTAAATTTGAACCGCCGGGTAGGTGGGCATTAAAAGACCCACTCCCATTTGTGCTCGTTTTCACCGCAACATTGATTTAACATGTCATAATGGCTGCCCATCTGAAAGTGCATCTAGCCCTTATGTGTGGTTTTGGTAATTAATGATTATACATATGGACTAACAATGATGTTGGGTGTGTTAGTAGGTTGTTTCATAGGTAATGCATTGAGAGATACACATGAGCTCTAGGTGAATTGGGAGATTGGAAATGCATCAAGATGAATGAGCTCTAAGTGATGCTCGTGAGATGCATAAGTGATGAATCATGGATTTTCTAAGAAATGCCAGGAGAACAAAAGAAATGTGTCATTGTCATTGAGCTCCTAGTGATGCTCATAAGGAGAAGGAAAAGCTCAATAAGATTGGCAATAAACTTGAAGACTAAGTTACTTGTGGAGATCAAGTAACTAAAGGTATGACATTGTCAATAGAGTTTTATGGACTAACCCGTATGCTATATGCTTAAGAATGAGTGGCGTTAGGTTCTATATGAAGATTGACAATATATATGAAGGTTAATAAGTTACGTGTGGAGATCAAGTAACTTAAGGTACAAAAGTTGTCAATTAGGTTTTATGGACTAACACATGTGTTTTGTGCTTGAGAGTGAGATGGGGTTAGGATCCATAAGAATGCATAAGTTGAATTGAAATCATATATGCCAAAAGTAAAGAACAAGAGTGCACTCCATATTTGATAAAGTTAATTCCTTGAAGATGTCGAATACAAAGTGGCTTTCTATGCAAGACGGTGAAAGGCAAGCAAGACTCGGCTGTGATGGACCATTGAAAATGCATCTAGACCTTCTAAGTGGGTTTTGGCTTATTGATGACAAAACGATTAAAGATCTAATATGTTTATCTAAGTCATGAACAGGTCTTAGTCTCAATTGAGAAGACTTACGACGGTTGACGCCCCTCGAAAAGAAAAGAGAAGCAATGAGGAGTACTCAATAGGATTTAAATTTGTCTATCTTTGAAATTGAGAGGGTTGCATTTGATTGCCGGTATAGTGTCTCAATGCTCAAGATAATCTTTAGAACCAATAAGTTGAGAGACACACTCACCCACGGACACCGGGAAGTTAGACAAAAGTTTGCTGGGCCCGGAGTCTCCGGTGTTCACCGGATACTCCGGTGTCGGTGAGTTTTTAGGTCAGAGTCTCCGAGGGAGACTCCACCAGAGGTCGCTCGGTTAAGCATTTATTTTTGTTAGAAAAAGACCGGAGTCTCCGGTGTTCACCGGATACTCCGGTAGGAGAAAATGTTTGTACCGGAGTCTCCAAGGGAGACTCTGGCAAGGGTGGCTCGGTTAGTATTTAGTATTTTATTAAAAAAGATCGGAGTCTCCGGTGTTTACCGGATACTCCTGTACTTGGAGAAGCCGGAGAGTCCGGCAAGTCTTCGGACTTTGTCTGAGTGGTAGCCCTGTTAGGACCAGAGACTCCGGTGTTCACCGGAGACTCTGGCAACTTAACATAACCGTAACGGCTAGTTCTGACACAGTTCTGTGACCATTCTAACACCGTTTTGGATTTTAGACCGGAGACTCCGGTGTTCACCGGATACTCCGGGTTAGGTGTGTCAGAACAGTAACAGTTAGTTTTTGTGAGTGAGCTATATATACTTCTACACCCCAAGCATTAATGGCTTGCTGTTGCTGCTGAGCTCCACACTCATAAAGCCTTCCAAGAGCATTCAAAGTCCCTCCAAACATCTCTAGTGCTTAGTTTTGCGCAAATTTAGTGAGATTATGTTTGGAGTGAAGTTAAGACACTTGAGCATTGAGTTCTTCATCAAGCATTCGCTGTGATCATTTCTCTTGGAGCCTTGTGCTCCTAGACGGCAAGGCGTCGCCCGTAGAGCACCTAATCTTTGTGTAGTGCCACGGGAAGTTTGTAATCAACATCAATTTGAGTAAGGGAATTCTAGCTTGATCTTTGTGGTCGCTAGAAGAGGATATGGTTGGAAAAGACCCGGCTCTTTGTGTCACACCCGGTTTTAACGGCCAAAACCTGATGCGGCTTATGTGTGCCCAGGATGTTCAACACACATAAGGACGTCACGTGTGAAGTAACAAAAGCAATACTTCTATTAAATAAACGTTAAACTCTTACATCAATCGACATATATTGTCTTCTATCAAGATATTTGCATCGGAATAGAAGCGCTGGTGCCCAATAACACCGCAGGCAACTGACCGGGAGACACGCGCCTAGAACATCACAACCTCGCCTTGATAGTCTTCAACATCTTCTCTCACTGAGCAGCAGCTTACATGTCGCATGATGTAGGGAAAATAGCAAGTGCGAGCATATAGAGTACTCAGCAAGTGTGGGAAAGATAATGATATGCAGGCTTATATCAAGAATAGGCTAACACAAGGTATATTTGCATAAATGCAAGTAATGAAAACATATTTGAACTCAAAAGCATTAAGCAATTATTAAGTGAATGTAACCCATACAATCCAACACGCAGCATACAAGGCTCCCCACCTTGCACACCATAACCTTCTAGTACTCCATGTATTATAACCAAAACCATCTAGTACTCTCTGTACCAGAACCATAATCACAACCATCTAGTACTCTCTGTACCAGAACCATAACCACAACCAAACCCATAACCACAACCCATAATCATGTGAGGATATTATGAGGATCTAAGTCTCTCATACCCGTGAGCATAGCTGTTATAACAGTTTTACACTCTACAGATGTTGTCCAGCTTTCCCCACAAGTCAGTGAATTCCATGTTACCATGTTCGTGAAACACTTAACACACGCCAGTGGTGTGCCACCAAGAATCACTGCATGACATTTGCCACTTACCAGAGACTAATCCAGTATGTGTCTACCCACTAGGTTTCACTGCCAGGCTCTACGCAAGCTAAGCTCCTACCCAGAAGCCCCCTTTTGTGCTGACCCAATACACACTAGATAGACTCTAATCAGTATGTCATGCCTTACCCATATCAGCCTCGTGGTTTGTACGTTACTTCTTGGGTTGTCGCTCCACGAACCGGTCCTTACTTAGGTTATTTGAGCAAACACTAAACCAACATCATAACTATGACAACCATCAAAACCACTTTGTTCAAGGCCTAAGATTCCATGTTGCTAGACCATTAACCCATTAATGATCATTGTTGTATATGTTCATTAGTCAAGATTATGACACTTCTCAACATTCCAAAAGCATGGCTAAGCAATCTACCTAACAAGAATACATAACCATAAACCATCTAGGTTCTAAGGGATAATAAGGGAAAATCTAGGGAAAACCCTAACAAAGGTGACTACCCATCATATTGACAGACATTGCATGCAGTTTTGTAAAACCAAAATATTTAAAAACATAGGTTCAATACGATCAAGGACACTTGCCTTTTACCCAATGCTGCTCAGTGTTGTCGAAATTTTGGTCTGGAAGTCCCTCGAACTGCTTCGGAACGTTATCAACTAATCGCGAGAACTACCGACAAACAACACAAAGCAAACACTAAGAAAAACATACCAACATCATTAAAACACTTTAAAAACACTATGGTTAGATAGGGATGATTTTATAAACATTTAGACGTAAGAATCGCCTAAATCGGAGTTAAGATGAAAAGAGAACAACTTTCGAGAGATAGATTAGGCTGAAAAGGAAATGCTGATTTTCCGAAACTATCTTCCTATAGGAAAGGCATTATTACGCAATCACTGTGTCAGGCTTGACAATATCATTGCGCAAGATTCAAGAAGTGTAGGGCAGACTAGACTTCATTGACTAGGCTAAGGAGAATGATGTGGCGCTGACTTGGCATGCTATGCAAGTAACATCTTGGATTAAAGAAGGGATACACTGAGATCTAGTATCAACCACCTATGATGGATCAAAAAGGTGGAAGATTGCGCTTCTAGGTTAAGGATACTACTGGTGACTATATGTAGCGGTGGTGGTTCGGGTTTCGTTGGAGATGGCGATCGGGCACGTGGCCACAGACATCGATGTCGGCTTCAGTGGTGTTTCAGTGAAACGAGGGAAGCATGGTGTAGAACACAGAAAGACTAACTCAGCGGTATGGTTGGTTTTGGAAGGGGTCATCCGAGGTAGCGGCAAAACAGCAATGACTGCTTCTAGGTTTGGTGGTGACCGCGAACAGATGCCGGAACGAAGACGCTCGCGTTCCAGGAGATTAACTATTAAATTTGAGAAACCGTTTGAACATAGATGTTCATATATCCCGGGAACAAAATGCTACGGCATAGTTTTAGGTAGATCATCCACCGAGAGGAAGAACGATCAACGGAGATGAGACGGGTGATGGCTACGACATGCTGTGGTTGGCAATAGCATCCTGGTCGGGTCGCTGCACAAACGGGGATGGGCTCCTAGGGTCACGTAGGAGACTCCATGGGACACGCCGTAATGCAGTTGGTGCATCCATACGGCTTTCAGATTGACGGGGAATGCGAATGCAAATCCGGTGCGGGCGCAGAACGCGTCCAGAAACCGGAAAGCGGGTATGTCGACCTTGATTTTGATAGTTTGGCTGCTCTACTGGCCGAACCGATTGGTGAGGACGTGGGGAACATCATGGGACATGCACCGGTGAAAGGACATGGTTATTTGACCGACCAGGTCGGTCGAGAACATCGATGCCAATAAGCTACAGCGCGGCTGTCCTGCGGCTGTCCGCGATGGCAACGACCGTGGTGACGTAGATCGGGCTTTGGCTATGCTAGGGCTTGGCTAGGGACTTAGTATTATGCTAAAACAGTAGTAAGGGAGGAGAAGAAGGGGTCCTCGCCTTGCTTTGATGGTCGAGAAAGGAGAATTCACGGAGAAGACGACGTAGCGCATCACGGGCGACGGCGGCGGCTCCGGCAACGCACGGACAGGGCAGCAGCGACTTCTAGGGCTTGAGGGCGTGGAATACGGGTAGGAGAGGGTGTGTAACTCATATATATAGGGGTAGGGGCGGCTAGTTGAGGTGGAGTCCAAACCGAACACGAATCGAATTCGAGTTCGAGTCGGTTACAGTTTCCTTTTTCGCAGCTCTGTACTCTGAGGATGATATCTCTATAGTCCGGACTTTGGTAGTCATTGGAACTTCTGAAAACGTCATCTTGATTTCCAAAAATGCGCCACAATATAAACTGTTTGAACTCCGACTTATCTGCGCAACACCGATTTTGGGGGCCATAAATCCTAGCTCCATTATCCAAAAGAGGACTTAAATAGGTTCGAATCAAACCTCTCGAACCGACCTACAACTTTGTTATTGTCAAGATTTGCATTTGAGGCCGTTTTGAACTCCGAAACGTCATGAGAAGATGAGGCTGTCCAGGACTCCGCGAAAATTTGCAGATTTCGTGGATCCTTTGTTGGGCCATCTAGAAGACTTGGCTCAGGGTTTGGAGTTGAGCAAGATTGAGCCCAAATAAACTTTAATTATATCTAGGGTTTAGAAAAGAAACTTTTGCAGAGAATTTTGAATAGGGTTTGAATTTGAATTAAGTTTGGAGTGAATTTAAGAGAAACGAAAAATGAGGTTGAACAAGAATAGGAGTAGATAAGGAATTTGAATTTGGATTTGGGTAGAATTTGAGAAATAGGAGTGATTGGATTTAAACAAGGATTTGGATAAGATTTGAATTGACCTGGAGAAGGATCATGTATAATCAAGGATTGAATAGATGATGAATTGAAAGATTTTGAATTCCAACCATTAAGATCCTTAACTTATTCACTACTGAGTTTTGTAAAACCTTTTCAAAATCTTTTTAACTCAAAACACCAAACAGAAAGAAAAGGAAAAAGAACTCTAATGCATTTACCTGGCTCCTATCAAAACTCAGCATGCAATGCACACAAAATAATAACCTATTTGATTGATTGATTAAGAAAATAGATTTTAAACCTATACTATTGTTGAAGCTATTCAATAATCTTGAAATTTTTTAGAAATTTGAGAAATCTGAAAATCAGGGTGTTACACTTTGTGAGCTCCTCAACGGAGACGTAGATACTTCTTTGTGAGGTGGCCGAACTCCAGGATAATCCCTTGTGTCCTCATTTATGCAATTTATTTAAATTGTGTAGCTTTGAGATTTTTCATACAATTAGTCTTAGTGATCATCTTGCTAGTATCTATTGTTGTTTAAGCTTTGTGCTATCAAGTAGATTTAGTATCATATTTAGATTTTAGCTGTTCTAGTTAATTCTTAGTTGTTCTCGAGATCCTGTATAGACCGGAGACTCCGGACTAGACCGGATACTCCGGACAGACCGGAGTATCCGACCTTCACCGGAGTATCTGGCATCTGTTTAATCCGTTGTTTAGTTTTAATTTTCAGAAAAGCCTATTCACCCCCCTCTAGGCACTTTTAAGTACATTCAATTGGTATCAGAGCCTAACCTCGTACAAGACTTCACCGCTTGGAGGAAATCATTATGTCGACATCCGGAAGCCCGAGGGGTTTAAAAGATGATCCGTCGAAGAATGATGATGGTAATGGTAAGAGAAAGGGAAGTGGAGTTCCTTTCAATTATGATCGTTTAAATTCTTTAAGTAACTATATCTCCGTGCCGTCCGGGCGTGCACCATTCTTTGATGGTACACATTATGCCGCCTGGAGGCACAAAATAAAAATGCATTTAATATCTCTTCATCCAAGTATTTGGAAGATTGTTTGCACAGGCTTTGACTTGCCGGATGAAGATCAAGAGCTCATGTCAAGTGAAGAACAAAATATGCACCGCAATGCTCAAGCTACAATTGTATTGCTTAGTGCCTTGAGTCCGGAAGAATTCAATAAAGTGGATGGACTCGAGGAGGCTAAGCAAATTTGGGACACTCTCCAAGTTGCTCATGAAGGGACAACAAGCTTGAGAGAATCCAAGATAAAGCTACTTGAGGGCAAGCTAGTAAGATTTGTGATGGAAGATCATGAAACTGCTCAAGCTATGTATGATCGAATGATGGTACTTGTGAACAAGTTAAGAGGACTCGGGAGTGAGGACATTGATGATCACAAAGTGATGAAGAGATTGCTTAGAGCATTTGCTCCTAGAAACCCCACTTTGGTGACACTCCTCTGAGAGAGAAGAGACTACAAAAGGCTTACAACAAGCGATGTGCTTGGAAGGATACTTGCTCATGAGCTCATGGAAGAAGAAGCAAATGAAGTGAAGATTCATACCAAACAAAGCTCAACCTCCAAGAACAAGGAGGTTTTATTCAAGGCAAGCAAAAGCAAACAAACTCAAGAATCAAGTACAAGTGAAGAGGAAAGCTCTGAAGATGAAGAGATGGCTTTCTGTGTGAAAAGATTCAAGAAGTTCATGAGAAAGGGAGGCTACTCCAAATATAAGAGAACATCAAGGAGGGCATGCTATGAATGTGGCGAAGTTGGTCACTTCATAGCTGATTGTCCGAACAAGAAGAAAGGAAAGGACAAGGAAGACAATAAAATCAAGCTATACAAGAAGGATAAAAACAAGATACACAAGAAGAAGTATTCGGGTCAAGCACACATTGGAGAAGAGTGGGATTCAAATTCCGACTCCGACTCCGATGATGAAGGGGTCTCCACCATTGCCATCCGCGAGTCAACACCAAGAAAATCACTCTTAATGAGTGATGATGATGACGACTCCCCAAAGTGCTTCATGGCCAAAAGCAGCAAGGTAAATCTCAATCCAAGCTCCTAGATAGCGATAGTGAATATGATAGTGATTGTGATAGTTTGTTTAAAGGTTTGAATAAACATGTCATGGCTAAAATAAAGGAACTAATGAATACAATAGATAGTCATGAGGAGACTCTCGAGAGACAAGAGGACTTGCTCATCCTTGAAAAGGAGAGAAACCTTGAACTCGAGGAGCTCTTTGCTAAAGAGAAGGAGAAAGTTGAGAAATGGTCAAATGATTATGATTTGGCCAATTCCTCAATAGCCGACCTTAAGAGTAACAATTTTTTGCTTCAAGAGAAATTATCTTGCTTGGATAAAAATTATAAAACTCTTGAAATACAAATGGATACCCTTAAGAAAGGATCATCCAACTCTAATGAAGCTAACTTACTATCTAGTGCATCTACTAGCAATGGATGCTCTCGTTGTTTCAATATTGATATAAATGCTTGTACAACTAATGTTGAATACTTGCAAGCATTACAAAAGGAGAATGAGAGGCTAAATGCCTTGGTCAAATATGGATGCATCAAAACCTATAAATCAAAAGATGCACTCTACAAAACCATCCAAACCAAGGATAACAAGCTAAAGAGAGGTCTTGGAGTTGACCAATACACGAGCAAACCAAATGGTCGTGTGATATTGAATGGAGTGGAATGCCTCAAGTTTGTCAAAGAAGGCAAGCAAGTTGATCACACGGTTCAAGCAAAGCAACCAAAGGCTCATGCTCCTCAATGCTCATTCTATACCTCATATATGCTCAAGAGAAACCACTGTGGTAAAGTGGTTGCTCTCTATGTTGGTCCCCGCACAAGAGATAGAATTGTTAAAAGGAATGTGTGGGTACTAAAGGTGCTTGTGACTAACGTTAAAAGACCCAAACAAATTTGAGTACCTAAAATAAAGGTATAACTTTGTTTTGTAGGCATACTCGTCCGGAGGATCAAGTTGGGTCATTGATAGTGGATGTACAAATCACATGACCGGAGAAAGAGTATGTTTTCTTCTTTTGAAGAAGATGGATGACCTCATTAAAAAATCATTCTTGGCGATAATGGGAAAGGAGAGGTAATAGGCCTAAGTAAAATCGTCATCTCCAATGATCATTCTATTTCAAATGTCTTGTTAGTCAAATCTCTTAATTATAATTTGTTATCCGTGTCACAATTATGTGAGATAGGTTATAATTATCTTTTTACTAATGAGGGTGTGATTGTCTCTAGAAGGGAAGACGCCTCAATAGCTTTCACTGGTAAGTTGAAGGGTAAATTTTATCTTGTTAATTTTTCAATGGATGAAGTGAAGCCTAAAACTTGCTTGATGGCTAACTCCAACATGGGTTAGCTTTGGCACCGCCGACTAGCTCATGTTGGCATGAGGAATTTGTCTAAGCTTCAAAAAGGCGAACACATCCTAGGACTAACAAATATTTCTTTTGAGAAAAATAGAATTTGTAGTGCTTTTCAAGTGGGAAAATAAGTCAGAGCACCTCACCCCGCCAAAAATGTGATGACAACTACAAGACCATTGAAACTCCTCCACATGGATTTATTTGGGCCGATTGCCTACATAAGTATTGGAGGTAACAAATATGGTTTAGTTATTGTTGATGACTTTTCACGTTTCACTTGGGTATTCTTCTTGCATGACAAAAGCGAAACACAAGCTATTTTCAAGAAGTTTGTAAGAAGAGCCCAAAATAAGTTCGAAGTGAAGATAAAAAGGGTGAGAAGTGACAACGGAAGCGAGTTCAAGAATATACAAATTGAAGAGTTTTTTGATGAAGAAGGGATCAAGCATGAATTCTTGGCTCCTTATTCCCCTCAACAAAATGGAGTGGTCGAGAGAAAAAAATAGGACTCTAATTGAGTCCGCAAGAATAATGCTTGATGAATACAAGGTATCGGATCAATTTTGGGCGGAAGCAATCAACACCATATGCCATGCCATCAACCGGTTGTATCTACACAAGATATTGAACAAGACCGTATATGAGCTTCTAACCGGTAATAAATCAAATGTTTCCTACTTTAAAGTTTTTGGTAGCAAATGCTTTATTTTAAATAAGAAGGCAAAAAGTTCTAAATTTGCTCCAAAAGTTGATGAAGGCTTTATGCTTGATTATGGATCAAATGCCTACGCCTACCGTGTTTTCAACAAAACCACCGGTTGCGTTGAAATTGCGAGAGACATGACATTTGATGAATCTAATGGCTCCCAAGTGGAGCAAGTTGATCATAATGTGCTAGGTGATGAAGATATACCAAGCGAAGCAATCAAGAAGATGGCAATTGGTGAAATCAAGCCTTTAGAGCAACAAAAGCTACAAGCGACTCAAGAGTTGTGGATACGCTCCATACATCATGTCAATCATCGAGCGTGTATCCAAGAAGACTTTTGTGAAGGAGATCAAACATGAACCATATTGGATGAGGCCTCTAAACATCCGAGCTCCATCTCCTTCGCTATCTCCTCCACATGTTCCCCCAAGCTCAAGGAAAATTGCCTCGAGACGTGCTCCTCCTCAAGGGTCATCTTTCATAAAGAGCGCTCTCAAAGCTATCTTTAATGTATGCACTCACAATGCGACACAGATCAAGGAGCAGAATGTCCGTCTGAAGAAAATGGAGAAACGCCAAAAGGCAATGTATGCCTCAATGAACCTTCAGCCGCCTTGCTCTCCTATCGCTTCGGATGAAGCAGAGAGTGCACCCATTGAATTTGAGAATCCATGGGCTTGGTATGATGAAGCTCAAGCAACTGCCGAGAGCTCTCAAGCTCAACCTAATGATGACTCCTCCGATGCCGAAGACATTCATGTAGCGAGCTCCTCTCCTGACGGCAACAATTATGGAAGCGACGATGACGACGACCACGATGAAGAAAGCAGGGAATAGTTCCTCTCCTCTTTTTGGTGCTTGATGCCAAAGGGGGCGAGTGAGATTAGTTTTTTTAGTTTCCTTAGTTTCCTTCTCTTCTAGCTTTGGACTCTTTATCTTTTCATCGCTGTTGGACATTGGGACTTATCTTTTGTGTGTAATGAACTATGTGCTTTATTTAAAATTTGTAAGACTCTTCATGTTAGTGTGATGCTTGTCGTATTTATTAAATTAAGTGTGATACATATCTTGTCATATGCATCTTGAATAATTGATATTGCATCCCACGGATCCTACGATATAGGAGGAGTTCTTGCAAAAAAAAAAAATTCTCTTGAATATGTGCATTTGAGTTTAACTCAATCCTAAATCAATGCACACATTTAGGGGGAGCTCGCCATATCTTCTAGAATTCAAAATCCTTTTTCAAATATCTTTTGTAAGCTTTAATCGTGTTGTCATCAATCACCAAAAAGGTGGAGATTGAAAGTGTATCTAGGCTCCCGAAGTGGGTTTTGGCTTATTAATGACAAAACGATTAAGGATCTAATATGTTTATCTAAGTCATGAACAGATCTTAGTCTCAATTGAGAAGATTTATGACGGTTGACGCCCCTCGAAAAGAAAAGAGAAGCAATGAGGAGTACTCAATAGGATTTAAATTTTTCTATCTTTGAAATTGAGTTTAGGGTAGTCGTTCTATTAAGAGGGTTGCATTTGATTGCCGGTATAGTGTCTCAATGCTCAAGATAATCTTTAGAACCAATAAGTTGAGAGACACACTCACCCACGGACACCGGGAAGTTAGACAAAAGTTTACTGGGCCCGGAGTCTCCGGTGTTCACCGGATACTCCGATCCTCAGTATTTTGCCCGGAGTCTCCGGTGTTCACCGGATACTCCGGTGTCGGTGAGTTTTTAGGCTGGAGTCTCCGAGGGAGACTCTGCCAGAGGTCGCTCGGTTAAGCATTTATTTTTGTTGGAAAAAGACCGGAGTCTCCGGTGTTCACCGGATACTCCGGTAAGAGAAAATGTTTGTACCGGAGTCCTTGGAGACTCTGGCAAGGGTGGCTTGGTTAGTATTTAGTCTCTGGTGTTCACCGGACACTCTGGTACCTGGAGAAGCCGGAGAGTCCGGCAAGTCTCCGGACTTTGTCTCAGTGGTAGCCCTGTCAGGACCGGAGACTCCGGTGTTCACCGGAGACTCTGGCAACTTAACATAACCGTAACGGCTAGTTCTGACACAGTTCTGTGACCGTTCTGACGTCGTTTTGAATTTTAGACCGGAGACTCCGCTGTTCACCGGATACTCCGGGTTAGGTGTGTCAGAACAGTAACGTCTAGTTTTTTAGAGTGAGCTATATATACTTCCACACCCCCAAGCATTAATGGCTTGCTGTTCCTGCTGAGCTCCACACTCATAAAGCCTTCCAAGAGCATTCAAAGTTCCTCCAAACATCTCTAGTGCTTAGTTTTGCGCAAATTTTGTGTTTGGAGTGAAGTTAAGACACTTGAGTATTGAGTTCTTCATCAAGCATTCGCTGTGATCATTTCTCTTGGAGCCTTGTGCTCCTAGACGGTAAGGCGTCACCCGTAGAGCACCCAATCTTTGTGGAGTGCCACGGGAAGTTTGTAATCGACATCAATTTGAGTAAGAAAATTCTAGCTTGATCTTTGTGGTCGCTAAAAGAGGATAGGGTTGAAAAAGACCCGGCTCTTTGTGAGCTCCTCAACGGAGACGTAGGTACTTCTTTGTGAGGTGGTCGAACTCTGGGATAATCCCTTGTGTCCTCATTTATGCAATTTATTTAAATTGTGTAGCTTTGAGATTTTTCATACAATTAGTCTTAGTGATCATCTTGCTAGTATCTATTGTTGTTTAAGCTTTGTGCTATCAAGTAGATTTAGTATCACCTTTAGATTCTAGATGCACTCATTAATTCTTAGTTGTTCTCGAGATCCTGTATAGACCGGAGACTCCGGACTAGACCGGATACTCCGGACAGACCGGAGTATCCTACCTTCACCGGAGTATCCGGCATCTGTTATAAGATTTCATAGTCCAAAATTGTCGAAATCAGATTTCGGGATCAAAGGTTATCGCCATTTTTAGAGGGCCAGCTGTGGTGAACCCGGATACTCCGAGTTGACCCGGATTCTCCGGGTTGTCCGGAGTCTCCAGGTGAGGTTCCGAGGGGAAGTTTCAATTTGGGGCTGTTTAGTTCACCCAGAGTCTTCGGATTGAGTTCCGGCCAGGAGTTCTTCGGTTTAACATTCCTGTGCCAACCCGAAGTCTCCGGGTTGACCCGGAGTCTCCGAGTTGACCCGGAGACTCCGGGTCAGTACAAAAAGTGCAGTAACAGCTAGTTTTTGGTGATTGAGTATTTATACTCCCTCACCCCATCCTTTGGAGCTGCTGCAAGGGCACGAAAGAAAAACCTTTTAAAGCTAAAAAACTCCATTTTAGTGTGAGATTTGAGAAGAAAAGTGAGTTGGTTTGAGATATTGGAAGATTGAGTGCAATTGAGCTAAAATCCATTCTTGAGCACTTGAGTTCATCGGCAAGAAGTTCGTGAAGCATTTGTTACTCTTGGAGGTGAAACCTCCTAGTCAGCTAGGTGTTGCCCGGTGAGCTCCCGTGCGTGTGGTGAGCCGCGGGAAAATTTATGAAGGTCGATCTCGTCTCTACAAGAGAAGAGATAAAGCTAGTGGATCGAGAAAAGTTGTTGAAAGAGACCCGGCTCATTGGAGCTTCCTCAACAGAGACATAGGATTTATGGTGGTGAATCCGAACTTTGGGAAACATATCTTTGTGTCTCCACTTCGGTTTGTTTACATTTGAGTTCTTGCTCAACATGTGTGCATATTGCTCGATCTACTCGTGTGTGTGTTTTTTTATTGTAGATTCTCCGAAGATCTACTTGGAATCATAAATTGGAACACACAACTTCATTTGGTTTGAGCTAGAACTCTTTAGGCGCTGTTTAATTTCAGTTTCGGGCTAGTTTATGTACATACCCCGGAGTTTCCGGATTTACCCGGAGGTTCCAGAACTGTACAACCCGGAGTATCCGGATTAACTCGGATACTCTGATGAACAATGTTTTCAGCTTTTTTTAGTTAATGTTTTCTTGCATATCTTTTACTAGAATTGAATAATTTTTGTCACCCTAGGATTGTAACTTTCACACTTATTTAGGGTGATTATGCACTAGTTGAGCCTAGCATAGGATTTTTACTTGTGAAAAATCCGTTAGTTTATTTTCCACTGCAAGTTTAGGCCAACAGTAAAAGGGGACGGAATTTTTGCAAAAACGCCTATTCACCCCTCTCTAGGCGACATTATTGTCCTTTCACCATCCCTTTTGCAGAGATGAGACAAGCCATAACGCCATCATGACTTCCGCCAAACACACCCAAGGCGACGCTATCGTTTCGGATCTTGACGACTACGTTTACACAGTACGACCCGTTTCCCCCACTATAAATAGAGGGGACTCAAAGTTGTTTGTCCCTCATCTCCTTTGTTTCCTTTGCCCATTGCCTCCTAGGACTCGTAGAGCTTAAAGCCATGGCCTCCACTCCATCTCCGCCTCTTGAGCCAATCCCAAAAGTCCTCTCCCCGAGGCCTCTCACCATGGTACTTCCTGAGGTCATCATCATCACTTCCTCCGATGACGAAGACTCGAGTGGCGGGCCTAAGAAAGAGAGGGAAGAAGCACCCACCGTAGATCGTCATTGTCCCCTCACTCAACGTGTTCACTGTTACGTCAAGACCTATGCTTCAGGCCACACAACGCAGTGCTCCGCACCGGAGAGAAATGAGGATGTGGTGATCTCGACCGAATCATTGACCAAGCCGCCATCGAGGTCTTCGATGGTGGAGCCCCTGAGTCATCGCCGGCTAAGGAAGCGTGATCACCTTCTCCATCGACAACTGCCAAATCGCCTTCACGCCAAGCAGAAGACTACTCGGCATCACCAGCGCTGGTCAGCAGCTCCAGCAGGGTCTTCGCCTCGGCCACTTTTCCTAGCCCTTATGCTGGTCAGCGGCCGATTCCTGGAGTGATCAGCTGCTACCCGAGCGAGGAGTATAAAAGGTTCCTCGACTCGTCCAAGGGCGAATGAGGGTCCATACGCTTCTAAACTTTTGGAGGTGGTGGATCTTTATTATTTGCAAGAGTTAGGCGGATCCTTTCTGCCAATTTTGCACAAGCCACACTAATTAGAGGAAAAGGGAAAGATTATGTAAACAAGTAGCTAACCGAATTAAATGTAATCGACTTACCTGTAACCTACCTTTTCTATGAATAAAACTTCCGAAGTTGGTCGATGTTCCACGAGTGCTTTAGTATCTCGCCATTTGGAGTAGATAGCCGTACTGATCCAGGTCGAGTGACTTCGACTACTATGTAAGGTCCTTCCCACTTAGGCGATAACTTGTGGCACTGGTCCTGTTTTTGCACCTTTCGTAGGACGAGGTCCCCAGCAGTGAGTTTCCTGGGTTGAATTCTCTGGCTTTGATATCTATGCAACGCCTGCTAATACTTAGCTGCTCGAATAGATACTCGATCTCGGTACTCCTCGGGTAAATTTATGTTGTCCTCTCATAATTGCCCCTGCCTTTCTTGGGAGTAACCTTCCACTCGAGGTGATCCGAACTGCAACTCAGTCGGGAGCACCGCTTCCGCTCCATAAACCAAGAGGAATGGAGTTTTACTAGCAGCTCTTTTGGTCGAAGTACGAATGACCAATAGTACTGAGGGAAGTTCTTTTACCCAGCGTTTTGAGTAGGCTTTTAGTCTATTGAAGACCCGAGTTTTGATGCCCTGTAAGACTATACCATTAGCACGCTTAACTTGACCGTTACTCTGCGGGTGAGCTACTGAGGCGAAACAAGTTTTGATACCGAATTATTCGTAGAACGCAATAAAGGTCCCGCTTCTGAACTATCTACCGTTATCCGTAATTATCCGATACGGAATGCCGAATCGAGTAATTATGCTTCTCATGAACTTCCTAGCCGCTTTTGCGGTTATTTTTCCTACAAGTTCGGCCTCTATCCACTTGATGAACATGTCGATAGCCATAAATAGGAAATTGTAACCACCTTGGGCCCTTAGCAACGGTCCTAGGATATTCAAGCCTCAGATGGAGGAAGACCAAGAAAGAGGAATTATTTGCAGAGCTTGGGTTGGTCGAGTGGTCTGTCTTCCAAAATTGGCAGCTCTCGCACTTTTTGACCAGCTCGGAAGCATCCTGGAGGGCAGTCGGCCAATAGAATCCCTGGCGGAAAACTTTTCCAACCAAGGTGCGAGAAGACGCATGATTACCACACACACCTCCATGGATATAGAACAATATTCTACTGCCCTCTTCCTGAGTGATGTACTTCATCAAGATTCTGTTACTCCCCTTTCGGTAAAGCTTGCCGTTTAACAAAACGTAGAGTTTGGATTTACGAGCAATTTTCTCTGCAGACGCATCATCATCAAGGATGTCTCGACCCTCGAGATAGGCTTAGTACAGAGTCATCCAAGTCGGGTTGCGTTCGAGTAGTGCAACATTCGTGTTTGCGGGTTCTGCCTCGCTGACCTGGCCAGACTGTTGGTCGGGTTGGGCAGCATCCGTTCGCCGAACTGTCGGGACAGATGGTTTAAGGAGTTTCTCAACGAAGATCCCTATGGGTACCGATGCTCGAGAAAAAGCAAGTCTAGCAAGTTCATCCGTACCATAGTTATCACTCCTTCTGATGTGCGTCACTTCTAGCCCATCAAACTTTTGCTCGAACTTGTGTACATCGAGTAAGTAAGCCAACATGTTGTCGTCTGAGCACTAGTACTCCTTTTGAACTTGGTTCACGACTAACTATGAGTCCCCTTTCACAAGAAGTCATTTAATTTCAAGCAATGAAGCTATGCAGAGTCCGTTTACCAATCCTTCATATTCTGCAACATTGTTAAAAGCTTTAAAATCTAATTGAACAACGTACTTGAGTTCGCCGCCCAGTGGAGATTTGAGTACAATAATCTTTGACCATATTTGGCCTTGTTTCTTCAACGCTTGTCCATTCGGCGATGAAGTCCGCTAACACTTCGGATTTCACGCTTTGTGTGGTGCGTAGCTTACGTCGAACTCATTTAGCTTTACCGTCCATTGCACAATTCGTCCAGTAGCTTCACGATTGCGTATTACATCTTTCAGCGGATATGTTATCATGACAGTGATCCTGTGCGCTTGAAAGTAGTGCCGTAATTTCCGGGAGAACATCAAGACTGCATATATTACCTTCTGTACCTGCAAGTATCATAGCTTAGCATCGTGTACAACCTCTCTCACGTAGTAAACAGGTTTCTGTACCTTGGCTTTTTTCTTGGGACATTCCCGTTCAATCACTAGTATCGTGCTTACAACCTGTGGGGTGGTTGTAATATTAAAAAAGAGTTCCTCTTTTTCGTTACGTGGTGTAAGGATTAATGGAGATGATAAGTACATTTTTAGGTCCTAGAAGGCACCCCCTGCTTCTTTTGTCCACTCGAACCGGTCTTGTTTCTTCAACAGCTTGAAGAAAGGCATCCCTCACTCGCCCATCCTGGAAATGAATCGACTAGGAGCAGCAATGCAACCTGTTAGTTTCTGGACCTCTTTCAGTGTTCGAGTTGACCGCATTTGGTCGTGAGCCTCAATTTTGCGCAGGTTGGCCTCAATGGCACGACTTGACACCATGAAGCCGATAAGATTGCTAGACGGCACACCAAACATGCATTTTTTGGGCTTGAGCATCATTTGATACTTCCTGAGATTGTCGAACGTTTCCTTGAGATCGTCAACCAATGTGTTTCCGGTTTTTGATTTGACTACAACATCATCGACGTATGCTTCTACATTGCGCCCGGTTTGGGGTTGTAAACAGTTTTGAATACACATTTGATACGTAGCACCAATATTTTTTAAATGGAAATGCATCTTTACATAGCAAAATACACTAAAAGGAGTAGTAAAAGCCGTTTTCTCCTCATCCTCTAATTTCATGCTAATTTGGTGATACCCTGCATAGGCATCTAGAAAATATAGTAACTCGCAGCCTACCGTAGAGTCAACGATCTGGTCGATACGTGGGAGAGGAAAATGATCCTTGGGATAAACATTGTTGAGGTCGGTGAAGTCGACGCACATTCTCCATCTGCTATTGCCTTTTTAGAAGTAGTTTTTTCATATATGAAGCTTTTCAGATGTAGACTTTTCAGAAGTATGTTTTTCAAAAGTAGTCTTTTCAGTTGATATGACCACTCCTTACTGTAGAATCAACTGATTTTCCAGAGCCAATTTATATAAACTTAGTCCATGCACCAGCACGAATCCGCTGTACAAATAGATAATCTCCTAGGTACATGTAGAACCAAACCACTAGCCTCAGCCTCTACAACTTCGACGAAAATGGTGTCTGATCCTTTCCCAAAAAATACATGCCAGATACTATGCCTGATGAGATCAAAGTGTCTATGTGCTGGTGCGGAGACCTTTATAGGATGATAAAGTCCTCCAAGTTCTCCTACACATATAAAATGAGATTCTTCGTATGCCGCAACTACAAGTGCAACCCACCCTAGAGAAGCACTAATATTGGCTCCTGTTGTCAGATAAGAACCTCTGGCCAAACCACTCCAAAACACCAAGAAGTACCACTTAATATTTTGGTCTTCCTTGCAGTCGCCGCCACCACTATATGACTTCTTACAGTGGCTGAATACTGAGTTGTCAGAAGCGGATATGTTTCTCCTTCACATTGAGCACCGCACTGCTTGGAGGTGCTTTCATGAGATTGAAGTCGATGAAAGTAGGGAGGCTACGCACAAACGTATTTAGAAGGAACAACAGAAGATGAGGGAGAAACATAATCACATGATGACAGAGGCTCATGAGGCAGAGAGGGAGATGAAGCGCGAGAGGGAATATCGGACGCGTGAGGTAGAATCGGAAGCGTTGAGGAAGCAAAAATACCTATGTTACACCTAGTAGACCAGATGTTGTAATACTATTGTCTACATTCCCTAAAGCCCCTGATAATTGCGTCATTGTGCCTGGGATGTGAGGGCAGGTTTAGACATAGTATTTGTTTAGATTAGAATGATCGTGTACCATATATACCATTGTGTATGTTGCAACTCTCATTAAAATAATATTGTTCAACTTTATGTTTCTGTAAAATTCAGATATCCAAAATATCGTAAGAAACATGTAATGGCACTGAACGAATATACAACAAAAAAATGGATGTGCATGGAAGCCGCAGAGGCTGCAAACAAGGTGTCTCGCGTTCATCGCCTAACCATTGGGTGAGACTAAGGTGTCGCTCATTCATTAGGCGACTACAAGATCTCGCCTCAATGAACGAACGAGACATGTTCATGTCACCGCTATTTTTAATTTTGACCGACAAGGCCCATAAGATATGACCCATTTATGGGGTGGCACTCGCTCGATGAATGGGTGACGATAGACTACTGTTGTAAAATTTTGGAACGCACTGTAATTTTGCAAATATTAAAAATATGTGTATATATATAATTCTAAGAAAAAAACTAGATGAGCCGTCGGAAGGCTGGCTCTAGTTGGGCCTGCCCGTCCACTGGTCGTATAAATAGACCCGAACCCATCCGCGGGCGAAAACCCTAGCTTACAGCCGCGCCGCCTCCCCGAGCAGACGAGCGAGGAAGAGAAGACCCCTTTCCGTATAGCGCAGGAGCATCATGGCAGCAGCGGCGGTGTACGGCGGCCTCAAGGGAAAGCTGGGCGTCGAGGGTGCGCCTGAGCTGCAGCTCAACCGCATCCGCATCACCCTCTCCTCCAAGAACGTAAAGAACTTGGAGAAAGGTATACGCCAAACTCCAGACCCCTGTTTCGTGATCTGATCTTCTGAAGTTGTGTAGCTAACTTGCTTATATGAAGTATACTGATTTGCAGGCTATTATTATCTGTTGATTTATATTGGTTTATATTATTATGCTTTAGATCTGTTTGTCGAACTTCTGGCTTAGCCTAACCGGGGGTTGGAGAACATGTAAAAAACTGTTTTAGTATTGTAATTTACTGATGCTTTTAGGCAATTGGCCCTTGGTTAGGATTGCTGGGTGCGTGTATATTTCCTATCGCAACTGTTGCTTTGCACAACTGGACGAATCTCCCATGTCCAATTTACTGTGTTGTTGTGCAGAAGCGGTGCAGCCAAAATGTTGCGTCTGTTGAGTTGGGTGGCATGGAAGGATTTGGGAAGTGATATTGGGACTGATTTCCTTGGGCCTTTTCTCACATGTATTCTGGTTTCTGATCAGATACTTGTTTATGTGCTTGTGCTGTCGTAGTATCTTGTATCATTAAGTTGACTAATGGCTAGGGTGTAAACCGTACTTAGGTCACTTGTTATGCAGCAAGCTGCAACATGAGGTATCGAGCTATTGTTGTAGACTTTGGTTCAATAAGGTCATCGAACTTATCATTTTGCGGGTTTGCTGGTACATTTCAGTTTGTGCAGATTTGGTGAAGGGAGCCAAGGACAAGCAGCTGAGGGTTAAGGGACCTGTCAGGATCCCCACTAAGGTTCTCCACATCACCACCCGCAAGTCCCCTTGTGGTGAAGGTATTGAGCTCTTTCCTTTCTCTGTGCTGCTAAATGATTGTGCCTTGCCTTTAGTGAATTGGACTGATGGAGTTTTTGTAAGTTGCGCTTGAGCAACTAGTTTTAGTGCTAGTGAGTTTAGTGTGTCCTAATGGATGCAATCATCTCTTGTCTGTTGTTGTGCCCCACTTAACAACTGGATGGTATCTTCATCAATTGGGGCTTTGGTCGGCAGGGTGTCTGTTTGTATGGCTACATCATTGTTTTCCATTTTAACTGGTTTGCTGTCTGAGATCATTTCTTTCAATTGATTTTTTTGTTGACAATCCTAATGTGTATCTGGGCCCATGCTTTCTGAAGGTAATTCTTTTCATCAAATTGTTGTTTACAGTCTGGTTTTGTAATTAGTATAACTAGCTTGTACTGTGATATACCATTTTTGTTGCTTCCTGTTTGTGCCTTAGTTATCTGTCTCAAAGCGGGGCTAAGGTAGAGGTAACCCCGTATCGAATGGTACGATCCCTCCGTCACTCCAGAATGAAAGGGGAAGAGATCCAGTTGAGACGGTGTGGGCCTGTAGCTCAGAGTATTAGAGCACAAATTTTCAATGGATATTAGAAAAAGAAAATAAAGGTTCAAAACTTCATCAGCCACGGGAGGATTTCACCTTCTGGATGCTTACAAATAGGCCTGTTTAATCCTTTCTAGTACCATCGAGTCATTGTTGATATTTTCTGGTGGTCAAGATGGTGAATATAATGATACTTTGATAGTATGTTGTGGTTCAGTTACTGACACATACAGAAATGGATTCTTAAGTCCTGAAATTGACCAGTCATTCTATTTTTTTTATCAGGAACAAACACATGGGATCGGTTTGAGTTCCGCATCCACAAGAGAGTGATCGACCTGATCAGCTCCCCAGATGTGGTGAAGCAGATCACCTCCATCACCATTGAGCCTGGCGTCGAGGTTGAGGTGACAATCGCAGATGTGTAATGACGTGCAATTCAGCAATGTCGTAGACTATTTACATCTTTGTTGCTATTTTTGTGGTCCCCTCGCGTGCTTGTAAGACATTCCAGACTTGTCCGCCTCCCTATATCCTATTATATCTGTCTGTCTGATCTAAGGGCTGTGCAACTGGAAATTTCGATTCAGACAGTTATTTGGTTTCTCAAGTCAATCAGTTCCATTGCCGAGTGCTGTTTCTCTTGTTGATCATGCTTGGAGTATCGGGTACTAGTGTTTCGATCAGTGTTTGTGTTCGCTTCTGTATTGGTTGATACAATGGCTAATGGTAAAAGTGGATACACTATTGAATTTTAGGGGTTTTAAACTTTTTATTAGGCAAAATAGCCAATTTTATTCCCTAACTTTGCTCAGGCACAAATTAGTCCTTGAACTATCACATTGGCTTTGTGAAATGTTCATTATATTCCTGATGTAGATATGAAAACATGGGAGTGCATCTTTTCATCCACAAGAGAGTGATAGTTCACGTGAACATATATGTTTGTAAATTGGTCCTGAATTTAGTAAAGCTAGCATTCAGTTTCTGACTGATGATTTCAGCAATAGTAGTATTCAAACAAGCACATCAGCTATGCTTGAACACTGTATGTGTTAACCCTGGAGGTGGGATATGCTTGTTTGAACACTACTATTGTTAAAACTATCGGCTGGGAACTGAAACATGTATTTACTTGCTTAGGATCAGTTTACAAACACATATGTTCGTATGGATAATATAATTTGCACTCAGTTAACACGTTTTCATATTTACATCAGAAAGAACGAGTTTCAAATGAAGCAAAGGTATAATTAACATTTCACAATGCTTTAGAACCCTCAGCCGGCCAGCGTGTCGCGCCAGTAGGGTGTTCTTGGCCGGAAATAGGCACTTCAAAGATTAAATTGGCTGATTTGATAGTTTGAGTTTTTGAATAAAATTTAGGGATGAAATTGATTATTTTGCCTTTTATTAGATAGGGGAGTGGGAGAGGTGAGAACTACTAGTGTTTTATATAGTAGGTATTGCATGTGTTATAGGTTAGGTGGTACGGTTTCTGAGCTTCAGATGACCTGGCGTAGTTGCCATAGTCGCCACCCCATTCATGCATCCTTCATATGCCCACTGGCCATATGGGCACGGGTTGATGCCACCTAATCTAAGGCAACTGCGTGCGCGGACGTGCAGAGTCATGCATCCGGCCAGCCCACAGGCCACGGCCATACGAAAACAACGCGCAAGCTAGCAGACAGATCGATGGGAATGGTACCTGCTGCTGTCAAGCGTCGCCGCCGCCGAAGACAGCCGAGTGCGACCCCCCGGGCTGCATGCGGCGCGCCTGCGCTCACCGTCTTGCGCGCAGACATAGCATGTCACAGTCACACAGCTAAGCACGGCAGTTCCGGCTCCGTTGAGGCGTTGACCGGTGGCATCACGGGCTCCTGGCTGCAGTATTTCGATTTTCGAGAGATGCCAGGAATTCTTTTTTCGGTACGAAAATAGCATCGGGATGATGTTGATCTGGTCCATTGTCAATTAGACAGGCCAGAGTGATAAGCTTCCAGGTGTGTACTATCGTCGCAGAAAATGAAAAGGGAAAACTGACTTGACTGACAAGATTCATGGAATCTTTCCATACGTGTGCGATGAGATCAGATCATCAGATCCAGTGTGGAACTTGGTGTTCAACTCTGCAGCACCGCCCACCTGCAACCTAATCTATTGGTCCGATGACGCTTCGCGGTTAAGGCAGATGATTAACCCCGTCACGTACTCCAGCGCGGGGCAAATCGATATCGTTTCTATTTCGTCATGATAAAGTAAATGTTTGTTTGGACTTCTATTTTTATTTTTTTTAAATATGTTTTGTTTGTCTAAAAAGTTACTTTTAAAAGTAGATTGGTGTTTCTATAATAAATTTTTGACTTCTTAGCACAAAACTTTTCAAAAAATATCTCTTATTAAGTTTCTCTATTTTAATTTATTTTTCTTAGGAACATACTTCTAACTTCTCAAAAATCATTCCTTCAAAACTCGCTCTAGTTTATAGCTTTTTGTTTTTGATAGCAGCAAAAATAAAATTAGAAAAAAAAAACATAACCTAGTATAACCTCTGTCACTTGTCAAATCTTTTACATGTAGTACTCGCACTAGGATAGTAGGATCACATTTTTAACGAGAGAAGATATCTTGCTTGAGTGTCACTACTTAGTTTGTACACTATTTCGTAGTAGCAGGACGACTTAGAAGTCACTCAACGCACATGTGAGTGCACATTACGGCGAATACTCCCCAGCTGTCAGCCTGTCACTCACAGCTAGCTAGCGTCTAGAGCTGCACCGTTGAGCCATGATCATGCTACCATTACTCGATAATCTATTTCTAGACAAAATCTCGTATGCAAAACGAAGCAAAACACGAGTATGCACAAAGATGAATACACCCGTAGATGACACACTAAAATTCCACTAGTCATACAGACGTATGGTTTATTGAGATTGTTTATTTATATTAAAATTCATGTTGAATGAGATAGATAAAAAATCATAAATAGATGAAACAAGTTAACATATAAATAAATATCAAATAAGAAGAATAAATAATCGACATAGACCATATATGTAAAAGATATAAAGAGTTATGTTTCTAACCTAATCTTATGATGATGCAACTTACAACCCTCCGTAAAGAGGACCGATGCCACGCGCGACCCCACGAACCATTCAACCCCTAGCTTCTAGAAAATCTAACCAGACGAAGATGATAACGATCGGTCAAGATTTGAGCCCTAACCGAATGTCCTCCATTCCTCCCCCACAACCAAAACCGAGCAAAATCTTGACGGCACCTGGTTGCTAGGTTAGGTCCCCACGAGGGGAGGATGCGGCACGGCCCGCTAATTTTCAAAAGGCGCAAAAGAACAAAGAGAAAATCGCACTGCAACTATACCTGCCTTTATGATTTTACAAGCACTTAAAAGTTTAAATGGTTATCAGATGGTATTATACCAAAACGTGTAAAGATTTTAAATACAGGTGATAGCCTTTGAAGCTCTAGCGAGAATGCGTTTGAACAACGGCACTCGGCATTTGTGATCGCTCTCTTTTTTTCCCCCAATGGGGATCGTGGTATCCTCGTCAAAAGCACTACTGTTTCTTTAATGGACACTACTGTTCACTTAGTGATAAATAAAAAATAAAATGGAAATGCAAATTACAATATATCCATAAGCAATTTAAGGAACATATTAAGCCAATTCAGATCAGGTGTTTAACAAATTTTGTTAACAAATTAGAACTATTCAAAGACAATATTAGATTTAATTGCTCCATAATTTTAACAAAAATAGAATAATTTGTAAACAATTTTGCTACAAACAAATTTTAGAAAAACAAATTGGTACAAACTCGTAAGCAGCTTTATATATTTTCAGCAATAAATAGGTATGTATGTTATAAGAATAAAGCATACATGTGTTGCTTTTAATTTTTTTTAAAAGGAATATTCGCACCGACACCATGCACCCGTGGAAAGGAAACTCGCCTAAAAATCTACTGTAAAACAAAAGGGTAAACAAGAGATAGGAAGAATCCCCGTTATTTCTCCCCAATGTAGCGCCCCGCAAACCAAATCCCCCAAAACCGAGCAACGGCGAACCATATCCCTCGCGATAAAACGGTAGCAGCAGCAGCAAAAGGCCTCTCCAAGCCCAAGCGCCGCCGCGGACCCAATCCCCAATCCCAACCCCAGACCCCGAGACCCGGGGAGCAGCCGCATTGCCGCGGATCGAGGGGATGGCGCCCCAGCTGACTGGCGCGCCCGGCTCGGCGGGCGCGGCGGCCGTCAAGACTCAGTTCCACCACTACCACCACCACCGCCTGCCCCCGCGCCACCACCACCACCCCTCGTTCCTCTCCAAGCTCGCCTTCTGGTCCATCTGCTCCCTCTCGCTCCTCCTCGCCTTCCTTCTCCTCTCCCCCTCCGCCGCCCCGGCCCTGCGCGCCGCGCCCGAGTCCCCGCGCCGCTCGCTCCACACGCCCCCCTCGTCCACCGCCTCCTGGGGCGGCGCCGCCTGGGAGAAGAGGGTGCGGGCGTCGGCGCGCGTCAGGCGGACGCGGGGGCTCTCCATCCTCGTCACGGGCGCAGCGGGGTTCGTCGGCTGCCACGCGGCCGCCGCGCTGCGCCGCCGAGGGGACGGCGTACTCGGGCTCGACAACTTCAACGACTACTACGACCCGGCACTCAAGCGCGGGCGCGCCGCGCTCCTCGCCCGCTCAGGGGTCTACGTCGTCGACGGTGACATCGCAGACGCCGAGCTCCTCGCCAAGCTGTTCGACGTCGTGCCGTTCACGCACGTCCTCCACCTCGCCGCGCAGGCGGGCGTGCGGCACGCGCTCGTTGACCCGATGTCCTACGTGCGCACCAACGTTGCCGGTCTTGTGGCGCTGCTCGAGGCGGCGCGCGCGGCCAGCCCTCAGCCGGCGATCGTCTGGGCGTCGTCGTCGTCAGTGTACGGGCTCAACTCCCATGTGCCTTTCTGCGAGCATGACAGGACGGATCGACCAGCCTCTCTCTATGCAGCCACCAAGAAGGCCGGTGAAGAGATCGCTCATGTCTACAACCACATCTATGGGCTCTCACTCACCGCTCTCCGGTTCTTCACTGTGTATGGGCCGTGGGGGCGTCCCGACATGGCGTACTTCTTCTTCACCCGGGACATCCTTGCTGGTCGGCCGATTACGGTGTATGAGAGTGCGGGAGGCGCGCACCAGACTACGATTTCCCGGGATTTCACCTACATTGATGACATTGTGAAGGGGTGTGTAGCGGCATTGGATACAGCTGGACCAAGCACAGGCAGTGGAGGCAAGAAGCAAGGGCCAGCACCATTCAGGACATACAATTTGGGGAACACTTCTCCTTTGCCGGTGACACTGCTAGTGGATGTGCTGGAGAAGTTGCTCAAGGTGAAGGCTGTGAGGAAGGTTGTCAAGATGCCGAGGAACGGGGATGTGCCATATACGCACGCTAATGTGAGCCTTGCGCAGCGGGAGCTTGGATATCGGCCGTCCACAGATCTCCAAACAGGGCTCAAGAAGTTTGTGCGGTGGTATCTTGAGTACTACCATCCTGAACTGGCTGAGAAGCAGAAGCAGCGTGGCAGTAGCAATGCCAAGGGTTCACGTGGTCGGAACGGCAGCTCGAGCAGTGCAAGATGACTGGCGATTCAGTTTCTTCGTGGCCCTCTTCTGACGGTGTGTATCAGAGTTCTACTTCCAGTTCTTAATTCATCAGATTGAGAGGCTTATTTTGTTCAGCACATTCTTAAAGGCGAACAGAAGTTAAGAAATAGCCAATAGGTATAATTCAAAAACTGCTGCTTCTCTTTGCTACCTCATAGCTGAGCACTCAATCGTACTTCCTTTGGTTCTTAGGATGACATTGTTCAGAGGATTTTTCATTGGTTTTGGAGGCAGGCATTCTGTTGCAAAGACTATGATAGATTCTTTTAGTGACATTTTGTACCACGGGGCAGAACTAATTACATCATGACTCTTTTTCTTATGTTCATTTGAAGTAGCCATGATCAGCAATTTCTCCCTGTTCCTTATTTTGCTGCTATGCATGCTTCTTTTCTGTGTGGTGGTGCATAGGCTGGGCAGCTGTGCTTCAAACCTGTTTTGACCATGTGAATCTTAAAATCCAGTGTATCCTTTGGCGAAAATTGACCATGTATGTCCAGGTCATATGATGATAAACCATTCTGTTATTGAATTCAATTCAGTTGCTTTGTCTTGTCTCGTCAGTCTTACCACAATGTATGCCTTTTCGGTTAGTTATTACTGTCATTGCTAGAGTTGTGTTATGTTTTGTGGTCTAGAAATTCTCTTGTTTGGGGTCAAATACATCACTCGAAATTTTGAAGTAATCAAATAAATGCTTTAGTTGAAGTGCTAGAATTTTCTTTCTTAGCTTTCTGATTATAGACCTGATGTGCCATATGAAACTATGCCTACGCTTTTATATGTGTATGGGTTGAATGCGGCAGCATGGGTTTATAATTGTTGAGGAAGCACAAAAGGACGACTTGTTCCTTTGGGTGGGTGGGGGGGGGGGGGTGGGATTAGATTAGTGGTGTTAGTGGGAACTGACCAGTAAGGTGATTTTTTTTGTACTAGTTGACTAAGTAAGTTGCAATATGTGTTCTTTAAGATCTTATTTGCTATTTGCACCATACTCTCCTATTAAGATACTGTTGGACATGGACTCCAGCAGTCCAGCAGGATGAAATTGAACTGTTGAGGTCCTGTTCAGCACTATTGCGTGATGTTACATTTTATCGTGTTAACTGCAATTTGTGAGGGATCATGTAAAATAAATTTCATGTTACAGATCAAGGCATGCAGAAGCACAGGTTGCAGTCACCGTTTATCGCAGCAGAAAATGTTACTCTACATATCAGTCTGTGTAGAGTGCACTTGTAGTTTCTCATGTGGTGGTTGAATGACTTCGATTGACCCTGTTTCGTACCAGACGTAGCATTTTTTAGATGAAGTACTTAGTCATGATGAACCTTGCTGATAGTTTTACAAATTCGTCATTTGCGATTGCAATATAATGGTTCAATCTGTATGATCGTCTTGATGGTTTGAATCAAGCAAAATTAGGTTTGGTTTCAAGTTATGGGTGTGGCGATCATCAGTTAAACATAGGCTTTGACATGATTTTATTCAGCATGTTATGTCACTGTATATAAATATTGGGGGATATGTACAGCTTCCATTCTGTACAATGCTTGCATCATATCATATGGCTTTTTATAGACAGTACACAGATGCATGTGCAGGAATGATGTAACTAGCATCATCAGCTGCATGTGGTTCAGATCTAAACATGGTGCCCAATACGAAGTTCCATCTTGGGTAGTTGACCACCGTAATAGACTGAATTCTTTGCTTGTGCATCCTTCCTTTTATCTCCGTCCATCCATGTGATGATGTGCATGCATCCTTCTTTCCTGAATTGTGATTGACATGCATGTGCTCCCTTATCGCCGCCCACGAATTCTGTTCGTCAGCCCTCGACCACGACGTTCAAATGACAACACTACGTTCGAAGACACGCATTTTTCTGTTAAAAATCACCGTTCTATGATGTATCAGACAGGAATGGATTTGTAATGGTAGCAGCATACTTCTTTGAGCTCCAGTGCTCATTGCCCTTCTCCCTATCGCTGTACCTGGATACGCTGCACAGGTGTTCTATGAGAATCCAAGTTTACTGCGGATGCATGGCTCCATCAGGTCACCCGAGAGGTTTGTATGGCCAAGGGCGAGGACGTCGCGTCAGGCGCCTACTGGAAGATGTGGAACGAAGGAGAATGAGACATCCAAATGCCATGAGCCCACGAAAAGCATTGTGCAGTGAACGGGGCCATTGCACTCAACCAAGCTAAGCTAAAGGAGTACGGGTTTGCAAGGTTAAAGGACCCCGTTGCGAAGTGTAGTGCTGCTGTGCCACGTTATGCTATATAACATGCCAGCAGTATGGGGGGAATGTGCCATGTAAGTGCATTTGGCTAGCTACATTGGGTTCGTCATTTGCCATGTCCTGTTCTCAGTTAAGTTTCCTTAAACGAGGCTTGTACGAGGAATCGATTCCACATAGAATAAGCTTGATAGAACCCTACCACAGCAGTTCAGCGGTTAATCCTGCCACGGGCTATTAGAAATGAACCGACCGCCGACGTTTTGGTGATGTTACAGCAATCGTGTCGTCGATTCGTCCTGGTCATGCTCGGCGAGTTTTTTATTTTTATATTTTTTATCATCAATATTTAAATAAATATTCTAAATTGCATCTTACCACTTTTTGAAAGGTTGTAGCCCTTTTAGGGCGATAAACGTCTATTTATAGCAATATTACCATCAGAGGTTTATTTATTTAAATATCAATGATAAAAATAAAAAATAAAAAACTCCATGCTCGGCTGGCTACTCGGCCAACAGCTTGGGCCCTAGACCGCGCGGCCGGACTGCCCATCGCGCACATGGGCCAAATGTACAGTAGCGAGGCAGCGCAGGCCGCAAGAGTGGAGAAGTCGTCACGCCCACTGGCATTGTACCGCACGACGCCGTGCGCCCGGGCCAAGGCCAGAAGGCGCGCGGTGGCTGGCGCCCGGGGGTGTTCTCTCTTGTTCCTTTCACAGCCACAGGCAACTTAAAATTCTCCACCGTTACGGGGGTACATTTCCCGCTTACGGAGTCACAGTATGATCGCTTGAACAACTTGGATTCGCGCACGAAATCTGACTAACGCAGGGTCCAACCGATGAAAGGGTTGTATAAGTTGGTGGAAGCTGGCAAGCTGCTAGGATGTATCCACGCTTAACTTCTTTTGTGTAGCAGGAGTAATTAAGTTATGTCGGTTGCAAAAAGCAAGGAATCCTTACAGCTAGTGCGTGCGTAACTTCTCACAAGGCACACCGCACACGCGGTTTCGACAATAAAAGCTTACACACGACGAAGCATCCACAGCAAAAGGCACACAACAGAGAAAGCCCCCCAGTCTGTTCAGCACCTCCGTGGCGAAAGAATCGCGAAATTTTCGTGACCTTCTGTGACGGGCACAGCGACAACCGCGCGCACCAGCGGAGATGCGCGTTGCACGGGCCTTCGGCGACCGCTCGCTCTTCTTTTGCCAAAAGCCTGCATGCTCCGATGATTTGGTGGACACCATCACGTACCGTCTTGCTGCGTCCCTCTGAATCATGGCAAGTTTGCAACTGAACTTGCATTAAGCAGAACACTCAAACAGCTTGGTGATGATGTCGTTCGTCTTGTGCCTTCCGCTTGTTGCACTGCTCTGCCGACGACACCTTGCAAACCGCGTCGCCTCCTGATGGGATGGAAAGGAAGGAAACCGCCGGCGGACGGTGGTGGCGATGTGTTGCCGCTTGGTGAGCCACGAAATTTGACGAGGCGGTGGTGGTGAAAGTGAAACGTGAACTGATCGATGGGCTCCGAGCTCGATAGATGACCGCGTGGAAAACGAGTTTCTGAGAGTGAAACTGATTGAAGGTTTTCCAAACAAGACGAGCCCAGTAAACTACATCATACAGCCCTGACTAGCATGGATACTGGTTGAGACGTACTGCCAACATTGCAATCCACTAGGAGCTGCTGTTTTCCTGCTAGATAAAATTAAAATTGGATTACGTGCATAATAGCCCCCACGACGACGGCCCAACCACCTCTCCTTGTCTTCCTCCATGTGTTCGTCAAAGTGCTGTCCGCTTCCTCAGCACGAGAGCCGGACAACAGGACAAGCATGGGCTGGGAATGGATGCACACGATCTCTCAAGTCTGAACCATACAGGTATGACCAAATGGAAAGATCACGACCCGGAGTACGTTCCTTACCCTAGGTCTCCGATCTAGGGTTTCGGGCCACTTCCACATAGTTTCCACCAAAATGTTAGCTCTAGGTCTCTTACTATCTGCCTGGAGCTGCGTTTTCCCTGATCGCGTGCTGGGTGCTCTGAGCGGAGGAGACGAGTTGGATGGCTTGATGGGGGGGGGGGGGTGTTGAAGCTGTCAGAGACGGAGAGATCGAGAATCATGGGTTCGTGGAAGGATGAAGAGGGCGTCGGGGGCTCTGAAATAGGCGGTTGGTTGTCTCTTCTCTGAGAAACTGGTTACGCTGATGGAATCTCACAGGCGCTGGGTCCAATCTGGTGCCCCAAGAGTGGCATCAAGTGCAGGGAGATGGGGGGCAATTTGTTCATGTTCACATTCAATCAACCAGGGGGGTGGAGGAGAGCGATGGAGTTCGGCGGTGATCTCTTGGTTGTTGTGCCTGTTGATGGTGATCGCCGACGAGAAGATCATCAATTTACGCATACTCCAGTATGGGTTCGTGTGCACAACCTACCATTGGGCATGATGACGAAGGAAACTGGCGAAGGCATTGGAGGCGATTGGAGGGATTTCTTCATTTCTTGGAAGTGGATGCGGATGATGATGGCTCGGTTGTTGGCAGATTCCTTCGTGTCAAGGCACGTATTGATGTCTCGCAGCCGCTGATGCGAGGGGTAGGTGAAATAGAAGAGGAGATGTTTGGAAAACTTGTCAGTCTGAGATATTTAGATGATATCGTGTAGTATCACTGTAGTAATCTAGTATCTCTGATACCATATTATATGTAAGAGGATGAAAAGTCTTAAATATTCTTTTATATACATAATTGTAGCATAATATCTTTAAGAGTAGGATATGAATTTTTTCTGTCCATTCTTTCTATAAATTAATCTCTCAAGGACCAGGAGAATAGGACTCTAGATTTTTTCTCCTATGATACGCTCTCTCTCTCTCTTCCTCCCCTTAAGGATGCAAGCCATCTCTAAGTTGAACCCTCTCTGATGAGCGAGACTTTCACTGTACTTTGTTCTGGACACCTTTTCATGCCCTAACAGCGTGTCACCTGTGGGGAGGTCTGATAAAAAAAAACTCCGTGAGGAAGAATAGGAGCAGAGAGTATCCTCACAAACTGGAGCGCCGAGCGCACTCTCGCCTTCGCACGCATGATGGCCACAACCCTTCTTGAGCTCATCGTCACTGTCGTGGGCTTGTCGCACGGCACGACGCGCGTGGGGGCAACCACGAATTTGATGTCACCATTGATGGCATGCCGTGGCACCCCTCTGTAGGATCGACATCGCTGTCATCGGCTTGCTGCGCGGTACGACGTGCGCATAGCGACCACCGTCACCCGTGGGTGTGCAAGTTCGTCATCACAATCGCTAGTATGCTCCCATTCTTGTGCACGATAGTCGTGAGTTGCCATGATTGACAAACGATGACGGCCTCCGGACAACGGCCCTGGCTCCACAGAGCGGAGAGCCCTCCACTCTTCTCGCCAGAGACTCCTCCGTTTTTTTTCACCATAGACCGAGCACCATAGTTTGGAGACCCCTCCCCTGTCCTCGCCGGAGATCGAGCACCGCAGTTCAGAGACCCCTCCGCTATCCTCACTGGAGATCGAGCACCGCAGTTCGGGGACCCCTCTGCTGTCCTCGCCGGAGGCCAAGATCCGCAGTTCAGAGACCCCTCTGCTCTCCTTGCCAGGGCCGAGCTCTGCAGTCCGGAGTCCTCTCCGCTCCCTGCGCCAGAGGCCACCCTCCGACTCCACGCCGAAGCACATGCCCCTCCACGCTCAAGTCGCCCCGCGTCAAGGACCTTTGAAGCCGGAGCATTACCGACACCTTGACGGACCGACCCCACCTCTGGAGCCAGAGCACACCGTCGCCTCGGCACGGGCTCCAGGGCCGAAGCAAACATCGCCTCCATGCCGCCATCACGTCTCCAAGCTAGAGCTTCTAGCCATCGCAGCACGAGCTTTGGAGCCAGAGCTTATCGGTGCCGCAAGCCCCATCTCCAACCGCGACCGTGTGACGTTGCGAAAGCTCGAGCTCCACCGATGCACTGACTTCACCATCGCCATCTTCACCATTGTCCAGGCCACAAGCGTGATGATCTTGATAACTTTGATGGCGGCGCCACAACTGCCCCCCCCCCTCCGTGCGCGGACACCAAGGAGCGGAGCCCCGACTACGTATCGACCAATGGGACGCAGCTTGGGATGTTGTGTCTGGGGTTGTACTGACGGCACTCGGCACCGCCTGTCAGGACCCTGATCTTGGGCTCTCCTGTGTCTCATGTATCAGTCCCTAGATTAAGTAGCTGATACGCACTGAATTCTTCAGAATGATATAAAATACATACTTTGAATAAAATAAAATAAAATAATTAACTAAATGGCGTAAAAGATGGTCTTATAGACATGACTCAATGACAGACCAGCTAGGCAGAAGAGCCTACAGCACAGCAGAGCGAAACGAACGATGCAACCCAATGCCATAGGCAACTCGAGTGCAGATGTGATCTTAGATTTCTTCTCTTCAACTTCATCTGTGTTGATGTTGATCTCTATGTCAACAATCTGAAAGTGGCAAGACTAAGTATGGAAGGTACTCAACAAGTTATATACTACTTTAAGGGGTTGATAGATGCATAATAGATGAATCAAGGATAAAGTTTTACGGTGTATTTTTAAGCGTAAAGCAAACTTTATGCAGTTATCTAGTTATATTCTCTATTGTTAACCTTTTGAAACAAAGGTAACCTGGTAATAAAGTTTTTGAAATAGTTTTAAATCCAGAAAATAGTAATGAAGTTATATCTAGGGTTTTTTGGTCCTGGCAGGGCTACACCTCGCTCCGCAGTCCCTTTCATTATCTCTGGTGTGCTTCTACTACCACACAGCTCCTGACGGATTGAGCCACTAACATCATCACACGGATATCTAATTCACACACTCACTCATCAAGACACACACACACGAAGTATAATCATCAGGGTTACTATTTTTGCATGTCCATGACCGCGAACACGACTATTCGAATAGATTTACAATTTGTAGAGGTTGTACACTATACCCACACGATATACTCAGCCTCCAACCGTTACAAGTCCTGCAGGCTACCTCCCCAGCAACTGTGGAACCCAGCCTCCGTGGCTACGAACCAGGCCTCTACTAGGCTTCGACCTATTGCCGACCATGAACCACTACGGCTCCAGACCATGCCTACAACCTCTATAGGACTATCTGTAGTTAGAACATGCTGCGGCATGCCCTGAAGACATATAAATGTCTAAAACTTGGGATACCTTACCCTGTGGCGCAAACCACACACTGCAGTCCCACGCCTTAGCAAAAGCCCATGACGATGGCAAAAGCCCATCATAGTGGCACTTGCTCCGCACCTCATAGGTCATAGGCCTCGGTTGCGTGACGCACGCCTCGACTGCTCCAGCCTCGATGTAACACGCCTCGATGGCCATAGGCCTCGGCAGACACATCGATGGTTCCGTCCTTGGTGTAAAAACAAAAGCCCATCATAGTGTAAATTCCTCTGGCATGATGAAGGTTGTATGCCTCCATCGCGACGAGCGTAAAATCCTTCGCCACCTTGAAGGCCCTAAGCCTCCGTCGTGTCGAGCGTAAGTTTCCTTCGCTACCTTTAGGGCAGTAGGCCACGGTCACTAGTGTGATGCATTGTCCCTACAAATGCGCACACTGCTCGCTCGTAACCAAAAGACGTGAGAGGGTAGCCCACCTTGAAGGTTCTATGCCTCCATTGCATCGCCGTCAGAAACCCATGATGGCAGGCACCGCACGAGGCTAGATCAGGAACAATGCAAGGGTTGAGATTCCAAGAAGCTTGAGTGGGAATCGAAATAGGCTAGCTCCGGGGCTTCACCATCATCATAATGACTCCTCGGCCTCGCCATTGACTTCATCTTCGGCTACCATTGTGTGGCTCTGGACGGCACTGCCTCCGTCGAGACTAGTCGTGACTATATGCTGAGGGGGCCACAGACTGCCCTCCTTAGCCTCACCGTCGACTCCACCTTCGGCTACCGCCGCGAGGCTCTAGACGACCCTACTTCCTTTGAGCCTCGCCACGACTACATGCTAAGGAGGTCACAGACTGCCCTCCTCAGCATCGCCGTCAACTTCACCTCCAGCTACCGACGCGGGGCTCCAGACAGTCGTGCCTCCGCCGAGCCTCGCTACGACTACATGCTGAGGGGGTCGCGGAATTCCCTCCTCAGCCTAACCGTCAACTCCACCTCCGACGACCACCACGGCGCTTAGAATGGCCCTGCCTCCATCGAACCTCACCACGACTATATGTTGAGGAGGTCGCAGATTGTCCTTCTCAGTATCGCCATCGACTTGACCTTTGCTACCGCCACGAGGCTCTGGACGGCCCTGCCTCCACTAAGCCTCACCACAACTACATGCCGAGGGGGCCACAGACTGCCCTCCTCAGCCTCACCATCGACTCAACGTCTGGCTACCGCCGTGGGGCTCCAGATAGCCCTGCCTCCATCGAGCCTCGCCATGACTACATGCTGAGGAGGTTGCGGATTGCCCTCGTCAGCATTGCCGTTGACTTCACCTTCAGCTACCGTCGTAGGGCTCTGGATGGGCCTGCCTCTGTCGAGCCTCGCCGTGACTACATGCTGAGGGGGTCGCGGATCGCCCTCCTCAGGATCATCATCGACTTCACCTCTGGCTACCATCGTTGGGCTCCAGATGACCCTACCTCCGTCGACCATCGCTACGACTACATACTGAGGGAGATGCAGACTGCCTCCCTCGGTTGTGCCATTGACTTCGCCTCTAACCCTCATTGCGATACTCAGGATGACCCCACCCTCATCAAGCAATGTCGTGGCACCCGTGGAGGGGATCACGGACCACCCTCCTCATCCTCTTCATCGATTTTCACCTTCGACTGTCGCAGTGGGGCTCCGGACGGCCCTCCCTCCGTCAAGCATCATCGCAACACCAGCTAAGGGGGTTAGGACCACGTCATCATTATCTTTGTCACTGGCACTGAGCCTCGCCACCGAGACCCTCAACATGTGACTCCGATGATCTTTGCGACCTTCTCTCCATGCCCAAGACGTTTGCGCCACCACGATAGGGAACAATTCGAGATAGCCTGACTTCAAAAGGATGGAGCTAGTTTTCTGTACATCCGCTCACCCATCAGGACCTCAGAACTAGCGTATGGGGGGTGATGTTGGAGAAAACACCCAAGTCTGAGATATTTAGACGATGTCATGTGGTATCACTGTAGTGATATAGTGTTCCAGTTACCACGTCACATATAAGAGGATGAAAGACCCTAAATACTCTCATATATACATGATTGCAACATTACCATGCTACCCCTTCTTTCTATAAATTAAGCTCCCAAGGGCCAGGAGAAAGGGACACTAGATTTTTTTCCCCTCTGATACGTTCTCTCTCTCTCTCTCTTCCTTTCCTTAAGGCTATAGGCCATCTCCAAGCTTGATCCCCCTCTGATGAGAAGGTCTCTTGCCGCACTCTGTCTGGGGCACCTTTTCATGCCCCAACAGGAGATATGGTGCAAGATGGAGTATGAGTTCCTCCCAAATTTCTGTCACTTGTGCGGCATTCTCGGATCACGAGTGCACTAGTAGTAGCTGGATGACGAAGGACAATCCTACCCATGGGTGCGATGAACCCATGCCGATGGGTGTGGGCGTGGGTCTATGATTTCACCACAAGCACGGCGGATCAAGTACCTGCAAAGTCGTGGGTCGGGTACGGGTATGACAGTCAGCCCACGGGTGCTTGTCATATACCCATGACATTGTGCACCAAACTCTAGCCCCAACCCAAAATATTTTGGTCCAGCCCAATTAAGTGTAACCCTAGGTTATCTATCCTGCTCCCCAATCGGCCAACCCCATTGCGCACTCACACAGTCACACTGCCCATCGCACTCCAGTGCTCCAGCTCTAGCAGCCAACCGCCACACTCCAACCTCCAGGACGCTAACGCCCAGCCATTGCACTCCATGCCTCTAGCGCTTTGCACTCCACATGCTCGGCACCGCTCAGCGCTTCGGTTGTGAACAACTCTCGAGTCTGTCGCCCTGGTGCCTAGATCCACCTAGCCCAAGGTCGAAGTAGCAAGGAAGAAGGCCGAGCGATGTCTCCTCGAGCTTCTCCGGCTGATCCATTCATTTTCCTTGTTTATTTCATGCGCCACCACCTTCTAACCCAAGTCCGGTGACCATCTTCCGCCCCTCGCCGTCGACATGTCGCCATTGCATGTCTTCTGACCCTTTTAGCGCACGGTGAGCTCTAGCTGATCTCGTGCATGCTTGTAGGCGCGTTGGTCTGGCTTCGGCCCACCACCAGTGCGGCCGGCCGCGGAGTCGAGCGCCGCTGCTAACCCTCACTCTACATTGGCCATCTTTCGGTCGGGCTCAACGGTCGAGGTCCTCTCCAATGCGTTCATTGTCGCTCACTGGTGCTTGTGCTACCTTAATCTGATTGAACTCGTCGTCGGAGCAGCTGCCGGGGTCACCTACACGACAACGAAGTTAGTCTGGCCGATCCGTTGCAGTCAAATACCCGCAGGCAACCCACGGGTTTCGGGTACTTGACGGGCATGGGCATAGACACAATATTGTACCCGCCACCCTTTACAGGCACAGGTCGGGTAACTCGAATCGGGTTGCATGTCAAATACGGTTATACTTTGCCCGCACCCGATCCGACCCGTTACTATCCCTATCGATTCCACGATGGATCTGGGATTTTTTACGAGAGGCTGCGGGCCAGAGAGTATGTCCAGAACTGGACTGGGAATCAAGGTTATAACTACAGGAGACCTAACTTTGGTAGATCTTCTTGGAGGAAAGAGGTAGTACAGGAAGATGTGAACATTCGACTGGGCGAGTTGCATGGCCGCTGGGACCGTGCTGAGACACCGTGGCTGGAGAATTTTTTTGGGACAATTATAAATTTGTCACTGTTTTGAACCGTTATTGTAAATTTGCCACTAAAAAATTGCAAAAATACCACCAGAACTATCATTCGAGTGGCATTCTTGCAAAAAATAAAAAACCAATGGCAAATTTGCAAAAGCCAAATTTTGGGCTGATATGGCGGCGGAAGGGGATGAGGAAGAACAGAAGAGACAGAACTCAGTAGAGGAAAATAGGGCCAGGGAGAATGCAGAATTACATGCAGGTGGTGACGATAATGGAAATGTTGAGGCTGCTGCTTGGTGCTGGAGGTGCACGACCAGAACTTGGTCTTGGTGGGTCAGTGCGACATGCAAGCTTATGAGTTGTTGGTAAAAATTAAAAATAGATAATATAAAACATCATATTTATTAAAATAGATAATATATTAGTGTATTTATAAATTTAGCACGTATATTTTGTACCTTGCGAACCGAAAACCTGATTTCGGTACGTGAAGCATTGAAAACATGTAGGTCCAATAGTATTCGACACCTTAGGTATCGAATACAGTACTATACCGAATACGGTGTATAGTAACATATTTGGTGCACAGTGTCATATTCGAAGTGGCCTAGTTGATGTGCCGCACTCGTGTGCCAAAAGAAGCCAGAAGCACTATGTACATGTGTGTTTATATTTTCTATTTAACTCTCGATTTTATTTAGAGTACAAAAGTAGTTAAAAAAATTCTAAACGTTTTTATGAGTAAACTAGAGCTCGCTAATAACCATTTTTAATTGGTTTGATGTGATGTACTAATTTATAAAAATATTTCTAACCCTAGGTTATTTGGTAAAAAGGTGAGTTCTTTTCTAATACTCTATTTATATGTTTTTTTATCATTTCTTATGATATTATATTTTTAATTCAATTTAAATAAAAATAAAGTATACCATATTGCTTGCTCCTATGATCAGACTCTGAATTTTATAGATACTTGATTCATCTCCACTTAAGAGGACCGCCTGTCTTATTATGTCCTTAAATATGAATGTAAACAAGTGAGTACTGAAACTGAAACTCATAAATGATAGAAAGAACCATTCAGACTTGAGCATGCATATTACGCCCCTAATAGTTACTTCTGAGACTACTCATATACCTTAAAAAGAATGATAAGATGACAGTTTTGAAGTCATATTTCTGAACTCAAAATCAGAACTAAACACATGTATATCTGGGAAAAGACTAATCCAATGGTCAGGAAAATCGACTTATATCTAACTCAAGAAAGAAAAAAGGGACTACAAATATCAAAACAGTTTGAAAACGGGCTGCTTTTACATGTCCAAACATAATCTGAGTCCCAACTGCTTAATGCTTAAGCTCTTTTAATTCAATTTGAATAAAAATAAAAATATCACATGAAATGATAAAAAATATATAAATAGAGAATTACAAAAGAACTTACTTTTCTATCAAATAACCTAGGGTTGAAAATATTTTTATAAATTAGTACATCACATGAAAGAATATTAATAATTTTTTCTAGATTTTTGGGAATTTATTTGATACATTAAATATTGCTATAATTTATAAAAGTAGGTTTATTTGAAGAATTTTAATTAAATATTGGCTCAATCTTTTTAGATCAAGCCAATTAAAACGGATTATTAGTGAGCTCTAATCTACTTATGAAAATGTTTAGAATTTTTAAGCTACTTTTGTACTCTAAATAAAATCAAGATTTAAATAGAAAATATAAATACATACGTACAGAGTGCTTCTAGCTTCTTTCGGCACACGAGCGCAACACAACTGGGCGGTTGTATTCAGTAACTTAGATGCCGAATATGTCACTGTGCGTCGGTACCGAATACAGGCCGTTTTCAGCACTTGAGATGCCAAATACTATCAGACCCATGTATTTTATGTGCCTCACGTACCGAAACTGGATTTTCGATATGCGAGTGACAAATACACATGCTAAATTTATAAATATGTTAATATATTATCTATACTAATAAATACGATATTATATATTATCTATTTTTAGATTTTTACCGTAAAGTGTTACGAGACAAACTGTATTGTACCATGCAGGGAGAGGAGAATGTTGTTCACTTGGTAATGTACCCTCCAAATCAAGATGGGAAGCTCCGCCAGAAGTGAAGGTGAACGTGGATGCAGCGTTTTTCAAGGAAACAAACATGGGTGGCCTGGGCATTGTTGCACGAGATGAAAGGGGGGAGTGTTACTTTCTTCTAGACGAGTCATGTTCAACTGCACAGATGCTGAGGAAGCTGAATTGCTTGCGTCCCGTGAGGGTGTTAACCTTGCGATTCGGTGGCTATCCCTTCCTGTAACTTCAGAATATGACTGCCTAACAATATGCTTGGCCCTCGAATCCAAGGGTCAAGAGGACGGCTCGCTATGCTGTTACGGGAAGTTATATCGCTCGGTGACGAGCTCCACGAGGTCTAAGATAAACATTGTAATAGATATCAAAATGAGGTTGCTCATGTTCTTGCATAGAGTGCATGTCAAGAGATGCCGTTTGGCTCCTATATTGTCCTTCTGTAATCACACATCTTATGAGCGCTGACTATACACCGACAGTGGGTTAATAAATCTCTCCTTAATTTGATTTTATTTTTTTGGAAAGATAGAGGAACAAGTGCCTCGATTGCTTGTGCCGAACTCTCCAGTCAGGATATGCCAGCTATCCTGACTTGATTGATCAAGCGATCTCTACTTGCACGTAAGCGGGTAGTATCACCTACTACAACAGGACTAGGTACGATCACTCCCAGCCTCTCACCAAGGCACCAACTGGCATCGCAGTAGAAGCATCAAGAAAAAGTGGAAAAGAAGGCATAGAAAGTTCAGACCAAAAGATAAAGTCTGAACGGAAAAAAAGTAATAAAGTGGAGTACACGATACCTTCATCATCATATATGCTTCAGTTCAGCTGGGCTAAGTAAAGATTTTTTTTTACGAAAGAGCAGAAAACTACTCATTCATTACAATTAGAAGAAATAAAGAAAAAAACTGAAAAGAACCAGTAAGAAGCAAAACAAAGTATAATACTAGAGACGAGGGACTTGCCAGGACTATCTAAACCGAACAAAATAGCCGGGACGACCATATAAGTTGATTCACCACCACACATATACAACTTACAAATGTCAAAACCTGACATAAGTCATCGTGTCCAAATTTATCGCTAAAGTGACAAAACAGCTCTGACTTCTCACGTCAGATCATAACCTATGTCTCCTTGTCACCGCACCCAAACACACAACAACCACTAAGACACCGACGAGAAAGAGCCAGCCATATGTCATCGTTGCCAAGTTTCATCGCACCCCATAACTCAGCATACTACCCCCACATATATCAGCCGTCCACTACGAAGCATGAGGTAGTTCCCAAGGGTAGAGGCTTTGTCGAACATCCTAGATCTAGGATTGATCGACCACCAAAAGCAGTGCGGGACCTCCAAGACGACATCTCCTGGAAGGAAGCCACGTCCAAGAATTAGACAGGATTTTCACCTGAAGAGTCTCGTAGGATGAGTGTGGGAAGCACCACGATAGCGCCCCCAAGGGAGAGAGTGGTGCCTAAGAGTGTCGCCGTTGTCGGCACTAGCAAAATGCCGGGCTAGGCTTTCACTGAGAGCCTTCTGTATGACCTAGAACAAAGACTAAAGGGGGTGAATAGACGCCTTACAAATTTCTTGCAAAATAGATAGCATACTACTTATTAACCCAACATCCCTCAGAAATACACAAACGAAAGCATAAACTTTAGAGAGACAAAGTGAGAAAGAAAGTTTTAAGGTAACATGACTCCACAGATGGAATATAAACTATAGGCTTTATTGAAAACCATTTTATGTGTCTTTGAGCACAAAAGCTTAAAACTTGAACGAAAAACAAAGTAAAAAGATTGTCACTGAAAGAAGCTACTCTCCCCTCAAATAGTCAAATAGTAACATCTAGAGGCTTGATGAAGATATCGGTTAGCTGGTGTTGGGTATCAATTTATTTCAAGTCTATATCCCCTTTTTATTGTGGTCTCTCAAAAAGTAAAATCTCACATCTATGTGTTTGGTTCTAGAGTACTGGACTGGATTATTGGCTAAACTTATAACACTTGTGTTGTCACACAAAAGTGACACACTCCTAAAATATAACTCAAAGTCTCTTAAGGTAGCAACTATCCACAAAATCTATGAACAACAGCTAACAACAGCTACATATTCAGCTTCAGCAGTAGACTGCGTAACGCTAGACTACTTGCAAGAAAACCAACACACAAGAGAAGTATCTAAGAAATGACATGTACTAGAAGTACTCTTCCTATTAATTCTACACACAGCAAAATCCACATCGAGAAAACCTCAAAGAGAAAGCAAAGAGGAAGCAGAAGACCAAAGCCTGTACTCGAGAGTGTGCTTGAGGTATCTCAGAATGCGTTTCAATGCTTGGCGGTGAGACGTCCTCGATGAAGCTTGGAAGCGCGCGTAGAGACAGACAATGAAGTGGATATTCAGTCTTGTCGCCGTCAGGTACAGGGAGCCAATAATACTCCTGAACTCTTACTGGTCCATCGTTTTGTCATCTTCATTCAGATCAAGCACATCCGAGGTGGCCATTGGTGTCAACAAGGGCCTCACGTCGCTCATGTCGAACTTCTTCAGCAGCTCCTTGGTGTACTTCGTCTGATTGATGAATGTACTCTACTTCTATTGCTTGATTTGAAGTCTAAGGAAGAAGTTGGGCTTACCCATCATCAACATCTCGAACTCGCCGCTCATAATTTCTGCAAACTTAGCCACAAGTGCATGAGAAGAGCCACCAAAATATGATATTATCCACGGAAATCTGAATAAGTAGGAAATCTTTGCCATACCTGAGAGTGAATAAATTTTTATCAACTGACCTCATGACATACCCATGCTCTAACAAGAAATACCTAAGCCTATCATATCAAGTCCTAGGTAATTACTTAAGCCCATACAAAGTTTTCTTAAACTTGTATACTCTATGTGGGTATTTGTTGTGTTCAAAGTATGGAGGTTGCTTGACATAGATTTCTTCTTGTATGAAACTATTTAGGAACGTACTCTTGACATCTATTTGATATAGCTTGAAACCCTGGGATGTCGCAAAAGTAAGAAGGATCTTAATGGTTTTTAGCCTAGCTACCAGTGAAAAAAGTCTCTCCAAAGTCTATCCCCCCTATTTGAGTGAAACCCTGAGCTACTAGTCTAGCCTTGTTTCTCACTAAAGACCCATCCTCCCCATGTTTGTTTTTGAAAACCTATTTTGTGCCTATGGTGTGAACATTAGAAGGTTACTCTACAAGGACCAAAACTTGGTTTCTCTCAAAGTTTTCTAGCTCTTCATGCATGGTATTGACCCAATTTGAATCAGATAAAGCATGTTCAACATCATGGGATTCAAAAAAAGCAATGAATGCAAAATCAGTAAAATGAGCATAAGAAGCGGACTTAGACCTAGTTACTATCTCATCAATATCTCCAATCATCACGTGTGGGAATGTCGCCACTGAATGTGTTGAGGGGCCTCATATCGTAAGAGAACCTCTCCCTCAAACACAACTGTTGCAGACTCGAGAGCAGCTGAAGTGGATATAGAGGCCGTAGGACCCTCTACTGGAGTAGAAGAAGCAGGAGCCAGCTCTAGAGCAGGTGTGGTCGAGAGAAGTAGTGGATCATCTTCATTATCACAAAGAGTTGAAAGGTCGCTATCTACAAAGATACTCTCGCTTATCTCTTGATCACCTCCACACTCAAAAGACAGAACTAGCATATGGGGTTGATTCATAAAAAATCACACCACAGGATTTTATGATGGTGTTAGTGTCAAGATTGTAAACCATATAAACATGACTATAAAGAGAATACCCTAAGAAAATTCCATCAGAAGAGCACGACTCGAACTTATCAAAATTGCCACGCTTTAGGATGAAGCACCGACAACCAAAAACAAATGTGAAACATTTGGCTTCCTCCCAAAACGTAACTCATAAGAAGTCAATTTCAAGATTGAGCACAAGAAAATCTGATTTGAGATGTAGCACGATGTGCTAATGGGCTCAGCCCAAAACTTCCTAGGAGTCATATGCTCATCGAGCATTATCCTAGCCATCTCCACCAAAGTCATTGTCGGTGTATCAGGAACCGGGGGTCCCCGAGTCCCGAGACCAAGCCGGCCGTCCGCCACGTGTCACCATCCCGCGAGGTCCCCCCTGCAGGATGAGGAAAGTCTGAGTTCCGGGAGAAGGTGCTTGGGGCCACAGCCTCTGGTCCCCGAGCATCCCAGTTCCCCGATGACCCGCAGAGTCCAAGTACCGGGAAGAAAGTGCTCGGGGAGATGCCCGCTCGCCCCCGAGTACAATAGTCCCCCGATGGGCTGAACAGCCAAGTGCTCGGGAGAGAGTGCTCGGGGCTACACGTGGCAGCTCCCGAGGACTCGGTTCCCCGAAGGATCTACAGAAGTGCTTGGGAGAGAGTGCTCGGGGCTGCACGTGGCGGCCCCCGAGCACTCGGTTCCCCGAAGGATCTACAGAAGTGCTCGGGAGAGAGTGCTCGGGGCTGCACGTGGCGGCCCATGAGCACTCGGTTCACCGAAGGATCTACAGAAGCGCTCGGGAGAGAGTGCTCGGGGCTGCACGTGGCAGCCCCCGAGGACTCGGTTCCCCGAAGGATCTACTCAAGTGCTCGGGAAAGAGTGCTCGGGGCTGCATGTGGCAGCCCCCGAGCACTCGGTTCCCCGAAGGTTCGCGCAAGATCACCCGACGCCCCGACGATCCGGAAGGACCCGTCGGCGAGGTGTCAACTAGTCAAAGGTCCGAAGCCGCATTTAATGGGCATGTGCGGCCTGACATCCTGACATTCCCAACTGCCCACGCCGCAGTGTCAATCCCTGCCATGCTTTGGCAGGGGGGCGTGGGTCCATTAATTGCACGGGTCCCGTCCCGTATCATCCGGGGTATCTCGGGATAACGTTGCCAGGATCAAAGCGATCCGCCTGCCACCCTGCCATGACAGAAGAACAAGGCAGGGTGGGCGCACCGGGTGCCTCTGTGGCCGCCCGGTGGGCCCTCTCAACGGCGCCAGGATGTCCACAGTGGCGGGTGGTCGGATGCGCGCCGTATTTTTTCCACCGCCCCTGTCACTTCGCCCGGAGGGAATGATGACGCCTTTCTCCGTGGCGCCTTGGAACTCGTGCCCCCTCTTTCCCATTTGGGGTAAGTCGAGGTTGGCGTGTATATAAAAGGAAGGGATGGATAACACAGGAAGACAGCTTTGAAGACCTAGATTGATCCAAGACCACGAAACTCAACACTCTCGAAGAACTCTCGAAGACACGCCCGAAAGACTCAGAATCCTCATAAGAAACCTCGAAGAACAACACAAGCAAGCTCGAGTAGAGCTAGAGCAAGGGAGCCTCAAGCTCTCTGTTAGCCATACACCCTTGTAACCAGACACATCCTTGAAGGATTCCCTTCAAGGAAGTATATTGCATCCACACAGGAGTAGGGTATTACGCCCCCGTGCGGCCCGAACCTGTTTAAACCCCGGTGCATTTATTTCTTTTTGCACTAGGCCGATCATCCCCCACCACCGACCGTTGCATTTATTTCCGTTTCTATTTATTTTCCCGATGAACTCGTTCAGGATCAACCCCCCGGCCGAATCTTTAAAAAGGGGTCTCTCGGGATCCCTGCGACAGGAGTTCATCCTCCGACAGCTGGCGCGCCAGGTAGGGGGGAATATCCCTGAATTTGTTCGTTTGCTTTCTTCCCCAGGAAAAGATGGCCGGTGGGCACCGTCTCCAGCGTTCCGGCTCCACTTCCAGTAACAGAATGCTGCCTGACGCCCAGGAGGCCCATGTCGCTGCTGCGTTCCAGCAGCAGGCACTATCTGCGCGCGCGGTTTTTCCCTCCCAAGGGGACGAAGGCGCCGGGCCCAGCAGGGCCGCCGCCACCGCCGCTGATGCACCCTCCGACCCCCAACAGGTGGTCGGAACCCCGGCCGCCAGGTCCGCCTCTGGACAGCGCCGGGCGCCACTTCGGCGTAGGCTCGCCTTTGGCGAGGCCAGCCCGGGAAGCGCGCTCCTTGCGGCACATGCTCTCCTCAGGCACCCGCCTGTCCAGGCCACGCCGAACACTCCGGAAGGTCGGTGGATCCAAGATGTCGTCGCCTTGGTCGGCACTGCTCGCCACCAGGTGCAGGCCGGGAGTCCTCGCGCCACCACCCAGCGTGGCGCTGCCAGAACTGGCTCCTCAACGGGCAACGTCCGCACGGGCCGAGGGGCCTCCAGGCGGAGTGCTGTCCCCCTGGGCGTGTCCGAAGCCCGGGACCTCCGCTTACGTCTTAACAAGCGGAGGGGCCACGAGGACGCCCGGGTCACTCTTGAGCGCCAGCGGGAAACCCGGCAGGAGGCTAAGGTAGAGGACCAAGCTTCCTCTTTCCCGGCCCACGATCACCGGGAATCCCCGGCTCGCCGGCATTCGCCACACAGGACCCCCGCTCGCGCCGCGGGGTACGGCACCGGTTGCCGTGCCTTTACCGCTGAGCTCCGTCGGGTCAAGTGGCCCTCCAAGTTCCGCCCCGAGCTACCAAAGAAGTACGACGGGTCCATCGACCCCGTCGAGTTCCTCCAGATCTACACAACGGCCGTTCAAGCGGCCAGAGGCAGCGAGAAGGTGATGGCAAATTATTTTCATGTTGCCTTGAGGGATTCTGCCCGCTCCTGGCTTATGAACTTACCCCCAGGGTCTATTAGCTCCTGGGATGACCTCTGCTACAAGTTTGTGGCCAACTTTCAGGGCACATTCACGCGCCCCGGCTTAGAGTGTGACCTCCACGCCGTCAAGCAGCAGGAGGGGGAGACGCTGCGGCGCTTTATACAGCGTTTCAGCCAGGTCCGCAACACCATCCCGCGGGTGGCCCCCCACACTGTTATCGTCGCTTTCCGGCAGGGCGTCCGCGACAAGCGGATGCTCGAAATGCTAGGTACGCACGAGATCGAGACCACTGCGGAGCTCTTCGCGCTGGCTGATAAGTGCGCCAAGGCTGCGGAGGCCAGGGCGTGGCATGCTCCCCGCCCCGCCGCCGACCAGCCAAGTTCTTCCCGCTCCGACAAGCGGGAAAAGAAGAAGAGAAGGAAGCGCGAGGCCGCTCCTGTCGAGCCGGCCCAGGGCCCCGCCCATAGGCCGGCTCAAGAGCCCGACCGCCGGCAAGAGCGCCGGGCGGGCGCCGACAGACGGCCTGCACCCGCAAGGGCCCCTTCCAGGGCCCCCGTGCCCGTAAGGGCCCCGGCACCAGCTAGGGAACCGGCTCCCGTAAGAGCCCCGGCCCCCGGCCGGGCTCCTGCTCCAGCGAGGGTCCCCGCTCCCGCGGGGCCCGAGCCAGGCAAATGGTGCCCCATACACCAGACCAGAAGGCACGACCTCACGGAGTGTCGTACGGTCAAAGGACTCGTCGAGCAGCGCCAGAGGGAGCGCGATGAGTCCCGCGGGGGAGGCAATGCTGAGGTCACCCCCGACAACGCCGAGCTCAGTTTCCAGGAACCCGAGCATGCCGTCGCCTTCATCGACGGAGGCGCCTACACGCCTTCCTCGCGCCGTGGCATCAAGGTCATGCGACGCGAGGTGTGCTCGGCAACCCCGAGCGAGGAGGCCGCTAGGCCCTTGAGGTGGTCGGACGCCCCAATCACATTCAGCATGGCCGATCACCCCGCGAGTACTGCAGCCGTGGGGCAACTACCCCTGGTGGTGTCCCCCACTGTCTGCAATGTTAGGGTCGGCAGAGTGCTGATCGACGGTGGTGCAGGCCTCAACCTCCTCTCCAAGGAGGCTTTTGAGAAGCTGCAGGTGTCCTCCAGGCGCCTAAGGCCGTCGCTCCCCTTCTGCGGAGTGACCCCCGGGCACTCCCTGCCCCTCGGGCAGGTCGAGTTGCCCGTGACCTTCGGGAGTCGGGACAATTTCCGCACGGAGTGCGTCCTCTTCGACGTCGCGGAGCTCCCTCTCCCCTACAACGCCATCCTCGGGCGTCCGGCGCTCGCCAAGTTCATGATGGCCATACACTATGCATACCTCACGGTTAAGATGCCGGGCCCCGTGGGCCCCATCTCCGTGATCACCGACTCCGGCAGCGCCGTCTCCTGCGCTGAGCAGTCATACATGGCTCTGGTTTCAGCGCAGGCCGAGGTCGAAGGCCCTACAGGGGGCCCGGGACCCTCTTTATCCAAACCCCGACTCGCCGCCGACGCCTCTGTTCCAACGAAGGAGGTCGTGGTGGGCGACGGCGCTACCCAGGTCGTCCGGATCGGCGGTGACCTGGGCAGCAAATAGGAAAGCGCGCTCGTCGCCTTCCTCCGGGCTAACGCAGACGTGTTTTCCTGGCAACCGTCCGACATGCCTGGGATCCCTAGGGAGGTGATCGAGCATCACTTGGCGGTGCGTCCGGACGCCCGCCCGGTGAAGTAGAAGGTCCGGCGGCAGGCGCCTGAGCGCCAGGAGTTTATCCGCGAGCAGGTCAGCAATCTCCTCGACGCCGGATTTATCCGAGAAGTCCTCCACCCCGACTGGCTGGCAAACCCAGTCATTGTCCCGAAGACCAACGGCAAGCTCCGCATGTGCGTGGACTACACCGACCTAAATAAGGCTTGCCCTAAAGATCCCTTCCCCTTACCTCGCATTGATCAAATTGTAGATGCAACTGCGGGATGCGATCTTTTATGCTTTTTAGATGCAAACTCTGGGTATCACCAGATTCGCATGGCCGTAGGGGACGAGGAAAAAACTGCTTTCACCACTCCGGTGGGGACTTATTGCTATATATCAATGCCTTTTGGCCTGCGCAACGCTGGATCCTCTTTCCAGCGCGCTATTCGTATTACCCTTGACTCATAGGTTGGCCGCAACGTCGAAGCTTACATCGACGATCTCGTGGTCAAAACCCGAGACCGCGCCACCCTGCTCGAGGACCTTGCCGAGACTTTCAACAGTCTCCGCACTACTCGCCTCAAGCTCAACCCGGAGAAGTGTGTCTTCGGGGTGCCGGCGGGTAAGCTCCTCGGTTTCTTGGTTTCTAGCCGAGGAATCGAGGCCAATCCAGAGAAGATCCGGGCCATCGAGCAGATGCGACCCCTGGCTCGACTCAAAGAGGTCCAGCGTCTCGCCGGCTGCATGGCGGCCCTCGGACGCTTCATCTCCAAGCTCGGGGAGCGAGGGCTCCCCCTCTTCAAGCTTCTGAAGAAGACCGGTCATTTCGACTGGACGCCGGAGGCCAAGCAGGCCTTCCGCGATCTAAAGAAGTACCTCACCTCGCCACCCGTGCTGGTAGCTCCCTCCGAAGGTGAGCCCCTGCTGCTCTACATTTTGGTCACTCCTCAGGTCGTGAGCATGGTGCTGGTGGTAGAGCGCGACGAGTGCCTGGGGCCAGGTGCTGGGTCCCAGCTCCCAGAGGCCCCCGAGCACTCACCCATCCTCGCGGCTCCCCCTGAGCGAGGGGTCGAGCCCGAGCACACTGCTCCTCCCAATCAGGGAGTCGAGCCCGAGTATCCGGTCAGCCCCGACCGTGCCGCCGAGCCCGGGGGCTACAGCAGCCCCCCGGGTAAAGCCGCCGTCCGGGCCCGCCGAGTACAGCGACCGGTGTACTTCATCAGCGAGGTCCTCCGGGAAGCCAAGACAAGATATCCTCAGGCTCAGAAGCTGCTCTACGCCGTGCTCGTCGCTTCCCGGAAGCTGCGCCACTACTTTCAAGTGCACAAGGTCTCGGTGGTTACCACTTATCCACTGGGACCCATTCTCCGGAACCGAGAAGGCACCAGGCGTGTTGTCAAGTGGGCGGTGGAGCTCACGGAATTTGACCTGCACTTCGTCAATCGCCAGGCGCTCAAAAGCCAGGCGCTCTCCAACTTCGTGGCAGAGTGGACACCCGTCCCCGAAGCCGTCCCAGAAGAAATCTCTACGTATCCCGGGCGCGACGCGCCCGGGTACTGGGTCATGCACTTCGACGGCTCCCTCTCGCTGAAAGGCGCAGGGGCCGGAGTGGTTCTCATCTCCCCAACGGGTGAAGAGCTCTGGTACGTCGTGCAGCTGCAGTTCCGAGCGTCCAACAACATGGCGGAATATGAAAGTCTCATCGCTGGCCTCCGGGCTGCGGTGGGGCTCGGGATTCGTCGCCTCTTGGTTAAAGGGGACTCCCAACTGGTGGTCAACTAGGTATCCAAGGAGTATCAGTGCACGGGTTCTCAAATGGCGGCGTACGTGGCAGCTGTCAGGAAGCTGGAGAGGCGCTTCGACGGTCTGGAGTTGCGGTACATCCCTCGCCGCGACAACACTCTGGCCGACGAGCTCTCCCGCCTGGCCTCCTCCCGTGCGCGCGTCCCTGCTGGAGTCTTTGAAGAAAGACTCGCACGGCCTTCCGTCCTGCCTGCCGAACAGGACGAAGGGGAAACCTCGAACTCAGTTCGGGGGACCCCGGCGGTGCCCTCAGTGGGAAGCCCCGTCAGGGCGCCGCCGTCCAGCGAGTGCGCTGCACTCACTGAATGTTCTCAAGCTGCCTCGTGGATGTCCGACATCCGAGGGTACTTGAAGGAAAAGTCCATTCCCAGGGATGAGGCGTCTGCTGAAAAAGTTGCTCGGCAGTCCAAACGCTATGCCATAGTAGATGGGGATCTCTACCGGCGTAGCGCAGGAGGCGTCCTCCTGAAATGCATCTCCCGGGCAGAAGGCGGCGATCTTCTCACTGAGATCCACGAGGGCGAGTGCGGTGGCCATTCATCGTTCCGCACGATGGTCGGGAAGGCCTTCCGGCAAGATTTCTACTGGCCTACAGCTCTCGAGGATGCTTTCGAGCTGGTTCGGCGCTGCAGGGCGTGCCAATTCCACGCAAAGCAGATTCACCAGCCAGCTCAGGCTCTTCATACCATCCCCCTATCATGGCCTTTCGCGGTCTGGGGCTGGACATTCTGTGTCCATTCCCCCGAGCAATCGGGGGCTATGCGTACCTATATGTCGCCATCGACAAATTCACCAAGTGGCCGGAGGCGGTCCCAGTCATCAAGGTGACCAAAAACACGGCGCTCCAGTTTATCCGCGGCATCACCAATCGCTTTGGCGTCCCGAACCGGATCATTACCGACAACGGCACCCAGTTCACGAGTGCCCTGTTCGGGGACTATTGCGAAGACCTTGGCATCAAGCTCTGCTTCGCCTCCGTCGCTCATCCTCAGAGTAACGGGCAAGTCGAGCGCGCCAACGTGGAGATACTGAAGGGCCTCAAAACCCGGACCTATAACGTGCTCGCTAAGCACGGGAAGGGATGGGTGGATGAGCTGCCCGTCGTGCTATGGGCTAATCGGACCACGCCAAGCCGCGCCACCGGGGAGACTCTGTTCTTCCTCGTCTACGGTGCTGAGGCGGTCCTCCCCTCCGAGCTTACTCTAGGCTCCCCTCGGGTGCATGCATATTCTGAGGGTGAGCAGGAGAAACAAAGGCGCGACGACGTTGACTACCTGGAAGAGCGCCGGCGGCGTGCTGCTATCCGGGCGGCTCGGTACCAGCAGAGTCTGCGGCGATATCATCTGCGCCATGTCCGGGCCCGATCTTTTGAGGTGGGGGACCTAGTTCTCCGACGCGTCCAGTCGCGCGAAGAAAAGAATAAGCTGTCCCCTATGTGGGAATGTCCTTTTGCCGTGATCGGGGTCCCGCGAGAAGGGTCATTCAGGTTGGCGGCAGAGGATGGGCAGCCACTCCCGAACCCATGGAACATCGAGCACCTGCGCAGGTTCTACCCGTAGATGGCCATGCTCGCGGCTCAGGTCAACCAGGCCGGGAGCTTCCCCCCGCCCAAGTTGACCGGGGGCTCCACCCATTGGGTAAGTCACCGTCGCCCAACCTTGTAAGAATTGTAAATTCAATATCTCAATAGGCAGTCGCTATGTTAAATTCATTTTTCTGGATTCCGTATGTTTAATCTGTCTGGTGAGGTGCTCGATTGTGTGAGAAAAAGTTCGCTCTCTCATTTTCCCCGCTGACAAAAGAATCCCAGTCGGTATGCATGCGGGCAGTTGCCGCTGACTTACGTCCGGCATGGTAGGCTGTGGTGTTCGGTGTCGTGGCAGGCTCCCGAGCACTACCGAGTTCCGGGGCGCTCTGGGTAATCCTATCGCTCGAGTTGCTCGAGTAGTCCGGAGCTCAGGCCCCCGGAGCGGGCTGTCGGTGCTCGGTCTGGTCTGTCATACCCGGGCGCCACCGAACAATAGGACCTCTAGGTTATGCCTCTGTCCGCTCTCGTCCGCCGGTTTGGTTATTCAAGAGGTCTCGGGTCGAAAACGAGAGCAGTCTATAACAAGTACCGCACTGACAAAGCGCACCAGGCAAATAAATTCCCTATTCTCTCTTAAGTCACAGGCTGACAATCAAGAGCAGCTCGGCCGCGAGGGCTTCGATGCCCCAGTCGCTGGTGGCCCTAAGGGTCCTCGGGTGGTCCTACCACTTAGGCCTGAGTGGTCGAGATCACCCGACCCCGGGATCCTCGCATGCCTCTGGGCGCTCGGGCACTCCGGCTGAAGGAACCAAGTCCCCGGGCACCCCGAGCTCGGAAGCACACACCCCTCCTGGATCGGTTGGCCGGAAGGCCGACAGCTGTCCGGTGAGTGGTTAAATTCAGACAAATTTGCGTTCAATAATTTTATGCTCCCGAGTCATCCTCGGGGGCCCTCGCATTTTAATCTGCTCGGCGAGATGATCTCCTCGCGCACAAAACCCTACCGTGTGTCTACTTTTTCCTGGAACGACAAAGCGGTTCGTAGAAAGGTGTACCGCGCACACGGTAATGTCTGACCGAAGCCCTTCGTGGTGGTCGTGGTGTTCGGTTCGCTTTTAAGGACCCTGAGCACTACCGAGTCCTTGGGTGCCCTGGGTAATCCTATCGCTCGAGCTGCTCGAGTAGTCCGGAGCTCAGGCCTCAGGGGTGGGCTGTCAGTGCTCGGTCCGGTCCATCTTAAGCCCGGGCACCACCGGACCACGGGGACTCTTGGTCACATTTCCGCCCGCACGCGTCTCCCGTCTACTAACTGAGTGGTCGCGAGGTGAAAAAGTGTTCACCGGTCACGGCGTGTTCCGTGCTGGATCGATCTATCTCCCGAGCAAGCAAGTTCGTGTCTTTGTCTTCCAACTTAGACAAATGCGGATTCGCGAGGGCTCGAGGGCTGAGCGCGCCAAGAACGACGATCGGGACAACTTCGTTCTCGGGGATGGAAAGGTCAGGAACTGACAGACTGAGTACTCCCTGGGGCTTCAAAGCAAAACATCGGAAGGAACACTAAGTACTCAAGAACACTGGAGTTGCGAGCCCAAAGAAAAAAGCTGTCATTATATTCATAAGGAAAATACAGGCATTTCTGAGGGATCACTCCCATATTTACATCCATCCAAGACAAACTACTACAAAAAACCTACTCGGCGGCAGAGGCGGTGTCCGAGTCATCTGGATCATCCCCAGGGGCTGGCGGCGGCGGTGCTTCCCGCCTAAAGCCGGCCGCCACTTCGGCAGTGGTACTCCGAACCGCTTCCCGGGCAGCCTCTCCCTCGGCTTCAACCACTCCTTCCCGCGCCAGCTCCAGCGGGAAGTTCGGGTCTCTGCTTCGGTAGCAGGCCAAGACGTGCTCGGCCACCGCATGGGCCAAGCCGCGTCCCTCCCGGGCGGCGAGTTCTTGGACGGCCCAGGGCAGGGCCTCGAGGCGCTCGCAGACCTGCTGAAGCCCTAAGACTTATCGTGCGGGGCTGTCACTCTTCTAGTCTTCGACGAGCCGTCTGAGACCACCCTTCTCCACGGCCCGCCGCATCCACCGGAGTATGTCCTCCAACATCTGCTGCAGGTTGACCCACGAGATGAACGCGGTCTCGAGCTTCTCCTTCGCAGCCCACAACTGCGCCTCAAGTCCCTGGACCTCGGCCGGGCCAGAAGAACTGCCGACGGTTGCGGAGCTGGCAGCTTGCTTCATCTGCGCCACCAGCTCGGACAAGGCGCGCTCGCGGGCGGTTAATTCCGCCTCATGCTTCGCGTTCTCCTCCGCCCTGGTGGCGGCGGCCGCTGCCGCCGCGACAGCCTCGCCCTCTAGACGGCTCAGCTCCCCCTCCCGACGGGCCAGCACGTCCTCTTGTTGGGCCAGCGAGTCCTCCCGGGCACCTAGATCCGCCGCTGTGATCTCATTGTCCACCTCCCGAAGGGAGATGTCCTCCTCCCAACGGCGGATATCTTCTCTGATCTTCCGGAGGTCGTCTTCCCAGTGTTGGAGGTCGGCGCGCGTTTGCTCGGCCTCGCCCTCCCGACGGGTCAGCTCGGCCCGCAGCAACTCCGCCGCCTTCTCGCGGACTGCGACCGCTGCCTCCTTCTCCTGCGCCTGTCCCATCCTGGCAAGGGCCTCGGCAGCCTGCTGCCTCGACGCCTCAGCCAGGCGGGCGGCGTCTTCTCGCTCCCGCGCTGCTTCCACCCGCGCGGCCTTCAAAATCTCTTGTTCCTGCGCGACTTCCGCGCGGGTATTTTCCAGGAGCTTCTGCTCCCGCGCGGCCGCCGCACGGGCCTCCTCCTGGGCGCTCGCGAGCTGCGCCCTCTCCAAAATCAGCCGGGCGCGCTCAGCTTCGAGCTGCCCCTCCTTCGCGTCCACTGCCGTGCCCAGCCACCCAACTGCAACCTGGACGCCTTCGATCGCGGCCAGGAGGGGGTCGGTGGGCCGGCCGGGCGCCGGTGGAGCGTCGGACTCCCCGCAGATCGCCTCTGGGGGGTCCGAAGTTCCCATGGGATGCCACACCACCATCCGCCCCGGGCTCTGCATGCCCGGGGTAGGTTCCACCAGCGCCGAGGGCTCGGGCGCCTGCTCCGTCCTCCTCTCGGCCGCCGCGTCCACTGGCCCCGGCAAGACCGCTGTCTCTACCATCATCCGCCCCGGGCTCTGCCTGCCCGGGGTAGGTTCCGCCGGCGCCGAGGGCTCGGACGACAGCTCCGTCCTCCTCTCGACCGCCGCTTCCGCCGTCCTCCCCTTGGCCGCCGCGTTCGTTGGCGCCCCCGTCGTCGTTGCGTCCACCTGCGTCGATGCGGTCGGCGGGCTTGGCTCTGGCCCCAACGCTCGAGCTCCTTCAGTCGCGGTGGCGCCCGCAGTCGGCCTGCAGGAGATAAGTGAAGATCAAAATCAAAGCTCAGTTCGGGCAAAGAGCGCTCAAGAAAGAGCGAAGAATGAAACTTACCCGGTCATCGTCCCCCGGTACTACCATTTGGCCGCCGGGAGCCTGAAGTCCGGATCCAGCGGCGCCAGCTCGGAATCTTCCCGTCTCCTCTTCCGCTGGGGGCTCGGCGGGGCCGCCGCGCGGCTCTCAGGAGCCGGGTTGGGCCCCATCCGCACAAGTCGCGGCTCCAGGCCGGAAACGCTGCTGCCGCCGACAGCGACGGCGGGAATCCGGCACTGGGATGTATAATCGGGGGCGCTTCCCCCGATCCCCCGGCGCCGCCACCTCCACGACGTCGGCGGTGTCCTCTTCTCTGGTACGGTGGCTGCTGCCTGCAGCGGCCCCGTCGCCAGCCTGCGCCGAGCTATTCGTAGCCTCCTCACGGAGCAGCTCGTCCAACCCAGGGAGCTCGGAGGCCTCGGGGCTCCGGCTCCTCGGCCGGTCCACGATCCCCTGGGCATCGAACTCCGGCAGCTGCGCCATGATCGCCACACGATCGGGATTGGCGCAGAGCGCCATCTCCGGCCACGGGAGTTCCGCCCGGCTCATGTCTTCCACTCCGGTGATCACTCGGGTTATGCCCTTCAGCTCCGCCAGGCCCAGGTCCCAGCTTGCGCCGATTTGGGTTCGAGTGATGTCGTCAGGCCCGGTGTAGAGCCAGCACGGCCGGGCCCGCTCCCGCAGGGGCGCCAGCTGGCGGCGCAGGAAGTCCACTACCACCATGACCGAGGTCAGCCCGGAGTCACGTAGGAATTTGATGCGCTCGAACACCGGCTCCAACCTCGCGTCCTCCGGCGGCGGCACCTCCCACGTCGACCTCCGAGGTTCCGCCGCCACTCCTGGTAGATCAAGACGCTCGTGGGGGTCGACGTCGATGAAGAACCAGTCCCGTCGCCATTCCTCCCACTTGCTGTGCAGTACCTGGGGGATGTAGTGCTCCCCCAGGCCGTCTCATAGCCGAAGGTTGCAGCACCCCGCGACATCCGCCGTGGAGTGCCCTCTCTTCTTCCCCACCGGCTGCAAGACGAAGAAGTGTCGTAGCAGCGTTGCGGAAGGCGCCACCCCCACGAACATCTCGCAGAGGTGCGCGAAGACCGCCAACACCACGACGGAGTTGGGGCTCAGGTGCACCAGCTGGATGCCGTAGGTCTCGAGCACTTGGAGGAAGAAAGTGGAGAACGGCGGCACCAACCCCGCCGCCACGAAAGAGGTGAAGAGAACAATTCGCCCAGGAATGGTTGTCGCCGGTGTCACCACCACGGCTCCCTCTTGCCCATCGGGCACCAACAACTTCCTGATCTTGGCCGCTGCCTCTTCGTTCCTCAAACGAGACTCCGGCAGAATGCTGTCCGGAGCCCTGTCGCGACGGCCTCCTCCGACCCTTGGCATCTCGGCAGGAGTGGAGGTGCTTTGGTGGTGGAGAAAGAGAAGGAGAAGTGCTCCGGTCGCCTGAAAGTTTCCTAAGGGCTTCGGAGCACGAAGAAGGCAAGAGCAGGAATGCAAGAAGGCGTAAAGAGGGGGACGGACCGATCCCCTCCCCCTTTTATATCTCAAAGTTCAAATATTGCCGCCCAACGGTTCGCTCGGCGAAACACCCCCTCGATCGGCGCAACCGCCAGGCGAATCTCCCGCCGATCGTGCGGCGTCAGCGGCTGCCAGGCGTATTTTCCTCGATCTGCGCGGCGGCCGCGCGTGCCGCCCGTACGGTCGTCATACCCTTCGGGAGTTGTGTGGACACGTGTCTACCCGTCTCCCCGCTGGGTCGTACCCAAGGTCCGGGCCTAAGAAGGTCATCTCTCGAAAGCCTGCCATGTGGCGTCCACACCAGCCTCGTCCTCGGGCGCGACGAAGGGCCCATCCGGAGTCTCCGTGCCATCAGCTACTAATGGGCCCGGGGGCTACTGTCGGTGTATCAGGAACCGGGGGTCCCCGAGTCCCGAGACCAGGCCGGCCGTCCGTCACGTGTCTCCATCCCGCGAGGTCCCCCCTGCAGGATGAGGAAAGTCTGAGTTCCGGGAGAAGGTGCTCGGGGCCACAGCCTCTGGTCCCCGAGCATCCCAGTTCTCCGATGACCCGCAGAGTCCAAGTACCAGGAAGAAAGTGCTCGGGGAGACGCCCGCTCGCCACCGAGTACCATAGTCCCCCGATGGGCCGAACAGCCAAGTGCTCGGGAGAGAGTGCTCGGGGCTGCACGTGGCAGCCCCCGAGGACTCGGTTCCCCGAAGGATCTACAGAAGTGCTCGGGAGAGAGTGCTCGGGGCTGCATGTGGCGGCCCCCGAGCACTCGGTTCCCCGAAGGATCTACAGAAGTGCTCGGGAGAGAGTGCTCGGGGCTGCACGTGGCAGCCCCCGAGCACTCGGTTCCCCGAAGGATCTACAGAAGCGCTCGGGAGAGAGTGCTTGGGGCTGCACGTGGCAGCCCCCGAGGACTCGGTTCCCCGAAGGATCTACTCAAGTGCTCGGGAAAGAGTGCTCGGGGCTGCACGTGGCAGCCCCCGAGCACTCAGTTCCCCGAAGGTTCGCGCAAGATCACCCGACGCCCCGACGATCCGGAAGGACCCGTCGGCGAGGTGTCAACCAGTCAAAGGTCCGAAGCCGCATTTAATGGGCATGCGCGGCCTGACATCCTGACATTCCCAACTGCCCACGCCGCAATGTCAATCCCTGCCATGCTTTGGCAGGGGGGCGTGGGTCCATTAATTGCACGGGTCCCGTCCCGTATCATCCGGGGTATCTCGGGATAACGTTGCCAGGATCAAAGCGTTCCGCCTATCACCCTGCCCTGACAGAAGAACAAGGCAGGGTGGGCGCACCGGGTGCCTCTGTGGCCGCCCGGTGGGCCCTCTCAACGGCGCCAGGATGTCCACAGTGGCGGGTGGTCGGATGCGTGCCGTATTTTTTCCACCGCCCCTGTCACTTCGCCCGGAGGGAATGATGACGCCTTTCTCCGTGGCGCCTTGGAACTCGCGCCCCCTCTTTCCCATTTGGGGTAAGTCGAGGTTGGCGTGTATATAAAAGGAAGGGATGGATAACACAGGAAGACAGCTTTGAAGACCTAGATTGATCCAAGACCACGAAACTCGACACTCTCGAAGAACTCTCGAAGACACGCCCGAAAGACTCAGAATCCTCATAAGAAACCTCGAAGAACACCACAAGCAAGCTCGAGTAGATCTAGAGCAAGGGAGCCTCAAGCTCTCTGTTAGCCATACACCCTTGTAACCAGACACATCCTTGAAGGATTCCCTTCAAGGAAGTATATTGCATCCACACAGGAGTAGGGTATTACGCCCCCGTGCGGCCCGAACATGTCTAAACCCCGGTGCATTTATTTCTTTTTGCACTAGGCCGATCATCCTCCACCACCGACCGTTGCATTTATTTCTGTTTCCATTTATTTCCCCAACGAACTCGTTCAGGATCATCCACCCGGCCGAATCTTTAAAAAGGGGTCTCTCGGGATCCCTGCGACAGGAGTTCATCCTTCGACAGTCATATTCTTTCTTTCAACCACGACATTCTGTTAAGGAGCGTGTGGGGGCAGAAAATTGATTCTCAATGCCATGTTCAAGGCATAAATCATCAAAGAGATGGTTCTTGAACTCAGTGCTATTATCACTGCGAATTGCTTTCAATGTACCTGAGAGTTCTTTAAACAATCCCAAAGCTAAGTTCAGAAAGTGAGAGAATACTGCATCCTTACTTACAAGAAAGAAGACTTAAGAGAAGCGAGGGAATCGTCAATAATAACAAGTACATACCACTTTCCACTGGCCGAACGAAACAGGGAAGGACCAACAGTGTCCATATAGAGAAGTTCTCCTAGTCATTCAATCATCACCAGATTGACTAGTGGGTGAGGAGCGATAGCTATCTTGCCATGCCGACAAGGAGTACAAACAAGGTTCTTCTCAAAGTTGAGCTTAGGCAATCCTCAGATCAAGCCTAAGGCACTCAAACGAGTAAGCAAATCAAAGCTCGTGTGCCCTAGTCTCCTATGCCACATCCAAAGTTCAAAAGAAGATTGGGCAATTAAATACCAAAAAGAACCAGAAGACTCATAAAAAACAGCTCCAAAAACTCTCTCAACTCGAGAAATCTTGCAAATCAAAGCGCTAGAAAAATCAAGAACTCGAGAAGTATAGCGCTTGAAGCACACTACTAAGTCCTCATCAAGCAACTGAGATACAGAAAGCAAGTTGTATCCCAGATGCTTAACTAAAGCTACATCTTTGAGAGTGAAACTCTCATTTACCTTTATCATTCCTTTGGCCTTTACTCTATCTTTTCGATCATTCCCAAATATGATGTACTCGTGATGCTTCGTTGGGATGAGGCTAGAGAACCATGATAAATCTCCGGTCATGTGACGCGAACAACCAGAGTCGATGAGCTAATTATTCTCTAGACCTCCACCTGCCACCTATATAGGAGAAGAATAGAAGGTGGATGGCTCAGTATTGGGGTTAGTTAAAAACCTTCCGGGAATCCAGTACTACATCATCTACCCTGGAGCAGAAACAATAGGTGCATGCAACTTAACACCAACATGCTAGGGGTGAGTACCACGATGAGAAAAATATGGTTCGCCTAAGAGCTGAGAGTCAAAGCCTCTTATACGTGGACCAAAACCATATGAGTAATGGTAAAATTCACGCCAGGCAACATCTCTAGAGGAGAACTGAAGAATGTTAGAAACTAGAGAGAGAGTGAGGAAAAGGCTCATGTATATCAGAAGAGGGGCGGTACATGTCCCGGGTACTTCATTTCCACTCACGCCGCTCATCTCTTCTACGACGAAAGCAAAAACTAATCAAGTGACCCTTCTTCTGACAGTAGGTGCAATGGTAAAGTCTCTCGGGAGCTCGATTACCGGTCACTCTGAGCTCTCTCACAGGGGCGCTCACCTTAGGTTGTGAAGCTTTCTTGGGCTATGGTGTGGGTTTCTTCTTGATGGGTTGTGATGTTGATTTCGTCTTGATGGGTGATGGTGTATCATCAATCTTAGACTTTTCCGTTTCTAAGGTTGTAGGTGTGGTGAACACAATCTTACTCTCCCCATTGTTAGCCATTCCCCCAAGAGCCAAACTCGCCTTGTTAGTACACATCTTGGTCTTGATCAAGATCAAATTCATTTTTTCCTTGCCCTCTAAGCACTTCTCTACTAGAGAAAGGAGATACTGATTATCTATCAAAAGCTTTTGAACTTGTCCTATAGCCCAACTGAACTTGTCCACAAAGACTATGTTGGTAGAACAGTTTTGCTGCACATCCTTTGAACACCAAATACTCTCCAATCTAGATTCTAGCACATCCTTAAGGCGCTTGTCTTTCAGTTCAACATCCTTTGCAAGTAAAGGACAATTCTTTCAAACACCTAAGAAAGTAGACCTAGACTCCTCATGGAGTTTCTTCTCGGCACTCTCAAGCTGACTAGCGACTTGAGCATGCATATTCTGAAGCTCGGCAGTTCAGTCATGACAATCAAATAAGTCTCACCCTCTTCATCATCAAGCCTAGACCTAAGCAATGCAAGTTCGGTAGACACAGACTCATACTTAGGTCTAAGATCTTTCAACTCACGTACAACATTCTTAAGTAACCTATCCTGCCTAACAAGAGCATCCATTAAGGTATCGACTTAGATGAAAAGCTAGTCGTAGAAAGGATCAAGCTGGTCTTCTTCTTGCTCTTCACTTGTGGTTCCTCCTCCTCCAAGCTCTCCTTCTCGCTTGAAAAGGTATCGATATCACTGAATGCCATCACGAACGCCCTAGAAGCCACCTTGGACGCCTTCTTGGCTATCTTGTCATGGTTCTTCTTGAAGAAGGTCTTCTTATTCTTCTTTTTTGCTTGTCGTAGTCATGGTCGTAGTCTTCCTTCCTCTTGAGCTTAGGCAGTCCGCCTTAAAGTGAGTGGTATCACCACACTCAAAGCAGGCACGGGAACTACTCCTCCGGTCTCGTCTGTTGTTGTAGAAGCGGGTGAACTTTTTCACAATGAGCGCAAGGTTCTCATCATCCAGTGCGTCCACTTGCTCCTCTGTGATAGAAACCAACGAAGACAAAAACAAATACACTATGTGAAGTGTTAGCACAAGAAAAACTAGCTCCAATTTGATTGCCACCACTAGGTCCGGAAATCAACACCATATTCTAAGACAGGGGTTTCCAAGACCGATCCGAGCCACCTTGATTATCTTGGTAGACTTGAGCTTGCTAAAGAGTTCATCACAAGTTAACATATCATAACTTAGTGACTCTTCAATGCTCAAGATTTTAACTTCTCGTATGTTATGGTCAAGAGTATAGAGAAACTTGATCGCTCTTTCGTGGTCAGAATAGGACAAAACACAAGTGGATCTAATGTTGGTAATAATTATATCAAAACGAGCAAATATAGCATCCAAACACTCTCTAGGATTCTGTACGAACATCCGGTATTCTTGGTTGTACGTGCCCTAGCACCTGGCTTTGATCTGGTTAGTGCCATCATGAAAGACACTAAGAGTGGAGCAGATCTCGTGAGCAGTATGGAGGTGCTGAACTATTTTAAACTCATTACGACTTAGACTACTAAACAATATATTGCTTGTTGGTCTCATATTGTTCAATCTAGGTCGGAGAAGAACAAGCAACAGGAATCACATAGTTAGAGTCCACAATCTCCTATATTGCACTTCCTTGGTTTAAGAGATAAGCCTCCATGCGCACCTTCCAGTACGAAAAAACTTGACCATCAAAGAACAGATTTTTTTCACTTCTCTCTATTATCGCTTAAGGATCACAAAGCCAGTTAAGGTCAACAAGGGATCAAATTGGCTCTGATACCAATTGTAGGACCGAGAACAGTTACTAGAGGGAGGTGAATATGTGCTTTACAAATTTCTTGCGAAATAAATAACTTACTCCTTGTTCATCCAACGCCCCTAAAAAATGCACAAATGGAAGCATAAACTTTAGAAAAACAAAGCAAGAAAGAAAGTTCTAAGACAACATGACCCCACAGATGGAATATGAACTATAGGCTCTATTCAAGATTATTCTATATGCCTTTGAGCATAGAAGTTTGAAATTTGAACGAAAAACAAGGCATAAAGACAATCACTAAAAGAAGCAACTCTCTAAGTTGATGATCTAGAGATAAAGGAATTCAAGACCCTCTTAAATCTTGAGTATGTGAAAGTTTATGCCTCTAGCAATAAAAAAACAACTTTCTAAGGTTGAAAAATTACAGCTCAAAGATAAAAATGAAAATCAACAAGAAAATCATAACCAAAAAAAAAAACTTGTAAAATTGCAAAGGAACCAATAGGGAGGGACTATAAGGAGGAGAATTCAAGTATATGCAAAAACATAACTTTATTACTCAAAGAGATCAGCCCTATTTTAGACGGATTGTAAGGATTTTGTGTTAAAAACTCTCATCTATTACATAGGCTAAGCACTCATCTTCCTCTCACCTAAAACTTTAGCACTAGGCTCTCAAATGGATAACAAAAGAGGCTCAAGTGGCAGGTTCAAACTCTCCCATAGCCCTACTCCTCTATTTATAGGCATAGAAAACTTGACCCCTAAATTTCGTAACTTGTTACCAAAATATCTCTTTTATAGTACACTCCTACCTACCACCAAAGATATTTTGATCAATTTCTTACCCCGTCCATCGAACAGCCGCGACGCCTTCATGACTTAGCTTCACCTCGACGCAAGCTTCGCGATGATGCTACATACTCCTTCAATCCTCCCACGGTTTTGAGGCCCAACTGTAAAACCCTCTCCACACTTCTCAAAGCGTGACTCATCACTTGCTTAGACCTTAAGCAAGTGCTCTGATATCGACACGTCTACTCCGTCTTGCGATCCTGACCACCAACAAGTCTCTTCCGCTCTCGATCCCTCGGGCTGTCTTGTCACTTGCATCGGTATCCCTTTCGCTTGACTTTGTCAACACGCTGTCTTCATCCTTTATTTTATATTTTGCTTGACATCCACATGTACAACTAGAATTATCTTTGACTTCGTCCTGCCTCCTTAATCGTTCGTTACTAAGCATCCGCTTAGTCCCAATCACCCACCGTCGACAGCCAAGTTGCATACATCATCTGCACACCATGAAACAAGCAACTCCAACTCCAGTTAGTCAATAATCAAAATACTAAAACCAAAAAATTCACATATAAATCACTCATCATATATAAATTCAAATCTTGTCAATCACTCATCACATATAAATCAAGACATATTTTATCTTGATTTCTCACCTTCCCACCCCCCCTACCACGAAGATCCGCGGCCTACCACTAGTGGCTCGTCACCCATGGCCACCACCCCCGATCACATGCGGCCACCACCAACGCTGACGCCACACACGCGCTTCGCTGCTGCTGTCACCGCGCACCTATGGCTGAAACGCCTTCGCTGTCGCCGCTTAGGCCACCACGCGTGGCCTCAGCCACCATCATTGCACTCGTGGGCCTGCGCGGTCTCCATGCCATGCCCGCCCGGACATGGGGCTGAGGAGCCGACATCTCTACCTCGGCATGCAAGGCGCGCATGGCCGCCACCGCCACCAATACCGCGCCTTTCGGTCGTTGCCTAGCAGATCCCCCACTGGGGCACTCCAACCTCACCCGGCCACAGCCCGGTCGGCGTCGACAACGCCGAATCTGATCGGATCTGGTCGACCCCACGTGGATCCGACCAACCACCGGTCGTCGCCTCGATCTAGTGGGAGGGGCGCCACTGAGGGAAATATGGTCTGCCGTCACTGTCCTCACAGCCCCTCGGGCTTCCAACGACATGCTCAGACGATGACGAGACGAGAAGAAGGGGAAGGATGACGGCATGGGGTTTAGGAGTTCGTTCGAGCCGCCCCACAGGAACGACGCGGGGAGGATGGGCCTATCCTTACTACTTAAGAACCCCTTGTAAGTAAAGAATCTACCAGTCTACTACAGTTGCCGTCCACGTAATTAAATAACATTAAGTTAGGTAAAAGAGAGAAGAAAGTGTGAGATGATTCCAGTCAATTCCATCCAGGACAGAAACCGAACCAACAGAATCTTCAAAGGAAAGTACAAAACAGAAACCGAAGCAGATATTGATTAACAAAACCAAAACCAGTCATACAGGCAGCTACTAACACCCCCAAACTATATAGTCGGCAGTTGCAGAAATCGAGCCGTAATATCTGTACATGGACCGATGAACCAGTACAAACGCATACATGCATGAGAATATATGATTGATCAATCAAGACATGCATGAAACTGAGCACAGGCGTACAGACCGAATTACGTATCAGGATTCAGGGCTTCCACATGTCCTGGAAGGTGGAGTGGAAGCTGGCGAGCACGAGCAGGAGCACGACGACCATGGCAACGCCCCAGGGGGAGCTACCCTCGGCGGGGGCGCCTTCGTATCCCCTCCACCGGCGCTCACTGGGGTAGAAGCCGAAGTAGCCCTCGAAGGAGTCGACGGAGGAGATCCAGCGGATGAGGAGCACGAGCGCGATGGGCACGGCCAGCAGCGCCCAGCTGAACTGCTCCGCGGCCTCCTCAATGAAGTCCTCGTAGGTGAAGAACCACGAGACGCCCAGCAGGAGCGTCACCATGAGCAGGATCAGGATCACCGGGTACGGCAGCGGCGACAGCGTGAACGCCTCCAGGATCGACGACTCCGCTCGCCGGTCGCCGTAGTACGCCATGGAAAGACCCCGCCGAGCCCCGGAACGATAGCTTCTTTACTTGGTTGGTTTCGATGCTTGCCTGGGAAGTAGGGGAAAGCGAGCGAGAGCGAGAAGAGAGAAGCGGTGGTGTGATTGCGCCTGGGAAGTAGGGGAAAGGCAAGTGTAACCACTAACTTGTAGTGGAAGCGCGCGCGGAGATAGGTGCGTGTAACGAAAAAGTCTCGTGCTGACCTGTAGGTACGCAGAGATCCTGGGAGCAGAGGATGCCCGAGTACTGGGCGTTCTGATTATCGAAGCACAAACGGTGCTTGGTTGTTCAAATTTATCTTAGTATTATTTGATAAACATTGTTTTTATTTTTAAATAGATATCATTTTAAATACGTGTAATTAAATTTTAAAAACTTTAATCATTAATATACACAAAACTATTAAGATTTAACATATAAAAATGATAATAGTAAATTTATCACGAAAAATACTAACATCATCTAATTTTTATCAACTTTTACCGATAGCTAGTTATCAAAATAATGATCAAACATGCTAGTTAGAAATTGTGTCGATGTCTTAAGTGACAAGTAAAAGAGAACGGAAGTGATACCTATAATTTTAGTGAGAAATATATTTGATGTCCGTATTTACTATTTCTGTCTGATCCATCTGCATCCGTTCATAATGACAGTCTATTTGTCACTACCATAAACTCATTTTTATATGAGTAATCAATCATTATATCAACTTTTACATACATCCATACAGCCTCAGATTTAATCAACCAAATAAAAACTTAATTTATCCAAACAGATAAGACAAAAAAATACTTATTTTTTAATAAATATAATCCTACTGAGTAGACTAACTCCTTTACACACCCTTTACATAAAACTCCGCGTGTATGATTGAGCTAGGATTCACTTCCGCTGGACGTCTTATCGGCGACGGAAGCAGACTGGATTAGAGTAATCGAGGGGTCGGTGTGCCACGGGTGGGGGTGGCGTAGGCGTGGAGGTCGACAGGAGCAGCCGAGCAGCGTCCCGTACATTTCCTTCTTTCTGGGTATGCTTTTTTTTTTTAAGCCGCCGATATGCTTTCTTGACCCCTTGAAGCAACTACCAAGCTGGGCCATAATTCTCTGGATCCCTGGTCGGTTTGGGTTTGGAACTTTGGATGCCCTACGGTTACTAAGTAAGGATGAAGTGATTCCTGATGAGTTTGGATTTGAATTCCAGATTAGTAGGACGTGCCGTCGGATAGTTACCTGACCGGAGCTTTCGTGTCCAGTCAAGTAGACAAAGTAGTAGCCCGCTGCCCAATAATTGAATCGCAAATCGTGATCAGGTAGTATTCAGGCTCATGGCTTAGTTGCCAAAAGTGGCACTGTAACGCCGGATATTCTGCAGCTGTACTGCATAGCCTTCGTTGCCAAAAGTGTCGGGCCAAACTACTGGTACGGGCTAGGTGCCTAAACTCTAAAGCCCAAACTGCTCCTGCCGACTGATATTGGAGCTCCCCCAAATCGTTGTCGATAATTCTTCCGGACGGGAATTTATCTATTGGGGAACATGAGGTCCGTCAGCTACTTCACAGAAATTCCTCGCAAAGAAAAAAGAGCTGCTTTTTTTTTATATAAACAATGGATTTATATATTAAACAACACAGCCAAATACAGCACAATTGGAGGAAGTCCCGACAAACACCAAAGTAGCTGCACATCTATAAAATATAAAACAACAGGATTTTATAACCGCCTAAAAGCAATCCGGCGTATAAGAACATGATGAAAACATAACCATCTAAGACGACTGAGTCTGAAGAGGAGTTCACACAGCCGATGCTACCATCGGGGGTGCTGGACCTTGATGCTAGAAGGTGTCAAAAGGCCGCGACGAAAACATCGTAGATGGTCCTCTTGCTCGCCCTCCGATAGGACAACCGACACTCCCCACTGTTGCCTAACCAGCCTGGACACTCGAGGATTAAATGCATTGAGTCGTAGATACCAATTTTCCTTCACCGGGCTCAAGCTCGTGGCCACATACCTGCCGTCGTCAAATCTAGGGATTGACAAACCTGATCGCAAGAATCAATTGTGATCAACCCGAACACAGGCAGAGGCATTGCCACCACTACGTGTGTACTGACTCTCATGAACTCAACGCTTTGATGAACCTTGCATTCATAGCAATGTTGAAATCGAAGCTCTACCGTCGACATTACCATGGTAAGATTTGGGAATTGGATAGCAGCACCATAAGTCATCAATTTTCGACAAAAAAAACACAGGGATGTGTTGTCTCCTCCAAAGGGGATTGAACTCCATTCTTGCAAGATCTGGTTGAACACGGAGTTGCAACTAGCAGGTGCCGCCAATAGCGATCGGACAAATGAACACTGGCCTGATGGAGCCTCTGCTTGAAGCCTCCATGGTGGTGGTCTGGTGAATGCCAGTGCCACCACGGATGCCCCCGGTCCGGAGGACGATGGGACCGACGGAGCGTCGCCCTAAACAACCCCGCCAGGCAAAAGAAACAAGAAATCCGACGGGTAAAGGGGAGGGAGAAGGGGACTGGAGCTCACCTTACCCGCTACAAGGTGATCACCAGAGTCGCCGCCACTAGAGATGGCGTCATCCGTCGCTGCAGCCACACCAACAAGGAGCCCGAGGAGGAAGACACTCATACGGGCAAACTGAGAACTGTAACTTACTTTATTGAGACTATTGTACAAGCTACAAATCTAGGGGGTCAGCTCCGCTCCCTTCTGCCGGCGAGCTCAAATCTAGTGCCGTCTTTAAGAGCTGCTTTATCGAGATACAACGCCGGACATTTTGCAACTGTGTACCTACATAGCCTTCGTTGCCAAAAGTGTCTTGCTAAAAAGACTCGAAAGCCGAAACTGCTCCTACCGACTGGTATTGGAGCTTCTTCCAATCGTGGTCGATAATTCTTCTGGATGGGAATTTCGCAGTCAAAAGCTACATCTATTGAGGGACATGAGGTCCGTGAGCTACTTCACAAAAATTCCTCGCAAAGAAAAAAGAGCCATAGGAGCGCCGTTTAATAAATATATCGGAAGCGATGTCGTAGTTTGATTTCAAATGAAATCTTAAAAAGAGAAGATTATCCATTAATTTTTCATCTAATTTTCTTTCTTTATTTATATTAGTAAAACATGTTCTATATACGTAGTTGGTAACGAGGCAAAGAGGCTGAGGACGGATGATAACAATTGATAAATTATTTAAATTTTATGAATTTTTATTGGATGAGATGAGAGTAAAAAATTATGACATGTGAAACAACCCATATTTTATATTGTAGAGAAGTAAAAGAAAAAAACAGAGAAGGAAATCATAAACTTCGTTTGCTGCCGGCCCACGGCCCAGGAAGGCAATATTTAGAAAAAAAGTCCATTTGACCCAAAGATGATTAATTGGGCCGAATTTAGAAAAAAAGTCCATTTGACCCAAAGATGATTAATTGGGCCGAATTTACTCCACATTTAGCCAGTCTTCTTTATATCGACCCAATGCTTATTTTGGCCCAATGAAGATGCGGTTCGGCCATCCAGGCCCACTTTGCTTCCTATTCTGTTTCCTATCCAGCACAACCCAAAATTTCCCAGTAGTCTTGTCTCGCTCGCACTCAGCCCTCTGGTCTCTCGTCCCCCTCCGATAGCACCCGAGAGAAGCCGAAACCCTCGCCGCGCCGCAGCGAGCGAGCAATGGCCGGAGAAGACGCCGCCGCCACCAATTCCGCAGAGCCACGTAAGCCCCTCAAGGAGGAAGAAGACGACGACGAAATGGACAACGTTCCACTCGCTCTTTCTAGGGGCAAGAAATCGGGCAACGCGAGTGCCTCTAAGGTCAAGGAGGAGGAAGAGGACGACGAGCTCGACAAGCTGCTGTTCTCGCATCCTCGGGCAAAGAAGGTTAGCTCGCCTTTGTTTATTTAGATCTTTCAGGATATGTTTCGTCTGTTTGCGGGGCAATATGGGCAACATGCGATATTTGCAGATTCGCTTGATTATTTTGTTTCGTCTGTTTGCGGGGCAATATGGGCAACATGCGATATTTGCAGATTCGCTTGATTATTTTGTGGATAATTTGTTTGTTAGGTTGGTTTGGGCATGCCTTCTTTTGTGAACATTGAGGATTCGTAAACGCACAGGCCAAGCTTTTCCTAGGGTTGGGTTTGCTCCAGGGCGATGTTTTCAACTGGGATAACTTGGGCCCTGTTTGGACTGGGGTATTCCAGTGGAAAGTTTTGAGATTTGGTTCAAGTTGAGGGGTATTGAATGTTGTCGCGAATTGTGATTTTTTATTTTGTTTTATGGATTGTGTTTCGTTGTCATAGTGAAATGTACCTGCCACTGAGATGTTTGGCTCACTGATCTGTCTTAATATTTCTTATGTCTTCTATAACTTAACATTGCCGTGTTTTGTAGGGAAATGAGAAGCAGAGAAGCACTGCGAGCAGCAATGCCAAGGCTTCTAAAGTTAAGAATGAAGAAAACGACTCTGATGATGATTTCAAGGTTGCAATTATTCATGTCCTTTTGTTCCTGCTCTATTTTTCTTGATCCTCTTTTTGTATTAACAAGTGTGGACCTTTCAGCCAACGGTGCAGAAGAAAAGTGCAGCTGCCGCCAAGATCTCCAAGGTTAAGAAAATAAAAGATGAAGATTTGGACCTTGATATCAAGGTATGCCATTTCCTTGATTTGTATTTTGTTGTTGTTTGTCAGCTAAGATAGTTTCTTGAATTGGTGGAGGAGGAAAAGAAAAGGAAGAAGGGAGGAAGTACTAAGGGAGATGAAAAGATGTCTAAAAAGGAAGATAAGGAGAAGGCGAAGAAAGAGAGGAAGGTGTATGAATTGCCAGGGCAGAAACATGATCCTCCTGCAGAAGTATGGCCATTCTAACCTTTTCCAATCTGCTATTTTTATGTGAAACAATTAATTATCCTTTTGCTGCAGAGGGATTCATTGAGGATATTTTATGAATCGCTCTATGAGCAGGTGCCCACTAGTGACATGGCTGCAACCTGGTGAGAAACTGCATCATATAAGCTTGTAAAGATTTAGGCACAAGTCAACTAGATGTACCCGTAGCCTTCTAGCCCATATTTTGTTTGGGTTCTCTGCTGACCAATCTGATGCCCAAGAAATCATGTTAGAAGTTAGTTATGTGCATAACATGGCGATCATTTCCTCCACCACAAAAAGTTTGTCAAGCCACACATTGGCAAGATAATCATGGTAATATGTGGTATTACACCAGCCAATCCCTTAATCTATGACTGTAAACAAGAATTCATGGAGAATACATGCAATTTTTTTGCTTGATATTTGTAACTTGTTACTACTTACTACAGTCTTTGTGTTAACCCTCTTATGTAGCTAGCATTTTAGTATTTTACACATCCTTATACCCTTGGGATGCAGTGGTTGTGGAACTTTAAACATCAAATATTTAAAACTGCTTCATGCAAAAGATTGACCAATCTGAATGTCATTCTCTCAAAACAGATTATCCTATATTATTACGAGGGAACCATCCCTTATGGTGTGCATTTTCAATTTTTTTTTTGTGTTCGTCTTTTAGAATTGAATTAAAATGAAGTATTATGTTTGATTGCGGTTAGATTCATATTTATGTATAACATATACAAGATGTGAAAGGTTGATATTTGAAAGAACTGGAACAATTTAAGTTTTAACTACCACCCCAAGGTGAGTTCCAATGCATGCATGGTGTTAAATATCGAAGCTCAAGCTCATACCTCCTGCCACAACTGAATGGCTGCTTGCTAAAGATGGTAACTGGGACCGTGGCCTCAGCCTGGTTTGAATTTCAAAACCTGCGAGCTTCAGTTTCCAAATTATAGTTCTCTAGCATGATTTACTGTCAGTTGTTAAAGACTTATGCTGGCAACAGCCGAGGGTTTTTGTAGTTGCTCTGTCTGCTTTTCATCTAGTTTCTAGTTATTTCCTGACTGAATCATTCCCTCAGCATAGGTCATAGTGTTCCAAACTTCCAACTATACTGCATGCAGCCTTAACCCGCCAGAAGTTAGTATTATGTATTAACCAGTCAGGTGTGAGCTATCAAACCAGAATTAGAACGCTTGTGCGGATCTTGCTGGTTTCTCTGTAGCTTGTGTTAATTCATTCCTGTTCAGTGCCAAAATTTCAATCATGCACCTGATTTGATGTTATTGAAGTAAACTAATATCTTCAATAACTCATTGGATCGGCATAGGTTGATGGAATGGGGGTTGCTCCCGTTGGATGTGGCTAGAAAAGTTTTTGAGAAGAAACAGGGCCAGAAGGTGAAGTCACCGGTCAAAATAATCACTGCCAAGAGAAAGCCTGCTTCTCCAGCCAAGAAGACACCACCATCATCTGCGAAGAAGACCTGCTCAGCTGCGAACAATGCTGGAAAAACGTCACAAAAGAAGAGGAAGGCAAGCAGTGACACAGAAGACGATGATGACGACTTCGTAGCTCCTAAGATGAAGACCAAAAGGCAAAAGGCCTCTAGTTAGGACGTGTTCTTCAGACATATTGCTACATCAGGATAACCTTAGGAAATGACGAAAAAATTGCTTCCACCCAGTGATGGAAATGGGCATCTGGAGCAGAACTACTGAAGCCAAGTGGTATCGATAACCAAGTTTTGTTGAAACTAGTATGTCAGTGGCTTCTCAGATTCAGAATGAACGGAAAATGTTGCAAACTTTTTTGTTGCCGTTTCACTTAGATTTTACGTAGTAGTTGCAATTTTTTCTCCTCTTACATGCCTAATGTCGACTTCGTCAAACAGGCAGCACTAACATTTTACAACGTTAAACTATTCCAAGCGCGGGTAATAGCGGATAAGTCTGAGTTTAAAGCTAACATCTGACTCTTTCCGTAGATAGTAACATCATTCTCTGAACTATCCATCCCCAACCAATGGGAATTGCAAAATAGTTGCATTTCCCATTGATGAATGTGTCTGGCTTGAACGCCTTATTCCAAACTTATACATTAATCAGGCTGACAAACCTGACAACGTGCATCTTTGCAGCTCGTCAGAATGCAACCAACCAAGTTAGTATTGTACTGCCTTTGTTCTCAAATGGATGCCATACTAAAATACTTGCAGTTAAATTTTAACCACTAATATATATAAAACTATTAGGATTGACATATGAAAATAATAGTAGTGAATTTGCTATGAAAAATATTTTAATATTATCTAATTTTTATTAACTTTTATTAAAAATAGTTGTCAAGAGTAATGATTAAATGTGTTTGTTAAAGGTCGTATCGATATCCTAAATAATAAATAAAAAAGAACGGAGTTAGTATGCGGCATACTTTCACATGGAGACACTGTGTTCCCTGTATATTGCCTATCATATGTACCATTTCATGATGTCACCGGCTGCGAAGACAACAGTGTGGATGAAACGGACAACGGTTCATGCACCACGGTGTTGGTCGAGACGAAAATGGGAGCGACGTTCAGTTGCAACATCACGGCCCCTGGGATCTCTGTCATCAACTTCTTGAACCCCGCTTCGTCTACCGCCTTTCCATCATCGGCATTCGCCTTCTTGATCTCCTCTTTCACCACGGCATCCACCTATTTGATGGTTAAAAGCATCAAAATCTAAGTTAAAGCTGAGATATGTTGCAGCAATGAATGCAAGAATGATGTGCCAATTGGAAATGTTAGTAACAGCTCCGTGTAATGTGGCAGGTTTGCTGCATGGGCCATCTTATCAAGTGCGAGTCTGATGGTACATCTCTCCAAACAGAATCCAACAGCTAGATTGGCCAATAAACCGTCTGAAAACACAAATATGAATAAAAGGGGAGAGAGAGAGAGAGAGAGAGAGAGAGAGAGAGAGAGAGAGAGAGAGAGAGAGAGAGAGAGAATTTGTTGGCCAGCAGCCTCTTGACGCCACTCCCGTCGTAGGTGTTCTCGGTGTGTGCGACGATCACAGGCTGCTCCTGGAGCCGTTCAGCGATGTCGCCCAGCAATTTCTTGAGCTGCTCGAAGAAGCCGTCCTGTGAGGCCGGCTGCTCAAGCTGATCTGAAGGAAACTGCTGTAATGCCGGCTCTACCATGTTGTCTACAACCTGTTAATGTCACTCGTACAGATATCTTTATCTGTAAACATTTCCATTTGGACAACTGAACAAATTTTTTAAGTGAAGTACGGTATGGAAGTGTTTTCTTACCCAGGTATCTGAAGCCGGTGGCATTCCAAGGTCAACGGTGAGCTGCTGAAGAGCGGTCAACAAGCACTGACGCAGAGACGCATCTCGAGCACCTACCCGTGAAAAAATAGCAGCAACTTCCGGTTCGTATCTGCCGCTGTCAACGAAGTCCCTCAGGTCCTCGCCGTCGATGCACAGGATGACGATGGGGTCCCTCTTGAGCCCGGCTGCCATGCCGAGGAGTATGTCGGACAGGGCCTCCTGCAACTCGGCCTTGCTCACCTCACCTTGGGACGTCCCATGAGTCAACTCGCTCATGACCTGCACGTCAGTCAGGTTGTGCAATGTGTCAGAGATCGACACTGGTCTTTGAGCAAAGAAAACAATTGAGCCTGCAATTCTGAACTTTTAGTTTTCTCTTCTCTGTAGCCAATGGTCGGCAGCAGATGCTTCCAGAGAATTATTTCAAGCATCAGCTGTGTCAAAGACAAAGACGCTGACTTGCTAGCACGGAACCTGAGTGATACGCTTGGAGTTCCAGTCGAAAGATGCATAGGCTGCTCCCATTTACTGTCAATGGTTCAAGATGAGACGTTGAAGGTTTGGATTGTGACGTTTCAGGTTCTGCTCCAATGGGATGCACTAGGATCGACGACATCTTGGCATGAACCTGTGGGCTGTGGGCAAAACCGCATCCTACGTTGCGTTTGAAATATGTCTTTCGTTGATGGCGAAATCAGGATTAACATTCCTTGGTTGATTCGACCGTTTTAAAAAAACTCGGCCACACTAACATGCGAACACCACCTGGGTTCGAGCCAGGCAGGCGGCTTTTAAACTGAAGGCTCTAACAACTGAGTTATCACTCAGCTCTCGATTTGAGTGTTTAACAGTTGACACTTATGTTCACTTATTGATAGGCTAACGATTTTGGTGGTGCAGATTAGATAGCCAAAAAGATCTGAACTACTACTGTATTATCATCATCTGATAAACACATGGGCCACAGTTTCCTGTCCTCGTTTTGTTGTCCTATGCCCTATGCTACAGTCACTGCCATGTGATAAATATGATTTCGATAATGCATGTAATTATTTCCAGGCGGCATGTAATTCTAGATTCGACAACTCGAGCTGTCATAAATAATCAAATAAATACACTAGGAATTTGCACGGATATATTCAATTTCAATTGGAGAAGTGGCATCGCCTAGAGTGGCATCCTACATATAGATACGTAGTGCCGATTTAATCAAGACTGCAACTGTGTGCAAATGGATACTGATTGTTAAAAAACACACATGCCTGTGAGGCTGTGATTCATTAATCCCGAAGTAAGGAGTATATGTTAAACCTTTAGAAATCAGGAAGTAAGAACAGAACCATTAACCAGCACAATTGAGTTCAATTCGGTCCTATAATTGTCCATTATTGTGTATCATTGATCATAAGGAGTGGCATGATGCTTCAAGCCAATGATCTCACTTCTCAGCCACCACAGCTTGGTCACAGGAAGTAAACACACATGCATGATTTGCAAAAACCTGTGCCTAGTGGCATGCAGCTGTTGTACGCTTAAAAAATTGAACACGCCATACCTCGGAGTAGATATGATCGGCGTTGGGAGATGACCCATGCGCGGGCAGCCCGAGCGCGGCGCCGATGTCTTCCACGGCGGGGCGCAGCTCCCGCACGGATAGCCTCCCGTCCCCGTCTGCATCGAGCTGCCAGAACATGCTGTCCACGAGCATGCCGAACGCCTCCCTGTCCTCCACCATCTCCCGTATCTCCGACCCGTCCACCACCACCTTCTCCCCGCTGGCCTGCCGGAACATGCTGTCCACCAGCTACTCCTTGTTGTCACTTAGATGAAATTTTAATGTTGAAGAATTCTCTTTTGGTCCATCGGAATAGGTTTTCTCTTTTTGGCCCATACTAAAACCGGCTCAGGCCCATGAGCTGCCCTTCCTTTGTGCTGGTGCTGCTCTAGGGTTGGCGGTGGAGGATTTTGGGGACTCATTGGTCCTTCAGTTAGGTGACACAAGAGCCGCGGTGGCGGTTATGTGTTGCCTGGATCCTCCGGACTCGTTGCTAATCCGTGATCTAGCCGGGCTCTTTGTTGGCCGTCGGTTTCGATTTGGACGATGGAGAGACCTTGGAGCTACGTGAGAATTGGGGAGCCCAAGCCGAATTCGGTTAGGGCGGCCATCCTTTGCGTGTGTGCTCGAGGTGAGCTTCTCCTATTTTTCTATCCGCCCTCCTCCTCTCGGTTGGCAGAAGGGAAAAAGGAAGAGTGACATTTTTCTCTCTGGTTTTGGCAATCTCTTCTCTAGCGCTTGATTGATACCGAGTTCTTCTTGCTCGGTAGTGTGCATCGCCGATGAGAGGTGGTGGTGTTGGGAGTCGAAGCTGTGACGCTCAGGTTTGCCTGCACGTGCCGAACGCAGTGCGGTTTGGCTGTGTATCTTCCATCTCCTTCAGACCTTCACGGCGTCGGCAATAGCATGTGCTAGGTTTTTTGGGATAGCGGCTTGTGAGCTGTGCCTAGCCTCGATCATCAATGGTTTCCAGCAGGTTACTCTGTGAGTATCTTTCCCCTTCCTCTGATCTAAGCAGTATGGTTGTGTGTGATATGATGCTCGATGATGAACACATGATCTGAGATTGGGCATATTATCCTAAGTACAATAGTTTCGGCCTGTTCACTCTCTAGTTTTTTTTAATTGGTTTTGACAGCCCTAAAGATCAACTGATGTTCACTTGACATGTGTATGTGCACTGAGTAAATCCAGTTGGGTTGTTTCTCTTGAGGGTTGTCAATTTTTGAACCTTGGATAGTTGCTGATGCTTGCTCAAAGTATGAATATCAATTTTGATACTTGGTTAGCATCTCTTATATCTTCTAAGCTCTGTCAGTACTTGTTTTACACTTTGTTGGGCAGTTCTGTATGTATCTCTGTAGCATTATGCTTTGTCGGTTCAGAATTTGTATTCTCTGTTGGCTCAGCGGCACTGTCTAAGATGCTTTAGTTCTAGAGTGTTTTGTTCAGTTCTAAAACTAGTTGAGAACTTAGTAATATGCTTACTTTATGATACTTTTCGTGAAACAGTTAGGAAGTAGGATCTTTGTGTTCGAGGCTAACTGTTATGGAATGTCTTCTTGTTACCTATTGCTCATTTGCTGATTCAAACATGATGAATGATAAATGTGCTTATGTATTGCTGTTACTGTCTTTCTAGATCATGTTTAATCTATATATGCTATTCTGCTACTTTATTTATATATATAGAATTATACCCATACTCAGTCTATCGCATATTTTACAACACACCTCTCCATACCCAGCCACTACCCCCTGCCCGCCTTTTCGTTCCACTAATCAACGCGCTCGGGCGCAGCTGTAGCAGCAGCAGGGTCGAGCTCGCGCTGCCGGTCGCTTGCGTCTTGTTCCGCGTTTGGTTCTGTGCGTGAGGAGAAGAAAAGCAGGGGAGGCAAAGGGAGCCGGGCGGGAAAGGTTGGCTGGGCCGGGGGGTGTTGGCGGCTGGATAACGTGCCGGCGAGGGACACGCCTGGGACGGCGCCCACATGTTCCGCGCTGGTGGGCAGCGGCCGAGCTAGTCCCGAACGTTGCGATCCGCACGCTCGCATGACGGATCGTGCGATCGTGACGACGACGATGGGTAAGCAGGGGTGTACATGATGAAAGCAGTAAGGCTAACTGAAGTAAGGTGTGAAGGCTAGCTAGCGTTGGTGTTTTCATTTGCTTCTCCTGTGGGAGAAGGCACGCATCATGGTCGGTGCGCGTCGCGTCGCGTCGCGATGATTGGCTCGGCTGGGTGGATGCCGGAGAGCGTCCTCGCACAGCTGCAGGAGTTGAGTTTTCTTTGATGGGATAACGAAGGTTTGACAAGCGACAAGCCGGGCTAAACAAGGAACGAAAGGAACCTAGTCGTCGCTTGGCATGCATTTTATTGCTCCCCCACTACTTTTTCCTCGCAAAAAAAAAAAAAGGGTTGGAGATGTACAAGTTTGGTTGAGGTATGTGTAGCCTTTCCTCACGAATCTACTATGCGCGGCAGCTGTGAATTAGTATGAACATGGTTGAGCGGCTGAGTGGCTTCACGTTTTTTGCCCATGAAACTGAAGTACCGGTATCTGATTACATATGCTTTTATTTCAACAGGCAAGTTGATCCAAATTAATAGCGTGGCTAGTTTAACCGAAATATTTGATCAAGATAACCTTTAATTAATTATATTTTATGTGGACTTTTTTATATAGGTATTTAATTTTACTAATAATTTGACTCTTTCTAATACTATATTGATACGAATATTTCTTTTTTCTATTATAACCCTTATTTCAATTATTATTATTTTTATTTTATTTAGACTCTTTATTTAGATATTTGTTTCTAACTGCAATATTTTGTCATGATAATTTTTAATTAAAAATCAGTCACTTTAGTTTTTTATGATGTTAGTGTCATCTAGTTACAAAACGCATAAAATTAGAAGAAGAAATAAAAATTATGTTAGTAGAAAAGAAAATTATTTATGTTTCAAATTTGTACTGAATTGTATACACATTGGTTCAATTTGTATACATTTTGATCAATTATCAAAATCGCGTATTGGGTGTAGGCAGTCTAACCAAATACGTTTGACTTTGCCTGCGTGCTGTGCCTTGCCTACTTTTTGCTTGATGTGATGACTTTGAGCTACCCAATGCTTTTTATTTATTATCTTAGTAAGAATTTTGAATTTTTTTATTTTTTATTATGAATTTTGTCTATTGATGAATTGTATTTTACATGGACTCTTTATTTAGGTATTTGATTTTTATAATAATTTAATTTTTTTATAAGACTATATTTGATATGGATCCTTATTTTTTCTATTCCAACCCCAATTTTAATTATTATTAATTTTATTTTTTTTGGACTCTTTAGATATTTTGCTTTCCAAACCGTATGAAAATCGAACATCTAATTTTTTTTATAATTTTTAATTCCGAATTTATGTATTTATTAATCACATTTGATTTTGATTTTTTGGTTTCTAAATTTAGTTATTTATTAATCGTATTTGATGTGGGTCTTTTATTTAATTTAGACCGTTAGATGTTTATAAAAACGAGTGGTCTAGATATTTCTTTTTTCAATTAACGTGGTAATTTTATGATTTTGAGAGCGAATATAGTAATTCTTTTTCCTCTCAAATAATAATATAATAGATGACTAGTGAAAAATGCAAACCACTCCATCGACCCTTGTTGGATTCAAAAGATAGCGAAGCGTGCTGCTAAAGATATCCTATTTCTCACCAATATTTCCACAGGTGATGTAACTAACACGGCGTGTCAGCACTCTGGAGTGTACACATGGAGGATCCTAACGCCACTTAGGTTCAGAAAACTACAAATCTGCTCAACCTAATTGGCGTGGGTTCGTTTGTCTCTGGCTCATTTTCGCTTGCTCCAGAAGCATCCGAAGTGTGGTTGGTGTCGCGCACTTTTTGTTCCTTTCATGTGTGGTACTGCCTAGGAGCACTGAGCCACACCGACACAAAGAACCAAGAAATAGTATGGCACCGCGCCGGTTTCAGCCATTCCTGTTCTCCATATGCGCAATCAATTACTGTATGATGTTCAACAGGAAAGGAAAAAGAGAGAAAGGAGAGAATATCCTGAATAGCCACTTCCAACAGGAAGCCATCTACAGGTATACTACTAAGGAAAAATCAACTCAAGACAGAAGTAGATTTGCGATTCACCAATATTTCTGCGAAATGGGCTGCAATATATAACAGGGAATCAAATGAGCACAGATAGTAGAAAAGCATCTGCTCCTGTTTGCCTCAGCAGATGCAAACTATGCAAAATGAAATAGCAGAAATGGTACTCAGGGAACGACCGGATTGAAATGCCTAATGTTGCAAGATACAGACATTCATTGCCCATGCCACCAATCTCTATATACACATGCCAAAGGAAAGTGTTATTTACAACTTAAAGAACAAGAAAACCCACCAAAAAAGCACAGAAATGAAGATAATTCTGGAACAGAATAACCAAGTAGAACAACACTTCTCTCCACTCCACCAAACAACAGGACAAACTAAAACTCAAAAAGGATCATCACAATGTCCAAGAAAAAGAATGACTTGCAGCTAATTTCCAGCAGGATCCTCAGCGGCAGTGCGCCTCCTTAGCTTGGCGCATGTCACACGGATTGTCTCCTCCATCGGTGTCTCCTCCATCAGTGTCTCCTCCACTTCTACTGCAGGATCAAGCTCTTCTGTGCCCTCTGCTGTGTCATTGACCTCATCAACGGCCATCTTGTCCACTCCTTCGGCTTCAGGGAGTGGTGGAGCGCTAGGCTCAGATTTAGGTGATTCAGCATTTGTGGCTGGAGTTTGCACCTGCTCGACAGCAGGTTTCACCTCACTTTTCTTTGTGCTCTCATCAGGTTTTGCTGCGGATGTAACTGTAGCGGACTTTGTGGATGCCACTGAACCAGCTTTTGCTGATGCTTGACGCTTGATCTTGGGGGAAGATGGAACGGTTTTGATCTCCTGAGATTGCTGTGCCATTGCTGCTTGCCGAGCAGCGATAGATGCTGCTCTGCGCATAACAGGTGGTGCTTGTTTTTGTGTTTGTTGTTGTTGCTGCTGCTGCTGAAACTGTGGTTGCTGCTGTTGTGGTTGCTGTGGTTCCTGAAGGAAATCAAAGCATGGTTTCAACGTGTGTAATATGGTAACACTATGATATCAGATAAAGCAGAGCACACATTTTCATGACTTGGCTTAAACTAACAGGCCTCCAGGATACACCAAAAACAAATTCTTCTAGTAGCACCATGCAATCAATATGACCTTCTTTCTTGTGTATCGCTATGTAAATAATACAGAAGGAATGCCTAGATGGAACAATTTTCTGAATTTAGCCTGAGCATATGAGCCTATGTTTCTCCCAAGTATCCAGGATTGGAGTAGTATTACCTGTCTCTAAAGGGGAAAAAAAGTGGACTACTACTCCTCAGTACTGAAATAAGATAGGCCTATGTAATCTCGCTCGAGTTCACATAAACAGCGGGCATGGTGCTGGTAGCTACCGCCGAACAGTTTGCATTATGTACCTACCTAGTTAGCAAGTAAAATAAAAAAGACAAAAATAAGTGCATTATCTACCTACTTATTTAGCAGGTATTCAGTAACAGTTATCATTTATGTGTTTAGGAATAATGGCGCTTGTGATCTCCTGTGAATCAAGTCCCTTGGCAGCTCAACTTAGGGTTTGTATTTGGAAGGCTCAAGATACCAAAATTACATAAAAAACTTCATGACACAAATGATAAAAATGCTTGAACAAGACAGGCTCAAAAGGACACTCAACAGGTTCATACTATGGCTCAAGGGATGCTCACATGCTATCATAGCTTATGATATGTTCTGAACATATCGGATGCAGATAACTGTTGTTCAGTACACATTCATATGTCAAATGGTAACCAACGTATTGGAGCAGAGTTTTTATCATATGGTACAAAGGAATTATAATATTGTCTATTTCTCAAGAAAAGTAACTACAGATAATGACTAAGTCTGCATATGAGAACTTGAACAATATCATTTGGCAGTAGCAGTGAATGCATCTTGCAACAACGTAGCTAACAAACTAGTCTCTGTTTTTCTTTCGAGAACTGGCATCCACGTAATTCATTAAGGGGTACACAAACTAGTCTAACAGCATGGTCAAAATTGCATCAGAGAAGAACAGAAAAAAGAGCTCTAGTATCCGTGTAAACATTATGACGTCCAACTTCCTTAGGGTGGGAAAACATCAATTGACTCAATGGACAAATTTGACCGAAAAAAGCATAATAGTGCATTTGATCCGCACCTGATGAGGGCGCTGCCTTGATTTCTGAGATTGTGACTGGGTTGCAACATATTTCAAAACATCAAAGAAAGTATTCTGTCCTACGGAAGCAGCCTTCTGGAAATAAAGGACAACCGTATCGGAGGCTCGAGCTCTCAACTCAAGCAGATTACGGTCGATTTCATTCTCATGCTGTGAAATATATGGCTTAAAGAAAGTTCCATAAATATACGTAGTTCCCTGCGATGGAACATATATCAGTACTATGTACAGAAAACCTGCAAGATAGAAGGTGCAAAGGATAAATTGAGTACCTTTGTCTTAGGGTACCACAAGTATATAAAAAACATCAGCTTTGCTTCCGAGTAAAATGGAAGCCTTCAACATGAGTGCACACAATGTCAGAGACTCATCAAATCAAAGAAGTGAAGAAAAATGCGACCTTAAGCAGTCTCACCATGATATTGTAAAATCTCCAAATCTCTCCAAAACCGTCAACAGGGCAACTAAAATCCTAGACAGAGGAAACATAATTAAATTTGGCAGATGGCTCATGGAAGCCAATGTTGTGATCACATAATTTATTGAACCACCTTACCAATACTGACACCAAAATATGAGCTGCTCAATCTCCGGTTTGTTCAGTTCAACAGTCTTGTAGCATTCATAGGCAGGATAGGCATAGCCAAAGACCAACCTACAGGCAAATGGCATATCAAACACCAGAACGTAAATGAAATGTTAGCTTTATTTCTTACGAGCAACATAAAGAAAATGCTAGTTCTTTCTTATCAAATATTTCTTTTACATTTCAGTAAAAAATAATTTTATTATCCCCTTTATTCCACAATAAACCACAAAAATAAGCAATTGACCATTTTAAAGATGCACGGATTTAGTATCATAATATCCTTCGAGAGACTACAATTTACCCATACACCTACACCAAAGAGGAGGAGAATTCACCACACAAAAAAGGACAGGATCAAATCTAAGACAGCTCCTGACAAAGCACGTCAAAGAGACAAGAAGCATAATTTTGCTATATTTGTTCAAACCAGAGCCTACAAACAGTGTAAACTCATAAGTAGCATTCTCCGATCCTTAGCATTTCAAGAAAAATACGGTAATAAGATAATAACATTAAAAAAGAACCAACCGGCCCAGGAATAAACGAACAGAACCTTTGACCGTTGTGCAATGCATTGAAAACTTGCGCCCATGCTCCTCGAGAACAATAAAATACTTTTGAATGCATTGCGTGCTCTCAGCCGGTTTCGCGGCGAAATTGAAGGTGGACAAATCGACAAGAAGAAACGCACCTCCCCATTTTTCTTAAAAAATAAATGGTATATTAAGGATGAAATAAACCAAGAAAAAGACTGAACCCTCCGAATGGCCACCCACAAATCCTCATTTCAAGAAAACCAAATCAAAATCCGAACACGCAGCCTCAGATAAGTCTCCAACTCAAAACGTCAATCTGCCAAGAACACATTTCAAGATTCAGAGGAAGAGAGCGCTTACAGGAGGACCCTGGAGACGAACCCGCCCATCATCTTCTCCGACCTTCTGCGCAACGCCCAGATCCACCAACGCAAACACAAATCAGAACACCATCACCGCACCAACACATTCCGAAGGGAAATCGCAGAGAACCGAACATACCGCAAAGAAACCTTGCAGGAGAGGGATCTGGCCGGGAGGCGACCGGCGGTCAATGGACGGAACAGACGAAGCCCGCCCGTTAGTAGAGAGGAATGGTCGGGAGCTCTGGTTCCCACTCTCTCTACGCTATCTCTCTCCTGCCGCGGCCAAAAATACCGGTAATGCCTAATGCGGTGGAACAAGGAGAGGGAGAGCCGGAGGAGAGGCGAGCACGTCCGCCGTCAGCTCAAACTCTAAAACCAACCCGGCTGTCTTCTCTCTCTTCCTCTCTCTCGTCGCATTTGTTTAACCGTGTACCTGAGAACATTTCTTTAACCAATTATCAATGTACTCTTGAGCAACGGGAAAAGGAAATAATATTCAACGTTGTATTCAATACTGCGGTATATACATTCTTCCCTTACCCGACTGTTGGCGGTCAGCCATGGAAATCACTTTGCAAATTTAATTATAAAGTGGGTTGCCCCACTGATTCTTTTTTGTTTGATGTTTCAGGATCCGTGCTGTTAAATTCTCTAAATCTTGATCATGTTATTGTTTGATAAGGCTTAGCATTAATATGTTTAAAACTATCGAGATCGAGTATATAAAAACTATATTAAAATACTATATATCATAACGGAGTATAGAATAGTTATTCCGAGCATCCCAAGTTACTGAACTTGAATAAGTAAATTGCTGAACATTGACAAAAAATTTACCAACATCAGTTTGATTTAGTGTTTACTAAATAGGTGTCACGAAGAGCAATAAAATAAAACCGAATATCAGATTCAATAAATCTGAAGCTTTTCTCTAATGATTTTGGGTCAGAATAATTGTTCTAGGGTTTAGGATACCTGTACCGATTATTATTGATATATAATTACTAATATTTGACCTAGAGCTTGAAAAATAGGATTTAATGTCACTTCCGCAAAAAGTCAATACGATTAAATGAAAAAAATATGGAAGTGCCTATCTTTTCTTCAATAATTTAAGATTCGAAGTTAATTAGTTATTGTATGAGACATATCAGAGCCAAGAGGGCATGAGTTTGATACCAGTTAACACAACTATTAAGCGCGACAATTACGACCCCACTGATAATTCACATAGCTGAAACTTTCGGTAAACCGATTGGTGCATGTAACTTAGTAGCGAAAATAACGGTTCCACATTCATTTTTAATGATTGTCTATGAATCAATATTGGATCTTCGGGATGGGATGGTAACATCTCTCTAGTTGATAATTGTATGATCATGATGCCTAACTTTAAAAAAAAGACAATCATGACATTGGAAATTACGTGTTGCCATGTTGATAATTTTCAGTTGCATAAGGAGAACCAAAAGGTTATTATTGGTGTTTATAACTTAATCAGGAGTATATCATTCAGATTTTTCGGGTGCTTCTAACTTATGACTGCAAGATCTAATTGTGGAGCAGGCTCAATTCGTGTGCCGAGTGCCCTTAAGAGGTGTTTTTTTCCTGATCCGTAGCTGCTCCCTGCTCACCAAAGTGGCAAAGTGGTTAAAGTTGGTTGGGTGAGACAGGAGTGCTCGCTTTGAACGCACGGATCGAATGCAGTTTGCATAGACCGACAGCCGTAAGATAGCAGTGAGCCAGGGAGTGAGACTGCGAGGGAGGAGCAGAGTTCACGTTACCGACCGGAGATCGGTTACCGACCTCCGGCGGTAACAAAAAAACTGCGGTAACCGTGATTACTGGTCAAAAATTCAAAAAAAATCGGTGAAAATTCATTCAGCAAATTTTAAATTTTTGCGAAAAAAATCGTGTTTTTGCCCTCTCGGTAACCGAGCGGTTTGGGTCGGTTACCGAGCGATTTTCTCGCATTTTTGATTTGGTCAGTTACCGAGCGGTTTGGGTCGGTAACCGCTCGGTTTTCTCGATTTATCGAGCGGTTTTATCGAATTTCAGCGCAGTTCAACAAAAAACCTAAAAAAGGGTTCAATCTTGTAAAATCAATAACTATTTCATCTGAGCTTCAAATCAAGTGAAACAAATTTTGTTGGCTTCCTTGTAACATGATCTACATGATAAAAGTATTTATACTCATAAAAATGTTCAAAATTTTCTATGAGAAATTTTATTTGTTAAACCAAGGTAAATGCATAGTTTACTCTTTGCTAATCCAAAAATCATGAAACTAATTTTTTTAGTCTTCTTACATGATCCTATATCTTTTAAAAATATAAGAACTCATGAATTAGTTATTGTAACATGCAAGATTGTGTAAATGTGTTGCGACTAGATTAATTCATAACTGACCCATCACATCTCAAAAATTAGTGAAACCACTTTCATTAGCTTATTTATATTATGATTTACGTAGAAAAAATAATAGTAGACATGAAAAAGTTAATTACAATGATGTTTCTTAACATATTTACTTTATGCTTGTGAACTTTGTAAAAATCATAGAGAATTTAATAAAACTCTAAATAAAGTGAAATCAGTTTAAAGATTCTCTTAAAATACGTTTTATACCAGAAAAAATATGTGTTTGCAGGTTACACTTTTCCTTAACGTGAGTTAATAATTGAGCCGCACGCTCCAATTTTTTTTTTCATTTTTTTCAAACTTTCTCCCTATAGAATATGATGCAAACGATATTATTTTTGAATTTTTTTTTTCACAGAAGGTCTTAGAATTGTGTCTAGTTTTTTTAATTTTTTTTAACATTTTTTTATTTTTCGAATTTTTTGAATTCGAATTTCGGTTACCGTTCGGTTTTTAAAATCGGATTAGACCGAAAAGATCGGTAACCGTAATTTTTGAACGGTTACCGACGGTTTTTTAACCCTGGGAGGAGAACAGGTTGGTGGACGCCGCGATAGGCAATGGACCCATAGGTGCGCTCCGATCGGATCTGGCGTTCTGGTCTTGGCCTTCCTTTCTCTGTCGCACGTAAAAATTCTTTGGCCCGGGACGTGACCACTGGCATGCGTCCAGATCGTAAAGGTAGCAGACCTATGGCCTAGCTGCTCCCTGTACATGCACATGCATGTTTCACCAATCACCCATCAAATCCGGAGCAACAAAGATGTGCACGGTGCACCACACTTGTACCGTTTGTCCCCAAGCTATCATGGTACATAGCAGTTCTGCGGTAGTACTAGGCTAATACTATGTCGGTTCTTTTTTTGCCAGGACTTTTCATCCAGGACGTCAATACGGTATTCTCCAATAAAAATCGTAGAATATTAAAATTAGAATATTAGCGTGTATATTAAACTAATAAAATCTTTTAGATGAGTGATCAAAACTTAAGAGGGTTTGGCTGCAGCTGCAGCCATTTAAGACAAGTAAAAAATGGACGGAGGGCGTTAGCATGTTAAAGCCATGCACACACACTAACCTCGAAGTTAAAGCAAGGATTTGGTACAGATGAACATGCATGTGAGCACGTTTCAGCTTTAGGATGGTACCACGTATTCACATATGATTGCCGTGCATGGGCGGAGGGTAGATTGATTCCTTCAAAGCTAAATCTAGTTTACCTTCCTTCGTCCGGAGGCCTTGTTTATTCCCGACAAATCGCCACTGGTGCCTCGCAAATAGGACAGATAAAAGGGCAGAAAGCAAGAAAAGTCCGCTCACAAAAAATGCATTGGTTTATTCCTGATAATCACCAACTATGCTGAAATAGGGCCGATCAAAGAGAAGAATGCAAGAAGTCGGGCCATAAAAATCAATTGGTTTATTCCTCATAAATCACCATCTATGTCTCTCAAAAAGGACCGATGTGAGATAAGAATGCAAGGAGTCTGCCCTTGAAAATATGCCGTGTTTGGCACCGTCAAACTATCCACTCTGTCCACTTATCTCCATGCAATTTTCGTCCCATTTGAACTGGACCACTTAACATCCAATCTAGTTTTCCTCAGTTGTTTTGCCTGCGTGGAAGTGGTTTTTGACTGGGTTTGCCACGTTTCCACGGCTAAGCTAGAAGTAGGGCTGGATTAAAAGCTCTAAGCTCACGAGCTAGCTTAACTTCATTTGACTTGTTTCAAAATGTAACGAGCCGGAGCTAAAGTTTTAACTCGTTTAGATAACGAGATAGCACATAAGCCAAACAAGCCAGGATGCAGCCCATATAACATTGTGCAACACAATAGCCCATTTGCATAACCAAATATATACCACCCACTTCTAGAAACCATAACACAATATCCTATTTCTATTCTCCCGCAGTTGCCGCAACAAGTGCTCAAGGGATGAGGGCTCGACCGCTCAAGGCATGGGTGTGAGGGCTGTGAGGCCTAGGCGCCGAGCCGCCAGCTGCCGGTGACTCGGTGAGCGGTGAATCAGCAACACTATCCTCTGTCCATAGCAGTCCTTAGTCCCCCATCCACGACATCCGTGCCGTCGACCACCCAGATCCCCATCCACCTCAGCTGCTCGGCATCATCGCGAACCTCTGTTCACGTTATCGATAGTCCTCCGACAGCCAGACCACGTCATCCTCCATCTTGACGTACCCTTTAACCCTTTTTGTCCGTCCTCTCATGCTAGTCCTGCTAGATCTAGTGCAATTGCTGTACTAATTTGAGATGCGCATGGCTGTAGAAAATTGTGACCCTAGCTACTAGTTTGTCAGAAGCTGTAGCAACACCAACATCTAACTAAGTTCAAACTGAAGCTGCAGTTGCTAGACGCCTTACTGTCATGGATCAGAACTTATAGTTTGATGCAATTAGTTCTGTATGAATCAAATTCTGAACACTCATACATGTATGAGTATGGACATATGATGTATGTCTATGTACTGAGACGTTTGACTTGCAGAATGGTAAGTCTATTATAGAGAAATAAGCATGAGTGGATTATCATTAACTGGCTCGTGAGCCAAACGACCTAGCTGGAGCTTTTAACGAGCTGATGTGAGCTGGCATTTTTGCTCGTTATGTTAATGAGCCGAGCCAGCTCGATATCTAAATGAGCTGGACCGAGCCGAGACGAGTTGGCTCGTCATTCAGGCCTATCTAGAATGGTTCATCTTCTTCTCAGGGATTGGTGGTGAAAGAATGATTGGCGAGGCTTAGGATCGGCAAAAACGGGATGCCCTCTACTTGGTGAGAAATATGGTGGCTTTGACCGTTTTAGCAATACGGCTGGAGCCCCTACTGCAAACATTCACGTTTGTTAGAACTTGGATGAACATTAGACAATGTAGATTGTAATGAGTTCCATTGATTTACTTCACTGATATACACTTGTATATATACATGATGTAGGGGTGCCTGTTGGGGAGGCATGACCACAACCACCATGGGCGGTGAAACAACGAAGGGATCAATATGCAACACTCCCTCTTGATCGATTTGTCATCTGTATATTAGTTAATGAATAGCTCCTCCAAAAACCCTGTGGGAAAAATATGATGAGAGATGTGATTGTAATATGCCATTGAAAAACTCTTTGAAAATCAAGTGGGAAAAAACTTAGGAGAAAATGATATGGCATATAAGCTTGTATTGATATTGCTTTGTTAAAAACCTTATATGAGAAAACTAGAGAGTAAAACTCATAAAGGAAAAAAGAGTGCAATATGCATGACTTGATCATTATAAACATGTTATAAATTAGGGATTGACTCCTCCTGAACTCTGCAATTCTCGAAGTCTTTGCATGTCAATTCCACGAATACATTTCTAGAGTAATATAGAAGTGGGTAATGACTTAGTGAATAAATGTGCACTTTATTTGCAAGATATCTATTTCTCCACTCTTTTATAGCTCATGTGAGAAAAATAACTTAGGAGTAATATGCTTTGTAATATTACTCTTTATATAATCTGTTTGATTCTGAGCAATACAAGCACCATTATCTTTATAGATAATGGTGAGATATTCTGAGGAACGAATTCCACATGATCCTTGAATATGGTTTATCATTCTGTGAAGTCATACACATGCACGCGAGGCTTTATATAAAGCTATTATTTCTAAATGATTGGTTGAAGTAGTAACAAGAGTTTGCTTTGATGATTTCCATGAGACACCACCATATAGGAAAACAAATCCAGTTTGTGACCTGACATTATGAGGACTAGACAAATAGCTAGCATTAGTATAACCTATCATGGTCACATCTTGTTTTTTTGACAGAAAAAATCAAGATCTCTAGTATCATTCAGTTACCTTAGGATCTGTTTTGTACCAACTAAACGTCTCTTAGTTAGAGCAGCACTATAGGGATTTTTGTCCATATCTGTCACTCCCAGTTTTAACGGACAAAATCAAGTGCGGCTTATATGTGCCCAGAAAGTTCAACACACATAAGGACATCACAAGTGAAGTAACAAAAGCAATACTTTTAACTTACAACCGTTTAACTCTTACATTAAAGACTTCACCTAAACAACCTATTAGCTCAACGACAGCAACTAAATAACGACAGCGGAACAGAAGCATTGGCGACCAAGCAACTCCACAGGCATCAACCGTAAGACACGCTCCTAGTACACCAGGTCGTCGTCTTGAAAATCATAAAAGTCTTTCACTGAGCAACATATGTATTGTGGGAGATAGCAAGGGTGAGCACATGGATTACCCAGCAAGTGTGGGAAAGATAATGATATGTAGGCTTACAATAAGAATAGGCTAACACATGGTATATTTGCGTAAATGCAAGTAAAGAAAACAATAATGTAATTAAAAGGTATTAAGCAGTTATTAAGTGAGTATAACCCAAAAACCCAACAACTAGACATTACCCAAGGCTAACCACCTTAAAAACCATAACAATCCAACAATCATCCGTATCACCAACCTATAGCCAAACCATTAATGTGACCAACTAATCATGTGAGAATACAAGTCTCCCATAACAGTGGGCACGACTGATAACAGTTTTACACTATGTAGAGGTTGTCCAACTTTTAGCCACGAGTCATGATACCCATGTTGTCGTGTTTGCAAGACACTTAACATACGACAGTGGTGTGCCGCTAGGAGATCACTACGAAGCATTGACCATTGGTTAGGTTCTGGTACTCCAACGAATGCCAGTCAGGTGTCTAACCAATATGCTAAGTCTTACCCATATCAGCCTCGTGTTTGGTACTGTATTTCTTGGGTTGTCGCTCCACGAACCGGTCCTTATATGTGAAACTTGGGCAAAGACTATCCAACAGGGAAATAACCTTTAGAAACCTAACACCTTTTCTTGGATATATCCACAAGCCCACCACATGAACCACCATTATCAAACCAACTCCTTACCCAAGTCCTAGGGTTTCATGTTACTAAAACAAGTTCATCATCACCATTGTATATATCCACTAATCTTGTAAATGACTCTTCCCAACATCCCGATAGCATGGCTAAGCAATTCTATCCAAAAAACTCATACCAACTAACATCTAGGCTTCAAGGAATGTAAAGGAAGAACTAGGTAAACCCTGACATAGGTGACTACCCACAAAGTTGATAGAAATTGCATGCAATTTTGTAAAACAAAATATTTAAATATAGGTTGAAGATGATCAAGGACACTAACCTTCTCCTTACAGCTGCTCAGTGTACTCTAGATCCCGGTCTTGATGTTCCTCAAACTAATCCAAGACGTTGTCGTCTAATCGTATAATTACCGGTCAAGCACACAAACAAACACACTAAGAACAGAACTCAAAGCAAAGGAACAACAAGAAAAAAAATCCATCTAGAAGGATAGAGCTTGGAGAAACAAATCTAACAACATGAGAATAGCTTAAACGGAGCTACGATGCAAAAGTTATGCTAAAAACAAGTTTAGGGTTTATTTTATAAAAGAAAAGGACTAATTTGAGATTAACATAAAGTTTTAGGGATTTATTTGTAAAAATAGAAGGACCTAAATGTAATTATGAAAAAATTTCAAGTCCTAAGTGTAAACAGATAGGGCTTTTTTGTGAAAACAGAGAAGTTCAGGGGTCTATTTGCAAGATTACCAATTTCATGCAATTTTTAGAATTATTTTTATACTAAAAAACCTTATTTATTGCGTGGCTTGCTGACTAGGCATGACTGGGCTAACACATGACTCGACTACCACATCGGCAAAACAGGCGAGGTGGCGCTGGCATGGCGGCTGAGCTGGTGGCTAACTAGGTTAAAGAGGCAACACATGTCACGCTGTGATTGGCCGGTGAAGGGGTAAGTTGAGATCTAATCTGTGCGATCAGCTTTAGATCGGGTGGCTTGGGAGGGATCAGCCAGCCAGGGAGGTGAGGCACGTCGGCGTTGAGGGGATCGCCGTGGCGCACTCGCCGGATGGTTGTCGGAACAACGCTCCAACTTGCCGGCGGCGACGATGAGCAGCGGTACATGACCAGAAGCTAACGGCAAATCGATCTGTATACCGAGCATGACGAGGCACGGGAAGGTGGTCGGCAACGGGAAAGGCGGCGGCTCGGATCTTTGTCGACGGCGTTGCTCCGGCGGTCAAACGGCGACGGTGAGGAACACATGAGCTTCAGCGGAGGCAGACGGTCCTTCCGGTGGTCTCGGACGGCGACGAGAGGTTCTGGAGCAGTAGGACGTCGAGCTCAACCAAGGCGACGGCGACGAGTTCAATCTCGATATGTTAGCTCAGATCTCGATGAATTGGCTTTGGGAAAAGAACCAGGAGGCCTCGGGCTAGATATATAGGCAACCAAAATGAGTCGGGGAGGGCTAGGACTCCCTGGCGGCGGGGGAGATTGAATCGGACTCGGCGGTGCAGCGCATGGCAAAAACAGCAATGGGCGGGGGGACGCCTTTAGTCGGTCTGAGGCAGCGGCAGCTAGGCCGGTGGGCGCGTTGCGAAAATGGGCCGAAGCGGCCGGGTCCAGGCGGGGAGAGGAGAGGAGAGGGAGAACAGGCCGGCTCGACTTGGCCGAAAGGGGAAAGGGGAGGGAGCGGGCCGGGTTGAGCTGGGCCAAATCGAGAGAAGGGAAGGTGGGCTGAGATTTATGATTTCTTTTAATATGGGAATTCTAGAAAAGAAGAAAAAGCAAATAAAATCCCAAATAAAATACCAAATAAAACCTAAAAATTTGAGAGAATTTCAACAAGCTTTGAAAACATTTAAAAGCCAATAAAATATTTTGAGCTTATAAAAACATTTTTGGTTTTTTTGAAAATAAATATAACTCAAAAGAATTCAAGTAAACTCCAAAGAAGCTCAAATAAAATCCAGAGAAAATCAACAACTCAAAATAAAACCCAAATGCCTATTTACCAGCATGAATGCATTCAGCAAACAATAACCTTTTTCAAATTTGAATTTAAATTAAAAAATAGGATTTTTCCTATTCTAATTATTTAATCTATAATCTAATCTTGGAAAATTTTAGAAATTTGAGAAATCTGAAAATCAGGGTGTGACAATATCCAGGGATCGAATGACCATAGGGATTTTCGTTGGATATGATTTATCCATATTAAACTTCTGGAATATCTTTTCATTGTATGCAGATTGGTGAATCAATATCCCTAATGGGAGATGCTCAAGTTACAAACCTAAGCAGAATTTGGTCTTGCCCAAATCCTTCATCTCAAACTCTGTCTTTAGATGATTTCTGGATTCCTTTATATCTTGTGCGGTTCCAATAATATTAAGATCATCAACATAAACTGAGATGATACATAATTTAGTGAGAGATTTCTTAATGAACACATATGGATAATCATCGTTGTTGGAGTAACCATTCAGAAGAAGGCGCTCACTTAGTCGGTTGTACTACATTCTACCCATCTGTTTCAAGTTATAGAATGACTTTTGCAACTTTACACAAAACATGTTGCGATTTGCCTTTGGATTTGTAATTTTATGTCCATCAGGAACTTTCATGTATATGTCCGAATCAAGTGACCCATATATATAAGCGGTCACCACATCTATTAATTGCATGGATACGTCCATTTATACCGCCAATGAGATTAAGTATCATAACATTGTTCCACTCATAACAGGAGAATATATTTCATCATAATCGACCCGGATCTCTACGTGAATCCTTGTGCTACAAGCCTCGTTTTGTATCTCACCACCTTATTGTTTTTATTTCTTTTCTGAAGGAAAACCCATTTTGATCCAACAGGGAAAACATTTGGACGAGTATGTATTACATATGTAAATACCCGTCTTTTATCAAGCGAGCTCAATTCTGCCTCAATAGCCTCCCATTTGATTCAGTCTGAGCGCTTAATGCACTCTGCTATGGTCTTAGATTCTGGATCTACCTTGAGGTTTTTGGCAATATTTTATGAAGACATTGACAACTGTAGTCTTATGGTTATAAGATTCTCCTGAATCAATATAGTTTGTAGAAATTTCATGTACTTTCTCTAACTCCTCATGATTTCTCATCACCATGGAGTTAGTTTGTTCCAATGTCCCAGAACCAATATTAGTGCGCACATTTGTGCTGGGCTTTGGATGTAGAACATCCATTCGGTGTCTATCAACAATAGGTTGATTTTCATTTACTGACTTCGAAGATATCTTCCTTTGCTTTTGTGACTGCTTTTCAGAAGCATTATTTGCAACCAGATTTCACCCCTTCTAACTAGGATTTCGGATATGATTGGTTTTATAAGGTATCCATTCTTTTTGGTGCATTCATTGTAGGAATATGAGACTTGTGACACCCTTGTGGTCAGTAAATGCATATGATAGGTTATTTGCTAGGTGCTGCAAATTTATGATCATCTGAACTTCTTGTTCAGATTCTTAAGTATGTGGATCTAGAGATTCAAAGTCAGTGGCATTCCAATTGATTTCTTGGCATTCATTATGGTACAAATCTCCTCATAATGCTGAGAAAATATATTCATCGAAGATGCAATCAGCGTATCAGGTTGTGAATAAGTCCTCTATTAGAGGCTCGAGATATTTTATAATTGACAGACTTAACCCACATATACACCTAATCTTCTATGGGGGCCGATTGAAGTATGCTACAATGGTGGAATCGGTACATACACAATGCAATCAAAATTCACAAATAGGAAATACTTGGTTGATTTTCACGTACTATTTGCAACGGGGGAGGTTGCATGATATGTAGTTGGTCTAATTCGAATCAAGTCTGCGGTCTGCAAGACCGCATGACCACAACATGATGTAGGAAATTTGCAATTCTATAAAAGTGGTCGAGCAATCTATTTTATTCTGTTGATAAGAGATTTAGTATGACTATTTTGAGTATGTACATATGGTACTGACTGCTCTAGAGTGATACCTAGAGCCATGTAATAATCATTAAACTCCCGCAAAGAGAATTCAATGGCATTGTACATTCTAATGGATTTATCCTTTGCTCAGAATAAGTAGCTTGTAATTTGATAATTTGAGCTATTAATTTTACAAACACATGATTACGTGTAGACAAGGGACACACATGGGACCAGTGAGTAGATGCATCAATAAGCACCATGAAGTACCTGAAGGGTCCAAATAAAGGTTGAATTGGATCACATATATCTCTTTGAATATGTTGAAGGAAATTAATTTGTTCATGTTAAATTTTAAGGTAAGATGCCTTAATTAACTTCCCTGTGGCACAGACAGTGCACACAAACTTTATGATTTTTTGAATCTTGCAATGTTTATGTTGTAACCAACATAATTATGAATAATTTTTCTTACCATCCCAATGCCAGGATTGCCAAGGTGATTATGCCAAGTCTTGAATTTATCAAGATTTAAAAAAATTATTTTAAACACAACATGTATAGGGTGTTTTGTACTTATAGTACAATCCAAATAATAATGAGGGAAATTTCTCAAGTTCCTCCTTGTTAAATTTGTTGGATTTGGTGTGAAATAGGAATTTATCACCATTCTCAGTTTGAGTTTCAATATGGAAGCCATTTAGATGAAGTCTTTATAACCAAGTAAAGGTACGAGTTGAATCGGGATACAATAGTGCACCCTTATTACTAATTTTGTACCCACAAGGATCTTATTGTGGCTCATTCCAAACCCACAATCAATGCCTCGTGGCTGGTGATGGTCATAATATTTCCATATTTCTTATATAATGTATGGATATATTTTTACTCCCATAATATTGTATTAGTGGTACATCTATTCACTAAAAAAATTTCTTATTCCTCCATCTAGTTGCTCCACATAAAATTTTCTATATATATATAAAATGAGAAAATTTAGTAGGAATTTAACTCATATATAAAATAGAGTGATGTTATTATTTAATACATGTCAGAGATACATGTTTGGATACAAATGATACATTATACAACACTTTAATAGGACAATATTAGGCTAATGACAACTAGGATGAATAAGAGATTTAAGAGAGATCTTCGAACATGTCATGGGAATGAAATGACACGATAATATCATCCATATTAAGGGGGTTGTCCTTCTTTTGATGAACCAGATCTTGATTGTTCAGGGGAACATCTTAAAAAGATCCCGTGACCATATTTTCAGCAGATTGTTCATTGAAACTTGCCTCAAATTTGTCTCTGTGAACTTGCTTGACTTTCCCAATAGGGTTGAGATATAAATCCACGAAGTGCCTAGGAATCCGGCATCTGCTTGTATGATTCGTACATCCACAATGATGGCAAGCTTGAGACATGTCTTTGGTATTATTCTTGAATGGACCCCTGCCTTTAGCAATGTCGTGCATTTTCTGCATGTTAGAAGACTTCCACTTTACTTTACCCTTCATGTTGTTCCGTTTATGGCCACAAAATTTATTAATATTATGAGTGTTAGAATGTACTTCGGGAAGTGATGCAACACCTGTTGGGTGGTTCTGATGATTTTCATAAGAAGTTCATCATGTTTCTTCGCCCGAAGTAATGTATAAATTAACTCAGAATACTGAGTGTATTTCTACTGGCGTTAGTACTGTTGCAATACCCAGAACGACATATGAGAAGTGCATAAAGTCTTTTAAATCATGTCATCATTCGATATTGTTTTATCATATAATTTTAGCTTTGATCAGATTTTGTGAACTTGAGAGTTGTAATCTGCTACAGGTTTGAAGTCTTAAAAGCGAAAGAGAGACCAGTCACATTGGACTTCTGTAAGATGACAAATTTCTATTGCTCATAATGCTCCTTGAGTGAGGTCCAAATAGCTATAGAGTATTCCTCCATGACATACTCATTTTTGAGATCAGGGTGGAGGTGATTTTAACACCCTAAATTCTCAATTTTTGCAATAGTTTAAAATTTTGTTAGAATTAAATAGGAATTTTAGATTTTGTTCAATTTAGAAGGAAATTAATTTCTAAACTTAATTTGCCATAGGTTATATTTATGTTTAATGCATTCATGCTGTAGTAGTTGCAATAGGTTTTTATGTGTGCAAAATGTTTGTAAAAGTTCGCTAGAAGGAATTCGTTTAAAAACTCTTTGCAGAAATGGTTAAAAATAAAAATAAAAGCAATTTCCTAAGTTTTAAATCCTCTCATGCCATTTTCTCTCTCAAATCCGGCCCAAACACCCTCTCTTTCTCTCTCTTTTTCTCCCTTGGGCCGGTTTCCCCTTTCTCTTCCCGCATGGGCCGAAGCCCATTTTCCTCTCCACCCCTCCCCCCTCTTTTCCCTCGGGCCGAGCCCATTCACCAAGCCACCCTCGTTCCTCTCCCGAGCCGGCTGCCTCCCTTTGCCTTGCGGGCCTGCGCCGAGCTGAGCCACCACAGCCGCGCCAAGCCACCAAGCACCAGCTCCCCTTCTTCCTCCTTCACCCAACTCTATACCCTCCGTTGGCCACTGCCAAATCCGCGCCTCCCCGCGAGTTTTCTCCTCCTACAAATGGCTAGATCCGAGGCATTAATCACCCTTTAACCGTCCCTGCTAATCCCTCTCATCAATCCCCGCTTCATTGCCCGAATCAATGCGAAAACTACCGACCATTATGGCCATTGCCGCCATCGCTTGAACTCTGATTCCTGGCCGCTTCGCTCGCCCTCACACCTATTTAAGCCACCCTTCATCACCACGGCAAGGTTCCACTCGCTTTCCACCCACTCATGCCTCGTTTCCTTGCTTGTAGTGCCGTCACTGCCTGTTCCTCTCCATCTCTAGTGAGTGACTCCGCCGCCCCTATTCTCCACCGGCGGATCGTCTTTGACCTTGTCGGCCTTCTCTTTGCACTTGTAGGAGCACCAGGAGGCTTTTCTGAGGCTTCTTGACATCTTTCCACCTTTAGACGACCTCCTTCCACGTGCGCTGACGACAACTGGCCAAGCCTCACCGTTGCCAGCCGTTCATCGCCGCTCTTTGATGTCGAGAGCTCCACTGTGAGACTTCCCATGATCCCCTCTCCCTTTTGCACCATTTCCCGCCGCCAACAGGGCTCAGATGCGAGTCTTAAGCCATGCGCCCGCTGTCAGCCGGCCACGGTTCCACTGCAATGCCACCGTCTGAGTTCAACCCCCCCATCATCTCTAATCGTTCGATCTAGATCGTATGGCTTAGATCGCATACCCCTTCATATTGTGTAATCAGTCCACCGTGGACCATGGACCGGCTTTCAGGCCGTGGTCCATGGGTCCATGGACTTTTCCCATGGGTTTTATAGCTCAAAAATAACTCAATTTTGTTTTATGACATCAGCATTTGCAATAAACAAGATTTTCGGTATAAAAGAAATCTAGAAATTATATTGAATTAGGTAAATTTGGAGAAAAACCCCTAGAACTTCAAATGCTTATAAATTTTTGCTCGTAGCTCCGTTTTAGGGGATTTTCACGCTCAAATTCTCTTAGCGACTTGTAAAACCTTTTTATAGGGTTTTTACCGAGTTTTATTATTTTTTGGTGTATTGTTCTTAGTAGTTCCTTTTGTATGCTTTTCTGGTATGCCGATTAAGAGGTGAGTAGTTCATGAACCTGCAAGATAAAGCTTTTGAAGACTTCGAGCAACTCTTAGCTGAAGGCAAGTGTGCTTGAACATCTTGCACCTATTTTAGGATATTTATATTAATTGTTTATCCTCTTGCATGCTTGTCTAAATTGGAAACCTATGAATAGGGTTCACTAGCACTTGTATGATTAACCTTGTCGCCGTTAATGAGTCATGGGAAACAAAGGGTAGATATGCTAGTCGCTGTTTAATGTTTATGCAACATGAATTGAGTTTGGTAATACTTTGTATCAACATGGTATAGGGATCCTAACCGTTTGGTTGATTTGAGGATGGTGCAAGAAGGCGCATGTGTTATGCTGCACGGTGGGAATATGTGTGTTCCTGTGTGGGGGTCCTAAGGACCGATTTTTGAAGCCTGTAACCAAGCTAAACCGCAACCATCCATGGGGCTTATATGGGTACGACCTGGCCAATTAATTAGCGACCTCTCCGGTTCTGTGAGCACCATTGGACGGTTGAGTGGTACAAGAGGGGGCTTCTGTAGTGATAGAATCACTGTTAGCGGTGAAACCTCAGTGGGTGCTTGTGGGTCAACGTGAGCTTTGTAAAGGCCTTGTAGTGATCTCCTGCTGACACACCATAGAAAGTGTGTAAGTGCTTGGATGACACAACAACATGGAATTGTCACCTGGTAATGCGGGTGATGAAATCATGACCCATGGAGAAAGATGGGCAAACTCTGTAGAGTATCAAACTGATCGATCAGCCGTACTCACGGTCAAGAGTAGCTTGGACTTCTTCTTGATGATTTGGGATCAGGGTTTTGGTATGGTTAGTCGAGTAGCCAGGTATTGGAATTATCTGGTGAGTCTTGGTAATTGGATGGAATCCGATGAGCTGTTCTTCTTGTTTAAGTGGTGTCTTCACAATTAGTACATAGCATGCCTGTTGTTGGAGTTATAGGTTAAGATTGCTTAGTGCAGTAAACTAGTGTCTAACTTTTTCTTGATTTAAGCCCATATCTTGCTCTCCTACACTTGTGGAGTGCAATGTGTACTCACACCCATTGCTTCCTCTCTATTGCATTCTACCGCTATTCAGAAGCCATCAATGAAGCTGCACCCTTCGATAAAGATGACTTCAACTCGGAGCTCCTTTTCTAGGCCGGTGTTCCCCCGGTTGACACCTATGGAAGAAGGAAGACCCTCTAGCGCTGGAGTTTATCTTTTCCGCTGTGTTTTTCTTTTAGACCATCGGATACTTTTGTAATTAGTATGACATTATTGTAATAATGGTACTATGATGATACACTAATAATGTAACATATGTATGAAACTAGATCCTAGCATACATGTGTTGTAACTGGTTTTGTTCTTTTAAAATTGGATGTTACAGAAGTGGTATTAGAGCCAGGTTGACCATAGGACGCACCTAGATAGAAAAGGACGTGTTAAGGACTTATGTTTTTACAAACTACTTTTACAAAATTATTTTCTTTTCAGTTTTGCCTAACTCTATCTATTGCTCTTTATAAAACTGTTACTAATTTTTCATCGGCTTTAAAACTTTCGATGGCTCGCATGAAGATCACCTCGTGCAGGCATGTTCTGGTCCCCTCTCAGGACGTTCCCGCTGGTGTTGTCTGGGCGCTCCAGCCCCCTGTCGAGTTTCACTCTAACAGACAGTATGCCGGCTACTTCCCCACACGTTTTGGTACCTACTTCATGGTCTGGGTTTCCACGAGGCCCCAGACTCCAAGGGAGTCAGGGTTCCCCTTGGAGCTCGTAGCTACTTCTGGATAGTAGAGGTCACTATGTTCGAGAAGGCTACTAATGACGGTCTTCGCCGAGTTCACCGTGTTCACTCCGCCATCGCCCCCAGATCTACCTTCGAGGCAGGGATCGAGGATGCCGCCTACCAGTCTCTCGCTAGTCTCTGCAGGGAGAATAGACAGGTCCTCCACCTCACCCAGTTCGACAAGTTTTTGTAGCGTCCGACTAGCAGTGTGAAGGTCATCTTTGTGCCTGTCAACAATGAACTGGATGACTGTCTGAGAGGGCAGGTCCGTCTCACCGTCGCCCAATACACAGAGCTTGACAGAGACCTCACCGAGCTTCAGGGTTTGCACCAGCGTCACATAGAGCAGGAGTAGAGGATCTGCAAGCTTCAAATGCTGCTAAAGGATCCCGACCAGGTTCCGGAGGAGGCTTCCAAGAGACTCATGGCTGCACCACCCCGGTCCCCTTCACGCAAGAGGCTTCGTTTGACAGATGCAGTAGGTCCAGTATGTATAGTAGGTCCAGCATGCGAGGAGTAGTATCGAGATAGGAGGATGTCCTTAGCAAAATAAATTATCTAGACCCATGTGTTTTAGTTGTCTTGCGTTGTCTATTCTAGTTTGTGTTTGATGCTTGTGTCTGTGGTGTGAACCTTGTTATGAATTGGATCTTTATATGAGTGTTGGTGTAATGTGAGAGTTCCTTCTCTACATTGCATCAGTTAATAATATAATATAGTTGGGAGTCCTTTCTTTTGTGCTATATCTGTTCTTGTCTTGTTTTTTCACCCTTTTTTTTCTCTTATGTTCCCCGCTCATATCTTGGATACCAACAGATGGTGAACACTCGGTGTGGCAATAACACTACCACCACCAACAACGTCAACAACAACACCACCAACACAAACTAGCAAAATCTCCCACCCCGCCCCCTTTGATGGATGCCAACCAAGTGATGACGATACTCCAAGGTCTGGTGCAGGCTATGGCCAATAATCAGCAACCTCAAGTCTAGCAAGCACCACCACAACAGCCGCAGTTCAGGCTCAAAACTTTCTTGAGTACTCAGCTACCCACTTTCTCACAGGCAGTTGAACCCATGGAGGCAGATGACTGGCTAAAGACTATTGAGAGCAAGCTGCAGATAGCCTAGTGTGCTGGAAGATAAAGAGTTCTTTTCACTTCCCACTAGCTTATTGGGCCAGCACAAGAATGGTGGATAACATACACTACCACTCATGAGAATCCCTAGGAGATCACATGGGCAGAGTTCTAGAATAGCTTACGTGCATATCACGTTCCTGCAGGAGAAGTGAAGTTGAAGAGGAAGGAGTTCCTTAGTCTGAAGCAATGACCCATATCAGTGAGAGAGTACCTTACCAAGTTCACACAACTCTCTCTCTACGCCCCCAATGATGTTGATACCCATCAGAAGAAGTAGGACTATTTCCTAGAAAGGCTCAATACATGACTACAATATGCCCTCTAGACCAACGAGTACCCTAGTTTTCAGAAGCTGGTAGACAGGGCTTTCATTATGGAAAAGAAGAGGCAGAATCTGGGAGAAGAACGTAAGCGTAGCCTGCAAGGTTAGTCTTCAGATAGCAACACCCATCCCTGCTTCAATCCCCCTATTGCAGGTCCTATGTTCTGTCAGAGAGGATCGAATCAGCAGCAGATGCCACTGTAGAAGATGCCTAATCAAGTTGCAAGTGCGTACAAGCTGCCAGTGCAACCAGTGCAGCAATAACAATAGCAGCAGTTGCGCCCTAATTATCAGTAGCAACGACCTAACAACAACAACTAGCCCCAGTAGCAGAATCGCTTCTATATCATGTGTACTATACACTGATGATGTAACACATGTATGAAACTTGATCCTGACATACATGTGCTGTACCTTATTTTATTCCTTTAAAACTGAGTGTTACAGTGATGATGAAGAAAAATCAAAGTAGCATATTTAGAATGCTCAGGTATTTGAGGTGCATTCTCCGGCTGTAGAGTTATGGTGGTAATAATCTCTTGGGCGGCTAAACTGAATTTGACATCTTGTGCTCAGGTCAAGATATAGTACACACGATAAATCGCTTCTATAATGTTAGACTCTATTCGCGATGGAATAGGTGACAATAGTCACTGTCAACATATAGATTATGTAAAAAAATGTGGGATAGACACGTTGAAGGTAGTCACCAAAATGGTGTAGACCTCATAGTATTGGGCGAGATAACTCGCTGCTATTGACATGGACTTTGTCCAATTAAGACGAACGACGCTACAGTTGCGACCAATGTCAAAGTCTCCAATACCTTGTGATATGCCATCATTATGGAAATGTAATCATCAAGTAAATAACATTTTTATGAATTTCTATAAATTATTTAAGCTGATGCTCAAATAAATTCCAAAAGAATGCAATAAGAGATTGCATGGAATAAGCAAGGGTGCATACATACAATAATATATTGAACATATTACAGAGGTAATATAGTTATAATAAAATAATACACAAAGTCTTGAAATATATGAAGTCCTGAGGGACTAAGTGCAAGAAAAACATAATATAACAGAGGTTACATAAATATGTGCGTGAATACAAAGAAACTAGAAGGGTTTATTGTAAATTTTGGGGGTGGCTCATGCATTTTGCTTAGCTTGGAAGTGATGCGGCTTGGGCATGGTGGCTTGGCAGGCTGACTTGAGCGCCGACTTAGCAGGCCGGCTTGGTGAAAGTGCCTCTAGGCCTTTTATGTGGGTTTTGAATAATTGATGATAAACAATTAAGGGACTAATAAGTTTAATGAGGTTATGAACATGTATTAGTCTCATTGAAGAAGTAAAAAGACATTGGTGTCCCTCACAAAGAAAAGAGAAGTGGCACGTGGCTATTCAATAGATTTAAATTCATTTTGTTTTTGAAATTGATTATATATATGCCGTTCTATCAAGAGGGATGCATATAGATTGACTTGAAAATGTCACCATGCTCAAAGTATCCATTTAGCCTAAAGATGAGAGATACAAAACACCCCACGAACACTGGTAAACTCTAGTGTGCTAAATGTACCCGGATGTTCCGGATAGTCGGAACCTTCGGATTTTCTCTGAAATAGGGTTCTTTGGTGAAACTTGTTTCTAGACTCGGAAGTTCTGGATTGGGTCCAGAACCTCCAAACTCTAGACATGATATTCGGAAGGTTCGTATTGTTTTGGTTGGGGTCCTCGGTTGAACTAAGTTTTGCACGTGAAAGTTCTAGGTGAATCTGGAACCTCCAGGTTCTATTAAATCATCGAGGTTCTGAGTGAAGCTAACTCAAGAAATCCGGAAGTTCTGGATGAATCCAAATATTTTGGAGTGAGCTAGAATTCACTGTAACAGCTAGTTTGGGGGGAAGGCACCTCTAGAGCTCTCCCCACTCCCCTTGGCTTCAATTCTTGCTAGGTTTTGAGAGTTGGGTGAGAGATTTAAGATTGAGTGGTAGTGACCATCATTCCCATCTTTGAGCACTTGAATTCTTCATCAAGCTACATTGACATCGTGCTCGTTACTCTTGGAGGTTCATCCTCCTAGAAGGCTAGACATCACCCGCCGAGCATCCAAGCTTGTGGAGTGCCACAGGAAGTTTGTGAAGGTTCATCCTCACCTCCGCAAGGGAAGAGGACAATTGAGTAAGCCTGAGCTTGATGTATGTGGTATCTTGATGAGGTAAAGGGTTGAAAGAGATCTGGCTCTTTGTGAGGTCCTCAATAGAGACGTAGGATCCTTGGATCTAAACTTCGGGAAACAAATCACTTGTCTCCTTGCTTACTTTCTCATATTCTTGTGTTCATTCTTGTTCTAGTTGATGCTTGGGCAATTCGCCCCAATCTACGTGGTTATGTGATTGTGACTGCATGTGACTTGTGGAAAGGAGTTACTACATCTCTTCTGACCTATGGTAGCACATAGAATCAACTAGGAGTGCCTAGGTGTTGTTCGATTTCAATTTCATACTCTGTATTCGGAAGTCTGGATTGAGCTCGGAACTTCCGGTACCCGTAAGTTCCAGATTGAATCCGAAGGTTTCAGATTATTTCTAATCTCCTACAAAGTTTTAATTTTTTAGGAACTTCTATTCAACCCCTCTAGGCAAAATCATAATCCTTTAATTGGTATTAGAGACTAATCTTCTACAAGGCTTCACCGCTTGGAGAAATTGATGATGCCGATGTCCAGGGAGAAGATTTCGAAGGGCGACAGTTCAAAAAAGCCTATTGAGTTGGGTAATGCTTCAACAACAAACGACTCTAAGGATAAAAAGTTAGTCGAAATTGGTTTCAACTATAGCAAGTTAAATTCTTCCTCTAACCACTTCATCTCCATACCTTCCAGGCGTGCACCGTACTTCGATGGTACGCACTACGCTGCTTGGAGGTACAAGATGAATATGCATCTAATCTCGCTCCATCTGAGCATTTCGAAGATTATGTGTGTAGGCCTCGATTTTTTAGAGGAAGACATTGAACTTATACCGGAGTAAGAACAAGCAAATCATCGGAATGCTCAAGCAACGAGCGTCCTCCTTAGTGCCTTGTGACACAAGGAATTCAACAAGGTGGATGGGCTTTGTCATGTCCCAAATTCGTAATCATGTAATTAAGCATAATCATGCTTCTTAAGCATTATACTTAATTTTGTGTAACTTTATTTTTGAACACTGGAGCACTTTGTTTTGAGTCAAATGGATGAGAGAAAGAAAATCGAGAGAGAAAACAATAGAATTCTCAGTTACAACAGACTTCTTTCTCTAGAATGTGGGCCCCACCAGTGTGGGCCAACCACTCTATTCTCTCCACTTGGGCAGTAGCCCACTCCCTCTCTTCTCTCCACTTGGGCAGTAGCCCACTCCCTCTCTCTCTCCCTCCCTCACCCGTGCTCCTCCCTCTCCAACCGGCCAGAGCAAAAGCAGCAGCTCCCCTCTCTCTCTCTCTCAAGCACTCTCTCCTTCTCCCCCAAAATCTCACCTCAAGAGAAGGAATCGAGGTATGCAAGTGGCACTCATGCGTTCCTTAGCTCACAAGCTTCTCATCCATCCAATTCATCTTTGTTTTTCCCGAAGCACTCAAGCTGTTCTTGACTCATTTTGGTGTTCTTGGTGAAGCATAAGGAGCATCAATGTTCTTCCTCTTCCTGAGCTTTTCCACCTTTCCCCGACAGTCCCTAAGCTCGGCAAAGTATCTTGGGTGAGTTTCCTAGGCTCTCATGGCATATATGCACATTTTTATTGGATGAATCCCGAATTTTAGAGCTAACGTTGTGAAGTTAGCATGTTCTTGAGCTTTCGAGTGAATTAGTGGGTTTTTGGTAAGATTTGAGTTAAAGATCGAGTTGCTAGGTTGGTGAGTGAATTCTAAACTCTATAAACTATCTCAAACATATTTTCCTTTGGTTTAGAGAGGCTCGCAAGTCAAATTGGTCAAGTTTTCCCCTCTAAGTTGCTCTCTGTAGAAATCTGGATACTCTGGATAAAAGTCTAGATAGTCCAGACTTCTCAAGGAAAACCCCTTTGTTTTGTACTCAAAATTCGTTAGGGTCTAGAACCCTTTGTATAGTGTATATGCATGTGTATGTAGTATATATTTAACATGCAAGTCACATCGATCGACGAAACGACATGAACATGTTCTCCGCAGAAATTCGTTGAGTCTGGAGAAAAGTCGAGAAACTTCGGAACAACATGTTCTCTGTAGAACCCTAGAGAGTCCAGAGAATTATCCGGAGACTCTATAGTTCAGAGAGTCTTGATAATTATTTAGCATGCTTTTGCCCATTTGCAGCAGTTGTAGAGTTACGAGTGTGGGTTGATGTGGTTGATGGTTTGAGATGTGCTTTACAAATATTAGTCCTATGGTTCCTTTTAAATTATGTTTAGTTGATGTTTATGGGCTAGTATGTTATTTTGTTCGAGTGTAGATGCTCACATATATGTATGTCAAATTTGCTTTCGCATATGAAATTTACTTAACCATGTGGCCGGATCCTTGCTACCATCCAAATGCATAATCCTTGGAGTCAGGCTATTTATAAGTGCCCATAATGGATTAAGTTTTATGAGTACATTCATACTTACACTGCTATTTTATGTGCTACCGACGAGGTACAGCTGGTTTTTGGCTACTTCACACCTGCCGAGGGTGGTGGTGAGCATGAGTATGCAACTATTTGGATGTCGTGCTTTTGGGGTGAAACCTAAGGGCATATGGCTTCACCCATCTTTTGTTGTCTTTAACTTTTGTTTCCGCTGCGTAGTTTTTTTTGTTGGTTAGGAGTTGAGTCGGTTTTTATCTCCTCCTAGCTCTCTTTTGATGTAAATTGTAATAACTTGATAAATGCTTAAGAACTTGTAATCTAATGTTAATTACTCGCTCTTTATTAAGCTGTGTTGTGATGTTAAATGTTAGACAGTCATGTGTTCCGATCTTAGGCACAAAACACATGTCGGGACTACCGAGATGGTATTCCAATTAGTCATAAGAGTCGTGATTAAGAAAATAATCGACTTAATAACTAATTAAAATACTGTTTGGACGGTTCCTCATAGCATGGTATCAAAGCCTGGTTTAATAAAGTAGCTTAAACATGCTTAAGACGTAGGTTAGCAAGAGGGTCAAACCCACTAAGCAACCCACTAAAGTTTTCTTTATGCCTCCTCACGATTAATATGTATGAACTGTCTATATTATGCCCCTAAGTGTAACATATACTTGGTTGATGCACTTGGATTGTTTATTTATGCATTGTGTCGTTTTCTAGTATGATGCATCTGCTGAGCATGTTGCATTGATGTATCCCAATAAATGTGATTGTGATGATTGTTTGAGAGAGATGCACTCGAGAAAGAAACATGCAGATAAGGATCAAGCATATTTTCATACTCTATTATTCATTTTGTACCATACCTTTGAGCATGCATTATCATCAACCAACAATATGTGGGTCCAAGCAAGCGATTTCGACATTGCAAAAATAGCATTTGCTTGATATATATCGGTGTTTGACTTTTGCCTCTTTTCATCTCATCGTTACAATAGGATGAGGACTCGCGGTAGTGATCTTCCTATGGGTTCCAATGAGAGCAACCCCGTGCCACCTGCTCCACCGAGTTTGGCAGACGTGCTCATGCAGATCGAGTAAAACTGTCAAGCACAGACGGGCTCTCCTTGAAGCTCTAGTGCGTAACACGACCCCTTAAGAAGGTGATGGAGCCGGACACCGAGATGACTTCTCAGACTTTCTACTCTTCTCGGTACTTTCTACGGACTTAGCCGCCCACCTTCACGTGGGCTGAGGATCCTCTGGATGCCGACCACTGGCTCCAGACAATTGAGCAGAAGCTTGCTCTCCTTCGATGCGAGGACCATGAGAAGGCGCTCTTCACCGCCCATCAGCTTCATGGTGCGACGGGCGCGTGGTGGTCTAACTTTCTGGTCATACATCCCGCCAATCACCGGGTGTCTTGGGTGGAGTTCTACTGGGCATTCCGTGACTTTCATATTCCTAAGGGCCTTCTGGAGATCAAGAGGCCAGAGTTTATGGACCTCAAGCAAGGAGGCAGATCGGTGATGGAATATGTGCAGGTGTTCAACCACCTTGCACATTATGCTTAGGATAAGGTCAACACCGATGAGTGAAAGTAATACTGCTTTATGAATGGACTCAACTCCAAAGTGCAAGACCGACTATCGGCGCATGAGTTCACCGATTTCAACAAGCTAGTGAGCACCTCTCTCACGGTGGAGTTCAAGTTGAAGAACCACCAGGAGGAGAAGAAGCGCAAGAGGGTCCCGTCGCCTTCCATGGGCGGGAGTTCTCAACGTGCACGAACAGAGAGTTACCTCCTCCATCTCACGTGTTAGCCTCAACTACTCCACGACCCATGTGGATGGTGCGGCGCCCATCCTTCTTCGCTCGGTAAGGACAACTTTCAAGACCCGCTGGTTCGCAAGCGAGTGTGACTGGTGCTCTGGTGGCCTGTGCTACAACTATGGGCGCGTCAGGCATTATGCACGGGATGGCCCTGCCAGAAACCCAGAGCCGTGGTGACTGCTCAGTCCATCCAATCCGCTCCACAAGCCTCCTAGGCTACGCATGTCCTCAAGCGTGGCCGAGTGCGCTACACCACCACTGAAGAAGCTCAAGAGGGTGTGAATGTGTTGATGGGTACTTTGCTTGTGAATTTTAATTCTACCGTCGTTCCTGCAGTTTTTCTTTTTGATTATGGAGCTTCTCACTCGTTCATAACAATGAGTTATAATCGGCGTCACAAGCTGGAAGTTAGCATCACCTCTACACCTTATCTCATAGATGCACCCGGAGCTAACATTCTTGTTAATCAGTGTGTGACCAAAGCGTTGGTTATTATTAATGAGACACCCTTTGGTGCAAATCTATTGATAATGGACTCCAAAGGGTTAGATGTCATTTTGGGAATGAATTTGCACACTAAGAATAAGGCTATCATTGATTGTGCTCAATGGACCATCACCCTTGTTGGTCTATCCAACACCCAAATTCATTTGAAGATTAAGGACGTCGATCCTTACCTTTATGCCTTGAAGGTTGTCACAACCGCAATCCTCCTAGATATTCTAGTCGTGTGTGAATTTCCTAATGTCTTCCTAGAAAAACTGCCAGGAATGCCACACGACCGAATATTGGAGTTCTGCATTGAGTTATTGCCCGGTACGACACCGATCTCAAAGAGATCTTATCGGATATCACCAAATGAGTTAGCAGAATTGAAGAAGCAAATCGGGAATTGCTTGCAAAGGGTTTCATTTGTCTGAGTTCCTCACCTTGGGGATGCTCGACGCTCTTTGTCAAGAAGAAATATGATACTTTGCGGATATGTGTTGATTATCGTCCGCTGAATGTGATCATGATCAAGAACAAGTATCCACTCCCTCGGATTGATATTTTGTTCGATCAATTGATCGGTACCGGGGTGTTTTTCAAGATTGACTTGAGATTGGGCTATCACCAAATAAAGATCCGACTGGAGGATATTCCAAAGACAATTTTCTCTACTTGGTATGGGCTTTATGAGTTCACCGTTATGTCCTTCGGCTTGACTAATGCATCGGCATTCTTCATGTATCTGATGAACATAGTCTTTATAGAGGAACTTGACAAGTTTGTCGTGGTTTTCATCGATGATATTCTCATCTACTCCAAGACTGAAGAAGAGCATTATGAGCACATGAGTTGTTCTTGGCCAACTTTGAGATCACCAACTCTACACCAAGTTCAACAAGTGTGAGTTTTGGCTTAAAGAAGTTGCTTTTCTGGGGCATGTTTTATCCAAGAACGGTATTGTAGTTGACCCGAGCAAGGTGCAGGATGTGCTCAATTGGGTGTAGCCCAGAAGTGTCACTGACATCCAGAGTTTTCTCAGACTTACGGGTTATTACCGCTGGTTCATCGAGAACTTCTCCAAGACTACCAAGCCCATGACCAAATTATTGAAGAAGAATGTCAAGTTTGAATGGTCTGAGTGTGAAGCAGCTTTCCAGACTTTAAAGTCTCGTCTCACCACAATGCTAGTTCTAGCACAACCGGACGTTCAGGAGAGCTTTGATGTCTATTGCGATGCCTCTCGCTTTGGACTCAGTTGTGTTCTCATGCAAGAAGGACGTGTGGTCACCTACGCTTCACGAGCCACATGAGGAAAATTATCCCACACATGATCTAGAACTAGCAGCAGTAGTACACGCCCTGAAGATTTGTCATCACTATCTCCTCGGAAATGTGTGCAACATTTATACTAACCACAAGAGCCTCAAGTATATTTTCACCTAAGCCAACCTCAATATGAGGCAAAGGAGATGTCTCGAGTTGATCAAGGACTATGATTAGAGGTCCACTATCACCTAGGCAAGTCAAATGTTGTCACCGATGCTTTGAGCCGAAAGGCTCAGTGCAATTGTCTTAAGGTTTCACCTGAAACTGCCACACTTTGTGATGATTTCAGAAGGCTTAGGCTTGAGATATGTCTGGAGGGATTTCTTGCAAATTTGGAGATCAAATCTACCCTCTTGGATGAAATCAAGGAAGCTCAGAAGCAAGACAAAGGCATGGAGAAGATACATGATAAGATTAAGGAGGGACAAGCTAAATGCTCCACCTTGAATGATGAAGGTGTCTTGTGGTTCGAGAAGAGGCTAGTGGTCCCTAAAGTTCCAAAGTTGAGGAAGAAGATTCTGGATGAAGCTCATAATTTCTTGCTATCCATTCATCTTGGGAGCATAAAAATATACCAAGACCTCAAGTACAGATTCTGGTGGAGTCGCATGAATCGAGAAATCGCTCGATATGTTGCTGAGTGTGATGTCTACCGAAGGGTGAAGGCTGAGCACCATAAGTTCGCTAGTACGCTCCAACATTTATCCATTCCCTACTAGAAGTGGGAGGAGATCGGTATGAACTTTATTACCGGATTACCTAAAATATCTCACGGGTATGACTCGATTTGGGTCATTGTGGACAAATTAACCAAGTTAGATCATTTCTTGCCCATCAAGACCACATACTTAATCAAGCAATATGCAGAGTTATATCTCACTCAGATTGTTTGCCTTCATGGAATTCCGAAGAATATTGTCTTCGATAGAGGCACTCAGTTCACCTCTCATTTTTGGAAGAGCCTTCCTGAAGCCATGAGAACTGAGCTCTTCCATAGCACCACATATCATCCTCAGACCGATGATCAAACTAAGAGGGTGAATCAAATTCTAGAGGACATGCTGCGAGCTTGTGTTCTCACGTATGGGAAGAAGTGGGATATTTGCTTATAATTTGTGGAATTCTCGTACAACAATAGCCATAGAATGTTGCCACTTGAGGCTCTCCATGGCCGAAGATGTCGAACGCCATTGAATTGGTCCAAGTCCGGCAAAAGAGCTTTTCTAGGCCCGAATTTGGTCAAAGAGGCAGGAGAACATGTCTTAACCATTCGCCAGCATCTACTCACAGCCCAGTCTTGTCAGAAGAGCTATGCTGACTATCGTTGGTGTGAGCTGGAGTTCAAGATTGGAGACTTTATCTATCTTAAGGTTTCTCCTCTCCGAGGAACTTAGCACTTCTAGACAAAGGGAAAATTAGCGCCCCGTTATGTGGGACCTTTTCAAATTGTTGGTCGGCATGGTGAAATGGCTTATCAGTTAGAGCTATCTCCATCCCTCTTTGTCGTACACAATATCTTCCATGCCTCACAATTAAAGAAATGCCTTTGAGTCCCCACCGAGGTCATTGAAGTGGTGATTCAAGAATTACGGATCTATCTTATTGCGAGCATCCAATTCGCATTCTTGATGAAGCTGAACGAAAGCCGTGACGTCAAGCTATTAAGTTCCTCAAGATTCAATGGAGTAATCACTCCGAAGATGAAGTGACATGGGAACGTGAAGATTGGCTTCGTGCTGATTATCATGAGTTCTTCTCCCACCTATGAGTGCTACTTTAGTATTATTCCTCACAGCGTGGCATATTGATATTCTCTGAATCTTCCCGTTACTGTGCCAATAATGAGGTTCCTAGATTCATCGTACTCTTTTCCAACTCGTACCGAATCTCGGGACGAGATTCTTTTAATGGGGGAGGTTTGTCACGTCCTAAATCCATAATCATGTAATTAAGCATAATCATGTTTCTTAAGTATTATACTTAATTTTGTGTAATTTCATTTTTGAGTCAAATATAGAGTTGGCATTTTTGTCTCTGAGTATAGGAAAAATGTTCTCACCGGATGGTCCGGTGTGTGAGGAGCTGACCACACTTGATGGTCCAGTGTTCAGAAATGTTCAAGCTGGAGTATTTCAATTCAGAGGCAAAAACTGATATGTTCACCGGATGGTTTGGTGTTCAAGAAAGATGCACATCAGACTATTTTCCAGGAGTTGTGCAAAATGGAGTGTATGGAGCTGTACTGCACACCGGATGGTCCGATGTTTGAAGATGTTCATACGAAATGCTTCACCTGACCATTTGTTCAAGAGAGATTGCAAAATGGTGTGTATGATGCAGTTGTACTCACTGGATGATCCGGTGATGAGCTTTATACACATCGAAGGCTTCACCGGAAGGTTTTCCAAGATATTTTTAGTGGAGGAAATATTGCACACACCGGATGGTCCGGTGATCAGAGGTTGTTCACACTGGAACATTCGGTGTTCATAATTTTGACTAATCTATAATAGAGTTGGAGTGTTTTGCTTGTCTTGTTATGTGCAGGTAATGGATACAACTTGACGGTCGATAACATGATGATTGAGGCTAAGCGACGTGCTTGGTACCAAACGATCAAAGAGGCCAAGCAGAGTCAAGGGTGATCCTAGCTATGCCTGTGGAGAGCGAGCAAAGCATGGAAAGACAGATGAAGACAACGTGTTGATAAAGTCAAGCGAAAGAGATGTTAGTGTAAGTGACAAAGGGGCCCGAGGGATCGAGAGTAACAGAGACTTACCGACGATCAAGATCGTAAGACGGAGTACACGTGTCGACATCGTGAGGCTTGCTTAAGGTGTAAGAAAGTGGTGGTGAGTCACGCTTTGAGAAGCGTGCAAGACGATTTTACAATTTGGCGTCAAAACTGTGGGAAGGAGTGGATATAGCATCATCGTGAAGCTTATGTTAAGACGAAGCTAAGTCATAAAGGCGTCACGACTGTCTGATGGATGAGAAAAAAATGTACAAAAATACCCTCGATGGTAGGTAGTAGTGTATTGGAAGAGAGAGACATTTTGAGAACAATCTAGGAGACCTATCGGTCAAGAAACCTAGGCTATAAATTGAGAGGAGGGTTGGTTGAGCCCTTGGGAGCCAACCATTTGAGAGTTGTAAGCTAGGGTTTTTGAAGGATGAGAGAAGTGCTTAGCCTATGTATTAGGTAAAAGCCTTTTCTATGCAGAATACTTTGTAATCCGCTGAAAATTGGCCTGTCCTTTGGTAATAATGAAGTTTATCTCTCCTCCTATGCTTGTGTTCATCTCCTTCTATTTTTTCTCTATTAGTTCTCTTGCTTGGTTGCAAGTTTCTCGATTTTCGTTGCAATTTCATTTGTTTGAAAGCTAAAAATTTTCACCTTATTGAAGTTGTTCTTTTTATTGCTAGAGTGATAAAAATCACATATGAGTTGATCTTAAACCTTTAGATTCCTTAACTAAGAGAATTTCTTCATTCGGTTCTCATTTCTTTGGATCTAAATGTTTTTCAATCAAGTTACGAGAGTTTATGAGCAATGACACTTGGATTAATTTCTCATAGAACTAAGTGTTCAGATTTATCCAGTGGAGCCATTGTTTTTTATGATTATTGTGATTTCCTCTTGTTTCTTTAGATTTCTTACTTCCACTCTTTGTTTTAAGATCGTTGGGTGAGAAAATAAAAAAAATCAGATAAAAATTTAATGAGACATCTATTCATCACCTCTTATTACCATTCTCAGTGCTACAGTTGGTCTGTTGTGTCACAGCAACCGTACCGAACCTACTTGCCCATCTCGATTATCATGTTTAATTGCCATTTCTCCATCTCGTAACAAGCAATGACTGCACCATGTAGGAGCTGCTTTAAACAATTAATCTGCACAGCCTAGCTGGCGGTGAATTATGTATAATCACGCAGATGGAGACCACCCTTTTATCTTTTCAGTCCAATCTTTGTTTTATACTTTCTGTGAGATCATCCATGTAACATCTCCACCCTGTGACAAAATCAGGCTAGGTTAGTTACACAAGCTCATCTAACTGATCTTTGATACAACTAACTCCATTTAAATTCAGGCTCTTCTTATCCACCAAACATGCATAGCCTAGTCCACCAAAAGATAGCCTAACACACCTACAAACTGATCAGAAAACTAATAGGATACAAGTTGTGGATATGAACATGAATACATGATCCTAGATCTGAAACTTTTCAAACAACTAGAAATGCCTCGCTGAAGGTCCTATGCTCATTTGTTAATTAAATCGACTCATGTATTGGATGGATTCTAAAGGCTATAATGAGCAGATGCAGCTGAAGACCAAACATCTGAACAGGACAGCAATGCAAGTTTGCATGTTGTACTACTGGACTTCAGAGCCTACATTCTTACTCCGTTTAATTTGCAGCACTTGGAATAATGCAATACCGTCAGATCAGGCGCAAAACCAATTCTTCTCGAACCAGAAAACTATTATAAAGCTGCAGCGGATGTCAGGATATTAAAATTTCATCGTTGCCATGCGGCGTTGATTTGGTTTCCTCCTACATTTTTAAGTCAAAAGACCAACTCCACTAAGGCAGGGTCAGGCCGTATGCCACAAGCAACCAATTAAAGAAGATGGCCTGATGATTGTGAGTGATGGGTGATCCTGAAAGAGACATACACTATCCCTTTTGTAAAAATAAAGTCGCTGCTTAAACTGTCCTTTTGGTGTGGATTAGACCCATGTCCATAGCTAGCTAGACCATGGAAGCAGCTCTGTTAGATAAGTTCTCAGATCAAGCACCAAGCTAATTATGTGAACATGCCACATTCAGAATGGATAGTGATGGATAGTGATACTTCAGCCTGAACATTTGAAAACATTGAGCAGCCACCTAACGATAGTAACCTAACTATAGTTTAAAGATTAGATGCTAATTTTTTAAGATATGAGGATGAGCCTCTGATTTCACTTAACGAAACCCAGATGGGTTTTAGAGGTTTTTTACAACATCTTAAGTACTGACTAGCGAAACAAAAGTAAATTCGTTTACATTTTACAGGGCAAAACCGAGTGCACCTGACGACATCATTGTAAGCTAAACAGCCAAGTTTACTTTGTTATTACTACCACCACATGCTGCAATTGCTCCTACTCACTTTGAACAAAAATAACCAGCTTAATTTCCACCATGCAAACAAGTCTCGCAAATCGGTTGCGAGGAATTTTAAAACTTGAACCCAACACTACATACAAGTGCAAATTATATAATCGGCTGATGGGAACCGCCCTTGTATCCTTGCAGTCGAATCTTTGTATACATTGTGCGAGATCGTTCATGCATATAGAATCCACTGTGTCAGCAATCCAGCGAGTTTTATTAGTTTCACTACTACATAATAGCACATATATAGCGCCACATCAGTGCCAATTCAATAGTAACCGTATGCACAAATAACCATTAAGAAGTTAAGAACCGGCACTAATAGGCACTATCAGTGCTGGTTGCATATACCAACTGGCATTGATCACTGCTACAGTATAAAAGTCCACCTTCTCCTCCAAGCGCGATCAGAACAGAGCCGTCGCTCTATTTTTGCTGTCTTTACAGTTAGAGGATTCAAGATTTGGAGGAACACTTGCAACCAGAATAGAGCCGCCGCTCCATTTTTGGTGTCTTTACGGTTGGAGGATTCAAGATTTGGAGGAGTTAAGTGCTCTACGGTTAGTAAAATGATCTATATTTCTTTTTGATAGATTTACTTGGTAAATTGCTTTAGGGTTGATGGTTGGTGCTTGTTCCATGGTTACGAATTTAGAGATGCAATTGAGATCTAATTTAGGAAAAGTGAAGGACCGAAACAGCGACTAGAGGGGGGTGAATAGGAACCTTTAATAAATTCTTTGATAAGAATAAGGCATATGTCCAATTCGAGCCCAACGCACCTCAAGAACGAAACCAAACTAAGCGCAACACCAAGCACAATGGAAACAACAAAAAAGTACGCTCATAGCGAACAGCAAAAGTTCACCGACCAGTACTGATGAACAGCACTCCAACCAGTACTGATGAACAGTACTCTGACCAGTCTAATAAACAGTAATTCCGACCAGTCTGTTAAATAGTACTCTGACCAGTACTGATTAACAGTAACACCGACCAGATGAACAATAATCCTGATTAGTATTGATGAACAGTAATTCCGAACAGTACTGGCAAGTAGTAATTCCGCCCAGATGAACAGTACACCGACCTATAGGAAGGTTCGAAAAAGATCTGGTTGCTGAAAACACTATTCACGGATGTCCATGATAGGAACCAGAAGTTACGAACTGGTTGCAGTATTGAAAAACTGCAGCTCAAAACACAAGATCCAAACTAGAAATCTAACTAAACGTGGTTCAAATCCAACAAAATTTTAGCCACAGCTTCTCACGAACACTGTGAGTCTTTATCCAAAAGATCTCCTCAAAGAGATCAAGATTTCAACCTCTATTTTGTGGATTTGACCAGAAACAAGTGGAGAGAAAAATGTTTAGAAAAATGACTTCAAGTTGATCATGTGAGGGAGATTATATGGGATCACCCTAGATGTTCTCACATAAGTCCTAGCAACCTTTTGACCCAACAAAATCACTTGAAATCGCTGTCACAAGCGACGAGTGAAAAATCAACAGAAGGGAGATCAAAAGCATCACAAGTTTGTTAAGCAACTAATGAATAGAAATATGAACTTAGCAAGATTCATAGCTACATGGTTTGGAAGCCGCCCTTCATCCTCCCACTCTTGATGAGATAAAGTTTAGAGTTATGAACTCTAACTACTCTCTCTTGAAATCCTAACCAAGCCTAAGAAAATATCAAGTATGAAGATAGATCCTGGAGAGATGTTGACGTGCTCAAGTTGTCCACCTCACTGTGTGCACTTTGCACCGGTCCTCTCCCATATATATATAGGTAAAATGGACAATTCCCAAAATGCCCCTAATGACTAATACATAGATATTATCCCCGAAGGGAAAAATGGTCCAACTATTTTGTTGTCCATCGGACGAACCCAGCGCCTTTACCACTCTGCTTCGTCTCCAAGCAAGCGTTGTGATGGTGCCATGCATCCTCCGACTTTGCCCCCGGTTTTGAGGAAAAACTGGCAAAACCACCTTGCATGCTTCTCCAAGCATGACTCCTCGATGTCGAAGCGTGTCTGACCTCCGCCATGACCTTTGATGCCTTCAAGCCTTCGTGCTCCCGCCACCGGGCCGCCTCTCAACTTGCCATCGCTTTTTCGCCTTGACTTGGTCGACGCCATCTTCATCACCTTCTCCTCCCATCATGTTTTCTTACGCCCTCCATGTGAGCGATGCGGATCGCCCATGGCTCCACTTGACCTAGCACGATCCGTCGGCACCAAGCCTCCACTTGCCCTTCATCGTCTTATCGTTGACCGCCATGTCGCATCCATACACCTACACATCATGAGCCAAGAAATATGTCTCTCCGACATCCTCTGTATTCACCCCTTGTTAGCCATAAACATAATCAAACACAATTGAAACATGTTGTGCAAATCGAAGGCTCTAAATCAACAATTACATCAATCACTCATCATCAACAACACAAATCTCCCTTGTGTTCTCAATCTCCCACTTGATAAGTGCATTGACAACACTAAAACACAAAGATATTGATTTGATAATAATAAAAGAAAAGAAATTCATCTAAGTGACAAAAAGCCAAAGAAAAGTAAACACAATGTCACTTAAATGAGAAGAACAAGAAAAGCCAGACAAAAGCAAAGAAGAACCAAAAACTCACAAAAAGCACCAGTTTCCAAGATAGTTCAAATATAACTACAACCGTGCAAAATGAGTACAAGCTCAACCTCAATTTGTGAGCACATGGGCACAGATGAATGCACACTCCCCCTTACTTATGCATCTTCTCACTGTTTCCCCCTTTTTAGCCATACTATGCAATCTCTCCCCTCTCCCCCTTTCTTCACTCTCCCCCTGTTTTTGTGAACTCTCTCCCCTTTTTGGCAATGCAAACATCAAGCTCACAAGCAAGCATGCCATTAAATAGGGTGCATATGAGGTGCAAGCCTACAAAGCTTCACATATAGATTACAAAACACTTGAAGGGACTAGACATGTCAAAGCACTACGAGGAGTAAAGTGATATAACTCAACGGCGCACAAAGTCTCAAAGTGATACTATGTTACAAGCATCGGGAGCAAAAGCAAGTTTTGATCATGTCTTTCAAATTTCAAAAGATGTCACCACAGAAGCATCCAAAGTTACATGATCAGTACAAGGATTAAGTAAAAACTAGTGCTATGTCAAGCTCAAACCAGTCAACCAAATTCTACCTACGGGCTTTGCAAACACCCACATATCGATCCAAGCCTTAGTTTGACAAGGTGAAATAACATATACTTAGCACATTTTAACTAGTACAGATTGCCTTTTTTTCATTCTTTGATCAAATACTTTGATCTATCTATAGATCTTAATCGAGCACATACCCGCAAGCACTGCTCAGAGGAGCTACTCGACCACCCAGCGACTACTCGCGAGTCACCTACGACCACACACAGGTCACACATGACCACGTACAAGTCACACATGACCACTGTCAAAGAACACTAGTGACTACAGACGAGTACATGCGACCATTCACACGAACACGTTGTGCTGAGCACTAGTGACCACAGACGAGTACACGGTGGACACGGATTTTTCTCAGATCAACTTTAGCCACCATGGGTTCACTTCCTTGGCAAATGACATGAATCATTCATTTTGATTGACTTAACATGTGGTTCAAAATACAACGAGTATTTGAGATACAAGGCAAGCAGCTGACTTGATTTCCATCATTGATCAATCCAGATTTTTCCGTGCATTCTCTCTACATCATAATAGCAAACAAATAGTTAAAAGGGACAATGAGGAACACATACTAACAAGAAACTTGTCCATGATGAAGTGACTGCTTTTGGAAACATTATCTATAAAATTCTCAGTCGGACTAGCAGATACAAGTATTTGATGGGCAAATTAAGGATTTGACACTCCATTTAGGTGCATGTTCTTCTGTTCTGCAAGTATTTTGCTGGTTTGTGAATATTGACTAGAATGATCTGTCGTGACATCAACAAGAGCAAACAACTATTCAGTTTGTAAAATGGGAATAAAATGAACCATATATACAGTATGGTTATACAAAACATTCAGTCCACATCTGTCCAAAAGGGAATTCAGTGCTGCTAGTATCAAAGTAGTCCACATCTATACATAGGACTGAGCAAGCTATACAAAAGTTTATTGCAGCATCTAAACAAAACAAAATGAACCATATATCCAACAAAAGTTTTCCAGGACGGTTTGCACCAAATCTTGAGTTGTTGTCCAGGACACAACTCCATTGCTAAAATAATTCTCCAGTAAGCTGATCATCATTGACTGGTCCCCTCAAGAGTTGAGTGAAGCTATTAAGGACCGTGTATTCTCCAAAATCCTCCTTGACCTTAGAAGCACTATCATTTGTCACTTGTGCTGCTGCACAACATGAAGTGCTTCTTCCCCAGCCTCTTGTTCCTTCCAAGAAAATAATATCAAATGATGAAGAAAAAAACATATAATTGAATAATAACATTGAAGTGCAGTTTTTTTTTAAATAATACCATTGAACTTTTTCCTTTTTTACTATGTCCTTTTTTCCTAGTCTTGAGCTTCTTATCAAGCCAAGTTCTTTTCGCTTTGAAACTCTTATGCGGACCTCCTTTTTCTTTAGGCGTGCATTACTCAACAAGTCCTTTGCGGGCATAACATCTGTGCAGACTGTACATGGATCAATAGTACTAGTACATGCATTGATTTGTTCTTCAACTTGCTTGCTAAGCATGTCAAGTGCATTGTTTACTACCAAGCTGCATTCTGGATAGCTGGCGGCTCGATGCGCCAAATTGAGAAATTTGTGGGATAGAAATTTATAGCGAAGCATAACATCCGACCTTGGATTCTCAATTATGTTTCTTCCTTGGTTGTCTTGTATTGTTCCACTCCGTGCTTCCCGTGTCCATCTCTTTAGTATATATTGAGTCGATAGTGACTTGATGTTGATCAAATCAAGAACTTTCAGAACATGGGCACACAATATCCCAATTCTGTTGAATTGCCCGCAGCTGCATACAATTGTTTGCTCCAAAGGATCACCAATAACTTTGTACTCCTCCTCAAAGGTCAAATCTCCCTCAAGACTCGCAATTGCTACAAGATATTCATTATTTCCATCCAATGCCTTGGTGCATGCTGCCATGGATCTTTCATATTCACCTTGAAAAGCTTCGAATATAACAGGTGTGTAAAGCTTGCTAGCTTGCAACAGCATAGGTGTCCTCATTTTGATTCTAGGTAATTTTTTCCTTGAATCAAATTCCGAATTCAGTTCATTATTTCTTTTCCCTTACACCACCCTTTCAAAATGCTTAAGAAACCGAATGATATCAAAATCAGATTTGAAATTAATTTTTAGGTAATTGTTCAGACTCTCACTCAATTGTGTACTTCTCATTCCTAGTGTGAAAACATCCTTCATATAACATTCAGCCCATTTTTCTTTCAACTTGTATATACTATGCAACCAAGTTTGCTTGCTCACCTTTTTCCTCATCATGTCAAATTCCTCTTTAAATTTTGCCTCATCCTCGTACTCATACATGCATGCGCTAAAATATGAGAGAATACTTGATTCTTCATTCTTCTCTTGAGTTAGATGTTTGGCAGCATTTTGCATAATGTGAAATGTGCACAGTCCATGCCATGCTTCTGGAAATACTTCTCCAACTGCTTTTCCCATTGTAAAATCTTGATCTGTATACATTGTTTTAGGTTATCGGCCATTATGTGCTTTTAGAAAGGTCTCAAAGAGCCACTTGAATGACTCAAATATTTCATCGTACATAAGAGCCGCACCAAAAACTATTGTTTCTCTAAAATTATTGAATCCAACAAACACACCAAAAGGCCTGCTCTCTATGTTTGTTCCAAATGTAGTATCAAACTAACAACATCACCAAAATGTGCATAGTCAGCGATCATTTTAGCATCAGCCCAGAATATGTTTGCTATTTGTTCTTCACAGTCCATTTGCAATGCATATTGGAAAGACGGGTTCTCGGCAATTTTGTCTTGAAAAAACATAAGCATGCTACCTGCTTGACCATATGCCATCTCTCGTTGGCACTTGCTCCACAAATAGTTCTTGTGATCACGAAGGGTGTAGGTAAGATTAAGTGATCCACCAACTTGGCGACTGGCCAACTCATGTGCTGCCTTTGGTCCAATTCTGGCATCATCGGTTGTTTCAATCTCAAAAGCTTGTAAATTTGAAATTTTTCTTTGTGACACCATCAAGTGCAAGGTTTGTGGCAAGTGGAGGGCGTGATTGTGTTCCGGAACCAGTTCAGTCACTTTATAATTTCCCTTCTTTCGATCCATTGCAAGACCCATGCGGACTTGACAGTCAGTTCTTGTTTCAGCTCGAGAACATTTTGTTAAATGATCCCTTTGGTCTTTTCCTAGATGACCCTCATTTCCACAAACATATCTACATGATGTAATCTTGCCATCGGGCTTTTATCTGTTCGTGTATCTTTTTCTGGCCTCAAAACCCTTTTGACCTCCATAGCTAAGCCAAAACATCCAAGCCTCATCTGAATTTCCGAATTCCATACCAACGTGAGGTACCAAACTAGGCACCATGCTCTATCTGTAAAAAAAAAAAACGCCACCGAGTATAAGATTATTGCATACACATGCTAACCAAAAAATTAAATACACATGCTACGATCACCAATTACATATTACCATACATATTCATAGAGAACAATTGTGGCTGAACATAGACATTGATCTTTGCACCAAACTAGAGTTGCATCAAAAGAAATGGATCACTGAACAAGGCACATATTCAGAAAGAAAGCATGTAGTTGTATTACACACCTATCTCCTTCCATCTCAGGAGTGCAGAATTCGTGTTGATGGCAGACCTACATCTTCAATCAGTTGCTTTTTCCATGGGATAAGAGAGAAGCTTGATCAATTTCAAGGCAACCTGATGAGGGGAGAAGGGGGAGCTTGATTAGTTCTAAAGAGCCACTGATTAGGGAAATGGGGGAAGAGAGGCAGAGGAGATTTTATTCACTGGAATGCCTCAATCCAGAGAATGCGGGAAGCTAGAGTCGTCGTTCGCGCACGCCTCGACAGCGCAGTGGCACTTTTGGCGGATGCGGTTCCGGACCAAGTTCACGCCGGAGCAGAAGGACGGCCAATTTTTTTCCCTCCATCTTAGCGTCTCGCGCTCACCTTTTTCCATCCACTCGAACACAGGCCGAACTGCGCCGCATGGCGTAGAGCACTATTGGGCCGCAGCGAGCGCGTAGGAGGATTCGGAGCCATTCAATCGGCGCTGGTGTGCTGGACGTCCCTCTGACGTGAATCGCCCAACGTCAGAGGAATCAGTTCCCACGCGTACGGTGCGGCCGCCGGCTTTCAGAGAAGGTGTTGCGCGGCCCGCGGAGCAGCCACAAAATGGGGTCGGCCCATGTGCGCGAGCGCGCTCAATGTTTTTAGGCGGCCACAACCCACAACCGCAACATCGATGACCACCTGTAATTCGTCAAGTTTACTCCAGAAAAGTTCAGTCATTCAGCTAGAGATCATACTGCCTCAGAAAGAACTTCGTTTTGGTGAGGCATATGTAACCCCTTACGGAAAAGCTTCACTTACTGACAAATGATATTTGATCTTGCTAAAAGCATTCTCAATCAGCAATTCAGCACACTTGTTCTCGAATTTTTTTATAAAAAAATCAGCACACCCCTATAGATTTTGAAATCATTGGTCGCTTGAATGCAATACGTGTAAGCACAAGCACAATGGAGAGTCAGACGAGTGGTGCTAGCTCCGAAAATTAAAAGAAGACGGTATGTTACATTCATTGCAGACTGATCGACACTTCAACTTCAGTCATCATCTTGCGTAGTCGTTTTTTTCCTTTCATTTTGAAACATTGAGGGCAGTCATTTGCATGCGACTTAAAAACTTACATACATATTTACCAAAAATGGACGTATACATTACAACACAAAACAAACAGATTGATCCTGATGGCTGATAATAGGTACACCTCTTCTCATCATGCCCTGGCGTCCTCAGATCAGGCAGTAAAGGTTACATCCTGGACATACCATCACTAGCAGGTAACGAAACCTTCAGTCATCATCCTTGAACTCCCTGATTAGCCATCCAATGGAGAAAAAAACATCAGACATCTCCTTTGTTAGACTTTCAACGGATCTACTTTTATTTGTAGACAAAATCATTGACGATATAAAGAAAAATAACATATACGATAGGAAAGAAGTCCACTTTACAATCTTCAACTATGGCCTGATTTTCAACCCTCAACTTTAAAAACGTCTAAATCACAACCCTGAATATCAAAATGGTTCAATTTACCCCCTTTGACCATACTAGTGTGGTTTTGCACCTACGTGGTATCCAGTAGGATTCAGTTTGTTAACGTGGCATCCAACATGCCATAATAATATTTTCAGAGCCTACTCCCACATGCCATACTGGGTGCCCTTTATTCCTCCCTAAGTGAGTATAAAACGTTTGGTCACCGTTGCTTTTGGCTCCAGCAAGGCGACGAAGATGTGGGTGGGCGGCGTGGCGCTGCTCATAGGTGAAGGCGGCTCTACAAGATGTGTGGTAGCGAGCATGAGGAGTGGTGTGGTGGTTTGACGGCAGTGGCATGGATCTGGGAGAAGGTGGCGGCCTTGCCCGTGACACACAGTGGTGGAGCAGAATGTGTTGGAGAGCATTAGTGTGCTGAGAATATCGTGATGCTCACCTTGTGATGGCGCACGTAGAATGGCCCGGCGACGTGATATGTGAGCTGCCGCGGTGGCAGGCAGAGACAATGGTACGACCCTCGACCGTCAGCGTGATGCCAACCAAACTGGCCTGAATCGAGTTTGGGTTCTAGGAGGAATGGATATGTAGTAGCTACTAGCTAGGTGTAGAAGGGATTGGAATTTGAATGACTGCAGCTTGAATTTCAAGGCAGGGACGAACGCAGAGAAAAAAAGAGAGAAGAACAGAGCTCACCGCGCGTGTGAGAGACGAAGTGCAGAAAGAGTGAGTGCGTGCACAAGATTTAGAGGCCATTTGATGGGGGTGGCGCTCAGGGAGAGAGAGAGAGGCTGCCAAGGTAGAAGATAGAGGTAGAAGAAGGGAACTAGAGAATGACATGTGGTCCCTATCAATTATTTCATATTTTCTTGCTGACCTGTGTTGATAAGCAACGCCACATTAGCAACTAATTGCACATGCAGACACCACAGTGAAAACCGGTCCACATCAATCAAAGCCATGGTGGTTTGGACTAGAGGTGTGTTTTGCACCGGTTTCAAGAGTTGAGGGTTGTGCTTCAAGCAGTTTCAGATTTGGAGGTTGAAAAACGGACTAGGACCGTAATTGAGGGTTGGAAAGTAGGTTTTTTCCTATAGAATATTAGGATCTTTATTTTCTCATGGACAAGTATCAAAAGGGTACATCTCAGACTGTGGGATGTTTTGGAATGAGTGTCTCTCCAACCGGACATCCAGGACTCGCATACTTGGACCCCAACAACCTCAGGTTTCTATTTGGCTTCTTCGGCATATAGAAGATTTTTCATGGGGTGCACAGGTTTTGAGCCCTGGAAGCGAATTTGGAAGTCTTAGGTTCCTCCCCGTTACAAATTCTTTTTATGGCTGGCGGTTCTCAACCGTTGTTGGACAATAGATAGATTGGCTTGCGCAGTCTCCCACACCTGCAGCAGTGTCCTCTGCAATCTCTAAGGAGACAATGCATCATCTTCTTCTGGATTGTGTTTTCTCTCGGTAGACGTGGTACTCTGTTTTGAGCAGATTGGGTTTAGTGCACTTGGCTCCCCAATCGCAGGGGGTCTCGGGTGTCGGCAACAGGTCATGGGGGTTTCAATTCCTTGGTTATGTTTGTGGCTTGGTTGCTTTGGAAGCATAGGAACGCATGTGCCTTCTATGGGCTCTCCCCAAGCCTCTCTAGGATAGAGTGTGATATATGGGATGAGGCCTCAGCGTGGTGTGCTGCTGGAGCAAAAGGGTTGGTCATCCTACTAACATAAGCTATTGGCTGGTTGTTTTTGAGTTTTTTTGCTCCCCACAGCCTCTTAGTGTTTTTGTGTTTTTATTTTTGTTGGTCTTGGGTTGTAGGGTGCACCATGTACTTCTTTTATTCCTTCTTAATTCAACAACGAGTAGCTCTCCTGCCGGTTCGGAAAAAAATGTATCAAAAGGGTAGTATCCGCGAATGATATGCTCCCATATCACTAAAAAAAAGAGCTAGAAGCACATTGGCCATCTCTACATTAAGGCCCCATGTATGATTAAGCTTCATCTATTAAGACATGTGAAGCATAATTCTTGGTAACTCAATAATGGTTCTTGGTGCTCAGAAGTTCTTAACATGATTGTTGGGGGAATCGCCATTAAGGATCCTGATGTCCCTTGGCCTCGAAAGTCCGGGCCCAAAGACCACCAAGCTCTAGCCCCCTTTGGGGCCTAGGGCTCCGGGGCGGTCTCGGAGAAAAGATCAACCAGGAGGGGGCCCACAGGCCGCCCCCACGAGTAGTGAGGTGAGCAGCATTTAATGTTGGTGCAGTGGTGGTTGCCTGACACAATGACGCAAGTGGTGGCCGCTTGAGAAGATACCGCAAGTGGTGGCCACTTGACAGGATACCGCAAGTGGTGACCGCATGACACAATGGCGCAAGTGGTGGCCGCCCGACACGTTGGTGCAGTGCGGTGCAAAATAGACGACCCGTCACTAGGATAACTGACTTACCAGCAGTATGGATAATTACTGGGCTAACCCGCTCTCTGATTGTACAGTATAAGACATACATCTGCCTGTATTCTATGAGCATGTTTGTATATTCACACTCTGAATATCAATATAAATACAGACCCTTGGCCATCAAGCCAAAGGAAGAAAAAAGATTGCCCGGACAATCTTGATGTCTCCTCCTTCTCTACCTCTCCTTCAAGCTTAAGTCATTCTTGTAACTTGGCTCTCACCGCACTTTGTTCATGGAAGACATTTTCTTTCACTAACAGTGATACCGTCTGTGGGGAGAGAATAAGTGTAGAAACACTAGGAGAGATAGGATACCACCAAAGAAGAAGACTACCGGGGTGATAGCCCAGGCAGCCAATTCCCCAGCCACGCCCATGCGGAGGTCCATGCGACCGCCGCACTCAAGCTCACGCTCTGTTGACGCCAGCCCCTCCACGGGCCAAAACGAGAACTCCGGGGCCAGCGGCGGTCCAAACGCGACCCTGGCCATAGTTGACACCAGGGACCCTGCCGATCTAGGGGCCCACGACGACAATAAGGTGCGGACCTCAGGGCATCCCAGAGGGCTGCGGCTGAGGCCACGGCCGCACAAGCCATCGCAACCGACCAGCAAGCACACATAGTAGCTCTCCTGGCCCAGCTGGAGGAGCTACAGGCGGCCCTGTGGGCAGCACAACCAACTATCCGCACGACCGTTGTGGCACCCATAGCAGCCAACGCTGCACCGGCCCGGGCTCCGGGGGCCAACGAAGGCATTATCGTCACGACGCATCATCACCACACATCGTCCACGGTCGACCAGCAAGCAACGGAGCTTCAGGCCTGTCGACACGAGGCCCCGCTCATCTACTCTGACTCTCCCCTTCAGGCGGACCTACAGGCCGCACCCTTCCCAGACGGGTTCCGGATCCCCAAACTTCCTAAATCCAAGGGTGATTTGGACCTGGAGGAGTTTACTTGCACATACGCCCTTGCCATCGAGGCCAACGGAGGCAAACACGCCACCATGGCCAAGTGTTTTCTTCTCGCTCTAGAGGGGGTAGCCCTCCGGTGGTGAAGCCTTGACCTCCGGCGCACCACCTCTGACCCCCCTGAGAGAATCACTAGGACTCCGCCCGAAGCCAATACCTCCGGAGCAGGGGCAAAAGTCAAGACCGCAACTGTGAGTGCAGCCAACAAAGAAAAAGAGAGAAGGAAGAGGAAGGATTGCAGGCTCACCCACGCCAACGGTCGCGGTGGCCTCTAGACCTATCACATCCTCATCATCGATGGGGAAAGGACCCCCAGGGTCCAAGTTCATCAAGGGAGGCATCGCACCCTCCTCCGCCCTAGTTGAGGGCAGTCGGGTTTGGACAGGCTAAAATCTCCCCAAGGCCCCCGCCTCCAGGCCGGGCCTCATCTTTTGACACATCGTCTCTAGCCCCGGAGTCAGGGCCGAGCCTCCAGCGCTTTGCCCCTTCCGACTCCATCTCAAATGACCTAGCCGTCGAACTGGTACACAAGCCCATCAGGTCGATGAAGTTCAGGATGGGAGCGAGGTCATCGTGGCTGCGGAGATCATGACACTAACGGTAGAACACCCACGCTTTCTGGCTCCCCGAGGCTCCTCTGGATTGTGCCACGCCGGGGCCGCCAAACCGAGGTGCGAGCAGATCTGGTTGTGGCGTTCTTAGCTACCTACCAGTTCCATGCATTTCTCCCACACATTAAAGGAAGGCTGGCCGAGGAATTTGTTCACGGCTTTGGCGGCTTCGTCCAGCGTCAGGCATCATTCTGAAAGAAAAAGGTGTATCATGTTTGCTAGTTCGAAGTTGGATAGCGGGGAAGACTCACCGGAGTCAATGGTGGCCCTGGAGTATGTGTTTAGCTCACCTTCGTCGTCCTCAGCTAGCTCGAAGACGCAGTCCTAACCCACCTGGAAGGGTCTGATGCGCAGCATTATGAATTCCTCCGTGAGGTCGTGTATGCTCATCCGTCGTGCCACCCGCTGGAGGAGTTCCACCCTCAAAGTCATCCGGGCCTCGGGCATCTCCACTACCAGGATCTGGATGTACCTGATCTCCCGATAGGTAGAGCGAAGAGGGGACCCGAAACCCACGACGCGGTAGAACCACCTCTTCGACCACCCGGTGTACAACCACTCGTTGATGGCCTTCGCCGGGAACACTCCATGGTACTCCAGCCAGAGCTGGAAGTTCACGCTGGCGAAACTGAGGGCTTTCTTCACTCCGCCCTCCATCTGAAGCTTCGGCTGGCAGTTTGCCTCATAGAGGGTGGCAAAGAACTCCACGTGCCCCTCGCAGCCCTCCGCTCGCATAGCCCACTCAAAGATGGCCAGCCGGGCGATGATGTTCGTCGAGAGCTGGAGGAGCTCCACAAAATAATATCGAAGCACCGCCTCGAGTGGCGCTGCTGAGAACCCAAGCCCAGTGTAAGGAAGGTTTCGAAGACCACGATTTCGTGACCCCATGGTGCGGGGATAGTCTCCCCTCACGGAACACGTTCAACCAATCTGGAGGGGATCTTTCCCTCCACGACTAGTCGATCGAGCTCAGCCTCAGTGACGGTCGATACGCCCAATGTGTCGGTCTAAAGAGGGTATTTCCTGCTGGCGCGGCGTAGCTCTACACCTAGCGGCGGGCTGGGCAACGGCAGAAAGTTTTTCGCCACCCGGAATTCTGCTGACCCGCGGCATCAACAGTTCCGCCTGTGCCACCGCCATTAGCGGCGGCCGCCGACATGACGGCCCGGTCTGCCGACGACGCGCGATCCCTCAGTGATGAACTCGCTCCATTGTGGGTGCCGGAGCGAGACATGGCCTCCTAAAAAATTGATGTGGAGAGCTTATCTACTAGGAGTCTGCAAAGGTTGGGACCAGTGGATGCGTGCGCAAGAGCTCGAGCCGCAAAAATAGAGGTGCTAGATAAGAATAATGCTTGTCCAAAACCTCCACCTTATAGATTGGGGAATGGGTTGTTGCCTCCCCACAGCGAGTGCGCATGTCCTGTCTCCTCTCCCCGCAATCATGGGGAGATGGAATCGCTCTCCACGATGCTCCAATACCAAGGTGTTACTCATCTCCAATACCGACTGGACATGCGCGGTTACATCACCCACCGCACGCTGCATTTAATGATCTCCCTCGTAGGTAATGATGGGTATTTAGCCTGCACCCCTAACCGGCATTCCAAAGTTCAGCATTATTAGAGGATTGAGGGCTCGTAACCGCGGGGCCAAGGATCGTCGGAGGCCCTGCTCCAGATACCGCGGGGATAGCCGCACCGCTGGCCATCCTCGCGAGGAGCTACTGTTGGGGAAGCACCATTAAGGACCCCCGATGTCCCTTGGCCCTAGAAGTCCGGGCCTGAAGACCACCAGGCTCCGTCCCCCTCCAAGGCCAGGGGCTTCGCGACGGTCCCGGAGGTCATGCCTCCGGGGACCCGGAGCCTTCAAATCCTTTGAAAAGATCAATCAGGAAGGAGCCCACGGGCCACCCCCACGTGCAATGAGGTGACCAGCATTTAATGTTGGTGCAGTGGTGGCCGTCTGACATGATAGCGCAAGTGGTGGTTGCCTGACACAATAGCGCAAGTGGTGGGCGCCTGACACGCTATTGCAGTACGGCGCCGAAATAGACGACACGTCGCTAGGACAACCGTCTTACCAACCGTATGGATAATTACTAGGCTAGCCCGCTCTCTGGTTGTACAGTATGAGATATATACCTATGCCTGTCTCCTATGGACATGTTTGTATATTCACACTTTAAATATCAGTATAAATACAGACTCTTGGCTATCAAGCCAAAGGGTGGAAAAAAAATTGCCCAAACAACCTTGGTGTCTACTCCTTCTCCGCCTCTCCTTCAAACTTGAGTCATTCTTATGACTTGCTTTTACCGCACTTTATTCATGAAAGATAGTTTTTTTCACCAACAATGATAGATAATGCTAATAATCGTAAAATAGCAATAGTAAAAGGGAAAAATGGATACATATATGCAAAATCTATGCAGAAAGCATATTACCTACGATCAAGATAGCGTGGTTGAATTCCTGTGCCTTGGCATGTGGTGCATGTCAAGGAGCCAATTCCCTCACAGTTGACGCACTGTGATACTTCAGTCTCACCTCCGCCAATTACAACAGTAACATTGCCCTTTCCACCGCAAAACCTGCATACCTCTGCAAAATCAACGATTTCTGTTTAATATTCTGATCTACTGGATGCTGTCACAAAGAAACAAAAAGAGAATCAGCACAGTAAATAGTACTACTGTTTGCAGTATGCACTGCATGCCCAAGCAGTTATATATTTCCATCGTGACTAGTTTATTGAGTTCATAAAGGAAACTTTTTAGTCCTTTTGGTTAAGGCATTAATTGATATTGCGATTCCAAATAGGTTAGTGTTTGTCTTAGCCATTAGCCATGAATCATGATGCTCCTTAACAGCTTTGCTACCATAAAAAAACTTAGTTGAAGTATCGTCTTTCCTCATTAAGTCAAACAATAAACTGCCTTTTCCTCCCAACGACGTCATATTTTAGTATGATCACAAAAGCTTAGTTGGAAACATTGTACATTTGAGAATGATGAATGTCGCAGCAATAAAGCATAACTGCAACTCAAGTTCTGATTTCCTGACTTTGCAAATGTCACGTATGGTTTTTCAGCCAAATCCTTCTACTAATGTGTCGCAAAAGTATAGTTGAAGGATCTAAATTAGTGACCTCAACCACCCCCAGATTTGTGTTCTACCCTAGACCTGACGGGTGTCCCCAAAATGCCAATTAAACTAAACAATATTAGTTGAGCAGTAACTTAAAAGAAATGATCAATCTAAGGGGCATAATCATCACATACGCGCGCCGGAGCCGCTGCAGGGGAAGCACGGCTGTGTGTTCTCCCTCTTTGCCTGCATCAGCAGAAGGCAAAGTTGCAACCTTCCATCATTTAGATGTAAATAACAGGGGCAAACTCAGAGTTGGCTTGGTTCTTTCTGTTTTAGCCAACCAATTTCTAAGATGCTGGTAAGTGGTAACCCTATATTAACCTCACCATACTAATTCCTCAACGCCTGCGTGTGGACGGGAGACGATTCGCTACAAAACAGGAACCAAGGAGCAAGGACTCACAGCATTGTCGATTTGCGTCTCGTAGAACACCGGGACGCCTATCCCGACGGCGAGGCTGACGACGCCGACCGATATGGCCACAATCTGGAGCCACCAAAGAAACCGCGCGTTAATCGAACTCCGCGCGAATAAAAGAACCTAGTCGAGCATGCATGGCGTACCGTGTTCTGGTCGAGGTCGGCCTGGATGCGAGGATACCGCGCACGGGGCCTTCGCCGCCGAGGCAGCGCCGACATGTAGTGCGAGGAAGGGGTGGAGGAGCGGAGGGAGGGTTGGAGCGTGGTGAGCGGCGAGGAGGTGGCGGCCATGGCTGCGTCACGCGTTGGCTGCGGCGCTCTGATTGGTTTTGGGCCGCGGTGTCTGGTTTGGGTCCGGAGTACGGCGTATCCGAGCCCGGGGGGGGGGGGAGTTTTGGACCACATGTTTTTTCCTTGTGGATGATGAACGACATGGGCCATAGAGTATGCTATATCACCAAAATCTTTATGCAAAAGAAAGAGGAAGGAGAGAAAAGAGATGTGTAACTTCCGCAAGAAACCATCACTAGCATGGTAAACAAGACCTTAAAGACGATCACCACTGTTGATTTTTTGAAGTCATAAATGGACGATTATATTAGAAAAAGAGCAAGATACAAAAATACAAATACAAGCCAAAGAAAACACACCACCAAAATCCTACAAAAGAAACGACTTCGACACCGGGACAATGAAACTAAAAAGAAAATACTACATACAATAACATCATTCTCGTTATGACCTGTTGGACAAAACAACAACACATGTGGCAGGAAACACACCACTAACACCCTACTAAACAACAAAGCTAATTTCATATCATCGTTACTAAGCTCATCGCGCTAGAGATAAAGTAGCTCCTACTTCACCACGACAGACCTCACCGTTTGCCTCGATATCGCTTCACCCCACACACACAGTCCCCACCGAATAAATACCCCACACACAGTCCCCACACGGCCGCTCGCAATACGACAAATCCGACTGCAACTCCTGAGGTGCAACATCAATAACCTCGGTTGGAACTCGGAGCCATTTCTTCAGTTGCGACACGTGGAAGACGTTATGCACGGCGGAGAGAGACGGAGGCAAGTCCAGTTGATATGCCACTTCTCCACGTCGAGCAACAATCTGGAATGGTCCCACGTATCGAGGCGCTAACTTGTCTTGGACTTGGAATCGGTGAACGCCCTTGAGCGGTGAAACCTTGAGATACACATGATCTCCAATTGCGAACTTGAGGTCTCGGTGGCGATGATCCGCATAGATCTTTTACCGGGATTGAGCTGTGAGAAGACTCTTGCGGATATTCAGAACATGACCTTCCGTCTCCTTGATCAAATCTGGACCTAGAAAAGCCCGTTCACCGGATTTGGACCAATTCAGCGGCGGTTGGCACCTTCGGCCATAAAGAGCATCAAACGGCGACATCTCAATGCTCGCTTGAAAGCTATTGTTGTAGGAGAATTCCGCGAATGGCAAGCATAGGTCCCACCTCTTCCCATAAATGAGAACACACACACGGAGCATATCCTCAAGAATCTGATTCACCCATTCAGTTTGATCGTCTGTCTGAGGATGATATGTCGTGCTGTGAAAAAGCTCGATTTCCATAGCCTCTTGGAAGCTCCTCCAGAAATGAGAAGTGAACTGCGTGCCTCGATCGGAGACAATCTTCTTCGGAACCTCATGGAGGCAAACTATCCTGGTGAGATACAACTCTGCATATTGCTTGGCCGAGAATGTGGTCCTAACAGGCAAGAAATGTGCAGATTTCGTCAATCGGTCCACAATCATCCATATAGAGTCATACCCACTCGAGGCCTTTGGCAAGCTTGTAATGAAATCCATTCCAATTTCCTCCCACTTCCAGGAAGGAATGGGCAAAGGCTGAAGTGTACCGGCTAGCTTGAGGTGCTCGGCCTTCACTCTTCGGCAGACATCACACTCGGAGACATACCGAGCGATTTCTCGCTTCATGCGAGTCCACCAAAACCATGGCTTGTGGTCTTGATACATTTTCGTGCTCCCCGGATGAATGGACAACAATGAATCATGAGCCTCATCAAGGATCTTCTTCCTCAACGCTTCGACCCTTGGAACCACTAGTCGATTCCCAAACCATAGAACGCCATGATCATCTTCAGAAAAGCATACGACCTTGCCAATCTTCATCTTGTCTCGAATCCAGGCCATGTCCTTGTCATCCTTCTGAGCTGCCTTGATATCATCTAGGAGAGTGGACTTGATTTCCAAATTGGCAAGAAAACCATCCGGAACCATTTCAAGTCCAAGCCAGCGAAAATCATCACAAAGTGTGGTATTCCTGGACTCGGCTCTAAGGCAATGACAATGAGCCTTTCGGCTTAGTGCATCGGCAACCACATTCACTTTGCCTGGATGATAATGAACCTCCAGTTTGTAATCTTCGATCAACTCGAGCCATCTTCGCTGCCTCATGTTCAGATCGGCTTGTGTGAAAATGTACTTCAAACTCTTGTGATCCATATAGATACGGCACAAGTTCCCCATCAGATAATGGCGTCCGATCTTCAAAGCGTGCACGACTGCAGCCAGCTCTAAGTCGTGTGTCGGATAATTCTCCTCGTGGCACTTCAACTGTTGTGAGGCATAAGCGACAACCCTGCCTTCTTGCATAAGAACACATCCGAGGCCCATTCGAGAAGCATCGCAATAGACATCGAAACCCTTGCTCATATCTGGCTGAGCGAGAACTGGAGCGGTCATGAGCAACTTCTTCAAAGTCTGGAAAGCGGACTCACACTCACTTGACCACTCGAACTTGTTGCCTTGCTTCAATAACTCGGTCATTAGCTTGGCAACCTTGGAGAAATTCTCGATGAACCGGCGGTAATAGCCCGCAAGTCCGAGAAAACTCCGGATGTCCGTGACATTCTTGGGTTGTACCCATTTAAGCACATCTTGCATCTTGCTTGGGTCAACTGCAACACCGTTTTCTGCCAGAACATGACCCAGAAAAGCCACCTCCCTGAGCCAGAACTCACACTTGCTGAACTTAGCATAAAGCTAATGATCTCTGATTCGGTCAAGAACAATACGGAGCTGCTCTACATGCCCTCCATCAGTCTTGGAGTATATGAGAATGTCGTCGATGAAAACCATGACAAACTTATCCAATTCCTCCATGAACACCATGTTCATCAAATACATGAAAAATACCAGCGCATTCGTCAATCCGAAGGACATGATGGTGAATTCATATAGCCCGTAGCGGGTCGAGAAAGCCGTCTTTGAAATATCCTCCGACCGGACCTTAATCTGATGATAGCCTAGTCTCAAGTCGAACTTCGAGAAGACTTGGGCTCCGGTCAGTTGATCAAACAGAATATCAATCTTAGGGAGAGGATATTTATTCTTGATAGTCACCTCATTCAACGGACGGTAATCAACACACATCCTCAGAGTGTCATCCTTCTTCTTCACAAAGAGTGTCGAGCATCCCCAAGGTGAGGAGCTTGGGCGAATGAACCCTTTCTCTAGTAACTCCTTCAACTGCTTCTTCAGTTTCACCAATTCGTTTGGCTCCATCCTATAAGACCTTTTTGATATTGGGGCCACTCCGAGCATGAGATCAATAGAGAACTCCACTGCTCGGTCGGGTGGCATTCCTGGTAATTCATCCGGAAAGATATCCGGGAATTCCCACACCACAGGAATGCTTAACAGTTCTATAGTAGGGACAACCTTCAAAGCAAAGAGACAAGACTCAACACCCTCAAGTTTCAATTGAATGTGAGTGCCAGACGGACCATTTAGGGTAACTGTCCGCTGAGCACAATCTAAGACCGTCTTATTCTTGGTGAGCCAGTTCATCTCCAATACGATGTCTATCCCCTTCGAGTCCATCACTAACAAATTCACACCAAAAGACATCCCATTGATGATTACCGAGGCGTTGGGCACACATTGCTTAATAAGGACCTTAGCTCCAGGTGCATCTATAAGATAGGGCGTAGGGGTGATGTTGACTGTCAACCCATGACGCTGAGTATAACTTGCCGCTATGAAGCAGTGAGAGGCTCCAAAATCGAAAAGAACAACTACTGAAGCTATGACAAAATGTGAATGCACAGACAACGTACCCATTAGGACGGTGTCACTCTCGTGAACGCCCTCAATGGTGGTGTGGCGTGCTCGGTCACGCTTGGGGACGTGGGTCGCCTGAGAGGACTGAGGTGCAAACTAAGCCGGTGGTGTTCTTGGAGCGGTCACCATGGCTCCCAGCTTCGGATATGGGTAATCCCGAGCATAGTGACTGACACGGTCGCAGTTGTAGCACGGGCCGCCGAGACCACCTGTCACGCTCACTTGAGAGCCGATGGGTCTTGCAGGCTACCCCTGTGGGGCGGAGAAAGCTGGACACTACACCAACCACATCGGTCATGGAGCAGTCGGTGCCAACACGTGAGATGGTGGAGGTTGACTCTCCATGCGGGCACGTTGAGAACTCCCGCCCATGGAAGGCGACGGACCCCTCTTGCGCTTCTTCTTCTCCTGGTGGTTCTTGAGCTTGAACTCCACCGTGAGAGATGTGCTCACCAATTTGTTGAAGTCGATGAACTCATGCGCCGACAGCCAATCTTGCATCTTCGAAGAGAGGCCATTCACGAAGCGGTATTGCTTCCGCTCGTCGGTGTTGACCTCATCCTGAGCATATTGTGCAAGGTGGTTGAGCACCTGCACATACTCCATCACCGATCTACCTCCTTGCTTGAGGTCTATGAACTCACGCCTCTTGATCTCCATAAGGCCCTTCGGAATGTGAAAGTCACGGAATGCCTGGCGAAACTCCGCCCAAGACACCTGGCGATTGGCGGGATGCATGGCCAAATAGTTGGACCACCACGCGCCCGTCGGGCCTTGAAGCTGATGGGCGGCGTAAAGCATCTTCTCGTGGTCCTCGCACCGAAGAAGAGCGAGCTTCTGCTCGATGGTGCCAAGCCAATGATCGATATCCAGAAGATCCTCAGCACGTGTAAAGGTAGGTGGCTGAGTCCTTAGAAAATCCGAGAAGTCATCTCGGCACCTGGCTCCACCTCCATGAGGAGCCGTGTTGCGCAAGAGAGCCTCAAGGAGTGCCTGATTTGTCTGGTGGTTCTGCCCAATTCGCATGAGCACTTCCGCCATGCTCGGCTGTGGAGGCAGCGGAGGGTTGTTCTCATTAGAACCCTCGGGAAGATCTCTCAAACTGCCACGGGTTCTCATCCTGTCATGACGATGAGAAGAAGGAGAGGCGAAGGTTAATTTCCGACATAGGTGAAAAATCAAACTCCAACTAATGCTACTTTGCTATGTCGGATCTCGCTTACTTGGATCCGTATACTATATACTGATGAAAATGCATGTCCAAAAGGTATGATACAAAATGAGCAATGAAACATGAAAGTATACTCGCTTCTGAACTACACATATCTTTCTCAAATGCATCTCACCCCATCAAGCATCACAACCACATATGTTATACTTAGGAGCATAATATAGCAGATTCATACATATTGACAGAAAATGCAAAAGTAAACTTTAGTTGGTTGCTTAGTGGGTTTGACACACTTACTAAACAACGTTCAAATTGTGTTTAGGCTACTTAATTAAACCAAGCTCTGATACCATGCTGTGAAGAACCGTCCAAATAATATTCTAATTAATCACCAGGAGGATCATTATTCATAATCACAACCTCGATGATTAACCATAATATCATTCCGGTAGTCCCAGCATGTGTTTTGTGCCCAAGGATCGAAACACGTGCTATTCCAACATGTACATCACAACATAGCTTAATAAAGAGGGAGTAATAAATATTTATATTACAAATATTAAGTATGCAACTGATTTCAATAATTTACAACAAAAGCGAGCTAGGAGGAGACAAAACCCCTCAACTCCTAACCACAAAAGAACTACGCAGTGGAAAGTTAAACTTAGAGACAACAAAAGAGAACAGCGCCACATGCCCTTAGGCACCATCTCAAAAACGCCACCTTCAGAGTAGGATGCACTACTCTTGCCCGCCGCCCCGATAGGCAGGCACGAAGTAGCCAAAAACAGCCTCTTGCTCAGCAGCAGGAGTACCTGAAAGCGCAGGCATGAGTACGAAGGTACTCGCAAGACTTAAACCATATAGAGCACATATACATAGCTCGACCCCAAGGATTATGCATTGATCATTAGCAAGTATAAACCGCAGGTTAGGTAAAACAAATGCACTAAGCATTCTAGACATATGTGTAAGCGACTAAAACTTTACCAAAACATGAGAAAGCTGCTCTGCAACTAACAACTGAACAAGTATAACTACAAACAACATGTATATCAATAAGTAACAAGTACCAACATTACCATCTCCCACATACCAAACCACAAACCATACTCGAAACACTATGACCGATGCAGATAGACAGAAGCATGCTCATGACCGAGAGCGCGGTAGTTCAAACTGTTTATACACCCTGCAGGGGATACTCTTGGACCCACACGACATGAGGACCATTCGGCTTGTGCTACCGGCCAAAGTGCACATAAGGGGGTACTCGTGATAACCTTTCCCAACCCACCCCAATCGTTTGTATCATGCATCGCTCGGCGCGACGATACTAGAACTACTCCCGGAGCAAACTAGTACCGCTACAAGCCCGCCCGCTCACACCGTCGATGTCCAAGCCCAAAAAGCCACGACTGCGAAAGTATTCGGCTCGCCTTACCATTAGATCGACATGTGATGAGTAAGGTAAGTGCTAAAGCCAACAGCACCGATGATTGATGCTTAACAAGCGCAAAGCGGTCTACGGTGTCCGGTTTCCTCTACCGACCTACCCAGGGGAACTCCACATCCGGACAGGACAAAACACCATCCTAGCACCGCCCAAACCTCATCTCATACTCACCACTCATACAACCATCTCAACCTCGACAAGTGTATGTAATCATAAGAAGGTCATATGCTCGTGAACAACAAAATGCGCTACCGTTCGACTTCTACCGAATGACCTAAGCATGGCTAAGCATATAGGTCGAACTCATACCTAGACATTGACAACCTCTCAAGGCTACAAGGAATGTAAATACACAAGTATTCACGGTAGAAGAATGCAATCGGTATAGGTTCTACCCATTGGCACCCGACACTGACTCACTAAACATGCATACATATATAAGCATAATTCATCAATTTTAGACTTATCCAATTACACAAGATGGGTTAATATGCTTAGTTGCTTGCCTTGCTATTCAGGTGGCTTTCCAAAGTTTCCCTCGCCCTCCTGGATCACCGGCTCGACGTCCTCTAAAAAGAATAACGTATGCAATGCCATGAATAAAGTGCAACATTGCATACCACAATGCTTAACAACATGCTAGAAGTATAAGATATATGAATCAATGCAATACTAAACGATCTAAATGAAACCCAAAAAATAACAGCCATCCGGAGTATCCGAGCTCGGACCCTCCGGGTGACCCTCCGGGAGAGGCGCTCTGTTACTGCTTTTTATTTATTTGACTGGCCCGGAGTATCCGGGCCATCCTCCGGGAAAGACTTTCGATTAGCATTATTTTAATTTGACTCGGAACCTCCGGGTTTGTCCGGACTATTCAGGATATACCGGACACTCGGAGTGAGGTTCGAGAAGAGCTCTTGGCTACGCGATCACATAACTACCTGGAGTCTCTGGGCTTGTCCGGATAATCCGGGCTATACAGACTTGGTTTCTTCACGATTTTTCCACTTGGGTGCTTTGACTTATTTTACAAATCTGTACTACACAAATGTGTACAAGCCCTATCCAAAGGATCCTAAACCAAACTCTCACTCTAAACCCTAACCAATTTTGAACACAATCCATAGGACAAAATCTGCTGAACCCGAAGTATCCGGGTGAGTCCGGAGTATCTGAGTTATACAGAAAAGTTGTTCTCGAGTGGATTTTTAGTCTATTCAAGTTGCGATCTTTTCCAAGACTAAAGGGAACATGTTAGGGACAGTCTAAGGGTACTATAACTTGTTCATCAACTACCAACACGACTCTAGAGCTCAGATTCGACCAAAACTCCATTTTTGCTCCAAAAAGCTCAAGAATGCCAAGAACTTCAAGAACTACTCGATTCCTCCACGAAAACGAAAATGGATTGGATGGATGAGTACCTTATGAGCTAGAGAATGCAATGGTACCACATGCATACCTTAAATCCTCCACTTGAGCTCGGATTTTGGAGAAAAAGAGAGAGTGAGTGCTTGAGCTTGAGTGAGAGGGGGAGAGGAGGAGCTGCTGCAACAGCAGCTAGGGGAAAAACGTGGGGAGTGAGTAGAGGAGAGAGAGGGAGCAGGTGGGCTGCTGCCCACTTGAGAGAGGGAGTGGGTGAGGACTGCGGCCACATGTGGGGAACACATGTTAGAGAGAATAGGTATTTCCAATGCATTTTCCATTATTTCTCCCCCAACTTTCTCTCTTATTCAAATGATTACTAATGAAGTGAATTAGCGCTCCGAATTATCATTACGCAAAATTTAAACATCATGCTTAAGAGGCATAATTTTTCTTAAATGCGTGATTAAGAAATTAGGACGTGGCACCATGGCCCGATAAAAGGTGATGCAACACCCGATAGAAATAGTAGCGACTTGGAGCACCGATTTGGAGGCCTTCCTGTATGAATTTGGATGTGGTACTTGATCCATTGGAAAGGTCTGCAAATAACCTTTACATCAAGTACTCATATGCCTCCATCAGACTCTGAACGAAGGAATTATGGCCTTCCGAACGCAGTGTTGTCAGGCTATCTCCGAACTGAATTTTTGGTATGTGTAGCCTTGTAGTCTGAGTTTGGTGTTGGTCCTAGTGCATCCATGTCCAATATGTTGTAGAGGATGATATTGAGGTTGTATAAGACACCCTCTTCATGTCTACATTCTCACTAAATTCATTATTCAAACTTAGGAATGAGCTCACATGAAGATTTTTATGCGTTGTGGTTGTATGCATGATGGACATGGTCACATTAGCAGGGCCCCAGAAACCCGTCGGATTGCTTCAACCCCTACCGATCACTGTATGGAAATGAGATGAGGTAGGCATGGATTTCATAGTCGGACTCCCCAAAACAAAAAAGGGAAATATCTCAACATGGATAATAGTAGACCGTCTCACTAAGGTTACTTACTTCATACCTGTAAGAAGAAACTATAGTGGAGATAAGTTGGCCCAATTATATATTGACAACATAGTAAAGCTGCATGGAGTTCCTAGTAGGATTGTTTTAGATAGGAGTACTCAATTCACATCAAGGTTTTGGAAGAGCCTATATACGGTATTGGAAACCAAGCTAGACTTCAGCACAGCCTATCACCTGCAGACTGATGACCAAACTGAAAGGGTTAATCAGATTCTAAAAGACATGCTGAGAGCTGGTGCCCTGACCTATGAAAATGATTGGGAGAAAAGTTTGGCCTATGCAAAATTCTCGTACAATAACAGCTACCAAACTAGCTTAAAGATGTCCCATTTTGAGGCTCTTTATGGCCGAAAGTATAAAATGCCTTTAATGTGATCTAAAGTAGGAGAACATACCTTACTTGGATCCTCCCTCATTAAAGAGGCGAAAGACCGAGTCCCAGAAATAAGAGAAAAGCTGAAGGAAGCTCAATCCCGTCAGAAGATCTACACAAACAAAAGAAGAAGGGCCTAAACTTTAAGGTTGGAGAGTATGTATACCTTAAGGTCTTACCAATACAGGGAACGCAAAGGTTACGAGTCCATGGAAAGTTGGCTCCTGGAAATGCTGGATCTCTAGGATGACCTCCGGTGCCATGAAGTTCCAGTAAAAATCTTGGATGTTGTCACCCGGTAGACCAGGGGATCGACAGCACGTCTGTGTCGCATCTAATGGAGTAGGCACACTGAAGCGGAAGCCACATAGGAACGAGAAGATGCCCTAAGGAAATAGTTTCCCTTTCTGTTTGGGGAAGATTGCAAATCTAGAGGAGAAGATTCTTTTTAAGTTGGGTAGGTTTCTAACATCCCAAATTTTCACAAATTTGAAATAAAAAAAAGCATTTTCAAAGAAATATAATTCAAACCAAATTTCAAAAACCCTTTTCTTTCTTGGGCTCAATCTCTCTCATTCTCTCTTTTTTCCCTTCGGCCTAGCTCACCGATCTGGCCCTCTCTCTCTCTCTCTCTCTCTATATATATATATATATATATATATATATCTATCTATCTATCTATCTATCTATCTATCTATATATATATATCTCTCTCTCTCACTCACACACACACACACAACCCGCTCACACCAGCTAGCCCGTCACCTTTCCCCTCCTCCTTCCTCCCGCTCCCACCACAGCACGTGTGCCCTTGTGCGCCAACTGCGGACCCCACACCGAGTCACCACCTGCAACGTCGTCGTGCCACCTCCACCATCTTGTCTCCTCTCCACCCTCTGTGAGGTTGCCACGCACAGAAGCCGGTGACGAGCGCACAACGCCACGTGGACCAAGCCATGTACAGGAAACAGCATGTCACCGTCTTGCCTTCCCTCTCGCCTCTCGCTCGCTCTCTCTATGCTTGCACGCACATGGAAAGCCACTGGCGCAAATTGGCTCTAGCCCCACTGCTTGGCCAAAGCCGAACGCTATGACCCAACATCCACCACGATTGCTGGCCATTATCGTGCCTATCTCCCCCCCCCCCTCTCTATAAAAGGATAGCTCAATCCGCCTCCTCCCCTCGTAGTTCGTCATCCATCCCGAGCAAGTAGCTCCCCTTCTCTCTCTTTTCCTTGCCAAGTCAACCATCACCCCTCCCTCTCGATCTCTTCAATCGGCTGAGCTCCACCGCTGTCATGCCACCCAGACACCTCCATCACCCTCTTCCTCACTTATCATCCTCACCCTCGCCCTCCACCAAGCCCCCCATGAGCTCGACGACCCATAGCAATCACGGCTTATGGTCAGCATGCCTCAGCCCCTTCCTGCAACTCGAGGACCCCAAAATGGGTTCCTCATCTCCCTCTCCCTCCCTGTGTGCTCACATCCGTGAGTGGCAGCTGGGAGCACGAATCCGGCGATAAACCAAGCGACGGTGCCACCCCTCTCTGTTTAGCCTCGCGTCGATGCCCACCACCGTTCTCTACCTCTCTCTAGTCATGGGCCCAACCATTAATGGCACTACCCCACCATTACCTCCCCTGCCTAGGCTGGACTGGGCCACCACGGCCCAGTGGCCTACAAGCACAGTACTCGCATAGCTCAACACAGTACTCAGCCCATTCACACAGTAAAAGCCCACCTACATAGTGCAAGGCCCAAATGAACAGTACCTAGTACAGTAGCCTTTCTCTTTTTGCTGAAAATCCAATTTCTAGAGAATATTCTAGAAAATATTTTCCCTTTTTTCTTTTTCTCGAATTTATTTTTTGTCCAACTTTTGAAGCGCATATCTCCTCCGATTTGACTCCGATTTCGACGATTCTTTCACTGATATTCATCTAAATTCAAATCCTATTATTTACCATATATTTAATTTTTTTCGAATTAATTTGTATTTTTATATTAATTTGTGTATTTGTATTGTTTGTGTGCCCGCGTTTTAGAGACCGGAGAGTCCGAGGAGAAGGAGGAGGAGGAGCCGAGAACACAAGACTTCGAGGTTGACCCCCTCGAGGACTTCGGTAGAGGAAAGTCTCAATCTATTTCCCTCGTTGACCATATTGTACCCAGTTTATCACCACAACCCATAGCAATCGTTTTCCACCGTGCATAAGTACTATTTATTAGCATAATTTAAGTTGTTAATCTAGTTATGTCCTATTGTAGAATTAGCCAGCCTGATTACTATCATTCCATATATAACCTTGATAACCCTAGATTACCATCTCGGCAATATCAAATACGCTAAGATAAACACCTTGATATTAGTATGCTTAGGGTTGTGTACTTTACTATTATCTCATGTTTCATCATAATTAGTTTTGCGAAATGGGTGAAATTGGTACTTTGGTGTTGCGTGAATATCGGGATGGGAAGGCTTATCGGATATTGATAACAATAGTGCACCTGTTGGAGCTAGGGCAAATCAGAGTTCCTGTCGAGAATGCCTTGGGAATTTAAATGATATCTGTGTGGCAAGCTTAGTGTGGAGATGTTTGTCTTGGATTGATTAAGGACCGATTTGGTGTGACATCTTACCTAGTCTTCATCGTATAGCCACTCGACCTTGTATGTAGCAGGACTTAGTCTAAACCCTAACAGCTAGTCCACTAGACATTTAGAGGTAGGAGTGCAACGAGAGACATGGAGCAAGTGCAGGCTTGTCGACCCGGTTGGAGGCCTAGTATAGCTCAGGAACCCCTGGTTAGCTCCCGTAGATAGCTAGTGGGATGATGTTGTGGTAGGTAATGGTTTTGTTGAGTCGCACTATCAAGACAGTGGTTTGTTGCCAAGCTCAATTTTATGGGCAAAGTGTACCACTCTGTAGTGGTAAAACTATCCCAATAGTCGTGTCCATGATCACAGATGAACTATGGCTCGGTCATAACAACTAGCACGGGTTGTGTGTGTTTCCTTGGAGTGTGAGTGGATAGGGTGTGCCTATTTTTAGAAATAGGCCTGACCGTTTATCGTGGATTGTTGTGGATGGAGTGTTCGATAACCTTAAAACTTGGGCCCTGGTGACTTTCGACCACGACCGAACCTTCCTTGATTTAATATTAATGGTATGGTGTATTTACAAAACTCATCTTATGAAAACAAATCCTTGCATGTGTGAACTTGGCTTTTTCGTAAAAAGATAATCTCATAGCCTTACCCTTGTCGATATTGTATGCATGTATTTATGCCCTTCTTGATGTGGAGCAAGGGTTGAGACTTGCTGATTACATTTGTACTCACCCTTGATTATGATTTCAGAGGAAAATATGAGCTTCATCGACCTCGACGGTGAAGCTGACGAATAAGTCTTAGTTGCATCCGCACCCGAGTTGCTTGTGGAGTGGCATGTTCCCCATGCTGACCCATTCAGCATGTTGTGCCCTCTGATGATGTGTACTTTGTTGCTCATGCACCTCTATGTAGTCCTTTATGTATTACTTGTTTGGTGAAATTATTTCACTACTATCTTTTGTTGTATGACTATGCTATAATCTGTTGTAAGACTTGTATTTATCAGCGACGAATTCAAAAACTAGTACAATAAAGTTTAAGGACCGGGATAGCCCGGAGCGCTTCAAAATACTTTCACACTATATTAGTTTTACAACTATAAATATTATATTTTGTGAGAAAATCGTAATCAAAGTCTAGTTTGGAAGACGGGGCCACAATAAAACGCGTCTTGAATTCTTGGATGAAGGGAGTAATTCCTTTTGTAGTTATCGCATCATCCCAAAATAAAGACACCAAATTAAGTACATGTTAAATAACCTTGCTGTGCACTTCTTGAGTTTCTCTCGAATTTATGTAGCTTATCTAGAATTTCTGGTATCATGTTTGAATTTTCTGAAAAAAATTATTTGAGCATGTTTCAGGAACATCTGACATACAAAGTTAATCGTAGGTGATTAACGTGCTCCAAACTCGTGGTACGTAATTAAATAACTGCTCGTTAGTCTTTGATTAATCAGCACATCATGTGCAATTGTGCATGTACAAATTACTCAAACTTATTCTGTATACATTATGGCTCCCTTGAATGACATGCACTGCAAGCATGTAGATGTAGATTTTATTTAGCACGTAAGATTTAGAATTTGTAGAATAAAACATAGTAAGATATCAATTTTTTACCAAAATAAGAATTATATGCCTAAACTAAATATTCTTAATTTATCAACAACTCTATCTCTAAATTTTTTAGAGATTTAGAGATGGAGCCTGCCAAACAGGCCCGTAGCCAACGCCTAGCAGCTCGATGATCACTCGGAGCTCGGAGGTGCCGGGGGAAAGCTAGCTGCACCGCCATGGCCTGCTGCAAACCCTTGGTCATCCTCCCCGAAATTTCCGCTTTGATCGACATCCGCAGCCCCTTGCTGCCACGCCGGATCCCACGCCGGGACGTGCCATGCCGGCATCATTGGCGCCGGCTGTCCCATTGGCGGGTAGCAGTATGGCATCCCGGCCGCGGGAGCTCCGCTTGCCGCGCCAGCTCCAACGGCGCCACCCCCGGCCGCCGCGAACCCAAGGACGGCGGTGCCGGGCTCCTCCTTGGCCTCCTCGCGCGGCACGATGTCGACGAGGAAGTCGAAGACGTCGGTGCGCGCGATGGCGGCGGCGACGTCGTTGCGCTGCAGGGTGCGGCGCTTGTTCTCCTCGGCGTGCAGCCAGGAGCGGATGGTGAGCTCGAGGATGAAGAGCTCGCAGGCCTTGGCGAAGAGCACGGGCGCCTCCGCGGAGATCATGCGCACGTCCTCGTCCGCCTTCATGATCTTCTTGATCCGGGCCAGCGGCAGCTGGTGGTTCTTGAAGTCCGACGCCGACGCGCGCTCCGCCTCCTGCCGCTGGTACGCCCAGAACGCCTGTAGCTGGGCCTGCTGCTGCTGGAGCAGGTGGTGGTGCGGCACCGGCGGTGGGCCGGCAGCGCCAGGCACGCCGGGCACCGGGGCTCCACCGGTCGCGGGGGGCTGCGCGGTGGAGTAGGGCAGCGGCTGGTTGTCCATTGATTGAATTGCTAGCTAGCTTCGCTTCCTCTCGCCTGCTCGGCGTTCTAGCTGCATGCATAGAAAGCTTTGGTTACGTCACTACAACAAAACAAGTTAATCTAATTGAATCATTAGTGCCGACTAGATTAGAATTGATATTGATAAAGTATCAGTATTTGTTTGTAACTTCTCGCGCTCAATCTGTGATTAATGTCAGTTTGTAACTCAGTATAAGTGCCAGCTCAAATTATAAACCGGCACTATCAGTGCCGACTAGACTAGACACTACGTAAGGAATCAGCAAAGGAGACACTATATTAGTGACGGCTGCTCAACACACGCCACTAATATCCCTTCTGATCGGGATCAGATATAGACCCGTCACTAATGAGTGGTCATTAATGATGAGTCGTAACATGATCCGTCACTGATGATAATAGTGATGGGTTAAGTTGTGATCTTTCACTAATGACTAGGTCATAAATGACGGGTCGTCCTAGGTTAGTCATTAGTGACGAATCAAGTTGTGACCCGTTACTAATGATAAAGTCATCAATGACGGGTTATCCTAGGCCAGAAATTAGTGACGGTCAAGTTGTGACCCGTCACTAATGATAAGATCATCAGTGACGGGTTATACTAGGTCAGTTATTAGTGACGGATCGTCATATGCCAGTCATTAGTGACGGATTAACTTGTAATCAGTCACTAATGACCAACTCCAGTCACTAATGACGGTATTCACAAATATTTTTATTTTTATTTTATTTTTCTCTTATTTTTCTTATCTCAGTAGCACTAGAATAGGAATTATTGTACATTTATACTCAAGTTTGATGTAAAGTATAGCAGCTATGGACACAAACATGCGTTCCAAAAATGATGCAGAAACTTTCGGGAGCGAGAACTCAATTTTCTAAGTCATTTTTTGCCTCGAAAAATTCTCCGAACTCGACATGGTCGAGAATAAACGGATGTAACTTTTTTTAGATGTCCGTAGAGTAAAAAAATATCGAAATTGGAGTCTGTATACAAAAGTTATATCTGTTTTATCGAATACACTCCGAATCACCTATCAAATTATAACCCTCGACGAAATTTGGCAAACTTAGTCATTAGTAACAGGTCATAGTTATGACACGTCACTAATGACCTTCAGCAAAGAAGGTTAAAAGGATAAAATATGGCTCAGGTGAAAAAAATATTTTTTTGACTTTTTTCATGTCAAAAAATACGAAAAATGTTCATCGTTTGACAGATCAAGATTACAACCCGTCACTAATATTCAGTCGATAATGATGGGTCACGGTTACGATCCATCACTAATGACCTATCATTAGTGACGTGATAAGAGTGACGGGTACATGACCCGTCACTAATGTTGGTTACCACTCGTTACTAATGACTTTTTTCCATATAGTGAGAATCAGCACTGATAAAGTATCAGTGTCGGTTCGTAACTTTTCGTACTCGATCAGTGCGGTTCGTAACTCAGTATCAGTGTCGGCTCAAATTATAAATCAGCACTATCAGTGCCAGTTTATAATTCGAGTCGGCACTGATACTCTCAGCGGACCCAAAATTTTAATACATCGTGATTTTTGCTTCTGCTCAGGTCCAGCTTATCTCCTTTCTCTCTCCCTTATCTCTTAACCGGCACCACTCTCCCCTCAATCCCTCACCGGCCTCTCTCCCCTCACCAGCCTCCCTCACTGGCCTCTCGCTGCGCTGCACGAGCCCCAAGGGTACGGGAGCGTGGACGAGGCGGCGGGTAGGCGTGGAGGCAAAGGACAAGTGGGCGGGTGGGCGTGGAGGCCACCACCACCATCACCGCGTGCGTGGGTTGCAGTTCCAACCGGTAGGGCTGCTTGGGACAACGTATGGGTCAGAGCTGGAGGCGCAGATCGAGAAGGTCATCTATGCCAGCCGCTACTTGACCTTCCTCGCCATTGTTAGCTCGCTCGTCGGTTTTGTCCCATGCTTCCTCAAGGTGCCTGCTTGCTTCATCACCACATATCCATATTTGTAGTAATAGCTTCCATTTTGCATTACTTGTTTTACCTCTAGACATGTTTTTGGTTAGAACGGTCACGTTTGTCTTCGGATCGAGCCTAGAAGGAGATCTATGGACCCGTTGGTGCATCGTCTTCCTGTTCGTAATCACCTACGGATCAATCAAGATCCATGAACCCGTCCAAGGATATAGCCGCCTACGGGTATGGAAGCATGGCCTGGAAGGAGAGGATGGAGGGCTGGAAGCAGAAGCAAAACCATCACTAGTGCTAGGTTCTTTAGTTAGTTTTGGGTGCTGACGATGTGATATAATTGATATGATTATTGAATTTAGCTAAATTATTTGCTTGCACCAAATATGTCATATTGTGCTAGAGTGCATGAATGCTTTCGATTGGTTTGTTGATGTTATTCGATTTGCTTCTGTGAGATGATTGTAATATGGTATGATTACTTAATGCTTCCGATTGGTTTGCTCTGTTTTCGTGCTATGTGAGATGATTGTAATATTTACAGGCGTGAGATGATTAAATGGAGGCGGCTCTGGCTCGATGCATCGAACCAGCTTGTTTTCGGTAGATCTTTCTCTTTAAAAAAAAAAAAATAACAATACTGCCAGCTAAACTCATAAATCGACACTGATGTATTATGCGGGTTCATAAACCGGCTCTAGTGACTTTTCCTGTACTAGTACGTGCTGCAAATGAATGATTCCACGTGTTCCACGTATGCAGCAATGGCTAACAGTTCACGATACATGCAACGTACAGATGCACGTTTCTAAAGAGAAACATGCCGATCAGTACGTTCTATAGATCGATCGAGGACAAATAATTAATTTATCTTGTAGGCGTATAAAGTTATGGTGAGAGTTAGCAAAATCTGAGAATATCTTATTTTGGTAGCTCTAAGCAAGCGCGACGGATCAGGAGATGAGGAGGGGAGACTTGCTATAGGTGGTGGAGGGAAAATGTGGGGTCCTACTTATCTATCTGTGCTAATTGTATAGCGCATGCGTATATTGTGCTTGAGAGGTGTATTCATCTATCGCCAAACTAACAAATACTAATTGAAGAAGCTAGCGTCTTGGATAATTAGTGTGAACAAGGTCCAAATTTTCTCTCACTTAAAATCAAATATATGCATCTCCTCCCGTGTATTCTCGCCCTTTTCTTTGGGTTATAGAAGTTTCTTTTGTGCGCGATGTTCCTCCTTAATTCTGTTGTGCACATAAAGCAGCATGCTAAGTCGATGAGCGGTCTCAAACTACCATAGTTTTCAAATTGAAAAAAAAAATGAATAGATTCTAGACCACATGTGATATTCAGTAATATGGACTGATGAGACAAAAAGTGACGTTTCCAGCTTTTAAAGAAAACTTCAAGCATTGGTCATGAGGAGCCCTCCAGAGCTGAGTAATGGAGGGCATGCCCATGAACAAGAAAATACACTGATGCTGCACTAACCAAACAGAAACCAAAACGATTTTCTTATTTCAAATAAGGAGAGAGATCTCTGCTTAGAAGGAGATGCATGCAAAGAAAAGAGAGAATCTATATATGCAGATCATGCGCAAGTTTGTTGTTCTGAAGAGAACCTGTACGAAAAAAGCTCCTGCAAAGCGAACGACAGATCTACGAAAACGCACACGGTCGATCGGTGATGCATGCATGCAAGGTCTGCAGGGGGCCAGAGGGCAAATCAGACTAACCTTGCCCCTGAAGTTGGGGTAGCTACTGCCAGATGCTAGATATCAAGCTGTCTCAGGAGCAAAGATCAAGAGCTCCTCCTGCGCAGCAACGTGCCAGATGCTTCAGCATGGAGATCGGAACTCGGAAGCAGGAGGACACACTTCACCCTCCCAGTCCCAGCTGCCGCTGCCAAAGCCTGAACAAAATGGCAAGCTCTCTTTCTTATGAGTAGGGGTTGGTCCAATGAGGCTGGAAAAAAAAAATCGTGCAGTAGACGGAGACCTTGCATATCTGAAAGCATGCGCGTCATTTTCGGGCTACCTGGAAGATAGCTGAAAGTAATCTGCATGTGTTCATATATAGTTTGTGCACATGTGGAGTGTCAACCGTAAATGAAATGAATAATGGTTTAACCAATATTCCTCTGGCTAATCTACATAACTATATTTGTTGATCTACGGTTACACCGAAGCTCAAAATGAAGAGAATACTACGCTAGAAAAGGAGAGCGATCGATGAGATTAACAACGTATAGTTAATTATATGTAATTTAATTAGCAGGAGTAGCGCGGCAGTTTGTCTTTGTCACACTGACGACCGGCCTTCTCCTCGACGCTATCTGCTGTGAAAAGGGTCGCCGATTTATTTTTGGCTTGTACCTGCGGATAAGAAAAGATGAAGAGGAGATCAGGGAGAGCAGGCGTTCGTGGCCAGGCTTGGTCTTCTCGGATATGGATATTATCCGTTGTGGAAGTCTGGCAGCCTCTCAAAATTCTGCGCTCAGATCGATTGATCCATGCGCCACCGGCAAATCTAATTCTGCAGCATGGCAACAGGTGTTAGCCCCACGTGAGGGGTTCAGGAACACTGTTGATGAACAGAACTTGTGATTATTCTTGAAAAGAAACTATCGATCTAACATAGCCGAATGAATCCATAGAGAATTCAGATTTAGCCACACTTTGAATCAACACGGCTGCAGGGCTATCAGCAGTGGTTCTATCTTTTATGACACGCATGGTATGGCAAGCAGGGCAGTGGCGTACAGAAAATCTTTGTAAATTCAGCGGTAAAATTGATCTAACTTCCATCAGATTATAGTGCCCTATATAGCAAGTAAATATTCCGAGGAAATGGCGAAATCAGTATGTCTCCCGGAAGTCTCTCAGTTTTTGGGGTGCTGCCTTTATGCTCCACCCCAACACTGGCCACCGAAACCTGCTGAAAAACCTGTCAGTCGAAATGAAACTCGTGCTTCTCTGTCTTTGGGACATAAGATCATCTCCAAACATATCAATATCTATATCCTAACGGTGGAAGGAATGACGTCCTCTCATGGGCCTTGCTGGGCCTAAGTTACACGTATATATACACATACATACATATATATATATATACATACGTATATATATGTATATCTATATGTATATATATACGTATAGGTATACATACATACATATGTAAAGTGGAAGGAATGGTGCTCTCTCATATTAAAACTATGTGCATGCATAAAAGTACTATTGTTATTAATAATTTTATAAATAAATATTGAAATGTATAAAATTTATGAACTTAATTTTTTAGTCTTCTTTTGTCGTGCTCTACACAACAAAATAAAAATAGGCGCAGCGTACGCGCGCCAATCAGACTAGTTCTCTTTATCTCGTTACATTTCCGATTCATCTCTCCATTTCTATTCCCTTTATTTTCTCTCATCTCCAACAGATTCTCTCCGAAAGGGTTCGTGAAGAGAAAATAGAGATAATTCTGTACTGAAGTGAATGACTTTAAAAATCCCTTCGTGACAGAAATCACGAAGAAAAACCGTTAAAACACTGAAGAAAACGAAAATCACTTTATAAAAAGATTTTGATATATAACGAAAATCCATTGGAAATGGCGTAAGTAGCAAGCCCAAGATCGTGTTGTGTTTTTTCCCCTCCTTTTTAGGGATGGATCGTGTTGTCTAGGGCCTTGCAGTTGGCCGGCTTTACGAACATGCAAATCCAATTATGCTGTGTTCATCATGGTCCGCTACAAAGTTCAAACATCAGTCCAGCTTACTGGGCCTTTAATCTTTAAACCCATTTGTGCTCGCTATTGTGAACCGAAATCCGAGTTTTTTTTTATTTTTATATTTTTAACATAAAATTTTATTTAAATATATCTCGGATTAAAAAATTTACAAAAATAGATGTTTATCGCCCTCTCATGAGACGGTTAGATCCTTACCGTCCCCTAAAAAAACGATAAGTAGTTCATCCACAGCTTACCGTCCTCTAATAAAGCGGGTAGGCCTTACAGTACTCTGAAGGGCCGGTAAGCCCCCTGCACAAACAGTACCCGCAGTAAATAATACTTCAAATTTCAATTTCTCTCATATTTTATCTATTCAAAATAATGATGTTCTTTTGCTAAAAAATTCTAAATTTTTTTGTACGTGTTCATAATCCATATGTATACCCATTTTAATTGAATTTACACAAAAATCATGTGTAGAATTTAAACTAAAATTCTCCAAAAAAAGGTTACTTTTATAACTTCTAACAATTGTTAGTGCCTCAAATAAATTTCTACAAATCTGGTAAAATTCACTAATATTCTTCTTATGTGAGGTGATAATTTCTAAAATTATTTTCAGCACTAGTTTTATATATGTTTGAATTCAAATTAAGTTAAAAGAAGAATATCATATGAAATTATAAAAATACATATAAATGGTGCATTACAAAGGAACTCACTTTTTTACCACATAATATAGGGCTGAAAATAATTTTAGAAATTATCACATCACATATGAAGAATATTAGTGAATTTTACCAGATTTTTAGAAATTTATTTGAGGCACTAACAATTGTTAGAAGTTATAAAAGTAGACTTTTTTAGAGAATTTTAGTTTAAATTCTACACATGATTTTTGGGTAAATTCAATTAAAATGGGTTGCACATGGATTATGGAACATGTACAAATATTTTAGGATTTTTTAACAACAGAACATCACTATTTTGAACAGATAAGATAGCAGAGGAATTGAAATTCGGAGTACTGTTCACTGCCACTGCGGCTAACACCTCCCAAAACCCGACCCATCTATGCCCACCCAACCAGAACTGGTCCTGAGAGTTTTTGGCCCACTCCAATCGACTAGGCTTCTTCTCACACCAGAAGTAGGGATGAAAACAGTGCAGGAAATCCCATCCTATTCTTTTTTTTTTGCGAAAGGGGAGGGGAATTATATTAATTGCTCAGCACAATACATCCCCTGATTACAAACAGGACCCTGAAAAAGAAAAAAAACAATGAAGTCCCTGCAGGTCCTCATCTTCACTTCCGATGATCTTCGCTGGCGAACCCCAACACTGCAGCACCGACCAACGAAGAACGGAACAAGTCCACCTACCGAATCCATCGAGGAAGCCCAAACTTTGAATCGCCGCACGAGCCAACGCCCCGCGAACAGGACGCATCTAAAGCTGAGGTGGTATATCGGCAGCTCCCTCGCCGATCTCAGTAGAGGAAAAACATCGGACGCCGCCAGAACGAGTTCCGGCGACCCGAAAGCAAATCAGCCATCACCGGAGCAGGCCCCGGCGACCCGAAGACAACAGCAACCAAGGGGATCAGAAGCATCCCCCCAAACGCAAAACACCACCGTTGATCTTCGCCAGAGAAGGTGTGAACCGCCACCACCGGAGAAGCCGAGGAGGGAGCAAAATCCACAAAAGCCTCCAAAAGACTGAAAGGCGTCGGCATCAGCACGAAGAAAAAACCCATCGACGTTGCCTTGCACCTTCACACAGCCGCTTCAGCCAGCAGCGTGAAGAGCGCGCGCCGCGCCTCCGACGCCCACACCGTGCCCTCCGCCAGCACACCAAGGTCGACGACCACAAAGAAGCCGCAGACCCGGCGCGCCGCGCCTACCTCGACAGCCAGCGCGTCCTCGCCCGACGCCACCATGGAGATCAAATCACCCCGCCAGGCTGAGGTGATGGGCGGCAGAACCGGGCGGAACAGACGTGACTAGGGACGGCTCATCTGCCAAGAACTCCAACAAAGGAAGGACCTAAACTACCTAGATCTAACAGCTAGACCTAAATATACACAAACCACCAGCGGAACCTGTAGCGGAACCTGCTTCCCCTCCCTCTCCGGCGCCGGTAGGCCGCCGGAGAGGAGGGGGAAGCGACGGGAACATTGCTGGGGCGGAGACGCCTAGAAAACGTCTATTTGCCTTATGAACTTCGAGTTCTACCGCTAAATCCCGTCCTATTCTGCAATGTTTCTTATTTTTTCTTGGTCGTTTCTGTTTTCTGGTTCTCACGTGTGAACGGGATAGAAATAAGGTGGTGACCCCAAAAACGAGACCGAAAACGGATGAGGCATCATTTTGCCCGTTTTTGCGAAATCCTATTTTTTTTTCAGGATTTACCTGTTTCCCTCCCGTTTGAAAACTAGTCAAGACTCATACATCAGCCTAGCCTACCAACCCGTTAGTCGGCTAGGCTAGCCCTAGAGATAAGTATCATCAGCGCCCAGCAGTGCCACTGCCAATCCTAATTCCTCAGCTCCGCATCCCGCAGCCTCAACTACAATCTTCACCTCCTTGGCGCCACTAGCCTGCCAGGGGCCACCGCCGCCACTCCTGTCCACCCACCCTTACTGAGTAGCCATCGCTTATCTACCCTGTGCCGATCCACCCACTTATCTACCCTGTGCCGATCCACCCACCCTTGCGGAGTCTCCGTCTCACCTCTTTAGCTTGTCTAGCCGTTTTGCGCCACGGAGGCGTAGAGTCATCGACGCTCGACGAATGCCGTCAGCACGCCCTCGCCGTCTCACCTCCTTGCCTTGTCCATTGTCTTTCGTCATGGAGCCACCGACGCATGATGAATGCTGACGGTCCGCCCTTACAGTGTCGCTCCTCAGCTCGTCAGCCCATCCCACGCCACGAAGACACGGACACCAAACAATAGTTTCACTTCAGGTGCATTCTTTCTCTAGTACAAAACTAATTCGACAACCTGATTCCTTTAATGAAACATCAGCTCTTGAGTATGGGTTTTCAGTAATATGGTGTTTTGTTAAAAACAGATAATAACTTAGTGGTGCATGAGCTTTTGTTCTGTGGTCCTAACGTAGCATCAGCTCTTGAGCAGAGGTTTCCAGTACGTTTATTCGTGAGCAGTAAGCTGGAGCAGGGTTCACCTTACCAACCGGAGCTCCGGCGGTAACCGAAAATGCGTGATAACCGCGGTTACCAGTCAAAAATTCAAAATAATTCGGAGAAAATTCATTTGGTAAAATTTGAAATTTGGAAAAAAAATCACGATTTTAGCCGTTCGGTAACCGCTCGGTTTTGGTCGGTTACCGAGCGGTTTGGGTCGGTTACCGAGCGATTTTCTCGCATTTTTGAATTGATCGGTTACCAAGCGGTTTGGGTCGGTAACCGTTCGATTTTCTCGATTTATCAAGCGGTTTTATCGAATTTCAGCGCAGTTCAACAAAAAACCCAAAAAAGGGCTCAACCTTGTAAAATCAATAACTAATTCATCTGAGTTTCAAATTTTGTTGGTTTCCTTGTAACATGATCTACATGATAAAAGTATTTATACTCATAAAAAAGTTCAAAAATTTCTGTGAGAAATTGTATTTGTTAAACCAAGTTAAATGCATAATTTACTCTTTGCTAATCCAAAAATCATGAAAATAATTTTGTTAGTCTTCTTACATGATCCTATGTCTTTTAAAAGTACATGAACTCATGAATTAGTTATTGTAACATGCATGATTGTGTAAATATGTTGCGACTAGATTAATCCATAACTGACCTATCACACCTCAAAAATTAGTGAAACCACTTTCATTAGCTTATTTATACTATGATTTACGTAGGAAAAATAATAGTAGACATGAAAAAGTTAATTACAGTGCTGTTTCTTACCATATTCACTTTATGCTTGTGAATTTTGTAAAAATCATAGAGAATTTAATAAAACTCTAAATAAAGTGAAATCAATTTTAAAGATTATCTTAAAATACGTTTTACACAAAAAAAATATGTGTTTGCATGTTACACTTTTTCTTAACATGAGTTAATAACTGAGCTGCACGCTTCAATTTTTTTAATTTTTTCAAACTTTCTCCCTATAGAATATGATGCAAATGACATTATTTTTTGAAAAAAAATTTCACAGAAGGTCTTAGAATTGTATCTAGTTTTTTATAATATTTTTTTGAATTTTTATTTTATTTTTTTTCGAATTTTTTGAATTCAAATTTCGGTTACCGTTCGGTTTCTGAAACCGGACCGGACCGAGAAGGTCGGTAACCACGATTTTTGGGCGGTTACCGACGTATTTGTGAACCATGAGCTGGAGAGGGTGGTTTCCAGTTCGGTTTCCCCAGTTTCATTAATCGTCGAGACTAGACTTGTTCCTCTGTATAGTAGATTTTTGGTGGTGTACTGGTGTCTTGAGTCTTAATTCTGTTGAAATTGGGGGTTTTTAATAAATTCACTTTCCTCCATTATTTTCTTTACAATATGGAAATATGGATGTAACTGAAAGAATAATGATATCGCTTAGAGAAGGTGAATATGTATTTTTGAAAATTTCATATCTTTGTTTAATAGTTGGCCTAAATTTGTAACAAAAATAAATTAATAGATTTTTCACATATAAACAATCTAAATACGTTAGGTTCAACTAGTCAACAATCACCCTAAACAAATATAAAGGTTATAACCATATGGTAAAGATTATTCAAATCTAACAAGATACGCAAGAAACTCTAATTGGAATGTCCGAACATACTAATCGAATGTTGGTACTGTTCATTGGATGTTTCAAATTGTTTATCGGATGCTCCGATGTATTTAAAAACATCTAGATTGAGTCTTACGAAATTAACTGAATGCGCATACAAATAAGCAGATAATCAATAAAATCAATGTAGTGCACAAGAGTAAGAAAATCAGGAGATAAATGATTTGTTATCGAATTTCGGATATCCACCGATATCCTACGTTTCTGTTGAGAAAGCTCGATCACACTTGAGTCAAGTCTCTTTAAATTATTTTCCTCACGTGGTTGCACACATACATGTCCAACTCTTCCTCTATTCCAGAGATGATGAATTCTGCTAGTACTTTTAAGCCTCCTCATAATCTTCACTTGAGAAGATCGCCAGTAATCTACCACCATGCCGTCTAAGAGACGTTGGTCTCTAAGAGTAGCAAACTCCCGAATTTGCACACGATCAACGCTAAGTGCTCAAACACACGCAACTAATACGCCAATCGTGGGCTACCAAAGCACCACACCTCTTTCTACTCACTAAGCCACAAAATGTCTTGGATATCAGAAAGCAATCCCAAAGAGAGAAATGGGGTAATCAAAGGTGGAACACCAAGTTAAAGTACCTCTCAAGCATTTGTAAACACTAGAAAAACACATTCAAACCCCTTCAAAGACTTACCCCCATGCAAGTAGGCGAAGAGTATTTATACTCTAACTCTAAAAACTAACAGTTGGACATACTCTGCACTAATCGGAACTTCCAATCCCCAGATCAGAATATCTGATCCTTCGAATCCCCACACTCGGATCTAATAAAAACAACACATCAGAACATATGATGTATGAATTGGAACATCCGATCCAAAAAAGAACTAAACCCAAGAGCCACATGTTTCTAAAATCGAAGGTTCTGACACATCGGAACATCCGAAATCAGCGCATTTGACCATCTGAAAAACGTCGATATATTTTGATCCTGATGTTCAATTTTGGTGATCTCGGATTCTTCAAAAAGCTTATTCAGAGGACTACACATCACTATTAAATTTATGATCTCAATCACATTGGATCAAAAACTAGGAACATTTTGAAAGCCGATTCATACACATTCATCCATTGTACAACGAGGATGAACACCACTAAGACTTGGCCACATACACTTTTTACTACTAAAGTCGATAACAACAAAAAGGTTAAATATAAAACACATTTTAGATATCTCAGACTCTTAAAGTGAACTCTCAAACAAACACATCTCGCACTAATCACACGGTTTGAGCATTCGATACAACAATCAAAAAACACTTTCGATGACCCCTCTTGATAGTACGACTATCAAACCTAGAACTCGGTCTCCCACCAAACTGCTCAAGACCGAAAAACTAGAAAACTCATTCTAGTTATACATTTGCCTTGAGCAATCTCATCGAACTTGACGAACACATTATCCAAGCCCCGACGCTTCTCATAGGCTTGCTATCAACTCATCATTTGAATTTGATGATAATGTTCATCCTCGTTTCTCATCTCAATCAGCTCTTGATCTTTTGGAAGCTTGATGAAGTTCATTGGACTATTTCTCACGCACCGAGTGTGAAGACTTCACTCTTCACATCATCTTCATTTGATTCACCACCGAGGTATTAACCGCAAGTATAAAGCATATAAGTTGTCCACTAAGCTTTTCTTGATCTTGCTCTTCCAACTTGGCATATTAAATATCTTAATTTGACTCATGACTTATTATGGAACATAACTCTAACTCACTCTTAAGAACAAAGCACATGAATTACTCCATAAAATCTAATTGATAACTTTATATTTTAAGTTACTTTATCTTCACAAATAATTTGGCCTTCACTCATAGTGTCAATCTTCATAAGGAACCTAACTCCACTCACTCTCAAGCACATAACGCATAGGTTAGTCTATAAAACTCAATTGATAATCCCATACCTTTATTCATTTAATATTCACAAGTGACTTAGTATTCATGCTTATCATCAATCTTATTAAACTTCTCATTTATCTCATGAGCATCACCTAGAGCTCATTCATGTTGACGCATCTCTCTTGATCACATGGTATTCCTCAATAAATTCATGCTTAATCTTTCATTTGTCACATATGAAGTAACCTACTAATAATTCTCAACACAATTATTAGCCCATAAATATTTGTAAGTATCAATAACATCCTAAGAGGAGGGTGAATTAGGACACTTTACAACATTTGACTCCAAAAACTTAATAAAATAATTCTATATCAATTTCTATCTAAATGTGCTCTAGGTTTATCTAGTGTGCTACTACCGTCCAAAATATTTGCAACCTACTTTAGGAAGCTAAATTGCAAGTATGTAAATGCGGAAACATAAATAAGATAAATAGAGTAAACTTAGCATAAGGGATTTTTTATCTCGTAGTATCGATGGCATAAATGTCACCCCTAATCCATATTGGAGCTCTATCAAGGATATACTCCTGATCGCCAAGACTGTTACGGTCACAACTCTTGAGCCACCAAGCCTCCCAAGGCAAGGCCTCAATCTGGGTGAGTCACCAAGGTGATGTCTCACCACTAGCCTCTCTTATGGTCATTTGTCGTCGTCTTCACTTTAGAGCTTGAGCCACCAAGGCAAGGGTCTTTGCGTCCGTATACAAGCTTCTTGCCACCACTTCACACCAAGTTAGAGGGTCAACAAGCTTGAGCCACCAATGCCCAAGGTTCCGGCGAGTCACCAAGACTCCAAGGTACCAGCGTACCTCTAGGTACATTATAGGATCACTCATTGATCCACTCTCTAGGCAGTAACACATAGCAACAACTCTCTCTAGGCCTATTAGCACTAATCTGTCACGTCCCAAATCCGTAATCATGTATTTAAGCATAATCATGCATCATTAGTATCATGTTTAATTCTGAGCAATTTTATTTTTGGAGCACTAGAGTACCTCAGTTTGGGTAATAAAAAGGAAAGAAAGAAATTCGAGAGAGAAGGAAACGTTTTTGCAGTTGAAACATACTTGTTTCTCTAGCAAATAGGGCCCACTAGAGGTGGCCAACCACCCTCTCCTTCTCGCTCAGCTGCAGCCCCATCCCTCACTCCTCTCCCACGTTCTCTCCTCTCCCACCCGAGGAGCAAGCTGCTGCCCGCCCCCCTCTCCCTCAAGCTCTCTCTCATTCTTCCTCGAATTCCTTCTTCGAGAAACAAAATCGAGGTATGTATATGGTACCGACGCATTCCTTAGCTTCTAAGTTTCTCATCCATCCAAGTATTTTGCGTAACCATGAAGGATTCGAGCCATTCTTAGTCTCTTTTGATGTTCTTGATGTTTGGATCTAAAAGAGGGATTTGGATGAGTTTGAGCTAGGAAATTGTGTTGTTTGGTTGGTGGATGAAGTGTAGAACTTGTGTGCTAGTGCCAAACCTTTGTCTCTTTGAATTAGTGAGGTTTGCAAATCGCATCGACCAAAGTTCCTCGCAAAACCTATGTTCTACCCAAACCCGGAGGTTCCAGGTTCAATCCGGAAGTTCCAGGTAAACCAAGTTGAATTGTACTTGGAAATCAGGCGAGTTTAGTGTGTAAAATTGAGTCTAGAACCCTTGTCCTAGTGCATATACATGTTTATGTGGGATATATTTATCATGCAAGTCAAATCGACCGAGGAAAGTCATTGCAAACTCAGGTTTGCTAGAACCTAGAGGTTCCTATCTTAGCCTCGAAGTTCTGAGTTATCTCGAGTTAAATTTAACCGAACATCACTCAGAGCCTCACCCGGAGAATCCAACCCAACCCGGAAGTTCCAGGTCGAATTGATCTGATTTAGAATTAGCTGAGCACCCCCATTCGGAAGCAACCCGGATATTCTAGCTCAAACCGAAGGTTCCGACCTCAACCTAGAATCCCTGAGCCAATAAAAAAGCGGCAACCTCAGGACCCCTACCCAGAGGTTCGCTCAGAAGTTCTGTAACCTGGAAGTTTCGAGTTCAACCCAGAACATCCGGATCTATCAGAGTTTTCAAACTTGTTAGATCGTAGACTTTGTTAGTCTTTCACACGTCTTGTACTTTTCACTTATTGTTATGCACCTTGTGTCATACATCTTTGCATGCATTCTTCTTTAGAGAACAAAGCACCAGAGTGTGGCATGAGAGTGATCGAGGGTGGCACCGAACCATCGGAGTTCCGTGAGTGCTGCGCGGGTAGCATCAATAGACGCCGGAGCAGCAAGGCAAGCATCTAAGCATACTCAATCTATTACTTTGGATCGTGTGATGCCTAAATTGATAAATTATGCTCTATGTATGTTATGCATGTTGAGTTAGTTGATGTCGAAAAATTGGGTAACACTAAATTATTGCATTTATCCCTGTCTTGTATTGATGATCTCCATCCTTGTAGCCTAGGTATAATCATGAGATGTCTAGCTTAAAAGTGGTACGAGATGCTTAGTAATATATATGTCTTCGGTAGAAGTCGAGCGATGGAACGTCCTATTGTTTGCGAGTATAGGGCTTAATTACTTTCACCATGAGAACAATGATGGGTTGAGGAGTGGTGAGAATGAGACGAGATGTGGGCGGTGCTAGGGGTAGATCGGGAGAGAAACCCGGATACCATAGACCGCTCGCATCGTTTAAACACCATCTGTTGGTGCCATTGGTTTTAGAACTTTCCGTACTAACCATATGTCGATCTAATGGTAAGACAAGTAGATTATCATACGCTGTGCTAACGCTTGCCGTGCATCGTTATGACGCGTAAGAGAAAAAGAAAAGGAGAAGCAATATGACGGAAAGCCGGAGGTGTCTGGGACATGCTCGCGGTAACCCCGGTGCAATAGGGGCATGTGTAAGTGGGTTGTTCCGAGTATGAGAAAGGTTGACATGAGTACCTCCTTGTGTGGGCATGTGTGGTCACGCAAGCCGAATGGTCCTCGAATAGTGTGGGTAAAGATATACCCCTTGTGGGGTGTAAAAACAATTTGAATTACCGTGCTCTCGGTCATGAGCATGTTTCTGTCCATCCACATCGGTCGTAGAGTCGCAAATGTGAGATGATATGGTATGGTATGTTGGGACGTAGTTGAGATGATTCTATTCTCGGATATGATGGTCGTTACATATATGGTTATGTCGTAGATTACAGGATAGAATGATATAGGTGGTCATGTGTAGATGCTTACACATTTATGTCAAAAATTGCTTTCGCATGTGAATCTACTTAACCCCATGGTTGTTCCTTGCTAATCATCCAAATGCATAATCCCTGAAGTCGGGTTATTTATATGTACCTATTATGGATTAAGTCTTGCAAGTTCCTTCGTATTCACGCTACTCTTTCAGGTTCTACAGGTGAGGAAGAGCTAGTGTTTAGCCACTTCACATCCACCGATGAAGTGACGGTCATGAGTAGTGCAAACTACTCGAGCGACGTGATTTTGGGGTGGAGCCTAAGGACATATGGTTCTAACTATCTTTTGGTGTTTATAGATGTCATCTTCCATTGCGCAGTTTCTCTTTTGGCTAGGAGGTGAATATGTTCCTTTAGTGTCTTAGCTCTCTTTTACTATAAATTGTCAGAAATTCTAAATACTTCAAGAATTGTAATATAATTTTAATTACTCGCTCTTTCTTAAACTTTTTTGTGATGACCTGTGTTGGAAAGGCATATGTTTCAATCTTGAGCATAAAACACATGCCAAGACTACTAAGATGATATTCTAATTAATTATTGTCATCGTGATTAAGTAAATGATCGACTTGATGATTAATTAAAATATTATTTGGATGTTCCTCACATAATCACTCTCTAATCTATGTGCTAATTGTCTTGGATGATCATTTTAGCACTTTGGTGGCTTAGATGTCTTCTTAAGTGTCTATAAGTTTCTCTGTACTCCAACAATTTCAAATGGCTAAGTGGAGGGATATTTATAGCCTCAAATTTGACCTAGTTGTTGTCCCAATGACTAAACTTTACTGTATACGTGTGGATAATTTGGTGTAAATAACATTATACTCATCGGACCATTCGGCGTGTACATCATCCAAAAACTAGCCTTTAGAACCCCACTCAAACCTTTTATGAACACCAGATATTCCGGCGTATTCACCAATTCAATCATTGGACCATCCGGCGTGTACACTTGAGCCAACCAAGCCATTGACATCTTCGCTGCATAAAATACTCAGGTGAGTATATCTTCAGAGCGTTGAACCATTCGACGTGTATCATCTTTATCTCTTTCTTCTATCCAAACGCTCCAGTGTTGCCAACTTCATACGCCGGATATTTCGATATGTGCAGTTGCCATAGACTAAAACACTCTAACGTGTGCAAACTCCTTTTCACCGGACCATCTAGTGTGATTATTTTTCCTAGGACTTATCCATTTCAATCAATCTTTGTCCCGGCTATGATAACTTATTCATGCATTGTATCCATGAGACCTACTAAATTATATACTTAATAAACATATTAGTCCCATTAACTATGTTATCATTAATCATCAAAATCGTGTTACATACTAAAAGGACCATGTTCACTATAATATTATTATTAATTACCAAAATCATATTTAAAGACTAGATAAACCTTCAGTAACTAGATATGAACATGTGTCTATTCTATGTTACCGCTGTTTTCATATTTCAGGGATAGATTGTGGTGCTCTGATCAAGGCAGGGATTTGAACCATTGTTGGCTAGTTAAGTAGGATTGACATTTAGGAATGTTAAGTTTGAGTAAAAACTAAGATCCATATTGGCTTGTAGTAATAGACTTTGTCTATGCAGTACTTTGTCCATGTATGAATTCCTGTCTGGAATGGGTTTGATAGAAAAGGCCATGGTGATGCAGCTCTTGACCAGAGGGTTGGAGCAGAGAGAAAAGAGGGTGTGCACCTAAGGCACTCGCAGTCAGAGGCGGACACCAAGTGGGCTAAACAGTTAGTTTGATTGATTTTGTCATTGCTGTCAATTTGAACAAATATGTTAATTTTGTAGAATTTCATGTTCATGAAAATATCATTAGCGATAATTAAGATCATTGAAGAAAACTGTTAGCATGCTACTCTTAATTTATTGCTAATACTTTAGTAAAACCAACAATCTAATAATTTACAATGTAGCCACTAGATGGTTATTATACGAGCCTGCAGGGCGCATTCATGAAGATTGGCATATAGTTGTAGATAATGCTTATTCATGTTGCACATTAGATTGGCACATTAGGTTGATCTTCCCAATTTTAATCACCGATTTTTATCTGGTACTAATATATTTTCATCTGGATTGGTTTCTTTTCATATAACCAGCAATCCCGTATTCGTTTTCGTTTTTATTTCCGGTTTTTCCTTTTTATTTTTTTATCCGGTTGAGAAAACATGAAAGTGAAAATGGTTAGACCATCTCCTCTCCATTCTCATGCCTTTTATTTTTTATCATCTACAACAACTTCCATTTGAAAGGATTCATAAAGTGAAATGAAAGAGAATCTCCGAGTGGAGGGAATGGGAGAAAGAAGAAGGGAAGCCATTAAAATGTTAAAAGGAATGAGAATCCTTTCGTGAAGGGAACAGAAATCGCGAAGAAAAACTGTTAGAAATGGTCTTAGGGATTTTACTGACCGCTCTTGTCCGTTTTCATCTCTAGATGTTATTGCCCCAAAAGAGAGAAACAATCCAGACATCAGTGTTGATCGGGCCAACACGACACGCCTCTCTCAACCTGTTAACCATCCGCTAGAATTTTTAGATCATCTTCAGCTATATTCTTTTCATTTTATTCCCTTCTCCTCTTCGTTTTTATTCATTTATTTTTTTCATCTATAATAGCTTACTTTCTAAGGAATTTATGAAAGAAAAATAAAAGAGAATCCTATAGTAAAAAGAATAAGAGAGAACTACTTCATAAAAAGAATAGGAATAAAAACCAGTAGAGCGTTGAAAAAAACGATAATTTTTTCATAAAAAGAACCAGACTTGCAAAAAGAATCCGTTAAAGATGGTTTTAGCTCATATACCACGCCTGAGAGGCAGTTATGCAAGTTTCCTTGCCACCGTAGACCTCAGCTTCAAGGCTTGCTGCTGCTTGAGGAAGCATACGACGCCTGAAACAATCCGATTACATGATCGGGAGGCAGGCGCTCCAGGCAAGCTGAGTTTTACGGTTATTTGGACGGAAACAACAGTCGATCGGTAAAACAAAATTGTTAGAAGCCTGTTGCGTGCTTGGGGCTAATGGATGTTTATACAAGCTCTTAAGTATGTCAAACAATCTAATCATCTACAAAATACTTGTTTCTATTGTATATGTCAGGACTCTTGTGTAGATGTTTTTGTTATTACTCATTAAGCACCTATCGAAACTCTGATCCCGTCCGGTCCCACTAGTTAGCCACCCCTAACATCGGTCCATCGCGAAATCTAAGCTCTTCTTTTCGAGCTAAACAAACCCGTGTTTTTCCCTAGTTAGACTGTCCCTAACAATATTCCCTTTATTTCGTTCCCTTCCCGATTCCCTTTCCCATTTTCATTCCCTTTATTTCCTCTCATCTCCAACAACTTCCCTTCGAGGGGAATCGTGAAGGGAAAGGAAAGAGAATCCCGTACTGGAGGGAATGACCCTGAGAATCCTTTCGAGACGAGAACCGTGAAGAGAATCTGTTGGAGCGCTGAAGGGAACGAAAATCCTATCGTGGAGGGATTTTAGCCCCTGAAGAGAAACCGTTGAACACGGTCTTACGAACGAGTACTACCTCCTTCCCTCCCCCCTCCCCTCCCCCCCCCCCTCCCCTGACATGTGGGCCCCACGAGTCGGAATCCCCATCGGTGCGCGGCCCCGCCACGTGGTCCACGACTGCCCGCCTCTCTACCCCTGCCAAGGACGCGAGGAACCCGAACAGGCCCCCGCCCGGTCCAACTCCGATCGGAAATCTACTCCTCGGATCTCCAGGGATCTGAAGGAGGAGCAGTGCGTCGGCTGCCGACCGGTGGACGCGCTCGCACGCCATGGCGCGCGGCGGCGGAGGCGGGTGCTGCCCGACGATGGATCTGATGCGGTCGGAGGCGATGCAGCTGGTGCAGGTCATCATCCCCGCCGAATCCGCGCACCTCACCGCCTCCTATCTCGGCGACCTCGGCCTCCTCCAGTTCAAAGACGTAAGCAGCCTGCCCTCTCGTGCCGTCGATTTCGGCTGTTCCCACTTCCCGCCGAGGAATTTAGATATTGTTGTGGGAATCTGGCTGGTGCTCGTTGTGATGTTTCCGATCTAAGGTGGTGGCTGGATGCTAGGGCTGTGATCGGGATTTCCTGGGAACTAGCGAGGGAATGCTGAATTTGAGGAATTTGCAGCTACCACGCGCAATTATTTGCTGTTTAGTGTACTTCTACATTAGAAATCGGGGTATGATGATTCGCATTGGCTTGATTGGTAGCAATGGGAGCTGGGAATTCAGCATAGGGTTGCTTTTTAACCAGGAATTTTCTCAGCATATACGCCACTTGCGGTTTTTTATTCAAGTAACTGTTCCTCGCAAAAAGTTACAGTTAGTATGCATTGAACTTGATTAGTAGATTGTGGAACGTGAGGGTGTGTTTTTTTTATGCTTAGAAACTGTTCTAGGCGCTGCTTTTTTTCCCCTTATTGGTTGTTTCTTTGCTGTTAATCTGATGATTATTCTTTTACCTCAGCTTAATGCAGATAAGAGCCCTTTTCAACGTACATATGCTGCCCAGGTACTTTTGCTCATTCACCTTAACATTAATTTTGTCTTAGCTTCGCCGTAACATTAATTTGAAATCTTCATCAAGTTGCAAGTCTCTTTTCATTGTTGAAGATCTCTTTTGCTAGTGACGAAGTTAACCCTTTTCCAATGGTGAATTAGGGTATTACCTTCAGCAAATGATATAAACCTCATTTGCCTAAACCATAGTCTACCTCACGTTTGTATTTTTTCTTTATATAGCGTACAACCAGGATTATTTACCCGTGGTTCTAATATTGGTAAGGTTCACTGTTGTTGCTCCGGCTTTACTTGTTACAGATCAAAAGGTGTAGTGAAATGGCTCGCAAGTTGAGGTTTTTTAAGGAGCAAATGTCAAAAGCTGGCATATCAACCTCTCCTACACAACTAATTGAAACTCCTCTGGAATTTGATGACTTGGAGGTATGTTAGTTGATGGGATGCTCCCTAATCATGCACAAATTGTAATTCCTTAGTTGTTCTTTTGACACTGTCAAGTAATATGACAGATAAAGCTTGGAGAACTGGAAGCTGAGCTAACTGAAGTTAATGCAAACAACGAGAAGTTACAGCGGACCTACAATGAGCTGTTAGAGTACAACACTGTTCTCCAAAAGGTATAAGCCTCTCAAAAATATTTCTTCTATTGCATTGAATATACCTTGATGCATATTGCAGCGTGCTTTCGTATATTGAATGAAGGAGTTTATGATCAGATTCATTCTAACTTTCACTTGGTTATTCCTGCTACTAGTTTCTCACCCTGTTGTCAGAACATATGTTATATCACTTTGCACAAATATTTGCTTTGTCTAATGTTACTTGTGGTCTGGATCACTTTAGGTTCAGCAAATAAGACTTGGTTCATCTCGTCATCCTGTACTTTTGTTTTATATTTTCTAGGTAACTATTTACTGCTAGGTCCTCAATGAACATTGACAGCTATGGGCCTGTTTGGTTGCCTGAATGGGGGCCGGCCTGGCTCCGTGCGTGCAGGTAACCGTTGTTTGGTTGCCTGGCTCCGCGCGTGCAGGTAACCGTTGTTTGGTTGCCTGGCTCCGCGCGTGCAGGTAACTGTTGTTTGGTTGCCTGGCTCCGCGAATGGGCCTGGCTCACGGGACGCAAAAACATTGTTGCAGCCTGGCTCTTGGGAAACGGATTTTGAATCTGTTTCTCCTGGGCTAGGCTACAACAGTGATGGTATTAGCGTATAATTCGTCAGTATTAACTCATATTAGTACATTTTAAATTAGATTAAGGCTTAATATGATAAATGAAGTATTATAGTGTGTATTTATGCAAAATAAACATCATGTTAACACTTGCTTTTTTATTTCAATCTCATGCAACATATACTCATTCGGGCAACCAAACACAATCTCTTCTCAGCCAGGTTGAGCACATGCAGCCAACCAAACAGATCTTATTGCATCTCCCTAGCCTGACTAAACTCAGCCTGGCTCACTAGATACGAGCCAGGCTGAGCCATGCGGGCAACCAAATGGGCCCTATATGTATTCTCCTAGCTACCTCAATTGTTTCCAGTACCATAGAGATATGACGATGTAATGAAAGGAAACATGTCATATACTTATCCACTAATCACTTCTGCTTTATGCTCTGAGATCTAAGCTACAATTGTTTTCCCATGTTGATAAACAATATTGTTCAACATGCAACACTTTGGAGGCTTAAAATTATTCATGAGCAGAACCTTCTATTGTCTTTTATTGGCGCACATGCTGTCATCTCATCCAAGTAAAGGAATTTTAAAAGAGAAAGCCTGTTTCCCTTTGTATCTTGTGGTCATACGACACCTTCAGTTTAGTGGCCAAGCTACCTGTGCAATGTCTGCCACCAGGCTTCTTTTCACTTGATTTTCTTTTTCAGGCTGGTGAGTTTTTCTATTCAGCTCAAAGAAATGCTGCGGCACAACAAAGGGTAATGGATGCCAATCAATCTGGCCAGCCTTCACTGGAGAGTCCTCTACTGGAACAGGTAAAAGGATTTTTTGAAAAAGCAGTATCACCATCCCCTGTTATCTTTTTTCTTGGCTCCCTTTTTTGATAAGATATCGGTTGTATTTTTTTAGGAGATGGCAACAGATCCATCAAAACAAGTGAAGCTTGGCTCATTGAATGGCCTTGTGCCAAAGGAAAAGGCAATGGCTTTTGAACGAATCTTATTCCGTGCCACGAGGGGTAACATATTACTTAGGCAAGAGCCTGTTGATGAGCCTGTCACAGATCCGGTTTCTGGGGAGAAGGTTCGCTTAGATTTTTTTTTTTGGAATAAATAAAATTTGTTTGTTCTTTAAAAATTGTTTTCCTGATCCTTTTGATATTTTCTAATTTAATAACGTTTTCCATTTTTTGTACATTAAAAAAAGAAAATCTGCTTTGTAAATGATCACAATATAACTAATCTGTGTACCAAACAAAATGGTACCCAGTAAATACTTTAGAAAATTCTGAATTTCTTATTGTGCTATACTGGTACTTATGAAATTGTGGTATTTAATTGATATAGTGATGACTAGAGTTGCTTACTAATTCCTCATAATGCTTGTTCCGTTCTGAATTTATGCTTATTGTTTATTCCGTGCATGCAGTGCTCTTAGCTGCCACCTTTTGTATGATAATGCAGGTAGCCAAAAATGCATTTGTTATATTCTACTCTGGGGAGAGGGCAAAAGCAAAAATTCTGAAGATATGTGATGCTTTTAATGCAAACCGTTACCCTTTTCCAGAAGATGTTGCTAAACAAATTCATGCTGTTCAGGAGGTCAGCACTTGGTTTACAAAGTTTGCTGATATTCTTCATTTGATTTCTTTGTGATAGATGATACTTTTTTGATATTTTGACATGGGCTTAAATTTTCACAAGATAGCAATTCAAGTGAGAGAATTCAACATGTGAAAAGAATGTCATTTGCACGGTAGTCCTTTTGAACATGTATGTGCTTTGCATGTTATATGGTGTGCATATAGACCCTATTCTGATGCTATTGGAATGGTCGCATTGGATACTTATTTCGGCTCACAAAAATGATCTGCCTTAGTTCTCACTGATATCATTTTCAATACTGGGTTAATCATTAAGTGATGCTAACATCCAGACTTTATTCTGCTCCTAATCATTGATGGTATTGTTGATTACTGATTGATTTTCTGACTTTGCATGCCTAACTTGCATTTCTTAAAGTTTTTAATTAAAAGCTTAATGCTATTAGAAGAGCATTTTCCTATTTTAATATATAAATATATAATATGTTCTGAATTTCTGAGGTCTTGTAGGTGTCTGGAAAGATCTCAGAGTTGAAGGCAACAATTGGCATGGGATTAGCTCATCGTGACAGTATACTCAAAAGTATTGCATCTGATTTTGAGCAGTGGAACCATCTGGTAAGCTCCTATTATTTTCTCCCCACAATTGATGAAATTTCACGTCTTCAAGTTTGGAGTCCACAAAGTTAAGCTGTTGCTTTACTTTATTTTTTATTTTCCTTGTATCCCAGTTTCATTACTAACTTGCAAATCAATGCTACAGGCAAAGAGGGAAAAAGCAATTCATCACACTTTAAACATGTTGAGTGTTGATGTGACAAAGAAATGTCTAGTTGCTGAGGGCTGGAGTCCAGTTTTTGCAAGCAGTCAGGTAGTTAAATGCACATTCACCCTGGTCCCTCGTGATATTTTTCTGGCTGCCTTCCTGATTTTTCTTTTTTACACTGTAACCTGCATGATTTACTTTGTATCTTTCGCAGATTCAAGATGCACTTCAACGTGCTACTGTTGATAGCAAATCCCAAGTTGGCTCAATCTTTCAAGTTCTCAACACAAAAGAATCTCCTCCAACATATTTCCAGACAAATAAATTTACTTCAGCATTTCAGGAAATTGTTGATGCATATGGGTGTGTTTCCTAAGTACAACCTTTGCAGCCCTTACTAAATCCAGATTCTGTAGTGCATTTGACTTGGCTAAATTAGCAATTTATTGACCTTCTGAGCTCTTAGAATGCTAGATTTTAGCTTCTTTGTTGTCATTATGGATTTGAAAATAATTTATTTGCCTGTGGTCTATTATAAATAAGATACTAAGATCTCTGTTTGTATGCTGCATTTATCCATTTTCCCCATGTATTTTCAGAAACTATGCTCCCTTCCTCATTCCTTTTTTAGGCTTGGTACCAATCTGTTTCATGAGAAAAAAACTTAATGCCCACCTTAAGAGGGAAAAGGAAAAAAGCGCATTCCCTCCTCTATACTAAGACATGTCTCAGACTGCTGTCTCCAAATATATTTTCTGTCGTCCTTCTTGTATTGCCTTTTATTTGGACACGCATAGACTTCTATACATCATTGTATGCATGTTGATCAAAAGAAGTTTTAATGGCATAAACAGACAATCATGTGTTCCATGTTTTAATCGAAATTTTCTCAACCTTTTTCTGTTTCTGCTGGAAATTCAAGAACTTGTTTCCTTTGATGAAAACTAACTTGGACTGCCTATTTTAAAAATAAAGAAGTGGAATTCGTGTTGTTTGGGGTTTGGCTCAAATTTTTTAAGCCAGCTAAGTTCTTACTTTGTGTTACATCTGGTGCAGGGTAGCTAAATATCAAGAAGCAAATCCTGGTGTATTCACTATTGTCACTTTCCCTTTCTTGTTTGCTGTCATGTTTGGTGATTGGGGTCATGGAATTTGCTTATTACTTGCAACACTCTATCTGATAATCCGAGAGAAGAAACTAGCTTCGGAGGTTTGTCCACTAGTTTTGATTGCATTTTGCTTCGCCTACCTGTATCTGTATCACTACAAGTCTACGACCCTGGTTTGAACTTCTCTTGGAATGTGTAGTTACAATCCCCAAGTGTTTTTTCTTTGCAAGCATTTGTGTTCTGAAAGAACTAAGTTTTGTTAATAATTCTGAGGTAAAGTTGTGTAATGTCCAATTTTGATTACAGAAACTTGGAGATATAATGGAGATGATGTTTGGTGGGCGCTATGTAATTATGATGATGGCAGTTTTTTCAATCTACACAGGATTAATATACAATGAATTTTTCTCTGTTCCATTTGAGCTTTTTGGTAAATCTGCCTATTCGTGTCGTGATCCTTCTTGTGGGTAAGGAAAATGAAATAAGAAAAACTTATATTTATTTTCTTATAATCAAATTTTGGATCTCATTGATTCCCCCACTTTTTGTGATAGAGATGCTGCTACTGAAGGATTGATTAAGGTAAGAGATGCATACCCTTTTGGTGTGGACCCTGTGTGGCATGGTAGCCGCAGCGAGCTGCCCTTTCTCAACTCACTGAAGATGAAGATGTCAATTCTTCTTGGAGTTGCGCAAATGAACCTTGGAATTGTGATGAGTTACTTCAATGCAAAATTCTTCAGGAACAGTATTAATGTGTGGTAAGTTCATCCCGCCTTCTGACACAAAATATATTGTTTTAATTTGAGATGAAGATTTATAATTCTTCTGAAGAAGCAGTTGATCCTTTCATAGCCTGTGGTACAAATCATTAGATTATGATTATTGCGATTGTATTCTTTTGTAACAGGTACCAGTTTATCCCCCAGCTGATCTTCTTGAACAGCTTATTTGGTTACCTGTCCTTGCTCATTATTATTAAGTGGTGCACGGGGTCAAAAGCAGATTTGTACCATGTTATGATATACATGTTCCTCAGTCCAACAGATGAACTTGGGGAGAACCAGTTATTTATTGGCCAGAAGACAGTGCAGGTCTATATTTGTTATTGTTATGTCCTCTCTGAGTTAAACCGGTGAATCATGCCTAACATTCGTCATTTCCGGTACAGCTTGTTTTACTTCTGCTTGCTTTGGTATCTGTGCCTTGGATGTTGATTCCAAAGCCTATTCTATTAAAGAAGCAACATGAGCAAGTATGTTTATATAGTATCCCACATTCTATTACTGCTTTGTGGTTGCAGTTTTCTTTTACACTGACTGTTTTTCTGTTTCTTTTCTGTCAGAGGCATCAAGGTCACCAGTACACAATGCTTCAGGGTGCCGATGAATCAGTGGGAGCGGAGTTGGGGGAACACCATGAGGACTCAAATGACCATGAGGAGTTTGAGTTCAGCGAAGTTTTTGTTCACCAACTGATCCACACGATCGAGTTTGTTCTTGGTGCAGTCTCAAATACCGCTTCATACCTTCGTCTCTGGGCTCTGAGGTACTGCTAAACTTTAAGCACTTTCTGACCTCACTTTTGAATACGCTAATGTTTAAAGACAGCCTCACGTCCTCGCCGTCACATGCGTTTTAGTCATTTTTCATCTCTAACGAGCAACTGATGTTCTACCTACAGTCTTGCGCACTCGGAGTTGTCCACTGTATTCTATGATAAAGTTCTCCTATTAACGTGGGGGTAAGCAAACAAACCTCTCTCTCTCTCTCTCTCTCTCTCTCTCTCTCTCTCTCTCTCTCTCTCTCTCTCCGCGCTGAAATATCATGTTTTCTCCTTGTAGGTACAACAATATTTTCATACTCGCTATTGGCATCGTCATCTTCGTCTTTGCAACGGTTGGTGTCTTGCTTGTTATGGAGACTCTAAGCGCATTCCTTCACGCATTGAGGCTTCATTGGGTGGAGTTCCAGAACAAGTTCTACGAAGGTGACGGGTACAAGTTCGCACCATTCTCTTTCTCATTGATCCGCGAGGAGGAAGATTGAGCTCGTCCGAACTCCTGTATTTATTGTAGCCGTTGTAAAATCTTGGTGGCCTTTGTTCACAGAACAATCATTTTTTTATCTGTTGTCGCGGAAGGATCATAAAACTCCAGTCCCTTGTTTAATCATGGGACGCACATCATCATTTTTCCCTTCCTTAGCTACGAACCGTACGGAGTTTTTTTTTGGGGGGAGGTGGGGGGGGGGGGTGGCAACAAATTTGGGGTGATGTCACCCTTATATAATGCTAATAAGGAGTTGCCGCTTGGGCGATATGTATTTTGGATATAAATAAGCACTGTATTGAAGGATAAACATTCCATTGCGTTCATTGTCAATAAAGAATGCTATTTGCATTATGAAAGAAATCTCCTATTAGCATGCATGAAAACTAACCGATGTTTCATCTGTGATCTCACACCCTCAGTAAGCTCCGTTTCATAACCGATGCAAAACTAAACCAAAATACAATGTAAAACACTACATGTATGATAAACGGTGAAAATCTAAAAGTAGATAATATATGGTATTGTATTTAAGAAAATAGATAATATGTTAGCGTATTTATAAATTTAGCATTTGTATTTGGCATCTTGTTTGCTGAAAACCTGATTTCGGTATGCAAGACACCAAAAAAGGGTGGGCCGATTGTTTTTGACACCTGAGGTGCTGAATACGAACTATGCACCATATTCGGGATCTGAGTTGTCGAAAACGACCTGTATTCAGCACCTGAGGCATCGAATACTGTGAAATTACCGTATTTGGCACCTCAAGTGCCGAAAACGGCTTGTTCTTGTGTCGGTAGCTGTCTGTGTCTTGTCATCGTGTCTTGTCACCACTCTCGCTGGCGTTGCTACTTTTGTCGACATGTACTCGCTTAAAAATTGAAGCTTTGTGCTGTTTTTGTACTTTCTTCTTTGTTTTCTTCTACTCTTCTCCTTACCTTCCTCCTTTTTTCCTATTGAAAAGCGTAAAATTTGATGCTTGATTGTGGGATATGCTGCAGGAAGAATGAACATTCGCAAGGAGATTATTTAGTTATTTATTCATTATTAACGTGGGTGTGGTTAGGGGTAGGCAAAAATACCCGAGACCGAAAACCGTGCCCGAACTACTCGAGATCGAAACCGAATTACCCAAAGATCGAAATTTCGGGTAGTATTTTAGGTATGGGTCCCATATGATCAATTTTTTTTTGTTTTTTCGGGTATGTTCCTCGGGTACCCGAAATATCATTATGTTCTTTTCATGTAGTGTTTCTGGAGAGGAAAAATATTCTTTTTTATTTGATGTTATACTATTTCGAGAAGAGACATATACATATATGTTCCTATAGTGTCCGTTCCATTATTTAGTGTGTGAATTGTGATATATTATACAAGATTATGAGACTCAATTTCATTGTCCATCAGTCAATATGGGTAGTTTAGGACAAGCAAATTTGATAAGTTAGGAAGCGACAACTTTACTAAGGACATGTTGTAAGCTTTTGCATTTTTTTCCTTTTTCTTAACAACTGTGCATAAATCTAAAACATCAAACCAAAAATAACAAAAGGATTACCATATAAGAAATTTGGGTATTTTGGTACCCAAACCAAAATTTCAGGTACCCGAATTTTTGAACCATATTTTAGGTACTAGTTTCAGAAGACCGATAAATACCGGAAATACCTGGACCGAAAATTTGGGTATACCCAAACGCCCACCCCTAGGTGTGGTTGTCAAACTGTCTTTTATCAGGATTAGGTGATTCAAATTTGGATGGCAAGGAATCGAGTACTTGTAAAATTTGTAATTTGTGTTGTGTGCTGCTGCTATAAATTTGTTGTGTCAGCAGTGACCACTGCCGCGTCTTGTCACCACGTCTCACATCACCTCATTAGGTCATACAACAACACTGATCAATATCTGTTTTTATGTTAGCAGTGGCGTGCTGCTGTTGTACATTTGTTTCGACGTAATTTTGTTGATATATCTTTATTTTCTTAATATAAATTTGTGTGAGTAATTTTTAGTGAACAATAGTAGTTGTAAAACACAATTATCATATAACCCGACATAGAGGTTGCATACGCTGATAAATATTATATGGGACATGGGGTTTTTTGACGTTGCGCGAATAGATCATAACTATAAAGAGATGATGACAACAAATATTGGCATGTACGACACGCCTAAAGACTGACTTAATAGCGTGCCTTAGGGAATGAATATAGATTGGGTTACAATATATGCTCTCTACTAAGTGCACATAGGATATTTGCCCTTCAATAGAACATTAGGGCCCTTCGTCTTAGCGTGACGGGTCATCTCTCGCTTTCTTTCCCTCTCTTCTTCGCAAGCTTCAGCCGAGGCGCGCTCTTCCGCTGCTTTCCTCATGCGCTCCTCCACCTGACACTTGAGCCTCGGTTCCTCTTGCTTTTGTTCATACTTCCCAGCGTTAGTACGCTTCCATCCTCCACCACATGCTCATATTGACCCACCATTTTTTGTGCTCATTTTGCTCTATGTCCAGCCATTTTATGAAGTCAAGATAGGTGGAGGAGACTGGAAAAATGAAATAAGAGAAGAGATTAGTAAGACAATACATAAAATCGTATGAAAAGTGCCACATGAGTGATCTATGTCGCTATACCGTTGGTACTCATACGATCCATGTCAAGACTTGTCGTACTGGTAGTTGGCACACATGAAGAAGCGTAGGTCATAGGTGTAGGAGATGTCCTGGGACTCGTGAAGCCTACACGAGTCACCACAGAAGAACATTGGTAGTTCGACCCCCTAGGGAATGAAAAACTTCCAATGTTTTTTCGGTGGGCTTGGTGGAGTTAAGGAAAATATTGCAGTTGAGAGAGCTGAGAAAGGAGTGGTCTATCCATAGTTGAGAGTGGGATTATATATCGTGGTTGGGGGTTGGTACATGGACTGAGTACATTGGCATAGGTGGGGGGTGGAGCATGGGATTCCCTGTGAAAACTGGAAAAGTTATGGCATTGACGCTTGGCATAGATTCTCTATGAAAGTTGTTATTTGTTGTGGTTATTTCATTATGCAAAAGTTCAGCAATGATTTATTGTTGCCTCTGCATGGAAGATTGAGTAAGGATAGAGGTGTTATCATTTAATTTATGATTAAAGCTCTATTGTGTGGTCACTTCGTGTCTAAAGCCTAAGCCCGTACAGAGGTTTTGTCATGTCATGTTTAAAGCTTAGTCGTGTGGTCACTTCGTGTCTAAATCCTAATTCACGACAGAGGTGTTGTCATGTCATGCTTAAAGCTCTGTTGTGTAGTCACTTCTTATCTAATGACTAAGTCAGGATAGAGGTGTTGTCATTTAATTTATGATTAAGGCTTTGTCGTGTGGCCACTTCGTGTCTAAAGCTTGAGTCAGGACAGAGGTATTGTCATTTCATACTTAAAGCTTTATCGTGTGGTCACTTCGTGTCTAAAGCCTGATTCACGACAGATGTGTTGTGCTATCATGCTTAAAACTCTGTCGTGTAGTCACTTTGTGTCTAAAGTATGAGTCACGACAGAGATGATATGCTAGCAGGAAGGTGTTGCCATTTCATACTTAAAGCTGAGTCGTTTGGTCATTTCATGTCTAAAGCCTAACTCATGACAGAGGTACTGTTCTGGCAGCAGGGTGTGGTTGCAGCAGTGTGTGTTTGCAAGTGATGCTGTGAACGACTATAAAAGGCAATGCTAAATTGTGTATGTTATCCCTGCCCCAAACATAGGACAAAGTAAATAGATGGCGAGCTCTGGTATGCATACATTTGCTATATCACTGATGTTGCGCAAGTGCGGTACTGCATGAGAAATGAAGGTATCCCATGAGCTCGAACCTTTGGGAGGAGATTCTTCCGATGTTCAAACTTTGATACTTTGTCTGTGTGTCATAGGGTATTTAATTTATGTTATATTTCACATGATTCATCAACTTTTGATCTAGATAGTAACTAAATCATGCGTATAGTCATCCACTAGGCTTTGTGACTTCATACTGTGGATCGACTTCAACATCAAAGCTAAGGATAAGGAATGGGTGAACCTATTGAAGAAATGAGACATGGAAGACCTCAAGATGAAGCGACAAGCAGATGAGACAAAGGAAGGGTTGAAGAAAATGGGCGAGGACCTTGTGAAGTGGTAGGCGGAGAAAGAAAAGTTATCTCGCGGGAAGGGTGGTTAGTGCAGACCATTGAGTTTGTTGCCGCCAATGTATTTCACGAAAGGCATCCATGTGTCATATGCTACGTGTGTTGTCAATTCTCTATGACTAGAAGCAATGTATATCAATGTACTGTCTTAGCCTAATGTAATATTTCATTGTACTATGTTGTTTGTAATTGAATAAATTGTACCCTGTCATGTAGCATTATATTCATGTGTGAATGGTTTTGATGTGCAAAGTTGCAAGCCAACAATTTATTGTTTGATAGGACGACACACAAATACGTTTGAAAGTGGCTAGGTGATACTTTTCATATGCTTGAAAGAATTATGCTTGGATAGTAGGTTAATATAATACACTAATGATCACATGCATTAGACATGAAGGTCACAAATAGTTCATAACATAGTACAGTAATATAAGACACTAACCATATAACTATCGAATTGAACTAATGTAATGGAAAGGTACACAAAATAAATAATTGTGTAATAGTCTGAACAAAATACATTGCCTAAGTATGCAAGTAAAAGAGACTACATCTGACCCTTACTCTGGCCTGTACCCTAACCCCTATCCTGAACCCTGCCTCTGGCACGCTTTGGCCTGCGTGTTGATTCTTGGTCGACTGCCTCCTCCTCCTCCTCTCGAGGATGGTCGTTGTGGCAAACCTGTGTGGTAGTCTAAATGCGGAAAATATCTGCATCACATCATACACAAATAAGTTAGTATTGCCACATAATTTGTAATTAACTTAGAGAATATGGAGAATACCTAGATCATCTCAAGATGGTGGTGGAAAGTGCCGATGCAAAATAGCGGAAGAATGCTCGTTGTGGCAGTCAATGCTGTCAGGGTAAGATGGTTGTTGTCTCCGAGGTGGTGATGGAAAGTTGTAAGGATGAGTACAAGAAAATCCACCATCATCTTTAGGGTCATCAGTGTCCTTCAGAAATGGAGACCTCGAAGGGAGGGGTTGTTGTGGCATGGAATCATCATCATCGTTGTCATCTTGAGCGATCACTATATGAGCATATCCTATTTCATTGCTGGTTGTACGTCATCTCAATGTGGTGCGTGAACGTCCTCTTGTAGTGTTACTTGAACCTTCTTCTATATTGTTGCTGGAACATCGAGGCATTGATGGCGTGGAATCATCATCCTCATCGTCCTCATCATTTTCTGCTTAAATAGTGGAGGGTGCGCTTGTACCACTTAGGTTCGCTAATCTTTGTCGTCTTCTATGCGAATCAGGCATCACATCCCCCACCGAAGAGAATATACATTACCAAGAAATTTGGAATTTCTATGTTGATCAACTCTGCGTCTTCCGGGAATTCCTAACGCAAAAGAGGAGCATTCAAATCAGTGGAAAAAAGATAAGTAGGGTGACCGTAGAAAATGACGAACATGAATGTGGGATTCATACCGGTCGGGCAACATCGCTATCCTTCTTTGCCACCTAGAGAAACCTAGCACAGAAGGATGGTAGACTAGTTTGCACATGCTGAGTTACCTTTGATGCCGCTCGTGTAATAGGGCTCTAAGGTTATTGGTGGTTACATGTTGGAGCGAAGTGGTTAATGCATAATAGAAGGGTATTGCATGCAATTTGGACACAGCTTGGATTAGGTTGTTCTCCTTTAAGGGATCATCCTTCCCTCCACGAACAACCTGCAATGAGGCATTAAGTGTTATATCGAGCGTTGTAGGTATGTACTAGAAGATCCGGCTATAGATTTATTGATCCTTGACTGCAACGTTCTGGCTCGACATAAAAGCATGAATCCGTGATTATTTAACAAACATTAAACTAATATTAAACATCATAATTAATATATAACAATACTTAAGAAATAACTAATAAATAAAGTTATGTGCCATAATCATTTGACAAATATTAAATAAATTAAATGTAATTATATTAACAATACAATGAATAAGACATAATATGGATAACTACTACATTAAAGTGAATAGTGCATATGTCATGAACAAGTACAAGTGTACCGAACAACTGCACTGGCTACTCAACAATGTCGACACCGCACGTAATCCTCAGGAGTGTAAGTGTTTAGCGGGTGTGTGGCCCTCATCCCAGCGGCTTGCGCGGGCCCTTGCCCGTCATCATCGTTCTCCCATGTGGGACCCCCGCCGAATGTGTATCCAGACCTGCTAACTCGGTCCTGCATGTACCATGACGAAGGATCCTCATACGGAAGTGTGGGCGCCCCTAGAACGTGCTCCGATGGAGTCCGGTGTACCGAAGCCTCACCCTGCTGGTAGCACTGTGAACCCCCAGGTGCATCGGGATATTGGGGATATTGTCTACAGAGGAGATCGGTGAAGCTTGCGTCCTGCATTGCAGCAGCCCAGTAAAAATCATGCGTGCCACTCCAGTCAGGTGTCTACTACGTGTAGTCAACGATGTCCTTAGGATGAGTCGATGCTGCAGGCAGAGGTGTCATCGTAGTCTGAGGAGGCTGTGTCCATTGCGGGTCCTGTGAACCTAATGTACACTGCTCGGGCTTAGGAGCCTACATTCACTCCTCGTCCTCAGCACTAGAACGTGATACATGATGCTCTAAAGCTGAAGGTGCCTTTCACGACTATGCCCAAATGGGTTCATCACGGGTACTGGACGAGCGCCTACTATGGGAGGCATAGGACGAGTCTATGGATGGTAGATCGTACCCCCTCTAACGTGGGGCACAACCACCAAGACCACGTATAGTGAACAAGAAGTGGGACCCTCTCATCCTCATATAGTCCCAGAGAGGGTTTGGATCCCTCCGCGTTGATGACCCACTTGCTTTCCCACAAACTTGCTCCGCCTGCGCATGCATCTCGTACGCCTCTTAGGTCTATATAGGATGAGGGTCATATCAGAAATACAGAGGTTTAACCAATAAAAATCATTATAAGTATCGTATCACTTACTACAACATGAAGAAGGCGTGATCCTCGAGGAAGGGACTGGGGGTCGACTCTAAAAGTCTACTGAGTAAGGTGTCACACGTGTATGGATAATACCACGAAAGGTACTCCCAGTACGTGGCATTGTTATATTGTCCAGCAGGAACGATGAAATCTGTCGCAACTGACTCAGTCTACCTATGTATGTGCTTGACATTCACGAATGCCCAATTTTGCATACCTCCGCCCTCCTGTGCGCTCCTCCTGTATATGACATAAACAATTATAATTTATTAACATAGATCACCTATGGTACTAATGCTACCTACAATAATACACTTACTCGTGTGCCCATCCGGCGTCTCATGGGGGAGGTAGTGGCACCACTGGTCGGAGCCCGAACAACCTCTGTACACGCTTAGGAGAACATACTTCCACATTGTTCATGTACAACAAGAAGCACTTGGTCATCTATAAGTCTAAGTCACGCCAACAAGAGGATGTGATGATCTCTCCAGTCGCAATTTCAGCCACTTGTACCATACACCATGGATCCCACTCCACACGATCAACGCTGAGGATGTCCAGATCACTGATCACCCAAAAGTAGCTACAATGGTCTTGTTGTTGGATCCATCAAAGCCTGGCATGAATCCACCGATATCCCATCATAGACCTCATGTCATCTGCAATGCTATCAGAGATGGGGACTGGATAGTAGCTCTTGAGCACTCAAGGCCAACAAACCGAGAGGTACTCCCAGCAAGGGGTGGACGGAAAGCTTGAAGCTCTCAAGTCAGCTCAGCTCAGAGCTGGCTTGGCTCAGCTCGGATTAGCTCCTTGTATTTTTTAATGAGTTGAGCCAACATTTTAGCTCATTTTGTTAACGAGCTAGCCCAAGCTAGCTCGTGAGCCAACTCAAGAGCCTAGCAAGCCAATCCCAATTAGCCAGCCCACCTAAAACCTAAGCACTGCTCCACGTGACCACACCCTAGCTTAATGCATCGGCAATGTCCTTTTCCCTAGCCGTCGTCCCCTCCAGCCCTCCATGACGTGCCACATGTAGCCCTTGATGTTAGCACGCCGTGCCACGTACAACCCTCAATGTCGCACCGCCCAGCTCCTGACACCCGAAGTGGTTGCATGGGGTCTAATTATACTATTTATCATATTGTCAGGTTCCATGACCTGATTGTGTCATTTTGCACATTGTTGTGGGCAATTGCACATTTGTTTCTTGATCGTTGTGCTGAATTTGTGTCTATCCAATTGGTTTTGATCAAGGAGCTGATGAAGGTGGATGGGCTCACAAATAGTGTTGGTGCAGTACACGACATCGCAACATAGCACCTCGTAGTGCAGCTCACCCTAAGGGTCCCTGCAACTCACTATGTCAAGCACGGTCGTGTCAGTGACCACCAGGGATAGCAGCGATTATGTTTGGTTTGCGAGCCTAACGAGCTGGCTCGCGAGTTGGACTAAGCCGAGTCTAGACTATCTGTTAGCTCGGTTTTAAAATGAGCCAAGCCAAGCTAGCTCGTTAGCATAATGAGCTAGACTAAGCCAAGCCGAGCCAGCTCGTTATCCACCCCTACTCTCAGCTCTATAGCTGTAAGAGGTGTAGATAGCTTGTAACATATCCTTTCTTCTTTGACCGCTGGGTTACAACAAACAATCCTCTGTAGGTTGCAACCAGCATAGCAGATCCCCAATCGTAAGATGTCGGCTCATAAGGACGTGATGCGAGCTGACTCACTAACCATACAATATGTGGGACGACATAATCGCATGTCATGTTGTAGAACATGATCCCTTTCAGCAGGACATACAAGTAAACCTCATAGTGATGCATAACTATAGCCTCGTCTGCATTCGGTGGGCATGGACCGAACTACGGTAGCTCATAAATGCAGGTAATGGAGATCCCAACATCCTTCATGTGATATTACACACAAAACCTAAGATGTAGATGGTCAATAAAGCTTGAATAGCACTACAACATTTGAAGTGCATTGCATAACAAATAATTATCTACCCTCAACGTAACCCTTCTACTGCTCCTTTGATGGTCGCGAAACTACTAACGGGGTGCCCCTGATTGGTAGCCCAGTCAGCATGGTCACGTCCCTCAATGTTACAGCTATCTTGCCAAAAGGAAAGTGGAACATGTGTGTCTCAGGACACCATCGGTCAATGAGACCTGTGAGCAATGGCCCCTCAATCAGTGGGAGAGGTGTCCTGCTACCGCCCGCCATAGGAGCTCCGACGATCATGAGAGCGAAAGGTAGTAATCCTACCCGTGTGAGTGCCTCGTGGAATCATGGGTCTACTCTTTAATCGTGTTGACACTCTAGGCTCGCAACGAAAGCAACTGCAAAAGGTATCCAATACACGTACTGAGTTAGTAGCAAATTATCATGGCAATTAAGAAGCACATATAATCGTTGTACCTGCTGGCCTGTGAAAATCATCCTTCTCCTGTGGTTCTCATCGTACCGCTGCAAAAAGAGCTTGGGAGATCACCATGAGCAAAGACAATAATTTCAAGCTTCCTGGTTCAATAAATAGGTGAATAACAAATTAGAATATATTGTAAGCTTCATAGTTCAATTAATAGATGAATAACAAGTTGCATGGTTCAATAAAAAAATATCATCGGTGATGCCAGTACCATATGATATATTATAAAATAAGTAGTACAACTAAGATGTGAATAACAATCTAGAATGCAAACCATGTCTGCGAATAACTTCAAAGAACAAACTAAATTGCAACAACCCTAATACAGTATAATACGATAGTGGCATGATAGTTTATTATCGGGTCAGGCAAGTCCTCCTATCATGGCCAAGTTATTTGCAAAGTTTGCACTTGCGTAGGTTGTCAACAGCATTTGCTTCATCCATGTCACCTTTCAGCCTTGTGGATCTAGACCTTCCAGGATCCGTGCGTCGTGCTCAGGGATAAAATACCCACTTAGGCCCCTCAAACGCTTTGTACCTCCTTCCGATGTTGAAGGATCGCATCTTTAGAAGCCATGTGCTCGTCAATGCATTTATCGTGAAGTACGGTGATACATATTGTGATCCGCCGTTGCCTCCTATGTCCCTACAAGAGGCTAAGACACGCGAGCACAGGATATGGTGCACTTTTGGCTTATTGCATATGCACTTCACCTTGTGAGGCCTAAGTTGGCATTGTTGCACGATGTCCCCTGCGTTATACCCTGAAGCATACCTACGGTGGCACATAACCTTGAATTCAATATTTGTCAGGTCATAGATCCTCGTCCGATGAAAGTGTGTCTTTTTACTCCTTTTGGATATGATTGCCTTCACCTTACGTGCGAACCGGGTGCTGCACTTCATAGCAGCATTATCATGGTCTCGAAAGTAGTCCACCATTCTATAAAATGTGAGCTCAATGATGACACAAAATGGGAGGCCCTGTACTCCCTTTAGGATATTATTGAACGGCTCGGCTATGTTCGTTGTCATGATGGTGTACCTAGCATGGGATACAATAATTTTAGAATGCATATTTGCATAAGAAAGGATAAAATACGATCATTAAAATTCTATGTGCTAACCTGGTATTGTCAATGTCATTGATTCGGGCCCAACGCTCTGCTAGCTTGCCTGTTATCCATTGGCTAAATGTAGCACGTGAACGGCTAACGATAGTTTGGCCCCTAATAATTTGTGTCTACAGATGGTCCTCATGTGCTTTCTGCTCTACCATCATTTTGCGATTTGTCTCATTTAACTCTCTCTATATCTCGTTGAACTTCGTCTGCTGGTTCTGAAGACACAACCCTTTGAATCTCTTTACAAGAGACTTGCTGTGATATCTTGAGTACAAGTTTGCAGCCAAGTGACACATGCACCATCTTATCTCCACATCAGTCCATGCAATGGAGTTTTTTGTGCTATCATGCAGCACGTCCAACACATGCAAAAGGTCTTTGTTGCGGTCTGAGATGATGCAAACTCGTTATCTATTTCCCACGACGTGTGTCCTCACCAAGGTGAGGAACCAGAGCTAGCAATCATTGTTCTCCCTCTCAACCATTGTAAAGGTGAGAGAAATGATATGATTATTTGCATCTGCCGCCATCGTTGTCATAAGGGTACCATAGTACTTGCAGCTCAAAATTGTGGCATCCACGCATACAACCGGCCTGCAATATCTGAAAGCTTCGATGCATTGTACAAAGGACCAGAATAACCTAATGAGGTGTGACGAATCGACCAAATAGTATTCCAATTAATCATCAGGATGATCATTTGTTTAATCACGACCATGATGATTAATCGGAATACCATCCCGGTAGTCCCGGCACGTGTTTTGTGCCCAAGATCGAAACACGTGCTTTTCCAACATATATCATCACAACAAAGATTAATAAAGAGCGAGTAATTAAATTGTATTGCAAATTCTTAAGCATTTAATCATTTACACAATTTAATCATATATGAACCAACAAAAGCTAGGTGAAGCTCGAGAATAAACAACAATTCACCTCTTAACCAAAACTAAAAACTACGTAGTGGAAGATTAACATATATGAACTAACAAAAGCTAGGTGAAGCCATATGCCCTTAGGCTCCACCCAAAAGCCTCGCCCCACGAGTAGTTTGCACTAGTCACTTCTGCCACCTACATCGGCGAATGTGAAATAGTCAAATACAAGCTTCTCCTCACCGGTAGAACCTGAAAAAGCAGCATGAGTACGAAGGTACTCGCAAGACTTAATCCATAATGGGTACATATAAATAACCCGACTCCAAGAAGAATGCATTAAAGAATTAGCAAGGAATCGGTCACATGGTTAAGTAACTTTCATAAGCGAAATGCAACTTGACATACACATGTGTGCATCTATACCGAACCACAGGTACCATTCTATCCTATAATCACCACAATAACACATATAACTAAAGGTGGCCAAATGGGCCAGCATGAGGCACGGCCATTTCGGCCCAGGATAGGCACAACACGGCACAACGGCTAACAGGCCAGGTCTGCACGGCACAATGGCTTGGGTCGTGCATGGGCCAGAGCCGCGGCACGACATGGCCCATTTAACTGTTTCTATTTTTGTAGTATCTTATATAATTTGTTTAGATCTACTATCATATAGGATATATGGTGCAATTGTAGTGTGTTTGACTCCCAAGTAGAAGTTTGTGTGTTCAATTCCGGGTGAAAGCAAGTTTTTGTGATTTTTTCCCATTTTTTGCAGACTCATGGGCTGACAGGCCAAAAAGGTCATCGGGCCTACCGTACTGTGGGCCTGCACGACACGGCCTGGTCTTAAGTGGGCCGTGCCTGGGCTGGACTCACGGCACGTGGGTCGGCACGGCACGACCCGTTTAGCTAACGGGCCTAAATGGGCTATGCCTCAATGGGCCTATGCCAAGCCGAGCCCGTAACGCCCATTTGGCCACCTCTGCATGTAACTGCAACCATAATAAGCATATATGTAAATAGAACCATCTCAACCATAACCCAACATGCTATACCACACCATCACACATTCGTGACTCTACGACCGATACGGATGGACAAAAGCATACTCATGACTGAGAGCGTGGCAATTCGAATTGATTTTACACCCCGCAGGGGGGGTACAACTTTACCCACACAACCCGGGTCCATCATCTTGGACCGTTTCTCATACCCGGAACTACCCACTTGTATATGCCCTCGTGGTAAGATGCTTACCTTGCTGCTCTAGTGGTTGCCTATACTCCCGGCGCAACACTCACAGAATTCTAGTAGATTGGCATCGCCTTCACTCGCTAGGACCATCAGCGTAACGCTCTCTAAACGAGTCAAAAATGCATTGCATAAAGAAACAAATGGTGGAAAAGTGTGCATATGATGCATGCTTGAATATTAGTAGAGCACCGTGGTTCCAAAATATTTGTAAAAGACCACCAAATGATTAGGTTTTCGAAGTTTGAAACCCCAGACAAGGTAACCTAACTACACACAGCCTTGCATGGATGACTATCAGACCAACATGGAGGTGATGGTCTGACCGTTGACCTACAGAAGGTTTTGGCTCTTGGCAGTCAGACCGGCGCTAGTGGTGGTATTACCGCGAGACCCTGTCGGCGCCACTTTGCGAGGTCATCGGCGAAAGCTCCAATGAAACCTTTGACCACGAAGTGTACCAAAATACTCTTTGGCACTAGTAGAGTATTTTTAAAGTAATTTGGACAATATTCACCAAGCTAAACTCAAAATACCCCAGGGATAAGCCCTAGGATAGGGTTAAGCTTGGATCTAAATGGAATGAGGATCAATTTGAGCTCGGGAACGTCTCACCTTAGTGTAGGGAAGCCTTTTATTGGAGGAGATCACTCCCAGGAAGCTCTGATTTGGAGATTGAGCTCTGGGTGGTTTAGGGCTTGAGGTGGAAGAAATGAGCATAGAAACTTCCCCGATGAAGAGGATGAAGGGGATGAGCTCGAGGAAGCCTTCGGGGAGCTCGAGGAAGCTCCCTCCGTCGATCTCCGGTCGTCTTGGACGTCTAGGTGATCTCTTCCTCTCTCTTGGTGTGGGCGAAGGAGTGAGTGAGAGTGAGAGTGTGATAGAGTTGGCCGATTTCCTTAAGCGGAGCCTCTGCGCTGTGGCGGTCAAACCGTGGGATGGTCGATCGGATAGCGAGAAGCCCACATGGTAAGCCTATGTGGCTGCCCCCTGGCGGTTAGACCGTGGGGAATCTCGGTCAGACGGGAGAGCGGTATTGTGCTGAAAACTTGATTCTATTCCCTTTTTCTAATCTTCTTCATCTCCAAGGAATTTAGGGTTTTCCTAAAAGGCTTAAACTACCTCCAAGTACTTTTGAAACATGTTTAAACTCAAGTTATCAAAAGAATAGCTAAATATAATTCCATGATGATTATGAATGCTTAATTACGTGATTAGCATTTTGGGACGTGATGACCCCTCCCCCCTTAAAAAGAATCTTGACCCGAGATTCGGCGAACACAGGGAAAAGGTGATGGTGATGAAGTGGAAGGGAATCTCCCACAAATGAAAAAGAACTTTATTGAAATTCCTCGGTTGAATGAAATGATAGTTATTGAGCATTCACATGAACTTGCAGTCAGACCACAGCTAGACTCAGTCAGACCGCAGCTTGGTTAGACCACGGGGATGGTGCTTAGACCAAAATCTATACAGAGAGTTTTGGTGTCAGACTGATGTTATGTTAGCGGTCAGACCGCCTGGGAACAGAGAGCTTTGGGTTCTAAACGCCTCTGAAGGTCAGATCGGCAGACCAACAGCAGTCAGACCGCTAGGAGTATGGTCCTCCGAGTTGGACAATTTCTAAGTGCAATCCTTTGGGAACAAACTCTCCATTCAACATGGTGATAATTATAGACATGTGAGACGCTCCAATTATGCAAAATTACAATGACATTTACATGTTCTCAAAAAGTTCAGGATATTCAGAGCGGATTTTATCCTTACGCTCCTAAGTTGCTTCATCCTCGGTGTGGATACTCCATTGGAATTTGATGAACTTAATAGAGTGTCATCGAGTCTTGCGTTCTGCTTCATCCAAGGTTCGAATTTGTTGCTCGCAATATGAGAGATCTGGTTGCAATTCTTGATTTGCAACCCCAACGACTTCGGTTAGAATTTGAAGGCATTTCTTCAGTTGTGAGACATTAAATACGTTGTGGATATCAGAGAGGGACAGAGGTAGGTCCAATCAAAAGGCCACCCCTTCACGCCAAGCAATGATTTGAAAAGGCCCTACATATCAGGGTGCTAGCTTCCCTCTGACTTGAAAGCGTCGAACTCCTTTGAGAGGAGAAACCTTGAGATATACAAAGTCTCGAATATCAAACACAAGTTCTCATCCACAGCAGTCCGCATAGCTCTTCTGTCGGGACTAAACCGTGAGGAGACACTTGTGAATAGCCAGAACATGCTCTTCTGCCGCTTTAAATGGTGACATTTTAATGCTCGACTGATAACTGTTGTTGTAGAAGAATTCGGCAAATGGCAAGTAAATTTCTCACCTCTTCCCATATGTGAGAGCACAATATTGCAACATATCTTCTAAAACCTGATTCACTCACTCAGTTTGACCATCAGTTTGAGGGTGATAGGCGATGCTATGGAAGAGCTCGGTTCCCATAGCTTCATAAAGGCTCCTCCAGAAATGTGAGGTAAACTAAGTGCCTCAAACGGAGATAATCTTTCTCATACCCGGAACTACTCACTTGCACATGTCCCTATGGCACCAGGATTACCGCGAGCGTGTCCGGACACCTTCGGCTCCTCGCCACCTTGCTTCTTCTTTATTTTTCTTACGCGTCGTAGGGCGACAAGCATCAGCATGGCGTATGATACTCCGCTCATTCGTCCATTATCCGAATATGTGGTTATACAGAAAGTGCTAAAGCCAATGACACCGACGGACGATGCTTAAACGATGCAAGCAGTCTATGGCATCTGGGCTCCTCTCTCGACCTACCACAAACATCGCCCACATCTTGCCTCATCCTCACATCTCATACAACTCGCATAATTGTCATTGTGTTTGTAAACAATAAGTAAGCCCTAACCTCGCAAACAACGGTTGAACCATCGCTCGACTTCTACCGAGGATCTATGCATTGCTAAGCATTTCGAATAACTCTTAAGTTAGACATCAACAATATTATCAAGGCTACAAGGATATGGATCATCAACAACTAGAGGTAGAGGTAATGCAAATCAACATAGGTTCTACCCATCTAACCCGACAATGGCCCCACTATTCATGCAAACATACATAAAGCATAATTTATTAAGTTATACAATATAAGATCCAAAGTAATAGGTTTAGTATGCTAAGATATTTGCCTTGCTGCTCTGGCGGTTGCCTGATACTCCCAGTGCAGCAATCATAGAACTCTGGTTTGGCGTCGTCTTCACTCGCTAGGACCATTGGCGTAATGCTCTCTAAACGAGTCAAGAATGCATTGCATAAACAAACAAATGGTGGCAAAGTGTGCATATGATGCATGCTTGAATATTAGTAGAGCACCGTGGTTCAAAAATAATTGTAAAAGACCACCAAATGATTACGGTTCCAAAGTTTGAAACCCCGGATAAGGTAACATAAGTACACACAGCCTTGCATGGCTGACGGTCAGACCGACATAGAGGTGGCAGTTTGACCGTCAGCCTACAGAAGGTTTTGGCGCCTGGCGGTCAGACCACCGTTTGGTGGTCCGACTTGCCCTAGTGGTGACCACCACTAGGGCCAGTCTGACCGCAAGACCCTGCTAGCGCCACTTTACGAAGCCATCGGTGAAGGCTCCAGTGAAACCTTTGACCAAGAAGAGTACCAAAATGCTCTATGGGACTAGTGGAGTGATTCTAAAGTGATTTGGACAATATTCACCGAGCTAAACTCAAAATACCCCATGGATAAGCCCTAAGTTAGGGTTAATCTTGGGTCTAAATGGAATTGGGATCGATTAGAGCTTGGGAACGACAAGAAAATGGTAGGGGATATCTCACCTTAGCGTGGGGAAGCCTTCTATTGGAGGGGATCACTCTGGGGAAGCTCTTATTTAGAGATTGGGCTCCGAGTGGTTTGGGGCTTGAGGTGGAAGAAACGAGCATAGAACTCCCCTGACAAAGAGGATGAAGGGGATGAGCTCAAGGAAGCCTCCGGTGAGCTCTAGGAAGCTCCCTTCATCGATCTTCAGTCGTCGTGGACGTATAGGTGATCTCTCCCTCTCCCTTGGTGTGGGTGGAGTGAGTGAGAGTGAGAGTGTGAGGGAGAGTGAGTATGAGAGAGTTGGCCGATTTCCTTAAGTGAAGCCTCTACGCTGTGGCGGTCAGACTGTGGGATGGGCCAGTCAGACCGCGGGAATCCCACGTGGCCATCCTACATGGGTACCCCTGGCGGTTACACTGTAGGAAATCCTAGTCAGACCACGAGAGTGGTCTTGTGCTGCAAACTTGATTCTATTTCCTTTTTCTACTCTTCTTCATCTCCAAGGCATTTAGAATTTTCCTAAAGGACCTTAAACTATCTCCAAATACTTTTGAAACACGTTTAAACTCAAGTTATCAAATGAATACACATATACTTAATGTCATGATGGTTATGAATGCTTAATCACATGATTAGCGTTTTGGGACGTGACATGAGGTATCGGTTAGTGCTGTTGTATGACCCATCCTCTAGCCTGATCGGCTCATCCGTCATGGCCCACAGAATCCCTGGATTCGTCATGGTAATCTTTTGTAATAGCCTCAAGCATTGTTGTAAGACTCTTCGAAGCTTCCAAATAGCATCTTCAATGCCTTCTACTTCACTCGTCATACAGTGCGGTAATTGATCAGCATACTTGTCTTAGTTTGCATTTCCCGCATAATCGATTTTAGCGACAAACATATGTTCGTGCCAACAAAGGTGATGAGGAGTTGGGCTATGAGCCTCGCATCAACAACGTGGCTCACATTCCTAACAGTCTCTTAACTGCATGTATGTGGGGTGTGTCTACTGATCACAAAATAGTTCTTGTATTTCAACTTATTTACTCGCACGAAGTAAGGACAGTTTGGGTGCTTGATACACCTAACCTCATACTCTGTAGGGTTAGATCATAGTTGTGGTCCATTCTTGCCATAATAGCATAGCTGCTAATAAGTGGATGACCTCCCCTTGTTACGAAACCGTTGCCCGACGTGGATGTTGCTATTCTGGTATCCGCAGTTAGATAAGGTGTTATACTCAGCGACGGCACAATCCAGCAGTCCAACACCACGAAAGTATTGGATTGTCGGTACCAGATCATCGTTATTAGCAGCTTCTTCATCCATGCTATCACCTACTTATCGTCCATGCATCCTGCATCTACCTCAGAAGAGTCCACTCCAGCTCTCTCTACCGAAACTGCCTCTCCAACATGCTGTCCCTCCTCTTTATGCATCACATGCTGCCCTAATCCTTCCACGCTAGTCACTACATCACCTTGCACCAGTCGTGGCACTATATTTACGTACACCCCTATTTCAAAGTTCTCCAATACCTTGCATGAGTACAGAGGTCATGCGTTGTTCCTTCTCATCTTGAACAACATACGAACAACAATCGAGCTGTTTGGAACAAGCCATAGCTGCACACCCTCCAAGACAACGGTATGGAACTGTTGGTTCACACGCAAAAGGCTCATAACATATGATTTCAGACCATCTAGATCAATAGATAGCTCAACTGGACTCTATATGTGCTGGCAGTTCTGAATTGTTACGAGCCTTCCGTGCAAAATTGCGGAACGTTCTCTATAATAAATATGAAAAGTCATTTCATATCTACTAAACAAACGTATATGTAATAAAATAACTACTTAGATGTATATATGATACATAACTAATTGTTACATGTTAGTAAATTAACAATGCTAATTAAACCATCAATATTGAATTCAAATAAAATTATTAATATTTAAGATTGAATTAAAATATTTAATAAGCATTACCTAAGTATTAATATATAACTATTATGATTAAATATTTAATAAGTATTAATGCTTTTTTTTGGCTAAAATTGACTTTGTAAATTTTCAATTTGATAATTTATTTTAATTAAATCATTCTGCCCAACCCAAGTTTTTGAATCTTTCTGAAAATTATTTCCTTTTTTCTTTTTCTTATTTTCCTTTATTTTCTCTTATTGCACCGACACCCTACTTACATCTATGGAGAGCATGCATGCACTAGGCTATCACCCTACGCCACCACTTGCATAAAGTGCCACCCGGAGGGGAGGCATCCATGGCCATGTGAAGCCCATCATCATACATATTTGCTGCTGCTCACACTATTTTTCACGGTTTTACTAAATCTAAGTGATTAAACTAATTAACCAAACTAATTGAATTAACCAAACTAATTGAATTAATCAAATTAATTTGATAAAACTAATTAATTCGATTAATTATATAACTATAATAACTCTGATTAATTTACGTAAATACTCTAATTTATATAATTAAATTAAACAAATAATCTAATTACTCTTATCTATCAAATTAATATAATTAATCAAATATAATTTAACAGACTGAATAATCTACTTACACTAATTATTATTATTAATCTAAGTAAATTAAATATATGATCTAAATACTTACTGTAACTCCCGATGTTGCTCCTCAAGTTACTCCTCTCCTATTGCTGCTCCTCTCCTCACGCTGCTTCTCGTCTTCTCACGCTGCTACTCCTTCTCACCTCGCGCTGTTGCTCCTATCATCTCTTCTCGTGCTGCTGCTCTCAACTGAAGCCCGTTGTCATTATATAGCAAAAAACGGCAGCAACGTGTGGGTTGTAAAGGCGCGAGGACAGCAACGCGTGGGCTACAAAGCGTGACAAAAACAGCATGCAGGAGCAGTGACAAGATGCAAGACGCAACAAGACCTGGCAGTTTTAGGTAACGTGGCCAGCACGCAAGACACAAGACAGTATACAGTGCTATATTTGACATCTCATGTGCCGAATATAGGCCATTTTTGGTAACTCAGGTGTCAAATACGATGCACACTGGAGTATTCGGCACCTCGGGTGGTGAAAACGATCAGGCCACCCTTTTCGGTGCCTCACGTATTGAAATCTGGTTTTCAATGAACAAAATGTCAAATATTAATACTAAATTTATAAATATATCGATATATTATTTATTTTAGTAAATACGGTGTTATATATATCTATTTTTGAATTTTTGCTATGATAAAATGGTCCGACTAGTGATGTAACAACCTTGGAAGCAAAGTCAAAAGGTAAGTAGGACACGAGAGCACCAAAGCCAAGCTGACAGTGTTGTTACTCGTCGACGGTCGGCACGCTGCTGGCGCTGCGCCTGGCGCTGCTGAACTGCCCCGTCACGGTCCGGCCGACGAACTTGCCGGCCTTGCTGAGGCCACTGCCGAACGCGCCGATGCCGGAGCCCACGGCGCCGATGCCCGTGCCCACCAGTCCCACGCCCGAGCCGGCCGCGCTGATGCCCGTGCCGGCCGCGGTGCCGGCCGCCGCGACGCCCGTGCCGGCCACGTTGGTGACCGTGGACGCCATCCCACTGGCAGCGTCCGCAGCGCCGCTGACGGCCGCCGTCTCGCCCTTCCCCTTCCGCCGCGCCTCCACGGCCCGCTTCTCCAGCTCCAGCGCCTCCAGGGCCTCCGCCTTGGTGAACGGGTGGTAGAGCACCTGCATTAGCTTACAAATCAGCGTCAAACAACTCGACTTCTTGCTACGAACTAAACACGAACGCGGAAACAGCGGGGTGGAGATCGATTGATCTTTCCTTGATGGTGAGCACGCCCCTGTCCTTCTTGTCCTTGACCTTGGTCGTGTCCAGGGACGACAGCAGCTGCAGGTTCACCTCCTGCACCGTCTCCATCTCCAGGTCGCTCAGAGGCAGCTTAGCGATGCCCAGCCGCTTGTCTTGCTTCAGCTTGTCCTCGTCAAACACCTGAAACCCCAGCGAAAATGAGACCACTTGCTCCATACACTTCATTTCGTTTCTCCTGCGTTCTATCTGAGAGCGAGTGGTTCTTCTACCTCAAGAACGAGAGACTGCGTCTCCTTGTCCTCGGCGATCAGCTCGAACGTCTCGTTCCATTCCGGGTTCAGGTTGTCGTCGATGACCCTGGTCTTCTCCTTGAACATTGGGCGTATGAACAGGACCACGTACGGGTCGGATTTGCCGATGAGCTCCTTGTTCTTGAGAGAATCCGCGCGCGCCACGGTGACGGTGAGTTTCCCTTGCGGCATCAGCTCGAGATCACTGCACAAGAGCACCGGAACCTGTCATTCTTACTTGCACGATTTTCGAGTGGACAGATCAACGAACTTTTTGTGACAGGTTTGGGACTCGTAATTGTGGGTGTAGAATGGGCAGATTATGTAAACCTTATGTCGATGTCGACTCCGCCCAGAGGAACAACGATTCTGTGTGGCCATTGGAGCATGTCAGTGATCAGTGATGCCACTGTATCCTACAGAAAAGTAACAGGCAAATGGGATGCTTTTTTACTTCTGAAACTTTGCAGACAAAAATAAAACCAAGAAAGGAAAAACAAAAGGAAAGGGAAATTCATTGCATACGTCAATCATGTCTGAAAGTCCAGGCATCGCAGTCAGGCTTCCTCCGACCGCCTTCAGTATGTAGTCGATTCTTGGTTTTGGCTGCAATTGTAGAAAACCATACACTTCAGAAACAAATATGATACTACAGTGAAACAAATACTATTCATGGCAGATTAAGATAAAACAAATTATATATGACGTTTATATGAAGTCAGTAAGCGACATCTCTGACGACAAAGAGTCTTCAAATTAGAATTCAACGGGTAATCCTAAGAGAGGACTTTGAGTAGTTATAGGGAGCACACCTCTGCCAGAAGAGCAACAACAGCAGCAGAGATGCATGGTATCTCTTCTGACAATTGGAAGACAACACGGATAATGGTGTAGACCTGAAGGTTCTTAAACTGTATACATACATACAGAATAAATATGGGAACTGTTAGGTTAATATACTGGATGTAAAGACAACACTCGCAGTACAAATGCAAGTTGTTGTACTACATGCAAAAAAATAAAATTTAAATGATCAGCTTTTACTTTGCCCAAGCTGGAATTACTGATATCAATCCAAATGGTAAATTATTGTATATGAGTAGTTTCTGTCATGTAAAAATTGCAACCCTTTTTTATAGAAATAAAATGGGAAACTGAAGGTAATCCCCTCTTTTGACAGGCTTGCGTGGCAACGTGCAAACCTGAATGGGAAGTGAAGCAACAAGTGTTTCAACTGCGAGAATAATATTGGGATCCCCACCCCACCGGAAGTCGATGTCCATTGTAATTTGCCCTTTCTTGAAGCTCTGGATCCGAATGCCTGAACACAGAATAGCATAAATCAGATCAAGATTTAAGAAGAACGCATTACTGTGAAATTGACACCACTTTGTCTATTCAACCTTCAATTTTCGGCGGAACAGTCCCTAGTGACAGTCTGCTGAACTTCAGTGAGGATATCCCTGGCGGTCGATAATCGTCAAGCAGCGGCTCGACAGAATCTCTGATGACCATAGTTGCTGCCTGTAGTCAGATATAGCTACAAATCAGAACATATGTCGACAGCAAAGAGGTAAGATGCCCCCGTTACTTGAAATTAAAGTGACTTCATTCTAAATCTATGGGATTCCCCCATGAAGTTTTTCTAAAAGAACTAATGGAGGTTACTTGTACGTACCTCTTCAACAAAGGGCCAAAGCTTGCTCAACTGTTTGTTAAGCCATTTAACCTGACAGCAAAACCAAAGCACACAATAATATGAATCAAGTTAAACATGCAAGCAAGACATCAAGCGGATATTACTCTTTGAAAAACGACAACACGCTGTGGGATCTTGAACGCTCATTTTCTAAGTTTTGAATGCTGAAGAATTTTGAAACTTCAGATATGGACTGCAAATGTCTTCTCTCTAAATTAAGAGGAGACAAATGCTGACAGCTTTTCACGCCCTTGGTAAAATTACGCTGTAGACAATGCAACAATAGTGCGACAAGCCACAGCCAGCACAGCCGCTAGTTAGAAATTAGCTCCTCTAAAAGACACTGCTTGTAAGATCTTCATGGAATGTTTTATAGGATGTTTCTCAGAATTTACGATAATAATATCAATTAATAGGAACATCAACAGAGTGTCAGTAAAGCAACATTTCACCTGTTCATATTCTGGGAATGATATCCATTCAGGGAGATTTTCTCCGCATATTTTCTTCAAATCATCGCGGTGGAGAGATCCAAGTGAATTGATATCAGCGGCCTGTTTCAAAATGTATTAATCTGAAAATTATCTCAAACTAACATGTGCTTACCAGACTACAAAAACTTAGCATCAATTTGCAAGCCATTTGATTAACAATATAAAAATTAACCATTCTATAAACTCAGATGGAATAAATTTACAATGATGCAACGCCGGCTTGCAAAAGACTTGTGCAACACAAATCACTCACAAAGAAACATGAACCATGTTCTAAGTCTGAATCTCTCAGGTGATTCAACGCATTTCGTCAAACCAAACATATCCACCGACTTTTTTTTCCCTTAGGCAATCGGAGTTTACTGACCAAAACCGTATCACAATTGGTATCATATCAGAAGGAAAATCAAGAACAAAAATAACAGAACGCGCGCACACCAAGATCAAAACTTTTCATGATCGCATTCATAGATCAAATCCTAATGATGAAGTCGCACTTGCCTTGACACTGCGTTTGGCGGCGCGGCGAGCCATGGCTCGCGACCAGCCGGCGATCAGGGCGATGCCGACGATCATCCCCATTACGACTCCCGAAATGAACCCCATTTCTCGTCTCCCTTCTCAATGTGCCAAGAAAGAGAAGGAAAAGGTGGGAAAAGAAATGGATCAAATGACAATGGCGTAGACAAGTCTCGGATGAAATTGGTGACAAATCTCTCTCCAAATTCGTTTTACTGCTAACGCCACATGTGGGCCGATTTTTTCGCGTGCAATAGTAACAATAAAGGGGGGAGAGAGAGAGAGAGAGAGAGAGAGAGAGAGAGAGAGAGAGAGAGAGAGAGGCAGACGCGCGATTGGTGAGAAGGTTGTCACGACGAACTTTGCATGGCTGGATCTGTGCATGTCTTTTAGGCAATAACCCTAGAGATTAGTTCTCGGTGAGCCTTCGATTCCACGGGACCAAAGCCGGCCATTGGAAAGTCCAATTGTGCAGCACATGGGCTATCCGGCTAAAAACCAGAGTTCAGTTTCCACCAACTAGGTTGGTTGGGTTATTTTGTGGATTTCCAATTACAACTTTTTAAATTAAAACTTGTGAAATGTGGTTTGTTAATTTTTTTCTCGAATACACAGGAGAATTGAGCATCATTGTATTAAACAAAAAATTATAAATTACATCAAAGCCCACAAATGACTAAATGAGCCGGACAACGCGGAGCGATGCTCACGCTAAGCAAGACACGATAGATTGTAATTTACAAACCAAATTACAACCTAGAGCGAAAGAGTTAGCCGACTACTCGCAGAGCAGACAACCGAGATGGCGAGCCCCTGCCAAGCTCCATATCCTGAGCTCCTGCTTGAGTCGATCAACAACCTGCGGCAGGGAAGAACACAAGTCGTCGAAGGCCCTCGCATTGCGCTCCTTCCAGAATGGTCTGTGAACCTTAAAATGATTGAACTAGCAAATTGTCCCTACGCCTAAAAGAAGTTCAAAGGCAGCGGCAAGGCTGTGGTTGATGTTATTGTAAGTAGTGTCAATTGGCTAGTGTCATTGCTAATAGTTTTTTTTTTTACCTTGTAATCTACATGAAAGTTTTGTTTGGAGATGAATATTCTCACGGGACCATTGTAGAAACTTCACACATGAGGACCAAATTCAGGGTCGTTTAACCAAAAGCCCAGATAAAAGTCGTACTGAGAAGATTAGAAATATCGAGAGAAATGCTCGTAATTTGACATGGACATATCAGCACATAATTCAAGGAGGCAACTAGCACAGTAGCCTTCTTAGATTCCAAGCCGTACGAAACTGTATCTCATGATCCAGTTTAGAGCCGAGTGTCTGATTACGGCGCTGTGCTGGTCCGAAGATCCTTAATTTCAGGACACACACTGTCTTCCTGATCTAACACTAGCTTAGCTACCTCGCTTTCAGATTAACATATCACTAACCTTATCTTGTCTGCTCAAGGCAAACAATAGGTCGGATAAGAGCTATTGAATCTGCTGATTCTCACGTGCTCAAAGTCTCCAAGCAAAACATTCACTGAACATACCAACACAATAGCAAGTTGAGCGAAAAATAGAAAAAGGTCATTGCACATGGACAAAAAGAGCCTTTGTCTCGTTCACCTTTTTCACTTTGTTGGAAAAAGGGAGAAAGGACAGTGCTTGAGATACTCGAGAGAGAACAAAGTGTCACTCAGATTATCATCCTAGTACGAGTCTGTGTTTGTTCCAAGCCTGTAAAGTATCATGTGCACAGTATTATATTCCTAGCTCTGCCTGACAATGTGGCATTGCAAAGCATCCTAGCCTGCATGTAAGAGCCCAGCGATTTGGTTCGGCTCATCTTCACACTTGAAAACGCCTAATCCAAGGATCACTACGCAGGGAAAACCTGAAGTCTGAAGAGGCGTAGTGCCGCAAACACAAGTGCTTGGATTGCAAGAAACGTGGTTACTAGTTCCAATGGTGTACCCGGTCAGGATGACGAGACTTGTCCACGCTCAATTTTGCGCGAAAAGAAAGCCCAATGATTTTATGTAGGCTGCTGGGAACAGCAATTCTTGCGTCGCTAAGATACGGCTGATGCTAGGTTCGAGAAGTATGAGCAACCTGGACAAGTAAAGTAGGTTCCGTTTGGGACACATGAAAATTTCAAAAAAACAGTTCGATTCTCAGCTGAACAAAAAGGTTCACATTCTGTATAGGGTTAATTAAATCTATGCCATTATAAATACGCATGTTTCAGAAAATGACATTATAAAGATTGAAATTGAACCGGTGTCATTATAATTTATGATTTCTTTAAGATATGCCATTTTGAGGATTTTTAACCAAACTGCTCCAATTTTCTTCTTCTCACCGCTGCAACGAGGAAATCCTCTGGTGTGTTATTCACCCTCACCCTCATCGTTGTGCTCCTCCTCCTCTCATTGTCACCCTCCACCATCCCTTTGCCCACCACCGCCACAGCAGGCCCAATGGCCCACCTCCTCCCCTCCCTTACAGGCCTCTCCCTCCGCTACCCCCCCCCCCCTCGTCAACTCCACCACCCACCTCTCCTGGCGCCTCCTTCGTCCGAGTCCACCATCCCCATGACTCCCAGGCTCACATTGATGTGCAACAGCACCTCGCCACCTGCACCCACCATCTCCACTAGGAGCCAAACAGCCCCCTCCCTAGGCACCCCGACCACCATCACCGTGGCGCCCTCCATGAGCCCGCACGGGATCCTGGCACTCCCAGTGCGCAGATCCCCTTCCACGGTAGCCGGGCAGCCCACGCCATGATCACGAGTTCCTTCGTCATTGGCAGCGGCGGCGAGGGACAGGGTGAGGTTGTGCCAGGTGGTGGCGACCTCGAGGATGCCTGCAGCGGTTCCCGGGAGCGCGCATGAGCGAAAGAGGAGTGGGTGGATGAGGTGTCAGGAGAGGTGGACGGTGGAGTTGGCAGGGGAGGGTATAGGAGAGAGAGGCCTGGGAGGGAGGGAGGGGTGGGCCAATGTGCCTATCATGGCGGTGGCGAGCGAAGGGATGGTGGAGGGCGACAGCGAGACGAGGAGCACAGCAGCGAGGGTGAGGATGAACAGCAAGCTGAAGCATTTCCTTATTGCAGTGGTGAGAAGAAGAAGAGAGGGGCAGTTTGGTCCAAAAATTCTCAAAATGACATATCTCACCAAAATCGCAAATTATAATGGCACTGGTCCGATTTCAACCTTTGTAATGGCATTTTTCAAAACATGCATATTTATAATGACACATATTGAATTAACCCTTTTGTATAAGGGCTTTTACAATGTATTTTGCGCAAAAGGTTATATTCATGACTCGGCAAACTTTATTTTTGTGTGTACTTGGTAACAGGCGATGGATTTTGGATGGATCCCCCATGGCATAGCATTCATGCTAATCGTAGGGCCATAGCCACAACTAACACCTGCAGAAACTACAAATCATGACCATTGTTTGACCACATCCTACGGTCAATCTATATGTTGACCGTTAGACCCCCCCCCCCCCACACACACATCGGATTCATTAAATTCGCTCTTTACTCCCCTGCTCAATCCAATCCTACATTCCTACCAACAAATACATGCGCCGCCCTTCGCCAGCTTGCTCTCGCCTCCAACCATCACTCTCTCTCTCTCTCCATCTTCATTAAGGATGGCAACTTAGCACATGGGTTCGGATACCTATGAATTCTGCGTATGATGAATTCAGATTTGGGCTTCATTTTTCACCCACATGCATGTTGAGTTGGGTACTTGGGATGATCGAGTCAAGCTCGGATTTTAAGTTTCATCTGCGAGTGCCCATCGGTCACCTTAAACAGTGAACTATAGTCCACTAAGCTTAGTACATCGGCCATTCACCCAGCCCACTAAGTAAGAACTCAAAGCCACCCTGACCCTATTCAGTCATTCCACATGTCACCTCCGCACACTATCGCCACCACCACGCGCTACTGCTATCGCCACGCGTCGTTGGCTCCATCGGCGGTTGGATTTGATGGCATCCAAGGGGCCGCCCTCCCCTCCGAGGGTGCGCTGATTTGGGGCTACCGAGAGAGGGAGAGTGAGAGAGAGAGAGCGCTGGTTTAAGGTTGTTGTCCAAGCAGATCTGGTATTCTTTCTGTTGTCCAAGCTGCTAAAAATACTCCTTCTGTTTTGTAATACTTGACACTTTAGATTATTTTTTTCTTTCCCAAATACTTGGCACTCCACACATCCCAACGTATGTTTTCCAATTTTGCCCTTTGATCAAACTCCACCTCGTTAATTGTGCAATTCAATTTCTACCACACAAATACAGAGCACTCTCTGGATTCAAACGCTTCTAAGCTTTGTCTCTCACGTGCTAAAGAATGTTTTCTCCCGGCTACTGATCGTATTGATTAAGCAAATGTTTTGACTAAACAGTGGTACAAGAAATACAATTGCAACGCATGCAAGTATCAACACAAAACTCCATATTTTTATTTGAACAAAATTAAACGTATGTGGCATTATATGATGCGCAAGTCACGTTAACGCTAACAAAAGCTAGATGGTTTTGCTAACTCAGCGCAGATTACATATTTACATGGACCAAAATTCTCTTTACCTACACCTACATGCTTCATACTTCCATTTACATAGACCAAAAGACATGTGCTCACACAGGACGTACACAATCTAAAAACTTCTCTTTGTAGACACCCACACCCATATGGTTCTAGTAACAAAGATTACATATGTTCTAGATCTATAAGGATATCTATTTTAAGAAAAATACTGTCTTCTGAACATTTTTAAAGCTGATGAAGAAAAGCACCATCGTAAGCTTATCCATTAAGTTGCCTACATACCTCTTTGTGAGATCATGTGTGATTAAAACATTGGAACATTGGTTTTGTGCTAAAAATATTGGAACATTGAAATATAAATTTTAGTGAAAGAAAAAGGAAATTGTTTGTGTGCATGTGCATGCGTGCGTGTGGTTATTTGTGTGTGTGCAGGGAGCATTTGCTAGGGGAGGCTCAGTGATGCTGGGAGCGGCATGCAGCCCGAGGCTCAACGATGCTTGGCGTGGGCAGCTGGTTTACGTGCGGTCAGAGAGGCACGGCGGCGACAGTGCGCGTGGAACAGCGCAGCCAGCCCAAGGCAGTGCGTGCAGTACGGCCTAGCGCCGGCATGGTGCGGCTCACGTGGACGCGTGGAGGTGTGTTGGCTTGCTTCGGTGCTTGCAGCAGCACACGACGCGGGTGGCCCAGAGGAGCTGCGGCTCGAAATTTTTTTTATTTATTTTTATTTTTATTTTTTAATATTTACAAAATTACACATCTGTTTCAATAAAATACAAGAATATGCTACCGTCACCCGTTTATAAGACGAGACCTTATGAGCCCCACCGCTTAGAAGATTAAAAAAATTCAAAAAACATGATCAGACAACATGTTGCTCATTCAGCGGGCGAGATGATTAAAAAATTTGAAAATACAACATATCGTCCAATGAACGTGCGAGACATTGGTCTCGCTCATTCATCGCACTAGCTCGTGTTCACTTGGCTTCCCTATGAATGTGCTTCCTTGCTTATGTATGTTTATACGTGTATCTTTTTTTTTTATTTAACTCTTAATTTTATCTAGAAGTATAATGGTGGTTCAAAAAATCTAAATATTTTATAAGTAAACTAGAGCTCACTAGCAACCTATTTTAATTGGTTTGATAAAAAAAAAGACTAAGTCAATGTTTAATTAAAATTCTCCAAATAAGTCTACTTTTAATTTCTAGCAAATTTTAATGCTCAAATAAATTCTCAAAAATTATGAAAAAATCACTAATATTCTTCTCATGTGATGTACTAATTTATAAAAATATTTTCAACCCTATATTATTTGGTGAAAAAATGAGTTCATTCGTATACTCCATTTACATGCATTTTTATCATTTCATGTGATATTCTCTTTTTAATTCAATTTGAATTCAAACAAATTCAAACGTGTGCAAATTCATCCAAATGCTGCACAATCAAGGGGTAAGTTCATTAAATGCTGCACAAAGGATTAGTGATGGCGGACCACGGCATACGAGGCTTTTGTTGATACCTGTATAAGTTGCCAACATTAATGAAAGATCAAAGCTAACAACAAATCTAAGAGTCATGAATAGAGGCTACCAACCTGCAGCTCATTTCATGCCTCCTAAATGGATCTCCAAAATCGAGCATGCTAACATGCAAGAGGGGCACTTCATTGTCCAAAGTTGTAGGTCCATACAACACCATAGTTTCTAAAGCATTGTGACATCATAGACATTCACCACAATATCCTGATTATCAGCAAGTTTGCTCAGCAAATTCTCCCCAAGTGTCTCCACATCAAAGGCTCCACCAAGATGTATCTGTTAGCAAGAAATTTGATCATATTTGATCACAATAACTAAATAGATGCATACTAGTGGACAACAACATCAAATTATTCTCATCGAAATAAGAATAGACTAGTGGACAATACATAATTTTGATTTCAGAGAGGCAAATTGCAAACAATCTGCAACGTGTAGACATGTCTTATATTGCTAAATGAATCATCGACACACTATGCCTATTTTTAAAAAGGAAACTTCTTGTTCCTATTACCTAGTGGTAGAAAGTAATGAGCACACACATCTTCTCCATGTTTTAGACTTACAACATGTTATTTGATATGTCAAGGACTATGGTGTTTCTCAAAGAACCACCAATGTGATAATAAGATATTGTATAGTCAAATTATTTTGCACATCAATTCGTATTTGTGACATCATAGACATTCATCACAATTCACCCCTTGATTGTGCAGCATTTGGATGAATTTTGTGCATGTTTGAATTTGTTTGAATTCAAATTGAATTAAAAAGAGAATATCACATGAAATGATAAAAATGCATATAAATGTAGCATTACGAATGAATTCACTTTTTACCAAATAATCTAGGGTTGAAAGTATTTTTATAAATTAGTATATCACATGAGAAGAATATTGGTGAATTTTTCATGATTTTTGGGAATTTATTTGAGGCATTAAAAATTACTAGAAATTATAAAAGTAGACTTATTTGGAGAATTTTAATTAAATATTGACTTAGGTTTTTTTATCAAACCAATTAAAATGGGTTGCTAGTGAGCTCTAGTTTGCTTATGAAAATATTTAGAATTTTTGAACCAACATTGTACTTCTAGATAAAATCGAGAGTTAAATAAAAAAAAATGAAGACACACGTACAAACATACACAACTAAGGAAGCACTTACAGAGGTAAGCCAAAGCAAACATGAGCTCCCCCGCTGAATGAGTGAGAGCAAGGTCTTGCTCGTTCAGCAGGTGACATGTTGTCTTTTCAAAAAAAAAAATTAATCATCTCGCTCGTTGAACGGGTGACATGATGTCTGACCGTGTTTTTTGAATTTTTTAATCTTCTAAGCGGTGGAGCCCACAGGGTCTCGCCCGTTCATCAGGTGAGACCTTGATCTCGCTCGATGAACACGCAAAAATAGACTATTCTTGCAATTTGTTGAAATGGATGTGTAATTTTGCAAATATTACAAACTAAAAATATATAAATAAAAAAATTTGTTGTGGCTCGGGAAGCGCACATGAGCAGCCCATGGTGCGAGCCATACTAGGCACGCGGCCCAGGCAGGGCTGGAGGCATGCGGGCCATTTTCGATTCAGCTCAGTGCGATCGGGTATATAAATTGAGATCGTCTTGTGTGATGGTGAACAGAACCGAACACGACAAAAAGAGAGAGAGAGAGAGAAACACATCTAGGGTTTTTAAGATTTTGTGGAAAGATTTTTTTTTTATACTTTGTAGAAGCATCTTGTAAACACATCTACGTAATAAAGGTCAAAGTTTGCAAATCAATATATTGGTAATCTCATTCAATTCTTGATCTTTGTGTTTGTGCGCTCGATGTTGGTTCTAGATTATTATTTTTTTAAGTTTAGCCTTGGTTTGATCCAGTCAAAAGCATAAGTTAGTGATATGCAAAGTTTGATTGGTTAATTCCTCATGGATTTTACTTAATCGCAAAATTAAGGCTTAATCAATTCGCATAACCATCTGTAACAGCAAGCTTTTTCGTTAATATCTTTAGATCTAGACATCCAATTGACGTGATTCTTATTGGATTAGTTCAGAAATTTTTTCTAGTTTATTCTGTCAAAATTTGAGGTCAATCAAAGTTACGGATTTTTATCTACGTTACTTTTATTGATGAAACAGTAATCTGTTTAAAATGAGACTTAATTAGGTTTTGTAGTTAGGGAGAAGTGAAAATTTTATTTTTAGCTTCCACAATCATTCACCTCCTCTGATTGCTATTTTATTGTGATTCAATCCTACACTCTTATACCAAATTGCGATCGCACTTAATTTGCCTTGGAAGTCTACTCTCTCTTTCTAACTCATCTTTGTTAATATGAGGGATCTTGTAGTTGTTTCTGCTCTAGATAATTAGAAAAAAAAACTAGTATGAATATCATTAAGGATATTGAATTTTTTAAGTCCTTTAACTTATTTTTTAATGCCTTTTGTTGCTTATTAATCAATTTAAGAAGTTCTTCTTGAGTTGGAGAATTCTTATCGTATTCATCATCACTTATATCGTTTTTCATACCTTTAGCCATAAGGCACTTGTGAGATGATGATTTACATGATGATGATTTCGAGGAAAACTTCTTTTAAAGGAGTGGATGGTGAGACTCTCGTCGCTGAAATCTTTATCTTCACTCATCTATCTTGCTATACTTGCAAATGATTTATCTCTTCCCCTTATCTCCCTCTTCTTAATCTTAGTCTTCTTCTTTTACTTGATATAATCAATTGTGTTGACTATATTTTCAATTGAGATTGGGTCTCCACTTGTGAGATGAGCTTGATGACCTTGGGAGCCATCTCTTCATCATTTGAGCTGCTTTGTTCATCATCTTCATAGCTTTCATCATCTTCATCACTTGAACTTGACTCTTGCTTTTATCTCCTCATCTTCTCTTTTGTATGTGAGCATAGAGTTTGCTTGCTTGTGAGAGCAAGTTTTTTGACGTTGGATGAAGAAGAAGTTTTCACCCCCATGTTTATTATCATTTTACGAATGGTGATCTTACCGATTACTTGGCTTGTAGTCATCTTCTTAATGTCACTCTTATCATAGATGATGGAGACTGTCAACTTGTTTTTTGAAAGAATAGCTTGAAATATCTTTCTCACCACTTGATTGTCTCCAATTTATGTCAATCCTAGTTCATTGATCTTATTGACAAGAATATTCAATTATGAGTATATGTCATTAGCATTTTCATAGGCAAGTTGTTTAATGTTATTGAGCTTGGAGACTAGCACATGATATTTCTCAATGCGCACATCATTTGTGTATTCATGTATTTCAATAAAACTAATTTAAATATCATGTGTATTGGTGAGAGAATAAACATGATTATATGCATCAACACATAAAAATGATAAAAAGATACTCTTCGCTAATGCATCGCATTGCCTCTATTTGTTTGTGAAGCGTTGCATCATCCTTTCATCGGTGAGTCTCCAAACATCTAAACTTTTGGCTTGATGAAAATAAGTTGTTAGAATTTTTCATCGAGGAAAATTAGTGTCATCGAAATATGAAGCGCTATAGGTATTCATCCTAACCCCAGACGTTACAACTCTAGATGATTAAACCTATCAAGAGCACGATGCTCTGATACCAGCTATAAAGATCGGTTATGTCATAAGAAGTGGGTGAATTAGAACATTAAAACTAATCAATTCCTAAAACTTCATAAGATAAATCTATATCAATTTTTATTTTTATCTATATATGCTCTAGATTTATCTAGTGTGTCTACTCTACCGTTCAAAAGAGATTGTAATCTATCTAGAAAGGTAAATTGTAAGTATTTAAATACGAAAAAGTAAACGAGGTAGAGAGACCAAACTATGTACAAAAGATTTTTATTCTACAGTATTAATGACATAAATATCACCCTTAGTCCACGTTAGAGCAACCACCTAGGTTATAGCTCCCGGACGGCACCTGGTCCCTACACCCGCCCTGAGCCTTCATGGCCTCTATCATGACAAGCTGCAAAGTCATGAATAACCGATTTGACAATGTTGGTGAATATTCTTAAAATGCTTGCTCAACACAGTAGTAACAAGAGAATGCACTGTTCTTGCAATCTTCTTATATTGAATGGCCTAAATAGCTGTAAAGAAACCCAAATCAAGGATATTGAAGTCTCACGAATTCGGTGGTTGACAAATTACTTGTATATTGAGTCCACCTTGCCGTGCCACTTCACAAAATAGAGGGTCACTTGGATCAATATGAGGGTGGGCATTATCCTGCTGGATAAATATTGGTTTCCCAGCATCTTCACTTGGCCACTTTGCTCGAATTGCAGGTAGAACATTCTCAGTTATAAAGGACCTGATCACCTCTTTTGTAAAAGATGTAATAGGCTTCATTTCTAAGGTCCAAGCGACGTGGTTTTTACTTGACCTTTTAGCGGCTTTATACGTAACTAAAGGAAAACATCTTATTTTCTCATTAAAAGTACAATTTCCTTGACTATCCATTCTTGGATGAGCAATAGCACATAGAAACATTACCTTGGGATAAAGTTTTTGCTTTTGCATGTTCGATGAGGCTCTACTTCATCGGGAAGAATATAATATATGTCAACCTTTCTTGTAAGATAAAACCATTTTTTATCTATATAAATAATATTGGAGAACTCCTAAAAAATTGGGTCTATGTGGATGCTAGTTGGGTCCAGCATGAAAATGCACCACTGTAGTCTTCCTATCTTATTCTTGTCCTTCAACAAAGGCTTTATGCTATTCGAGTGATGCTTTATAAGACCTTTCTTCTTGATCCTCCCGACTGTGCTTTTGCTAACTTTCAAGTGGCCTCACAAATCATCTAGTGGTGTTCTCTTTGACATAGGAACACCATACAGCAAGCTCAGATCAATGAGAGTTCTCTTGCGGTCACAGTTGGACCTTTTCTTTGAAACATCAATAGGATCACCCTATTTGAAACAACGATTTCCAAGTTGCCATATGTGCCTAACTGTCCGTTTACTTACATCGCATGTAATTGCAATCTTTGCTATGATATCTCCAGTAAGCTTCCCTTTAATACGAATACTTCTCAACACCAAAGATTCATACATTTCCTTCCTCCTATTATTTGGGAGTTCCTTCTTGCAACGGTATTAAATTGCACGAGCTGAATAAATGACAAGGAAAAATGTTGTGGACATGTGGAATCGGAGAAAAAAATTATCTAGCATTGTAATTGTATACTTCTCATCAAGAACTTTTGAAAAGTATTACATAGCCACAACGAAAGATCCAATTTTGCCTAATATTGTTCATTGAAATGTAGATAAATTATTCGATCAACTAGTACCAATTCATATAATCAGCAAGTAAATACTCCTATCGAGCAATTAATGTGACTAGAAACAGAACGTGAAATCATCACAACACTAAGAAACGAACATGAGTAATAGCAAAAGACAGGCGACGAGCTAGGAAATTGGACATGAGCAAAGTATGCAATGATGAATGCACTAACACTACCACCGTCTAGCCTCGATTTATGGGGGATGCTACAGATCAGGAGCTTGGCAAGAGGGCTGGGATGCAGAAGGTAAGGAGGATGGCAAGGCAACAGAGGAGAATGATACGGACTCGCCAGCAGCTCCGACGAGGAATACGGGCAGCGGAAGCAGTAGAGAAAAGCAAAGGATGACATAATACTTTGTAGGATAGCAGGGGAACTTGCGAACTTACCATCCGAAGGTGTCCATCCTTGAGTACCTTCTTCCTCTATTTCTTATGGGATCACATTCAAATCAATATCTGCATAAACTCTTCGGCCATAATCTTGACGAGGAGCTTCCAACTCCATTTCTTCATGAGGCACAACATTCAAGTCAATTGCTCTCAAAACTACTTGTCCATAATCTTCACACCTAGCGCTGTCTAGGTTGTCCTCTGCGATTCCTCCTCCTTCATCTTCATGGAGATCCATGTTGAGGTCAAGTGGAGCTAATGAGCTATGCAAGTCTTTTGAGGCAAGTTGGTTATTGTCAATATGGAAAATAAAGGGTTGCACACGGGGTTTAGGAGAAGATATCAGAATCTCCCATGTTTAAGCACCAAATATGTTTTGGACGGATATTTCAAATTTCGGACTAAAGCTACGCAGGAGCTATGGCACCAAGCAAAAATCATTCTACAGTGTCCTTCCTCAAATATCAAGAATGTAACAAGCCAAACCATTAGTAGGCACAACATGTAGGGGTGCAATCGAATCGGATACTGACAGATATCGCTGATTCTATATCATATCCTATATTTTTTTCTCGAAGTTGGATCAGACATGGATAGTATTGGATATAGATATCGGTCATCCTATATTTGCTTCAGACTCCTTCGGACGGTCAGATAGATAGAATTTTTTTACTTCATTTGCATCCTCACACGTCACATTAAATAGTATATAGGTGCAATTATTATTTATCTACAGATGTATAACAATCTATCTATATATTATAATATTTTTAAGTGAAATTATAATAGGTTTTCTTGTAATATATAATATTTAGATATTTTAAATACTTTGAATATCAAATTAAATATAGATGGATAATGCCGAACAGTGTCGAACACTATATTGATCATATTAATTCAGTCAAAAATCCTTACCTAAAGTTATGTGTTTGGTAAAAAAAATACTATATAGTACTAAATGAGGGAGTATCTCTCATCTCTCAATTGATTAATTCGTCCACCAAATCTCTCACTAGTTTATGCTCTGCTCCATGTGTTGGGTCCCGTGCACTGCTTTCTCTCGACAACCTGCGCTCGCAGCGGAGGAGAGAGACTAAACAGACCTCTGAGCTTTTGTTTTGCCGAGCCTTGACGGCGCTGAGTGAAAACTCAACGGGTGCGAGTTAAGTATTAGTTTTCGCTCGTTTACCATATTAGGTTCGGATCAACCTGAGACTAGCCGATTTGAGATCGGATAGTTTTGCTCCACCGATCCCAATCCGACCTGTTAACATCCCTACTCTATCTATATCCACCCCCACCACGTCGCTATCTACGCTATGCAGATCTTGTGCGCTCCACCCACCCACTGACAGTTGGCCATGGACTTAATGGACCCCACTTACCAGAGGCCTAGGATTCTCCCCTACTCTCTAATCCATGGGAGTACCGGAGAGGTGCACACACGCATCTGAGAAATGGCGAAAAGCCAACCCACTTTTCGCCTCAGTCCGTTGCTTCGCTTTGCGGTGCTCCGCTTGTCTTTTCCCCTCCGCCCCGGCCCCCGCCGCTAAACCTCCCCCCGCCCGCGATGCCCTCGCGGCAGCCTCCGCCGCCCTCCCCCTCCCCGTCTCCGGCCGCCGCCGCCGCGGACGCCTTCGTTGGCGACGTCCGATCCCGCGGGCGTCGCCACCCCCCGGTGGCCTCCGCGGCCGCGGCGGGGGCATCGGCCGCGGCGGCAGCGCTGATCTTAGTGGCTTTCGTCGCGGTGCTGTTGTGGAGGATGAGGAGGGGGAGGAAGCGGGCCGCCGGGGCGGGGACTGGGGCGGTGCAGCCGGCGGCCGCACTGCGGAGGCTGTCGTACCAGCAGCTGCGGCGCGCCACGGGCTTCTTCGCGGCGGGGAGCAAGCTGGGACAGGGTGGGTTCGGCCCGGTCTTCCGCGGCGCGCTGCCCAGGTCGGGGCAGCCCGTGGCCGTGAAGGTCATGGACGCCGCGGGGTCCCTCCAGGGCGAGCGCGAGTTCCACAATGAGCTCTCCCTCGCGTCCCACCTCCTCGGCTGCGCCGCCCCAGCCCACGGGGGCGGGGTGCCCTCCATCCTCCTCCCGTTTGCGTACTCGCTCTCCGCGCAGCCTCGCCGCCGCCGGATGATGCTGGTGTACGAGCTCATGCCCAACGGGTCACTGCAGGACGCGCTGCTCGGGAAGAGGTGCCCCGAGCTGGTGGCCGAGTGGCCGCGCCGGCTCGCCATCGCCCGCGACGTGGCCGCCGCGCTCCACTACCTCCATTCCGTCGTGCAGCCGCCCGTGATCCATGGAGACGTGAAGCCGAGCAACGTGTTACTGGATGGCGAGCTCCGTGCCCGCCTCGCGGATTTCGGCCTCGCGCGGATCAGGTCTGAGGAAGAGGAAGAGTTGGAGAGCGGTGCGATTGGTGGCAATGCGAATGGGAACGGCAATCCCGGCGACGGATGTGATGATGATGTGTCAGTGGCTGGCGAGAGCACAGCTGCTGTTGTAGTGAATGGGGAAGACAATGCTGCCAAGTCGCTGGAGGATGATGAGGCGTTTACCACAGCGTCTCCTGCAGAGGCCGCATCCACTTCCGGATGTGACAAGACTAGTGTTGGTAGCGGATTTAATGGCCGAAGCTGCAATGGTGGTGGTGCTGCAGCATCAGGGACTGGGAGTGACTGGTGGTGGCGTCAGGATAATGGTGGTGGTGGCGGAGGCGGTGTTAAGGACTATGTGATGGAATGGATTAGATCGGAAATCAAGAAGGAGCGGCCAAAGAGCGATTGGATTGCGGGATCATCTGCAATCACCCCTGTTACTTCTACAGAGAGGAAGAAGCCAAAGCGTAGGGCACGCGAGTGGTGGCGTGAGGAGTATGCTGAGGAGCTCACTAAGAAGCAAAAACGGCGGATGCTTGCTAAGTCGAAGAGTGACGCTGGTGTGATGTCTGGTATGCAGTGGTGGGAGAGGGATTGTGACTTAGAGGAGAAGGGGCATTCAAGGTGGAGAATGATGAAAAGCTGGAGCCGGAGGAGCAGCAATGGGAATGGCAGCATCGGTTGGTGGGTGGACGGTGTGAGAAGGAGCAGCAGGGATTGGGCTAGTGGGGAGTTTGTGCCCAAGAGTGGTGGAGCAGTGAGCAGCACGCCGAGCATGCGTGGCACAGTCTGCTATGTGGCTCCTGAGTATGGCGGTGGAGGGCCTCTATCAGAGAAATGTGACATTTACAGCTTTGGTGTGCTGTTGTTAGTTCTTATATCTGGACGCCGCCCGCTCCAAATGACAACCTCACCAATGTCAGATTTTGAGAAAGCGAGTCTCATTTCATGGGCGAGGCATCTTGCTCAAGTTGGCCGCTTACTTGATCTTGTAGACCCTGCGCTGCGGGATGTTGATCGAGACCAAGCACTACTATGCATTACTGTTGCACTCCTTTGCATCCAGCGGTCACCAGCTCGACGCCCATCAAGCACAGAGGTGCTTGAAATGCTCGCTGGTGAGGGTGAGCCACCACGTCTTCCAATAGAGTTCTCGCCATCGCCTCCTGGTGGGTTCCCCTTTAAGTCCCGCAAGAAAGGTCGGCGAGTTTAGTTTGTTGGTTAGATGAAAAAGGTAGTGTCAGCCTTCTATTGTTATGCTTGTTTCTTCGTGTACACCACTTCTAATTTATATGTTTAATTGATTGGTGTGTAAAGATCTTGATGGGACAAAACAGTGCCAATTTGGTTCAGATTTGACAAGAACTGCTGCGTTCCATTAATCAATTGGATTGTCATAGTTTGGTAATTCTTTGTGCCAACTCATTTTCTATCCATTTAATCAATTGATTTCAAAAACCTCCGAATTTCAGTCCAAATTGACTAGAACTGTGTCCCCATTAATCACATGCTTAGTTGTAGTTTGGTTAAGAATAGGAGTGCCATGCTTGATTGGATGCTAGACGATCATATAAGAATACTGTGGGCTGGAATCTTTCCTTTTTTTTCTTCTTTCTGCTGGTTGATTGGGAAACATGTTGCTTTGGACATGTTTTGGATGTAGTGCCCTGCCGGGCCCTCTGAGCGCAGCGTGTACTTCCCCATCTTTGACAACTATTTTCTTCTAAACAAGCATGCACACTTGCGTGATGGTTTCAAGCTTTCCATGTTCACCATTCCCTTTCACTTTTTCTTTGCACTGAGATGGCACTGTCACTTTTCTCCAGAGTATATTCTACGTGGTTGCTGGCTTCAAACAGCTTCAAAAACAAAAATCAAGCAGGCCACTGTACTATCTAAAAAAGGCCTTTTGTCATGCTTGCTAGTGTGGTCATGGTTTTGGTACAAAAAAACAGTAGTTTAGGCATATGCCACTAAAGTGAGCTCGGCTGTCTCAAGTCTGAACCTGGGATATGATTCTGGGTTATGTTTTAGCAAGGACTACCAATGATGGGTATGCAAAGTCCAAGCTGGTAGGCACTACTAGAATCCATGAATTTTTCCTTATACATGAAAGTATTTTAATGAATTCTTGTAGTTGTACTGTTGAAACTACTCTGTACATCGGATGGTATGTATAATTTCAACTTGCTTGCTAATTCCGCCCTTTTGCGGTTCTTTACTTTGTTATGCATTCATTCAATCTTTCCTGGTGGTTGGTTCCTTGAATGGAAAACAAATGGAAACTCAAACCATTAACATGCTAAGATATTAAGGCTGTGTTTGTTTGAGCTTCTGCTTTTGAGTTTTTCTGAAAAGTTGTGTTTTTGACTTGTCTGAAAAGCTACTTTTGGAAATAAACTGTTGGCTTCTACAATAAATTTTTGGCTTCTCAGCATATAGCTTCTCAAAAAAGCACATCTCAGCGAGCTTCTCAGCTTTAGTTCATTTTCCTCAGAAGCAGGCTTCTGGAGAGGAGAAGCCACTTCTCCAGAACCTCGTTTGTTCTGGCTTCTGGCTTCTGCCAGTAGCAGAAGCAGAACCAGAACCAGCAAACAAACACGGCCTAAGGTTTAGACTTCAGCGCATTTGAAGAAAAAAATTTATTAACCAGATAAGGGTTGCCCATTTACTGAGAGCATCTTGACACAGTGATCAAATCTTGGTGGATTAAGTTATATGAAAGTTGTGACTTGTGACCAATGGAAGGTAGTCTGGTCTGTGTTTCTCAGGAGCGATATACAATTATCTTAAAGTAAAAGGCTTTGTTGTTGCTGTTGTAATCAACTTTTCGTATCAATGGTACAGAAACAACTGGTCGGACGATGTCATAAAGGGGTATTATACGGAAGCTGTTGCGATATGCATCTGTGGGCAAATTGATATTGATTAGGAAGATGACATTGTTCTCAATCCCTTGATTATGTAAGGGTGTAAGTAGGACTCTACTGTTGCTAACTGCCTAACTGGTGACCATTGCAAATTGATACAAGAAGACCCAGCAGGTGAAAATTTTAAACTTATTACAAACTGATCATTTCTCCAGTTCAGTTTATGCTGCTGTTAGGTCAATTACAATTGAGAGGATGAACAAAAGAGGAAATTTTGCCTTGGGGCAAACAGCAGGTCTGTGAATGCTTTCCTATATCCAGCTTTAACCTGTTTGTTAAATCATTGTTGATTCTGGGGTGATTCTTGAATAGTCAAATGTTTGTGCTGATTGCTTAGTTGCTTTGCTCATAGAGTTTTGCTGATGTCATTATTAACAAATAACCCTTCCATGAGAATAGTACCATCGTCATTTTTTTTATCAAATCAATGTGTTGTCGTAGTTCTCCCACAATAAAAGCGAAAAAACATCAATCATGCTTGTACTGTGATTTTCTATGAGCTTTGATGATTCGACGTGTTGGGTTATCCTAATCTTTATCTACTCAGTTAAAGTTGCATGCATTTATTCCAGCCCTTTGCATTTATCATCATCAATTATCATTCAGTTATGAGCTGTTTTCTGAGGTCTGGAGGATCATCAATCCAACGAACAAAAGGAACTTTAGCATTAAAATGCATATCAAGAACATTTCGTGCACTGCTGCTGTTACCCAATGCAGGGGAGAACAGAAGTGAAAGAACAAAAAGAGTGAGCAGGAAGTAGAGTGAAAAAATAAACAGACAAGAGGCAGCTTGAGTTGCTAATAAAGTCAGTCAGTACGAGAGAAAAATCTATTTTGTTGCACTGAGCCATAAATAATCTGCATCAAGAAATATCTGTTACACTGTTGTATTCTGCATTTCTAAAAAGAACTATATGATTTTCAGATATAAAGATGACATGCTATTCTAGAGGGGCGTAACACTATAACAGCATATACAGGTGGTTAAATTTGTATGTTCACTTGTATTCCTTCCGAAGGAGGATATAGTTACGGCCGTTGGTCTTAAGCATGTGAGAAATTTTCCTCAGAATGGCAGTAAATTCTTTCTTGTCCTGCAGCACGAAAATAGAAGACGTCAAAATATTGAACATGCACTAGCAATGTATCACTGACTGAAATGGATCGGCGATAATCCCGAATTACTATGAGAAAACTTAAAATGTACTGGAACGCATTAAGAACGAAAGGCATCACAAAGCTGAAGCAGACTACCTCTTGAGTTTTTATTCTAGACTTAAACCTAGACACCAGATCTTGGGATGTGACAGGTGCAACTGCATGAAGTACTGTCCTGACTTCCTCCTCTGTAATGGGTGATGAGTTTGTGGTGCTTGCTGAAAGAGATGCTTCTGAAGATGGTTCCAAAGAAGGCAGGGTTTCATCCTTAACAACCGATGTTTTGGTTTCCTATACCAAATACGACAATTTTAAGAGAGAGAATATGGTGCAATGCATTAATAGATGGTTGAAACTTAAATTTCACATGTAAGTGCAAAGGGAAGAAATTACATACAGGTTCCATCTTTATCTTTTTGGAGGCTGCACCATTAGAAATATTTGCATCATCACCCCCTGGTCTCCTCTTTTGAGTGGATTGATATGCAGGTGTAGTGCTCTGAGCATGCACTGGCAGTGTTGGTTTAGCAGGGTTGTTATCCCCTGGTTCACTTTTGGGTTGAACCATTTGTTTTGGAGCAAGTACTGGCGATGGTGGCTCATCTTCCTGTTGGATGAAACAACAACAAAGATGAATTTTATTCCACAAGATTGCTTGTGCTTGTGCAATTCACACCCTTTACAGCATATGCAAATTCTAAGAGGATTGGTGATCCTTACATCTGTGTCTTTGTCGTCATTGTCAGACTCATCTTGCCCAGCAGCTCGCCGGAGCAGCTTTTTTAGTTCCTGACCGGACTTGCTCAGGTTGCCGCTGCCGCCTAGTTCATTCTCGTTGTCATCCTGTGTGTACTATGATCAGGAAGTCACATTTGAAATCTATCGATGTTAGTTCTGGTAAATGCGGCAGCATCTGCAGATCTAGTAAACAGCGTACTGGCAGCATATTGCAGCAAGCGCATCATATCTTTGCATACCTGCTTAATATCTGGTGGAGCAGCCTCAGGATCAGCTAATACAGCTCTTTCCTCTGTGTCAATGTCCAGAGCCTCGTCATCATCAGTGAAGGTCTCTTCGTGCTCCCAATCGTCACCTGATAAAGAAAGGTTCCAGAATCAAGCTAAGATTCTTATTGAAGACCGAGAAACATGGGTATAGTAATATGGTATATGGTCTTTTTATTCCTACTGGTGTGAAACTTTGAATAGTTCTGTGGAATAACAGTAAAAGCATGTGCGTATACTGTATAAATATGAGCAGAATCTCAGAAAATCTGAGTATTAACAAAGTAGTAGTATTTGACCAATATACCTTTCTCAATTTCATCATCCAGATCATAGTCTCTGTCCTTTCCGCCTTCCTTGTCATCCTCCATGCCCTTTGTAGTAAGCCCATGCCTGTTTTTCCTTGCAGCTCCCTCTTCTTCGTCCTCTTCACCTTTGTCTGATTGATTCCCATCATCATTCCTATCTCCTTTATTGGGGTGGACCCCACCAGCCGCCCCTCTCTTTACATCGTCTAGCTTCTTCACATCTGAACTAAAGGCAGCAGCCCCATTTGCAGCTGCCTTCATCATCCACCGTTCATAACCAGATGCACCACTTCTCCTTCTATTCATCTTCTCTTCAGCTTCTTCCAAGGTCAGCTGTTTGTACTGCGCAATTTTACTGAAGTTATGCCTGAAAACGCATAGGAAACTGTAAGGATGCTCTGGTGAAAATAAGACAATACTAAAAAGAAATCATTTTCGGAGCTTTCTGGCACAGAGTTTGCTAAGCTGCAACTTTCAAGCGTTGCTGTCCCTTGTGGGGACTTGGCAAAATTTATAGGCTCTCATGAAGCTTACGTCTTGCTGGTATACATGTTGACATGATGGATGATCATAGTTTGTTTAAAGACAATAAAACAAAGAGGGAAGCAGACAGAGTACCAGGAACCAATTGGAACAGCATGGAACTCCTTGCCGTGCAACATCAACAAATAGTGTGTAGCCGTCGCAGACGGTGAGCCAACGGCTTGGCCTTGATACTGATATTCACCTGTCTCATCCTCCAAAATCCATGGCTTCCTGTTGCAGTATTTCTCCTGTTTTGTCAAATATGTGTGCTCATGGTTAACAGGGTAATTGTCCTTAGTTGCAATCTCCCAGAACAAGTTGCTGCATAAGGATCTTGTAACACACATTTGCCATTTGATAAACAGAATGAACTCTTTTTATGCCTTTATGATATATATATCTAACTGCATAGTAGTACTAATGTTCTATTGATCTCAGGTATTTTCTACAGCAGAACAACTACAATAGTATTTGGGCGTCCGATCGTGACTCGTTAGAGGATTAACACAGTTTCACTATGGTTCCATACATCAACAGAGGATATTCAGCATTGTCTGGTTGTGTCAAAACAGAAACAATGGTGATAATACGTGATGAGGAACCAGTACCCGCATACTCCCGGTAAGCTGCCGTCTTTGCACTTGCAGGCCATCTTTACGAAGAGACCACCTGCTCCCCGCGCTCCTCTTCTTCGAGAAGGGAGGCAAACCGGTGGTGAACCTGCCGACTGAGAGGGCCTTCTCCCCGGTGGTATCCACGCGAACAGTGTACTCCTGCGTGCCGTGGGAACAAGGAAAGTTTACGGGAAACAATACCCAAACTAATGAGTTGCATTGCCCACGCGAATGAAAGAAAGAATATGGGATTCACGGAACGGCAGTTGGGTGGTGGGTGTACCCTGATGAGGGTGGTGACGGGCGCGGCGCAGACTGCGCAGCGCCCGCGGGCGCGCGCCATGGCGGCGCCGCAGGAGTGGCAGAGGGTGGCGTGCCGGCACTCCGTGACGTAGAGATCCGACGCCGCGCCGCACGCCTCGCACGCCGCCTTCGGGACCAGGTCGGCGGCCGCGCTGCCGCTCCCCATGCTACCGCTCGGTGCTCGCTTCGTTACGTAGGGTTTCGTTTGGGCCGGTGGAACCGAAGGCGACGTGACGGCTTCACAGAAAAGGCAGGGAGGGTTCGAATCTAGTCCGTTCGGGGAAGCTGTTGCCTGTTGGTGCTTGGGTCGGTTCGCATCCTGCCGTGGGGTGAGCCGGGCGAATCAAAGCGCCGTGCGGGCCTTGCGACCCGTGGCGCGGCAGATGTGGTCGGGCTCGTGCCGCCGATGGGCTCGTAGCGGGCGGTCGGCAGAAGCGGGATCGCTCATGAAACCCCCCCCCCCCCCTCTCCTGCCAAAAAAAAAAGAGAGCGTGCGAGGTTCCGTGGTCAGCATTTGAGCTGCACCGGATTGCTCATGATTCCTTAATCACAGAGAGACCGAGTTTTTGAGCTGGTGGATTGACAGCGATTCTTTATGTCGTCATTCGATTCTGACAGGCATAGTTTGGTCTAGTCGGTTTTTTTTTTAATCTTGAACACGGCCGAGGAACTCGATCGAGAGAAGATGCGGACGCCGCCACCGCCGACGGCGAGTCTAGCTCGCTCAGGATTCTAAGCCCGGTCTCACATCCTTTAGTCTCCAATGAAGACCGGGCAATGATAAAACATCCTTAAAAAAAAGATGTGAACGCCGCCACCGCCGACCCCGAGCCTCATTTGCCCTCGCTGATCTGTGCCCTGCTCCAACTACCACGCGTGGCAACACAGGTACGCTGCACGCAGCAGAGGGAAAATAAGACACCGAGAGCGTTACACACAAACTCAGACTCTGGATCTTGTGTAGTGGTGTCTTACTCTCCGAGCAACATTTCTGCGAAAGTCGTGTGCTGAGATCTATTTTATTAGTTGTAAAGATTCAATCTAAAACACATACGTTGAGTTGAGTTATATTTATTAAAAAATAATATTTATTTGATTGTAATTGTTTGAACAAATCGAACTAATTTTCTATTGAGTTAATCGAATATGAAATTGTATGAGCAGATACTATAATTAAAATAGTAATTAATTGCTACATAAAGATAATTTTATAATACACTATATACACAACCAATCAGCCCTGTAGCTGTCGCTGTTGAAGTGCTGAACTACTAACAATGCCGGTTCTGCAGCCTTTGTGTTTTGTTTAACGCCTATAATTGGTGTTATTATTGTCACCCACAACTACCACCTAATGCGTCACGATCTGTCGATGTTTCTTCCTAAATATCGCGGCTTCCCGTGTTAATCAATTGGGCAGTGGCTACTGGCTAGTTAAAGAGAAACAAGCCAGGGTGCTGCAGCGTGCCTGGTTATCAGTCCTGCATTCATACGGTCGTGCAAGTGTGCAAGTGGTTCGATTATCTGAATTCGTATCCCCACTAGTCACTGCAGGCGCTAGATTGATACGTTTGCATGGCAAGTGAACAGGAAGACCGGAAGAGAGCATGGTGTATTGTTCTCGCCAAGACTATGCAAATATTTCTGCGTCAGAATGAATTGGGTAGTGTTTTTTTTTGTCAATGGCATGCCAAAGGTGTCGTTTGTTTTGTCGAGAAAGCTTGCTGAGTTTTCAAGTACACAGAGGGCCACTTCCGATGTGCAAAGTTATTCATTTTCATGTATATCGTATAACGTATATGAGTTTGGTAGAAGAGAAAGCAATTCCACATAACAAGTAGTACGGCAAATTTGGGAATTTAGACAACATACGTGACCGTATTTGCGAAAATAGACAACATGTCGACGTATTTGCAAATCTAGCACTCGTATTCGGTATCTCAAATACCGAAATTTGAATTTCGGAAACTGAAAATCCGAAAACACCGTATTCGGCAACTGAGGTGCCGAATACGGCACTGTGGGCCGTATTCGGCACCTCAGTTGCCGAATACGCCGGCCGACCGATTTGCCACCGCTTTTTGCTGCGTCGCATCAATCTCTTTTACGTCACATCAATCAATTTTCCCTTCCCTCCCGTGATGCTTTCGGCCGGTGCATGCATGTGTTTTTTTGGCGCCACACGCGGAGAGATCGCTGGTCTGCTGAATAAATTGAGGTCGCAGCAGCAGCAGAGCAGAGAAGGGAGAAGAGAAGGGAGCAGAGGAACGCGAGAAGCATCAGCAGAAGAGGAGCAACGCAAGCACTTAATTAGCTTTCGTACCGGTTAGTCCTTATATTACCTATTTAATACTTAGGTTAGTAATATTATTTAGAGTAATTAGCTTATTTGGTTAGTCCGTTTCGAAGTAGATTAGTTTTTCAAGAGTAGATTGTTTAATCCGTTCAATTACATTTTTTTAATTATATTAATTTGATAAATTAGAGTACTTTGATTATATAAATTAGATTATTTAATTACGTTATTAGAGTACTTAGAGTTTAATTAGAGTACTTAGTTTATTTAATTAGAGTACTTAGATTATACAAATTAGATTATTTAATTACGTTATTAGATTACTTAGATTAATTAATTAGAGTACTTAGTTTATTTAATTAGATTAAATGAATTAAATTATTTGATAAATTAGAGTACTTAGATTAATTAATTATGATGCTTAGTTTGATTATATGAATTTGATTAGTCTATATAATTATATTATTTAATTAGTTTGATATCATGAATTTCTTTCAACATTGTAATTAGATTGTGTCCTTAGTATAATTATATGAATGTCCTTATCCGGTAAAATTAGAAAAAATTACGTGTACCTTTGTTTAGCAGATACAATATTATGAAGCTTGTAATATATTCTAATTTGTTGTTCACCTATTTGTTGAACCATGAAGCCTTAAATCATTATCATGGCTCATGGTGGTCTTCCCGAGCTTCTTCAGCAGCGGTACGACGAGAACCATAGGGGAAGGATGATATTCACAGGACAACAGGTACCACGTTTATATGTGCTATTTCATTGGTACGAGAATTTTGAACTAACGCTGTACATGTATTGGATAACTCATGCAGTTGGGTCCGTTACGAGCCCGGAGTGTGCACAAGATTAAGGAGTTGGACCCTCGATTCCACGAGCCACTCGCACGGGCGGGACTACTACCTTTCGCTCTCATGATGGACGGAGCTCCCATGGAGGTCGGTGGTAGGACACCTCTCCCGGCAATTGATGAGGCACTGCTCACAGGTCTCGTCGACCGCTGGCGTCCTGAGACACACACTTTCCACTTTCCTTTTGGTGAGATGGCAGTAACACTGCGGGACGTGGCCATGCTGACCGGGCTGCCAATAAGGGGTGCCCCGTTAATAGTTTCGCGACCCGCAAGGGAGCAGTGGAAGGGTTATGTTGCAGATAGGTAATTATTTGTTATGTAATGCATTTAAAATATTACAGTGCTATTAAAGCGTCATTGACCATCTGCATCTTATAGGTTTGGTGTGCAATACGACGGGAAGGATGCTGGCCTCTCCCTGTCCTGGGTTCATGGGCTGACACAGTTCGGTCCATGCCCACTGGATGCGGACGAGAATACACTTATGCAACACTATGAGGTGTACTTATACGTCCTGCTCGGAGGCATCATGTTCTGCAATACGGCAGGCGATTATGTCGTCCCACATATTGTATGGTTAGCAGCCCACCTCGCGTCACATCCTTATGAGCCTACATCTTACAGTTGGGGATCTGCAGTGTTGGCTGCAACCTACAGAGGATTGTGTGATGCAACCCAGCGAACAAAGAGGAAGGCAACCATTACAGGGTGCTTACATCTCTTACAGTTATGGAGTTGGGAGTACCTCCCGATTTCCAGACCTTGGGTGCTCAAGTGCTACTACCCAGTTCACATCTCTGATGGCATTGCAGATGACATAAGGCCAACGATGGGGTATCGGTGGATTCATGCCAGGCTAAGATGGAGTCAGCAGCAAGACCATGGTAACTACTCCAGGGTGATAAGTGACCTGGACATCCTTAGCGCTGATCTAGTGGATTGGGATCCATGGCGTATGGCACGAGTAAAAGAAATTGCAGATGGTGGACTCCTGGCATCCTCTTGTAGCCGTGACGCAGACTTATGGTTGACCACATGCTTCTTGTTGTACATGAACTGCGTGGAAGTATATTCTCCAGAACGTGTACAGAGGCAGTTCGGGTACCGACAGGTGGTGCCTGTTCCAGCACCATGTGACGCCGGACGGGCGCATGAGTAAGTGTGTTATTGTATGTTGCCTTAGTACATTGGTTATCCATGTTAACAAATTATAACTGTTTATGTCACGTACAGGTGGAGCTCAAAGGGGGGCGGAGGCACGCAGGACTGGGCATCCAAGAATGCCGAGTACATACGGAGGTGGACAGAATCAGCTGCGGTGGATGTCATCATTACTGCTGGACAATACGACGAGGCCACGTACTGGGACTACCTTGCTTGGTACCGTCCGCGCACGCGTGCCACCTTACTCAGCGGACCTGTACAGCCGGGCCCCAGACCCTTCCCCGAGGATCGTGCCCGCCTACTTCATGTTGTGGTAAGTGATGCGTTACTTATATTGGTTTTCTTTGGAAAATCTGTGTATTACTGACATGTCCCTCATCTTATACAGACTGAAGAGGCGTATGAGATGCATACGCAAGCGGATCAACCTTTTGGGGAACCAAGCAGGTCATCATCGCAGAGGGATCGTAACCCTCTCCGGGAGTACATGAGGACAAGAGGATCCCGCTTCCTAAACGCTATACGTGGTCTAGGTGGGTGTGCCCCGCAATGGAGGGGGTACGACCAACATGCCATGGACCCGTCTCGTGCCTCCCACAGCAGGCGGTCCTCCCACAGCAGGCGATCATCCAGTGCTCGTGAGGAACCCGTCCGGTCAGAATCACGACATACATCTTCAGCTTCGGCGCGTCATGTCTCATGTTCCGGTGCTGAGGCCGAGGAGTGCACGCAGCCTCCTGCGCCCGAGCAGGTTACGCTGGGTTCACTAGCACCTCCGGCTACGATGACACCTCCGACTGCAGCATCTACTCATCAGGAGGACGTCGTTGACTACACGCAGCAGACCCCTTGCTGGAGCGACCCTAATGCTTTTGACTGGGGTGCTGCAATGCATGCGACCGCCACCTTCACTGATCTACTCGGCGGACAGTCCTCCTATGATCTCAATGAACCTGGAAGTTCACATTGGTACCAGCATGGCGAGCCTTCGGCACACTGGACTCCATCGGAGCACGTTCTAGGGCCGTCCACACTTCCGCACGAGGATCCTTCGGCATGGTACATGCAGAGCCGAGTAAGCGGGGCGGGATACACGTTCGGTGGGGTTCCCACAGGGCAGGCAGATGATGATGAAGACGACCAAGGGCACGCAAGGCAGGGGCCTGCGCAGGCTGCTGGGATGAGAGCCACACACCCGCCAGACGCTTACACGCCTGGAGATTGTGTGAGGCATCGTCGCCGTTGAGTAGCCAGGACAATTTGTCATGACACATGTATTATTGATTTTAATGTCGAGGTCATCCCTATTATGTCTTATTCACTGTATTGTTAATTTAAGAAATTCTCAGTACAGAGGAAACAATAGTAGTTGTAAAGCATAAGTAGCATGGAACCCGGTACAGAGGTTACACATAAAGAGCGAACAACAACAAACATTATCATGTACGATACGCCTAAAGAACATAATATCATGCCTTAAGGGAATAAAATATATAGGGTTACAATAGATGCTTAGGGCGAAGGAAAGTGGCGACGCAAATTAGCGTAAGAATTCCAGGTGCGATGGTCAAAGCTATCCGGGTAAGATAGTTGTCGTCTCCGAGGTGGTTCTGGGAAGTTGTAAAAATGAGTACGAGCAAATCCATCATCATTTTCAGGGTCATCGGTGTCCTCCGGAGATGGAAGCCTCGGAGGGCGGGGTCGTTGTGGCATGAAATCGTCGTCGTCGTCATCATCTTGAGGTTTCTCCGAGGTGGTACCACGTCCTATTTCCCTATCAGTTGTATGGCATCTCGATGTTGTGCGTGAACGTCTTCTTGCAGTGTTCCTAGAACTTTCTCCTGTATTTCTGTTCGAACGTCTAGGCATGGGGGGCATGAAATCGTCATCGTCTTCGTCCTCGTCATTATCTGGATGATTCGTAGAGGTCGCCTCTGTACCCCTTTGATTCGCTGACTGTCGTCGTCTTCTACGCGAACCAGGCATCACACCCCCGCCGAAGAGCATACACATCGTCAAGAAGTGTGAGATTTCTTTGTTGATCAACTGTTCGTCTTCCGGGAAAGCCTGACGCAGAAGAGGATCATTCGAATCAATGGAAATAAGATAAGTAGGGTGACCAAATGTTTATATGACATACCTGAATATGGGATGCATACTGGTCTGGCGACATTACTATCGTTCTTTGCCTCCTAGAGAAACCTATCACAGAAGGATGGTCGGCCAGTTCGCGGACCCTCAGATACATTTGACGCCGGTGATACAAGAGGGCCCTAAGGTCCTCGGTGGTTACACATTGGAGTGGCGCGGTTAACCTAGAACATATGGGTCTTGCATGCAATTTCGCCACGGCTTGGATTATGTTGTTCTCCTTTAACGGATCATCGTTTCCTTCGCGCACAACCTGTAAGGAGGCATTAAGTGCTATAGCGATCGTTGCAGGTGTCCATGGAAAGCCTGTACTAGAGGATCCCGCCATAGATTTCTTGCTCACTGACTACCTACGCTCTGTCTCTGCATCAAAACACGGATCCATGAATATTTAAGAAACACGAAATAAATAAATAAAATTACATTTACAATACAATGGTCATTTCTTGTCTAAAGGGGTACAGTGCAAACCACATAATGCACAATAAGTAGTACAACTAACAGGTGAATAACATTTTACAATACAAAGTCTCTAAGACAGTTCAGTTTGACAGTGGGCTGATAGTTTACTGACGGGTCGGGCAAGTCCTCCTGTCATGTCCAGGTTGTTTGCAAAGTTTGCACCTGCGAAGGCCATCAACAGCATCTGCTTCATCCATGTCACCTTGCAGCCTCGTAGATCTAGGCCTTCCCGGATCTGTGCGTCGTGCTCGTGGATAAGGTAGCCACTTAGGGCCCTCGATCGATTTGTAGTTGGTTCCGATGTTAAAGGACCGCATCTTTGGAAGCCATGTGCTTCTCAATGCATCGATCGTGAAGTACGGTGATACGTACTGTGATCCGTCATTGCCACCTATGTCCCTGCAAGCGGCTAAGACATGCGAGCACGGGATATGGTGCAGTTTTGGCTTATTGCATGTGCACTTCACCTCGTTAGGTCCAAGTTGACATTGCTGCACGGTGTCCCCGGCGCTATACCCTGAAGCATACCTACGGCGGCACATGACCTCAAAGTCATTGTTGGCCAAGTCGTAGATCCTCGACCGATGAAAGTGTGCCTTGCTCTTCCTTCTTGATATGATTTGCTCCACCTTAGGTGAAAACCGTGTGCTGCACTTCATAGCAGCATTACCACGGTCTCGAAAGTAGTCCGCCGTTCTGTAGAATGTGAGCTCAATAATGGCACACAACGGGAGGCCCCGTACTCCCTTCAGGACATTGTTGAACGCCTCCGCTATGTTCGTTGTCATGATGGAGTACCTAACATGGGATACAATAATTTTAGAATGGCTATTTGCATAAGAATCGGTACAATATGATAATTACAATTCTATGCGCTAACCTGGCACCATGAGTGTCATGGATAAGGGCCCAACGCTCCGCCGGCTTCCCCGCTATCCACTGGCTAAATGTACCACGTGAACGACTAACGATAGTTTGGCCCCCAACCATTTGCGCCCGCAGTTGATCCTCCCCTGCTTGCTGGTCTGCCATCATCTTGCGAGTGGTCTCATTTAACTCTCTCCATATCTCATTGAACTTCGCCTGCTGGTTCTGAAGACATAGCCCTTTGAATCTCTTTACAAGCGACTTGCTGCGGTACCTTGTGTACAGGTTCGCACCCAAGTGTCGCATGCACCATCTTCTCTCCACATCAGGCCATGCAATGGAGCAGTTTGTGCTATCATGCAGCACGTCCAACGCATGCAGAAGACCCTTGTTGCGGTCTGAGATGACGCAAACTCGTTCCCTATTTCCCACGACACGTGTCCTTACCAAGGTGAGGAACCACAACCAACTATCATTGTTTTCACTCTCAACCATTGCAAAGGCGAGAGGAATGATCTGATTATTTGCATCCGCCGCCATTGCTGTCATAAGGGTACCATGGAACTTGCCGCTTAGAAATGTGGCATCCACGCATACAACCGGCCTACAATGCCTGAATGCTTCGATGCATTGTCCAAAGGACCAGAATAACCTAATGAGGTATCGGTCAGTGGTGCTATATGACCCATCATCTAGCCTGATCGGCTCATCCGCCATGGCCCACTGAGTCCCTGGATTCGTCATGGCAATCTTCTGCAGCAGTCTCGGAGCATTGTTGTATGACTCTTCGAAGCTTCCAAACAGCATCTTCAACGCCTTCTGCTTCGCTCGCCACGCGGTGTGGTAATTGATAAGCATGCCAGTCTTAGTGTGCACCTCCCCCATAATCGATTTTGGCGATAAACAAATTTCTGTGCCAATAAGCGTGATGAGGAGTTGGGCTACGAACCTCGCATCAACGGCGTGGCTCACATTCCTAATAGCCTCTTCGCTGCATGTATGTGGGGTGTGTCTACTAATCACAAAATAGTTCTCATATTTCGGCTGATGTGCTCGTACGAAGTAAGGGCAATTCGGGTGCTTCGTACACCTGACCTCATACTCCGTAGGGTTAGACCGGGCGCACTTGTGGTCCCTTCTTGTTATTACAGCATAGTTGCTAATAAAGTGGATGACCTCCCCTCTGTTACGAAACTGTTGCCCGACCTGAATGTCGCTATTCTGGTATCCCCAGTTAGATAAGGTGTTATACTCAACGACGACACACTCCAGGAGCCCAGTACCACGAAAGTACTGGATCGCCGGGACCGGGTCATCATTGTCAGCAGCTTCTTCATCCCCGCTACCACCGTCTTCATTATCCATGCATCCTGCATCGACCTCACCAGGGTCCACTCTACCTCCCTCTCTACTGGAACTGCCCTCCCCGACATGCCCTCCATCCTCTTCATGCATCACCTCCTGGCTTGAGCCTTCCACAGTGGTCACTGCATCACCTTGCACCAGTCGTGACACTATGTTTACGTACACCGCCATATCAAAGTTCTCCTCCAATGCCTTGCGTGAGTACAAAGCCCATGCGTTGTTCCTACTCATCTCGAACAACGTATGGACAATGACCGAGCTATTTGGAACAAGCCGCGGCCGTACACCCTCTAAGACAACAGTATGGGACTGCTGGTTCACACGCAAAAGGCGCATAATATGTGATTTCAGGCCATCTAGATCAATAGGTACCTCAACCGAACTCTCTATGTGCTGGCAGTTCTGAATTGTTACAAGTCTCCCGTGCAAAACTGTGGGACGTTCTCCATAATAAATATGGAAAATCATACCGTATCTCCTAAATAAATATACATGTAATAAATAATAAGTACAAAAATAATACTAATTAAATAGTGCAATATACAACTAATATGCATCTTTGTTGCTACTGGACACTATCTTCTACGGTTCTACCAAACCTAAGTGATTAAACTAATTAATCAAGTTAATTGATTAATTATATTACTTTAATAAAACTAATTACCTAGATTAAATCCCGTAAATTCATGTTACTATATTAAGTAAAGAATCTAATCACACTTACTAATAAAAATTATATAACCCAACTAAATCATTAATTTAAATACTCTAATTTACCAAAATAATATAATTAATCAAATGTACTTGAATGAATTTAACAATATACTGACAAAATGATTAATATACTTCTGAACGAACTAAGAAAAATCTAATTATAATTACTAATTAACTACGTAATCTAAAAACTTACCTTAAGGAAATTGAGTGCGGCTGCTGCTCGTGTTGATCCTCTCCGGCTGCCCCCTCTGCTCGAGCTGCTTCTCCTAGCGTTGCTCCGTTGCTACTCTCTTCTCTCCACTGCTGCTCTCTTTTCTTCTCCCTTCTCTCCACTGCTGCTCTCTTTTCTTCTCCCTTCTCTCCTTTGCTGCTCTCTTCTCTTCTCCCTTCTCTCCTTTGCTGCTCTCTTCTCTTCTCCCTTCTCTCCTTTGCTGCTCTCTTCTCTTCTCCCTTCTCTCTTCTGCGAGCCAGGGCTTTTATTAAGCGCAAAAGCAGCATCCCGCTGGCACGCACACACCGAAAGCATCGACAAGACGTGAAAGTGACATGATGTACTGAATTCGGCAACTGAGGTGCCGAATACGGCACTGTGGGCTGTATTCGGCACCTCAGTTGCCGAATACAGCAGAGTACAGGGTGTATTCGGCAACTGAGGTGCCGAATACGGCCCACAGTGCCGTATTCGGCACCTCAGTTGCCGAATACGGTGTTTTCGGATTTTCAGTTTCCGAAATTCCAATTTCGGTATTTGAGATACCGAATACGAGTGCTAGATTTGCAAATACGTCGACATGTTGTCTATTTTCGCAAATACGGTCGCGTATGTTGTCTAAATTCCCAAATTTGCCCAAGTAGTACAGAACAATCTCGCTCCGTCGTATATAATTGATGTTTTGATCAAGATTTGATCAAAAATTTGAAATTTTGACCGTCAATAACTTTTAAAATATTTAGTTTAAAAATATAAAAATCATGTGTAGATTTATTTTAAAAAATATTTTTATAATATTATATTTTATTAGATTTTATAACTATATTCTAATATAAAATAATAGTCAAAATTGCATATATGATAAGGACCTTTACTGTGCCCAAGGGAAGCACTAGTATAGATCAAATCTAACCGTTGATTTGTAGGATATTTCTGTAATTATCTGTTAGTTGAGATATTTACTTGATTAGTCCGTCATCAAGCGGTAATGGGTCTTCTTCGAATCGTTACTGTTGTCGCGAGAGTGGGGCTCGATTCGTCAAGGTCAGCAGTGGGTCCCCGCCGCCAACTAAGGAGCCCGGTTGCCGCGCGGTCAACGAGACACCTCTCGCCTCGAGCCCGTGCCGTTGCCGCCCAGGTGGGACGTTGATACGAGCTTGCGGATGTTCTGTTCACCGGGACATCTTGCTGGGCTCGTATGGATTGGTCGGCTGCTATATTCCTCATGCAAGCACCTGAATCCATGGCTGTGTACTTGTGCAAGCACCGATCCATGCATGGATCAATCGATGGAAGCACATGTGCTTGTATGTTATGGTTGTTTGCTGCTCCACGTCTTGCTTTACGCGGGCAGGAGGCCGGCCGCTTGGTCAGCAGCGGCTCCAAGACTCTCGGTGATATTGTCATCGTCATTCCTCAGACCATGCGAAGCGACAACAGACCAATCGCTATTATCAACTGCAAAAAAGATCTGATATTTTCCTTTTCAATAATACCCTCATACTAGTCATACTTAGTCACAAATACTACTATATTATTAGTAAGAGTTTCACTAGTACATAGTAGATCTGTACCATTGGATGAGAATAAATAGATGGCTCACATCCATTTAGGGGTATTGTAAAGGTCCTATATCGAAGACTGTGAAAAGTAAAAACATATGTATTTTGACCGGAGGAAAAACAACAACAGTATATACGAGTACATCTGCCTCGTACTGTAGGGCAATAGCCAGAAGACGGTACTGACCGCAAAGTGGCGTCAAAATCGACTCGCTGGAAAGAAAGATCCAGTAAGAAAGAAAAGGCCAACGCGACGAACCTATCCGGAAGACTGCACTGTACTGAGTCTACTTATTGGTTAGACTTGACTCTTCAGCTCGCCACTGGGCATCGTAACGCGATGATCATGGAATGATTTGGAAAATATCCTTTAAAAAATAGATGCAACTTCCAAGATAGTGCCGTACACCAACCTCCATTGTGACCGAACGATTTGACGATCACAGCTTGCTCGCAACGACCACGTCGCCGGCGGCGGCGGCGGAGTGGCGACGGACGAAGTCGACCACCTGAGCGATGAACTCGGCGGCGCAGTTGGCCTTGAACAGCTCCATCGCGTGTAACCCGGCGCCGTCGAGCCTTGCCTCAATGGCCACCCCAGCCATCTGCAGTGCATCGACTAGTGTTCTTGTCCGGTCCCTCGGCGGGTCCTTCCGCCGGCCGAGCACCAGGCAGGGTGGGAGTCTCCGCAGGCGCGCCGCTCCCACGCTGGCCAGCATGGCCTCCGGGTTGCAGTACTCGTGGTCCCGGTCGGCGCCCAAGGGCAGCGCGAGCTCCCAGAGAAGGTCGTTCGCCGGCAGCGGCAGCACGCGGTCGTCCACCGACGCCTCCTCCGCGGGCGTCCTCCTCACGCCACTGTGGTGCGGCTGGTTTAGGATCACCCCGCGCAGGTCCACGCCCTCGTCCACCGCAGCCAGCGCGGCGCGGAACGCGATGCTGGCCCCGTTGTGGCTGCCCATCACGAAGACCGGCCTGCCGGCGGCGGCGTGCGGGCGCGCCCACCGGACCGCGTCGGCGGCGTCCTCGAACGACGCGGGGAGGCGGTGCTCGGGCGCGAGGCGGTAGTCCACGGACGCGACGGCCGCCGGGACGGCGGCGGCGACGGCCGTGCAGGTGTTGTGGAACGGCTCGGATGCCGCGCGGAAGAGGACGTACCCGCCGCCGTGGAAGTAGACGATCAGCGGCAGCCCGCCGTGGCCACGGCCGTGCCCGCGAGCTCCGGCGTCGGACGGCACGAAGAGGCGGAGGCTCGTGCCGGTGGCGTCGTTGAGCGGGGCGTCGCTGGAGTGCACCACAATGCAGCGCGCCGGCTCGTCCTCGCCTTCCGCGGCGACAGCGACGGGCTCCCCTGCCGGCACCGCGGGGAGGAGCGGCGCTTCCCCGTAGCGAGTGAGCGAGCCATCGGGGTTGAAACGGATCTTGAGGTACTTGTACGGGTCCATCGCGCCCACCCACTGGACAGCTCTAGGCTCTAGCTCGCCGGCGAGGTAACTGGGCGTTTACTCACACAGGAGCTGGAGCGGCATAACCGAGCTAGCCCCAGCGCGCAGCGCATATATACCGCGCGCGGCGCGGGGGAGGTTGGGCGTTGCGGTAGAGCCGTCCTCCATCTGAGAGCGACGGGCGGTGGCGTGGTTCGATCAACCGGTGAGAGACGACCTCGCACGGCGGTTGAGTGTATTTACAGTATAGATCCGTGGTACGGCAGAATCAATCATTGTTGCTACAATTCTCAGTAAACAGTAATAATTAATGCCGAGAACTGTAACATTAGACTCATATTACTGTACAAACAGTAATCATCTGTATTAATCGTTATTAATACAAACGATCTGTGTCCGCGCGCGTGGCATCTTTGGCCGAATCGGACGGCCGCGGGGCGCGAAACTTCCGCTGCTGGGACGGCGGGGTCGACTCGATCGCCACTTGCTCGGTTGCCCGCGTCGCCCCCGGGTCGGACGGGTGAAAGGGGCTAGCCCACAGGTCGCTCCCTCGCATTAACTAACGCCGCTCGCGCGCGTGCGAGTGGCCGGGACGCGGCCACGCATGGCGCGCGGCCGTGTGGTACACTGGCGACGGCACCGACGCCGCTTTCCGCCCTGTCCTTCGCCCAACGCAAAGTGGCGACGCCTGACTGGCCATCTTGATGACGATACTATCTTCTGATCTGACCTCTCCTTCATAAATGAAAGATTGCACCGTATTTGTAGCACTTTTTTTCTTTCGCTCACTCGGAACCGAAGTTTGTTAATTGCTGTACTACTACCAAACGACCAACTACCAAGACACCCAAGTAGTACGAACGGAACGGAACCTTTTGTTGCTATTGTGCATGAAACAACTGCCCCCATGTGAAATTTTACCTAGAAGTTCTTTTCCCAGATGTAAGGAATAGTGACTTCTTAAAATAGGTGATGTAAGGAATAGTGACTTCTTAAAATAGGTGAATTAGGTTATTGAAAATTTAATTACTCTAAAAACTTTAAAAGATAAATTTATCTTAATTTCTATTTGAATGTATTCTAAATTTATCTAACGTGTCTACTCTACCGTTCCAAATAATTATAATTTACTCTAACAAGGTAAATTATAAGAAAGTAAATACGGAAACGTAAATAAGGTAGAGAGATAAATTTGGTACAAGGATTTTTATCCTATGATATCGATGACATGGATGTTATCTCTAGTCCACGTTGGAGCCCCACCAGAGATATACTCCCAATCGATATCCGATCATGACTCTTGAGCTACCAAACCACCAAGGAAAACCGGATGAGCCACCAAACCACCAAGGTAAGATTTCACAACCAGCCTCTCTTCTGATTACTTGTCATCATGATCACTTCGAAACTTGAGTCACCAAAGCAAGGGTCTTCACAACCCCGTATACGTGGCTTGCCGTCGCTCCACACCAAGTCGGAGGGGGATAGCTTGCCGGTGAGTCACCAAGACTTCAAGTTATAGATGTACCTCTTGGTACAAGTTAGAATTATTCATTGATTCCTTATTAAAATGCAGCACCTAGCTACAACTCACTTTAGGTCTATAAGCACTCAACACTCTAATTTTATGCTTAAGCTCTTTGGATGATCACTTTAAGCATTTTAGTGGCTTCGATGTGCTTAATCACCTTTGATGATCACTTTAGGTAATTTGGTGGCTTCGATGTCTTCTCAAGTGTCTATGAGATTCCCTAGACTCCAGTAGCATGCACACCTTCAAATGACTAAGTGGAGGGGTATTTATAGTCTTAAACCCGTTAACTAACTGTTTTCTCAACGACTCAGAAAAGTTGTTAACATCGGATGATCTCGTAAGAATAGTAGTACTAACATCAGATCATCTGGTGAGTACATCTTCAGAAACTAGCCGTTGAAACTTCACTCCATGCCTCTGTGAACACCGGACACTCTGGTGTACCTTCAAATCTATCACCGGACCCTTCGGTGAGTTATCTTGAGTCATCCAAGTTTTTGCAGTCTCTTTGTGTAAAATGCTCTGGTGCATTCATCCAGTGTTCATTCTATTCATACCGGACCATCCGGTGAGTTAAACATTCTCTTCTTTTTCCTGTAAATGCTCCAATACAACTATCTCTATGATCATCAGAATATCCGGTGAGTTGATCTTCATTCTTCAGCATTTGGAATCGTCTCTGCAAGAAATGCTTCGGTGCTTTATACCCTTCATCACCAGACTATCCGATGCGGTCCTCAGCCTTCCTCCCCTTTGTCAGAAATATTCCGATTAGTTCAACACACAGAGCAGCGGACCATCCGGTGGGTTGATATTTAGTCTTCTGCACTTGCATTCTTCTCTACAGTAAATACTCCAGTGTTACCCAGTGCATATCAACGGACTATCCAGTGAGGTCCTCAACCTTCTTCCTCTTTGTCAGAAACACTCAGTTAGTCTCATGTCCTATTCACCAAAATATCTGGTGAGGCTATCAGCCTCTGGACACAATGCTCTAGTGAGTGCAAATTCCTCTGTATCAGACCATCTGGTGAGACAAATATTTCTGGGATTTTTTTCAATTCAATCAAACTATGTCTCGGCTATGGTGACTTCTTGATGTATTGTATCTATAAGATCTACTAATATATATTCTTGATAAACATATTAGTCTCAATGAATATGTTATCATTAATCACCAAAATCATAATTATAACCTAATATGACCATTTTCGCTATATCAAATAATGTAAAAGTTTCCGCCTTTGCACTACATGGTGAACTTTATCATTGGTTCATTATTATATCATATCATTAACAAGCTGAAGTTTTGGATAAGAGAATAAATGAACACACTACATGATCCTAGAAATCATCCATCACATACCATCACCTATTCTTTGTGAAGACATCCATAGTCACAACCTCCAAGGATTACCACACCTTGCTCACATCTCCCCTCTGGTCCACTTCCTATGGTGAAGTCCAGTGCCTTAGCCAATAACTATCCTTGAAGAGTGCCTCCATAAAAGATATAGTTTTCTTTTTGTCAAAAGTAATATCATTGCGATATAGCCGTATAGCCTAAAAGGATGAAACTACACCCACAAAGATTTTCTTCTTAAGTTTATGTCCAAAACCCGTTAGCCAATCTCCCATCATGTGTGAAATATTTCTAGGCATGTTCATATCAAGGACAATCTTAACAATGCGCCAAGCCGATCTTGCATAATGAGGATAAAAAAAAAGGTGTAGTATGCTTACACTTTGACAACAAAAGAAACACTTTATACTCCCTTTCCAGTTACATTTACATTTTGCTACACAATGTTTGGTCAAAATGATTCATTTTCCCGAGTACTAAGAATATCTTTATTTTCAAAGAGTGATTCCAAAGTGGATTAGATGGATCCTTGGAGCCTCTGCGCCTCCTACATCACTCCCCTCAGGTGACATATGAGGCAACCAAACCAGCCACCAAAGCAGCGTCATTTCTTGCCCTTCATCAGTCACCGCCGCCGCTGACGGCGGCCAGAGGGCACACCAAGCAATGTTCGTCCGTAGATTCCTCCTCCCTCCCTCTCCTCCTCTCCCCCCCCCGCCCCCTCTTTTTCTCTTGTGCAGTTATGCTTTCATGGAGGACGCACCTCGACGTGGTCCTGCATGGTCGGATCCTGCCGTCCTTGACCGAATCTATCACCTCCTGGCGGTCTTGACAGCCTCCAAGACCGGTTCCGGCGTTGGTGGTCGGTGTAAGTGTGGTTCGGTCTCCGGTCTTTCCTCGTCAAGTTGGCACCGCGTTACTCCTCATCGGACCAATGTTGCGCTGCTCGAGTCGTTGTTGGGGGTGAGGCCTCGCTGCTCCTTCTAGTCGCCACCGTGTCTCTTCTCGTCAGACCGGCGGTGGCACTCGAGCTTCAATCGCGCTTGCACAAGGGGGAGGTCGCCTTTCATTTCGTGCCTAGGGTGGCGTTCTCACCATGCTCGGGGTTGTGCCTGTTGGGCGTTGCGGGCTCTGCTCTGGCTTGCCACATGGTTAGGTCCCGTTGGCATCCTCCCACATGCTGGATCAGTCTCCTTCCCACATATCCAGCCTGCGGGGACCCCAACTGTGTGGTGAGGACACACAGACAACATTTGTGGGCTGGATGGTGGTTGTTGACGGGTAGGCGAAGGCGAGTAGGATCTGCATGACTGCAGGTGCTTGCACCATGCGACAACGTGTGGTCACTCATGCAGCATGTTTCGCGTGCTTGGCGATGCAGGCACCTAGTAGTGAGGCGTGTGATGGCCCGGTGGTAGTTTTTCATGCCCCTGTAAGGAAATCGTCGACGTGAAGCTCTGGCCATGCCACGCCTCTTGTTGGTTTTGTGAAGGTCGCCATTGTTCCGCGTAGGGTCTGTCTTTGTGCTGATGGTTGATGCTTGTAATGCTTGCACTATTCCGCTCTCTCTGGGTTGCCTCGGCCTCTCCCCTTGTTGGATTGGTCTATTCCCCCTAATCTGGCCCGCAAGGGCCTTGATGGCTTGATGTTGGCTTTGTCGATGGCATGTGTGCGGGTCGTCAGCTTCCCTTCTTTTAACCCTGACGGTATTGTCGTTGTCGACATCTTCATAGGGTTGCGATGCGATTACAGTCCGACCACGATTGGCCAGGAGCACCAGACGAAAGCCCTTTCGACCTTGTGTCGATGCCGGCACTAGCGACGTCCTTGGGTGCTGTTACCTCTTTGGAGGTGATGCTGCGATGCTCCCCGCCTCTCTGAGAGGTGTTATGGGTGAAAATCCAATCCCGATCTTTCCAGATGAGTGACGATAGCATCTTTGACGTCGTATCCTCCTTGGTGGCATCGTTCGGGAGTCTTTTTCCTGTGGTTCGGATGACCTTTTTTTGTTGGAAAGTCAGAGGTTAGGATCTGTGTTAGGAAATCGAAGGCTAGAGTCTGTATTAGAAAGTCGAAGCTGCTTAGCTGTATTTATACGATGAGCTCGGCAAATGATCCGGTTGCGGAGTCCATCTCGGGCAACAAAAACCAAACACGGCATCAGTGCCGTCCTTTCGAATTTCTTTTTCCCAAGTGGACTGACCGAGTGTGTTTGGTCCGGCTAGTTGAACTAACCTACCAGCCCAACTGGTCATACGGGCTACGGCCTACGGGATACCTTCCACTGAAGACAATCAAGCACGGGGACCAATGATTGAAGCCACATTACAACTCGATCCTTGTACTTGCACCTCGAATCCTCGATTGCCTTATCTCCAACATCTCGATTAGAGGATCCCGTTCCGACGATCTCATCCCCTTGCAGTGGACGTCCCAATAGCACTCTTTTTCGTTCTACCCAGATGTCACCGCCGACCGGCCATGCCACTGCAGGAGTCACCAGGTTCCGGTCTCAGCGCGCAAAAAGCACCGTCCCCATCTGTACATTTTTAGCATCTCCCCGCACCCTTTCGAGGAAAAAGATAAACGCTCTCCATGTACACACCGAGAAGTTGCTGTGAGCGAGACTTGTTCCAGATTTCGCAGCAGTAGTGGCGCTTTATTGGTGGGCGGTGCGGCCGCCGGCAGCGGCAGCCGCTGTGGACGAGGCCCGCGGCATGGACGAGGACCCTGCCCAACTCGTGCGCCATGCACAGTTCACGCAGCAGCAAACAGCTCCCGCATGTGGAACGCGGCGTCGCTGTAGGAGCCGAGCGGGAGCGCCACCGCTACGCACTGACGCACTGGCCGGAGCAAGGATGCGAGATCTTTTTTGCCATGTGATGCGTAGTAGCCTAGCAGCAGTAGGCCATGTGCTTATTCATCCACTGAGATGATAAGTCTGTGCTTTTGTCCCTTCCTGACGAGTTGTGCGTCTCAGAAAATACTTGTCTAACAAGGTAAAGATAAGAGTATGGTTTATAGCAATATTTGCATTCTCAAGTCTCAACTCCTACTTTACTGATGTAAAAGACGCTAATGTTGAACACATGATTTCACAGGATATTCACATGAATCACTTCAATTAGACAGATAAAATTCTTGTGTTCCAAATAGGCCGTAAGTATTTATACATTCCGATTATCTTCTTTTAAACTTGGTGACAGCTTGGCCTACGGGCATAGCGTCTAATATGAGTGAAACGGAGGGAGCCTTGCATTTGTCAGACCATGAAAACCGTTGCTCCTTTTTCTTAAAAGAGGAATAACTCTATATCTGTATTCAGATGACCAAGACGTCCAGCGTTCACAAACATGGTGTGTTTCCAGGGAAAATCACTACTACTAGGAAATCTGCCAGATGTATAGCACAAGCGCACCATTCTCCAAGATTACTGTTCTACGGAACTTTATTTTGCAAGTACAGTAGGTATGAGCAACAACAAGATGAATTCATCAGATCTAAATGTACAAGTTATGTACATTTACCAAACACACACGGCCTAAAGTACACAGCACGTAGAAAAGGATCGATTTCGTCTTGAGGGGAATTCAGAATGGATCAAATGTAGTCCGAAAGAACTGATGCTGAAACTCTCTTCAAAGATGAGGATAGTGTGGAGATGTCTGATTCAGTATGGCCTGCTGATACAAACAAGCGGATTCCAATAGGAAGTTTGCACCTGTCCAAATTTGACCTCTTTGAAGTTACAATGAAGACTGAATCTTCCTTCAAGACCTGTTGGAAAAAGGACGTGTGAATATATGCTTATGAAAAGTAACGTAAACTGTAGCTCCATGTTTCCTTGAGTTGACTATGACTTACCCTCTCAGCAATGGTCTCAAGAACATCTAGGTCAGCTGTTGGAGAACCTGTCGATTTCTTCAGCTTAAGGAAGACAATGGGTGACAAAACATGGCTAGAAATTTCAAGCCCCGGAGCATCTGACAGTTCTGCAATCAAACACATACAAGGTATCAAGGTGGCGGCCACTAGTAACACAGTAGTTGGAAATCATGTCATACGTGAACAAGATTAGTTATGACATGCCATATTACTTTTGCAGCTCCTATCATGGGCTGCATATACGGTACACAACTTCAATTCTATTTTGACCGATGTTTAGAAAACTAGCACTAACATGAAGAGAAGGTGTACAGTAAACTATCTTATATTTAAGAATTGGAGGCTCCTTTTGGTGCCTCCACGTTAATCCTAGGAAAATCCTTAAAATCCCCCCCAAAAAAAAAAGCAAAACATCCAACCGTCGAATTGCGCCATCCATCTCAAGTTGCACCGGTAGCTAGTCCAGCACCACCACTAGCATCGATCGTACGTAGAAGAGTACGAAACAACATAGAAGATTAAAAAACAAATCATAGAGTCCAGCCTCAAGACTACTTCTTGCCTTGCCTTTCCAAATCAACACACTTTTCCAATCAATCTCATAATCATGCATATATAAACATATATAAACATAATTTATGCTAAGCAATTATCAAAGTATTGCATTGACATAGACAGATAGACTCATCTATTTCCCCACTAACCATGAAAAAAGAACAAAGCACAACCTGATAAGTTAGTGGCAATTCCATGTATGCCATTGAAACTTATCAAAATCCTCTATCTGCCACCAAAATAGTTAAATGACAAGACAATACATTTACCTTGATGCAGAAGAGCAATATTGCTCCTTAGGTTTGCAAGAACTGATGGATTCTCCTCCAGGTAGTTGACAGCAGAAACAGCAGCACTGGCAAGATAAGGTGGCAGCGAGGCAGAGAAAACATAGCCAGCGCTACTTAGACGCTGCAAAGTCATATCTCCTTAGTCAGTTAAAACACTAAACAGCAACAATTCCAACATAAAAATTGATGTTATATCAATCTGGTATTGCATCTACCTGATGATCAACAACTCTGACACTTCCTGTGCAGAAGCCACCGTCAGTAGCTAATGCATTTCCCATTCCAGCAGTGATGATATCAATTTTTTCAATCTGCAGAGGTATGGAAGTTTTAGAAATGGGAAGAATGTTCTGAAGTATCCAGTTAAAAATACTACACAAGAATATTTCATGAATCAATTGGTGACTGCCCAAGAAGTTGTGGATTATAAGTTATAACACCTTTTTTTCTTTTACACCAATTTAGTGTCACGGTGAAAAATATTTAGAAAGCTGGGGGAACACACTCACTGGAACTTCATAATGCTCAGCAAGGCCGCGCCCAGACTTGCCAAGCACACCAAAAGAATGACTCTCCTCCAGAATAACACGGAACCGATATTTCTCCTTCAACCTGACAATTTCATCCAAGGGGGCAATTTGACCAGAGTTCTGCATTCACAAATCACAACCACAATAAGAGAGGTTTCATTAAAAAATTTAAATCCTTAATGAGTTGGTTAGGTTCTACAGGTAGGATCCATGTCTTATGTTGCAAACTTCCATGAGGACATACAAAAAACAACTGCACATATCAACACAAACAATCACAAAAAGCACCACACCTGGTAGATGGATTCTACAACAATGTAGCGTCTAATCTTTTCGGCACGTTTATTTCCACGAGTAAGTTTTTCCAAAGTCATTGCAAGTGAAGCCATATCATTGTGCTTGAAGTACACCACAGTACTTCTTGATAGATGGAGACCGTTTTGCACTGCCCAATGAACACCCTCGTCACTGCAATCACATTAAAATAATGGATAGGTAAGTTCAGCAGGTAAAAAACAAATCAAGAGAAAGCAAAAAAAAAAAAAACATTTAGTGGAAAACTAGCCAGGTATGGTTAACTGAATGGAGAGCATTAGCAATTCATCAGAAGAGACAAGAAAGAGGCGAAAACTTTGCTAAAGCTTATGAGCCAAAGAAATGAATGATGTCTAAAAGGTCAAGCACGTGGTCATCAATACAATAAGCAATAAAAATACCCATCTGGTGCTTGCAAAAATTTATATTAAGTTGTCACACAGCAAGCACCAGAACAGCTCCCTGTACCTGAAGCTATAAACTTCATACATTTTCATCAAAGAATAAGGTGAACTTACGCGACTATGATATCTCCTTTCTTACAAAAGGCAGGTATCACACTAAATATTGTAGAAATCCCATATGAATACAGAATGGAGTCTGGAGTTCCCAGGAATTTAGCTATTTTTGCCTCACAGTCAAGGTGGACATCTGCAAATGTTCCACAATGAAAAGGTAAGTTCCTCCTCTATATTAGCAACCGAGATAATTGTCTGTGAACGAAGGTACAAACCAATTGTTCCATAAAACCCGCGTGGACCACAAGACCCAACACCATATTTCTCCAATGAGCCAACGCAAGAATCCTGAAATTCACCCACTTTGTTTAGATATCCCAAAATAATACAGCTGTTGAGATAGTGTCAAACAATAGACTTGTCTCTTACAATAATCTTCTCGTTGCCAATTAAGCCGAGGTAGTTTGCTGACGCAAAGTTGACAACTTCTTTACCATCAACGATTGTATGTGGTCCAGCAGCACTGTATAAAAAACAGAGCAGCAGGGTTAGTTCTGAACCTCAGGAGTACAAAATGATATACGATGTCCATCTACTGCAGATATCCTGCAATCATTAATACATGTAGTAAACATCTATGACCATATTGCATGTATCTAGTTTGATAACAGCAAACCAGAAATGTCTCAAGAAAGTTTATGTGAAATGAATAACATATGCGGATAACTTAAACATTTTCCAAGGAGGGCAACAGAAAGACTATAACATGTATGTAGTTACTTCAGAGAGAGCACTGCCATTGTTATGGATGTACATAGTTATTCCTAAAATGAAAAAAAACGAAATGCAATTTTAGCATGTATGCTAGTAGAAACTGCAGGCTAAGAAAGCATATGATCGATGCAGTCGCTGACCAATATTATAGTGCAATGATGGCACAGAAAAATTATATTGTTAGCAACTAGATAGAGATACAACTTGATTGTGATGATAAGAAACTCTCCTAAGAAATAATATCAGCAAGATACCATCCTGCAGCATACACTAGGCGCTTTAATGACCTTACTAATATCAGAAAGAGAAAACAATTCGAGAATACTAGGCATTTGGGTAGCAAGGGAAAATAAATTGAATGAGGTTCATGGTCTCCCTTGCTGCTTAATGAGTGCATGGTTTCAAATAGTACAATCTAGCGGAAAGGTGGTTTGGTTCAATATTGGTTCCTCACATGACACAGCTATGTTAAGCGGAAACACTGTAGTAGCTGTGCCAACACTATCACAACTTCTACAGCAAGTTCATCCAGTATATCCACAGGTATGAAAAAAAATATGTAGGAATACTGAAGTGCGCATTCTTTCACGCATAAACCACCTGAATTGACTTTAAAATTAGCTAAGAATTTATTTTAAGAACAAAAGCCCTTAGAGTGAAAATTTTATAACACAGCTGCATCAACTACTGGTTTAAGCAATCTGATAGGTCACCATCATTGTATAGCAGGCCATCACACAAACCTTTCCAACATTGGAGTGTCGATTCGGGCCCCCTCCTTGATCGGAGGACATAGAGGTTCTGGCTCCCATTCATCACATAGCTCATCAATCTCCTGCACATAACGAAATGCCAACATTCAGCGATATGCTTCATGAAGCAATAACCAAAATGAATACTATGTAACATCAACAAATAGTAGTGAGCAACGAGGAAGAACACCTGACCTTTTCAGAGAGTGGCTTCTTCGGTGGTTTGTAGCTCTTCCTGGAAAGCTGAAACACTATGACCGCAATGAGAAGCCCCTCCACAACCAAGTGCCCTGAAAAACCACATCGCCACCAAATGTCAAACTCTAATCCCGACACCCTCAACGCAACACACGGGGGATCATAACGGAAGAAGCTTACCGTCAATATGGACCCCGAAGACGACCGCACGAGCCAGCGGCGCATTGAATGCAGCCGAGACACGAGCGAGCACCGCCGCGGTGGCATTCACAACCGGCAACGCCATATCCATTCCCGCGAGGAGAGCTTCTCGTAGCACGAGATGGAAACTTCAGCGTCGCGAATCTGCCAAGCAAACGACGCTCCGCTCGTCAATGAATCAGATCGATCGCTGAAACGCGGAATCCAATGTTGAAACCAGGGGCGTGCTTAACGTGGGGACACGTGCGTTCATTGAGCTGAACCCCCCAGAATTTTCGGGAATCAAACTGCTGTTAGTGCGCCCGCTCGACACAGCAAACAAATCCGAAACGAGCTGGGCGGATTGGAGTGCCCATCCCAGCAGGAAAGGATTGGATTTGTTTGGTCGCGGCAACGGGAAGATCCTGCGGAACAAGAGCAAAGCTAGGGTTTCCTTACCGACAGAGAGTAGAAGCCAGCCGAAGCCCGAATGGATCTCCGCTCCAAAGCGGAGGAGGGCTGGGACGCGCGCGCGCGCGCGCACGCTCGCTCGCCGGCGAGGGCGCGACGAACTGGGCCGCGGAGCCGGGCGAGAGCAGGCGCGAGGAGCCGATTCGTGTGGTGGGCTCGCTTCGCGCGCCGGAGGAAGGAAGGGAAGAGGAGGGCGACGGATTCGAGGTGGTGCCGTGGTGGTCAGTGGAGTCTCGATGCGGTTCTAATATAACGGGGGAGACGACGACGCGGAGGAAGAGAAGAGGAGATGGTGAGTTGAGTGGGCTCGCGCTCGGGCGGCGGTCGTCTTTGGCTGGCTGGCTGGCCTGGGCTCTTGCTTGTGCTTGTGCGAGCGGAGGTTTCGACCGGGTCCGCCAGCCAGCCAGCGTTGATCAATAGTCAATCCTGGCTGAGGCTGACACTTCTATTCACTTTGAATCATTTTTTGGGCTTTTAGTGGCCAATTAACCATAAAATTAACCTTTACACACGGCCCCTCATGCTTGACTTTGTTCCAGAGTTAGCGTTATTATGGTGGAATCTTTCCATCCGTAAGTCCCGGACCACACAGGCGCTCATATTTTTTTAAGATTAAATTTTAAGATAAATAGCACAAGTATAAGCGGATGTATTTAGTTGTTAAAATATATACCCACGCTATGTAAAATTATATATTTAATTTTATTTAAATGCATATTAGGATATACTCATATGAATGTGTAGATATAAGTGTAATATATGTGCGTGCCTGTCCAACTTATAGTACTTAAAAATGAGCAGACTGCCGGTGTACCACTACACGACTTCATGGTGTTATGCAGTTTGGTCCCTTTTTCAGATTAAATTATGCAGTTTGGTCTTTTGACGTAGCGGAGAGGACTGCTTCAAGAAGAGGGAGCAGAAAGACTGGCCTCGAATGCTTTGTCAGCGTGGGAGAGCAGAGGATGTTGAACAGAAAGGAAAACAACTTATTTCTTCTTTTTCAGGAGAAAAACAACTTATTTCTGATTGAATGGCCCTTGTACTTGTATATTCAACCGGGCCAAATGAGGCGGAAGGTTCAAGGTTGTGTGGGCTGGGCTCAACTGATCCGTTTCCTTGTTATGGATAGCCGTGGGTAACGTTCTACTGCCAGTGCACGTGTTTTCCAGTCCAGTTAAGTATGTATAGCACCTAAATGTACGCATCTTAGAGCAACTCTAACCGGTTCTTTCCGACTCCCTATCGTCAAATATAGCGATCAGTAAAAAAAAAACGTCCTCCAACCAGCTCTCCACCTGACTCGCTATGTTTGTTCGCTCGCTATCCGCTCGGTGTGACTCGCCACTTCCACCCAACGGGTCTCGCTGGCCATCTCCATTCACTAGAGACGATGACTTGTGGAACCCTATGAACAGTACTCGAATTTTCCTACTCATCTTCACTATTCAAAACAATGCTTTTCTGTTACTCCAAAAATTCTAATTTTTTTGTACTTGTTCTATAATCTATGTGCAACCCATTTTAACTAGATTCACCCAAAAAACCTGTGTATAATTTAAACTAAAATTCTCCAAAAAAGACTACTTTTATAAATTGTAACAATTGTTTGCGCCTCAAATAAATTCCCAAAAATTTGAGAAAATTCACTAATATTTTTCTTATGTGATGGATTAATTTTTAAAATTATTTTCAACCCTAGGTTATATGGTGAAAAAGTGAGTTCCTTTATAATGTCCTATTTATATGCATTTTTATTATTTCATGTGATATTATTCTTTTAATTTAATTTGAATTCAAATAAAATTTAAATATATACAAAATTTAGCCGTTGCAAATATAGTCATTGTAAATATTTTTTATTTATAAGATACTAATAAAATATATGTGAGTGAAATTTAGGAAGTGAGATTTAAGAGTTGTTGGAGCGCGTAGAGAAATAGAGAAGGAATTTTTTTGAAAAGGCTCTCTATATGAAGATATAGAGAGTGAGATTTAAGTAATCGGTTGGAGATGCTCTTAGGATGCAAGATGCTAGCCTAGTAATCAAATAATTTCCTCTCAAAAGAAAAGTTAAAAAAATAATTACCTGCATGAGCTAGTGCGGCATGGCAATTCATTCACGAAGACTTGAAAAATGAAAATGAAATGAACACGGGAGGATTCGATCGGTCAAAGCAACTTCTTCCCAGAACGATCGACACTTCAGTCACACAATTGTTAATAAGATTAACTAGTAGGAGCAACAAAGCATTACACGGAAAAGGGAGCAAGCTGCACATGCACTGCTGCTGCAGCACGTCGTGGAAGAGCATCGCCGCACACGAGGCGCGCCCTCCATGGCGGCAGAAGCAGGCCATGCGTACGTACGCACGCTGTACGTACGTGCTCCTCTCACACGACATACGTAGCCGGGCAGCAACATGCACGCACGGGCATCTCGAAAACCCAAACCCACACATACTTGTACGGCACACTTGAATGCCTATACACATGAGCATACACACGTCTCACGTACGTGACGGGTGAGCTGCAGCTCTCGCACGCCGCCGATCTCGTACGCGCCCCATCATGTCTGGGCCCGCTTGATTCTGCCTCTGTGAAAACGCACGGTAAGCATATGTTATCAGCTGGCCGTGAACGTGCCTGGTGAGAATCGACGGCATGCATGCATGGACATGTGCGCGCACCTGCTGCTGTTGTTCCTGTTGCCGTTGGTGGTGGCGCCGCTGGGGTAGCCGTAGCGGCCGGACTCGATGTCGCCAAGGTCCTCCACCAGGAGGTCGTAGTGGCGCCTCACGTCGTCTGCCGTCTTGCCCCCGCCCACCGCGGCCGCCACGCGCTCCCACCGCCCCGGCGTGTCGCGGTCGTACGTGGCCAGCGCGCGCTCGAATCTCTCGTTCTCACTCGTGCTCCACCCCATCTCTCTCTCTCGTTGATTTGCACTCTGCTTCAAGACAAGCAAGGCGTCTAGCAGCTACCTCTCAACTCTTTCAAGCAGCTTGGCTCCTGCAGTGGCAATCGATCCACCGATCTGTGTTGCTTCGAAACAAGCATTCGACAACGGATGATATTTATAGGGGAGGGAAGGGCTTTGTCGCAGCATAGTGAAAACCGCTGCTATGCGTGCTGCGGCAACGAATCGGGACAGTGATGCCACTAAACTAAGAGGCGAGCTGCGGCTAAAGCTTGACGGGAAAAGTAATGCAAATTGTGGGAGGGGGAGCAGGGCCGCTGACGAGCGACCTCGTTGGCCGGAGTTTTATTCGACCGACGTAAGAAAGTACCATGGCTTTAGATGATGGGTTTATTTTAACCGCATCTTGGCTTTGTTAGTGTGCGGGGTTAAATGGTCGCCAGATCAGCGGGATCGATGCTGTTTTTTATGTGTCCCTGGCCGGGCTTGCAAGCACTTGCCGACTTCTACTGCAGCTATGTTAAGTTCAGCTGTGTCCACCCGATGCGAGGACGCGACAGTCATGAGCAAAGGTGAAAACACTCCTTCGAGCAGAGGCAGAGCTAGAAAATTTATATGACGGGGCTATAGAAGATAAAAAGTAAATGATCATAGGGATTAGATATTTTTTTTCACTATTACAGAATCTCACATAATAGTCACCACCTTAAGTGCCGGTTCAAACGAACCGGTACTGAAAGAGGTATCAGTGCTAGTTCTAAAACTCCCGCCCGTAATCGAGGGCCTGGAGTTAAGAACCGGTATTGATAGTTACTATCAGTGCCGGTTGATGGTTAAAACCGACACTGATACATCAGTACCGGTTTTTCTTTAAACCGGCACTGAAAGCCTGCTACAGTATATATAGCCTATCTTCTTCCCCGTCTCGACCCAGAACAGAGCCGCCGCCGCCGCAGCCCAGTGTTACAGCGCCTACTTGCCATTTTTTTTTGGCGATTCAAGGTTTTTTTTTTTTGCGTGGGAGCCTTCAAAATTTGGAGGAGTCAACTGTTTTAAGGTTAGTGAGATCTATATTTCATTTTTGGATAGATTACTTGGTAAATTGCTCTAGGGTTGATGATAGATGGTGCTTGTTCCATGGTTATGGATTTAGAGATGTAGTTGAGATCTAATTTAGGTAAAGTTTGCAACTTTGTCGTTGTTAGATGTATAGAGATGATCTAAATTTGATTCTTAGTTGGATTTTAGTTGTTAGATTTCTCTAGGTTTGAATTTAGGTGGTTGTTAGTTGGTGTTGAAATTTGAAATGAGCAAGAGCTCAAATATCCATATAAATTAGAGAAATGTCACAATTTTATCATTGTAGATGATTTAACAAGTTGCAACTTGGCAACTTGTTGAACCATTATTGCCATTCAAAAATTGCAAAAATACCGCTAGAACTGTCATTCGAGTGGCATCCAAAGAATAAAAAATCAGGGAGGTATTTGTAAAATATCTCTAAAATCTAGCTCTAATTTTCTAGTATGTGGATTGCGTATATTTTTAAAGTCATGAATTTTAATAATAATCCAATGAATTTCCTCTGTTAATTAATCAACATACTGAATTTAACATATACAGTTCATAAAATACTGTATTGTAGGGATGGCACGTCCACCCACGGGTCGCAATCAGACTCGGCAGCCTTTAGAAGGCGGGTCCCCCGACCCGGCCCAAGTACCGGAAGGAGACGGGCCCTCAAATAAGGACCAATCAGGATACGAGGTAATTCGATGAATATGTTCTAGATTTTGAAATGTTTAATGATTATAAGTCCAATGTGTTTAATTATAATGATTTGCAGATAGACCGGTCATGGATGTACAAGGAACGAGGGTCAGAGTTCATTGTTGGCATCGATGCTTTTTTGAGAGCTGCCGCGGCGTACAAGAAGCCAAAGGGAAGCGTGATGAGCACTATATATGCTGTCCGTGTGTCGACTGCAAGAATGAGAAGCAGTTTTCAAATATAGAGCAGATCCGTGCACACTTGATTCACAGGGGTTTTAAGGCTGGCTACACCCGTTGGACTGAGCACGGTGAACTTGCAGATGTTGGGCGTGAAGGGAAACCAACAGTCGAAGGTGACAGAGTCAACGATCCGACGGCTAACGAAGACTTCGATATGTCGGCATTTGAAGATACTTTTGTCGAGAACGATGATCGGGACAGTTTTGTTGGCAACAATGAAGAAGGCATAGAACAAATGTTGTGCGATGGGGAGGGGGACTTCACCATTGAAAGACAACATCAAAAGTACCAGCGCATGATAGAGGACTCTAAAACACCAGTTTACCCGAACTGTAAAGATGAGTATAGCAAGTTGCATGTGGTGCTGACACTGATGCAAATGAAGGCTAGCAATGGTTGGGCTGATAAGGGTTTCAATGAATTGTTAGAATTCTTGAGGGAATTGCTTCCAGAGGGGAACACGTTGCCCAAAAACACGTACCATGCCAAGCAGGTTATCTACCCGTTGGGATTGGAAGTAGAGAAAATACATGCATGTGGAAACGACTGCATGTTGTTCCGCGGTGAGGATGCAGACTTGGAAGCGTGTCGCGTTTGCAATGCACCGCGGTACAAGAGCAGCGTTGATGATATCGAGAGCGATGGCGTATGGGTGAAGAGAAAGAAGAAAAGACCCCCCATTAAGGTGGCTTGGTATTTCCCTATAGTCCCCCGTTTGAAGCGATTGTTTGCTAACAGAGCGAATGCCGAGCTAATGCGATGGCACGCCGAACAGCGCAAGAAAGATGGAATGCTTAGACACCCTGTTGATGGCATACAATGGAGGAGATTCGATTCGAAATACAAGGAATTTAGAGATGAAGTGAGGAATATAAGGTTCGGGTTGAGCACGGATGGGATGAATCCTTTCGGCAACACGAGAAGTACTCATAGCACTTGGCCTGTGACTCTTTGTATCTACAACCTTCCACCTTGGATGTGCATGAAACGGAAGTACCTTATGATGCCTCTACTGATTAGTGGGCTGAATCAACCAGGCAACGATATTGATGTGTACCTCAAACCATTGGTGGAAGATCTTCTTGTACTGTGGAAAGATGACGTACGAGTATGGGATGAGTACAAACGGGAGAATTTCACCCTGCGCGCGATGCTGTTCATGACGATTTCAGATTGGCCTGCTCTTGGTAACCTATCAGGGCAGATTATAAAAGGGTACAATGGATGTGTTCAGTGCTTGGAGGAAACGGAGGGGCGGTGGCTAAAAAACAACCGGAAAATGATCTTCATGGGTCACCGTAGGTTCGTCCGTCCGGATCACCCATACCGTAAGAATAAAAGAGCTTTTGACAGGACAATGGAGCTTCGTCAAGCTCCGAAGATTCGCATTGGAGAACAGGTATTTAAGATGGTTAATACACTTAGAGTTGTACTTGGAAAGGGGCCAGGCAGTACAAAAATGCAGGCTGGGCAAAATGCTCCCATGTGAAAAAAGATGTCAATATTTTGGTTGCTGCCTTATTGGAAGTATCTTATGGTCCGACACGCAATCGACGTCATGCACGTGGAGAAGAATGTGTTTGATAGCTTGATTGGTACCTTACTAGACATACCCAGTAAAACAAAAGATACACTAAATGCACGGCTGGACCTGGAAGAAATGAACCTCAGGAAGGACCTACACTACATGCAATTAGACAATGGCAAAAAAAAAAACTTCCCACAGCTTGCTACACTATGAGCAAGGAAGAGAAGATCCGCCTGTGTGGTTGCTTGCGTGATGTCAAAGTTCCAACCGGTTACTCCTCCAATATCAGGAACTTTGTAAACATGAATGATACGAAGTTAGTTGGCATGAAGTCTCATGATTGTCACGTGATGATGACGCAGATGCTTCCAGTTGCAATTCGAGGTATTCTGTCGGATAAGGTCCGAGACCCAATCATTAAGCTGTGTTCGTTCTTCAACGCAATTTCACAGAAGGTCATTGATCCGAACAAACTGGCAAAGCTGCAGGAAGACGTGGTCCATACTATATGTCAGTTTGAGACTATTTTCCCTTCGACATTTTTTGATATAATGCCCCATCTAATTGTTCACATTGTGGGTGAGATAAAGAGCCTTGGCCCCGTGTTTCTGCATCAGATGTATCCTTTCGAAAGGTTCATGGGGGTTCTGAAGAAATATGTTCGTAACTGAGGTCGTCCGGAAGGTTGCATTGCCCAAGGGTGGAGTACGGAGGAGGCCATTGAGTTTTGCATTGACTATATGAAACTGAACGCGATTGGTATGCCTATATCTCGCTATGAGGGGAGGCTAAAGGGGAAAGGGACGATAGGTCATACTTCAATCCATATCAAAGATCGTGCTTCATTCACTCAAGCACACTTCGCAGTTCTGCAACAGGCAGTTGTAGTGATCCCATATGTCAAAATGCATGTGAGCATGCTACGCTCCACAAATCCAACGAAGTCAGATGATTGGATCGCAAAAGAGCACAGAGATAATTTCGGTAATTGGTTACGTCAACTCATGATGGGTAAGGATACCGACGATGCTTTGTTGGAACTGCTGGCAAATGGCCCGTCAACTACGATTCGCACATTCCAAGCATACGAGATTAACTGCTATACATTTTATACGCGAGCACAAGACAACAAGAGCACTAACCAAAATAGCGGTGTCCGTACCGATGCCTGTGACCGTGCTGGCAACAGGGAGACCTACTATGGATTCATAGAGGAGATTTGGGAACTTGAATATGGCGAGTTGATGGTCCCTCTGTTTCGGTGCCAATGGGTCAGACTCACAGGGGGAGTCAAGGTCGACAAGTACGGTATGACTACCGTGGACCTCAAACTCGTCGGATACAGAGAACAACCATTTGTGCTTGCCAACGATGTTGCACAAGTCTTCTATGTAAAGGACCCGGACCCAGCTAACAAGGAGAAGCGTCACGTGGTTCTTCAAGGAAAAAGAAAAATCGTCGGTGTTGAGAATATTGTCGACGACGAAGACTGCGACAAATTCGAAGACCTGCCTCCTTTTGGATAGAATGTCGAACTGCTTCTCATTGATGACACTGCGGAAGCTACCTACATACGCCGCGACCATAACGAAGCATTAATCGTTCAGTGAAAGTAGCTTTCATGTATTTGGTGAAATTTGTATAATATTTAGGTTAAGCTTTATTTTGTATGAAGGACATGTATGAGTGATGTAATAATATGCTTTAATTTATATCGAGTGCATATTGAATTTTTCTAGAATTATTTTTCAACATAAAACAAGTTAAAAAGATTTTATAAAATTTATTGCAATTTTCTAGAATTAAACTAATTTTATATGCAACAAAGCACATTAATGCATTTATTTTGTCAAACAAAGCACATTATAAGAATTAATTTGCTGGGAAATCAAGTATAAGTGCCGGTTATATGTACAACCGGCACTGATACTTCAACTATCAGTGCCGGTTGTACATATAACCGACATTGATACTTGAAGTATCAGTGCCGGTTAGAAAATAGAACCGGCACTGATACGTCTCCTATATTTATCTCCAACACTTAGCCGCATCCTCGTTCCTCTATTCACCCTAGTGCTACTTTCTTCGTTCACTTCAGTCACCCGAGCCTCGACGCGCCGCCGCCTCCTCCCGACGCCGCCCTGACGCGCCGCCGCCTCCTCTGGACGCCGGCCCGACGCGCCGCCGCCTCCTCCCTACGCCGATTTGTCCCTGAGCTCTCGCCGTCGTCACCCCCCACGGAGGAGGAGCCGCCACCGCCCTTGACGCCAACGCCGAGGACCACCTCTCCTGCTTTGCTATCCTCCATCCCCTTCAAGCCCAATGGGTAAGCACCATCCCGTCCTCCCTAATGAAATTTGTGATAAGGATGGAAGAATTTGGGAGAAATAAAGGAACTACGAACTAGGGTTCTATAGCTTAGTGCTATGAAAATTCAAGTGACTGGATTACCTAAATACATGTGAAAAATGTGAAGTTCAAATATACATATATGCGAGACTATTTTTGTTCTGTGAAATGTGAGCTGTTTGGAGATATTGAGCCCCTTTGGTTTGAAAACTGTTGAGCTCCAGAGAGTATCAATTTAAGTTGATAGTGCCATTGTTGCTGATCCATTAGGGAGGTTGAGTGTTCATCCAATTTTTGTCCATGGCCATCCTGTCTAATTGTATCCTGTCATGGAAGGATGAATTGTTTAGTAAAATACAGTTCGACGACAGGTTTTTGAAGAAGAAATAAAACTGGTAGATAACTATGCTTTCATTGCAGCCGTGCAATTTTGCAACATTTTGTGTGTTTATGGTCTGACATCAAACTTCTGCATTTATCTGGGTTTACGGCGTGCAAATTGGCAAATGTCCTAAAAAAGAAAGTACCTGAATTTGTGTTGCAGCAGGAACTTGCATATATGTATCAATTTAAGTTGATAGTGCCATTGTTGTTGATCCATTAGGGAGGTTGAGTGTAGATGTTATGTGCTGCAATGATCTGTAATCCTTCGGTACATGTATAATTGTACAAACATTTATATTGTAATTCATGATTCGAAGTTAACTAGTTCAAGCTCTGTTGGCAAATATGATTCTTTTATGAAGGCTACGGTGTTGGAATTCGCTCATGTTTCCTTTGTCATGATTACCTTGTAGTGTAGTCTTGGTATGAGAATACATCTAGTGCTGCACCCCTTAAAGTTACCATGCTACCATTCATTTTCCATATTCAGTCATGCAAAAACTCTTATTGTTTTGGTTATATAGTGCTTGCTGTGAATATCGTCAAGAAGTTGAGGAAGTATTGATCGAATCTCATCAAGATCTGCAGAACAAAACTAATTGTAGTTAATGAACTAAAACACCAAATACATTTTCCATATACAGTCATTCAAAAACTCTTATTGTTTTGGTTATATAGTGGTGATGTAATTGAGCCATTTTAGCTAAAAGTAGCCTAATCTTTCTCCTTTTTTCCTTTATAATTTTGGGTTTCCTTTTAAAAGAAATTCATCTTTTATGTTACTTGACGTGTCGATCGAGTTAGAGTTGAAAGTTCGTATTTGCTTTATTATTGTCCATGTTGTCCAATTGGGAGTAATTGCGATGCACATGTAGCTGTGGCTGGTGAAGTCGTCATTGTCCAATTGTGATATCTTTGACCCAGTCATTGTTAAATTCTAATACAACTCATTCTAATATATTTTTATTTGAATTTAAATCTTGTGAAACCGGAAAACTATAACAAGGCAACTTGTTGCAATAAATGTTAGAAAAATGGTCACTTGGTGATGTATCCCAGAATAAGTAGATTAGCTGGTTACGTGAATGAAAATATCGAGGTTTGATCTTTGTTTCTTTTTGATCGAGCTCATTGAGTCAATAGGTGTTGCAAGGCTGCCACCATTACAATTTTTTTTTATCTCAAACCATGCAATTTTCCAATAATTGGACTAGCTTTGTATATATAGCTTTGTCATTGATTCTAATATGTGCCTTTCATTTGAATATATAGCTTTGTATATATAGCTTTGAATATATAGCTTTGTATATATAGCTTTGTCATAAATTGGTATGTCATATGTGTTTTTCTATCCGTTTTGGATGGTTGTAGAACAATGACTGATGGTTCGGCGTGGACCATCGAAAAGATTAATGATATAGTTGTAGACCTAAGGAAGATGGCTAAGGAAAGCTTCGATCCCTGTTCGTGCAAGTGCTCTATGGATGCGAACCGGCTTGTACTCCAAATTGAGGAGGTAGTGAGAAGGCTTCAGAAGTTGTCCATTCAATCGGCGGAGGTGCTGGACCGTCAAGATGTTGGCCACCTTGAGGGCGATGATGTGGATTCTAGCGTGGACCCGAACGACGTGGTTCCTTATGACTACGTTGAGGGCGATGATGTTGGCCACATTGAGGGCGATGAGTACTGGTGGTTGCCGAGTGATGATAGCGACGAGTAGTTTGAATGTATAATGCTTGTGTGGACCTGATTATTATGTGTTATGTACTCTGGCTATGAACACTTGCATAACTGAAACTGATGTATGTTGTACTTATGGACCTGATCAATATGTTGTACTTTTGCATTTCTGTATGCCTTATGCCCTTGCATTTTACGTCCCTTTCTCCTCATTTCTTCTATGTTCCAGTATAGCATTCGGTTTTAGATTATCTCTAAATTAAGTGCTTCTTGTATGTATAATGTTGATGTAGGAATGACACGTACGAAATCCAACCGACGTGCACGGCCCCGTCCCGTCCCCCCTCCGATACAAGGTCCCTCAAGTTCGGCTCTAGCCTCAGTACATGATGAGCCTGCAAACATGGAGCCGGACCAGACATGGGGCGGTAGCCCGAGGTTGTACTTGAACATGGAACAGTTTGAGTTGGAGACAACCGCTGAGGCTACGCAGGGCACGGCCGAAGGTGATGCATTGGAGGGTCAGATCGACCTTGATGCTGATGCTCCAGGTGGTGACGAGATGACTGGAGAAGAGAGGAGTGGACGAGGTCCCAGCAGGATGCCTGAGGGACATTTCATCATCGCGGAGGTCAATGCAGTCGGGGAGCCCACGAGACCAAAAGTTATTCTGGGCCCGTACAAGACAGCAATCGGGTGTCTGGTGAGGGACCATGTCGCAGTCACATACAGAACTTGGAGAGGCAGACGGGATGACGTGTGGGTGGTTCCCAAAAATATCAAGGATCTTATGTGAGGCAAGTTGTTGGCAAAGTTTGAGTTCCCTGAAGGATGCAGCATGGCCAAAGCGAAGAGTCATGCCCTATCAACAATGTCCATCGCGTTCAAGAATTTCAAGGGTAAGCTGTGGAGAAATTATGGCTTGGTGGGCTGGACACCAAAATGGGACCATTATCCGACGGTTCAACCATTCTGGAACGATTTCATAGAGCACAAGCGTTCAGAGGAAGCACAAAGACTAAGCGAGATCAACAAAGCCAACTCCAAGAAGAATGTGTACCCCCACAGAACTGGCTCTTGTGGGTACGTGAAGAAATACGATGAGTGGGATGAGATGGAAGAACAGGTAACCCGCAGTGGTGCCACACCTCAGACGGCTCCCTGGATTGAACGGGCGAAGCACTATCTGTACGCGAGAGGGGTGACCTTGGCGGCAGATGGCAGTCTGAACTTCAAAAGCGACAGAGAACAGGAAGTAATGCAGAGAATTGCAGATGCCCACACCCAGTCTTCCCAAGGCTCTTTCAGGCCGGATAGGGAGAAGGACCAGTTAACCTTGGCACTAGGAACCAAGGAGCACCCAGGTCGCACCAGAGGCAAGGGTGTGGTGCCCTGGAAAGAGGGATTCCCAGAATTCGCCGAAAGTTATAGGAGTCGGAAGAGAAGGAGAGAAGAGCTGGAAGACCTGCTGGCTGTAGTGCGACAAGAACTTGTGCAAGAGCGTCAGATGACAGACGCCAAAATCAGAGAAATCAAAGAATCATTTCAGCAAGGAATCAGACAGCAGCAAGGCGAAGAAAATGTTGTGCGCCCTGGTGGTCGTCGGAGTAGCTGCGCGTCTGCGGGGTTTGGAGAAGAAGAATTAGCCCGTTTCCCCATGGATGACATCACAGAAAGCAAGGTGTGCAAGCTTGTCGTGCCCACTATAAACATTACCATCACAGTGGCTATGGGGCAGGTCGACCCATGCGTCGAAGGGGCTCTCTTGAACGATCTTCCGATACCACGGGGATACGCTAAGGTCCACGTGGACTCCGTGCGAAAGCCGTACCGTAAGCTTGACATGGATTACCCCGGAGAGACGGGTTCCAAGAGGCTCGGATCAAACGTGGGTGGTTTCGTTTTGTGGCACAAGCGCTACATATTGTTTGAAGATGAGACAGACGAGTCATCTAATGCGGAGTCAGACCCAGCACACAGAAGAGATCCAACTCCTCCACGGTCGGCGTCAGTGCCACCGTCACCAGGAAGAGATCCAACTCCTCCACTGTCGCTGCCACTGCCACCGTCACTGAGAAGAGAGCTGACTCCTCCCCCACGCAAGTCACCAACAAGAGAGTCAACTCCTCCCCCTCCAAAGTCCGCAACGGTGCCACCAAGGGAGCCAACACCTCCCCCTCCGAAGTCAGCACCAGTGCCTCCAAGTGAGCCGACTCCTCCTCCTCCGAAGTCAGCAACACTGCCACCAAAATTGCCAACTCCTCCGAAGTTGACAACACGCTCTCAGTCTAAGAAGGTGGCAGCACCTGAGAAGTTGCCTTATGAAAGAACCGCAGAGGAAAACAGAGCGATAGTGAACGCCGAAGTCAAGAAATTTTTTAAAAAGCGAGAGCCAGAGAAGAAAAAACCACTCACTAAAGAAACGAAAAAGTTTCTCTTGACGCTGAGCAAACCTGCTATGGCTAAGCGTCAATCAGACTACGAGCGTATCAAAGGAAAGAAATCCTTGAGGCAGGCTTCTATTGATCAGGTACAGGAAGAACAACAACTAGAAAGATTCCTTAAGGATGCCAATATGACAAAAGAGCAATTTTTTAACGAGTCCGTGGCACCCAAAGCAGTCGAGAGATGACAATTTAAGCTGGGTGAACTATTGGTTGCGCCGGACGAGTGGGCCAAACTGACATATCAACTTCGAAAATTTCATGCATGGTACATGAATGAGTCGAAGGAGGGTAGGGAAAGTTTCGAGGCCAGATTCAAGGAACAAGATCTCCTCCACGGGGATGGCTGTATTTTTATATTCTTCGAGGAAATGTATCGACTGTACCAGTATGATGCCATCGACGTGTCTATCTTGAGTTGTTGGACTCTGTAAGTGTCGTATACGTATAATTCACAATATGCATTTCTGTACCATTGTATCGAATCTCTTAACTTATTCCTTGTGTAGAATGGAGGTACAAAGATGCAGAAAGGAGTGCATCATGCATGTGGGATTTATCGACCCATATCTTGTTAACCCGACAATGATGAAATCTACCGACCTAAAGAAAACCGAGAGCTATGTATTGAAGTATCTTCTGGAGCTACAATTGAAGAAATACATACTTTTACCCTACCACTGGGGGTACGTGTTTCTACTCTTTTTAGCAATACATCGTTAGAAATTAGGACTAACTAACCTATAGTGACCTATGTACAGTTTTCACTGGATCCTTCTTGTCATCCAGTCAGATATTAGCAAGATCTTTATTTTCGACTCACAAGATAATCCGAAAGAAACCTACCAATCCGTCATTGACTTGCTACAAAGGTAAAAACCGACCATTTCGTTACTGCTCTTGCAATATTTGATTTGATTGAATCTAAGTCTACTTACGGTAATAATCACACACATACAGAGTGTACCCGCGATACACCAAGAAGAGCGTTAGATACAGGCCATACACGAAAGAATGGACAGTCCGACATGGCTTTCCTTGTAGGAAGCAGGGTCCGGGCAATAATTTATGTAGTTTTTATGTAATGGAATTTATGCACAGCTTCAACATAGAGGATTCGATCCTGCCGGAAGATCCTGAGGTAGGTGGTATACACATTGATGACTAATTTTTAGGTTCGATACGCCAAAATCATATGTATTGATTTATTCAATTATTCAAATTGCAGATCCTCAAGCTGTCCAAAGAACGTCTCATGCCTCATGAAATCAACGCGCTTCAAGAACAACTTGTCGGGTTTATCAATGACAAAATCATCAATCCAACCGGCGAGTTCCATGAAATTGGATTGTCTTTCTCGTTACCTTCAACCCATAAAAAAGGGCAGAGTTCAGATCCATCGGTTCACAAGAAATCTTAAACTCCATAAGATTATTGTAATGAAACTTGATAAGTATGCGGTGTATATATATTGTGATGAGACTTGATTTTTTATAAATAAAATTTATATGTGGTTGTGTATATATGCTGTGATGAAACTTGATATGTATGCGTGTCTATTTCCGGCAACATTCAAAATTTGAAAATGGCACTGTACTGACGGCAGCCGCCACGTTTTTTAAAAAAGGCGGGAAACACCTATCAGTGCCGGTTGGAAACAAACAACCGGCACTGATAGCACTCATATAAGTACCGGTTGGTAATACTAACCGGCACTAATAGGTGCACTATCAGTGCCGGATCTCATCTAGAACCGGCACTGATAGTGATTTTCAGTGCCGGTTTCATACCCGGCACTGATAGTCACTGACTATCAGTGCCGATTAATCAGTGTCGGTTCATATGAACCGACACTGATCACGTTTTTGAACCGGCACTGATCACCTGTTTTGCAGTAGTGTTCCTTACATAATCACGTTTCATGGAAAAATATTGTACAACAATTGCAGGTGCACCTAACATAGGGTCAAGCCTCTAGCCGCCTCCATCACCCAAGTTCAAAAGTCATCTCTATATCAATTATGAGTATGATCAAACAAGTCTTATCCCGTTCAAGATGTCCCTGATTCTAAAGAAGCCCTGAGTCTTTGGACGAAGACTTAAATCCCGGTATTATGTGGCTTCATTTCTTTGTCTCAGATACTCACTTATCCTCAGATATAGACTTATTAGGTACGATTGTTACCTGCGATGTGATGTCTCGCGGAGTCTAATTAGCTATGAGAACCTTTGCTGATTCAAGTAAAAATTTACTGTTATGGCTCGGAAAATACTTCTAAATGTTGCGAAAAAAACGATCTTTTGATAAGTCGCCGTAATGGCATACAAAGCCATATAGTCCGTAGCCGGTAGTCGGCAGCACACGAATAATACTTGCTTCCACTGGATGCATCAATGAACCGGCCGGATAGTCTCTCTTTTCTTTGGTATGTACTAGTTAAAGCAAAAGTTCTAACAAGCTAGATTTACATTCTGGATTGCTTGCCTTATATTGAGAAGAGGATAGGCCAATCATGTTGATCTCACAAATTTGGCATGACCATTACTAGCAGTCTAGCATATATAAGGTTCCATCAGGAAAAAAAAGAATTGATCAAGTTGTCACCCTGACTTTATGCCCAACATTTGTATATGCACACACTGCACCCGGCTATAGGCTCTCGGCCTGCTTGCATTGGGATCATGAACAAAAAGCAAATGATAAGGAATAATTGCATTAGTTATATGCAACGGAGAGAGCAAGTGCACTAAAGGCAGGGGCCTTAATTAGATTCTCCAACCAAGATTATGCGCACATTAACAACTTCACAAGTGGGTCGTTACTGCATTGCACCGCGATGGATACATTTTCACCTGAGATAATCACGCACCAGATGGCATATTAGCATCAAAGAATGGTCTCAATTTGCAGCGATTGTGGCATTAGATAGGACATGGATCATCGTCAGCCTCCTCCTGCAGCATGTGCATCCACACGAGTGGTGCTTTGACGACTAATCATGGTTAGTAGCTTGGCGGTGATGGGCTTTGACTAATGAGTCTAGGGCCCTATTTTGCATATCTTCTACTTTGGCATAATCTGCTTTCTGGAGAATTCTATGAAAAGGATATTCTGTTTCTCCAGATTATACAGTTTATTCTCATAATCCGTTTACTTATAATTTGTTGTAGAATCCTACCGTTTGACACAGTTTCTATAGAATCCTCTAAAATCTATAAGCAGAAGCTGTGATAAACAGAGCCTAGGTCAGGTAGATCCATTTAGCTTTGTGGCCGGTGCAGTATTTCAAGTGCATGCTGTGATTTCAGTTAGACACTCCCCATCGAAAAGGAGGAGGGGGCGGGGGGATTGATTTTGATTTTGCCACTAAGGAGATCAGATAACTCTGTACTTTCAATGCTGCAGTTTGCCACGTTCTGTTTTTGCCATCGCTGCGTTATCATGTTCCTTTTTTACTTTTATCTTAACCGAAGGTAGCACCAAAACTGAAAAGCGACAAAAATTCAATTATAAAAACCATGAAGTAGGACTTCATTAGTGGCCAACATAAAATTATTTTAATTTATACCTTTTTTATATGCACATATACTCTATGAAAACCTAAGATGTCTGCATTATTGTTCACTGAGCCGTGAAGTATTTTCTTAGAGGTCAGAAGAATAAAAGAAAGAGTGTACTTGGCAATTTGTTAATCATGTAAAAAAAGAATTGCAGCACTGAAAGAAAGGTGGCAGGCATGCGTAATGCGTTGGAAGCTCCTAGATAGAGAATTTGCGAATACATGCTGCAAATTTACTGTCCTGTGTGTTATACCATTTGTGACTGCTCCACAATGCTAAACTTTTCCTTCAATTTTTGTGGCTGCATGCCGAAAGATTAGATGCTCCAACTTGCAAGATCTTGTGTATCCTATAGTTATTTTTTTCTTTCATGAAAGTAGGATAGACGCTCTAGCATTCACTATGAGCACTCGAACAGGTTGGCAAGAAGGTTAAACAACCTCTACAACATCGAGCCACTAGAGTGTTCCCAACTTCCTATGCATATTGCATAATAATTTTACAATTGTATCTGATGATTATCTCTACCATGTTTACTGGAGCTACAAGTACAATAGTATTGTTTCTATTGTATTTCATCCCCTTTAAAAAGAATCTTCCATAAAGATTGTTTTTGAACCAAGCATCTTCCATAAAGTTGGTTCCCAGACAGAATGAAACGTGATGTTATGTCTGCGTGAGTGTTGTGTTGTCGCCAAGGTTTAGAATATCATTTAGACTCTAAAAACTGGTCCCCGGTGGTAATTGTAAATTCACTGTTATAATAAAAACCGCTCAAAATTTGGTAGGAATTCATTCAAAATTCACTCGATCAAATTTGAAAATCAGAGAAAAAACCGACCGAATTGACATTCCGTAACCAGTCAAATTGCACCCATAATCAAGCGAATTCACCGATTTATCGACCGATTTTTTTTTGTATTTTCTGCATTGATCGTATTTCTTAGTAACCGTTCGCTTTTCCTGATTTATCGAGTAGTTTTCTCGAATTTCAGTGAAGTTTAAAAAAACCAAAAAGTGACTCAATCTTGCAAAATTAATAACTAATTCATCTTAGCTTCAAATCAAGTGAAACAAATTTTGTTGGTTTTCTTGTAACATTATCTACATGATAAAATTATTTATATTCATAAAAAAGTTGAATATTTTCTGTGAGAAAATGTTGTTCTAAACCTAGTTAAATGCATAGTTAACTCTTTGCTAATCCAAAAATCCTGAAACTAATTTTGTTAGTCTTCCTACATAATCATATGTCTTTTAAAAATACATGAACTCATGAAATAGTTATTGTAACATGCAGAATTGTGTAAATGTGTTGCAACTAGATTAATTCATAACTAATTCATCACACCTCCAAAATTAGTGAGACAACTTTTATTAGTTTACTTATACTATGATTTATGTATAAAAAATAATGGTAGACATGATAAAGCTAATTACAGTGATGTTTATTAACATATTCACTTTATGCTTATGAACTTTGTAAAAATCATGGAGAAATTAATAAAACACTAAATGAAGTGAAACCAATTATAAAGAACCTCTTAAGATATATCATACACAAGAAAAATATGTATTTGCTTGTTAAGCTTTTCCTTAATATAAGTTAATAAATGAGCCGCACGTTTCAACTTTTTTTTGCAAACTTCCTCCCTGTAGAATATGATGCAAACGACATTATTTTTGAATCTTTTTTTCATAGAAGGTCTTAGAATTGTCTCTAGTTTTTAAGGATTATTTATTTATTTTCGAATTCAAATTCAAAAACCGTTCGTATTATGAAATTGGTGCGAAACGGTAAGCTCGGTAACCGCAATGATCACTCGATAAAAGTCGTATTTTCTAACCCTGGTTGTCGCCTAACGCCATGACGTGTGCCTACAAGGCTGGAACATTTTCGTAACCAGCCTGAAAGCCTAATTTGCAGTTCAGTGTTTTTTGCTTCTTTCTTTTCTGACCAGATATATTGCTGGAACAGTACCATTTGGAACGCATGAATTTTACTGAAACTGGTTCTTTCACAGGATATAGTATCTTGCTGCGTTCTAAGAAGCCCTTAAGCTGTAAGCTCCCTCAGTAGAGCTATCGACTATCCTCGGAGGAAAGTGCAAACCGCCTTTACTAAGAAAATCAAACCCGCTCCCACCAGTTCTCGAGCAGATTCATGTCCTCCGACTCTGCAGCACACAATACCTCTGAAACAATGTGAAAATATATTATCTGCTTCGCGAGTCAACTACGAAGGAGGCGCGACGGTACCATTGCCTCTTTCCATCACCGCCTTTTCACGTTTTCTACGACCATATATTCCTCTTCTACGTAAGCATATCTTCACGCAGGGATGCCATTCAGGGATCCAGCAAAATATTTGTGATGCATATGGATCCAGTGTAAATTACCTGGAATGAAAACGACGAGCACTACCTCCATTTTGATTCATCTAAGTGCTCCCAAGGTACTTCACGTACCGTCCTTGTACCTGCATGTCTATATCTTACTAGTAATCGTGCATGTGCAAGTGCACGTGGTATCCACGTCGCTAAGAAGGAAAAAAAAGAGATACATAATGTTTAATATTATCATTTCTCGCACATAATAGATATCACGCTTCAACATGTATTGTATATACAAAATCAGTTAATTAAGGAAGGAAAGAGCTTTAAAGTTGTAATACTTTATAAACCTTCGACCCAACTATTTAATTTCTCATGTGATGCACACCGACCAATCAAGAAATTAAGGACTGCTAATATATCCTAAGCTAGTATAGATTAAGATAATTTATTGTTCTTCGCATATATTCAAATTGAGACACGGGAGCAAGGTTCACAAATCCATTTGATGCTCAAAAACCAGTCGCTGGTGGTTATCGAAAAATCGTGATTATCATGAAAACCAGGCAAAATTTGGCGAGAGTTCAGACCGAATTGATGAATCGGTAACTGGTCGGTTTACACTGGTTTCCAACTGCATTTTACAATTTATCGATCGATTTTAACACTTACCGAACTGACATAAATTCGAACGAATTAGTCGAAAATCAACCGCATTACAGTGGTAACCGAACACATTGTTTGAATTTCGATGAAGTTGAAGGAAAATCACAAAACAATTATAAGAAATCATAAAAAATTCAGAAAATAGGGAAAAAAATACGTTATGAGATTGGAATGACCTTTGCTATATTTTAGACATTTTCAAAGAAACAAATAGATACCAATTGTAACACAAGCATGAACATATAATTGTTTCATCAAATATATGCATATATTACATAAGTAGCATCTCAAATTAATTAATATATTGAATTGTTCATACAAAAGCTAGAAACACAATCACACGTACGCCATCCATCAATACTTATCAAAGTGATGATCAATACTTAAAATATAGTTTAAATCGTATCCACGCCACTTGCAACCTATGAGATGGAAAAGATTAGTACAATACCATGGAATGCAAATAAAGTAGTTGCAGAAAGTAAATTATTATCGCTTTCAGTACTATCAGCTTCTAATAGGGAGCGATTAAATTCGATTGTATTGTACTCCTCTGCCTTAAACTCTGTCCAAATTTGCCCCGTCTATACAGAAGTGGTTGGCCATTGTCCTTGCAATACGGCATAAAACTCAAGATCTCGCCACTCATAGACCCATTGAATAGGAGGCATGACTGAGTATCAGGGACATGATAGTGGCACAGATACGATCCAGAAATACTCTGCATGCCATAGTTTCTGGAATAGCTCCTACTATCTTGTGGTCCATCATGACCCCCCCTGTATGACATGCCTTTGTGAGAATTGGGGCACCTTGGTTCTAGTCCTGTGTGACATTCAAAAACTGACTCTCACTAGTTAATTGCATGGGAGTAATGACAGAGGATGGGTGTGGAGGAGCACCGCCTCCCTGACCATCATCTTCATCACTATATGTCTTTAAACTGTTGTCATTAGACTCTTGGTAAGTTGAGCTCTTTGAGGCACTATCCGTGCTCTCATTGTTTTGCACTTGTCTTTTGCCCTCACCCTTTATCTTCTTGCTCTTCTTTAGATGCGTAATTTACTTCTTCTTCTATCCTGTGTGGGTATCACCTACCACTTTAGTAGCCCACTGTGACAGTGTACGTTCTCCAGCTACCATTGCAAATCTTGTGGGTTCACTGTGTTTGTCACTAAGTGAGTTGACAGGGGTATGTCACTGTCTGTGTCCTCCTCATTAAGCTTTGGGGCAGCAATTGATCTACCGGTCTCCATCTAGTCCTGAAGCGGGTTGTTCTCCTCATTCAATGTAAGCTCCATAAGCTGCTGAAATGGATCATCATCAACAGTCGACCTGTCACGTCCCAAATTTGTAACCACATAATTAAGCATAATAATGCTTCTTAAGCATTATGCTTAATTTTGTGTAATTTCATTTTTGAATGCTGGTGCACTTCATTTTGAGTCAAATGGATGAGAGAAAGAAAATCAGAAGAGAAAAGAATAGAGTTCGCGATTAAAACAAACTTCTTTCTCTAGAACGTGGACCCCACCGAAGTCGGCCAACCACTCTCTCCTTCTCTCCACTTGGGCAGCAGCCCACCCCCTCTCTCTCTCCCTCCCTCACCCATGCTCCTCCCTTTCCAACCTTCCAAGGCAAGCAACAGCTCCCCTCTCCCTCTCTCAAGCACTCTCTCCTTCTCCCCCAAAATCTCACCTCAAGGGAAAGAATCGAGGTATGCATGTGGTACTCACGCGTTCCCTAGCTCATAAGCTTCTCATCTATCCAATTTATTTTTGTTTTTCCCAAAGGATTCGAGCCATTCTTGACTCGTTTTAGTGTTCTTGGTGAAGCACAAGGAGCACCGGTGTTCTTCCTCTTTCCAAGCTTTTCCACCTTTCCCTGACAGTCCCCAAGCTCGGCAAAACATCTTGGGTGAGTCTCTTATGCTCTCATGGCATAGATGCATGTTTTGGTTGGATGAATCCTAAATTTGGAGCTAAGGTTGTGAAGTTGGCGTGTTCTTGAGCTTTGGAGTGAATTAGAGAGATTTTGGTGAGATTTGAGTTAGAAATCGAGTTGCTAGGTTGGTGAGTGAGTTCTAAATTCTATAAACTATCTCAAACATATTTCCCTTTGGTTTCGAGAGTCTCGCAAACCAAATTGGTGAAGTTTTCCCCTCTGAGTTGCTCTCTGCAGAAATCCGGATAAAAGTCCGGACAGTCTGAACTTCCTAGGAAAAACCCCCTTGTTTTGTAGTCGGAAATTGTTAGGGTTTAGAATGCAATTTGAGTCTAGAACCCTTTGTATAGTGTATATGCATATCTATGTAGCATAGATTCAGCATGCAAGTCGAATCGATCAACGAAACGATACGAACACGTCTCTGCAAAAATCCAGAGAGTCCAGAAAAAAGTCCAGAGACTCCGGAACAAAATGTTCTCTGCAGAACCCCAGAGAGTCTGGAGAATTATCTGGAGACTTCGTAGTTCAGAGAGTCTAGATAATTATCCGGAGACTCCGTAACTCAGAGGTCTAGAGGATTGCCCAGAGTCTACAGCCTCCTGTACTTTTCCGACGTTGTTAGATCACGAAGCTTGTTATTTCTTCGCATGTCTTACACTTTTAACATGTTGTTATGCATATTGTAGGATACATTGTTGCACTTTATTCATGCTCATCATTGCATTCATTCTTTTTTAGTGAGCGAAGAACCGACGCGTGACGCGGGCGTGGTTGAAGACGACACAAATCTTCCCGAATTTTGTGAGTGTTGCACGGGTAGCATTAGGTGGTCACCTGAGTAGTAAGGCAAGCATAATAAAGCATCAGCTGAAGGATAAAAAGCAAAAGCATTTATTTATAGCTGACAGTTAGCTTTCTTCTCCCATTTATTTAGATCATATATGTTTAATATAATAAATATGCTCTATATACATTATGCATGCGTTTGAATCGATGTCGGGTTTATGATGGGTAGAACCTATATTGATACACTAGTTCTTCTATCATGAATAATTATTGATCCGTATTCTTGTAGCATGGATTTAATATGATGTTGTCTAACTTAAAATGTTATTTGTAATGTGAAACGTTTCATTGTTCACGAGCATGGGCTTTAATTACTTGCACAATGATCACAATAATGGGTTTCTAGTGTTAGTTGGATGAGTGGTGAGGATGAGACGAGATGTGGGTGGTTTTATGGGTGTTTCTCCTACCCGGATGTGGATTTCACCTGGGTAGGTCGGGAGAGGAACCCGAACACCATAGACCGCTTGCGTCGCTTAAGCACCGATCATTGTTGCAATTGACTCTAGCACTTACCGTACTTACCACATGTTGATCTAATGGTAAGACAAGCTAAATACCTCTGTAGTTGTGATCATTTGGGTTTGAATTTCGATGGTGTGAGTGGACGGGCTTGTAGAGATACTTGTGGTTGCTCTATGAGTTAACCAAAGTGGGCTCCGCACCAAGCGATGCACGATTTAAATAGTTAAGTTTTATTGAAAAAGGTCGACATGAGTACCCATTGTATAGACCTGTGTGGTCATACAAGCCGCATGGTTCTTAAGTCTTATGGGTAAAGTTGTACCCTTGTAGGGTGTAAAAACATTTCAAAATACTGCGCTCTCGATCATGAGTATGCTTTTGTCCATTTGCAGCAGTCGTAGAGTTGCGAGTGTAGATTAATGATTTGAGATAGTGCTTTACATATATTAGTCCTATAGTTCCTTTTACATTATGTTCAGTTGATATTTATGGGCTAGTTTGTTACTTTGGTCAAATATAGATGCTCTCATATGTGTATGTCAAATTTGCTTTTGCATATGAAATGTACTTAACTATATGGCCGCATCCTTGCTAACATCTAAATGCATAATCTTTGGAGTCGAGCTATTTATAAGTATTATAGATTAAGTTTTACGAGTACCTTCATACTCACACTGCTATTTTAGGTGCTACCGACGAGGAGGAATTGGTCTTTGGCTACTTCACACCTGCCGAGGATGGTTGCGAGCATGAGTAGGTAGCTACTCGGAGGTTGTGCTTTTGTGATGGAGTCTAAGGGCATATGACTCCATCCTTGTTTTGTTGTATAGTCTTTAGTCTTTCACTGCGTAGTTTCTTTGTTGTTTAGGAGTTGAGTCAGTTTTTATTTACTTCTAGTTCTCTTTTGCTATAAATTGTAATAACTTGATAAATGCTTAAGAACTTGTAATCTAATGTTAATTACTCGCTCTTTATTAAGCTATGTTGTGATGTTAAATGTTGGACAAGCATATGTTCCGATCTTGGGCACAAAATATGTGCCGGTACTACATGATGGTATTCTGATTAGTCATGAGAGTCATGATTAAGGAAATGATCGACTTAATGACTAATTGGAATACTGTTTGGATGGTTCCTCACACGACCTGATGCCTGCATCCAAATATTCTGTATTCTCATGTTGTAGTTTATATATACCAACTTATGGAGTTTCTTGTAGCTTAACCGGTTGCGAACTTTCATGTGGATAAATACAAATATTCTCCAGTTCCTCTCACACCCACTAGATGAAGCGCACTGAGACACTAGGCGCCTAGCAATCATCGTTAGTGTAGGTGTAGACGAACCAAACATAGACCACCATTATGCTGCAAATAGGTAAAGTGATATAACGTTTGGAAAAGTAACAGTTAGATATGTCAATGCAATTCATACCAGGTGGAGTCCTATCGTCACAAGCCATCCGTGAAGCGAGCAGACCAGTGAATGACCGATACTTTGTCCGATATATTTCAACCTCATTAAGTGCTTCCGCGGCAGTACTAACATCGGTTATCCTCTCGAATGCCTCCCGAAGATCTTCGAACAAGTTTGGACCCATGCCATACGTGTAGTGCGTGCGGGAATTCAATGCGGCCGCTGCAAGTTGATGATCAAAGCTTTAGTACCATAAGCATTAGTACAATAAGAATGCTCCAGCATTCACGTATGTCCCATTCGTTATATCATACATTCTGCGATCGACAATTGCCATGTACTTTTCAAATTTATCCCTATCATTGTGATACAATGAATTGTACTCCTGCTTGACAACGGTGTGTCTCAAGAGCACCTCACTCAATGTTGGTATCTTGTCTTGATCAGCAAATCGGAGGAAGACATACAACGGCTGAACGGAATCGACAACCATTTTAAGGTTGTCCCACCATGGTAAGCTGGATAGGAAACCACGTGCATATCTTCCAATGTCAGAAACAATGCAGTGAGACTGTTGCAGCTCACTAGATGCCATCCATTGCATTAATCTATTCTCTCAGTGTAGAAAGCTTTCAAGAAATAGATAGTTTGTGCCAAACCTTGTGGCATTACACCTCACCAACTCTCCACCAATCGTGGTCTTTATCATTTCATGGAGCTTGGAATGATTGTAAAGCCATCGCGATATGGACCTTGCACTTTGAATGGCAATGTCGTGGTCTCTAAATTCACCAATTGATTTCAATATTAAATTTATCGTATTCACCACACAAGGCTGCACATCATAGCAGGATACTCCCTTCTGAGAATCTGACATGCCTTATTATAGTTGGACCCGTTATCAGTCATGATCTGCACAATATTTTATGGCCCCATATCATTGACCACTGATCTTATCTCCTGCATAAGCGAATCAACCAAATAAATATGCAATAATTGAAATACTAAGTTACCAACTCAGCAAAACAATATACTTTGTTCAAATAACTGTGAAAAAACATAACCATCGCAATATAAAAGAAAATTAATAATACTCATGTGTGTCGGTCCAGTCCATGAATCACACATGACGATCACACCATACTCTAGCCATTCTAACTTCCACTTGTTAGATATCTGCTTCAATGCACTCTCATTCTCGTCCAGGTACTTACTATCTATATCCTAACCAGTTGGAGATAGGACACTCTCTCATGTCATATAATAGATGGTCAAAAGTCAAAAAGAAAGATATATGATGACAATAAAATTCATTACAAACTTTATCACTCACCCCATTTCTGTGTTTCTTTCACTACAACAACAAAGAATGCGTCGTCCGCACTTCTACTAGGAATACATGAAGTGTGAAAAAAATTAGACCATGCCAAACCAATAGTTGACTTTGCATTCTTTCCCTTCGCACTTCATAACTTGGTGTCAATCCTCTGCTGCACATGGGCTTTTGCTACAACAATATTGTAATCCCTAACACTTGGTGGTGGCTCCCGATTTGAAGATACCCTCCTAAGCATCCTCTTTAACGCATTGCCTCCTCTGGCACTTCCACTACCACCTCCATACTCGTAGGACTCACCTTCCCTCCTCCTGAACTCTTCCTCCTCCCTAGACTGAACCATGTCACACTGCAGATGTTCCTCTTCTGTTTTCTCATTATCGCTTGTCAAATCTAACTGAACTCTTGCTGACTCTTGCCTCTGAAGCTTCTCCTTAGACCATCCCTTCCTCTTATCTCTTGCCCTATCCAGCTCACATCTAAAGTAATCACGCACATATGAAGGCACCCTATCACAATATATAACATTCGATCTACGCCCTACCAAATGCTCTTTTATCCTTGTGGCACCACTATCTTTCTTTTCCTTATTGCAGTAATTGCATGTGAACTCTGGAGCAAAATTGTTCCCGTGTTGCCACACCATATCTCTATCCACCATCAATTACTACAAAACAACATATATCATCCTATGAGCACACCACAAATTCCAACAACGAGTAAATATTAAGCCAAACTAACTACTAGGCGCTAACCAATATTATTAGACACTAACCAACCCTAACAACATAAAAACGAACCCTAACCGATACTAACTAGTTTGTATATGTTTCTAATCATGCATAAATGTCTCAAAAAATAATTAACTTCATCAAAATTAACTACTCTTGCCACTACAACATATTAACTGAAGTGACGACCTTCTAAGCACGCATATCGACCGAATCGAGCAAAAAATTGCTAGAGTATTAATGGTTACCGATCGAATCGAGCCAAAAATTGCTCGACCGTTAGCGTTGCTTTTGCAATCGGTAACCGCTTCTTTTCTGTTAGTAACCAACCCTTATCGCTCGATAACCGCTTCTTCTCGTCGGAGATATGCGCTGTCTCCATCGGATTTGCACGACAGCGCGTTGGATCTGGACGACCGGGCGAGGAGGGTAGATGTTTTTGCTGTGGAACGAAGCAGGGGAACTGAGCATGGAGGAGGAGTCCTCCTTCGCCCTTATCCCATTGAGGTGGGCCGAAACGGGCCATTTGCACTGTGCATTCGGCCCGTTTCGGCATTTTCTAATTTTTGGCATTTTTTTGGAACTCTAAATGTTTGAGCACATATTTTGTGACGCAAATGATATTTTTTGATTTTTTTTTTTACAAATAGTCTTAGAATCGTCTCTAGTTTTTTATGAAACTTTTTCCTAATTTTTTTTTTCAAATCCGATATGAATTTTTTAATTCAAATTCGATAACTCTTCTCGTTATGAAACTAGGGCGGAGGGTAAGGACGGTTATCACGATTTTTAAACGGTAACCATCACATTTTGAACCCTGCACGGAAGTACTACTATGTACTTTACTGTCAAAATGTTCAAACAAGGTACTCTGCATTTGAAACATAGTGTTGGAGACATTAATGTTCCTAAACCAAAATTCCCATGTTATATTGAAGACATCAATCAAGCTTATAAACCAAAATACTCTACAATGACTCAAGAATCAATTAAGTTTCTTCATTTCCACACTTCTCAGTCCCACCCCCGTGCTTCAGGCACCAAAGAAAGATCGTGTTGCAGCTTTTTTAGTAGGTGCAGCTTTTTTCGCATCTCTAAGAACCATGTTTCTTAGAGAGAAGAAAATGGTAATTTATTGGGTAGAAGAGCCAAAGTCATTTCTGCATAGCTAAATAATAGTCCTACAAACTCAGCAGAACAAATTCAACTGTCAAAACATATTAATTTGGTCAAACAAGACGTAACTGCCACATGGGATTTTGCTGCTAATCCTCTATTGGTGCTGGCGCATGGACGTTCCTATTCAGCAATTCGTGGTTTATCTATTTAGAACAAAAAAAATACACTAAAATCAGGAGGCTTGGTGTGCGCAGTGCAGATGAGGAGATTACACGGGGACCATTTGGACTCTTTACTTATTTAACCCACCACTAACGATAAGGAGCTTGAGGGACTATGGTCGATGTCAACGAGAGGTAACTACAATAATAACTATGGTCACATCGGTGCTGATGTTTACAGAGTGTTGTCCGTCTGTGGCGTTGTGATCATGCATAGTGCAAACCGCATGATGATCATCAATCCCGTGTAGATCTGTCTTCTCCGTCGGCATGTTCGACAGGTGAGCCGCCACCGTCAGATGGTCGTCCTCTTGTATGTACAAAGGAGAAGGGCAACAATGGTTAGGTTTTACTAGAGAGATGGTCTAGTGCCCGCAAGCGCACGATGAAAGAGGTCGTGGGCAGTGTTAAGGTCGTGGCTGGCGGTGGCACTGCAGCTTTCTTAATCCGCCACCTCTAGTGCGGCGTGGAGGTGGTGGGAGCAGGGATGAGACAGCAACATGCATGTTGGCGGGATGAGATCGTGGGTTTCCCTATGTACACGCCACACGCGTGAGAGAGCGGGAGGGGGAGGACGAGGCCATGAACCATTAGATTGACTGTAGACTACCAAAGTGATTTGAGCTGTAGGATTTAACTGATCTGTTGATGGTATTGAATATGCTAAACGGAATGGATGTAAAATAGAAAGTAACTGGTACTTAATATTTTTACCCTATCCGTCTCAAAAATATAGGACATATTAGGATTTAGAAAAATCTTTAAAAGTATATTTTGATGATTAATTTATTTTATATTACATTATTAATTTCTACAAAATTAATATCATATTAAAAAATATATAAAATACAAACCTATTAATATAACTTTTATATATTAAATACATATAATTAAACTAATTATTTATTAAAATATACAATTTTATATTTTTAAATCCTAACACGTCCTATATTTAAGAATGAAGGAGTACATCAGTATATAGATATAGAAACATGACGATGGTAGGCACCATGTTCCTCAACCAGCCGCCAGTTTAGTGAGTTCGATAACAACTGCTTCTTTTCTGCTTATGCAAGGCGGTACGCGTTCCCGGGGTTGACCGCATCAAACGAGCTCCACCACTGCGTCCACCCTTTTCCCCAAAATAATGCCTCCCTCCACTTTGAAGTTTCACTCGGAACTACTCTTGTTCCTCTTTTTTTTGCCAAAATATCACAAAATGCCTTGCTAAAAAAGATTTTGGTAAAAATTATGCGCTTTACTACATGATAGCAAGATTACACTTGAACGTATACAATTTTTTTTTTTTTGCGTGGGAAGAGTGCTTTATTGATTACTCATAAATGAAACTATTCTCTCCGTTTCGTAATATTTATTCATGATCTCGGGAGTATCTATCTCAAATTATTTGTTTATTGCGATAACCAATGATACTTTATAATCAATTTTCCTGCTATGTTCTTAGTGCATGCATGTATTACTTTAACGTTGGTGAGTTAATTACTCTCATACTTGCATGGATTAGAGGTAGCATAGTCATCTTACTATTTTTTTCACTCAATTTCAGTATTCTTTAGTTTGTATGTAATAGTGGATATAGATAAATATTGTAAAACGGAAGGAGTACAATCGTTTTCTAGGAGCTCTAAAACACACACAGGTGCTTGCACACGCCACGTAGCACAATACATTGTCCTTTTTGCCAATTGAGCGAGCTCATTAGCAACCATTGCCATATTATATGTATTTGTGTTAACAGATTTTAAGCAAACAGGCCCCTGGATATAGTTTTGCGACAAATATGTTGAAGATTGTGTAGCTTTGTGATAATTTTGTTCAAGTCATTGTAGTCTGCCACTAGTACAGTAATGTATCGTTTTGTACATTGATTCTTGAGGGCCACTTGTTTATGCAAACCAATGACAAAAATCGTTGTTATTGAAGTTCCGTTGATTGGTGAATGGAGAATATCTGACATTCCGTGACCTTCGCCATTTCCGAAAAGCCAAAGCCAAATTCATACTCGTACAAGCCTCCTCGAAGGCTCGAAGTCTAGGTAATTCTTCCTACCTGAGATGCATTTCCTGTGGCTCCTGAAAAAGTTATGCTCTCAGTCTTTCCTCACCCAAAGGACAAAGCCCCCGGATAAAACAAACATCAACCATTTTTTTCTTTTGAAAGTGTACCAGAAGCTTTTGCGTCCACTGTAGGAGGGGCAGACACCAGGTTTGAGCTCGGGTAGGCGGAACGCTTGATGGCGTTATTTATCAAACCAGCAAGCGCTTGTTCCCAAACAACATCATATATCCCACTAGTTGGCTATGTTTGGTTTAAAGTCACAACTTGCCAACATTTGTTTATATTTTGTAAAACTCCTCTAAGGTTAGACGAATAAAATATACGCTGGTAAGCAAGAAATAATCTTACCGCACTTCTTCTAGTTCACTTAGGCGTGAAACCATGACAGCAGCAAAAGAATTTGGCCACCGCCAGCATGAGAAATATACAGGTGTAGCATCTAGGTCCCTAGATAAGTGGTAAGTGTTTCGGTGATTAATGACAACCATATTACTGTGACTAACAATTTGTTTTGAAGGGAATCAAAAATTCAGTATACAATGACATTTGGTTAATCTTGGTCCCTAAAAGTGCTTATATGGACAATCAAAGGACATATGCTTTAAGACTAAGGATCTTCTAGTTCTAAGTATCACAAAGGAGACCTATACTACTCTAAGTATCCTTCATCTCCTTTGTGATACTTAGAACTAGAAGATCCTTAGTCTTAAAGCATATGTCCTTTGATTGTCCATATAAGCACTTTTAGAGACCAAGATTAACCAAATGTCATTGTATACTGAATTTTTGATTCCCTTCAAAACAAATTGTTAGTCACAGTAATATGGTTGTCATTAATCACCGAAACACTTACCACTTACCTAGGGGCCTAGATGCTACAATCTCCCCCTTTTTGGTGATTGATGACAACACAAATAACAATAGAGATATGAATTTGAAGAGTAACCTATCATACTAGGCAAAAGAATGTATAAAGCAATAAAAGCGAGATAAAGCCTAGCGCTACAAAACTATCATGCTAGAATAGGTAGGAATTATGCGAGCATGAAAATAAACACAATGTGATGACAGGCGAAACACATCCATATACAGAGCCAGATAGCCTGTCATAACATCAAAATCAATCCATAAGATCCAACATTTCAAAACTAGCTACCCAAAAATCTAACCTCCCCCTGAATCAAAATCTCACTAGACTCACAAGATACTTTCTCTACCAACTCCCCCTATTACTAGACTCTCCCCCTTTGGCATCTAAGCACCAAAAAGAGAAAAACTAGGACATGACTAAGCAGCCGGAGCTGGAGAAGATGGAGGACCCAATGGTGTCGAAGAAGGTGCCACGACGAACTGAGAACCGTCGGCCTCGGAGTCAGAGCTGGACGAACTGTGACCCGCAGCTGCTGTCGCCTCAACGATCTGATCCTGCACGGACTGAAGAGCAGCATCTGGAGCGTCAAGTGCTGGCTCAGCGACTGAAGAAGGCACAACTGACAGCTGAGGGACATGAGGAGAGATGACTGGCTGCTGCTGCTCGGGGACTGTCGGCTGTGGAGTGTCCTCGAAACTCAGAGGGCCAGTGGGTATAGGAGAAGTCAACGATGGTAACACTGGCCTCTGAGACATCCCAGCAGACAGAGAGTACACTCCGGAGGCCAAGAGAGCTGACAGAGGGAAATCGGACCCTGGAGTACGCAAGAGTGCACTGACACTTCCTGGGAGATGACTCGGGGCAGGAGCTGAAGCAGGTGCTGGAGCTGGCAACTGAAGGCCCTGTGCCTGGAAAAGAACGGAGAACAATCTGGCGTTGTTCTCACGGTCTGCCTGAAGTGCTGCAAACATGGCCTGCTGCTGCTGCTGTAGTGACTGCATCAGTGCAAACTGCTGCTCCTCTCGGCGGCGAGCATCCTCTGCCATGTTATCCTCAATCTCACACAAGATGAGATCTAAAATGTCGAACTGCTGATGAGTGAGGATAGATAAGAGCAACCACTGCTGGATACTGGTAATAGCCTCTGCGTTCCCGATCCTAGGCAACAGGCTGCGTCTGAGTGCAAAGTGAACTGCCCTTGCCTCTGGAGTCAGCATCTCTGGCAGTCTCAGTGAACCTGGAGGAAAAGGCGACCTGAACAACAGACGGATCTCGTCATCCGTCGGGAAAACGCCACCGGTCAGAGGACGACGAGGAGGATGAGCGTTCGGATGAACGACCTCATGCAAGAATCTGGTACTCTCCTGAAGCCTCAGAGCCTCGAGCATATCTGCCCGGTACAATTTGTAGACCTCTCCCTGAAACATGAACTGAATGAACGACCTGTCGGGAGCGATCCATACTGTCGCATAGAATACTCTGACCCAATCCCCAACATATCTGTCCACCTGAGTAAGGAGAGCGGTGAGACCGGGGAATGCATCAAAGTGTCGTCTCACATCTGCTCCCCCTGCAGCTGACTGCAAGTACTCCCATCTCAGCGTCCTGTGCTGACTTAACTGAACGCTCTTCCTGCCAAATGAGCGATAGAAGCTCTCTTGTACCACTGTCCAGAACCGGGGATCAATCCCCTCCTCTCTGACCTCAGGGAACCACTCCTCGACTGGTACGAATCTCAGCCTCTTGATCCTCGGACCCTTGCAGGACGTGAGATCAAGCAAACGAACCTCTCCCTGAGCTGGAGGCTGCTGCTCAGACTGCTCGGACTGCTGCTGCTGTTCAGACTGCTCGGACTGCTCGGACTGTTGCTGCTGTGTCTCTACTGCCTCTAGCTCCTGGCGAACCCTCTTCCGGCCCCCTGACCGGCTGGAAGGCGTCGAACCTGACCTCCCGGAAGCACGAGTGCGGGTGGAACGACGTGTAGGAGGGGTGGTCTCATCTCTGATCACAAAACCCTCCTGCCTGTTGTAGGCATCAACAGCAGCAAGCGCTCTGTCCCATTCCTTCTGAGTCTTTGACTTCTTCTGCTTAGGCTGCTCAATTGTCTTGCCCTTGCCCTTGTCATTGCGATTACGACCCATCTGACAGATGCAACGTGAAATAGAGATGAGTGATCATATTGGGTTTAAGATTTCGAATGAAATGAACCGTAAACGGAACCCTAAGCATGGAAGGATATGAATTGAGACAATCATGCTATGGATATAGGCAAGAGACAATAGATATTGATCAATTGCATAGAGGAAGACTTGAATTTGGGCAAATTAATCAAAATAGGCATGAATTTGAAGCAAATGTGAACGATTTTGCTTGAATTTGAGTGAAATGAGCGATATATGGTACAAACAGATGAACATGCCCTAGTAGGTGATGAAAAGGTGGAGATGAAGCTAATTTCTTGATTTGATCACGGCAAGAGGCAAGATTTGACACAATTCATCTAATTTGACATGAATTTGAGGCAAATTTGTATTAAAGTCAACGGATTTAACAAGGAAGACGCATAATTGATGAACATGCTCTCAATTTATGTCAATTGAAACTGAATGATCCCAAATTTGAGAGAAATTGACTCAAATTCACATGAATTTGAATGGAATTTGCATGGATTGTCTTGAATAATCACGAATTTGGCCAAATTATGCGCAATTTTGACTATCATGTACTCAATTCATGTCTAAAAGATGGAATAGCAACGAATTGGATCAAATTTGCTTTGATTTTTGAAGAAATTTCATGAATTTTGGCACACAATTGTATGAATTTGATCTAGGGCTTCATCAATTTGAGTACACCGGCCACAAATGTGCTCACCACGATGAAGGAGAGAGAGAGGAGGCGGTGGTGATGCCGGAGATGATAGCCGGCGGCGCAAGAGGAGCGGCGGCGGTGAGGAGGGCACGGCGGAGGCAGCTCTGCGCGCGGGATCTCAGGGCAGCGACGGGCGGAGAGCCGGCGGTGGCGAACTGGTGGCGCCGGTGGACGGCGCAACTCCGGCGGCGGCGCTACGGAACAGGGAGGCGGCGAGTCGGCGAGGTCGCGCGACGACGTACGAGCGGCGGCGAAAAAATGAGAGAGCCGGCCGACCGGGAAGACATATATGACAGGTGGGTCCCGCAGTTTTTGAAAGCACCGGATAATCCGGTGGAGGCAACAGAGAGCACCGGATAGACCACCGGACTATTTTTTGCAGAACCAACTTTCAGGGATCGAAAAACTCTGTTCACAGGATGTTCCGCTGAGCTTATATTTAGCACCGGATGACATCACCGGATATTCCGCTGATCACCAGGAAAAGACAGCGGACTAATTTTTGCAGAACTAAATTTTTGAAGGCCGAAACCTATTATACTCACCGGACTTTCCGCTGATCACAACATAACATCACCGGACTTATGTTAAGATTTTGAAGTTCACTGAACTGATGAGCACCGGAATGTCCGCTGATAACTAACTGATCACCGGACCATTGTCATGGTTGAACTGATTTGAGACAGAGATCACAGGATATTCCGCTGGTAAAATGAAAGGAGCGCCGGACTATCCGGTGATATGAGAAAAACCAGGCTGAACTAATTTCTCTCACTGAGTCCAAGTTTCAAATAACCACTCAACATAAACACATATTTGGACCAGTTTGAGTGAATCCCTTACCCTCTCAAACTCTCATTTACAAATATTTGCCAAAAAGGCTCTAACATATATAATTTTTGAAATAATCAAATAAGAGCCAAAGAAGATGGTAGAAAACACCAAGGAAATATTTGAGCCATATTTCCTATGAACTTAAAGATGAAGGCTTTAAATTCGCTAGGTCATGACTCAATAGGCATTAAGCACTTATATCTTTCTAATCACACTTTTAGAAGTGTACGTTCACATTGAGAGCGAACTGTAATCTCAAAGAGTGATATTCTCCTTTGTGATCTCTCTACCACCAATGCTTGAGCAATGTAAGACATATGCATGAAAGTAGACATGAGTGCATATTATATGACATGTGAATGCGAAGCGTAAAATTAATCTATCTTGTCATATTACTTCCCTTCTCAAGCTTCTTCATGGTGAACCCAATAACATGCCTTGAGAAGAACTAGTGACCCACCATTTCAAGCAAAACCCATGTCCACCATTACCTTGAGAAGGTTAGACAAGGTCCTATTTTGAATGCATCTATATGACAAGGTATCAAATGACATTAGAAGCATCGATCACATTTAGTTCATTTCGTAATCTACTAAAAGTGGCTTCATCTAGAGGTTTAGTGAAGATATCCGCCAATTGATCTTTCGATCGAACACTACTAAGAGAGATATCATTGTTTGCCACATGGTCTCTTAGAAAGTGATGACGGATATCAATGTGCTTTGTGCGGGAGTGTTGAACGGGATTGTTAGCAATTTTTACGGCACTCTCATTATCACAAAGGAGTGGAACCTTCTCTAGACGAACACCAAAGTCTAACAAGGTTTGCTTCATATAGAGGATTTGAGCACAACATGCTCCGGCGGCAATGTATTCTGCTTCAGCTGTGGACAAGGCTACTGAATTTTGCTTCTTAGAACTCCAAGAGACTAGGGATCGCCCTAGCAAGTGGCACCCACCTGAAGTACTCTTGCGATCCACACGGCATCCGGCAAAGTCCGAATCCGAGTATCCAAGCAGTACGAAACTAGCGCCTTTTGGGTACCACAAGCCTATGCTAGGTGTATGCTTTAGGTATCTAAGGATTCTTTTTACCGCACAAAGATGAGATTCATTAGGATTAGCTTGAAAACGAGCGCACATGCATACACTAAACATTATGTCGGGCCTAGATGCGGTAAGGTAAAGGAGTGACCCAATCATCGAACGATAGAGTTTTTGGTCAATCGATTTACCCGTTTCATCCAAGTCGAGATGTCCATTTGTAGGCATGGGGGTCTTGATTGGCTTGCACTCTTCCATCTTAAACTTCTTGAGGATATCTCTCGTGTACTTCTCTTGATGGATGAATTTCCCTTCCTTTAATTGCTTGATTTGGAATCCAAGAAAGTAATTTAGCTCACCAATCATCGACATCTCGAACTCCTTAGACATCATATCACCAAATTCCTTGCAAAACTCTTTGTTAGTTGAACCAAATATTATATCATCAACATAAACTTGACACAAGAAAAGCTCATTGTCGATGATTTTTGTGAACAATGTGGTGTCCACCCTCCCGATCTTGAATCCTTGGTTGATGAGGAAGTCACGTAGGCGTTCATACCAAGCTCGTGGGGCTTGCTTGAGACCATAAAGTGCCTTGACCAACCTATAAACATGATTAGGATATCTAGGATCTTTGAAACCGGGGGGTTGTTCAACATATACGAGTTCATTAATAAGGCCATTTAAGAATGCACTTTTCACGTCCATTTGATAGAGTTTTATGTCATGATGTGAAGCAAATGCTAGAAGGATACGGATGGCCTCAAGCCTTGCCACGGGAGCAAATGTTTCGCCAAAATCCAAACCTTCAATTTGTGCAAAGCCTTGTGCGACAAGTCTTGCCTTGTTGCGTACCACCACACCATGTTCATCTTGCTTGTTGCGAAAGACCCACTTTGTTCCAATTATGTTCTTGTCTTGAGGCCTTTCCTCAAGTATCTATACCTCATTTCGAGTAAAGTTGTTGAGTTCTTCTTGCATTGCCATCACCCAATCAGGATCAGTGAGAGCCTCATCTACATGTGTGGGTTCTGAACAAGAGACAAACGAGTAATGTTCACAAAATGAAGCACACTGACGAGAGCGAGTTTGTACTCCCCTAGATGGACTTCCAATGATCAAGTCAATCGGGTGATCCTTGGAAATATGTGTATGCTTCACTTGTGGTTGTTGAGGTGTATTTTGTGGTGATCCAACATCTTGAGCTTGAGCTTGAGCTTCCTCTTGAGAGATATGGACATCATGTGATGGAAGTGGTTGATCATCTTTGTCTTCATCTTTATCAACTTGTGGTGCCATTGAGGTGTGTGGTATTGAAGTAGAGGGTACATCTTCATCGTCCTCCTTAGGCTTGATATCCCCAATTGCCATATTCTTCATTGCATCTCTCAAGGGTTCATCACCTACATCATCACAAGAAATATCCTCTCCTTGGGAGCCATTAGATTCATCAAACTCCACATCACAAGTTTCTTCAACAAAGCCGGTGGCATTGTTGAATACTCGATATGCTTTGGAGTTTGATGCATAGCCAACAAGAAAACCAATGTCACAACGTTTTTCAAACTTGCCTAGGCGTTCCTTTTTCTTGTAGATAAAACACTTACACCCGAACACCCGGAAGTAAGAGACATTGGGTTTTCTCCCAATAAGAAGCTCGTATGGCGTCTTTTTCAATAGTCGATGGAGGTAGACTCGGTTAGAAGCATGGCATGCCGTATTGATTGCTTCCGCCCAAAACTTCTCTGGAGTACCATACTCATCTAACATTGCTCTTGCAAGTGTAATCAAGGTCTTGTTCTTCCTCTCTACTACGCCATTTTGCTGAGGTGTGTAGGTTGATGAAAACTCATGTTTGATGCCTCTTTCTTCACAAAAATCTTCAATTTGAGTGTTCTTGAACTCCGTCCCATTGTCACTCCGGATCTTCACAAGTATGGACTCAAACTCATTTTGAGCCCTTTTTGCGAACTTCTTGAAGATTTCAACGGTCTTTCCTTTGTCATCTAAAAAGAAAGTCCAAGTATATCTTGTATAATCATCAACAATGACAAGACAATATAAATTACCACCAAGACTTTTGTAGGTAGTTGGTCCGAAGAGGTCCATGTGTAGAAGTTCCAAGGGTCTTGACGTAGACATCATGGATTTGTATGGATGAGGACTTGCAACTTGTTTTCCGGCTTGACACGCACTACACAACCTGTCCTTCTCGAAAATCACATCCTTCACACCAACCACCTTCCCATTTTTGAATACCTTCTTGAGTTGGCTCATCCCAATGTGTGCAAGCCGACGATGCCAAAGCCAACCCATAGATGTCTTGGTATCAGAGCCACGTTCTCTTGATAGGCTTAAAATCCTAGAGAAATGGCCCCGGGGAGCGGAAGTACCGTGCCAAGGTTCGAGGGAAAGAACTTTGCTTATTGGAAAGTTCGCATGGCGAGCTATCTAGAGGCTATTTCCCCCGAGTGTTGGCAAGCAACCTCCGTTGGGTTTGAACAACCTTTTACCGAACAAGAAGTTAGGTGGAATGCTAAGGCTAAGAATGCTATATTTGAGGGAATTAGTGAAGAAGTTTTCTCTAGAGTTAGAAGTAAGGAATTTGCTCATGACATTTGGGTCGCTCTTTGTGAAATTCATGAGGGTCTCCTTTTTTTCTTTTTGTCTTTTGACCGTACTATAAAGGGGGGCTAAAAGTAGTAGCTTAACTTAGTGAGTCTAGACGTAGATGATGCACACTTGTTAAATTCTAGCACTAGGTAGAGCATACAAGTCCATGGTGAAGCTATCAAGGAATTAGAGCTCAAAGAGAGTTGAATTGGACAAGTTCACAAAACATTTATTCACCGGATTATCCTCTGATGGATGTCTAATACTCACCGGATAAACACTAATTGAGGCATCCGAATTATATGAAAAATTTCAGAAGTGTTACACCGGAATATCCGGTGCTGAAAGTCCGGTGACCACCGGAGCTTTTCCAGCAGAGAAAATTTTCGGAGAAAAACAATTTTGTACCCACCGGATTATCCGGTGAATGCATAATATGAACACCGGACTATTTCTTGCAGAGAGCATTGCTTCGGGCCACAGTGGAAAATTACGTTCACAGGATTATTCGGTGACTTAGCTGGCAGACCACCGGAGAAATGTTGTGAAGAAACTCAGACAAATTGAACTCACCGGATTATCCGGTGGTAGCAAAAATATCACCGGAGTATTTCTTGCAGAAGGTTCTGAAATTCGAAGGGTCGGGTGAGTTGTACGCACCGGATTATCCGGTGTTGACTGTTGTTCACCGGAGTTTATCACCGGACAAATGTTGCCGTGCAACGGCTAGTGACAGCTGGCTCTGGGTTTGAACCCACCGGACTATCCGGTGATCTTAAGGATACAGCCAGCGGATTATCCGGTGATTACAGTAAAATGAGAGTGGTTAGCCAACGGCTAATTTTTGATCTCTAGGCTATAAATACCCACTCAGTTGGTTTCTACAGCTGCTCTTGCAACCCTGTAGCAGCTCATACACTTGGTGTGTCATTTAGAGGCAAGAGAGGGAGCACTTGTGTCCATTTTAAGTTCTTAGTTGAGGATTAAGGACTTCTTTGAGTGCTTGGAGAGTAACAAGTGTGCATCTAGCTGTTGTCTAGGCTTGATCTTTGTCAAGTGAAGCTTGAGGCTTGTTACTCTTGGTGGTTGGCAACACCTAGACGGTCTTGGTGATCGGAGGATTTCTCGGTGAGCTCTTGGAGCAATTGTGGGAGCCCCGAAAAAGAGGATGTACTTGGTTTGATACCCGCCAATCCGGAGATGGAGAAAGGGTAATCAAGAGGGAGCACTTGAGCCTTGGTGACTCAAGGGGGAGCGACATCCTTGGTGGATGCTCCAACGAGGACTAGGGGGAAGTGCCAACTTCTCGAAACCTCGGGAAAAAATCGGTGTTGTCTTCTCCGACTCTTTACTTTCTTGCATCTTATTTTGAGCTTTGTTATTATTGCAAGTTCTTCTTAGGAATTGTCTTTCTTAGTTAATTCTTGCGTAGTTAGCTATCTTGTGCTAGTTAAAATTCCTTACTTGCGTTTCTTATAAGTTTTATTTGGTCAAGCAGTAGTTAATTAAAAAAAAATTAATATCCCAATTCACCCCCCCTCTTAGGCTATTCGATCCTTTCAACAGGCAAGGGCCAATTTTATAGAACCATTCAACAATTGTACAATTATTAATTTAACATATGTTTGGGTCACAAAATATCATATCGGAGCTAACATATGGATGAAGTACTCTATAGAAAATAGTTTGATAAATACAAGAAGAATAGCACCAACCATCCTTAATTTCAACCTCCTTGTGTATTAGCTAGTTATTCGCGAGAGGTCATTTTATCAGTGACCTTCAAATTAACTACACAATTCACATTCGGTAGTCGGTACTAGCTACGGAATCTGAGCCAGTAGACAAGCAAATAAAATAATCTGGCAATGGAGTTATATAAATTATGTTATGCCCAGTGCTAGGTGCTCAGTCATACATATATATACTAGCTGCTCTTAAAATAAGTTTTTTTAAGGGGGGCCGAGGTGCAGTATGGCCGCCACTATTCTGGTGATTAAACTGATCAAACTTGTTTAACTTTAGATGTGGCAAAATGTAGTAAGTTGTGGTTATAAACAAACAGTTGGACCCTAGAATTTTAATATAACATACTAGCTACTCCCTCTCGGGCTCAAAAATGAATTGTTGACATAGATGGACATTTCATCGCGTACATATGACATACTGCATGCACAAGTTCCGTGGAACAGAACATGTTTTTTTCTACATTCGTGGACGGTCCAACAACAACATGCTATCCTGCTGCCACTAAATGAACTAGACAAGGGTAGACCACACTTCTTAATTCACTACTCTCTCCGGTCTTCTAATTCTTATCGTTTTAGACATCATCTCACATATCAGGAAATGTTAACTATTTTAGGGTGTTTATTTCCTATTATAGTCATATTAAATATCTCGGAGTGCTTCCTTTAGTAAAAAAAAATAGTTACAGCTCAGGTGGTTAGAGCGCTACTCCCAAAGCGAAGAGGTCCAGATTCGAGTCCTGATATCTCGAGTGAAGAGGTCTAGGTTCGAGTCGTGGTATTGCATGTGTAGGACGTTGTTTTTTTCTACTCTAGCAGGGTTGTTGCAGCCAAAATTTGGAACGTACTGCATGCAAGCACTCGTTTGCACTCGCTAGCTGCCGTGCCAAATTTGCAAACCATTTGCATTCGCACCGCATGCGCCGCACCGTGCCATTTTTCACTCACGCAGCGCCTAATCTTCCCGCTAAGCTAGCTACGGTGCGAGTTTTGCCACTGATGCCACGCGTATATATACGCCAGTACATCGTGTGTACCGAGTACGCCACACATCAAAGCAAGCTAGCCAGGCTATGATGGATTTGAACATGGAGCCACAAGATGATTCTTTTGATGGGGTAGATATGAACATGGAGCCAGCTGAAGAATTCGGTATGTTTTTTTTTTCTTTGTTGATTTAAGATTAGTACATTGTTTTTTTGCTGTGTACCTATATGTTTTTGGCACTCTAGATGATAATGGCAATGCTTTAGAAGATGGAATTGATTTAAACTTTGACCTACCGGTAGAAGATGCTAGTGGTAACTCTCTTGTTTTCTTTGTTAATTTGAGATTAGTACAATTTTTTTTTTTTTGTCGTGCAACAATTATTTTCAACATGAGTACACATATTTTTGGCACTCTAGATGTTAATGACAATGCTTTGGAAGGTGGAATTGATTTGGACTTCGACCAACTGGTAGAAGATGCTAGTGATAACTCTCTCGTTTTCTTTGCTAATTTGATATTAATACAATGTTTTTTTGTTGTGCAACAATTATTTTCAACCTAAGTACAAATGTTTTTTGGTACTCTAGATAGTAATGACAATGATTTTGAAGGTGGGATTGATTTGAACTTGGAACCATCCGTAGAAGATGCTAATGGTACTTCTAACTCTCTTGTCTTTCTATTCTATGCTATTCTTTTGCCATTGCCAGAAGCCACTGTTCCTCATTCGAAACCAGACTCTTGTTTTTTCAGGAAAAAAAGATGTGCCAAATGAAATACGAAAATAATATTTCAAGTTTTATTAGCAAGAAGCACCAATGAAAAACTAAAGTGTCATGTGACCAAGGATGTTGTTGAACTATTTAGAGTTCACATTTAATTTGTTCAGCATATTTGGAAGTAAGGTAAAAGTTATCTTGATCAATGCATTATGGTTGATGTTTCTAATAGAAGATTGAACGCCGGTCGTAAGCGAGTTGAACTAGATTTATCCGCACTATGTGACATTACTTTTATGGATCAAATAACATTGGCAGATGTATGTGCTCGGTTTACATGTGAGTAAATCCAAGTTGCTGAAACTGAAACGAGAAGGTCTCATTATGCGTCATTCGAACAGTATTAAGCCATACTTAACTGATGCAAACAAGAAAACTAGACTACAATAGTGTGTATCCATGCTTGATCCAGGTAGCATGCAGAATAGTCCAATGTTTAAGGGGCTATGTGATGTTGTTTATATTTATGAAAAATGATTCAATCTTACAAGAAAATCCGAGAGATATTATACACTTCCAGATGAAGATGAGCCCACACGCACGTGTAAAAGCAAGAACAACATCCCTAAAATCATGTTTTTATGTGTTGTTGCTCGTCCAAGGTTTGATGGCAATAGAAATTGCACTTTTGATGGAAAGATTGGGTACTTTCCTCTAGTTACTTATGAACATGCTAAAAGAAGTAGTGTTAACCGGCCGGCTGGGACAATGGAAATGAAGTCTATCACATCTATTACGAAGGAAGTCATTAGAACTTTCATGATCGATAAGGTCTTGCCTGCTATTCGAGTAAAGTGGCTGCGTAAAGATGTCGACAAACCCATTTATATTCAACAGGACAATGCTCGGCCTCATCATGAATTTGCTAATCCATTATTTTGTGAATCTGCCAACCAAGATGAATTTGATATTCGACTCATCTAGCAACCGACAAATTCACCGGATTTCAATATCTTACATTTGGGGCTTTCCGTACTATCCAATCTATTCACTATAAGAAGACTTCAAAAACAGTAGCAAATCTTGTTCCAATTGTTCAAGAGGTATTGTCTTTTTATTTTCTTTTGGTTATTTATACCTATGACATTATGCTAGGAGCTAACCTTGTTCACATATACTATAACATGCCTTCCAAGAGTACTCCACACACAAGTCCAATAGAATTTTCTTGGCATTCCAACTTGTTATGAAGGAGGCAATGAAAGTAGGAGAAGGAAATAACTTAGAGATTCCTAACAACCACAACATGCATAATCATGAAGAGGCAGGATTATAAAAGAAGAGGGCATTAACTACATGCAGCCTTGGGAAAGAAGATGTGGTGATTAATTGCACTAATACCAGGGATAAAAGAGTCCAAATCCTCCCTTAGTTCACTCAACGTCAAGTATTTGCATGCACCTCCCAAAATGCTCCAATGACAAGAATTAGAAGACCGGAGGGAGTACCATTTGCGAAAGAAGCTGTCCGACACATGGCCCAAGCTCAGCAATAGTTTAAGAAACAAAAGAAATATCAAGATGACAGACCTTCATACAGGGGGTCCATCTCGTCTCATTCTTGTTGCACCTCTGCCGCCGCCATTCTACTTTCTGCTTCGGTGCTAAGCTGATAAGATGAATCGTCGATTTCAGAATCTGATGTTGAGGTGCACCAGTGGCCGGTATTTGCTGCACTACTTGGACACCTGGCGCCACTTGTTCTACGAATCGACCACAAGGGTAGCAGCGGTGTAGGACTGAGAATGATGACTAAAGGGGGTGAATAGGCGTCTTAACAAATTTCTTTCGAAACAGATGTCCTTTTCCTATTTTGTCACTCATCGCACCTCACAAGAGAATCACAACAAAGCGCAACAAAAATATAGTGAAAACTCGACAAAAGGACGCACTAAAAGGACACCGAAAGATCCAACGAGAAGAGGGAATTCAGTGTTGAAAACACTTTTTATTGCTGAAAATACTGTTGTCACACCCTGATTTTCAGATTTCTTAGATTTCTAAAATTTTTCAAGATTAGAATATAGGTTGAATAATTAGAATAGGAAAAAGCCTATTTTCTAAATTCAAATTCAATTTTTAATTAGGTTATTATTTGTTTGAATGCATTCATGCTGGAAATAGGCATGTAGGGTTTATTTGGTTTTCTTTGTTTGGAGTTTATTTGTCTTTGTTTGTTTTGATTTGTTTTAGAATAGAAATAGATTAGAAAAGAAATGAAAAAGGAAAAGAAGAGAAAACCTAATTCTACCCAGCCCAACCCTCTCTCCCTCACTGGCCTGCCCTGCCCATTCTTTCTCTCCCTCCCGACATGGCCCGCTAACCCAGCCGATCTGCTCCCCTTCTCCCCGCCTCAGTCCAAGTTAGCCCGCCCTGAGCAGCCCAGCGCACCGTTCCGCCAGCCCAAGCCAGTGCAGCTACGCTAGCCCGCCTCTGCCTCCCTAAACTGAAAATGTTCCCTCTGAGCCGCTGCCACACGGGCTCCACCTGTCAGGATCGTCTTCCACCTCGGGTTGGAGTCTGACTCTAACATGTGTCACGCCAGCCATCGAATCCCGCCAAATTCGCGCCCAAATCAGAGGGGAAATCATCTAGAAGCTCATCCTGTGATCCCCTCTATCTCCTGCCGGCTTATCCCCAACAAATCTGCTTTTAAATGATGAGTTCAACTCAATTTTGTGACCACCGCTACCCTAAACTCTAACCGAACCCGCCCCTGTACCCTCAAGCCTCCACACCTATATATAGTAACTCCTATGCCCTCCCCAGAACCTGTCAATCCTTTTCCCCAACTTGTCGAGTCATTTTTGACGCCAGAGAGCCCTCCCGCCGTAGCTCCAAGCATTGTCATGGTTGGAGCTCGCCTCCATGTCGTCCCAGTGGTCCTCTGGCCCTGCTAACGTCGTCACCGAGTCACCCGAGCCCCCACGTCCTTGTTCCGCCACTCGCCGGAGCTCCATGCTCAACGGAGCATGATTCTGGAAAAAGTTGGGTCGTCCTCCGCTGCTTCTGAAGTGTTCCGTCGCATCTGGTCCATGGTAAGCCCCATGAGCCGAGTCCACCGTCCGATCTACCATCACTGTGAATCTAATCCATGATCCCAAGCCACCCGATTCAAATCTGGTGGTCCAGATCCAATCCACCTACTACGTCAGCCCTTGCCATGTGGACAGCCACATCATCATGCCACGTCTTCGCCATGTCATCACCTTTGTTGACTTGTCTTCCACATTAGCACAACGAGCTCAGTCAGCCTTAGTATATCAAATAGGTCCCTGGATAGTTTAAATAAATAGATTTAGGTCCTTAATTTTACAATAAACACCCTAGACTTGTTAATAATTAAGCTTAGGCCCTGAGTTTTTATGTAAGCCCCTTAGACTTTCTAAATATTAGTTTTAGGTCCTGTATTTTTATAGAAAACTCCCTAGAATTTAATAAATTAGGTTTTTAGCTATGAACTTTTTGCAAAAAAGCCCTTGTTTACTAAATCATCATAACTTTTTCGTCGTAGCTCCTTTTTCAACGATTCTTACGTCATTAGATTCGTTTTCCTGAGCTCTATATTTCTAGATAGGTTTTGTCTTGTTGTTCTTCTGTTTTGTGCTCTATTTTTAGTATGTTTGTTTGTATGTTTTGCCAGTAATTGTGCCCCGGATCAATTTGAGGAACATCAAGACCAAGAGCTAGAGCACACTGAGCAGCTGCAAGAAGAAGGCAAGTGTCCTTGATCATCTTGAACCTATTTTTCTATATGTTTTATTTTACAAAATTGCATGTAATGTCTGTCAATTTAATGGGTGGTCACCTATGTTAGGGTTTACCTAGTTCTTCCCTTGAAGCCTAAGTGGTGGTTGGTATAAGTCTTTTGGGTAGAATTGCTTAGCCATGCTGTCGGGAATGTTAGGAAGTATCTTATACTTGACTAATAAATATATGCAACAATGAAAGTTAATTTGTTAATGGTATAGCAACATGGAACCTTAGGCCTTGAGCAAATAGGTGTTTATGGTTTGTCATGGTTATGTTGTTAGTTTAGTCTTTTCTCAAGTGACCTAAATAAGGACCGATTCATGGAGTGACAATCCAAGAAATTCCGTCCAAACACGAGACTGATATGGGTAGACTTAGCTGATTAATTAGAGTTTTTCCAGTACTGTGTGGGCCAGAATGGAGGTGTGGATGAGAGAAGTTAATTCCTAGATTCCACAAGGCACGAGAGGGGCTTCTAGGTAGAAGTTAGACTTGCATAAACCCTGACGATGAAATCTGGAGTGTTAGTGACACATACTGGGAGGATTCTTTGTAAAGGCTTTATAGTGATCTCCTAGCAACACACCTCGGAAGTATGTATATTGCTTGGCCGGTATTGTAACATGGAGACTTTAGTCATCTGCTTGCAGGTGATGAAATCACGACTCGTGGATAAAAGTTGGACAAGCTCTGTAGAGTGTAAAATCTAATATATCAGCTGTGCTCACGGTCATGAGAGACTTGGATCCTCACATGATTAGTTGGTTATGGTTATGGTTATGGAATGGTTATGGTGCTGGTGCTGGTGGTACTAGATGGTTATAGTTTGCAGGATGGTTAGCTTTGGGTGAAGTCTAATGGTTAGCTTTTGAGTCCAAATATCTTTTCATTACTCGTATTTACGCAAATATACCATGTGTTAGACTATTCTTGTTAAAAGCCTACATATCATTACTTTACCACACTTACTGAGTACTCCATGTACTCATCATTGCTATCTCCCACAATACATATGCTGCTCAGTGGAGGACTACGAAGATTTTTAAGATGACAACCTAGTGATCTAGGAGTGTGTCTTCCGGTCGGTGCCTGTGGAGTGCTTGGTCGCCGATGCTTTCATCCCGCTGCCATCGTTTAGCTAATAGAAATGTTTAGGTGGTCTTGCTTTTGTTACTTCACATATGATATCCTTATGTGTAATGAACTTCCTAGGCACACATAAGTTGCACTTGGTTTTGTCCGTTAAAACCAGGTGTGACAACTGTTCACCGAAACTTCTGGTGAAATCTGGAATATCTGGGTTCCAGAAGTTCTGGATAAACTTCCGGGTCAAGGTTCTCTGTCACGAAGTGACACATCAATCCGAAAGTTCTGGGTTGCATAGAACAGCAGCTCAAAATTCAAAATTCACACTTGCAAATCCAACAAAAGGTGGGTCTCATGGTTGGAATCGAACACTAGGTTCGACAGTAAACAAATACATGACTCATCCCCACACAAATCTTGGAACTTGAGAAGAATCATCCAAAGATCAAAAGATGAACACCGAGTGAAGACGGTCTCAAGTTGTTGGATTAGAGGCAAGGGAATTCAATACCCAATTATGTATACTTTGTATGTGAATTTTATGTCTCTAACAACGAGAAGATCAACTCCAACAAGGTGAAAACTTTCAACTTAAGCACGAAAACGAAAATCACAATCGGGAATGAAAACTTACAAAAACGCAAGGGAACAAACAGAGCGAAACTAGAAGGAGGGGAATTCAAAGCATATGCAAAAACATTAATTTTATTTCTTGTAGAGGTCAACTGTATTTTAGGCAGATTACAGAGTTTTTGCATACAAAAGCTTATACCTAATACATAGGCTAAGCATTTCTCTCTCTCTCCTCTAAAATCCTAGCACAAGGCTCTCATATGTGTGACACAAGGGGAAATTGGCTGGTTTGCCTCTCCCACATATCCCTACCCCTCTATTTATAGTCTAGGTTCCTTGACACCTAAGTTTCCTACCTTCTTCCTAAAATACTCCTCTCTTGTAGTATACTCCTACATACCACCGAGGGTATTTTAGTTTATTTTCTTCTCCATCCATCGAACGACTATGACACCTTTATGACTTAGCTTTGCCTCGATGCAACCTTCGCGATGATACCACTTGCACTTCCATTCTTCCCACGGTTTTGAGGCAAAACCACAAAACACCTTGCATGCTTTTCAAGGCATGACTCACTGCCACTTGTTTGACCTCAAGCAAGCATCCCGATACCGACATGTATACTCCATCTTGTGATCTTGACAGCCAGCAAATCTCTCCCGCTCGCGATCCCTCGGGCCGCTTTGTCACTTGCATCGGCATCCCCTTCGCTCGACTTTATCAACACACCATCTTCATCCATCTCCCATATTTCGCTTGACCTCCACATGTACAGCTAGGATCACCCTTGACTCCACCCGGCCTCCTTGATCGTCCAGCACCAAGCACGCCGCTTGGTCCCGATCACCCATCGTCGACCACGAAGCTGCATCCATCACCTGCACATTATGAGACAAGCAAACACATATCTCCAAGTCCAACTCCAGTTGAACCATAATCAAAATACTCAATTGAAACCTCAAATCAATTCAAAGCACTTCCAAAAACTTCCAAAGTATAGAAGAAATTCAAAGCTAAAAATACTATTCATCATAGATGAAAACACTATTCATTCAGAAGTTCTGGATTCCAGAAATTCCGAATTAAGCTCAGAATGACCCTTCTCTGTCTCATCTTTCGCACAATCTGGAAGTCTTAGATTAAACCTGGAAGTTCCAGTTTTTCATTCACCCGAAAGTTCTGGATTGAGACCAGAAGTTCGGGATTCTGATTGGGCTAGATGTTCCAGATTCTGGACTGAACTTCTAGATTTTGGACATAATTGAATTTCAAGCAAACCAAGCTCAAGCAATCTGAAACATAACAAACCAAATCGACAAACTTGTCAATCACTCATCACACATAAAACAAGGTATATTTCAACTTGGTTTCTCAATCTCCCCTTTGATGAGTGCATTGTCAACCCTCAAAGAACAAAGATTTTGGTTTGAAGAAATAAAAACAAGATAGGCTCATCCAAGTGACCAAAAACTCAAGAAAGAGTAAAAACGTGTCACTTGATATAAGAAATGTTGCATAAGGCCGAAGAAAGGCAAAGACAAGCCAAAACCTCAAAAGAGCAATAAAAGCTTAAAAACTCAAAATCAAATGCCCCCCTTGATAAATGCACATATTTCATTTATGTAAGATTTTTCTTTGTGATATGGTGCATATTTTTCATTTTCCACTCTTTTTATCATTTCTCCCCCTTTGGCAATACAAACATCAAGAATAAAATATTATACAATGAATGAATGTGCAAACCTAATGAGCTATCACAAGTATACTACAAAATATTTGTAAATGCTAGAAACGCCAAAGGACTAAGAAAGGTAGAAAATGGAGCTCACAATCACACAAAGGCTCAAAAAGAGACAAGAACATAAGAACATGAAGCTATACAAGCTAAACCCGAAGAATTGGTTGGTGCATTTAATTTCATATAGCCAAATCATATTCAAAGTGACCACCACATAAGCATCCACTCATATCGAGGCAATATAAGCATTAAGTACTAGCAAATTTCACTATCAAATTAGGAAAACATGAATTCATGAGAGTAGGCTTTGCAAACGCTCAAATATAAAACTAAGACTTAGTTAGATCAAGATTTTTAAGAAAAATTGAACATTTAGGCACATTTTCTTTAATTCATTTTATCCTCAAATTGACTTTAGCAACTATAGGTTCACTTCTTTGGCAAACCATATGAAGCATCAAGACAACCATATTAAATCATATTTAAGCACAAGAAACTTGATTTTTCAAGATTATTCAAATTGCACAAACTATCAATTTTTCATATGATCAAGTCAAGTAGTGTCTTTGTGACATAATGAACATATGTTCCCTCAATGTTCTATCATGAACTAAACATTTGACAAAGATAGAAAATATAGTGCAATGTTCCTCATTATAGAATCATATGATATGACCTTTGATGGAATCTTTTTTGGTTATTCATTAAATGATCATTCTTATAGGATTTATAATCTTGACACTAACACTGTTATAGAATCATATGATATGACCTTCGATGAATCAACCTCTTGTACTAGCACTATTCCTGGGTGTGTAGGTGAACATGAGATGGGCGAAAGAATCTTCATAGATGGTGACCTTACAGCTCTCGGTGATGATGAGGATGAACCACTACTTCCTGCCATCACACCTTCTGAGCTGGTACCTGCTTCTTCGACACTGGCAAAGAGCCTTACAACTTCTACATCTACTTTAGTTGCCTTCGAGCCTGCACTTTTAGCGATTGAGGGGAAGGTCATCTCACAACGTGAGGCTCCACAACACATTCAGCAAAGACATCCCTGCAGCTGATGACTGGTGACCTTGGTGAGAGGGTAATAAGGTCCAAATCTACCCAACATGCTCATTTCACTGATTCTGCATTTGTTGCATTTTTTTTAGTCCTATGATGTTGGACATGCTATTTCTGATTCAAATTAGATCAATGCCATACATGAAGAATTAGAAAATTTTAAGAGAACCTAAGTTTGGGTCCTTGTAGAGTTACCCTCAAATGTTAATAGTATAAGCACCAAATAGGTCTTCAAAAACAACTAGGAGGAGGATGGGTCGGTTGTTAGAAATAAGGCTAGGATTGTGGCTCAGTCTTTCACTCAAATAGAGGGATAGACTTTAGAGAGACCTTTGCACCAGTAGCTAGACTAGAAGCCATTATGATCCTCCTAGCATTTGCGGCATCCCAAAGTTTCAAGTTGTACCAAATAGATGTCAAGAGTGCTTTCCTAAATGGTTTCACAAAGGAAGAGATCTATGTTAAGCAACCCTTCCCCCTCCCCTTTGAGCACCTTAAATACTCTCATACAGTATACAAGCTTTATAAAGTTTTGTATGGGCTTAAGCAGGCATCTAGGGCTTGGTATGATAGACTTAAATCTTTCTTGCTAGAGCACAGGTATGTGATGGGGTCTGCGGATAAAACTTTGTTTAACTTTATGCATGGCAATGATTTCCTACCTGTTCAGAGTTACGTGGATGATATCATTTTTGGTGGCTCATCTCATGCACTTGTGGCCAAATTTACAGATAGTATGAGCAGAGAATTTGATATGCCGATGATGGGCGAGCTCAACTTCTTTCTTGGGCTGAAAATCAAGCAATGCAAGCAAGGTACATTCGTCCACCAAACGAAGTATACTAATGATTTCCTGAAGAAGTTCAACATGAGCGATGCAAAGCCCTTGGCGACACCGATGGCTACCTCGACCGTACTTGATCCGGATGAAGATGGCGAGAAGGTAGACCAGTGGAAGTACAGGAGCATGATTGGCTTCCTCCTGTACCTGACAGTAATAAGACCCAATACCCACTTCAACGTCTGCTTGTGTGCCCGCTTCCAAGCTTCACCAAGGATGTCTTACCACCAAGTGGTGAAGCGCATACTCAGGTACCTCAAGCACACCCTTGAGTATGGTCTTTGATTCTCTCCATCATTTTCGCTTTCTCTTCGAGGTTTTTCGAATGCAGATTTTGCTGGTTGTAGAATTGATAGGAAGAGTACCTGTGTACTTGTCCTTTCTTAGGTACTTCTCTTATTTGTTGGTCTTCTCACAAATAATCTAGCGTTGTGCAGTCAACTACTGAAGCTGAATATGTTGCCGCTGCTAGCTGTTGTTCTCAGATTTTATGGATGGTTGCTATTTTGAGAGACTTTGATTAAACTTCAAGATTGTGCCATTTCTATGTGACAACACTAGTGTCATAAGCCTAGCTAGTAACCCAGTCCAATATTCCAGAATAAAACACAAAGATGTGATATTACACTTTTTGAGAGACCACAATGAAAAGGGAGACATTGAGCTAAAATACATATATACCCAAAACTAGCTTACTGATATATTCACCAAGCCTCTCAATGCTACTAGATTTACTTTCGATGGGAAAGCTTGGAGTTTTCCATCCCTATACCATTGTGTGTGGGGGGGGGGGGTAGCAACTGTACATAATCTAGCTTACATTTATTTCAATTGCATTGTATCTGATCCTGTAAGATAAACATAATAGTTGAGCTTTGTTTTGTATGACTTTAGCATTTTTAGTTGCTAGATTTGAATTTGGACTAAGTTAATCTTTTGATCTTAGGCTCCTCTTGATGCTTTGACATGAAAATATTTCAAGCAAACTAGCTTTTTTAAAGATGATATTTGGTAATTTTATGAATCAAGTAGACAATGAAATGCTTCAATCTTGATTACCATGTATGTTATTACTTTGTCTTAGTCAATGCTTGTGTTAAGGATAGTTTGATGATTATCTTACTCTATGCTTCTTGGTTCAAGATAGTAGATTGGAAACATTACAGTTTATTTTCTTTCTTCGTTTAATGTTTAACTCATGATAGAACCTTGGGGGAATATGTGTTCCTTGTGTCACAAAGATACTATTTGATTTGATCTTGTGAAAACTCGATAACTTATTAAAATTAAAAAAATCTTGTAGAATCAAGTTTCTTATGCTCAAATGTGATCTAATACGGTTGTCTTAAAGCCTCGAGGTGTTTGTTGCACTCAATCGCGTGACACTTCGCTTGGATAAGAGACAATTTGAGGATAAAAATGAAAAATATGTCAAAATGGTCAAATTTTGTCTTAATCACTTGATATAACTAAGTCTTGGTTTCATATGTGAGTGTTTGCAAAGCCTGTTGTCACGAATGCTTGTTTGACTAGTTCGAGATTGAGATTGGCTGGTTTTTAATGCTTGTATTGCCTCGGCACAAGTGAATGCTTGTGAACCTAAATGAGCCAATAATTCTTCAATTTAGCTTATATAGCTTCATGTTCTTGTGTAAGTGTATCTTTTTGAGCATCTGCACAATTGGGAGCTCCTCATTTCACTATTCATAGCCCTTTGAAGTCTCTAGCTCTTGCAAATGGTTTGTGGTATACTTGTGAAAGCTCATTAGGATTGCATGTTCATGCATTGCATGGTGCCTCTGTCCTTGATTTTGCATCGCCAAAGGGGGAGAAAATATACTATGCACAAATAATCTTATATAAATGAAAAAGGGAGAAAAAATGTTGTATGAACCTATGAATTCATCAAGTGGTAGCATTTGAGTTTTCCTGGTGATCTTCGGGTTTTTGCAACCCTTCTAATTCCAAGTGATATTTTGTGCTCTTTATTGAGTTTTTTGTCACTTGGATGAGTTTCTCTTGTTGGATTTCTTCAAACCAAAATCTTTGTGCTTTAAGGGTTCTCAAGGGGGAGATTGAGAAACCAAGTTAAAATGTGTATTGATTTATATGTGGTGAGTGATTGACAAGGTTGTAGATTTGATCTGCTGATTTGTGGGATAGCATAAGCATATTCATGTACTGCAACTATAATCATAACTAACCAAAGAGTAGATATTTTCATCTTTGAGTTCAGGAAAATTGAACACGCCGGATGATCCAGAGTTGGAAATTTTGTACACGCCGGAGCATTTCAACTCAAGAAAAATTGAAGTACTCGTCGGATGGTCCAGCAATGGGCACGGTGAACGCCAAAGCATTTCTTGTAGAGAGGTTGTAAATTGGCTTTGATAGACCTACATGTGAACGCTAGAGAATACACCAGATCATTTGTTGCAGATAGATTGCAAAATGATTGCCTAGAAGGGATGAACACGTCGGATGGTCCGATGTTGTATGATTAAACAGTTGTGTACGCAAGACTATTTCTTGCAGAGATGATTCCAGACGACCGGTTTGGCGAGTTGAACACCTCAGATGGTTCGGCGCTCAAGAGGTATCGACGTCGAATCATCTGATGTTCACAATTTTTCTGAGATGTGCATTGGCTGGAGATTTTGATTATGGACTAATCTATAATAGAGTTGGAGATATATATTTGCTTGTATCGTGTTGTGCAGGTGATGGATGCAACTTGGCGGCTGATGGAGGAATGTTCGGTGCCAAGCGGGGTGCTTGGTACTGGACGACCAAGGAGGCCAGGTGAAGTCTAAGGTGATCCTAGCTGTGCACATGGAGGTCAAGCAAAGCATATGAAGATGGATGAATGTGAGGAACCGTCCAAATAATATTCTAACTAATCACTAAATCAATCATTTACATAATCACAACTTCAACGATTAACCAGAATATCATCCCGGTAGTCCCGACACGTGTTTTGTGCCCAAGGTCGAAATACACGCCTTACCAATATTAACATCACAACATAGCTTAATAAAGAGCGAGTAATTAAGCTTATATTACAAATTCTTAAGAATTTGAAAATTTTCACAATTTACAACAAAAGAGCTAGGAGTATACTAAAACTAATCAACCCCTAGATAAAGAGAAACTATGCAGCGGAAGCTTAATCTATAAACAACAAGAGAAGAATGGAGCCATATGCCTTTAGGCTCCATCACAAAATCACGATCTTCAAGTAGTTGCCTACTCATGCCAACCACCCACATCGGCGGGCGTGAAGTGGCCAAAGACCAACTCCTTCACGTGGTAACACCTGAAAGAGTAACATGAGTACGAAGGTGCTCACAAGACTTAATCCATAATGGATACTTACAGATAACCCGACTCCAACGATTATGCATTTGGAAGTTAACAAGAAAATGGCCACATGATTAAGTAGATTCATATGCGAAAGCATATTTGACATGAACATGTATGAGCATCTATGATAGACCAAAGTAACAATCTAGCCCATAAACCTCAATTGAACATATATGTAAAAGGAACCATAATAATAATATATGTAAAGAACCATCTCAATCCATCAACCACCTCAATCCATATTCGTAACTCTACAGCTACTGCAAATGGACAAAAGCATCCTTATGACCGAGAGCATGGCATTTCAAAATATTCTTACACCCTACAGGAGGGTACAACTTTACCCACACGACTTGAGGATCATACGGCTCAGGCGATGTAACACCCTAATTTTCAATTTTTGTAATAGTTTAAAATTTTGCTAGAATTAAGTAGGAGTTGTAATTTTTGTTCTAATAGAAAAAAATTAATTTCTAAATTTAAATTTGCATAGGGTATATTCGTGTTTGATGCATTCATGTTGTAGTAGTTGCAATAGGTTTTTATGAGTGAAAAATATTTGCAAAAGTTTGCTAGAAGGCGTCGTTTAAAAGCGCTTTACGAAAATGGTTTAAAAGTTAAATGAAAAGCTTTTTATTTTTCCCTAAACCTTTCCAGTCCAAAACCCTTATCAACCCAGCCTAAAACTCGTCTCTCTCCCTCCTATTTTTTCCTTTCTGGGCCCCCATCCACCTCCCTCTTCCGCTTGGGCCCAGCTCGGACACTCTCATATGCCCCCTCCCTCTCCCGCATGCTGGGTCGAGTGGCCCAACCAAGCCGGCCTACCCCACGCCCGAGCTGCTTCCCTCCCGCCTCTCTCTCTGCCGTGTGGGATCGTGGTGAGCCTCCAGCCGCCTCGCCTGAGCCGGCTCCCTTCCTTCTACCTTCTGCTGACTCGATCCCCTTCGCTACCGCCACTATGATTGTTGCACCTCCCCGTGCCCTCTCCTCTCCCCAAAACAGTTAGAATTAGTGCCTTAACTCTCAAGCAAGTTTCCTCGGCCGTTTCCCCCTTGTTTACCCCTCTCTATTGCTCAATTAAAGCGGAAACCATGGCCATTATGGCCATTGGAGCCTCCGGTCATTTCTTCGAGCCTTGGCCGATCCGCTCTCCCTCTCGTGTATACAAGCCACCCTTCACCTTCTTGGCAATTTTCCACACACTTTCTACCCGCTCTCACCCATGTTCTCGCTCGGTTTTGCCATCGGTGTCGTTTTCTTCACCATCTCCTATGACTGGCTCCGTCGCATCCATTCTCCGATGTCGGGCTTTCATTGACCAAGCCAATCCCTTTATCATGTGCATAAGTTCTCATGGATTCCTTTGCGCCAGTCGTTGACCTTTCTCCACAGCCGAAGACCGCCCGCACCGTGCCCGAGCTCCGCTGGTCGCCCCTCGCCGTCGCTGGCCGTCCATCGCCTCTCTCTGCCTTTGAGGACCCCTCGGTGAGAATCCCAGTGTGCTCCTCTCTGTTTTCCACCGCTCACTGATGAAGCCTAGCCACTGGAGCGCCGTTCTGGCCACTCTCTGACCACCCCACCGCCGTGCTCAAGCACACCGGTGCCCTCGGTCCACGGTGGGCTGGTAAACCAAGACCCCCCCCCCCCTTGTTTCATAACCATGGACCTGATCCATTACTCTTTTTCCACTTTTTCAATATAAAAGTAATTCTTTTCTCGCTTTTTTTTTCATCAGCGTGCGTACTAATCAAGATTTTAATATAAAAATTAATCGGTTTATTCTATGAAATTAAGTAAAATTTACAGAAAAATTCCTAGAACTTTAAATGCTTATAATTTTTTGCACTCAAATTCTCGTAGCGAAGTGTAGAAGCTTTTTTATAGGGTTTTACCTAGTTTTGGTACTGTTTGGTATAGTGTTCTTAGTGGTTTTTCCTTGTATGCTTTTCCGATGTGTCGATTAGGAGGTGAGTAGTTCGTGAATCTGCAAGATCAAGCTTTTGAAGTCTTCGACCAATCCTCAGCTGAAGGCAAGTGTCCTTGAACATCTTGCTCCTATTTTTAGGGTTTATGTATTAGTAGTTTATTCTTTATTGCATACTTATCTAAATTGGAATCCCATGTTAGGGTTTAGTAGATTCTGTGTGATTATCCTTGTCGTTGATGAGTCATGGGAAATTAATGGTAGATATATTAGTTGTTGTCATAGTTGGGGAAAATGTTAAATTTGACTAATGTTTATGCAACAAGAACCATGTATGGTATTTTTATAGCAACATGATATAGGGATCCAAACAATATGGTTGTGTGATAATGGTGCGGGAATGCACATGTGCGGGAAATATATAGTTGGTTTGTGGTTGTTCCTGTGTGCGATCCTAAGGATCGGTTCTTCAAGCCTATAACCAAGTTAAACTGCACAACCACAAGGCTTATATGTGTACGGCTTGGCCAACTAATTAGCCATCCCTCTGACTCTGTAGGCACCAGTGGACAGTTAAGTGGCACAAGAGGGGGTTTTTGCAGTGATGGAATCACTGTTAGCGGTAAAATCTTAGTAGGTGCCTACAAGTCAGCGGAAGCTTTGTAATGGCCTTGTAGTGAGACCCTGACTCCACACCCGGGAAGTGTGAAGCAACAGGGGAATCATGACTCGTGGGGAAAGCTGTGCAAACTCTGCATGATATCAAACTGATCAATCAGCCGTGCTCACGATCAAGAGCGAGCTTAGACTTCTTCCTGATTATTTGGGATCAGGGTTTTGGAATGGTTAGTCGGGTAGCTGGGTCATGGAATTACCCAGTGAGTCTTGATAGTCAGATGGAATCCAATGAGTTATCCTTCTTGTTATAGTTGTGTCCTTACTTAGTAAATAGGATATCTGTTGTAGGAGTTATAAGTCATAGTTACTTAGTGCAGTTAACTAGTGTCTAACTTTTTTCTTGACTTAAGCCCCATATCATATTTTTCTACACTTGCAGAGTACATTATATACTCATACATGTTGCTTCCTTGCTTGCATCCTTCTATTGTTCAGAAGTCGTCAATGAAGCTTCATCCTTCGATGGAGATGATTTCGACCCGGAGCTCCTTTTCTAGGATGGTGTGCCCCCGGTTGATGCCTGTGGAAGATGGAAGACCCTTTGGCACTGAAGTTTTCTTTTTCACTGTATTTTTTTCTAGACCCTCGGATCCTTTTGTAATAAGTTATAATGTTATTGTAATAATGGCACTGCGATGATACGCTAATGATGTAACGTATGTATGGAACTTGATCATGGTATACATGTGTTATATCTAGTTTTGTTCCTTTAAAATCGGGTGTTACATGCGACCACACAGGTCCACATAAGGTGATACTCGTGGAAACTTTTCTCATACTCAGAACCACCCACTTACACATGCCCCTATAACACCGGGGTTACCACGAGTGTGTCCTAGACACCTTTGGCTCCCCGCCACTTTGCTTCTCCTGTTCTTTTTCTCTTACACAATATAAGGCCGCAAGGCAAGCATCGGCACGACGTAAGAAAATTGGCTTGTCATACCATTAGATCGACATGTGGTTAGTACATAAAATGTTAGAGCCAACTATAATAACGATCGGTGCTTAAACGACGCAAACGACCTACGGTGTTCGGGCTCCTCTCCAAATCTACCCCGGGAACTTCACATCGGGGTTGGAGAAAACACTCCTAACATCGTCCACATCTCGTCTCATCCTCACTACTCATCTAACCCGCATCATAAACCGAACATTGTTATCATTGCAAAAGTAATTAAGTCTATAGCTCATGAACGGGGGTTCAACCACCGCTCGACTTCTACCAAAGAACCTATGCATGGCTAGGCATTTCAATTGACCTTCAATTTAGAAAACAACAAGTTAAACCTGATTACAAGGATATGGATCATCAATAATTCAATACGAGGGTGTAATGCATCAACATAGATTCTACTCATACAAGACCCGGCATCGACTCAATAGCATGCATAATATACATAAAGCATATTTTATCACATTAGGCACATATGATCCAAATTAATGGGAGAAATATACTTAGATGCTTGCCTTGCTGCTCAGACAGCTGCCTAATGCTACCCACACAGAATTCACAGAACCCATGTGGCTCAATGTCACCTTCAACCACACCCGCATCGCGTTCCGGATCCTCATTCACTAAAGAAGAACACGTGCAATGATGAGTATGAATGAAGTGCAACAATATATGCTATAATATGCATAACAACAAGCTAAAAGTGTAAGACATGAGAAATATTAGCAAACTTTGCGATCTAAACAACTTTAGAAAGCTAACAGGAGGCCGAAGACTCTGGGTTGAACTCGGAACCTCTGGGTTGTACTCCGGGTAGGGGTTCATTGTTAGCCATTTTTGAATTAACTCAGAAGGTCCGGGCTGAGTCCGGATATTCCGGGTTAGGCCGGAATGTCCGGGTGAGGCTCCAAGCAGGGGTGCTCAGTTAAAAGCATCATGAATTACCCGGAACTTCTAGGTGGTACCCGGAACCTCCAGGTTGGGCAGACTTGAGCCTCTCATTGATTTTCCTCGGCCGATTCGACTCGCATGTTAAATCTATCCTACATAGACATACATATATGCTATATAAAGGATTCTAGACTCAACTTGCACCCTAAACCCTAACGATTTTTTTACACAAATCATCGGGGTTTTCACTGGGCTACCCGGACTACCCGAGTTGGGACAGAGAGCAATTTCTACCGATAGAACTTGACTGAGTTGCTTTGCGAGGCTCACCAAACAAAAGAAAAATATGTTTGAGATAGTCCATAGAGTCTCGAACTCACTCACCACCCTAGCAACATGATTCCTAAATAAAATCTTACCTAAATCTCTCTACATTGCTCACGAGCTCAAGAACTTGAGAAATTTTCAACCGTACCTTCAAATCTGAAATCGACTAACCAATTCACGTATTCTTGCCAAGGGAAGCCTAAGGGACTTACCCACGGAGCTTGTGGAGGTTTGTGATTGTTGGGTGATGAAGGAAACGGAGGAATCGCTCGGGAAGAGGAAGAAATTCGCGGCTTCTTGCGCTTCAACCAAGAACACCAAGAAACATCAAGGACAACTCGAATCTTCTAGGAAAACAAAAATGAATTGGATGGATGGGATCTTAAGAGATTGTGATCGCATGGATACCACATGCATACCTCGGCTTCGCTTCTAGAGAGAGGAGTCCGAGTGAGGAGTGAGAGCTTGAGAGGGAGTGAGAGGATGGGGAGCTCCCTACTGCCTTGGCCAATTGGGAGGGAAGGCGCATGAGGAGGGAGAGAGAGTGAGGGGAGTGGGTGAGGGAGTGGTTTGCCAACACATGTGAGCCCTATTTCCTATAGAGACAAGACATTTCCAAAGCAAATTTGATTCTTTTCTCTCCTGAAATTCTTTTCCTCAACCGATTGACTCCAAACAAAGTACTCTAGTGTGCCAAAATAAATTGCTCAATTTTAGGCACGATGCTAATGACATACGATTAGGCTTAATCACATGATTAGAGATTTAAGACGTAACAATGAAGATGGTGTGTTGACAAAGTCAAACAAAGAGGATACCGGTGCAAGTGACAAGACGGTCTAAGGGATCGGATGCGGAAGAGACTTGTCGGCAGTCAAGAACGTAAGGTAGAGTACACGCGTCTATATCGGGATACTTTCTTGGGGTCAGAGCAAGTGGTAGTGAGTCATGCTTTGAGAATCGTGCAAGACGGTTTTGCGGTTTGGCCTCAAAACCATGGAAGGATGGAGGGCATGTGACATCATCGTAAAGCTTGCGTCGAGGCGAAACTAAATCATGAAGATGTCATAACTGTTCAATGGATAGAGCGAAAAATGAACCAAAATATCCCGGTGGTAGGTAGAAGACCATTGAAAAAGAGTAGTATTTTGTGAACAAGGAAGTTTAAGAGTTAAGTTACCTCCCTATGCCTATAAATAGAGGGTTATAGCTGTATAGAAGGTTTGAACCAGCCATTTGAACCTTAAAAGATATGTTTTGGATGAGAGAAAAGGATAGTTTAGTCTTTTTAATTGGTGAGAGCTTTTTTAGAAAAACATTTTATAATCTGCCGAAAAGAGGATTGTACTCCACAAGAAATGAAGATAATGTTTCTTTTGATACTTGTGTTTATCTCCTTCTACTCTCTTTCTATTAGTTCTCTTGCTTTGTTGCGAGTCGTTCTTTCTTTGCTTGTGTTTTTGTTTTGGTTGTTAAGCTGAAAATTCTATTCTTCTTGTTGTTAGAGACATAACGTTCACATATATTTGTATATAATTGAGTGTTAAATTTCCTGGACTCTAAATCATCAATTCAGAGAATCTCTTCTACCGGTGATCTTATCTTTGATTTGAAGATTTATTTCCTCAAGTTACAATCTTTTTATAGTGATGACTTGTGGATTAAGTACTATTAAAACGTAGAATTCATATACAACCATAAGAACCATAATTTCCTTTATATTCTTGATTGCAGCTTGTTTTATCTTTAGATTTTACTTTTGCTTGAGTTTTTAAAGTATATTAGATGAAACGAAAGAGAAGATCATCCTGTTCAAAAGAATTTAATAAATGCATATTCAACCCATTTTATCGTCATTCTCAGTCTACACTTTCAAACACCAAAAGATGCCGAATTCTAATAAAGGAAGTCATTACGAGTTACAAATAGAAGGTTTACATTATGAGCTCATTGAAATAGCTCATCATTTTCTCACGTACATTTCATAGCTACAGGCACTAGTTCCGTGTAATTGACTAGAATTTCTTATTTTCTACACTCTTGGATAGTCCAATAAACAACATACTATCTTGCTGCTAGCGCAGCACTTATTTTAACAATGCATTTGGCACCATCGATACTTTTAAATGAATAACAATGGTACACCATACTTAAACAGAATTTGTGAACAGTAGAATCAATTAATTTGTATGGATGATACAGCAGCTGACACCTCCCTTGTTCTTGGGTCAGCATCTTCCAATGAAACACCCTGACGGTCTTCTCGAACAAGAAGTGGCAAAACACCAGATGAGCTCCAAACATTTGCTACAGCATCACTTGCGTCACCCAGAATCACTGAGAAAACTGCATCAAAGCCACCAGCTCCGGGAACTCCAGCTAGTAGAACGCCCTCCAGATTCATAGTGGCATCTAGTAGTTGTGCTTGCGATTCTGGTTCAATCTACAAAATTAGGACAAAGATGACAAACAAGATTGACTAAGAATGCTGACACCATTATCTACAATTTCATAACTTAGTGATTCATGTTGGTGTAATTATGCCAATCATTGTACTGAAGGTTCTACTTTGAGCATGCTATACTACAACACTTGCAGTTTATAGAAGGGGTCTTACTGGAACACCGGCTGCTATGCCCATCTCTCGCATATGAAGCCTGATCTCAAGGAAAGCATCTCTTGCAGCCAACAGTGATCGAACAATCAACTCTTGATGTTGGTTAGTAGCCACCTCTGTCCACTGGCGAGAACAAGGAAAAAAACATTTAGTATAAAGCATTAAAGAATACTTTTCTCTTCCTCTTTTGGCAGGATTTCAGAATAACGTAATAGATGTCCTTCAGAAAAATTGGGTGTACAAGCTCTAGTTCATTAAAGATAAAAAGATTTTCGTGAATTATCCTAGCACTGACTATTTCCTTGTTCATTGATCTATTACTTTGAACAAATATCACTTGTTTTTCAGAATTTGACAATGTAACCTAATAAATATAAATATATAGCATAAATTTGTAGTTACCTTTCTGCACACGAGACGACTACAGGACCGCACTATGGATTCATAGGCCTCCCGGTGATCTTCAGAAAGTTTGTTTAAGTTTCTCAGTTGGTTCTCCAGCACTGAATTGGCAATTCCCAGCTTAGTCCATGTATCTTTGGATTTCTGAGGGTCAGACTTCTGCCACCGTTTCACAGATCCAACCATTGATGGAGTAGATGATCCTCCAGTTCCAGGTTCCCCAAGGAGCTACAAAAATATTCCAACACTATGTTAGAATTCTAAGACATCCTCACAAATCGATAAATAAACATAATATCAAATAAAACCACAAAAATATTATTGGTTCGTGTTCTTGCAGAATTTTTTTTTCTGGTCCTTACTGCGCCTTGTGAATAGAAAGTCATCTTTGAATGGTATCCTTAGTTTTTTTTTTTTTTTTACTCCTAAAAATCCATTGTGCTGTTGTGCAATGCATGCCTCACAAGGCTGATATCAGAAATCAAGTGAAGTAAAATTGCAAGGACACTTTTAAGAGAAGGTAAAGGTACAGAATATGGCAAAGTGGAGGCATGTCTGGTGACAGTGAGAACACAAACAAACAGACCAACCATTCTATAATTTTTCAAAATTCCAACCATATTAGCATTATGTGTGTGAGAGAGATGACATGAGGTTATAACAGCAGTTTCCACATGCTGTCTCTATAAGCATAAGTCGTGGTCTAATGGTTATAAGCATCATAGCATTGCAACTGTCTAGTAATCAAACTGTAAATCCTGTACCACCAGTAGCAGATCAGTAGTTCCGGTGACAAACCATTAAAATGATTTAATTGCCATTTAGGAAAACCTCGTCATCAACCATGAGGCTAGGCAACTTACAAGGGTCATCAGAGGGGGCAATGAAAATTGAGTCTTCTCATGATCCCACCTCCGTGTAACAATATATGATACTATGTCTGGCAAGCAAGTCCCACCTGTAACCTGTAAACAGTGCGTTACATAAATTACCAGCACATCAAATGAAGTGAGTATCTACTGGCAAAGTTGATGGGCTAGACGTCAATGAAGTTTCTTACCTGAGCTGAGGAGAGTATTTCTGGGGAGAACCTTGTGTAGCGCTGACTCCCATAGACAGCAGCACTAACATCAAAACCACTTCCAATTTTCCCTTGTGCTATACAATGTGCACTTTGAGCAATAGCATGAACCAAGTCAAGATCTCGTCCAGTCACACTATCACTGGAAGATTGTCCCGAACACGAAAGGTAAACAGCTCCAAGATAGTGAAGAAGAGCAGCAACAACTGATGTGGTCATGGCAGCTGATGACCCAAGTCCAGTTTTGGCTACTTCAGGTTTACATTTTTCTCCCGTCATTGTTCCATTAGCAACTTCTGAGTTAAATGTGATTGAAGAGAATGGAGGCAACGAAAGCAATACCTCCGGAGTAAGAGGGAGACCACGTGCTTCAATCTGAAGAAACAATGGAAACCAAGAAGCTAATTATTTCCAAATGATATAGTGTTTTCAGGGTGAGCTATAGTTATAAGACAAACACCAGGTCAAACATGGAAATTCAATATAATTTATATGAGATATTTAGTGTGTAAAAGAGAAAGTAGATTTGCAGTTTGCAGTTTATTCAACAATGCAAGGAGAGTAACTTCTGGATGTTTTACAGATCGACACCCAGCATCACAGTACATCTATTTCGACTTTTTACAGTTGGCTATTCCTTCACGAGTCCATTGAATCATAAATAACACTATCGTGAATGCATAACATTAAGGGGGAAAACAATATTCAACTACACAAACTTTACAAGATAAATAAAGCAAGTATTTTATGCACCTAATATGTCACATATAAATATGCCACTGCATCTATTTTTAGTTTTACATCTGCCTTCCTCCTTGTAGGAAGTAGGAAGACTCTGCCAATTTTGGTCATAATTAAAATAACACACCCTGATGTAATGGAAATACCAGTTATACATAATCTGTAGCAGTTCCTGGCAGGCGAAGCATAAACTCAAGTTATTTAAATCATACTTTGATTGGAAAAAGCTATGAACATCATGGAGAGAATACAGAAGACAAGCGCAATAAAATAGAGTTCACATTTTAAATTTAAAATTAGGCTCTGGCAACCTGTTTTATTGTTTTAGCGGAACATTTAGAAAATTATATGTTCAAGATTAGATAGCTCAAATTAGCATATCTGAAAGGAGCTAAAAGGGTCACCTTAATAGCAAATCTCTCTTTTCTACCATTTGAATTGGGTTGGTTGAAGTAAAGGTCTGGCAAAAGTTAAAATATGCATATGAGTAAGCTTAACCAAATAGAAGATTTACCTGCTTCCGATAGGAATAGAAATCATTGCAACCCAGAATCGTGATGTCCAGACCTACAAAAAAGAAAGTTAAAATGTTACAAAACTTAAATTTAAATATGATACAGTATACAGCAAATATATAACCAACGTAGTCCTTTAGAGGAGCAAAAATCCTAAGAAAAAATTCACAAACCTTGCAACAGCAGCTTATCTAGTGCATCCTTCCTCTCCTTATCAGTGATGGTCACTCTAGCAGCCGCCACCGAGAACTGTATGGCGTGCTCCACAAAAGGGTTTGCAGATTCCCTGAAATGAAGCACTTATCACTATCAATACACTAAATCCTTTTCAAATATCAATGGCACTACCACCAAACTTAATCTGACAAAACAACCAAACAAGAGCACAACGTGGTATCGCAATTAGCTTGAATGATCAGGTACTCGCCTTGCAGACGTCAACTGGAGCGTCGATTTGTTCAATGACAGCTTGTAGGTGGCCTCCCGGGACAGCTGAGGGGAGGTTACCTTCACATCCGTCCACGCCTAGTCAGTACAGGCAACAAGGTGAGTGGGGAGCAACTCGCTGCGGCGGCTGACACCAGCAGAACGGCAGGAGAATCGAGGAGAAGGGGGATGCGCGGTTGAGGACGGCTCGCTCACCCAGGCCCAGGAGTCGGAGGCGATGCCGTCGCGGAGCGGGCGGACGACGGCGTAGAAGCGGGCGGTGGTGCTGAGGACGAGGCCGGCGTTGGGGCGCTCCAGCACGAGGTAGCCCCCCGCGATGAGCACCTTCCCCGGCGCCGAGGCCACCCTGCACCGACAAGGCCCGCGCGGCGGTCAGATCGGGGCACTGAGGTAGATGCGGAATATAGCGGAATTAGCTGGGCAGTGAGATGATGGGGCTAGGCAGTACTCACACTTCCATGCTGTCCTTCTCCGTGGCTGAAACGCGATCTGGCGGTTTGCCGCCGCTGGAGCTTAGCGGGAGCAGAGGAGTCGCGGGCGAGCGGCGGAGGAACCGAGAAGTCGGCGACGACGTGGCCGTGGGTGCGCCGCGCCGCAAGTATGAGAACTTATTTATTTTTTAAAAAAAACTACAAATGTACGTGTTTATTTTGAAAAATTACAAACCGTCTGTTTGTTTCAGCTGGACTGAAAAACAGCTTATAAAAATTGTATTATAAAAAATTAAATTGTGAAAAGCTGAATTGTAAAAAACTTTTAGATTGAATATTTAAAAAACTTTGATGGACAGTTGAGTAAAATGGACTTTCACAATCTATCAAAAACTGAGAAAAATCAGCTTCTCAGATTCCCACAATCTAACCAGCAGATTTTAAAAAGCTATAACCAAAAGCTGTTTGTTTGTTTTAGTTTCGGATTGTAAAAGTTAAAAGCCATAATTCAAAGCTGAAACAAACAGATCATTAGACTTTCGTCGCCTTTGAACAACTAGATGGTAGCATCTAGGGACGAAATCGCCTTTGAACAACTAGATGGTAGCATCTAGGGACGAAAACGGTTGGAGAGATGGAAAAACTAAGTAATCATCTTTATTTTCATATTTTCTATCTAAAATGAGAAAAAACAAAAATAGGTATAAATTTAGAAATATTGAAAACGAAACAATCTAAACGGAAATATACCAGTATCGATCTCGAACTGATAATTCCAACCAAAAATATCAACCTGTAGAACCATAATTTCAAGCATCAACATGACATATAAATAATTCACATCAATAAAAATAATTCATACCATAAATAGAATAGCTATCATATCGTAATTTGAGTACTCGATACAACATATAGTTATATAAAAACTAGGGTTGGAGACGGCGTAGTCATAGGAACCTAAATAACATTGGTAGGTCGAGAGCCGACTGAGACTAGACCACTAAGGTCTAGGTGAAGTTTGGGATAAGGGTGATGTTTGTGTTGGCCGGTTGAGCTTTGACTTGCAGGCTTATATTATGATTTGTGAAATTTAATTTTAATTAAAAAATAGGAAATTTTTGATTTAAAAATGGGATATCGATAATACAACCGGGAAATCAGTAAAATTGTTTTCGTCCCATTTCCGCATAAGTCATGAAAATTTAAAAATAATCAGAAAAAATATAAAAAACAGATCAGAACAAGATGAAATTTATTATGCCTGTTTTATTCTTTAATAGCATCCTTAAACCACATAATTTTATTAGAATTTTATGACTATTTTGATAGTGTTTTGAATTTAAGAGTGTTTAAATGCAATACTTTTATTTTAAAACGTGTGAGTCTAGATCTATAATATTTTAAAACGAACGTATATTGAATTTTTTTAATTTAAAAAATAAAAATTCCAAGTATGACAGCCTAAATGGGGCGTGCAACTGGACGTCTGGACCAGGCCGCGTAGGCCCGAGATTGGATCACGGCACACCTGGATCAGAGGCCCCAGTCACGGGCTGAGCCCGACTGCGCCACCTCGTCGGTTTTGGGAAATGATAGGCTGGGCCGTTTCAGCTGGCCAGGGATGGTCGGCACGGGCCTGATCTGATGTGCCTGGTTCCAAGTTCCAACTATGAACTGTTCTTCAAGTTCCACTAAGAAAAAAAAAACTTAGTGCTCCAGCATGTGATGCTAATAGTATGTTGAACAGGAGCAGGGGAAGAGACGCAAAGGAGGCTCGAATTTTTTTTGTTTACAAAAATAATCTTTGACCAAAAGTTGAGAATCTCGACTGCAAGACTTAATGCATCTCCAACAAGAACATATCAACAAGCTATTAGCTGATAATATTAGCATTTATCCTACATGAAAGAAAAAGAGTGAAGAGAGAACACAACTAGTTCTTGTTGAAGAGATAGGCTATAATAAAAAAAAATGAGGCATAATATGTGGGCATTAAAACTATGAAGAAATAACTTTATAGATAACCCATTGAAGAAATCATCTTTAATGTAGTCTATAGATGACATATATTTTTTTATAGCTAACAACATATCTACGTTGAAGATGCTCTTCTACTACAGCTCCTTACGATTTGCTCGCTCTCACTTAGCACCACACGTCGACTCTAGAGAAAAATGACGTGGCAGGCGGATAGGCTGCCTGACACTGACTAGCGGAAGAAAATCGTCTGCCGTGGTAGTAGTAAAGGCAGAGGCGTGCCGTTCCATAATCTCCACCGCTGCTTTACTTCGATGGCTAAGATTTCCAGCTTGCCGAGTTTGTTACCAGCTCCGCTCCTCGCAAGCCCTCGTTAGGCTAGCCCCAACGAATTCTTTTGGGGATTAAAATCTCGCTGTGAAGAGATTTTTATTTTTTTTAGTGTTTTAACGGTTTATTTTTACGATTTTCTTTATTATAGGATTTTCAGAGTTATTTTCTTCAGGACGAAATTCTCTCTCCTTTCCCTTCGCGATTACTCTCGAAGAAAAATTGTTAGAGATAAAAAAAATAAAAAAAAATAAAAATAGAAAAGAGAATCGAGAAAGGAACGAAATGAAGGGAATATGGTTGGGTTCATCTTAGACCCATTAACTATTGTTCGACCGGCCGGCGGTAATGAAGCCGCGCTGTCAGCGAGCTGTAGCAGGCAAATGCTCCTCTTGCTGGTGCGTTGCTCGTCGATGTAATTGGGAGTCTGGAAGACCGAGCACGGGGCGACATTGGTGGAGCTTCTCAAGTGGCATGCGTGGGTGGCGGTGAGCATCGGGAGCTTCCATATGCAGGAGCTTGTTGTGGAGGCGGCGTTGTTCTTTGAACAACAACAGGGAAGCCGAGCTCGCAGCAGAGCTTGCCGGCCTCACAAGGTGATCTGGAGTGGGGAGAGAGCCGAGGAAGGAGCTTGTTCAGTCAAGTATAGCGTCAAGACCGCCACACATGCTCTCTTGTTCGTTGGTCGTACGCGCCCACCACCGCCGTGCAGCTCGCTGCAGTTGTAGCCTGAACTACTACTGCATGCCGCTGGAGCGAGAGACAAAAATGGCAGAGGAAAACGTCGGGAATCAACCATGGTGGGCTCGAGGAGCAAGTTACGGCCATCCTGGAAACATTGATTGTTGCATATGCCGATTTGGACATTGTTGCCTCGTTATGCAGGCATGATAGTGGGGAGGAATCTCTTAATGGGCCAGACGGGCTTGACGAGCACTACTTGAGCTTGTAACATCCCAGAGCCCAGAAATCCTAGCCATTCAATTCAACGTAAATAAATGGTCCAGATGGAGGAACGGCACAGTCGTGCCTTCGCTACTGTGAGACGGCAGACGATTTGGTTCCCTGGACTAGCCCTAATAAAGACAGATCTAAAACAACTGCCCGGAGTAGGTACGTGCAGTTAGTTAGGGGAATCTCCCTCCCTTCATGTACGCAAACCACCAGCAGAGGAGTCCCCTCCAATTGGCCATCGTCCTTCTGTTGAACACCAGCAGCCATGCCGCCATCTCATGCGTAGTCAGACAGCTTAACGGCAAATCAAATTCCCTGCTCACTGATTAAACAAAGCACGGGGGCGGTCAATGGGGGCGTCGCAGGCGATCGAGCCCTGGCTCTTCCGACAGGGACACGTTGTGGTCCATCACATTCCTCATGGCCTGATGCCCCCCTCTCGAGTCTGAAGGGGACCCGACGATCGATCGGTTGACGATCCTGATGCATTATGATAACCTGACAGGCTCCAACTTCCAGCAGGAGAGCGAGGCATCTATTCTACCTGACGGGTCCATCAGCTGCCTCTCTGAAGAGAGCAAATATGTACAAGTGGCTTGCTTCCTCCTTGTATGAACCATCACCAGATCCACGGAGGGAGGCTCATTTGATGATTGGGGTTGTCATCTATTCTACATGACGAGTCAACAATAAGAGTTTTGATTTGGACGCTACGATAAAACAGCTGAATTAACCGCGGATTCGCAGTTACTAAAACAATTTTCAACAGTAGATGAAAGCCTTCAGACTTCAGTGCTCAACTAAAAGAAAATTTCGCGATTACTCTTTTTTTAGAACCTGTGCTCATATATTATAAGCTGAATGGCAGCGTTACTGGCAATGGCAAGTAGAGGATTTTTGTGAAAAAGAAATGGAGGTTATGTAGTAGTAATACTGTATTTAGTTTTTTTTCCAAATGGAAAGATCCAAGTAGAGAGATGGATATATATTACAGGTATGGGCATAAGAAAGACTTCCAGATGGCCATGGCGGAGGTTCATGAACCCAGCTAGACAATGATTGGTTCGTTGGGCCAATTGAAAGAGACGAATAGTTGGCGTGGCCTAGCTAGATGAGAGAACACGATGATGAATGCTCGCAAGACTTGGCCTGGCTTCATCAAAGTTTGCGAAAGATAGAAGGTTCCCCCTAGAACTAACCCTTTTTCAAATGGTTGCTTTTGTTGCCGGCCGATGAAAAGGAGAGCTTGCCAAAAGGGAGGGGGGGGGGGGGGGGGACACTGCACAACTGTAGACTAGCCGGTTCCTATTTTGCGTATGTTTAGCCAGCAGTTGTCACTTGATTCTACTGTCGTTTTTCTGCTTGAGGAAACTCACATGAAGCAATGATGAACCTGGGATTTGTGGGGGGTGTGTGACTGGCATGATGTGAAATGATGCTGTGATTCAAGCTCCCAGCAAATCTTAGTCACATCGATTAGCATCTGTTTAGCCCGTGAATGCCGGTTTTGTTAACCAGGTCGACCGAATTACGTATCAGGCTTCGATTAATCCGAGATTTGGAGGTCGCGTACGATCAATAGTCCGTGTTCATTACTATATACGCTGGCTGCATTGCAGGGTATCCTTGTATCTTGTGAGATACAAGACGTGCACAAGTGAACAACGTAGGTGCGCTGCTTGCCGCCGGTCACATGTTCATGGAGCCGCGTACAGCGGGGACACAGCCACGCACACGCAGGAGCGCCTGCCTGCAGAGGCGCGCGGCGGTCGCCGGCCGGCGCCGCGCGGGGGCAGGCGTGCATGGCCGCAAGCTTCTGTGTCGCGCGGCGCTCGCGCGCGGCCGGGCGGCTGGCCGACGTGTCTATACATATCAGGTACTATACATACTCTAGCTTGCATGCATGCATGCATGTACACGCATACGCTCGTGGAGTGACTGGACTGGCTAGCATGCGTGCGCTACACGACGTCGTACGCGCGCTGCGCCTTGCCGGGGGCGTACGTGCACGTCGCATTCATAGAGCTTCAGGTGTACATTTACACCGTGCTTAGAGACGCATCTTCATGGAGAGGAAGAAGAGATAGGAGGAAGAAGAGGGATGGATCGGAAGAGGAAAAAGGGGAGATGGTTTTTTAGTAACGAGATTGACTATCAGATTTTGTGAATAGACATCTCAATAAATTTTTTATAAAATCGATGATTTTCTTCTATTTAGATCACCAATACACTCAAAATTTAAACAGAAATAAAAATAGAGAGAAGTTTTACTAAGAGATAATTAAGATAACATGACTCCACAGTTATTATATGAACCATAGATTTTGTTTAAGATCAATCTATGTACCATAGCACTCAAAGATCATGACTTGCAAATAAACAAGAAAAGGCAAACATCCAGCAACGAAAAATCTCCAAGTTAATTATCTAGAGCCAAAGGAATTCAAGACCCCATCACACAAGTGTGTTTATATAAATTTTATGCCTCTAGCAACAAGAAGAATGACCTCACAAGGTGCTAAAATTTCAGCTAAAAACCAAAACAAAAATCAAAACCAGAAAAATAAACTTGCAAATTTGCAAGAGAACCAATAGAGGAAAACTAGAAAGAGAAAAATTCAAGTATATGCAAAAATGTAAACTTTATTATTCAAATAGGTCAGCACTATTTTAGACGGATTACAAAGATTTATCTCTTAAAACTCTCCATATTACATAGACTAAGCACTCATCCTTCTTTTCTGTAAAACCCTAACTCTAAGCTCTCAGATAAGTGGCACAAATAACTCAAGTGGCTGGTTCAAACTCTCTCATAGCTCCAACCCTCTATTTATAGGCAGGAAACTTGACTCATAAGTTTCCTAATTTTTTTTTCCCAAAATACCTTCTTCTCTTGTAGTACACTCTTACCTATCATCGAGGATATTTTAGTCTATTTTCTTCTCTATTCATCGGATGACTACGACGCCTTCACAACTTAGCTTCGCTTCGACGCAAGCTTCACGATGGTGTCATGTACTCCTCCAGTCTCTCCCACTTTCGATCCCTCATGCCGTCTTGTCACTTATATCGACATCTCTTTCGCTTAACTTTGTCAACATATCGTCTTCATTCGTCTTTCATACTTTGCTTTACCTCCACGTATTCAGCTAGAATTACTCTTGATTCCGACCGGCCTCCTTGATCTTCCGATACCAAACACTCCGTTTGGCCCTATCATCCCGCCGTCGACCGTTAAGTTATATTCATCACCTGCACATTATGAGATAAGCAAACGCATATCTACTACTCTAATTTCAGTTATTCCATAATCAATATGCTCAAATGAAATCGTAAATTAATTTAAATCACATCAAATCACATACAAAATCGAATATCATCAAACCAAACAAATACTAATATCAACCACTCATAGTAAATAAATCGAAACATATTTCAATTTAGTTTCTGGGTCCTCTAACCGTCTATCCTGCGTCCGCTACTGACCCTGCTGTACTACTAATACTACCGGCTCGTTTGTTTAGGAGCTCATCAGATCATCACGCACACGGCGCTACCGCCTGGAGCCTCCTGCAGGTTGTGCTGACTTGTGCGTGTAGATGGATCGAGCCTGAGGAGCTACATACTACTCAGACTTTGCACAGGGATCCGCGATGGCCAACACGGATTCGGCAACCCCAACATGCTGTACGCGTGGACGCGTCGACCGACACAAGCAAAGTCATGCATGCACCTCACCACATTTGTGACCTCGTTCTCAGCTCTCCACGATGATTCCATCGAGGGGTTTCCACTGAATATTTTCCCCTCCAACTAACCTCCTAGAAAGCAGCAGCAACAGCAGAAACCAGCAAACCGGAACCAGTTGCTACTTGCTACTTGCTACTTGCTCTCTGCCTCTCTTGCGTCTGGAGCCGCCTCTCTTGCATGATCCACATGCAACAGCATTGTTTTTCCATCGTCTCGGTTTTACCGGCAGCATGCACGCACGTACAGCGCTGCCGTTCACGTGGCGATTGTACAGCGAGAAATATTACTATACGGCCCCCAAGTCCATATATGCACGTTACAATAGACAGGGCGGTTGATCTGGCTAGCTGCATTGGTGTATTGGAGCTAGGTTATTTAGTGGTCAGATCATCATGCAACGCGTATAGTCAATTGGGCAGGTAGCTGTTGCACGCGATGTGACCAGGGCAGATCCACTGTGGGGCAAGAGGACCCCGGACGACGGTTTCAAATGCGTCGGCGACCGTTAAGTATTCACGTCTACCGATCATTTCGTTGCGGTTCGCATTCAGAAATCGATCAGTTTTCGATTAAATTCAAATTCAAAATTAAAAAAATAAAAATTTAACAAAATTCGACTGATTTTCACTGAATTACTGTCGAAAACCGCGAATATCGAAGAAATCACCGGGGCTCGGTAATCGGTCTTGAATCGAATTTTGAAACCTTGCACCGGACACATCTAGTAGTCTCTCATTCCTCTTTTAATTTTTTACCATGAGAGAGAAAAAGTTAAAAAAAAAAAGAATATAAGGAAGAGTAAAAAGAAGAGAAGAAAAGGATAACGATAACTAAGAAAAAGAAGAGAGAACTATCTACTTAGTGGTCCTTGATCCGCCATTAGGTGTGGTCTTGATTGCAGATGTGCTGCAACAAGTAGTGATTTCGTGGTGAACAAATGTGAGGTCGGTTGCAACTAGCAAATGGCCGGTATACGAGACAGTGAACTAGCTGGTTGCAGCCTGCCTAGCGAGCTCCCCCAGGTAAGATTCCAACTGTCGTTTCCGGTGATCTGACTTAGATCTACAGTCTCACGAAGGATCCAGTCTTTTCCAATTACTTCATTAAAAGCATTCTTGTGCCGCATAGTTCAGGTCGCCTGGCGTGCTCTTTAACAGTAACGGATAATTTGGGAAGGGAGCTAGTACCTACTAGTTGCTGCTTATTTGTAATCTGCAGGGCTAGGGCCGATTTGGAACGCAGAAATTCCCCGGAAAATTCGTAAGAATTCGTACAAATCCTGTAGGAATCCTATGAAATATGTCGCCTTCCGAACAAGGCCTAAGTCTACGTAGACCTAGGAGTTATGGCTTGAAAGAAAGAACTGTACTATAGATGAAATCTATTTCAGGTAGGCAAAGATCGTCACTAGCTTCCAAGCATTGCTTTTTGGCGTCTCTCATCCGAGTCTTGGTGCTTTTCAGCTAAGCGGCTACGCAGATGCAAACAATTAACACCAGCTTAGCCGTGGTATTGAATTATAACTTGAGCACTAGTGCTGCAATTACAAAATGCAGGCCGATGAAGCTAGCCGCAAAGCTTCTGATTTCGTAGCGTCAATCATTTGGGCGAAATCTCAGCATGTGGCGGCCGCCCCTTATGCTGTACTTGCACGATTTTTTTTTCTTCCGCCGTCCTCTAGCTCTCGCAGAACAGAAATCAGGAATCTTAGCGTGGAAACCCAACAGAAAACGATCGGACGAACTGCGCGCGAGGTCGGTTGATATATGCATATGGCCCTCATGCTTGCGTGCTGCAAAGTGGGGAATCACAGAATCTCAAGGATGGGCGGCGCCGGAGATGCCATTGCCAGAGCCAGAGGCATCAACGCATGTTTGAGCTCCGACCCCCTTACCCGTTTGGAACGCCGGAAAATTTTTACTACTCCCTTTCGTGTAAAAAAATCCCAGGGAACTGTACTATTTCTTTTAAAATTTCTGATACTTAAAAATTTATTATATATAATATTATTACAGTATCATCTATTTTTTTTTTATCTCCAACAGCTACTATATTCCATTTCTTTCATTACTCTCTTTCTCTTTTCGAGCTTATGTATCAATCTCTGTAAGGGAATGGAGAGCGAGTGGCAAATTTAGAGTACATAGCTAGTCCATGAAACGGAGTCTGCTGGAGTCAGTTTTTAGTGCTTCGAGTTGGCATTTATACTGTAGCATAGGAAAAGTCGCACTATAGTACACGAAACCGATACTGTTGGAGATGCCTTAGTGTGGTGCAGTACACGAATTGTCAGAGGGGATCTTAGTTACGACTAACGATTACTCAGCGGTCGTTAGTGTAGAATTAGTAGAAACTTTGCTAAATGACGGTCCGTAGTTTTCAACTCCTAAAGGATCCTGTAGAAATGATTTTCTGTAATGAACTATTGTGAGCTAAAAAATTAATTTCTTCCAATTCACTTTTTTATAAAATTATTTCATCTCTAGTATTTACCTTAGAGAATCACTTTTAACTATAAAATTATTTTTTTGGAAATTTATTTTAAAAAAAATTGAATGGGTCAGTTGGATCAGTTCTGCTAGTATAGCACAATTTGCGTTTGAGTTTTTTTAAGTACAAACGCACGCACTACAACTACTATCCCCGTGCGCACCCGCGTCGTTCTAAAACCTCGAACGCAGGCGGGCTGCGCCGTGCCACAGCGAAGCAGCCAACCAAGCTACGCTCAGTTCGCAATTTGCGTTCGAGTTGCTAAGCTCGTTTGATCAGTCCGATGGCTTAAAGCTTGGCAGGTGTAACAGCTAGCTATAGGTTAGATACAGAGGACAAGAGAACAAGTTCATCAATCAGCCAATCAAAAGGTGTCGTGTTTCGTAGACGACGGGCATCATTCTGCACTAGAATTACGACCGGGAATTGGGGCTTTCACCTACTTATTCCTCAAGCCTGGCATTTAGGCGCATTCTGTTCTCTGAAAAAAATTACTATATTGTTGCTGACACCCGTGTCAGAGTGAACGAACCGAGCGAGCCATATACATGCCGCCTAACTCGATCGATGCATCTACAGCATCGTATATTCCGCTGGAAGTTGACCTCATAGTTAGGAACGATACATGTTTCTGAAAAAAAGAAATAGGAACGATAGATGTAAAGAGTTGGTGTGGCACAAGTACGCGGGCATTTTTTTAGAAAACTCTCAAATTACTTCTGAACTATTTATTAGTGTTCGGATACCTCTAAACTTTAAAACAGTTTATTTAACCTAAACTTAGTGTGTGTATAGACCGGAACTTAACATCATCTCCTTGTGCCGTCTCCGCATGAGGCGATACAAGGGGTGACTACGCCGCCACCGCCTGAGCCTTCCTCACTGTGACCTCATGCGGTCGCTGCCAATCAACAATGGCGACGGAGGCGATAGTGGCGCTAAGCGGTGGCCGTCATGGTCTCCCTCCTTTCCTCCTCCCTCCCCTCGCCCCTCCTCCTCTCGTTTGAGCGCTAACTCGTGTGGATCCGGCATCCCTCAGGTCGGATCTGGTTTTTGTGGGAGGGGGGGGGGGGTTCTGTGCGCCGACAGCTAGCTCCGCACTGTTCCAGCGCAAAGTGCGGCTCTCCCCCATCGGGGAGCGGGTCGAGTCAACGATGGTCCCTTGAGGGCTATCTAGCGCCTTACCGAGTGGTCCGGCAGACGAGTGCCCCATGCTGCAGCAGTGATGTTGCTTCCCGGGCCGCATCGACGCCCACGTGGGTGAACGCATGCCTGTGGAACCGGTGTCGAGGTCTTCTCCTTCGCCAACACCCTCCCACTGTAGCCCCCGGTGTGAGGGATTCGAGTGCGAGTGGATGTGTCTGGGCGATAGGGACAGGGAGTTGGAGCTCGCCGCCGCCAGTGCCATACTGAAGATCCTTCACTTGCCCGCTCCACGGCCACCTGCTCGTCGTGTGGGTGGGCGCGCCCAGCCTTTGGCCTTCATCATTTTGCATGCCACACATCTATGCGCTTGTTTGGGAGTTCCCTACTAGTGGTGTCGGCTTTGGCATCCGTGTTGTGCTCGGCGTCAGGCACCAACTGTGATGTGCTTTAGTAGCCGTGCTCCGCTGGGCTATGGCTACCTACCCTCTTCATCCCTATGCGCTCGCCTTCTTGCCCCATTGTATTCTATGCTCCCTCTTGTCGAATCAGTTTCTTCCCTCAGATCAGGTCCGCGGGGAGCTCGAAGGTATAATAGTGGCTAGATGTGGGGTGCGTGTGGATAGGGTTGTTGTTTTTGTTGTTCTGCTGTGTGGTTCATCCTGCGGCTTGTCGGTTAGGGTGCGGGGGCCCGGGCGAAAGTCTTACTCGGCTTTTTGTCGACGTTGACAACGATGATGCCTGGGGTGACACTCCCCTTCTTGGAGGTGTTATTTCCCCTCACCTCTAGGTTGGGAACTCGTAGGGTGAAAACTAAGCTCTAAGTGTACGAACATGCGACGATGGCATCTGCGGACATCGTTTTCCCTCCTTGGAGGCGTCACATTGGAGGTCCCTTCCTGGGTTTGAGTGGCTATAGGCTTCTATGTGGGTGTGGATCTTTCGACGGTGGCTTTGACCACTACGTTCTTTGGACATTCACTCTCCTCGGTTTATTTGCCTCTTTGGTGTTGCTCTCCGCGTGGGGCAAGACATGCAATGGGGAGTCGAAGTTGTTATGTATGAGGCACGACAGGGCTAGGCAGCAATGATGTGGTGCATGACTTTCCCCCGCAGTGGAGTCAGTGGATTGTTGCAGACCGCCATAGGAAGTCAGAGCTGCAGTCGTGCTTGGAAACGATAAACTATGGCAGTTTTCATCTGTTGTAGTGTTCAAGTGGTCATTTGGTGCACCCTGTTTCGAGCTCTTATTTCAACAGAGTTGTAATAGTTTTTGGGTCCGATTTCTCTCATAAATTGGATCAACTCTCTTCTTCTAATATAAAATCGGCAGAGTTCATGCTGTCATTTCGAAAAAGAACCTTAAACTTTAAATACTAGATTACATAACCCTCTGAAGTGGTTTATCTCGGTGGTTTTGCTGTGGTGACGGTTGCACTGACGTAGCAGCCCACGATGTCATTTTTGCTAATATGGCAGTATACACGTGGAAGCAGGCACACATGTCATATTTTTCTCGCTCACGCCTCTCCTATCGGCCTCTCTCTCCCTCTGGTTGACCTCTCTACCTCTCCTCTCTCCAGTCAGCCTCTCTCTGCCTTTCTCTCCCTCCCTCTGGCCTCTCTCTCCCTCCCATCATCCTCTCTCTTTGTCTCTCTCGGGCCGGACAACTCAAGCCATATGCGATGAGCTCCACCTGTGCCCAAGCTAACTTGATCCAAAGTTCCAAAACGAGCGTGAGAGAGATGACGTGGTAGCCACGGGCAGAAACAGGTGACGTGGCAGCCACATCATTAAAACCGCTGTTGCAAACCACCATAGGGTTTATGCAATCTGATATTTAAAATTCAAGGGTTAAATAAACGATTTAAAGTTTGGAGTTATCCGGACACTAAGAATAGTTTAGAGAGTAATTTGAACTATAAAAAAAACGGATTTTATTTCAAACACAGATTGCATTACAGAGGTGAAACTCACCCCAAGAGATGGAATATAGTGCCTCTATAATAGGGCACTGTTGATAATGAAAAATATGGTTACATTTGAAGATTGAAGGAGGTATATCAGGAAGCTTTTAGGTTTTTCTTGCTAAGCAATAAGGTGTTCTATTTAATTCTTTTTTAATCTTGCGTACTACAAACTGAAGCTCTTTATTATTGTTCATTATGTCAGCTAGAATCGATCTCAAATTTTAGTGACATGATGTTGTTATGATATCTCCTCTATGAAGAGCTGTTACGTGGGCATTAACGTTGAAGATGAACCAGCTAGCTTCAAAATACTTTTACGATATGCTCAAATATAGCCTCATAGACAAATGCATAGACATGTTTATGAAAAATGAATATGCTGGTTTGAGGTTATGCTAGTGATAGAATCAATATTAATATCTATATTCTAACGATGGGAGAAATAGCGCCTTCTCTGTGCTCTGCTACTGTAGCAATAAGCCCTGAGTACATATACGTACATACACGTATATATATATGCATATCTAAATGTATATATGTACATATATATACGTATAGATACATATACATATATACATGTATACATATACATATATACATACATATGTAATTTTTTTTTCAAAAATTCTAGAAAAATATCGAAATGAATAAAATTCAAAGAAAAATATTTAAAACTCAAAAAAAATATGAAACAAATTTTTTAGTTAGTATTACTTTCAACTACATGTTAAAACTATGTGCATGCATAAAAGTACTATTGTTTTCTCTATAATTAATTTAATATATTTAACATTAATAATTTTATAAATAAATATTGAAATGTACAAAATTTGTGAACTTAATTTTTTAGTCTTCTTTTGTCGTGCTCTACACAGCAAAATAAAAATAGGTGCGGCGTAACATTAATAATTTTATAAATAAATATTGAAATATACAAAATTTGTGAATTTAATTTTTTTTAGTCTTTTTTTGTCGTGTTCTACACAGCAAAATAAAAATAGGCGTGGCGTACGCGCGCCAATCAGACTAGTTGATCTAAAATGCGGGTTTGAGATTAGTTAAAGATTGAGGCTACACGAATATAGGATTCTAATTTCTCCCCTCCTCCATTCGGCTGTTTGAAGCTTTAGAGCCCGTTTGGAGAGGCTCGAGAGTTTTGACTAGCTAAGAAAATAGATATAGCTGTTAAATTTTGGTTAATTTTTATTATAAATTTTTAGCTTCTTAGCACGTTCAAAAATCAGAAAAACCAATCAAAATTTGCTTCTAAACTTTTAATTTATTTCAGTAACAGCTATTTCTCAACCAAACAAAAGCTAAAAAACCAGGAAAAAACAGACGTTTGGATAAGGTTTGTTTAGAAAAAAATGAAGAAAAAATCTTTTGGTCAGTCCTGCGAGATGTACATCAATCCCATCTGAAGCCTCGAAAGATGGGATCGATCGAGCTAGCTAGGTGGTCATGTCGATGGCTCGATGCAGCTCTCACGGGCCCCGGCCCCCGGGGGACCTGAATGGCTGAATATACAACATGTCCACATCATCCGAAACTTCATTCCCCCATCCATAGAAAAACTAGGCGAGTCAGATCACAGATCGGTCTCGTCCCATCATCATGTTCAGCAGCTAACGAACAGTTGATGTTGATCAGGCGCTGGATTGCACAATCCGTTAGCATTTCAGAATCTTATCTGCAAAACTAGGAGCAGATAGCTAGGCAATATACACGGTACTACACCAGAAGACTTCTCATCGGGGGCCGTTGGACAGATCGAGCGAGCAGATCGAACGGTTGAGGTGAAGTGTTCCAGGCCAGTGAGAGAGTTCCTGAAATTTGGTGACGGTAGAATTGTGATAGAATCTTTTTTTTTTTGGCGAAAGAACTGCGATCGAATCTAAGGGTCACAGATGATCTAGAATGCGGCGTGTTTCAACGGTCAAAATCGTTGGCGTAATGGTCTCTTCAGGGAACCTGGTTCGGCTTACCGGCAAAAACAGAGAACGTGCGTTGCCGACCATGGCTGCTGCTTTCTAGCTAGCTCAGTTTAAGTGGAAACTGCAAGTATCAACTTTTAGATCGTAGTTCGAAATTCATTTGCTGAAAGAGAAGTTTTCCGCATACAATAATCAGTCACACGGGCTGAAAACCAATCTCTCTTTTTTGCGTGGAGGCTGCAAATAGTCCTTTTGTACATAGATATAGAGTGCTTTTGTGTTTTTTAATACGGTTTTGTAGATCCGTAACTATAGTCTAGTTAAACGAAAGTATTTTGAGTGAAATCATATTTGTTGAAAAAAGTAGTGTTTAATTGGTTGTATTTATAGGTAGATTAAACTAAGTTTCTGATTGGTTAATCGAGTCTGAGAATTCGTATGAGCGAATTGCACATCTAAATATAATTTTATAACATTAAAGTAGCATTGGTTGCTCCATACTAATTGCCAAGTGAAGCTGAATCGAGCCTGCCAGATTGAAAAAGTACAAAATGCCTTCCACCAATACCATCTCAATCTCGTCCGTACAAACGTCTGATCGAGCGGCTCGCGTCACCTGCAAAACAGCCTGATATCGAGCGCGACCATTTCTCCGCGGCAGAGGACCCGACCTCGGCGGCACGGGCCACGCTCGCTACCGTCGTTCTCACCGACGCCGGCCTTTATAAACACCCCATCCAGCCTCACACAGACTCGCATTCATTCCCTCATCTCCGTCTCACTCGCCATGTGCATGGAAGCGCCGCCGCCTATGGACGTCGCCCAGGACCCCGCGCCGTTTTCCCCGCTCTATTCCGACGTCCTTTCCCAACACTTCCCGCCTGCCCTCTTAGACGCCGGCGCTGGTGCGCTGGACCTGTCCTTCACCTCCACCGCCTCCGCCTCCACTTCCTCCGTCACCACAGCCACCACCTTCAGCGCGCGGAGCTCGCTCTCCCTCCCCTCCTTCTCCACCTCCACCTCGCTCTCCCCGCGCCCGCACTCCTTGTCCACGTCCCCGCACTGGGCGCACCTCGCCGCCGCCCGCGCAGCGACGCCCGATGGCGTCCTCCGCCTCGCGCACCTCCACCTCATCCGCGAGCTCGGCCACGGCCACCTCGCGCGTGTGTTCCTCTGCCGTCTCAAGAGCTCCCCGCCAGCGTCCCCGCTCTTCGCGCTCAAGGTCGTTGACCTCCGCGACGACGACCCCTCCCGGGTCTCCCACGTCCTCGCCGAGTCGCGCGTCCTCTCCTCGCTCGACCACCCCTTCGTGCCCACGCTCTACGCACGCCTCGACGCAGGCCGCTACGCGTGCTTCCTCATGGACTACTGCTCTGGGGGAGACCTCCACGCTGTGCTTCGGCGCCGCCCCGGCGGCCGTCTGCCCGTCGCCGCGTCGAGGTTCTACGCCGCAGAGGTTCTGCTCGCGCTCGAGTACCTCCACGCGCTCGGCTTCGTGTACCGCGACCTCAAGCCGGAGAACGTCCTGCTACGAGGGGACGGGCACGTCGTGCTCTCCGACTTCGACCTCGCGCTCCCGGCGTCTGTGGAGCCAGCCGTCCGGAGCCGCCATGTGCGAAAACAGAGCCGCCGCGGGAGGAGCATCCCGCTGCCATCTTGCTTCTCTGGCAATGGCGGCAGCGACGACGAGGAGGAGATCGACGCGAAGGAGCGGTTCGAGTTCGTGGCCGAGCCTACTACCGCGAGCTCCAAGGACTGCGTGGGCACGCACGAGTACCTCGCGCCGGAGCTCGTGAGCGGGAGTGGCCACGGCAACGGCGTCGATTGGTGGGCCTTCGGCGTCTTCCTCTACGAGCTCGTCTATGGGCGCACGCCGTTCAAGGGTCACACCAAGGAGGTCACCCTCAAGAACATCCTCTCGAAGCAGGTCAGTTACCCGCAGCTCGACGGCGAGGCCGACGCGGCCCAGCTTCGGGACCTCGTCGGGAGGCTGCTCGAGCGGGACCCGCGCGGCCGCATGGGCACCGCGCGCGGCGCCGCCGAGATCAAGCGGCACCCGTTCTTCGCCGGCGTGGACTGGGCGCTCATACGGTGCGTGGCACCGCCGGTGGTGCCGGACAAGGACGCCGCCGCGGGCGGGGACAGGAAGGCGAAGCAGCTGGGGAGCTGGAGCAGCATGGGCGGCAGCTCCTTCAAGAGGAAGAGCAGCAGCTTCGGGAGGAAGTCGAATTACGAGGAGAGGCAGGGGGTTTTCCGCAAGCTCATGAATTGGAACCACGAGAGCCGATCCAACAAGGCCAAGACGAACAAAGTAAAATTATAAGTTTGTCCATCTTTTTTCTTAGTTTTGGTGTGATTTCGAAGGTTCTTGGGCTTAGTTTAGTTTTGTTTAGGTTACCTTGTTAGAGTGCCCTGGGCTATGGGGGGGGGGGGGGGGGTTGAGCTGTGTGAGGAGGCGCTATGTACAAAGATCGAGGCGATGTATGTCACTGAGCTGATCAGTCGACAAGGTTTGGTCTATGCTCATATATGGAAAAACTTCATCCCTTGTGTTAGCAGTAAAAAGGTTAACTTCTTTATCTTATTCGTGCCTACGTGAGACTGATTAACTTGTTACATGTTCTTCGTGGAGTAATATGCATCTGAAAGTTACTATTAGCATGTTGCATCAAGTTCCTCTGGCATCTTATGTCCCGAACTCCTGAACCCTGTGTAATGATGCAGATGTTTTTGAAGGGATCTACGTAATGTTACGAAACAAACGCCCTCGCCAAAAAAAAGAAGAAGAAATGAATGCTAAATTTCCACTTTCCTCGTGAACATTTGGTCTGTCTCAGTGGCTCCACACGCATACCCACTACTGTAAAAAATTGACACAGATTTGTGCAGTAGTTTCAGGGTTCTGAGCATTATGTAGTAGATCGCTAGCTAGCTTATCATCCGGTCTGTGCATATGGCCGTCCCTAAACGAGGCATCACTTCGCGCCCGCCTCGACGAACCGGTATGGAACGACGACCCACCGGCACCAGAAAGCTACAAATGCAAAGCAAGCTCTTTAATTTCTCGATCCAAGCCGTTGGCATCTCCTGCTACGCGAGGTGCATCGATCTGGCTTCTATCCAATGATTGGAGAAGGCAACGTACGGCTTTGTGCATGAACGTAGTGGCGCCGGGACAGTACGTCCATAATATCTGAAGGTGCGTGCCTCATGAATCCTGCATCGATAATACACGTCCGATCGAGAGAGAAGCCACGGCGCCATTCCCACAGTTCACGCTACTGCGATCTATGGCGACACGGAGCTGTGGGTCCTGCGACGCGTACGCGGCCCGCGCTGAAGGCGCACAAGACGCCGCGTCGCCAACGCGCCACGCCGCCGGGCGCCGGGCGCCGGGCGCCGGGCGCGAGGTCCCAGGCTTGGCACCATGTCGTGCGCGTCGGCGCGGCGTTGATTATTTTGGCGTGCATCACCCTGGCACCCTGTAGGCCTGTACTGATGGACGCGTAACTTCACGAGATGCGATGCGAAAAGGCACCTGCTGGGCGACGCAATGAGGGGCCGGCCAACCGAAGCATGCAGATGGAAGGTAAAGCTCACAAAAGAGGGGAATTTCTCCCTTTGCGCGCGCACTTTTGCACACTTCCATGCAATGCGATACAATGCTCTGTATCTATCTATCTATCGTCCGCCTTTGTCTTTGGCTCGCTTCCTCTTTACTCGCCTGAGCTGAGCATGCGCGCTGTGCCTCAAATTCATGCGTGCATGTGAGTCAGTGAGCGACTGCTTCCCACTAGAATGGAGTTTCAGTTCACTTCAGTTACACTTACACCATCGTACCGTATCATGCGTCGAGATAATCTGAGGCTAGAATGGAGTTTCAGTTCACTTCAGTTACACTTACACCGTCGTTCCTTATCATGCGTGGAGATAATCTGAGGCCTAAAGAGGGTGGTGAAACTACTGTAAAACTAGGTTTATATATCGACCCATGTGTCAACAGTGTCACTGTCAGTTCGTAAGTCGCGCGAGAATAATCAACCATCACGGCTTATGAACCAGTATTGATAAGTGTTATCACTGCCGGTCGATGAATTGAGGTAGCAGTGATAGCATAACATAAATGACGGCTGGTTAAATGAGCCGATAGTGATACCCTCTTTCCCACCTTCTCCAAACTCGAGCTAACAGACAGTTAGATCAGAACTTTCTATTCCCCTCATAAATTCTCACATGGCAACACTCACTTCATTCCTTCTCCCCCTTTGATTCTTCCACCACTCAAGCTTATTTTTTTAAAAAAGAAAAAGGTCTATATGAGCTCTCTCTAGCTATCCAAACAAAATCCCTTATTTTATCTCTATTTGCTTATTTGTCTTTTCTTCATTTTTTGTGCAAGTGAACCCGAGATTTTTTTTCCCCAAATAGCAAGCAAGCTTCTAGGAGCCTCTTGAGCTCAAATAAGTCGAAATCCCCAAGTTCAATCCTATATTTAGTATTTTAACTCAAAATGTTACCTTAAAAAACAAGATTGATCATATCCCTTTGATTTTTAATGAATTAGAAAATTTTGCTATGATATTTAGGTATGTAGCAAGATCCAATTGTATTTTTGATATTTTATTTAATTAGCAAGCTCCAATATATGAACTTTATGAATGAGTGTGTTTATTTTTTGTGTTTTCTTAATTAGTCATATATAAGAGGTTGAATAATAAAGAAAAATTTTAGGGATGACACCAACAAATACTCATCAAAAGCGGACGCGAAAACATGCAAAAGGTGACTCCTCCAACACGAGCTAATTGCCGGTAGGAGATGAAGAGATAATTTATTTGTTGGTGATCGTAAAATATTCTAGATGTTATGAATTTGGATTTATAATAATGATATAATTGTAGATGGACAGAAGATGGATGTACGATGCGAGCTGTGTAAGTGAGTACAAAAACGACATAGATTATTTCCTGATACAAGCTGGTATAAGCCGCGATGCACAAGTCAAATACACAATCTCAATACATGTGATGTCCATATGTCGATTGCGAGAACAAAATACAGTTTTCCACCACCCAGTAGATACATCCCCACTTGAAATCAAGGAGCTTTATGTCTGACTATACTCGTTTGATCGAGCACGGTGAAACTGAGATCATACAAGAAGGGCAATACATTGATAGAGAAGATGAAGACTTATGCACGGATATGTCGGCTGACGAATACACCGATATGACGTCTGACGGAGATACGTTGGTCGATGATGATATAGAGGTGATGTTTGTCGACGCCGACGCCGATGATCTGGAGCATATGTTGCACAATGGGGGGGGGAGGGGGACTTCACTGATGAAATAGAGTTTTAAAAGTTTCAACGTATGGTAGAGGACTCTAAAACACCGTTGTTCCTGAGCTACGAGATCAGGAGCACACAAAGTTGCGTACCCTAGTTTCACTGTAACAATTGAAGGCAAGCAACGGGTGATCTGATACAAACTGCACAGGGTTGTTACTATTACAAGGATATGACATAAACGGCTATACATTTGATACGAGATCTCAGGATAATAAGAGCGTCAACCAAAATAGCAGTGTCCGTATAAATGCCTACGACTGCAATGGAAATAGGGAGACCTACTACATATTTATAGAGGAGATCAGAAAGCTCAACTATGGAGTGTTAAAGGTTCCTCTTTTTTAGTGTTAATGGGTCAGAATTCTAAGGGGTGTGACGATCGACAAGTACGATATGATTACAGTGGACCAAAAACTCGTTGGATACAGAGAAGAACTATTCGTACTTGAGAATGATGTTATGCAAGTCTTCTATATAAAAGACCCAGACCCAGCTAACAATGAGGAGTGCCACGTGTTTCTTCAAGAAATTTTTTTTATCAGAGTGGAAAATGTTGTTGACGAGAAAGACTATAATCAATTCGACGTGCTACTTCCTTTCGAAGAGGACGTAGACCTAGGTCATATGGAAGATACCGATGAATCTCCTTATATACGCCGTGATCATAATGAAAGATGAATCGTTTAGACAAAGTCGCTAAATTATATTAATTACTATGTATGAATTTATTTAGATGCAATTATACTCACTTTTGTTATGTAAGCTTCAATTTGTAGTTTATGGTGGAATATTTCTTTATTATTGAGCATATTTATTTTTGTTTTTTTAATAACGAATTAGCAATAGCACAAGTTAGCACTATTGCTATGTGTTACTATTTTTTATTTTTAATGAATTACCTATAGTTATGAGCATATTTATTTTCAATTTCTAATGATTTAAAATATTTATCAATAAAATTGAGATGTATAGGAAGCTCCAATTATATTTTTAATTAATTAACAAGCCCTAATATAGAAACTTAGGTATGAACATATTTATTTTATTTTTTAATTAGAAAATTGAACCAGGAAATTTAGGTATATACAAAACTAAATTTTGGTATATAGCAAGTTCAAATTTAAATAAATATGTATTAGGATTTTAGGTCGACAGAATGTTAACAAATATAGATAGTACAAACTCAATCGAAATCACTTGAGTAACGCAGCGGTTTGTTCGGTCTAACTTGGTGCGGGTCGTGGGTTCGAGTCTCTGCGCGCGCGTGAAGTTAAATCAAATTTGTTGCACCCTGTGACAACAGCAGTGAAAGGGGTTTCACTGCCAGTAGACATATTAGATCGGCAGTGAAACTACTTTTACTGTTGGTGGACTTATTAGGTCGACAATGAAAGTAGTTTCACTACCAATAGTCCTCTTGAGCCTGTAGTGAAGGTTTCATTTCGCTGCTAGTGGTCATATTGAGCCGGCAGTGAAAGTCCTCCTCTTTAAAATAGCTCAACGGCTTGCGCCCTTTGACATATAGAAATTTTTTACCCTTCCCTATGCCCTTCGCTGAAACGTTTGTCGATGCCGAAGAGCCCACACCGCCGGAGGACCACAAGTTTGTGCCCACTGTCCCTGTCCTCCTCGACGCCATCATCCTCCTCCCCGGCGCCGTCATCATCCTGCTCCATGGCACCATTCTCCTCCTCCTCGACGCCTAGCCCGCGCACCCTGCCGCCTAGACCCTTGCCGTCTTGCAGGTACCGACCGTTCTGAACTTTAATTGTGTGCTACATTTGACTGATTTGAGCTCCAAGGGGATTCCAGTGGTGATTGTTGGGGTAACTGAATCATTTTTCTTATTTTTAATTTTGTTGATATGCTATGAAATAGTACAGCATCGGTACATCATTGACATATTCGAAAAAAGAAATAATGTGTGGATATTGCCAGTTGGACAGAAAGATTAGTTTATTTAGTAAAGAAAATTCATGTGTTTAATAGAATCAATCATATAGCAATGTAAATCGATATTACAATATAATTATACATGCATATCACCAATGCAATATGTTGGTTGATTTAGTCCAAAAGAGACTTCAGCATGTATGAATATAACCAACTTAAAAGAATGTGTTTTTAATATAGACTACTTGTTGTTTGTATTGTTTCAAGGTTGTTTTAGAATTAGAATTCCTGGCCCATGAATTTTGTATGCATGATTTTTGTTTCATAGTGGTAATACTGTATGCTGCCACAATACATATATTTTGATGATTTATTTTCTAGTAGATTGATCTTTTCTGTAGTTTTTTTTTAATATAATAGCACTTTGATGCCAATTCAAGCTGAGATTTATTATGATTATTGTCTAGTCATTTTAAAACCATTAGGCCGCTCTAAGATTGACATCAATATCGATCGTCACATGAGATGCCTAGGTAAACATCAAAGTTTTGGACTAAAGTTTTTCTCTGACGTTGATTGGTTTTGCTAATTCCCGAAAATTTTGATGCTGATGCGCATCTGTCGAGCATAAACATTCCATATGAACTTTGTATAGCAAAGTTACAACGGATTAAATGTTTCATTTCTCTTCCCTCCCATAATTCCATGGACCTTACGAGTTCTACCACAAGCCTCCTTTCTATGTGTTAAGATATGGATATTCATGTATAGATAACAACAGTCGATTGCATTCTATGTTTATAGCATCGTTTGATTTCCTTGTACTTTAAGATATAATCTTCTGTTATATATGAAGAGAAGGCCGGCCCATGTATAAGGGCGATTATGATCCTACTGTTGTTTGTTGTTAGATGAGCAAATGATGAAAGGAGATAATTATCTTCATAATTTGATGCAAATGCTGCTAGTTTTTTAGATTTTACATTAATATTGAGTTGTTATACATCTTTTTTAGGTAAAAGCTCTCTACGAGAAACAAACATTTCTTTTAAAATACAATAAAATAGTGGCGATGATGTTATGACTCGAGGCAGTATTTTTTTATTACGTCTAGGACTTTAGTACTGATTACCTGTTTAGAAAGGAAGCATTCTTCTCAAGTTAGCATTTATATGTCAGTCCTACTAGTTCAGAGAGCAGTTTCTCTCAAGACAAGCTAGACGCCCTATCTAAGGTTGACCTTAACAACTTTTTTAGGTTGGAACTAACTGCACCACAGAGAGTTCTGGGGTCATACAAGTCAGTCTATGGGATTGCTGTTAACGATCACGTGACCATCATCTACAGATTGTGGACTGGCAAACGAGGTGATCTGCACGTGGATCCTGATTAGATCAAGAACGACATCTTGTGGCCCAAGATATTAGAGAAGTTCGACTTCGCTGAAGAGATAGATATGGAAGTAGTTAAGCATAAGACGCTAATGATCATGGACCTTTCATTTAAGAACTGGAAGGGGATATTGAACAGAACGTATGTGCAGAAAGGTACAACGCCAGATTTCCACAAATGACCGCAACTGAAAGATAATTGGTAAGTCTTTATGAAGTACAAGTTATCGAAAGAAGCACAGAGGTTGAGTGAGATGAACAAAACAAAATTCGAAGAAGATCTTGTACCCCCACAAAGTCGGCAGTCGTGGGTACATGAGGAAAGAAAGGCAGTGGCAACAATAGCTAGATGAACTGCGAGAGAGAGGTGTCATGCCTGAGATAGAGGGTTGGAGCGAATGATCGACACACTTCTTTCTTGTGAGGGGTGCTTTTTACTCGTTTGATAGAAGTTTATCCATTACGACCTCCAAATACCTGGAAGTGACACAAGATATTGCCAAAAAAAGCTTGCAGAAACCCACAAGCAGTCTGCACAAGGCTCTTCCAAGCCAGACAGGGATAGTGACGATCTCACCCTGGCCTTGGGAAACAAGGAGCACAATGGTCACACATGAGGCGTTGGGGTGATGGGTTAGAAATATGGATTCCCAAGCGACGTCGATAGTTACAAAAGTTGAAAGAGATCCCAAACAAAGCGAGATGCAGAATGAGAGACAGAACAAGCTAGGATGATAGAAGTGTTTGAACAATCGCTAAAAAAGGAGAGGGAACATACAGAACAAAAAATAGCACAAGTAGTATGACAAGCCCTCATGCGTGAATAGGGTGTCATTATAAGTGAACAGGAACGACCGACAACATCTCCTAATGTTGCGCACTCCAGCCTCGGTGGTCATTGGAGTAGCTGTGTGTCCACAAGAGTTTCAAGAGCTGACTCCATCACTTATGCTATCGACCTCATCACAACATGAACACCATGTGAACTACACATTGGAGCTAGGAACATTACCATCAAGATGACTTCCGTCGTGGCTTATCCCCGCGGCTCCTATGAATATTAGCACGGATGTTTGATACCAGAGGGCTACGGTGTGGTCGAAGTAGACGAAACAGTTGACCAGTACCGCCATGTTGAGGTGGACTACCTCGCAGAGGAGGGGCCCAATGCTATAGGAGAGGACGAGCACACATTTGACGCGTGGAAGAAGGTCTACATAGTGTTTTCACCAGGGACAACTCTCGAAAATCTCAACTCTCCACTATACCCCGGGTCGTCGTCGCCACGTAGAAGTCCATCTCCTCAGCCATCTCCCAAAAGAAGAAGTCCACCTCCTCAACCATCTCCCAAAAGAAGTCCACCTCCTCAGCCATCATCTCGAAGAAGTCTATTGCTCAAGAACAGCACCATCAAGAAGCTAGCCATCAGCTCGGAAAATAAGATCAGGTTCTGCAACATCCAAGCAAACGACATAATCTAAGAAGTTGGCAGAACCCAATGATGTCTATTCACTCATTGCTGAGAAAACCAAAAAGATTGTGGACGCCAATGTCACATATCATTTCCATCCTCCACCACCTCCATCGAAGCCTATTGTGCCTGAAGATGCCTTGATTTTTTTTTATGAAAATGGCTAAAGCTAAACAGATGGAGGCGGCTTCAAGTAAGCCGCTGACTGACTATGAACGCATCAGTAAGAAGCAGGCCAAGAGCAAACCAGTCTAATCATTAAAGATGCTCCATGTATTACAGACTTCCTGATTGATTCAAGAATAATAGCAGAGGAACTAGCATGGCTTACTGTGGGAGTGGATATATTAAAGTTAGATGTTACATGGTCGTTTAAGTTGAGCAAACTTTTGGTCAAACCAGATATAGAAAAAAAACCTTATAACTCAAATACACCGATTACATTAGTAGTACTTGGAGCAATCCAAGTAGTGTTTTCAAGCGTTCCCCGTAAGATATAGAGATGGATATTTTCTCAACAGGGACGGCTTCTTCTGATTGAAATTCTTGCACTTGTATGAACTGTACAATAAACATGCCTTTGATGTGGCTATAGTCAGAGTGTGAACTTTGTAAGTGACTTATACATATAATTCACGTTATATGATCTTATACCTTGAAATTGTATAGCTAACTTCTCTCTTTTGTAGAATGGAGATCTAAGCATACGAACAAGACTTAGATAAGAAACTAGGATTCATCGATCCGGGGCTTGGGAACCGGAAACTTGTAATGAGTAATCCAGACTTCATCGAGGACTAATTATTGAAGTGTCTGCTTCATCACCAATACAAGAAATTCATACTCTTACAATACAACTATGAGTACATGTTTACGCATCAGGGCGTCCTCATTTTATGGGCTACTTGATTCTAGTACCAATTTTCATTACAACCTCTTTGTCATCCACCTAGACTTTAACAAGATCATTGTATTGGACTCACAAAAGAGAGATAAGATGACTTACCGATACCTCATCGATATGCTAAACAGGTTAACTCGATCATTTAATCTTCTCGATGGTTGTATCTAATTTTAATTTGTATTCATATTCACGTACAAGGTATACACAAGATACCGCAAAAAGAGTATTATCCATTTTCCATTCAGAAAGCAGTATGATGTAAAAACCGATTTTCCGGTACACAATCCATATTCATGTCTTGCATTTCCTACTGAATAAAAAGGTTCAATTCATTCCACCGATGAATCCTTTTCTCTTGAAGTGTATGAGGCAGCCACCCAACAACAATCTCTGTGCTTTTTATGTTCTTACTTTCATGCACGCATTCAGCCCGGACGGAGAGGCTGTTAGGTTCAATCATCTTGAGGCATGAAATATATCGATGTCTTCTTTTCAATTTCTACACATGTTTAAGGACTAATTCTTTCTATTCTTCAAACGTAACGCTCCAAACTACGCACAAGTGTGTTACAACCTGCAGAAATACATGCCCTTCAAAAACAAGTGGTCAGGTTCTTCTTGTAGCATGTTATCAACCCAAACGGTGAGTTTCATGAACCGATCATACCATCCACGCGTGAGAAACTTTCAGATGACACCGTACCTTCTAGCAGATAGTATGTGACAAGGAGGAAGGTTACCAAAAGGCTTGACAACGTATTATATTTCACCAATTAACACAATATTAATTAATTCTAATTCATTACTATTTATTAATAAATGATATGAATTACTATGTATGATACGAAGTTAGTATCGTCAGACAACTCTTCGACAAAATGGACTTCCAACAATGATACGAAGGAGGAGAAAGAAGTAGCGGTCAGTAAGCATGCCCATGAGGAGGATAAGAGGCTGGCCCGTCAGCTATGCACTGTGGAGGAGCAAGAAGCAACGCCCCATAAGCGTACCCAGGAGGAGGAAGATGAGAGGCACAGGAGGAGGAGGACGAGAGGGTGGCCCATCAGTGTGATGTGGAGGAGTCTAAAGGCTCAAACCATAGAGGCGTTCAGGCGTCAGACTTCGATGTCTTTAACACGCCGACGAGTCTGGAGCATAGGCGATGCTGCGGTCGATGAGACGTGGTCGAGTCCTCCGCTCCACCATCATTAGCCCCCCAGACGTACACATGCCATCAATCGTCAGCGCGGAGACATGGTCCTCATCGCGGGAGAGGTAGAGGGATACTGGACTGGCTCAACTCAACCGACTTTTCGGGGTGGCCTGTGAGAACTATTATGTATATATGTGTTTTTGTCGATGTCTAGTTTGTAATATGTGTTTATTACTATATAATAATGAAGGTGTTTTTGTTATTGATTTACAATAAATGATATGTATGTATTGAGAGAGAGATGAAGAGATCGAGGAGAGAGTGGGAGTATAGAGAGGATAGAGAGAGGGAGGACTAAGAGGGAAAACACTGTCGGCTGAAATCTTCAGCCGGCAGTGATGTCTTAGGTATTATAGCCGGCTAAATCCTTCAGCTAGCGATGATAACTCCTTAACTACCAGTCCACCAAACCAGCAACAATAGTTTTCGATTATCACTGCTTGTTGTCTATTATCGACTCTAAAACCGACAGTGAGATAAGTTTTGGAGGACAGGAGTGAAGGTTCTTTTTTTTTACAAATTCACAATCTTTTGCGAATGGTGCGTGCATCCTACACTAGCATGCAGGACTAGCTTGCTACTCAAGGATATTGGACAACTGTTGGATGTCTCCGAGTTGACAGTTAACACATGTCAGATGACAGCTGAACAAGTTCAAAGAACATTGGTTTCTGCGGAATGTAAACGAGCGGAGGTTGGAGTGTGAACGCACTTGAAAAACCTATCGGCTTTGCTAGCACGTACCTGCAGTAACAAATCGATCACAAGTACAGTTTGAAAGTATATGTTCATCGATTTCTTAAAATACTAGTACTGCCGCATGGATTTTCTCGCAAGACTGCCGCAGATTAAGTCTGTCGAAATGCTGGTGCATGCACACTGCACGGCACGAACTGTGAACGACTGTGCACGCAATAATCGAGTGGGGCAGAATCAACCGCTCGCTGGCTAGCTGCTTCGAACAGTGGATCGATCGGCATGAGACACGGCCGGCGACGCGTCACATGCACGCGCGAGCCCTCCCTTCCCCGCGCGCGAGCCCAGCCACTTTTATTTCTAAAGCCATCCCCACGGCGTACGGATCATATATCTCTGGCGGCGCACTGAAACCGTTTGATGTCGATCCAACGACTATGAGTTTATCTTCTACCTTTAACCATTTTTTTCCTCTATTTGTTTCGCCTCGCCACGCTCTCCCACCCTACTAACCTCCTCTGCTTCCAGCGGCTTCTCTATCGTCGAATCCAGCGACAACGCTCTTCTCTTGCTAACCAATCTATTTTTAAACTCCTCGTCATCGGCACATCTCATCTACAACCTGCGACGGTGACACTACCACCGTTACCTCGCCGCACCGCCAATCTACCGCTCCGAACATCCTTGTAAGCCTGAGGAACACAACATAGCCCTAAAAACCCTCTCCCCGAGTCCGAAGAGAACCCTCGCCAGCAACATGTTGATTTTATGTTTCCAGGTGTTTGGAGTTTAGGAGGACTGGAAAAAAAAAATCACTTCTTCCCTCACGCCAATTAATGTAGAATCATTTTCTGATCAATTCGTTTCTCTTTGGCAGCAGTCACCAGTAGAATGATGCTTCTCGACTTCTCGCCTCCGCTTGGACTGCGAAGTTGCAGGTGCGCTCGATGAGTGAGTAGTGAACGTGTTAGCTGCGGCGAGGTGATGTGATGCCTCGACGTGACGATGCTGGCGATCCGGGGAATCGTCCGGGCCGGCCAAGCTAGCAGATTCCAGTACATAGGGCACGCGCTGCATGTGTTGTTCCATGATCAATACAGAGGAAAGGGAAACAAAAGGGAAGGGAAGGGGTGGGGGGTGGGGGGGGGGGCAACGGCACCGCGCTTTATTCGGGGTCGAAGCTAGGAAAAGAGCGCGCGTGACGTGCACTTCGTTTAACAACAAGAACAGCACAAAATGGACATTCTCCCTTTCCACCTCTTGCAGCTAGTTTCGTTCTCCTTTTCTGAACCCCAGAGTGTCTTTACCAGCAGCACATTCGTTCGCCTTTTGGCCCGATGCATGCAGTGCGTGCTTTATGTATATACCTTCATCTCGTACGTGATGCTGGGTAACGTTGGCAGATGATCTTGACCGATGAGCGACCACATTTTAATTTTACACGGCGGGGTATTTATTATTTACCGGAGACCCTTAACTGAGAGGACACTATAGGTGTGTGTATATATGGAACAGAGACCATGGCTTCTCTGGCATGGTTTGCCACATGAGCTTACATGCATACTCAAGCTGTATATAATCCATTTGGAAATACTAGAATAATGTTGGTTCAGAACTGATCACAAGAATTTTATAGAGCCGTCCACACTAGCAGCTCATAAAAGAAAGAATCGGTTTAACCAATTCTGTACCGTTAGGCACGAGGGAGCACCATCTAATAATTCAGAGCGCATTATATATGTTACACAGACGACTATTGTTATCCTTTTTCCCTCTGGGATGTGCTGACTCCAAGAAAATACTACTGTGATTAAGCATGGAAGCATGCATGAGGGCTGAGGGCGCACAGTGATCTGTCAAGAGATTCCCCTAATCGACATCAATCTAATCGTTTTTCATGGGATTGTGGCGACTTGATGTATAGAAATGAGGCCTTGTCTTTGCATAGAGCAACACCAGGACGTGCTAGCTGCGTGGGTGACGAATGGTTGGATGTTCTAGTTCGTTCGACTAGTTTACTCGATTCGTTAGACTTCAGTTGGGGCAGGAGCATGCATGCAAGCTTAGCTTGTCCTTGAGTATCTCCGTTGGTGAACGATTATGCATGTTGCGACTCTGCCTGATCATTTATGTCTATGGTCCTGGTTGTCAAAACTAAAATTTATGAATTTTTGCTGAAAACTTTTATGGGTTTTGGCTGTTGATTTTTATGAGATTTTTTTAGGTTCTCAGAACACCAAAAACCAGACAAGTCACTCTCAGCCAGCTTATCAACTTTTAATTTATTTCATCAAAAATCAGCTTTCCAATCTTTTAAAACCCAGCAATAAACTAATCTGTTTTTTCAGCTCTCTCAGAAGCCAACAATAAGCTAAAACAAACAATGCCTATATATGAGACGTAAAATTCAGTCACTACTCAATAGGAGGCTGTACTACTTTAAATCAAAAGAGAAATTTCCACTAGCCTATGTACATGCATGCTTTATTGTAGCGAAAATGACTCTATTAGGATCTGATTATAATTTTGATGATTAATAACAGTATAGTCAATGAGACTAACATGTTTGTCAAGAATATATGTTAGTAGGTCTTACAGATGCAATACATGAAGAAGCCACCGTAGCCGGGATAAAATTGGACTGCATTGCAGAAGTCTCAGTAAGATTTGCCTCACCGGATGGTCCAATACTCTAGGTGTTTAACTCATCGAAGCATATTTGACAAATGGAGAGAGATTTGAAGACATCACCAGAACATTTTGTCCAGAAAAGGTTGTAGTCATTAAAGTTGAAGATCAAAGTACCGGATAGTTCGGTGATCAATGTGTTGCACACACAGAACAATGAATAGTGCAAAGAGGTAGAACGAAGTTCAACGCATTAGATGGTCCAGTGATAAAGGATGTGCACATCGAAGCATTATTTTTAGAGAGGGTTGCATTGGCTCAGTGGTTCAAGTTAACTCATCGAATAGTCCGGTGATGAAGTGATGTGCACTAGATGTATACATCGGAATAATTTACACAGAGAAGAAGAAAATGCTCAGATGACTCAGGATAACTCACCGGATAGTCTGATGATGGAGATAAAGTATACACCAGAGTGTCCGATGTTCACAGAGGCTTGAGTGGGGTTCTAATGGCTAGTTTATGATAGTGTACTCACTGGATGATCCAGTATTAATACTATTATTCTCACCAGAACATCCGGTGTTCACAAGTTTTCTGAGCCATTGGGTTAACGGCTAGTGCGCGGGTTTGAGGCTATAAATAACCCTCCGCTCAGTCATTTGAAGTAAGTGGTGTGTTGCTGAAGTTCAGAGAAGTTCATATACACATGAGAAGACATTCAAGCCAACAAAGTGCTTAGAGTGATTATTTAAGGCAATTAATCACAAGATTAGTGAGCGACTAGTGCTTATAGGCCTAGAGAGAGTGTTGCTAGGTGATTGCGGCCTAGAGAGTGGATCAAGGAGTGATCCAATATTGTACCAAGCGGTACGCCGACACCTTGGAGTCTTGGTGACTCACCGGTAAGCTTGTTGACCCTCTGATTTGGTATGGAACAGCGGCAAAGGGATTGTGCAGGGACATTGAGACCATTGCCTTGGTGGCTCAAGCTCTGAAGTGATCACGGTGGCAAGGAACTGAAAGAGAAGCTAGTGGTGAGACCTTACCTTAGTGGTTTGGTGGCTCATCCGGGTGGAGGCTTTGCCTTTGTGACTTAGTGGCTCAAGAGCCGTGACCGGATGCTGACCGAGTGCATATCCTTTGTGGAGCTCTAACATGGACTAATAGTAGTATTCATGCCATCGATACCACGAAAAAAATACTTGTGCTGAGTTTGCCCTCTGTACCTTATTTATGTTTTTGCATTTACATTATTGCAATTTACCTTCTTAGATAGGTTGTAAGTGATTTAATCGGTAGAGTAGATACATTAGATAAATCTAGAGCACATTTAGATAGAAATTGGTATAATTTATATTGTGTTATTTTTGGAGCCGAAATAGTTCTAAGTGTCCTAATTCACCCCCTCTTAAGACGTCACCGGTTCCTTCACTTATCAAGATTATTCATTTTTTTTAAGATCTATGTTGAAATGATAGATAAAATAATCATAGGTAGATAAAATAATTAATGGATGTATAAATATCAGACGGTGGAATAGATGAACAAGGTATATCATATGTCCACGTACGCATGTTGAGGTGCATTTTCCCTTCTAAATCATATACTGTATTTGCACAAAAGCTGCTTAAATGTTTTGTAGTAGTGTTCTGAAGAAGGTTAGGTGCACCTCCTTTTCTATTGCTTGTTAGCTCCGTTCTCTCATTAACGACCAGAGATTGGACCTCTCGCAAAAAGAAAACAATTTTAAAGATTGGGGTTAATTGGCAGCTACTAACCGACCGCCAACATTATTGGCTTGCCCTCAACTGTAGTACAAGAAGTGCGTTGAGCGAGAGCGAGGCAGGGAAACATGAATGCATGATTAGCTCGCAACCATAAGAATTATGCGGGGGGCGCGCCAGATATAATTGAAGTTGACATCCATCCGTCGCTCTCAACGCCGATCCATGCATGCCTAACCAGGCGGCGGCGACGGTTCTCTGACAAATGATTCTCTATTCGGAGGCTAGGATTGTTAAACCTTTGATGAGCAATGGAGCAGTTGCCGCATAAAAAAAACTGGTAGCCGAAAGTCGCAGGCTGCCACTGGCCACCGCATCCGCTGCACCGGCGGTTGGATGGAGCCGCTTCCTTCCGTGCCGTGCTGTGCGCCGGCGCGCGGAGCCCGACTCGGCTGCCCCGGGCGGCCGCGGGCCAACCCTTGGTGCAGTGCCGCATCGATTGATCGCACCTGCCCGATCGACCCCGACGCGTAAAGCTCTTGTCTTGTGGGGTGGGGAGCGGCGGCAAGGGCAAAGCTAGCGCGCGGCAATCGCGCGGGGGTGGGGGGCGCTTGAACGTGTGGCGTAGCGTGTTGGGGCCAGCGAGCACGGGGGGCGGCTGGCCGGGCAGGAAGTGAAATGAAGCGAGGCGCCAGGTTGCCCGGATCGGTCGCGGGCCCAGGCGGAGATGCGGGCTTCCACCCGTCTGATCGTGACGACCGGGCGTGCCGGCGTGGGGCGACAAATCTGAAGTTTCTAGTCATCCGGTGGCTCGGTAACTAAGAGCACTTCGTACTGTGCCTGCCTTCCCCGTTACTATTTCTTGTGTGTATCTCTTGTATATGCACATATGTTAATGGAAGATCCAGGATGTGCTCATGTGCCCCAATAATTTGGGGGTATTACCACACCATAGCATCTACAAATTACAAGAGGAGAACGAGCTAGGGTCCAACAGGGTTTTAGAGTTTACATCGAACAACAAGTCAACAACCAAATCGCATGATGTATCCTGTCTTACTGTTGCGATTGATCTTGTCTCTGACTGCTCATGGTGGTTGACACGCCCGTTCCCGAATAGAGACACATTCATCCTGTATATATCTAAACAATATCCATGAGAATGAACACACGAATCCTATCTATTCGATTGTCTCGATTTCTCTCATATTGATAAAGACACCTTCGCTCAATTCATCGCTAATCGGCCACACCACGAAGGAAACAAGGCCACGAGAAGGAGAAAATCAGAGGACTAACCAAGAACAGACGTATCTTTGCTCTCCATTCCGTGATGAAAGGCAAGAACACAGAGGCAAGAAAAGGTATGTGGATGGATTCGGACGTACCTTCCATCCCCATGCTGATTGCCACCGTGATTCTTCTAGTCCTCTCTCTCGCTTGCCTTGCCGGTATTGTCTTCGGTCCTCTCTCCATCATCCATGACGTTTTCTACGTTCCGTTCCTCCTCGTCACGATCGATGCCTCTGCGTGCCCTAGATAGCGACGGCGCTCTTTCGAGCCACCACTGTGGCATGACGATAGTGAGCCCGCCGCATCCAAACCGGATGCTACTACCATGGCGGCATCGTCCCGAGGCGGCGGCCAACAGCACGCCCCACCTCCGGTGGTGAGGTGCCCTCCTCTAGCGACACGTCCACTCAGACGGCACACCACCTGACCAGCTGGCGGCGGCCACGGATTGCCCGACAGCTGTCTGGCCTGCTCAGGCGGCGGTGGTCTTGGCCCGGCGGCGATTGCATCTGCCCGGTATGACGGCGGCACAACGCGACGATAGCCTGCCCAGCCATGGCGTCCATCCAGGCGAGCAGCGGCGGTGTCACTTCTCGACGGTGGATCCTCCTGCTTGATGTCGCTCGGAGCCTCAAGGCGGTCGGTGACAGACCACCTCCAGGCGGCGCGCCTTCCCTCTGTTGGATCCCGCCCATGGCGACGGTTGGTCGCACTGCCCATGCCGGTAGATCTCGGCCGGTGGCAACCCCACGAGAACGCACATCTCCAGTGGCAGCTCTCCCTTGGTACGAGGCCCTCCTCTGGCGGAGGCTCCATATCCGGCCAAATCCTAAACCCTAAACCCTTGCCAGCAACAAAGGGTTAAGGTTATAACCCTAACCCCAACCTTCATGGGCTGGACAGGTCGAATTGGACCCAAATGGGCCATTTGTGCCGAAAACATCGATGGGTTCAAGCATATTATGTCAATTTACACCAGGGCGGGCATGTTTGCATAAAAATCCTTGGCTTCGCATCAAATTACGATCCAGTTCCCTAGAACACATATAAGCATGCGCCATTTGTTTTGCAGAAAATCCCTCGGGTTTCACAATAATTATGCGCAAGTTTTTATAATTTTACTTTAATAATGTTTCTTGCATTTAAGTTCTCAGACTTTAAAGTAATTGTGTTGTGTTTATTTACCTTTTGTAAATTTTCATTTCAGACCCTTGGGTCACCAAAAACTGCATAGTAATGTGTAATACTACATAACAACTCCTCGGATTTTCAATATATTACAAGACAATTCAATATAATCTCAGTTATATTGCACTTTGTGGCAATGAAGTCTCTCAGGACATTTATAAAAAAATTGCAACCCAGGACAAAAGAAAATATTAAACTTGTAATTATTCTATTTAAGCCATTAGCTTTTACATAAATTATGTTATATTTTATTTACCTCTTGTAAATAGGCATTCTGGACCTTCAAGTTTTCAAGAATCGCAGAAATAAAGTGTATTACTGCATTTTAACTGTATTAACTCAGTAATACCTTAATATTTAATATATTGTAGTTTATTACACATTTTTATTTATTCCTTGCAATCATTTTCATTTCAACTTATTAAATGGAATAAAAATTATGTGTGTTTATTATTTATTTGAGCCTCTGCTTAAATAATTCACATAAGATTACTAATAATGCTTATTAAATTGATGATTAATAATGCTTAATTGCTTACTAAACAATGTTGGCATAGCACAATATATCAGAGACTTTGATATTGGTTGCGACTGTAGTGTCATCCGCCTTAATTAGGCATAGTACATGTCAATAGCAGCAAGTTATCTCACCCAATATTGCGAGTTCTACATTATTTTAGTGACTACTTTCACCGTGTCTATTCTATATTTTTATACATAGTTCATATGTTGGCAGTGACTACTATTACCTATTCTATCAGGAATATCGTCTAACATTATAGCAGTGATTCATTGACTATACTATACCGATATCTACATCACTTGTCATTCCCGACATTTTATGATTAGCATTTTTATACAAACAATTACAATATTTACTATTAATTTACTCTCTTAGTAAATTAATACATTGTCATTTTATGTGGAACATAGCTGACATTTCCTAAATGGATTTTTCAACAATGCATGACAAAAATTATTTAACCTGGGACAAGGACGTCACAATAACTTTGACTGCTCGGAAGTATATTGTCACCATATCTTCACCACTAGAGAATACCAAACCTATTCTTGAGCATTCTAAATATGCAAATTTGCATTTTATGGCATCACCTCCATCCATATCTCAGATCTGAGTATTTAATGGAAAAAGATCCATTTATTCTTTAGACCTCTCTCTAGGAGTGCTTTAATGTAACACCCTAAATTTTCAATTTTTATAATAGTTTAAAATTTTGCTAGAATTAAATATGAGTTGCAAATTTTGTTCAATAGAAAGAAATTAATTTCTAAATTTAAATTTGCCATAGGTTATATTTGAGTTCGTTGCATTCATGCTGTGGTAGTTGCAGTAGATTTTTATGCTTGAAAAATATTTGTAAAAGTTTGGTAGAAGTCGTTCGTTTAAACCCCTTTTGAAAATAGCTCAAAATCTTAAAAGAAAAGGATTTTCAAAATATTAAAGGATCTCAGGCCGATTCTTTCCCCTCCGGCCCAATTTCCTCCCTCCCCCTCTCTCCTTTCCTCTCTCCCCGCGTGGGATGCCTCCCCCTCCCGGCCTGCCCCTCCCTGAGTAGGCTCCCTCCCTGCTTCATCCCTTGTTTATCAGTAAAAAAGTTACCTTCTTTATCTTATTCGTGTCTACGTGGGACTGATTAACTCGTTACATGTTATATGTTCATCGAGTAATATGTATTTTAAAGTTACTACTAGCATGCTGCATCAAGTTTCTCTGGCGTCTTATATCCTGAACACCTGAACCCTGTGTAATGATGCAGATGTTTTTGAAGGGATCGACGTAATGTTACGAAACAAACGCCCTCGCAAAAAAAAAAAAAGAATCTCCACTTTCCTCGTGAACATTTGGTCTGTCTCGGTGGCTCCACACGCATACCCACTACTGTAAAAAATTAACACAGATTTGTGCAGTAGTTTCAGGGTTCTGAGCATTATGTAGTAGATCGCTAGCTAGCTTATCATCCAGTCTGCCAATGGCCGTCCTTAAACGAGGCATCACTTCGCGCCCGCCTCGACGAACCGGTATGGAACGACGACCCACCGGCACCAGAAAGCTACAAATGCAAAGCACGCTCTTTAATTTCTCGATCCAAGCCGTTGGCATCTCCCTGCTACACGATATCCATCGATCTGGCTTCTATCCAATGATTGGAGAAGGCAACGTACGGCTTTGTGCATGAACGTAGTGGCGCCGGGACAGTACGTCCATAGTATCTGAAGGTGCGTGCCTTATGAATCCTTCATCGATAATACACGTACGTACGATCGAGAGAGAAGCCACGGCGCCATTGCCACAGTTCACGCTACTGCAATCTATGGCGACACGGAGCTGTGGGTCCTGCGACGCGTACGCGGCCCGCGCTGAAGGCGCACAAGTCGCTGCGTCGCCAACGCGCCACGCCGGCGGGCGCCGGGCGCGAGGTCCCAGGCTTGGCACCACGTCGTGCGCGTCGGTCCAAATGTATTGTGCAGAATTAAAAAACCACTATATAACTTAAATCAGTCAAATAAAATATGATATAACCAATAAAATAAATTTCTTCTATAGAAGAATTACTTAAATAATAATAATTGTCTATATGTGTTCGTTAAAAAATTCCTCACTACTGCATTTTACATTGCTCATTATATATTAGAACTACATAACATGTTGAAGTGACAAACAATCATTTTAAGATGGAATTTGAGATAAAAGACTTAAGTAAAACTAGGTTTTTGCTTAAGTCTATAATTAAGCACCTATAGTCGTCGATCCCTCAGTATGGATAAACATATATTCAGATCTAAAGGTACTGATGAGGTGATATTAGAACCTAAAATTCCATATCTTAGATTATGTTTGGCAAAGTTCCGTCTACCATCTCCACGTCAGATCTTACGTTTATAGGCTAAAATAGAGTGATTTAAGTCTCTATTTTTTTTTTACTAAAATGAAAATAAATAGCTCACATAAACACACTCAGTGTACCTACAATTTTAGTACTATGATTTTTTTAGAGCTAGAAATACTCAGTTTTAAGAATTTTTAGAACTAGAGCTCTACCAAATATGTCTTTGATATGATTGGAGTACTTGGAGATCTTGCAAATTACATTAGACCCAACTTTACATCTGTAGCCGAGTTATTGGCTAGATAAAGTATAGCTCAAACAAAAAGATATATGATTGTCTTATGAAATATCCTCAGATATCTCTAATGTATAAAAGACTTTGATTTATTCTATCAGAAAATCGAGACACAATTATGGTAGGATATACCAACAATAGCTTATTGTCTGATCCTTATAATACCAGATCATAAATTGTTTCTATTTTCTTACCTAGTAGTACATCATTATCATGAAGTTATGAAAAACAAACTCTAGTTGCTACTTCGATTATCATTATGAAATAACTACATTATATGAAGCATCACATAAGTGTATTATTTCCTAGAATGATTAATCATGTGATATACATTCATCAAAATATCTCACAATTATCTATCAAGATAATATTACTTGTATTTCTCAAATTGCATACATGTTATATAAAGTGTAATATCACAAAGCATATTGCTATAAGATATCTTGCAAACGAAGTCATGTGAAAATCCAACAGATTTATTCACTATGTCATTGCCTGCTTCAATATTCCAAAAATATGTTCGTGGAATTGACATGCGAAGATTTCAAGAATTACATAGTTCAAGGGGAGTTAGTCTCTAAAAAAATATAACATGTTTATGAGTATTAGATCATATTTATTACACTATTATTCTCTTTATGAGTTTTACTCTCAAGTTTTCTTATATAAGCTTTTTAACGAGGCAATTTCAATATAAGCATATATGCAATATCATTTTCTTATAAGATTTTTTCCCACTGGGTATTCAAGAGTTTTTTAATGACATATTACAATCAATTTTTTTCTCATTTTTTTCTTATAATTTTTTAAGAAATTCTTTGTTGATCAATATACAAATGATTGAATGGATTAGCAATTGATCTCTTCTCTCCAACTGCTCATGACGTTGTTATGCCTGTTCCCGAATGGATGTCTCCCAGCAGAGAGAAACTCATATCTATATATAAAAGATCAATGGGAATGAATACACGAACTCTATCTATTCATTGTCTCGATTACTTTCGTCTCTCAACACTTACAAGTGGGTCCCAATGTCACAAGTCGGTCAACGCACAGCTTCCAGCGGCGACGTTGGCCCGCTAGCCCCAGAAGGCACGGACAGGCCGGCGGATCGGAACCGACCGGATCACCACTTGAACTCGCCTACCCAAAATGGGCTGTTGGAGTGGTAAGGAACAAGACTCAACATGTCGGCCCGGGGTCGGCCCAAAATCAGGCACGGATCTGCGCTAGACCTCCAAACCCAAGCGTCGATCACACGCACGGCATCTTCTTGTCTTCTCTGTCTGTTGTCCTGCCGCTCCGTCGCCGCCGAACCCGCCGCCAGCCTCCCCAGATTCCGCCGATGGAGGGCTGGGACAAGGGGACGAAGAGCGTGGTGGGCGAGATCCCGCTGCTGTCCACGCGCGCGGGGCCCCGGGACGGCGAGGCGTGGCGGCAGCGGCTCAAGGAGGAGTACCGCGCGCTGATCGCCTACACGTCGGTGAACAAGTCCAAGGACAACGACTGGTTCCGCATCTCCGCCGCCAACTCGGAGGGCACCCGCTGGGAGGGCACCTGCTGGTACGTCCACAACCTCCGCCGCTACGAGTTCCCCCTCCAGTTCGACATCCCCGTCGCCTACCCCCAGGTCGCCCCCGAGATCGAGCTCCCCACCCTCGACGGCAAGACCCACAAGGTAACCGATTACTGATTTACCGACTGTATGCATGCTTAGTTGGTTGGATTTGGGGAAGGATTCATGCTGGTGCGAATGGATGGGTGCACGCAGATGTATCGGGGAGGGAAGATCTGCCTCACCGTGCACTTCAAGCCGCTGTGGGCCAAGAACTGCCCAAGGTTCGGGATCGCGCACGCGCTGTGCCTCGGCCTCGCGCCGTGGCTCGCGGCGGAGGTGCCGATCCTGGTCGACTCGGGCATGGTGAAGCACAAGGACGATGAGGCGGCTCCTGCCGAGGCGTCTGGGTCTGGCTCTGCTGCTGCTTCTTAGTTGCGAACTTGCAATGCAAGAGAGTATGGCCGATGTCCTCCGGTGGTGGAGCTAAAGGGATTGGAATCCACTCTCTGGCGAACGAATAAGAGCAATACTTACATATCTAAACATCATGTAAAACATGTTCCATACCTGCTGATTGCTGACTATGATTCGGTGCGCGTCGTTGTGCTAGGGTTGCATCCAACTTTCTGAATTCTGTCACAAGTTTTTGTGTCTGATTAAAACCATCTAAGGAAACAATAAATTGCTTGACAAAACTAACTAGGCCAGGCCGTATAGTTCGATTTGTTGATTTGTCTATTCTGAGTCCTGAATTTTACAAGTTTCATGGTGCAATTTCATTTTAGTAATTCGGTTTTTTTTTTTTTTGTTCCATGTGTGGTTGCCTGTATCATGCTGAATATTTTTCACCAGAATTATTTTCAACACCTAGTTTATGGGATGGATTATGTATCTACTTCCCATATGACCACTCAAGGATATAAGTTCTAAATTGCTTTGATTTTTCATTCTTAGAATATTACAACTCACCTGATGAGTGGATATGTTAGTGATCGAATGTTGGGATCACTTGTATGCTAGGTATAGATGTGAGTCAGTGGAACTTAGCCTTGAGATGTCATCAGAAGGAATTATTGCGCTCGTGGAGCTTAATGCAGTGAATAATTACTCCCAGGTTCTTTTTTATCTGATGTTAACTTTACATTGTCAAGTCATATATGAAAGTTTTGTTCATAGAAAATCTGGTGATATAGTTTTGACGTGCTGGATAGTCTGACCATGCGTACTCTAATTCTCTAAATCATCAGGGAAGATAGTTGTTTGCTTTACCAACATATCTATATGGTTGATGTTAGTCTGGTAATCGTACCTAAATTGCTCGTTTGTTAGACAAACCTTTCTGTGACTTCTTTGATATGCCATGGTCCGTATCTGGACCCTTCAATGGCTACAGCGCGCATCAGTAATTTTGCTCTGTAGTGTTCGTTCGTTCTTTTACAAGGCCCTGTCTCTGTCCTGCTTTCAAATGAGCAGCCAGTCCCTCGGGGCTCAGAGGCTCGCTGCACTTCGTCATTGACATCGCTGCGGCCCGTACCTACTTCGCGCTTCAGCTTAACGTTTGCGGCGTCATGGCCCTTCTTGTTGGCCTGGTGAGATCAAACTGCGGCCCGTGAGGCTCAATCAGGGTGCGTGACTTACATATCCCTCCCATCTTTTTTTTGCGAAAGACATATCCATCCCATTAACGGTCCGGATAACACAACCTCCAGCGAACACCAAGCAAATGTGGGAACGAGTAGAATGTCCGTGCGTTATAACAGAAGTCAAAAATTTATATATATGATAATATTGTTGATTTTTTTTAAAATTAGCTATCATCGTTAAAGTATCTTTCAAGTTATAACATTATTAATATTATTAAAGCACTGTAAAACTAAATACACTATTCTGAACACCAGACAATATACCACCGTACAAAGTTTACATCTTTATTTGAGTATATATTAAACACATAAAAAAACATGAGGAAAGGAAATTCAAGCTAAGTGTCGGCCCCAAACATAACAAAGTATAACAATAAATGTAAACTTATACTGTGAAAATGAAATTAAGTTACTAAGTTTAACAATAAATGTGTGTAAACCAAAAGTAAGTGTAAAACTACGAAGAACTCACAAGGTCAACTGTAACAGGATCTTTTAGGTACTTTTGTGTGAGCTTTCGTATCGAAGTCGACATTGTTCCAGAGAACATCAATGTTTGACATTGTGAAGGCACTCTCTCAAAAAATTGTCTCAACGTCTTGATCAAAACCAACCGACAACATCTGGTCTGCTTCATTAAGAACAACAAATTTGATATCTGACAAAGTCAGGACACCTCTGTTTAGCAGATCAATCACCCGTCCAGGTGTCCCGATGACAACATCAACACCATAATTAAGTTTCCCCATTTGCATGTTAAAAGGAGTGCCTCCATATACACAGATTGTTTCCAAGGAGGAAGAATCGAGGAATTCCCTCTAAACTTGTTTCACAAGTTCTCTTGTTGGCGCCAAAACAATAGCCAAGAGAAACCTTGTTACTATCTAATCATACCACAAATTTGCAAAAAAAGGAATCAACTTTCCCAGTGATCAGGTGATTCGATGGACATGTGGTTACTCTTCGATCGAAAGAACAGCAGCGATCCATAGTTCTTCATTACCCGGATAGGGAACAACTTTGGTGATGCCCTTTGCAGCAAGCCTCTGCATGATCGTGGATGAGACCCCTAGCTTGGCCACCTCCAGCCCCTCCTCCCTAGCGCCGCTGGCTTCACCGCTCACCCTCTTCTCCTCTCCTCGAAGAACCCCTCCTCATCCGCAAACTCCAGGCTCGCTGTCGCCCCAGCATCGCTCGTCTCCCATAACCCCAACCACGTCGGAGACGAGTGGAATGCGCAGCTGCCAGGGCCGGCGAGCGCGGGACTGCCCCTAACTTCGTTGGCTGTTGCTGGAGGAGCGCAACCACGAGGGAGGACACGGCGCCATGCAGCGGAGGATGGCATACATGGCTGCTGTTGTAACTGTGATGGCTAGGGTTTAGGGGAGAGGCTGTTTTGGCGAAAGCCAAGTGATGCGGGCCCGACAAACCTGAGTGATACGAAAGGGAGAGGGCGGTTGCGCCGCGAGCGCAAGAGAGATGACAGGGGGTAGATGGAAGGTGCAGGTCTAAAGTGGTTCAGGAGAGGAGAGAGAAATGTGGACGGGGATGTACGGGGAGAGGTGGACCCTAACAGCGAGCGAGACTAAGAGCACGCCGGAGAAGAATAGCACCTTGTTCCGGCTAAGGTGCCAACCGGCCGGCCCCATGGGGATGAACAGCACCACGCACGCCACGATCCCTCCCACTTGCACCGTAGCTGTAACCATCGACCGACCGGACCTCCATTCCCTTGTGAGCGCTCGTCTCGGCAAGGCGCCACAAGATCTGGGCCGTGGCATGGGATCGCGGGCGGGCGGCTAGAAGGACGACAAGGAGGAGGTCGAGAAGGAAAATGGCATGATGGTGAGGGTGTCGACATGGTTGTGTGGGTGTCACAACATATCTTCACTCCAAGGAACCGGTGGATGCTCTACGCTCCAGGCGGCAACAACGGCTCTTCACGTGTGCACGCTAGCCATCATCCTGGGTCGTCCGGGCTGGCAGCTTTGCTTCCGTGTAGATCCACATGGAGACAAAGTGATTGGCGGTGGGAGGAGCGAGATAGGAGGCGGCTAGGCGGGGGCAACGGTGGACTAGGGTGGCGCAGTACGGTGGTCACTACAGTTGCTCGAGACAGAGGTGGTGGCATGCAATGGTGGCGGATTGGTACAACAGGCTAGCTCGAGGACGATGGGTGATTTTGGGAGCTCAAGCGTCTAATTTTGAGGGCGCAGAGAGGAAGGGAAGGGCACAGATGTGCTAGAGATTGGGACAAGGATGTTGCGGGAGAATCGTGGCGAGAGAAGGAAGCGGCTGTGGATGGAAGGACGCAGAGAGAATACGGCCTACACATTGGACGCGAGGGATTCAAAGGTGGGCATGAGATTCAAGTGAATATAATATTCATTACCTACTTTTTAAGTAGGAGATTTACTATGGCAAAATGTAATGCGAAGATCAATACTTACGATGTCTCTCATAAATTGTTTCCTTTCTTCTGACCCGATGCATATATATGCTAACTATCGCATAAATTACGAATTGTGAAGGACAAAACATGTACAGTATACTGAGTTTCTGTATGCTTCACTTTCTTTCTCACTGTTTCATCTACACTGAAATGTAATGATGGCTCATGGAAAGAACCGGCTTTGGAGAACTCCAGTCTCCAGCGACTAAAATTAAATTTCTTTCTATTTGACTGTCAGATTTATGGAGCTGGACAAAAGCGCAACTAATATTCCTTGCATAAAACACACAACCAATGCACAAATTAAATATTTCTGCCTTAGGTTCTAATGTGTCTTTCATCTACATATCGTCCAGTATCTTGATTAGCAGGACTTAAGATGCTAACTTATACCTGAATATTGCACAACTTGCCAGAAATGCAACAGCCATCTGCATATAAACATGCACAACCTAGTATAAAAGTCAGGCAAAGCAAGGCTGCTAATCTGAATAAGAGAAGAAGAGAAAAATTCCATATGTCGTACCCCTTGCACAAAGCAGACTAACCATGTACAGAATTTCAATCTCAGATTCAAATGTGCCTATCATCTATGTATCATCTGATATCTTGATTAGCAGGACGTAGGATGTTAACTTGATATCTGAGTACCGCACAAGAGCCAGAACTACAATAGCCATCTGCATATAACACGCACAAGCTAGTATGAAACTGGAAGAAAGCAAATAAACTAGTCTAAAACGAGAGATAGTGAAGGAACCACATAACTGGTTAGGATGTAAAATCCGGAGGAACCATAGACGGATTGAAATTTCCAGTCCAACATGGAAACTGGAAGCAGAGCATCATATTTCATATAGATATACAATCCAGTTGATTAGGTCAATAAACGCATGCGCCAAATGTCATTTAGATGCTTATCTTTGGAATCACATAGGATGTGGTTTAAATTCAGTTACAGAGACGAATCTTATTTCCATGTTTACCTTCAGCTGCAGGTATTATAGGAAAATGGTCTCAACCTGTATATCAGAAATAGAACCTATGTTCCGAGAAAGAAACCCCCAAAAAGATGAGGGGGAAAGAAAGAAGCACTTTCAGAAAGAAACTAAATGTAAAACAGAAACTAATTAGCAGAAAAAGTGGTCAATTTGTGACCGCATTCTACTACTCAAATTCGCGTGGAAACAACTCCAAGCTTATGGGTTTGCAATTATCAATACACTAACTAGTTTAGGGTTCCAGGTATGTTTTTACCAATACAATAACCAAAGGAACAAAAGCTGTATCCTGAGATTCTCAGATGCTGGTTGACATCTACTTATCGAAATTCCAATTTGAACAGTGAAATTGAATACATGACAATTTAACGAAGTGTAACAAACTTTGATTATGTTCACAAAGCAGTTTCTCATATCCATATATCTTATACTATGGAGATAATGTCAAAAGCGGCAAGTAAACAAAAAAGAATTTTATGTAATGCATACAGAATGCTTCTGTTGTTTGTTTGAAGTTTTGGTCAATATTCTTACTTTGCAGGGATTGAAAGACAGTTTGTGACACGGCAACAAGACAAAGGAGCGGGAGCCAGAGAAGGGGCAAGGTGAGGAATCAGTTGAAACTTGCAGAAAATGCACACGATCAGCAGTAGAGCACAGGTCAGGCATGTCAAGACGGAATGAATGTGTCACTGAGTAGTAATAGCTGCCAATATTAAGTCCAGTGGTCAGTAAGTGAAGATAAAACATATACTAAGAGGTCAAAGAAATTGTCTTATACCCAATAGAATTTTGTTTTAAAGACTTACAGTCCAACAACTGCAAGGAGATGAGCATAGACATGACTCCAATTCAAAAAAGAAAAGAAGGAAAACAAAAACATTCACAAGCATTATTATGGTTTCCACAATCCAATGAACAAGGAAATAGCTATAACATCACAATATATAACATAGAACTGAATATAAATCTACCATAAATAGCAATAGTTGGAGCTAAACATAAGAAGGTTCATAGTCACAGAGAACTGAAATAGTAGCTAATGCCTAACGCATCTAGGTGGGTTCTGCCCAGCAGTACAAGAAATACAAATATATAGGCTAATAGGTTCTCTCAGACCGGTCCGCATAGATTGATAGATGTGGCAGATGATTGCTATTTTTTGCAATAACTGACACCCATCACTTGGCAAAATAGTTATAGAGGCTACATTAGAGGCACAAATCCTACAAGCATCATGAGGATAGAATTTATACCAAAAGCCCCTAATTGCAATTTATAGCTAGTAAAAGCAAGAGGCAAGGGCCACCTTCACTACAAAATAGAAATTATGGGTAGTGCCATATGCGAATGAATGCCAAGATGGCATCATAATGCAACACTTGGTTGTCCCTTGAATTAACCGTGGCACGTGCTTTCTAGCTCTAGGTCTTGATGTCGTCCAGTCAAATCTTGTCATACCCATGTGGATTGTATATGATGAGGAGAAAATACATAGTATTCCAAACTTATCAACATATCTGCCTCTCTATGCGTGGGTTATTTGCAATGTGCAACCCCTAAATATGTCACTCCCCTGAATATAAACTCTACTTCCATATATCGAGTACACTGGGAACACCCCTTAGTTCTGATCTTTATTTTATAGACATATTCCAACGATGTTTTTGTCATCAACCCTCCCACAGATACTGATAACCCATGCCAAAAGCCCACCACATGTTCAAATATCTCACAACCTTCTCCCTCTACCAAGGTGGCAAGGTTAACTGCACAGTACCTTATAATTGACAAAGAGAAGACCTCTTTAATATGTGAGACCACCTTCAAAAAATTATCAACAAAAGTAAGGAATAATGAATGAAATAACAGAATTCCACACGTAAATTAATATAACACAAAACTGACAGATTCTTTCACAAAGAAAAGTTGAAGAAAAGACAATTATGAATAGTCCACTGTTTACTCATCCCCTGTTTAATATGAGGGATCACCTTGTAAAAATCATCAGTTCACCTGAGGGAGTGAGGGGTTGACAATCAAGTAGCAGGCTTACACAAACAAGTAGATGTATACAATTCGTGCAGCATTTTACATCCAAGCAATAACTGACAGTTCATCATTAAAAAGAAACTGACATTACCTAACACAGCAGAATAGTTCCTGGTAAGCAAATATCCGCTCCTCGAAAAGAAAACAATCAGTACCCCAGCAACTCTGGGTCTCCAACATACTCAGCGATTTGGTCGTATCTTACTCGTACCATATCCTTCGTATCTGCATCCTTCACCACTCCAGTCTCCTCCTCAGAATTCTTCTCTATCAGGTGCCCATACACCCCCTTGTGCTTCCCATAGAGCACAAGCACCCGCCCATTCGTCCGTGGAAGTACTGTTTCCAGCATATCCTGCTCCACCCCCTGCACCAGCTCTGATCCATCATCCATCATTATATCGCATGTTGTCGGCCCCACCACATCGACAACCCTCCCTTTCATCAAGTACAGCCTTCTGCTCAACTTCTCACTAACAACACGAACCCTAATATGGCTCTGTAACCACCGGACCTTGTTGCCATTACTATTGCCACTACTCTTGTCTTCTCGGCTATCTCGCCCATTTCTCTCCTTTTCACGAGCCTCCCTCTCAGACCTTTGCTCAACAGACCTCTTCTTCCGGGCATTAGAATCCATCTCCTCTGTTTTGCCTTTACTGTCTCTGTCTCTCTTCTTTGCAGTCCCATTCTCCGACCCCTTCCGCCCACCAACAATCCAGTCACCAGATCGAGTCTTCTTAGGGTCGGCCTCAGAGGGGTTGTAGCCTAACCCTAGCGTACCAGCACGGCGATAATACTCCACAACCTTTGTATCCCCCGTCTTATTGTTCCTACCAATGCCTTTACCCTCGGACCAGCCGTAGCCAGCAAGGAGCGCAGCACCAAACCCCTCCACAGGCACCTCGTGAAACTCGTCCATGCCACGGTGGTCGGGGAGCGAGGCCATGTCCTCCTTGTACCGCCGCAGCATGAGGTCGCCGCCGGAGGCATCGGCGGCGGCTGGAGGAGGTGGTGGTGGTGCCTTCTCCATTTCCGTCGCGGCGTTGCGGAGGGTGAGGCCGTAGGGGATGCTGGAGGAGGGGTCGTCGGGGGCGGTGGAGGTGTCGAGGACGAATGATGGGCCGCCGCCGCCGGATTCGGCGGCGAGGGCGGCCTCCTCCTCGGGGGTGGGGAGCGAGGAGGGCTTGCGGGGGCGGTGGTTGAGGAAGTTGCCGGAGTTGGGGAGCGGCGCGATGACGGCGCGCGCCGCGGAGGGGGCTAGGGTTTGCGACGGGTCGAACTCGGTGACGAACTGCGGTGCTGAGGCGGGCGCGGATTGGGTGGGTGCCGCGTCGTCGCCTCCGGCGGCGGGACGGGCGGGGGGCTTGGGCGGGCGGAGCTTGGAGGGGATGGAGAAGGACAGCTTCTTCTCCTTCTCCATGGCGGCCGCGGCCTGGGTAATCGCGAGTGGGGAACGCGGAATAGCAAATCTGGGAGGAGCGCGTCCGTGCGTGCGATGGATGGTGCGACTGCGAGATGGCCGAGATATGTTCTCGCCGAGATACACATACAGTCGGGTGTCCGTGCGCGCCACGGCCTGGACCTCCACTTGGCCCGGCCCATCTCATATGAGCTATTTTGGGCCTTGTGTTCCTGGAGCTAGCCCGTGAAAAGGAAAGGAAACGAAACGAAGGACGGGCCCGTGGTAGGTGCCGTGCTACGCTAGTAGCCGAAGGACCCTCTTAAAAAAAAGAGTAGTCTCAAGGTGAACGCTGCACGCGATCTGCCGATCTGCAGGGAGCAGAAAGCTCTGTGCAGCGAACTATGGTAAGTGGTTAGGGTGTTTGCTGTGGAACGGATGTTCGCATTTTTCTAAATAAATTTTGAGAGTGATAATATATGTATATATATAGTTATATTTAATGGTCAAAACGTGTGTCCGTGTTACGTGATGTTATGTCTCTAATTTTATTGAGATATATGTTAAGATTAATTATGTGGGTGTATAATGTGAGTACGTGAGTAAATCTGCTTTGTACTTTAAAAAATAAAGCTATGTGCACGCAATCAGGAACAAGATTACAGTGGTTAGCGGCTACATAATAAACTGTGGCGTGCACTCAGCTCACAGTTGTGTCGGCAGATTCTGTAGCTCCTCTAGCTTTAGTACTTAACTGGGACCGAAGCTTACCACCACTTGTGCAGGCTAGGAAGGTTGAGCATTGCATTAGCAGTACTTTTTTTGCACTAGAAGTAGATTTGATTACTGGGATTTATTTAAACCCTGATTAACTTTACTATTAGTCGGTGAAATTGCTTCTAGTCATGAGAGGCTAAATCGGCATTCTCAATGTTTCCATTTCGCTCTGACACCTCATAAATTACCAAACTTCAGGGACAAGAGCAAGTCTGAAGAATCGAACACCCTTGTCGCATCTTACTCTAGCATCTAGTATGACAACATCATCAACGAGACGACGACACCTTTTTGCCTGATTAAAACCCAATCACCAAAATCCCTGAGGACACATGCAGAACTAGGGAATCCTTTCTTTTTTTTCTTTTGATCTGCACTATGCAGCTTTAGTTACGCTAAAACACACAACAAAATTAGCCATTTATATGTATGCACATGGTGATAACCGACGAATCTAATAAACGTTGGGAGATAAGGATATGACACACACAAGATATGGATCGGGATCCTTTAACATACTGTACCATCATATACACCTAAGGTCAAACACGTATATCAACGTAAAAAAAACCGTACAGTACATCAGAGTATCCATATCCGATAAGATAAAGCCGTCCTACACGCTTGGACTGGTTTCTGAAAGTGACAGGGTATCATCGATCCTCAAGCTTGCTTCTGGTGCCCGAAGGGCTCGATGATTTGTGCAACAACCTGACTATGACCCATTCCAGTTGCTCGCTGGCCTCGTCAACCTACCTAACCAAACTAATCATTCTCAACAGGAAGGAGTTGGACTGAAGGAGGGAGGGTTGTACTGTATGTGCCTGACTTTTTCTTTCAGTCATTGCAAAATTGCACGAGGAATAAGAACTCTGTTCAAGAAAGAATGCTAGCTTAGTCAGACACTTTTGCATCTAAAAAACATACCAAACACCTTTGCTTCTCGGAAATCCTATGAATTGTCACACATATTCTGCCCAGTTACCATATGCTCAGAAGAAGCAGATTCTTTGCAGGCCGCGGTGACTGCAGAGAGAATGCAAATGCGCAGTCCATGTTCCACAAGTTCCAAATTGGCTGAGACACCAGGTGAATGCTCCAACCACTTCTCAAATCGAGGGACGATTAACTGACGAGGACAAGGAGGGTTGGAGGAACAAAGAGGAACCGTCCAAGAACTGGCTTCAAGAAGCCGCCAATGGTTAGGTCATTGCTTCTGTTTTCCAAACAAAAAAGAAAAATGTTTGATCACAAGACAAGCCCCGAACCACAACATTCTTGTTGATGGTTTGTCCCATTCACTTTTCTGAGACCAATCTCATGTACCGCTGACACTGTAACCTTCATATAAAGGTCCTTGAACTTTCATCGTCAACAAGGAATCAAGGAAGAGGCCGGGCTGTGGATCGAGGCAGGTGCCAAGAACTTGGGTGCACTGCTGGAGCAACGCGGGAGCGCGCCATGAAATGTGCAAGTTATCACATGGGTTGTTATAGTTTTCCAGTATAGCCCAATCGTGCGAACGTCTTGCACATCTCGCACTGTAAAGGTCCTTGATCTTTCAACAAAGATATGGATTGCGTTTTCTAGAAAAAAAAAAGGTAACCTTCATATAATCATGAGAATTAAAAAAACACAAACTATCTATAGTATACTTGTCGAATTCATAGCCAAGCGTTAGAATGTGCATTGTGGTCAGCAGGCTTAGGAAGTTGTCATCAAAACCACAGTATTATTTTGAAATAAAAATAAGACTGAAGTTTCATCAACAAAAATCTGAATGGCTTCAGAAAATCGAGCTAACTGAACATGAAAAAAAGAATTGCACCTTTTAACCATTGTGTAGATTGTACAGCAAGCAAAAGATGAACTAAGAAATAATTTCTTTCTTTCTTTTTACAGATTTTTCGCAAGGAGTAATTCTGACGAGTATTGATCAAACAACACTGTGAATAATTTCCACTGTGACTGCCTCGTCTCCACCCATGGCAAGAACAGCTCGTTCAACATTTTACATCCCAGCCATAACTGATAGTTCTTCATTAAGAAGAAACAGAGGCATTCCCTAGCAGACAGAAGAGCTCCGCGTAAGCAAATATCCACTCCTCAAAAAGAAAATAACCAGTACCCGAGCAACTCTGGGTCTCCAACGTACTCAGCAAATTGATCAGATCTCACGAGTGTCAGATCCTTCGTCCGGGGCGTTGGGAGACAGGATGTAACATACATGACATGAAGCCGTCCTACACGCTTGGACTGGCTGGTTCTGAAAGTGACAAGATGCTACCTAACATCCGGGGGCCACCGCAAGCCTGAAATGTCACTCAAACCAAACTATAAGATTATCGAAAGAAAAATTCAACAGTATATCCTCTAAAACTGGATGTATAATTGGCAATAAAACATAAAAGATATAATAATTTATAGAACATCACACTAACAATATAAAGATCATAGCAAACAAGAAACAAGCATCGATCGTACATCCAAACCACCACGGGCTCAAAATATACATCACAGGATAAAATATCACCAACTAGCAGCATAACAAGCTTAACCAAAAGAGAAAAATGAATATACAAACGTCGTGCAACTACCCATCTCACATGCGCGTCATCACTCAAAAGGGTATTGGAAAGAAACTAAGGGTGAGAATCAAAAATCTCTACAAACGAATTGGCTTAAACAAGCTATTTAGCCATAGATGATTAAACAACCATTTTCAACAGGAACATGAAGATAGAACAGACTGACATCTAAAAAATATGGCTAAGCCAGATCAATAACAACACCACAAATTATAATATCCTTAAGCTTAATCCTTTACAACCGCATCACATATAAGCAAAAATTAAAGACTTCCTTTCGGCATAATACAATGATGCGATTAAAGATATGAAACATCATATGCAATGCATATGCAATGCTCATCCTCACCTTTACCCCTCCACGAGCAATGTAAGGGCGTGCGTCATATCCCTACATGGGCAACATACAACGTTGCACTGGTACGATCGCGACTATAAGACGGTGACATAACTTTCAATGCATAAGATGCATATGCATAATATGCTTCATACATAGCCAACAATATAACTTCGAAGATATGGTTCATACTTCAAAATTTCACAATATAGTAAAGAATAACTGCAAACGACATATCACACTTACTGCACTTCATAATTCAAGATACGAGTAAACTTCTGAAAGGTAAACAACGTCGTAGAAAGATCATAAACAATATATCAGATTAGATGTATGTATTGCAATTAAAAGAATGGAGGCGACCAAATAACAGGTTAAAGTATAGACATCCACTACATTCGTTTGGCTTCACTGACGATGAAGGTAGGCACTAGGCGCTAGCTGCGACCTAGAGCAACACCATCTAAACAAACACACAATTAGCACTAAGATGCCGCAACGACAAGGTAAAAGAAGGCACACGCTTCTACGCAGACAACCTTGCAATCCTGACAACTGAAGGCTACAGAAAGACATCTAACAACTAGCTCGCTAGATGCCGAGTAAGAACCTCCTCTAGCTCGGTTAAAAACCAAAGAACAAGGGGCAACACACAAGCTAAACCTCGCCAAACACCAACACCAAATAGCCAAAAACGTCTAAACTGCTTACCCAAAAAAAAACAATGCCAACACTATCGAAAAACCTATGACGTGAATTACAACTTCCATTATAATCATACACTCGCATCTGACACCGGTTAGGTCTCAAATAAATTAACCCGCTACTCGCTAACCGGACCAACAAAAACCCTCAATCGACGACAAGGATGACCAACATTGACTACCTATAAGCATCTAAGGATTAAAAAGGAGTCACCTTTGGAGCGCAATTACGAATCGATGAAGGAAACCAGTGAACTTGTGGAAGACCTCCTTCTCATCCCTTCTCTTTCATCTTTCCTCCCTTCCTCCTTTTCCTTCTTTTTTCTTTCTTTTCCCCTTTCTTCTTCTTTCTTCCTTTTTCTCCTCTTGCACAGCCGACCAACCCCTGCTCCTCCCCCCCCCACACCCCCTCTTACATGGCCTCCCCCCGGCCAGTAGCACACTGACATCAATTGGCGGCAATCAGGCGAGTGTAGCACAGGGGCGACTGAGGCTAGGCGGCGATGGCCGCCGGAAGGCGAGGCTAGAGGATGCGACGGATCAAGCCGAGATGGGCTAATGGGGGGCGGCGTGCAAGTGGGATCAGGTGGGAGCTGATCCCCCTTATCCTTATTGTTATTTTATCTAACGGTCTAAATTTATTAGGCTCGCCACGAACTCACCGAGTGCTCAAACACGATGTTAGATATCAAAACAAAATGTCTCGATGAGATTTACACATCTGCAATCTTCGATCGTCCAACCGAGCAACGGTTCCCTTTCCCTAGGATCAATGAAGAAGAGGTCAGTTGATTCTTCCGAAGAACCAGAAGCAAAGTGCTATGCCGGGGCGAGGGAACGGGAAAAGACAAAAGGAGTAAAAAGAAACTGGCTAAGATTCAATTGACCCGGAAGCATTCCATCCAGCAGCAACACCTCCTTCAACCATGCGAGAACAAAACTAATGTTAGCCAGGCGTTCGAGTGACACAGGAGGTGCTTAGGGTAAGGTGGATTTTTCATGAGATCCGAAAAGCCGAACTTACCTTGTGAGTCACTACTCCGGCACTGGTTAACAAAAGAATTTCACATTATTATTTATTTTTTGGGTACTACACTATCCTTACCCTAAGCTTGTTTTTGGTGCACGAAGGGCTTGATGATTTGGGCACCAGCTTGACGATGACCCATTCCAGTTCGCTCGCTGGCCTCGTCAATCAACCTAATCATTCTCAACAGGAAGGAGTTGGACTGAAGGAGGGAAGGCTGTATGTACCTGACCTTTTCTTTTAGTCATTGCAAAATTGCACGAGGATAAGAACTCTGTCCAAGAAAGAAGGCTGGTCAGGGTTTACGGCCAGCCAAGTCAAACACTTTTGCTTAAAAAAAATTCTCAAGCACTTTTGCTTCATGGAAATCAATTGTTGGCCCAAATACTATGTGACAAATACATACATTTGTTCATAAGCAGAATCTTTGCAGGCCTGCAGTGAGAATGCAAGTATGCAATCCACGTTCCATCGGTTCCAAAACGGCTGAGATATCAGGCGAATGCTCCGGCCAGCCACTTCTCCCCAAACTGAGGGACGATTAGCTGATGAGGACAAGGAAGAACACAACAGAACAGAGCAACTCTCAGAGAGGAAGCCTCCAAGAACTGGAACTGGCTTCAAGAAGCCGCCAGGGCAAACTAACTATAGTACAGTTGTCCGATTCAAAGGCTAACATCAGAATGTGCATCAGGATTAGGAAGGACTTTCATCAAAACCATATTAAAAACTAAAAAAAAAGGTCTGAAACTTTCATTAACAAAAGTCTAAATGGCTCTAGAAAATTGAGCTAATTAAGCATGAAAAAAAAAACGAATTGCACCTTTTTACCATTGTGTAGATTGTACAGCAAGCAAAAGATGAACTAAGCAATAGTTTCTTTCTTTCTTTTTACAGATTTTTTGCTAGGCGAGGATGAATTCTGACGAGTATCAATCAATCAAACAACGCTGTGGCAGAGGCTGGATTTCCACTGCGACTGCCTCGTCTCCACCCACGCCAAGAACCGGTACACCTTGCCGAAGACGCTCAAGAACACCAGCCCGGCGACCAGGCTGTACGCGGCCACCCCAACGGCGCCGCCCTCCGCGGCGACCCACCCGACGAGGTAGACCGCGTCGGCCGCCACGAACACCCAGCCCACGCCCTCCAGAGCCGACCGCGTCCACGCGCTCAGCCGCTCCTCGCCGTAGATGCGGCACACCATCCGCGAGCACAGCGCGAAGATGATCGCCAGCGCCGTCTTGGACATGCCGCGGTACTGCACCGCCGTGCCGCCGACCACCAGGGGCTCCATCCGGCACAGGCACGACGCGCACTCACCAGAGAACCGCGACCACCGGAGAGCTTCCAACCCCGTGTAGTACGGCAGCACGACGGCGTCCAGGTACAGGCTCGCGTGCAGCACGCCGGACACCGTGGACGCCTCCAGCACCGCGTACCGGATGTCGCCATCGGCCTCGTTGCGGAACGCCAGCGCCGAGGCCTGCAGCAGCAGCAGCAATGCCGGGCCGAGCTGCGCGAGCGGGAACACGGCGTTGACCCGCTGCCCCTTGGCGAGCGCGAGGAGCAGCAGGGGAAGCAAGAATGGGCCCGAGGGGAGCAGGTACTTCCTCCTGATGCCCCTGACGCCGGCCGGTGTCGCGTTGCCGTTTCCCCGCACGAGATCAAGCACCGTGAACGCGAGCGTGGAGAGGAAGCAGTAGGCGGCGAAGGAGGCGACGAGGACGCCGACGGCGGCGGGGTAGTCTCCCGGGTAGGAGCTGTCGCAGTAGTAGTGGTAGGGGCAGGTGACGAAGTCGGTGGTCTCCTCGAGCTGCCACCTCGTGCACTTGAGTATCTGCCTCGTCACGGCGTCGCCGCCACCGCCGTGCTGAGTAGCTCTCCACGCCGATCGCCCGGCCCCCAGAAGCGGCGATAGCATCTGGTCGTAGGACATGGTCGCAGCAACCAGCTGGTTCTAGGTGTCCTGCAGCTCCTGCTTCTTCTTCTTCCTCGTCCTCTTCTTGTCCTGTTAGCTATATGCATGGCTGCATTTGGTTACGATGGCTATCTTTCAGAGGCAACTCCTCACCCTCCTCCTCGTTCCTCTTCTTGGAAGTTGGTGTGCTGCTGCTGTTGCTTGTGGAAGGAGGGAGGGGGTTGGGAGTTTGGAACTTGATAGGGAAGGTTTAACTGGCTACTTTGAACAAACTTGCTATGCTTGCCCCTCAACTTGAACTTTTCAAACTATGTGTACTAATCAAAGGATTACAATTGAAGATAGCTTAGATGGGTCAAGGATTAATTGGAGGTGTAGGGGTATTTTGGGCACATGGTGTTCATGGTTTGCTGTCATGGTGGTTAGGGTGACTGGTGAGGAGGGGAGGGAAGGCTGAGAGGTATTTGTTTGACTTTGTTTCTTTGTTATGGTAGGCCAGCAAGAGAGAGAATTAGAGAGGAGAAGAATATTTGTTCACATGCACCCCTACCTAGATGGTAGTTAAAGTTTGTTGGAGAATTGTATTTCTCCAGAGTGGTTTCTTGGGGTATTTGGTGAGAAAGAGATTAGAGACTGATTCAGCCCTTTGTTTGTGTCAATGATTGGACTTTCATGATAACATCTAGTTAACCTAGTCTTGCATATAGAACCTCTGGTTCTTCAGTTTCCAGAGTTTAGGCTGGCAGAGGCATGATGGTGCCATCGTTTGGATTACTAGTATGCAAGTGGGTATCTAATAGGTAGTTTTAGGTCAATATTTAATTTATTTTTTTTCTTAACTTAATTGGGTGCGGGTGAATATTTAGTTCATTTTAAAAAAAAATTAGATTGACCAAATAACATAAGAAAATACAAAACTTGCATCCCTAATTCCAAGGCATCAGGATGCTCAATCTTTTATTCACCATGAATAATTGAGGATGACGATTCCTCTGTTTGGGAATTATTTTGTAAGGTGGCACAAAGCCAGATAGGCCATGATCCTAGAGGATGGAAGAAGAGTTGTAGACTCGAGGTATCCCACTCTCATGCTTGTGCACTGCATGTCTGTCTCTGAGATGGTGGCCGGATGTTTCTGCAGCACAACACGGTCTCGATCTTTTTATAATCGAACCAGCTTTGAATCTTCTTGGGGGAGTGCTTAAGATATTACCATAGTTTGCATCAGGGAAAAAATCGGTCCGAAAATTCCAGTAAATCTGGTTTATCGGCGTATAAAATGAACCAATCAAAGAAGAAGAAACAACCTTGTGGTGCAATAGCACACAACACCTTTTCCCATATGCTAAGGTTTGGTGTTAGAGTCCTGCTAGACATGTATTTTTTTAGGATTAGCATCTTAACGTGTGGGTCCCACAGTTAAACAGTAGAAAATACTAGGAAAGAAATTCGAACTTGAGACCGTGCATTTTGATTATAACTAGGCTAACTGACATCTTATGTCCTTATGACGTTTGTTTGTTTTATATCAAAGTTTAAATTTGATTATTTTCTGGTTTTTTTAATTTTCTGAATTTGTTTGAATTAGATTTCGATACATATTCTGATAAATCTGCTGTTCTGTTCTGTTTCTGCTCATCTTCTTGTCAAACATGTGCTGACACACGAGGAGATGGATAAATATTCTGGAGCTTGGAGGCTGCAACGTGCAAGGCAGCTGCAGCAGATATTGAGCGAGATTTATCCAGACGTTTTGCAGGGCATGCAAGAAAATTGATCTACTTCTTTGCATGCACAAGATGACTTGAGCAAACTTCAAGCAAATTGTAAATTCAGATGGAACGGACGGTGAACTTAAAACTTGTGGCTTCTGCCAAGCCACAGAATAGGACCATATCTTTGAAAATTACTGCATGTATATATATTGTGAAACATGTTGAGTATATACATCGGACCACTAAACCGAGAATATTTCGACATCAAGCATCGGCCAGAGCACATAATATCAGCTGCTTCTAGTTCATCGCTCGTTGTTCCAAGTCTCTGCCTGCATCATGATGCTGACAGGCAATTATTCCAAGTTAAGCACAGGCCAATACGTCTAATTGCAAGATGCAACTTTCACAGGTCAAAAAATGGTACTGGAAAGCGCCCGTCCCAATCAGTGCTGAAGAAACTAACCCATTTGAGAAATGAAATCGCCGCTTTGCTGTTATGCCGAGCTTCTTTTGTACTCCCAGTCACAAATACTCGATGTTTGGACAAGGTTTCAATCAAACTTTTAAAATTCTCATTATCAGTAACTTCTAAAAAATTTAGTTTGGAAACATCAAAATCATATGTAAATTTGTCTTATAAAATACTTTGATACTATCACAAACTAATTGAATTTTAAAAGTATATTCTAATAAAAAGTAGTGGTTAGAACTCGTATTGAAGTAACAAGTATTTGTTACCGGAGGGACTTAAGTCATGGGAACCGATTATTCAGGGTTCAGTGAAATAGAAGTAGAACATGGGATTCAAAGTTATTCACTTAGGCCATCTCCAATAGCTACCTCAAATTTTTTTCCTCAAAAACATTATTACAGCATCCCCTATCACTATTACAGTACTTATTTTCAAACCATCTCCAACAGATACTATATATTTTCACTCTACTTCCTCTCTCTCCTATATTTTAATATTTTCTTTCAACTACCTTCCTCTCTCTTCTCTCTTATTTTTCCCCAACGACCTGTCTCTTTTCTTCGGTGCTTCCCATTCCCGAGCCTCCCTCTGCCCTCTCCGGCGATTCCGGTGCCGGTGACTCCCCTCCCCCTCCGGCGCCCTTCCTTCTCCGACGCCCTCCCCTCCCCGGCGCCTCCCCCTCCCAATCCTCCACTCCTCCGGCGCCCTCCACCTACTCCGCCGGCGCCTCCCCTCCCCCCTCCGGCGCCGTCCCCTCCCCGGCGGCCTCCTCCGGCGTCCTCCACCTACTACGCCGACGCCCTCCACCTACTCCGCCGGCGCCCTCCCCTCCCCGGCTCCTCCCTTCTCCGGCGGCCTCCACCTACTCCTCCGGCGCCGGCACCTCCCCCTCAGCGGCCTCCACTCCCCGGCGCCTCCCCTCCCCCTCCGGCGGATCAGAAGGGGAAGAAGGTGCTCCTCCGCGCCGATCTGAACATGCCGCTGGACGACCACCCGAAGATCACTGACGACACCCGCATCCGCGCGTCCGTGCCCACCATCAAGTTTCCTGCTCTGTGCCTACTAGGTCCGTGCACCCCCTCTCTCCCTCCGGCATCGAGCTCCGCCACACCGAGCTCTGCCACACCGGGCTCCGTCCTTTCGCGGGAAAGGCGTGGCGGTTGGGGAACAAGAACCGATTACAGTGATGCGGCCGACTCCATCGACCTTCAAAATTGCCGTCGGCTGGACTTTTTTGCGGGGCGCCTTATCACTGTAGCGGTTGTTAGCGATTCTGCTGGAGACGGTTGCGGGGCGCCACCACACGGCATCTGACGTGGATACCGATTCGGAGGTGGAATGCCGACTCTCCTGGAGTTGGCCTTAGGTCATCTTCAGCAGATACTTTAAAAATGTATCTCGTATAATACTATTACAATATCTCCTAACATTATTTTAGTATTCTCTATTTTTCTATCTCAAATAGCTATTTTATTTTCTATTTTTTATTATTCTCTTACTTCATTTGAGCCTATAATCATACTCTATAAACAGTGTTGAAGGATGAGAGAGTATAAATTTGGAGTACGTAGCCCTCTACTGCATCACTGTAGCAATATAAAAGTACTCTGCTGGAGGATGCGGTAGACTCAAATCCGGGCTCTACACTGCTGATGGGTTTTGAGAGATCTGCTAGAGTTGGTCTCAAAGGGTATATATAAGGATCACACTCTCTTCAATGTATAGAAGTGGAGCGCATATATCTGATTGTAAATTGTTCAATTTGATGAATGGGTTCTTCTCGTTTTGGTTCGAACATCGAAATAAGTTGATCATTTATCATGCTATTCCAGGTGGTGGCCACGGCGACTAGAAAAAATGAGAAGTAGAATCCTACGATGGACGAACCTGCATGTATCAGGATCCAGGACTAAAAACAAACAGACATTCCCAGGACATGCAAGCATTTTTCCCGTTCTGGACACGAGCTCTTGGAGCGTTGCGAAATAGGAAATTGACAACACATTGCATCCGCTGGCAAGAATTGAACCCTGAAAGGTACATCACTCAGCTTGTCTGTTACGGGGTTAGGTAAATCTAAAGGCTTTCTAGTTGTAGCTTTGCTGTAATCAGGTATGCTGATATAGCAGACTAAAGGCAATGGTCGAAGCAGTTAGAGGCTTGACAGCGAAAGGGTTGATTAGTAGGAGCCATGCTACACACTTCGGTTCTGGCCGATGGAGACAAGGGAACAGTGATGACAGATGGGAGAAAAGAAATGGAAACTGCGCTGATATCAAGGTCCAGAAGTGGACTGAACGTTGGGGCGGAGTAATAGGCTTGATCATACAAAGGTTGACACGTATCCAGAAAGTCACCCCAAAGTTGATGCTCTTGTAGTCGTAGGGACACAAATGTTGAAATATTGATTTTAGTTAACACTGTAATGCATAGACGTGTACTAGAAATTGAGCTTTCCATTAGACTGCTTATTTGGATAAAAAGCATTCGGCTCAGTAAAGCTACCAACAACAAATAGTTCTCGTCAACAATATGAACGGAACAATTGTAGGATAATTAACAATCTGAATTCTTCAAGGATGTAGGATGATATTTGCTTGATAGCAGTAATGGCTTAACGCATATATCAAAACAGCATGGCAATAGTTATTCCGTGTTGCAAATTAGTTACATTTTTCCTCAAGAAAAGAAAACTGTTCCCCAGAATAGGAATGCTTTTAAATAGTCACGATTAGATTCTTGCCCTGAAACGAGTAGCTGAAAGTAAACTAACTCCACAAATAGCCTAGTGATAATTAGAGTCCCGACATCATATGCTACGATTTTACATAGATGACTTACCGGTAGGGGCACATGTCTGGAGAATATAAAATACTTTTGAGATTAACATATCAAAATTATCCTAAAAAATATCCAGGTATGCAGGGGTTTTACCCGATTAATTTGGGACACTGAAAACTTTAAAGAAGCATTGAAACATAGCAAGACATCATCAGTCTGAAACCACACTGCCTTCAAATGATGCAAGAACCGGTTATTCTTCCACAATACAGGTTAGATGCCTGCACATTCTGAAAGCTCGTCCCAAAATTTCCCAATTATGGCAAAAACCTGTTCCTAACCTTCTCAGTTTCACCAGACTTGTTTCTCTTCTCAACTTTGCCAAACTCTAAACTGGATGGGAAAAAAAATCTAGTAAAGATTGATAGTTAACTGAATGGTCGTATCTCCTTCAAAACAAAAAACTGAACAGATGTATCTAAATGATGCTAAAAACAAGAATCATGGGTTAGAGCCCACAATCAACTAAAAGTTGGATACCGATATCACTTTAGGACTTCACGTGTATCCATATATGTCTTGGAACTTCTGGCTTGAAATAAATGTAAGACTTTTCAAAGGTAATCAGATACAAACTACTGATATTTAGAAGAAAAGCCTTTATACCTCCTATAATCAGACTACTGGACGAAGATCCATCGAAATGGAGGAACATCAAACCTCAAGAAATGGACTGACAACATATAAAGAAGGACCTGTGACCCGTCCTCCATGCTTGAGGATTTGAGCTGCTATGAAAAGTGCTGAGTGCATGTATTGATATGGCTTCCAGCTAAACAAAATACAGTAACATCTATGGTACTAGAAATCATTAGCGGAGCTCTCATATTTCATCCTTCTATTCAATATGTATTCTTTTGGGGAAGATCAAATTCAAAACTTTTATGGCCAAAGGATGATGCGAAACTTCAAATAATGTAAACATCGAGGGCGGGTATAAATATCATCTGGGCATAGATATAAAGATGTGAGGAATGCACCTTACAACATTGTGCCACTGCTAACTGCTTCCATTTCTTGCATCCTTACGCTGGTATATAAGATTCTAACATCAGTTGTGTACGATGTGGTGACACAATCTCAACAACAAGGTATGTGAACTTCCATGTCCTGTCAGAATTATCTTTGAACATCTCCGAATACACCTTTCCAGCTCCATGTGGCCCACGGATGAGAAAGTTTACCTGAAAAGATGTACGTGAAAAATGTGCAAAAGAACTATCAAACTATATGGCTTCATATCACAAGCGACCCTAGTGCCCTCTTTTCTAATTAGCAAAGCAATATCTGCAAGCATATAAACTTGTGAAGGGCAATTAGATGATGCTCTGTATTACTATCAGCACTGCCTCAAGATTAATATTAGCAATAAAGCCAATTTATTCTCATCTTATTACCTCCACCTATGTTATGATTCAGAGTTAAGCTCCTCCTATGCTGCTTGCCGTTGGTCAACAGAAGTCATTGGCCCATTGTCATATGCTGCTAAGGCACTAATGAATTCACAGAGAGCAATTGCCCACCAATTGTTGCACACAGACAACACGATGGTAAAGTTGTCCCTTTGTTATTGACTTCGCTACACTAGATCCAAGGTGCAAGTAAAACGGGACAATTGAAGCAGATACACAGCAGAGACAAGAATATATGCTACCTCCACATGTTCAACACCATCCTCATCTGTCCAAACCTTATTTGGAATTCGCTGCCGAGCTGCACGGTTTCTAGTTTCATTACCATATCCAGTAATAGGGTGGCCAATTCTAGCCGTGACCTGATGAAAAATATGAAACTACTAAGAGAGGAAAGCTACAATTATCTACAGGAAACGGAAACATAAATAACATATAACACAAAAACCTGGCTGTCACTCTGAACTCTTGCTAGAGCTTTCCCAAATATCTTGTACCTGTAGGATGGTAAAGACACACAGGCATTAACGAAATCTCTCTTGGAGATTGCATATTTATAACAGACATTGTTCCAGATAAAAATAATACGATAAACCATACAGGGAACTTTAATCAAGAAGCAACAAGAGCAGCATGTGATGTCGAAAAGAGATTCAGGCGTTCTAACAGATAAAACTTCACATTTGGTGTACAAAAAGAATTAATGAATCAGACAGGATAATCAAGACACCTGCAAAGGCTGTTGATATGCTGGACAAAAACTCAACAACCAAGTTATAACATACATATTATTTTGCTCATTCAACTTCAAGGGAAACAAAAGCGCCATGCATAGTAGCAAATAAGGTTAGTAAGCATGGCACTGGTTGCAAACAGCAAAGCTGCCCATGACATTGTAGGGTATAATAGGAAAGGTTTGTAGCCTACTGATGGAAGAGTGTGTAATTTTCTGCAACTAAGGTACATTATGGCTTAGCCAAGTGATGGGGAGTGGCATGAGGCCAAGGAAATGAGAAGCATAGATGTGTGGGTCGTATATAGTCCATGACACGTGCGGATTTAGAAAATGGAAAATGTGTATGTAAACTAGTAAAAAAAAGACAAAAGGAAGTTCCATATTGCACATAATATTAACTCTAGTAAATTTGTACAGTTCACACAAAGATGTTATTATTTTAATATGAAAAATAATTGCTACATGGTAATATGGTATGGTAAAAAATATCACATTAGTTAGTATTAAGAAGGGTATTTTGTAGGACTTATCAGATTATGGTAATAAATTAAAATTTATTAATACATTTCGTAATATCAGAATTCACTTAGCCACAAATTTGTGTCATCTAGCATCCTAAAAAGTTCAAGCAGAAGATTTAATGACAAATGCAGGCAACTTACTCTTTTGGTTCAAATATAAGCTCCTTGAAAACAGCATATCCAGCCACAGCTGCAATTCCAAGCCCAGCAAGTATTACAAGACTGTAAGAAGCACCTTCGGTAAATGTCACTGGTTTCTCAGGTATATTATCGGTAATGGCATCAAAGGGGTCTTCTGCAGTTGACAAGTCTTTCCTCTGCTAAGAACAAAAAGGGCAGTCCTTTATAAGTAATAGAACATCAGAAAGCGTGATACAGCATAGCTACTACGCTTGCAATATAATTAACAAATATTCATGTATGAGGAAACAGAAAAAAAACTTAATAAAACCAGTTAGATAAGTTTTCTAAGAACATACAGTTTGGTCAATATTCACAAGATCAAGGGATCTAAGACCGAAAGCAGCGATGTTAGACTCTTAAATTTGTTGAAAGGCACTACAATCAAACAAAGACTTGAACTCTTCCAGCAAAACGCTGTGAATGGACAACCGGAAGACAGCAAACAAGACTCTTAACTCTCCTAAACTCAAAGTAGGTGGCTTAATTTACGCTCTCGAACATATGATGGAGATGCCTTATCATAGAAGATAGCACCATAGCACTACAACACTACTTCTGGCTTCGGTTAAATAAATAGCATAATTGGGTTATCTCAAATGAAAACACCAACACCGAGAATATGCCCCCCTAGCACTTACCTCTACAGATCAGTGAAACAGAATCTTCTCAACATATGCAGGGTTGCACCATTTGGAAAAGTTCTTAAGAATCACATTACAAGGGTTCATGCATCTAATTCGTCAAGATGTGATCCAGCAGTTGCCTGGTGCAAGCTTTCTGACAAAAGTTGATCTTATGAATCAAATTCATTTATGTATGATATGTCTTCAAGTGTTCACTAATTCAGATGATCAGTGGTCACAAGGTAACACTATAACTAATTTTCTATATCGCATTTCAACCACCCATTGTAGCATGTTCAAGAAGTGGACAACATTTATGAAAACTTATACCATCATAGGGTCACAAAACAAACAAGCAGGAAAATATACAGCAGAGAGAACTAAATGGCACAGACCTCTTTTGGATTCTGGTCTGAAGCTTGTGTAGAGTAAGATGCACATGGACTTATTACAGAAGGAAATACTCTGCGGCACTCGTGATGTGTAGTCAGTGGACCTGAAGGGTTTGACCTGATCATGTACCGCCTTGAATTTTTTAAAAATGAAGCTGTAAGGTTAGCCAAAAGAAAATTCCATCAGCTTTAAACAAATCTTAACGTGGGCAAATAGTGCAAAGAATTGTTGGTCCAAATCCAACATAAAAAACACAAAAAAAAAGACAGTGTTCAAGTGTCTGAAAATCAGTGGGATTACAATGAGACCAGTTCGCTGAGAATCCATTCTTTGTACACATAGCCATATAAGCTAGTAACACGGAGTGCAAATAGAAACTTCATTTAACACACATAGGATTATTTTTGCTAATTAAAAGGTTAGCAATTTTCATTGACTGATCCATATCGGAGGAAAGTACACACAGAATAGTCACAAGCATGTATTCACAATACTTTTAGTTCTTTCGACTTTACAGTTCTGAATAATGCTACATTGAGCTTTCCTTTTAACTCTAGTAATTTCATTATATCACGATCAATGTATGGAGAAGTATCTCATACAATCATAATCGATGTAGTGTTGCTGCAGCAGTACAGTCTCAAGGAATGTTCACTAAACCAGTAAGTGGGCGCTATTATAAATTATTCTTTGTGATAGGATTGAGAAATATTGCACAAATATTATGACAAATAACAGATACCACAGCAGAAAATGCAATTCTTGAGAAATATTGCACAAATATTATGACAAATAACAGATACCACAGCAGAAAATGCAATTCTATGTTAAATACTCCCTCCGTTCAAAAATAGTAGGCACATTTCTTTTAAGCTCAGTCTTTGAAGTTGGATTTTGACTAAAATTTTCTCACAAAATATATCATTTATAGCTACAAAACCTATGTAGTGTGAAATCATTTTGAATTGTGAACCTAGTTGTATAATTTTTATACACTAGATATTCTTATAATTTGATTAAATGTTAGTCAAAATACACATAGTTTGACTTTTCCAAAAAAGAAATACGCATTCTATTTCTGAACGTATGGAGTACTAGCTAAAAGATGTTAGATGTTAAGTTGAACTGCAGACTAGTAAGGAAGCCACTGGGTAGGTATGCTTTGTTACATATGTTTACTTTTGGAGAGTAACTTCACCATCAAGTAGGGTAATAATCATGCCAACTACTCACTCAACTGAAGGATGTACATAACATTTACAGATATAACTTTTTTCTAATCTTATATGTTTCCATAGTGATAGTTTTACTAGAACCAATACTAGGTATCGTTGAGATGAGCAAGATGAATTACGGTCTTATGGAAAATACTGCTTGGGTCATTGACTTTCCTGATTAACTTCACTGAACTATTGATCCTTGGTGTGTTCCCTACGAACATTTTATTCTGATTCACATTGTCAAATTATGTCAAAAGGAACTCAAGTTAAAGCTAAATAGGCCTCCTACTATTTAAAGTGTAGGAGTGTAGTATCATCCAGCACCAGAAACAGGTGTGGTTTCGCAAACGCAAGAATAACCAAAGAAAAACAAAATCGATGCTTTCATAAATGTGCAGCTTGATCAACAAAATCCAGAGCTTTTGATCAGAGATGGGAGTTGACCTTCAGCCTTTGCAACATCCTGCAGTAAAGCAAAGCAAAGTGATAAGAAATATCAGGCTTACAAGTATATACCGCCAGAGCAGAAACAAAAAAGTCGTACACCATGAGCAATTCACAGTGTCAGGAATTTCAATAAGGCCCAGAAGAATCTACGCACTCGTATCAGAAACACTTCAAGGCACAGTTTCTCCTAGTTTCCAGAGAGGGTACCAAGACATGCATTGCTTAAAGATCTACGAAGATGGCTGTAACAGGACTAGACGAATATACTGGCATTGCAAAACAGTAGAACACGAACTGTTTAATTCGTCGTAGCAAGCATGGCATCCCGCAACAACAGTTGATTCAGTAGGATCTGACACGGAAAACCCCTTAGGCCCCGTCCAGGAACCTAACCAGCCATCACACTACAGCGGCAGGCAGCAACGAGGGCATTCCGTCGAACACCTTGAGGGCTCATAGGGTTTAGAGGAGGGGTTACGGGCTATTCCTCCATCGTTGGGTTGGGCTACCTTGGAGAGAGCGCTGGGACCGCGCGGCGCGTGGCCAGCGGAGGCCTCCGCGGCGGTGGCGAGGAGGCGGCGGTGCTGGTGGTGGTGGAGCAGCCTCGCGATCCGGGAGGCCATGGGCGCCTTTTGTTTACTTGGGGGAGGGGTGGAGGAGAGAAGAGGAGGAATTTGGGTCGGGTTTGGGCTTTATTTTGGAGCAACTGCGGTACTCCAATAGACGACACTGTTTTGGAGTTTTTGCTTCTCCAAAACTCTTAGGCGTGTTTCGTTGTTTATATGTGTACCGGTTGGTTTTATGTGTGTAGCTGATGACCGTTTGTGTGTTGTTTGGTTGTTTGAATCGGTGCTTTTGTTTGCATTTGTTTGTGTAAATGCGCTAAGCGAGCTAGCTCCGTAAGTACGTCGGAATCGGACGTTTCCACTTGCTGCTACAAATTCACTATATATATATATATGAATTTTTTATTTAATTTTTAATTTTATTTAGGTACAAGCGTAGTCAAAAAATTCTAAATATATTCATAAGTAATATAGAGCTCATTAACAACTTATTTTAATTAGTTTGATAAAAAATCTAAATTAATATTTAATTAAAATTCTTCAAAAGTCATAAAATTCATTAATATTCTTATCACGTGATGTACTAATTTATAAAAATATTTTTAATCATAGGTTATTTGATAAAAAAATAAGTTCTTTTATAATATAACATATATTTATACGAGTAATCAAACACAATCTTTTCTTAATCAGATGTATATATAATCAACCAAATAGACCCTACTGTATCTCTACAATCTGACTAAACTTAGTATTAGATGAGACATACGAGCCAGACTGAAAACATTCAAGCAATCAGACAGATACTGCTGATTAGTTTGGCCATATTTGAGCGATAAGCACAGATCCAAGTACCCAAATCGTTATCAACGACGAATTGCCCATTATGACTTTTGGCTAAAACCTGTGACTGGTGGGTAAAAACAAAAACTTGACACTGAGTAATTTTTTGTGAAAACGCCATTTATTTGTGCACGCTTAGGGTTACGTTTCTGGGAGGGATATTTTCGAAGTTATCGATGTACTTTTCAGATTTAAACGGATGTCCGGGGAAGTAGGCAAGTCTGATGGAGGAGTCACCGGAGATGGCCAAAGGTGAACTGGTGAGCGAGTGCTGTGGGAGCGATGAAGTGAGCTGGAGAAAAAAGATAGACAAGGGATGTCTGACTGCAAATCGATGGTCACCTGAGGAATATCCTATTTTCAAACGCTTATTTGTGAGGTCAAAGTAATTAGAGCCACCAATACTCCACGATACAGCCACCAAGCTTATCCAAGGTCCACAGATTATCTAGAAAAACTGAAAAATAGTTCAAAATAATCTGATAACCTTGTGACCTTTGCGAGCCCAAAAAAGGTTGATAAAATCAAATGCAGTCTGTACAGTATGCACGACTGCGAGTAGTAGGGTGAACATGATTTTTTCCTCCGGGCTTTGATACCAAACGCGGCCCAAATTTTTGCGTCGTGCATCAGTTTCCCAGCCTGCAGCGGCCCTAATAACCAATGGCGGGAGTTTATACGTGCAATTTTTTAAAACATACATATATATTTATAATTTTTTAATTTTAAAAATAAAAAAGTTCCGCCGGCAGCACGCCAGCACCGCCGTCGTCGGGCAGCTGCGCTTGACCACACGGCGGCGAGTTATCGTTGGGGGCCGGCGGACGGCCAGGTGCTCAGGTTATAAGTTAAGGCCCGTTTAGAACGTCGGCTCCGTACTTCACATGAATTTTGCACGTATTTGATGGAAACTAATTTCTTCGTGTAAACCTGGAAAATTTCGCGTCACAAATGGGACATTAGCATAAACTTTGAGCAAACATACAGTGTATCATGGTTGAGTAATGCATCAAACGTGAACCAACTGCTAGCATGCAGCAAATTTGACACAAAAAAATGGAATCGTCTCAAATAAAAGGAAAATTCCAGAAGATAAAAACAGACCTCTTATTACTGTCTCAATGATACTCCCCAAGTCTCCACTCATCATCTGTTCCTTACCTTGCTGCAAATTGCAACCCAATCTGGGTGTAATCGTCAAACAAATCAACCGGCTCCAAAATTGCAACTCCGCGTACTACAGCACGGGGACGAAGCAGGACTTGACGTCGTCGCCCGCCCACTGCAGCGCGTTCCACCAGTGCTTGTCGCACTCGATCCGCACGTTGCCCTGCTGCCCGCACGCCGGCCGCAACGGTATCCTCCGCAGCCGCGGGCATCCCCTGGTCTGCAGCCGCCGGAGCTCCGGGAACTCGCACTCCCCCTCGACGCGGACGGCCTCCAGCTTGGGCAGCCCCAGCAGCGCCAGCATCCTCAGCCGCGGGAACGCGACCACCTCCTCCGCGGCGCTGCCGCCGTCCTCGGCGCCGCCCAGCAGCCTCGTCAGCCCGTTGCACCCGCTGAGGATGAGCGACTCCAGGCAGGGGAGGTGCTGCACCCACGTCAGGTGCGTCAGGGAGTGGCACGCGCCGAGGGCCACGTCCCGGAGGTTGGACGACGCGCCGTGGGACCACGCCATGACGCGCAGCTTCGTCAGGAACCCAAACTTGACGATCTCCAGCCTAGGCGCGTGCGCGTCGGCGACGAGCTCCTCGACGTCCGACGAGTAGACCACCAGCTCTCTCAGGCTCTCCTGCACACCGCCGAGCTCCGGCGCGTGCTGCGAGGACAGCAGCGGCAGGGCGCGCGCGCCGTCCAGCTTGCGCAGGTGGAGAGACCGGACGAGCACGCCCGGAGCCAGCCGCGCGAGCCTCTCCACGTCGCGGGTGTTGTCCAGCCAGATGCTGAGCGACGCCATGCGCGCTCCGCTGCTCTCGAGGTCGTCGATGACCGGCGAGACGTAGTCGTCCGCCACGGAGACGATGCTCGCGGTGAACACCTCAAAGACCTGCAGCTTCCCGAGCTGCGAGATCAGCCCTGGAGCTATGGTGATCTGGATGTAGTAGTTGTCGCGCATGTAGAAGTACTTGAGCTGGCTCAAGTTGCTCAGCTCCATTGGCAGCGACAGGATCCGGTTCTTGGATAGGTTGAGGTACTCCAGGTTGACCAAGCAGCAGATCTCAATGGGGAAGGCGTCCTGGATGCCGGTGTCCTCGAGGTCCAGGTACGTGAGCCTGGTGAAATGCTGGATCACCTGGAGCATCATCTTCGGCAGGGCGCGGTTGCACTGGAGCATCAGCGACGCCGGCTGCGCGTCCGAGAGGGCGCCTCCCGCCTTCGCCGGCGCGTCCTCGATGCTGTTGTGCATCAGGGACACGCGCCGCGCGTCGCGCCACAGTGCCTCCTCGCGCGGGGGCTCCCTGAGCCCGGCGCCCGCGCGGACCAGCCACTTGCCGGGCGCGAACCGGAGCGCCGCGTCGCGAACGACGTCGTGGAGCCTGACGTGCGTGTCGGACGGGTACATGTTGTACCGGTGGTTGTCCCCCGGCTCCAGCAGGCGCGCGGCCTCCAGGATGGCGATCACCGAGTGCCCGAACCGGTGCGCCTCGTCGATGTCGGTGAGCTCGGGGAGCAGGCCGAGTCCGATCCAGCACTGCACGAGCTCGTCCTTCGAGATGCTGTGGTCCTCGGGCCAGAGCGCGCAGGTCAGGAAGCATTCCCCCACCATGTCGCTATCCAGATTGTCGTAGCAAAACCTCACTAGAGCGTGCGTGCTCTTGTCGGAACCGGGCGTAGTCGAGAGCTGCGACGCCTTAAGGGTGTCGAGTGCATCAGCCCATTCCTCCGGTGTGCGCTTATTTGACATGGCGCGGCCTATGGTGACGACGGCCAAAGGCAATCCTTTGCATTCTGCAGCCACCTGTTTGATGGCAGAGTAAGTTAGTGCAGAGAGACTAAAGAAATCAAACATTTGAAACTCCGTAATTGTTTAGATATAGCAATCATGAAATCAATAATACGGGGGCAATAAAACATTACAGGAAAAATAATTAAAAACATTTCATAATCTGGAAGGAAATAATTGTGTATTAATAATTTAATTGTGTATTAATAATTTTAATGCTGATAGCGTATATTAATTGCATGTTTTAAAATTAATTAAAAGTTTAATTGCATATATTAATTACGTATTAATAATTTTAATGTTGATAGGGGAGTAGACAGAGGACCATTTTTAATTGTAGACTTTGGATTCATCATAACTTATATATTTTATAGGAGTATAGATATAGATATATAACAACTAATGAACGAAATGTAGATAAATAATGAATTTTGGAGCATTTCCATACAAAGGGGAAAATATCCTACTTTTGGATTTTCAAACTAGCTTGCTATTAAAATCCATCTGAATTGCTGGGAGATTTAGCTCCATGCGCGTAGAACAAGGAGGGTTTATACATAATATCTCACTAATGCCACTACCGATCAGTCCATGTATTTGCTGAAACTAGCATATCAACCCGGGCGACTGCACAGGCTAGAAATTTAGCTTACGGTTGAATTGTAGATATTTGTGTTAATAATAGTTGTATGCTAAGATACACCAACTATTTATATTTAAATATTAGAATGTAAAATAGAAATATAATTTTTGTTCATAATATTGGAATCATGTTCATTATTTGTGAATAGATCTAATTTATAATTTTCATTTTATGTGTTATGCAAATTGATTTTTATTTGTTTCTTGATTTTTTGAAATGATTATTATTTTTAATGTCGTCAACGTATCTCATATTATTTTTTAAAATATATTATAAATTCTTTGATATTATTTTTGTGTGATAATCCGTAATATGTTTGCGTTCTGTTGTTTTAATTTTGTAATGTTTGATTATAATTGATTTGGAAAATTGTGTTGATTGCTAACGTAATTAAGTTGAAGTTTGCTAAAGCAACCTTGTTGGACAAATAGTATCTACAACAAAAAAAAAAAAGAAAAAGTAAGGAATGAAGTAGTCTTAGGGCTGGACTCTATGTTGTTTTATTTGGTTGTTGATCCATGGTTACAGTTAGTCAATTAATTAAATCGATGGTCGAATGTTTTGTTTTTTTTGAGAATTTCTAAGATTTTCTTAGGATTAACATGAATGAAAAAAAACCTCTAATTAGTAAATATAAGATATGTTCGTCCCAAGATCCAAAATGTATATCCATTTATAAACCAAAATCAACTTCCTAAAAACTCACCGATGGAGCAACGAGTAGCAAAACCCTGAAAGTGAAACGGTATGATTTGAACAGATCCGAGGTTTTGAAGGTAGATTAGACAGATCAGGTGATTACCTGTCTCGCAAGTGTGGGAATTTGAGTGTGGCGATGGATGATGTCACCGCCAACATTGGCTTCAAACAGACTCCACGCATCCTCCTCGTTCAAACGCTCGATCTTGATCTTCTTGCGGCAGCCCATGTCGGCGCACACCGCCTCGCGCCTTGACGCCACTATGACCTTCCTCACCTTGCCGTTCACCACGCCGAGGGGCTGCGGGATGCCGACCCTCTCCAGGTCCAGGCGTTCCCACACGCTGTCCAGCAGCAGGAGGAAGCTCTTGTCCCTCAGGAAGCTCAGAATCCCGGCGGCCTGCGCCTGCTCTGTCGGCGCGTCCCGCAGCCCGAGCACGGCCACCACTTCCCTCTGTAACTTGGCCACGGTGCAGTCCCTGGAGGCCGCCAGGAGCAGGACGTGGTCGAACCGCGCGACGCGGCCGCACACGTCGCGCACCAGCTTCAGCACCGTGGTTTTGCCCACGCCGCCGGCACCCCAGACGCCGAGCGCGGCGTCTGGGTCGCCGAGGAACCGGAGCGCCTCGTTGAGGTGGGCCCTCGCGGCCCCCGCCGATTCCGCGGGGAGGTCTTCGAGGTCCTCGGGCTGGCAGAGCAGGGGAGGCGGTGCCTGCGGCGTTGCCAGCACGGCCTCGAGGAGCGCCGCGCCCTGGTCCCGGAGCGCGCGCACCGGCTTAAGCTGCTGCGCGGCCAGCCCCGCGACGGGGCCCGTGGGGAGGAAGAGGTACTGCAGGAGGCGGATCACGTACAGCTGCCCGCCGTCGTGACGCGCCTTGATGGACGCGACCTCATCCTGCGCCTCCTGCACGCGCCGCAGCCACGCCCGCACGGGATCCGACGTCGGCGCCGGGTCGTGGCCCAGAAACTCCGCCCGCAGCCGCAGCAGGGCCTCCACCGCGTCAGACAGCTCCTCGACGCGCTTGTCCGCGTCGGCTAGCGGCTGCCACCACTTGCCGAAGAAGAGCACTAGCAGCGCGCCGCCGAGGGCGAGCGAGGCGAGCACGGCCACGAGCTGCAGCTCCATCGTTCGGCGGCGCAGCGAGGCAAGGGGGGAGGCATGCGCGTGTGCGGTGAGGCACCGCGACGCGGGTGGGTTTAAGAGGAGGGAGGAGTGAGGGAGTGAGTAGGTAGGGCAGCGAGCGGGGAGTTAATGACTTAATGGTGCAATGAATGCGTGAGAGGAATCGGTTGGACGACTGCCGCATCCGGAGCGAGCGTGACCTGTTGGCGTGGAAGTCACGATCGGAGATCCATCCACGCTGGCTGGCCGTGGGTGGCCATGCATGCAGTTCAGCAGCTGCACCTGCCGCATTCATTCACGCCATGGATTCGCCGCTCAGACGGAATGAGATCCTCTGCATTGGAGAAGCCAATGCAGAGAGGCTATAGACGCATACTGTCCGATAAAAAACGAAGAGTTCAGATCAAACGTTGTAGTTAATCCTAATGCATTTTACCACTGCAAATCACTATTAATTCTACAGGTCGATCACAGCTATTTGGTGAACAGTGATTTTGCAGTGGTATTATAGCTGTTGGCAATTCTACAGTCCGATCACAGTGATTAATTAACGCATGCACTGTAGTTGTTGACTTATTACACTGTTCACACAGCAATCCGGGTCCTACTCAAACGCTCCACTCCAGGAATGGCAACGGGAGATTTAGGTTCGGTACCGCTGCATGTTCTATATCCGACGGATCTAAGTTTAGATCTAATTTTTTATTCATAGATCTATGAGATTGGATATTTAAAATGAATTAAGTGGGTTTGAAGTTTTGGATGTGATGCCTATAGGTCATCCGAGACTTGTATGTAGCCTAGGCCCACAACGCACACTCTGCAGAGGCTCATCGGCTGGCGGCCGGGTCTAGCATCACTTCTCATAGAGTTTTCTCCGGTTCTCTTCCCGTTTCTCTCAACCATTTTTTTTCCATTAAGGATCTATTTATTTTAACTAAAAATTTTGAAAAATATTTTATAGATTATAAATTGTAAAAAGATAGGTTATAAAAAGCTTTTATATTATAGATTTAAAAATTGATGAGCAGTCACTAAAATAATTTTTTATAATTTATGAAAAGTTGAGGGAAACCGGCTTCTTGATTATCACAATCTAACAAATAGATTGTAAAAAATAATGATAAAAAATTATCTATTTATTTCAACTTTAAATTGTAAAAATTAAAAACCACTATATAAAACCGAAACAAAAAAGACCTATAAGATGAGCTGTTCTACTAAGATCTGGACCACTCTTGCTTTAATGTTTACTTGAGCGAGTCTTCAAACACCTAATGCGGTGATGTTGCGAAGCTACGGGATGCTCGGTCGACGAGTCTGCCAGGCCCTGAAGCTTACATCGGATGGGTCATCAGGTAGTACTTCCTTCACTGAGTTGCATTCGCGGCCACGCGCCCGGCGCCCACGCAAGATGTGCCGCCGCCCCCTCCGGCCTCGCCATCCACGCCGCGCCACCGTCCTGGCAGTCCGGCCTCGCCGTTCGCGCGGCAGTCCGGCCTCCCCGTCCATGCCGCGCCGCCACCCGGTAGTCCGGCCTCCCCAACCGCGGTCGGCGCCGCGCCGGCCCCTCCTCTCGCATTCGCACTAGTGAGAGCAAGCTCTTTCGGTTTCAAACCCAATCCTAGGCCTGAGCATTGGTGATTGTCACAGATTTGATATTGAAAATGGCACTGATAAGCTGTTGTTACCACTGAAATGAGCAAACCCGACGGGTGTATATTCCAGTGACAATTTTCGCCCATTCCACATTTCGGATTCGGATCGGGTGAGGCTGTTGGATTTCGGTTAGGTACTAGCGTATCAACCCGTGCAACTGCATAGGCTATAAATTTAGTTTACAACTAAATTATAGATATTTGTATTAATAATGATTGTATGCTAAAATACATCAGCTATTTATATTTAAATATTAGAATGTAAAATATAAATGTAAATTTTGTTCATAATATTAGAATCATGTTTATTATTTATGAATAGATCTAATTTATATTTTGGGATAAATGTAAAACCCCCCCAAAAGTCACTTGGATTTTGACTTTCCCCCCTAAAAGTTGTTTTGTTGCAAAAACCCCCCATAAAGGTTTGATTTTGTTGCAAAAACACCCCAAAAATTCAAAAAAATTTAAAAAAATAACAAAAAATTCTAAAAAAAACTAGAGACAATTATAAGACCTTTTATGAAATTTGTTTTCAAAAATAATATCCTTTGCATCATATTACATGGAGAGTAAGTTTGAAAAAAAAGAAAAACGTGCAACTCATTTATTAATTCGAGTTAAATGCATAGTTAATTATTTACTAATCCAAAAATCATGAAACAAAATTTTTTAGTCTTCTTACATGATCCTCTATCTTGTAAAAATACATGAAATCTTGAAATAGTTATTGTAACGTGCAGGATTGAGTAAATATGTTGCAGATAGATTAATTCATAACTAATCCATAACACCCCCAAAATTAGTGAAACCACTTTTATTAGTTTACTTAAACAATTATTTGTGTAGAAAAAATAATGGTAGACATGAAAAAGTTAAAATAACATGAGTTAATAAATGAGTTGCACATTTTTCTTTTTTTCTTCCAAACTTCCTCTCCATGAAATATGATGCAAAGGATATTATTTTTGAAAACAAATTTCACAGAAGGTCTTAGAATTGTCTCTAGTTTTTTTTAGAATTTGTTAATGATTTTTTTTTATTTTTTTGAATTTTTAGGGGTTTTTTTGCAACAAAGTCAAACTTTTGGGGGGTTTTTTGCAACAAAACAACTTTTAGGGGGGAAAGTCAAAATCCAAGTGACTTTTGGGGGGGGGGGGGGTTGCATTTTTCCCTTATATTTTTCATTTTATGTGTTATGCAAATTGATTTTTATTTGTTTATTGATGTTTTGAAATTATTATTATTTTTAATGTCGTCACCGTATCTCATATTATTTTTTAAAATACATTATAAATTCTTTAATATTATTTTTATGTGATAATCTGTAATATGTTTGCATTCTGTTGTTTTAATTTTGTAATATTTGATTACACGTATATTTAATTGGCATATTTTAATTGATTTAGAAAAGTGTGTTGATTGCTAACGTAACTAAGTTGGAGTTTGCTAACGTAACCTTGTTGGACAAAGAGTATCTATAACAAAAAAAAAGTAAAGGCAAAACAAGAAGTAGTCTTGGGGTTGAACTCTACGATTTGTTTTTAATCTTATATGTTGTTTCGTTTGGCTATTGATCCATAGTTATAATTAGTCAATCAATCAATTTGATGGTCGGATATTTTGCTTTTTTATGAGAATTTCTAGGATTTTTTAAAGATTAACGTGAAGCACCAAAAGGAGCCTCCAATTAGTAAATATAAGATGCTTCTTTTGCTTCTGCTTTTAGTTTATCTGAAAAGTTGCGTTTTTGGTTTTTCTAAACAGCTGTTTTTGAATTTTAGCTTGGATTTTACAATATTCTTTTCCTTCTCAACACAATATTTTTAAGAAAAATTACTCTTAACTAGTTTCTTAGCTTCTAATTTATTTCCTCAGAAACATTTTTATGATTTCTCTAGTAACCACTTTTCAGCAAACCCGTTTATTTAGGCTACTGATTTTTGGACTTCTGATAGAAGCAGAAGTTAGAAGCAGCTTGAAACAGACAGACCTAGGTATGTTTTTGCTTCATTCGGATCCAACTCGATCCTTTATCATCCCTACTCTGCTTTACAAGACAAAAGAAGGGAGGCACGCCTGTTAGACCTTATTTGGTAGAGTTTTATCTCTGAGATTTATATCAAATATAGTGTTTGTAGGTGAATATAAAATGGTTTAAATATATATTTAGTCTCGAATGTAAATAAGATGACTTATTCAAACATCATTATTTTACATCTAACTTCAGTTTTTCAAATTTCTAAAGCTACAAATACTTTACTCTAACAATTTTTAGAGCTAAAACTCTACCATTATTGATTGTTTCAAAGGTAAGCCTACGGCACCAAAACTCCGTGCAACAACCACGGTTTCTCACATCGGCACAGTTTTTTTAGGGAAGCAAAATGAGAAGTTAGAACACATGAACATCGTACAATAGAATGGAAATTACGTATCATTAGCTAAAAATAGACGAACACAATACGAATTTGTTTGTCTCAGAAATTTCACAATATGAAGATGGCAATGGATTTTCCCCGTTTCTGGGTGGACGGTGCCAACAAATCCAAAGTAGGAGGCAGTATATATAGAAGGCACTATAGTTCATTTTCCCTTCTAACAATACGGTAAATTACGCTCTGACACAAGTAGTATGGGTACACGAAACTATAACTGGATCTGCATCATGTTTAGCCTAGATGGGTTCTCTAATACTCCCTCCAAGGAAAAAAAATACTTGATACTTTAGACATCGTATGATCTTTGATGCGTAACTTTAAGCAATATTATCCACTAGAATATATTTATAAAATCTAATAAGTCTACAATATTATAGAAGTATTTTTCAAGACAGTATACAAGTATAATTTTTATTGTTATGAAACTAAATGTTTCAAAAGTCATGAATTGTCAAAATTTTAAAAGTTTAATGGTCTTACCCAAAACGTATTTATGTTTGGATGGAGTAAATTCCTGTGAAAAAGATGAAAGCCCACTCTATATAGGAGTAGCTTCTAGCAGTAATTTAATGACTTCCTCTGACAAAATAGTTTCAACTTTCAAGCCCAGAGGTAGGCAGGTTCCCTTTTTTAAAATAAGTTGAAGTTAAGCCAAAGAAAAGAAGAGTAACGTATGTGGGATGATGTGCCAGAAATCATAAACCCTTTCAAGTTGTTCTCTTTACAAAAACCTCCCTTAATTTTTGCAAGCGGTCTGGAGGTTTTGGTTGACTTTGATAGCACCATCCTCGACGGATCATTTATAGGTTTTTTAGATTTTGAAAGATAGCTGCAGAAATACAAGTATTAGAAGAAAAAAAAACTTCAGCCGATAAACTCTCAACTACTGCAGAACTTGTCATATATGCCGATCCATTCATTGTCGGTACCTAATTGACTGGTAGTGATAGAACATCACTGTCAGTTTATAAGCTGTGCGGGAAGAATCAGCCAATATGACTTATAAACCGGGAGTGAAAAGAGGCATTGTCGATCGTTGGCTCAAACCGATAGTAATGTCCTGCTGTAGTTTCATTGTCGGCTAAGGGCATCGGTCAGCAGTGATAGCTGAACTATCACTACCTGGTCGATGAGTAGTGACAGGTTGGTAAGCACAGTGCCTGTCGGGTGAGCACAGTGCCTGATCGGTGATACTCCTCACCTCAGATATGACAAGAACACATAGCATAGTGCTGAAAATGCTCATTGTTCAGGTGAGCAGTATGTGGTCACTAACATTGAGGCGCAAACCCTACCTCAAGTATATAATGAACTGGCTCTGCAATAAGCAACTTCACCAAATTCCAAATTACACTAAATTCTATGAAAAGATTGGCCGGTCGTACAAAATTCATAAAGTTTTTTATCCATTAACACGAAGTCGAATGTGGACAAACTTTATATGAAATTGTAGCTCTCGACGAGATATATAACTTTGTAGTTTACAACTTTTTCATTTAAAATTATTTAGATGTCTAAATAAATGTTCAACCGTTCGATGAGAAGAAATAAAAAGACTGATTTTGCTATTATACTTAAAAATAAATGAGAGGTGAAATGGTTAGAGCAGTGAGCTTTTGAGGTGTAAGTTTGAGTCTTAGAACCGCACGTGCACAAATTATCCCCGTCAACATCTTCTCAAGGGATAAATGCAACCCCCCCAAAGTCACTTGGATTTTGATTTTCCCCCCTAAAAGTTGTTTTGTTGCAAAAAAAAACCCCCAAAGGTTTGATTTTGTTGCAAAATCACCCCCAAAAATTCAAAAATTTTTTAAAAAAATCACAAAAAATTCTAAAAAAAAACTAGAGACAATTATAAGACCTTTTGTGAAATTTGTTTTCAAAAATAATATCCTTTGTATCATATTTCATGGAGAGTAAGTTTGAAAAAAAAGAAAAATGTGCAACTCATTTATTAATTTGAGTTAAATGCATAGTTAATTATTTACTAATCCAAAAATCATGAAACAAAATTTTTTAGTCTTCTTACATGATCCTCTATCTTGTAAAAATACATGAAATCTTGAAATAGTTATTGTAACGTGCAGGATTGAGTAAATGTGTTGCAGATAGATTAATTCATAACTAATCCATAACACCCCCAAAATTAGTGAAACTACTTTTATTAGTTTACTTAAACAATTATTTGTATAGGAAAAATAATGGTAGACATGACAAAGTTAAAATAACATGAGTTAATAAATAAGTTGCACATTTTTTTTCCAAACTTCATCTCCATGAAATATGATGCAAAGGATATTATTTTTGAAAACAAATTTCACAGAAGGTCTTAGAATTGTCTCTAGTTTTTTTTAGAATTTGTTAATGATTTTTTTTATTTTTTTGAATTTTTAGGTGGTTTTTTTGCAACAAAGTCAATTTTTTGATGGGGTTTTTGCAACAAAACAACTTTTGGGGGGGTGGGGAGTCAAAATCCAAGTGACTTTTGGGGAGGTTTTTGCAGTTTTCCCTCTTCTCAATGGCACACAACCACAAACCAGCAACCAGACACGTCCTTTTGTACATAGTTTTCGTGCTAGTTAGTAGGCAAAAATACGAATTTGTATAATATATTTGAGCGTATTTACTGAAATAGACAATAATTTTCTGTATTTACGAATCTATCAATTGTATTCGGTACACGGTGTGCCAAAAAATCATTTTCGGTACACGGTGTACCAGAAAAGGCATTTTCAGCACACGGTGTGTGCCGTATTCAGCACACGATGTGCCGAAAATCATCTGTATTCGGCACACAGTGTGCCGAATACGGCCAACAGTGTTGTATTTGGCACGCGGTGTGCCGAAAATTCCTTTTTCATACACGGTGTGCCGTCACGTCACGTCGTGTCACACTTTATTCCTTTCGCTTTACACTTTCTCGCTTTACCGTGGCCGCCGACCAGCCCTCATGGGAGTTTTTTGGCAGCGTTCGTTCAGCGCAGCTATAAAATGGCTCTTGCTGCGCATTGCGAAGCTGCATTCGAGCGCGAGCAGAGCAGCACGAGAGCGCGAGTAGAGCAATAGTTGAGCGCGAGCAACACTTGAAGGAGCAGTCGAGCGCGAGCAGGTGTAGTGCAGCAGCAGTCGAGCACGAGCAAGAGTAGTGCAGCAGCAGCCAGTCCGAGCAACAACATGAGGAGAGGTCTGCCTTCCGTGATAGTAAGTGCGTAGATTATGTATGTAGTTAATATTTAGATTAGAAAATATAACTAGAGTAAGTAGAGTGTTTATTCCGTTCGAATACATTGGTTAAACAGTACCCGGGGTGCTCGGGTGAACAGTCCGGTAGTCCCGGCACGTGTTTTGTGCCCAGGATCGGAACACATGCCTTCCAACTCAAATATCACAACACAGTTTAATAGAGAGCAAATAATTAAACTGGATTACCATTGTTAAACAAGCAACTGCTTCCACCATTTACAACAAAAGAGGAACAACAACACTACTATGCAGCGGAAGAAAAGCCTATACAACAAAAGAGTATGGAGCCGTATGCCCTTAGGCTCCATACCAAAAGCGCCGGAGTTCGGAGTAGAAGGTGCTACTCCTGCCCGCCACCCTGATCGGCAGGCACAAAGTAGCCGAACACTGCCACATCTTCGCCGACCTGCGAACCTGAAAGCAACTTAAGGGCAGCACCCTTAGTACGAAGGTACTAGCAAGTCTTACACAGTATGAGTATATATATTCTCGACTCCAAGGATCATGCATTTAAAGCTGTAGCAAGGATTAAGACATGTTTAAGTTCATTAAGCGGTAAGCAACCTAGACTCTAAGTGTAAGCAACTGACTTAACCAACCACCGACTCAAACCCTGCCAACCAACTGATTAAAACAGATATATAACAACAAGTGTATAAAAGCAAACCATTCCCACCAAACCACCAACCACATACCGACCAAGCCACCCCAATCCAACCATGCCACAACCCACATCGAAACTCTACGACCAAAACATGGTCGCTCGGTGGAGATAAGCGATAGCGATGCTCATGACCGAGAGCGCGGCAGTTCGAACTGGTTATACACCCTGCAGGGGATACTCCTGGACCCACACGACACAGGGACCATACGGCTTGTGCCACCCGCTAAGATGCGCACAAGTGGGTACCCGTGACAACCTTTCCCAACCAGGCCCAACCATGTGGATCAACCATAGCTCGGCGAGGCGGTATTAGAACTACTCCCCGAGCAAACTAATACCGCTAAAAGCCCGGACTCAAACCGGACTCACACCGTCTATGACGAGGCCCACATGACCACGTCTGCGAAGGTAATCAGCTCGCCTACCATTATATCAGCATGTGGTGAGTAAGGTATGTGCTAAAGCCGACTACACCGATGATCGGTGCTTAACCGGTGCAAGCGGTCTACGGTGTCCGGGTTCCCTCCCCGAACTGCCTGAGGACTCCTCGTGAGCAGATGACACCCCTAACACCGCCCACACCTCGTCTCAACTCACCACTCACCAAACCGACTCATCATCAACACAACCATAAGTGCGAACAAGTAATAAGTCCTAGGCTCGCGACAACGGTGGACGCCGTCGTCGACTTCTACCGGAAAGCCTAAGTACCACTAAGCATAGCGAACTAAAATTAGACCTCGATGACACCACTAGGCTCCTAGGAACAACACATGACACGTGACCGAAATGGGATAATGCATCAGCATAGGTTCTACCCAACTCAGTACCCGACACATGCAATGTATACATAAGCGTAGATAACATATTAAAATTTCAAGTAGACACGGTGCAATATGAACGATGCTTGCCTTGCTGCCCTGAATCAGGAAGGTGGGACGCCTCACGATCGCCCACGGCCTCCGGGATCGACGGATCGGCGTTCACTACAGAGAGCAACGCGTGCAATGTAATGAGCATGTATGAAATGCGATCATGTAAGAAAAATATGCTCCACAATACATGACAACATTATTCCAAGATCGTACTGTCCAAACCAGAATTTTCCAAGTAGTCTCAAAAAGTTTGGAGTTCCTACGAATTAACTACGAATTTTACAAGCTATCAGCTATCAGGAAAGCCTGATAAACCGTGCTCGGGGTGCCCGGGATGAACAGTACTCACGGGTACCGGGGGTGCTCGGGTGAACAGTACCGGGGGTCCTCGGGTGAACAGTACCCGAGGGTCCTCGGGGTCGACCGTGCTCGGGTGCTCGGGGTGAACAGTACAGGGTGCTCGGGTGAACAGTACACGGGGGTCGTCGGGTGAACAGTACCCGGGGGTGCTCGGGAGTGCTCGGGGTGACTGCGCTCGTGCTCGGGTGAACAGTACCCGGGGGTCGTCGGGTGAACAGTACCCGGGGTGCTCGGGAGTGTCGGGGTGAACAGTACCCGGTGAACAGTACTCGGCGCTACAGTAAAATCAGCCTCGCGCAGCTCCAGAACAGCAGCCATTAGGAAGGGGAAAAACTGGGCTAAACTAACCTGGGTGTCTCTCTAAATCAAAAGTAAAAATGACTAGAAGGGTGTACAGGGTCTAGACTTTGCTCAACCGCCTAGCAAAATGATTCCTAACTCAAATCCACATAAATCCTCATTTGTTCCCAGACTGCAGAACTTTAAGAACTTTGCAACCCTAGTTCCAGATTCAAGATCTATCCAACCAAAAATGAGCATACTTGCCATGGGAGCCTAGCAGACTCACCCAAGGTCCTTTGCTGAGGTTGGTGACCGCCAGTTGAAGGAGGAAACGACGGAAAATGGCTTGGAGAAGAGAGGAAAAACTGCTGCTTCCTTGCTTCTCCCAAAGAACACCAAACAAGTTCAGAACCAGCTCGAATTCCTTCGGGGAAACTGAAAATGAATTGGATGGACGAGTAGTCCTTGAGCTGGTGGTCTCGTGAGTACCACATACGTACCTTGATCTTGCTCCCAGAGGTAGGGATCCAAAGGGGAAAAAGGGAGCCTAAGAGAGAGAGTGAGAGAGACAACCAACTCCAACTTGCTTCCTCAAAAAGCCTTATATGGTGGAGTGGGTGAGGAGTACGTATGGGCAAGTTTGAGGGGAGAGAGAGCTGTTGCCCACTTATAGAGAGATATTTTCCACCCAAGTGGGCCCCATTTACCTAGAGGAAAGCCCAGACTTGCTTCCAGCTCCTTTATTTCTCTTAGTTTTTCCTTCTCCCACCTCATTGACTCAAAGTGAAGTGCTCCAGTGACCCAAACTGGAACATGAAGCTGAAATTGCATGTTTTAGGATTAAAACACACAATTATGGATTTCGGGACGTGACACCAAGGCTCCAAAACGGCCAGCCCCCGCTGAGCGGCGCCGGTGAACAAATTCGGTGGACGACTGGAGCAGACGAGCAGTCCTGTACAGCTGCACTGGAGTCTCAAGCGTGGTGCCTGGAGGAGCCGAGGAGGAAAAAAGTGCTGTCATGGGTGGATGGGCCAATAGCCAACGTGTGGCCCAAGTGCTAGTGTGGTACCCAAAGCGGCAAAGCCCAACCCAGAACCACTGGTCCACTGCCCACGTTCCCTAACTTCCAATCGCACAAGGCACAGGCGCACAGCACAATCGGGCAATCGGCAAATCTCTAAATCCCTAAATCGTCGAGCAGGACAGCGGCTCGGCGAGCAGCGGAGCAGGGCGAGCCGGGCGCGCGGTGAGCGAGCAGCCGAGCAGGGTCGCGGCGAGCAACGGTGAAGGGGCGCGTTGCGTGCGCAGGGCCGGCGCGGGCGCGGTCACGGGTGCGCAGCAAGCCAGCTAGCAGGGTCACGACGCGCGCGCGACCGCGACGAGCTAGCGACTCAACGAGCAGCGGAGCAGGGCGGGCCGGGCGCGCGGTGAGCGGCAGAGCAGGGCGGGCGGCCTGGCGCGGTGAGCAGCGGAGCAGGGCGGGGCGACGGGCGTGGGTGCGCGGTGAGCACTGAGTAGCGTCTGCAGCGACTCGCCTGTATTAAGTGAGCTGCTCAAACTGAGAAGGTATAAAAATGAGAAATGTATGTTTATATGAATTGAATAGCCAAGAAAATGAGAAATTTATGTTTATGTGAATTGAATAGCCAAGAAAATGAGAAATGTATGCTTCTTTGAATTGAGTAGCTAAGAAATTTCATCTTCTCTGAATTAATCTGCAAAGAACAGAATTACAAATGTATTCATGCATAGTTCACAATCTTTAGACTCTGTAACTATAACACATATTTTAGTGTGTGATTTATGGTATATTTGTGATAAAATTGTAGATTTGCAACATGTCCAAAAGAACATTGCTCACATATTATTCAAGTTCAAGCAGTGCCAACACTAGTAATACTGATGAGGGCACAAGTCAACCAAAGAAGTCTAAAGTGGAGTTTCGTTTCTCGGATATAGTTGGTGATCTAGGAAATCGCAAACCAATTGATCACTATGCATTTGAAATTAGAGATCAAGTAAAGAGGACATATGCTTTGAGTGGTCCAACTCAACCGGTTAATCATACATTTTCTCGTAGATGGCAAAGTGGTGAATGGAGATCCTTTCAAAAAATCTGGTTTGAGAAGTATGATTGGCTAGAGTATAGTGTTTCAAAGGATGCAATCTTTTGCTTATATTGTTATCTTTTCTTTAAGCCAGGAAAGTCTGAAAAATTTGTGAGTGATGTATTTGCAAAGTCTGGTTATGTCAACTGGAAGAAGGCTTTGCGTACTTTTGAGAGACACGGTAATTGCAAAACTCATAACAATGCAAGGCTGAAGTGTGACGACTTTATGAACCAAAGAACAAGTGTTACTCACAAATTTATTAATACCAGCAAGGAAGATAAAATTCGTTACAAGATTCGCTTGACTTCTTCTTTAGATGTTGCAAGATATCTCACTGAGCAAGGTGATGCTTTCCGTGGACATGATGAGTCTAATACTTCTATCAATAAGGGTAAATTTAGAGAGATGGTTGACTGGTTAAAAAACAAGAAGAAGAAGGTTAAGGATGAATATGAGAAATGTTCTACACGGTGCAAAGCTTGTGCACGACTAGTCACGGCAGTGATTATGGATGAGATTGGAGATATGAACTTCTATGTGCTTATTGATGAGTCTCGAGATGTATCAATAAAGGAGCAAATGACTGTGATTTTGAGGTTAGTAGTCCGTACTTTACTTTGCATTTTTATTGCTTTTGTATAATTTCAGATTTTATGTACTACTAAGTATACTAACATAGAATAAATTGGGTTGTGTAAGTTTGTGAATGATCAAGGAAAGGTTATGGAGAGGTTTCTTGGACTTCAACATATCAACAGATGTATAGCTGCTGCATTGAAAGAATCTTTGGTTAGTATGCTTTCCAGTCATAAGTTAACCGTCTCTAGGTTGCGAGGGCAGGGTTATGACGGAGCTTCAAATATGAGAGGTGAATTTAATAGTGTGCAAAAATTTATTCGGGATGAAAATCCTTATGCTTTCTATGTGCATTGTTGTGCCCATCAGTTGCAGTTAGTGATTGTTACCGTTGCAACTTCTAGTCCAGTCATTGCAGATTTCTTGAACTATCTTTCTTTAATAGTGAACATTGTGGGTGCATCGTGTATGAGAAAGGATGTCTTACTTGCAAAGCATCATGATGTGTTGCTAGAAAAGGTGAAGAATGGTGAGATTAGCACTGGAAGAGGACTGAACCAGAAAAGTAGCTTAGCTAGACCTGGAGATATTAGATGGGGTTCACATCTTAAAACATTGCTTTGTATTTTGCAAATGTGGGAAGCTATCTTGGAGGTGCTTGAGATTGTAAAGCAAGATTCTGTTAAACCGATGTGTAATGGTGGAGCATTTGGTTTAATTGGTAAAATGCAAAACTTTGATTTTGTATTCATCATGCTTTTGATGATAGACTTGTTAAGCATTACATATGACTTGTTGTGTGCTTTGCAAAGGAAGGATCAAGACATCGTTGAAGCAATGAGTTTAATTTGCAGGATATGAGGGACAATGGATGAGAGTCATTATTCAAAAGAGTGAAGTCCTTTTGTGACAAAAATGAGATTAAAGTGCCAAAAATGGACAAGGAAGTAAATGCTAGAGGGACGTATTCACGTAGAAGGCAAAAAGTAACAAATATGCATTTCTACCATATTGAGATTTTCATTGCTGCCATTGATGCCATTTTGTCAGAGATGAATCATCGTTTTAATGAAGTTAGTTCGGAGTTATTAGTATGCTTGGCTTCTCTTAATCCAAGGAACTTCTTCTCTAGTTTTGATGTGGATAAGCTTGTGAGACTTGCTGAGATTTATGCTGAAGATTTTACAGTAGCTGATTGTTTGTTGTTAAGGAATCAACTTCAAAGCTTCATTCTCAATATTAGGAGAAGTAAAGAATTTCTTGGATGTAGAGATCTTCCAAAGGTTGCTGAAAAAATGATTGAGACCGGAAAGAACATATCTTTTCCATTGGTTTATCGGCTCATTGAGCTAATATTGATACTTCCAGTGGCAACGGCATCAATTGAGAGAGTCTTTTCAGCTATGACTCTTATAAAAACAGATTTACGCAACAAAATGGGGGATGAATGACTTAATGACTTGATGATATGCTACACCGAGAAGGAGATATTTAGAAGCATTAGCAATGAAAAAATCATACAGGAGTTCGAAGACATGAATTGCCAAAAAATAATTTAGTGGTATGCTTCATTCTCTATCTCTCTTCTAATTTGAAAGAATGCCATATTTGAAAGTCGTTATTTGTAACTAATTTATCTTTTTTTAACATATTGCTTCTCATGAAGATTAATAGGCTATCGTCACGTACGCACGTGCTATCCATTGATTTGGTACGAACATATTGCCTATTCGTCTTTTATTCCTTCTTCTTTAATGTATTTTACACTTCATCTTTTATCTTTGCGTATGAAATTGCCTTGAAGAATGAAACTTGCTAAGGCTAAGAATGCTATATTTGAGGGAATTAGTGAAGAAATTTTCTCTAGAGTTAGAAACAAAGAATTCGCTCATGACATTTGGGTCGCTCTTTGTGAAATTCATGAAGGGTCTAGGAGAATTCGTGAGGAAAGATATCATGTGCTTATGAATGCTCTAAATCAATTCAAGATGTTTCCAAATGAATTATGCAATAACATGTATACTCGTATGAACATGCTTGTGGAAGAAATCAATTCTCTTGAACTCACCCAATTGTCCGATGGAGACATTATTCGTAGGATCTTGATGGTGCTTCCCAAGCTACAATACAATATTGTCATCTCTCTTTTTCATGAAAGGGACATCAATGACATGACCATCACCGATGCCGTGGAAAAGATATATGCTCATGAGATATTCTTGTTTGGAGATCATGAGTCTTCATCCAAGAAAAACCTTGCTCTCAAAGTAAAGATGGTTGACAACAACAAGAAGAAGAAGATGAAGCTTCCATCATCAAGTGAAAAGCGATGAAGATGATGATAATGATGGAGATGATGATGATGACTCCGACACTGAGCTTGCTCTTCTCATGAGAAGAACCGCAAGAATGATCTCTAAGTTTCAAAAGAAAGGCTACAACTATGATCCCAAGAAGAACAAATTTCGCTCAAAGAAATTTGACAAGTTCGGTGGCGGAGACAAGAAGAAGTGCTACAATTGTGATAACCTTGGTCACATATCATATGATTGCCCTCATCCCGACAAGAGAAACAAGAACAAGTCCAAGAAGCTTGATGCAAGTGAGGATGAGAACAAGTACAATAAGAAGGATCAAGACAAGAAGAAGAAGAAGATCTTCAACAAGAAAGGTGAAGGACGTAAGGCCTACAATTTTGGTGAATAGGTCTCCGTTGAAAGCTCAAGTGATGATTCAAGTGATTATGATGACAACAACTTCGCGGGTCTCGCCATCGTCAATGATGATCCACCTCTACCTCCACCACCTATGTGCCTCATGGCAAAAGGTAACAACAAGGTGAGTAGTGAGGAAGATGATAGTAGTGATGATGATGGTCTTTCTCCTAATGATCTATCTAAGCTAATGAATGACTATGCTACTATTATCAAAAGGCAAAAGGCTAAAATTAAGTCGCTTGAAAATGCTAATTCCATGCTTAGTTCCAGTCATGATGAGTTGCTTGACTAGCATAACTGGCGTTCTTTCGCTAATGTACGTCGTCAGTTTCCGCCGTTATCTTGAGATGATCAATAATACAAGAGTTAATATTGTGCATGTTCAAACATACCTAAGTGTTAAGACTGTCCGTCGCCTTAGAGACTATATGTTTTCTTTCTCATGCATTTTGTAATATACAGTTAAATTAGCAAATAATTTTTAATTTTGATGAAACTTACTAATTACATGAAATAACAACACATCGGTACACAAAATAAAGTGCCAACTCACCGAGATAAAATGACAGTTAAATTAACATCTCATTTCAAATTTAGTTGAAAGTTGTCAATTATATGAAATAACAAAATACGGGAATCAGATGACAGAAGCGAAACGATGCCGGTCACGACCATATTTGCCACACGCAAAAAAAAAATCAAGTATTTCGACACACCGTGTGCCGAATACATATGATGCATCTATCGTCATTGATGCATAAATAAATATACCAATTAGTAGTGATTGAATTCCTTCTATTATTCGGCACACGGTGTGCCGAATACACACTTCCCTATATTCGGCATACGGTGTGCCGAATACATATGATTTTCGGCACACCGTGTGCTAAATACACTGTATTCGACACTGTGTGTACTGAATACAGATACTAAATTCGTAAATAAAAAAATATTATCTATTTCAATAAATACGCTTAAATATATTGTACAAATTCATATTTTTTTCTAGTCAGTACACATATCTCGAGCCGGAACCCTGCCTGGTCCAGAATCTCCGAACAGCCGTGCCCGTCAGCTCGAGCGCTGCACGCCACGAAACTGCAAAGATTCCGGGCTCTCCGCAGCCACTGGAGCCCCAAGATTCGATTCCCTACGTGCAGCCACGGCCACTCGTGCAACGATGAATATACCAGGTGAATCCCCTCACGATTTCACCAGCCACTGCGAACTGTGAGCGCTCCAGAATCCTCGCGGATGCAAGGGGCCATCATCCGCGCGGCGGTGGCGCGCTGCCAAAAGAACCACCGCGCAACCACGTACGGCCGCCCTGCGGTACCACGCGTGCGCGTGCCGAGAAGCCTCTGCGTCGGCGGCGTGGGTAAATGGCTCATCGCGGCCGCCACGGGCGACCGAGTGCGGGCCGCGGACGTGCGCCCGGGTGGCGAAGGGAGGCAGCACGCGCCGCGCCCGGACGCCGTTGCGGAGACGCCGCCGCCGTCCCGCGGCACGAAGAGAGGGAGCGTGGCCGGCGCCGTCGCGCTCATCGTCGGGACCAGCATCGGGTCCGGAATCCTCGCCGTGCCGCAGCGCACTGCGCCCGCGGTGAGTTCCATCCCCTAGCTTGCCCTCGCGAGATCAACTTCAGCCGTGGCATGATCAGCAAAAGGTCCAAAATATAAGTTGGGTGGGTGCGGCACGCGTTGTCAAAGCAGAAAACCGCTGGAATTAATCGCTATCCGCTCCCGTACCTCCACCTACAACGGAACGAATTCACTGAAAGATGCGGTCATCTGGGCTTCCTCCAATAATCGACGATGCTATCGGTATCAGAAACTAATAGTAATTCACGACGGCCAAGCCACCCCTTCTCTCTGTCCCAACAATGAATATATTATCTTAGTATAGCAAAAAGGCCACCTTCTCCGTTCTTAAATTCTAGAAATTATCGTGTTAATCGGTGAAAAAATAGTAGCATCTGGACAGTTAGTTATGATAGTATAGATTATAACGGTTGAGATTGATTTGATATAGATGGCAATTGTATTTAGATGCAACTCTAATTTAAGATGTCCATATCAAATACGGTAAGGTTCAATATAGCTATTAATAAGAGAAAACCATCCAATTCAAACTATCTTCAATATGCGGCCAGGCAAACAGCACGCGCACACAAGCAGAGAAGCACAACCTTACTCCCGACGGTAGTAGGGATCAGGATTCCAGCATCGGTGACTAAACCAAGTAAATCGAGGTGAGAAAAGAATGCCTAGACTATAGCGAATATAGTCCTCGTAAAGTATATATATAATTTTGGTGATTAATAATACTATAGTCAACGTGTTTATTAAATATATGTCTTAGTATATCTTATGAATGTAATACATGAAGAATCCAACGAATTTGAACTCAAGAATGATTGAATTGGACGAGTTTAGAAGAAAATACACTTACCGGATGCTCCGGTGCTTAAAAATAAGAGCTCACTTGATGGTCCGGTACTTACTGAGGTGTTTGAGATACCAAATTGAAATATGTCTTGATTTACGTAAGATGAGTTATTGATAATGTTGGATTTGAGATGATTTTGGTTGGCATGAGCTTGTTTGTGTGTGTTCTTATTTATGGCTAACCAAAGTTTGAATTAGAGTAGACTGTTTTAGAGTCCAGAAAAAATAACTCATCGGAACATCCGGTGTGTGAGTTCTTGACCACACCGGATAGTCCGATAGTATGATGAAGTGAGCATTTGAACATTTTCAGTGCTGAAGAAGAAATATGAGCAAACACCGGATAGTCCGGCGTTTCAGTGTGAGCACTGGATAATATTGTCAGATCTTTTGTTACAGAGAAGTTGCAAAAGGGTGGTTCGGTGGATTTGCACACACCGGATTATCCGGTGATGGACATGAGATCACCGGAAGCTTTCACCAGATATTTTCCTGAAGAGAGCAAAAATTTTCTAGAACAAATAGTGCTACACTCACCGGATGGTCTGGTGTTCAAAAGCAAAACATGTTGGATCATCCGATGTTCACATTTTTAGTACAATGTATTTTTAATTGAGGATTTATGATTTTGGTTTTCAACTAGATTGGTTTGTAGTTGGAAAAATATGTTTGTTTGTCTCATGGTGTGCATATGATAGATGCAACTTGGTGGTCGACTACAGGATGATCGGGGTCAAGCGAGAGGATTGGTGCCGGATGATCAAGGAGGTCGGGCAGAATCAAGGGTGATCCTAGCTGTACACATGGAGATCAAGTAAAGCATAAAACAAGGGATGAAGAATGTGTGTTGATAAAGTCAAACGAATGGAATATCGGTGGGAGTGACAAGGCGGCCCGATAGATTATGAGTGGGAGAGACTTGTCGGCGATCAAGATCGTAACAAGGAGGATACGCGTCATCATTGGAGCGCTCGCTTCAGGTGAAAGCAAGTGACAACTAGTCACGCTTTGAGAAGTGTACTAGGGTTTCGCAGTTTGATCTCAAAATCGTGAGAGAATTAGAGGAGTACGTGGTACCATCGCGAAGCTTACGTCGAAGCGAATCTAAATCAGGAAGGCGTCGCAACCGTTCGATGAATGAAGAAAAAATGGACTAAAATATCCTCGGTGGTAGGTACGAGTGTACTATAAGAGAGGGGTATTTAGAAAAAAAACTAGAAACTTAGGGTCAAGTTTCCTAGTCTATAAATAGATGGGTATGTGTCGGTGAATCAGGAACCAGGGGTCCCTGAATCCCGAGACCAGGCCAGCAATCTGCCACGTGGCGCCATCCCGAGGGGTCACCTCCGCGAGGTAAAAAAGACTAAGTTCCGGGAGAGAACGCTCGCGGCCACATTCAGTGATCCCCGAGAACCCAGGTTCCCTGATGATCTGTGAAGACCAAGTACAGGGAGGGGTGTGCCCGTGCCTGCGAGCAGTAGCCCCCCAGGCACCCGAGTACCCCGAGGGCCCATTGAAGGAAGTTCCGGGAGAGAGTGCTCGGGGCTGCGTGCAGTGGCCCCCGAGCACTCAGTTCCCCGAGGATTCGTACAAGCATGCCCGGGAGAGAGTGCTCGGGGAGGTGAACAGTAGCCCCCGAGCACTCGGTTCCCCGAGGACCGAGGAAGGGCATTCTCGGGAGAGAGTGCTCGGGGAGGTGAACAGTGACCCCTCGAGCACTCGGTTCCCCGACGACCCAGGAAGCCCCCTGACAGTGGCCCCCAAAGGTGTCAGCCAGTCAAAGGCCCGAGCCTGCATTTAAGAGCGCGCGTGGCCTGTCACCTCCAACTGCTCCCGCCACGCTTGGTGTCAGTTCCTGCCATATTCTGGCAGAAGGGCGTGGGGACATTAAATGCACGGGTCCCATCCCGCGCCATCCGGCACGTATCGGAATAACGTCGCAAGGGCCGAGGCATTCCGTCTGCCGCGCTGCTGTGGTAGGAGAACAAGACAGGGCTGGCACGCCAGGTCGCTCTGCGGCTGCCTGGTGGGCCCTCTCCACGACGCTCGTTGCCAGTGCCATTATGGCGATAGATGACCGGGCGCGGGGGCGCGTTTTCAACCCCCAGTCACTTCGCACAGAGGCTATGATGATGCACTTTCCATTTATGGTGCCTTGGAACTCGTGCCCTCTCGTTCGGGGCACGCTACTGCTGGCGGGTATTTAAAGCAGCCGGCAGCACGGACAAAGACAAGTTGGAAAATCTCTTGAAAGGTGAAAAAAGTGGAAGTAGAGGCGAGACAAAAGAGAAGATCGAGAAGTCCAAGAGCACCCAAAGATAACATATACACACAGACCGAAGAACAAGGAGCCCCTGACTCTAGGATTGGCAGACATTCTTGTAACCAGCAACATCCTTGAGGGAAATTCTCAGGGCATTTATAGTATCCATACAGGAGTAGGGTGTTACGCCTCCGTGCGGCCCGAACCTGTCTAAACCCCCAGTGCATTTACTTCATTCCGCACTAGATCATTCCACCCCGCCAGCCATCGTATTCATATCCATTTATTTCTCCGGCAAACATATTCAGGATCATCCCCCCGGTCGAATCTCTAAAAAGGATCCCTCAGGATCCCTGCGACAGGAGTTAACCCTCCGACAGTATGGCTATGAGAGAGTTTGAACCAGTCACTGGAGCCCCTTGTGCCACCCATTTAAGAGCCTTATGCTAGGGTTTTAAAGAAGAGGAAGATGAATGCTTAGCCTATGTAATATGTGAGAGTTTTTGAGAGAAAAATCCTTATAATCCGTCTAAAATAGGGCTAACCTCTTTGAGTAATGAAGTTTATATTTTTGCATATGCTTGAATTCTCCTCCTTCCAGTCTGTCTCTATTAGTTCCTTTGCAAGTTTGTAAGTTTTTCTTTTTTGGTTATGATTTTCTTGTTGATTTTTGTTTTTGCTTTTGAGCTGCGATTTTTCAACCTTAGGAAGCTGTTTTCTTGTTGCTATATTTGTTCATATTCTCATATATTTGAGAGAATCTTGAATCCCCTTGCCTCTAGACCATCAACTTAGAGAGTTGCTTCTTTCGATGATTGTTCTTTTCCTTTATTATTTATTCAAGTTTCAAGCTTTTATTTATAAAGACACATGGAATGGTCTGAACATAGCATATGGTACGTATTCCATCCGTGGAATCATGTTTTTTTAACTTTCTTTCTCTCTTTGTCTCTCTAAAGTTTATGCTTTCGTTTATACATTTTTTAGGGGTGTTGGGTGAACAAGAAGTAGATCATTTATTTCGCAAGAAATTTTTAAAGCGCCTATTCACCCCCCTTTAGTCGCCGTTCTTGGTCCTACAGTGTTTGACTCAGAGAAAAAAGTGAAGACCTCACTGGATGGTTCAATGCTTAGTAAGTGTGCACCAGAGCATTTTATCTCTGAAGAATATTCTGCAGTTCAACACACCGAATGATCCGGTGTTAAGGAGAAGTGCACACTAGAGTATTTTCTAGGAGAAAATTTTTCAGTACAAAAGAGCTTTGAATTCACCGGATGGTCCGGCGATGAAGAGAATAATACATCGGAGGCTTGATCAGATGATTTTTCAAAAGGCTTTCAGAGGTATGAGAAGTTGTACACATCAGATGATTCGGTGATCATAGGGGTTATACACACCGAACAATTGAACAGTGACAAGTGGCTCGGTCAGACTCAAGTTTACTCACCGGATGGTCCAATAATGGCGTTGAAGGTTACATCAGCTTGTTTGTACTGCTATACACACTGCACAGTCCGCTGTTGGTACTGCTATTGACACCAGATCATCTGATGTTCATAGTCTATTAGAGCAATAGCTAGTTCGCGGGGTTGAGGTTATAAATACCCCTAACTCTGTCATTTGAGTGAGCTGGAGTCCAGAAAAGCTCATATACACTTGAGAAGACATCTAAGCCACCAAAATGCTAAAAGCGATCATCAAAGGTAATTAAGCCTAGGTGTTGTTGCCTAGAGAGGGGATCAAGAAGTGAACCTAGCTTGTACCAAGAGGTATGTCTACGCATTGGAGTCTTGATGACTCGTCAGCACCTTGGGCCATGATGGCTCAAATTTGTTGACCCTCCAACTTAGTGTGGAGTGACGTCAAGATTCTTGTACGGGGACATAGAGATACTTGACTTGGTGGCTCAAGCTCGTGCCGAGTTTGCTCTCTCTACCATATTTGTATTTTCACATTTAATTTTTGCAATCTATCCTTGCTTGTTTACCTTCATACAGTAGTTTGTTAGTATTGGCTATAAGTTGCAAACCTTTGAATGGTAGAGTAGACAAACTAGATAAATTTAGACCATTTTTAGATAGAAATTAATATATGTTTATCTTATGAAGTTTTTAGAGCCGGTTAGCTTTAAGTATCATAATTCATCCTTTTCTTAGGACTTCACTGATATTTTCATCGACCCATCGAGAATCCTTTTTTAGGGTTCGATGGCCTAGATGTTGATGGAAAAAAGCTAGCGGTGGTGGACGGTGGTGGAGTAGAGCAAGAAGCTCGGACGTGTGGCTCACCGACAACCACGTGGAGCGCAAGGTAGTTGTGGAAGGGTAGTGATGTCTCGGCAAGGTCTTAGCGTGGCAACGAGGACAACAACAAGCTGGCTTATCGAATCTAGTGGGCAGTGTAAGCCCCAACAGAACAGGCACACGTCATCAGCTACCATATGTTTAGGTAGATTAATTTCAATGGAAGGGCAAGCACCAACAAACCGGATGCTAATGTCTTCACCGCCATTTTCTTATTTTATACTTTATAAAATATTATGATTTATTTGATGCAATACAATCTATTTGTACTAATTTGCTAAAAAAAATTAAATGAGTCTAGCTACGCTATTTGCGTAGGTTGCTAGTTGCCACAATAATTGTGTTAGTAGTACAAGTCGATTATGAACTACTATAATGTACTTGCGTGGGGGAAATTTCAGATTTTGCCATCGATGAAAGTGATGCCCTTAAGTCTGACATCGACAGAACATCCATCTAGATTTTTCCACCGATTCCTGGCCTTCTATCCATCTTTTGACACTTTCGATTGTTTGGATAAGTGCACCAATATTTTATAATCTATCCCGATGCCCAAACTTTCTACCCTGACCATTTTGCCCCTCGCCTAAAGGATAAGTGTTAGGGATGCATCGGGGTTGTATTAGCCTGGTCATCTTCTCCAAAGCACTGGTGTCGGAGGGTGAACTCCTATCGCAGGGATCCGGAGGGATCCCTTTTTGAGATTCGGTCGGGGGGATGATTCTGAATATGTTTGCGGGAGAAATAAATGGGTGTAAATGCGATGACAGGTGGGATGGAAGGATCGAATGCAGAATGCAGTAAATGCACTGGAGGGATATTTAGACAGGTTCGAGCCACACTGAGCGTAATACCCTACTCCTGTGTGGATGCTATAAATGCCCTGAGAATGCTGCTGGTTACAAGAATGTTTGTCTATCCTAGAGCTTCGGGCTCCTTATTTTTCGGTGGTCTCAGCTTTTGTGCTTGTACTGAGAGTTCTTTGAGTTTTTGAGAATGCGTATCCTAGGCTTTTTGCCTCTGAGAGTCTTCTGATTTGTCTGTACCCACCGGTTCTCTTAAATACCCGCCGACGGTAGCGTGCCCCAAAAGGGAGGGCACGAGTTCCAAGGCGCCATAAATGGAAAAGCGGTCATCATGGGCTGCTGCGCGAAGCGACGGGGGGTTGAAAACGCGCCCCCTCCCCCGCCCGGTCTCGGTCGTCATGATGGCGCTGGCAACGGGCGTCGTGGAGAGGGCCCACCGGGCAGCCGCAGAGCATCCCAGCGTGCCCGCCCAGTCTTGTTCGCCTGACACAGCATGGCGGCAGACGGGGTGCCTTGGGCCTTGCGATGCTATCCCGAGGCGCGCCGGATGACGCGGGATGGGACCCGTGCATTAAATGTCCCCACGCCCTTCTGCCAGAATGTGGCAGGGATTGACACCGAGCGTGGCAGGAGCAGTTGGAGGTGACAGGCCACGCGCCCCGTTAAATGCGGCATCGGGCCTTTCTCTGGCTGATACCTTATCACTGGACCCCTGTGGGGGCCGCCGACGGAGGACTTCTTGGGCTGTCAGGGAACCGAGTGCTCAGGGGTCACTGTTCATATCCCCGAGCACTCTCTCCCGGAAACGCCCTCTCTTGGTCCTCGGGGAACCGAGTGCTCGGGGGCTACTGTTCACGGCCCCGAGCACTCACTCCAGGAATTGACTGTTCGGATCCTCGGGGAACCGAGTGCTCGGGGGCCGCTGTTTGCAGCCCCGAGCACTCTCTCCCGGAACTACCTTCCTTGGGTCCACGGGGTACTCGGGTGCTCGGGGGCCACTGTTCGCGGCCCCGAGCACACCCTTCCCGTTACTCGGTTTTTCTGGTCGTCGGGGGACTTGAGTGCTCGGAGGCCACTGTTCATGACCCCGAGCACTCTCTTCCCGGTCACTTGGTCTTCGAGATCATCGGGGAACTCGGGTACTCGGGGACCACTGTTCATGGCGCCCTCTCCCGGGACTTAGTCTTTTCGTACCTCGCGGAGATGATCCCCGCGGAAGGACGTCATGTGGCGGATTGCTGACCTGACCTCGGAATTCGGGGATCCCTGGTTCCTGATTCACCGACAACTGGTCACTCTCGTACCTTTCTGCTCAGCGCTCCACCACACCCCTACCACTACTTGCCTGTCGCCATGTTTGGGAGCACGTCGAGGAGCATGAAGTCACAGTCAAAGCCATATGAGGAGGAGCAAGTCGAGGTAAGGAGGCCGAATTATCCAATTTTAGTATTGCTTGGCATCCAATTGGAAGATTTGGGAATTTTTGAAGCTAGGGCTCACTGCTCCTGTAATAGGAATTTTCATTTTTTTTTCAAATGCCAACATGTTTTTTCTTCATGTGAGAGAAGGAGTATGTACAGTACCTCCAGCTAAATGGTTTCCTCATAGTTGACTCCACTAGCATAGTAAATGCTATTCTAGATCTGGTTGAACCTCATGCTAACCTGAAGGAGATTGCTCCTGTTGAATTGAAGCATGAGGTTCAGTCCTTGAAGGAGTACGTTGTGCACAAGGAAGTGATGGCAGGCAATATGCAAATATTGATCATCTTAGGGAAGATAATGGTCATTTTGTGTACTGTGAATGCCATTCTTCTCCGTTTGCTTCTTTTTGTTTAACTTGTCAAGTGAAATGATGTAGCATTAGCTGGCTAATGTGCAATATTATGAGCTATCTGATGTATTGTACACTAACTGCAATGGAATGGGATTTCTCCTAGAAAGAAAGGAAGCAGGAGTACACACCAATAAAATTAACCTGAGCTTGTAGGTGCATAAACATTGGTTGCAACTAAGGTGCCCTCAATAGCTGAGCTAGATTGTGCCACAACATTTGTCACACTAGAAATCAACTATATGTACCCTTTCTTATCACACACTTCCACATACAGAAACAACCACATCAAATGATCCATATCCTGGAAGTGCAAAAGAATTTCCAAGTTGTGTGCAATATGAACTTGTTCACCACTGTCCTGTCCTTATCCAGTACATAAACCTTTGGTTCCTAACATGAACCCCAAATAATCTTGCTGGATAGATCAACAAAAAGTTTTCCAAAGTGTACCCATGAGAATATATCCACCATTCAATAACCTTCTTCTCTATTGTCACAACTGATCTATCATCCAGTTTTGCCATAAACTTATCAATGGTAACACAAATTCTAAACGCTCGGTCAGGGTCAAGGCTAACCACAATACATAAATAACAAAAAAATGGAGTTAGGGCACGAACTAACTCCATCAGCACGGACAAAATACCTCAAATGAAATACATGCGCAGTTCAAGAACTTACCACGGATTTATATCATCGAGGTTCATCCTTGCTACTTCAAATCAAATAGGGCCCAACCGCACATCTACGGTTTGACAAATCTGAAATAGAGGGAAGCATTTTAGAACGAAAAACAATCTTGGATCGATGGGGGAAACGAGTTACAAGGTGCTCATACCTTTTAATCAAGGCCATTGCTGTCGTCGTTACCGGATCTGGAGGAGAAGACGCTGCAGCCGCACTTATCTAGGTTGGGAATGGGAGCTAGGAGTCGTGTGAGCTAGGTTGAGAACCAGATATGACTTTGACTCACCTGTATCGATATACGATGGGCAAAATTGTCCTTCTGTCATAGCTTCAGACATGGTAAAGAAAAAAATACTAAACAATCGAAAGTGTCAAAAGGTGCATATAATACCAGGAATCGAAGGCAAAATCGGGATGGATGCTTTATCGATGTCAAACTCAAGGGCATCACTTTCATCCGTGGCAAAATCTGAAATTTTCCCCTACGCGGAATAAGCAACTCGATTTCTCTATCCGAGTTATGAGCATCCAATGGGTGGTGATTGTTCGTTTTTAGTTGGCACGATCAGCCTTTACGTTTAATTGTTCCACTTTCAGCTCTCAGCCTTGATCTGCAAATATTTTTCCCTTTGTTTTTTTTTTGAGACATAATCTGCAAATATTTCCAGAAGGGAAGAAACATCACCCCATCCGTCGCATATTTCATCATGAACCGGAACTAACTTCTCACAACTAGCAGGGTTTCATTCCGAGCGCGGCGTGCATGATCACATGCTGGGCTTTTCTGGTGGCCGAAGCGCTGCTTCTGGTCGAGATCAACGTCCGCTTGCGGCGGAGGAGGAACAAGGACAATGGCGGCGGCGATCTTAACTGCCGCGGCGGGGATCTCGAGGTCATCTCCATGAAGAGCATGGCGCAGGAGACGCTGGGCGAGTGGGGCGGGAACGTGGCCACCGCCACCTACCTGTTCCTGTCCTACACTTCCATGGTCGCCTACACGTCCAAGTCCGGCGAGGTGCTGTCACGCCTGATCGTTGGCGTTCCCGAGCCCGTCTCCGGCGGCGCCTTCACCACCGCGCTCGCGCTGCTCGTCGCCGGCGGCGGCACGGGCATCACCGACCGAGTGAACCAGCTGCTCACTTTCGTCATGATAGGTACTGTCTGCTCACGTCCGTCCGGAAGTGCATTCGCTGATCGATCGATGAGCTGCCATTGCTGAGACGAACTTTACACTAAAGATCAAACTGATGCATGCATCGATGCGTTTCCTAGATCTGCATTAGTAACACGCATCTGGAACGAATTAGGCCCCGCTGTTTATTCCGATGTCTTAACATTTCCAGACACGTAAACATGTCATTAATGTACACAACGAAACCGTCCCAACAGAGGGCGTCCCGTGTGCAATGTGGTGCACTGGCAGCACTGTACCAATACTGTGCTGAAGTAAAGGCATGCAGACTAGCATATGCATGCAACTTGCCATGTTCGTGTTTGAGTATTAACCATGCTGTAATCGACCGACAACGTGATCCGACCTGTCTCTGACAACAGGTTTACTGCTGACGATTGAGGTCTCGGCGGTGGCGTTCGGCGGTGGCCTGAGCTTGCCAGCGAACGCCAACTGGGAGCAGGTCCCCGCGACGCTGCCTGTGATCATCTTCACGCTCGTCTTCCATGACATCGCACCAGGTACGTACTCCAGTCCAGTAAATCACCACACAGTATTGAGTCCTGTTCACACGCGATTGTTGTGTGCGTGTGAACAGTCCCAATCATTCAGGATGAGTGTTTGGGGATGGGAACGCTGTCCGTGGGGCATGGCGGGGTGACCCGTCTAGGTTTTTTCTATCGTCATCGCTACAACCATTGCTTCATCGTCAGAACATCTTCCACATCTCTCCCCTTCCATTCCACTCCATTCCCTACTCCCACAACAACCCCAACTGCCTCCGCACCTCTTCGATCGCCCCACACCTCCTCCGGTTGCCGTAGCCCACCTCCCCAGGTTCCCGCCCCCTCCCATCACACCCTTCTTCATCTTCGATCACCTCTCCACCATCCGGTCTGCAGGCTAACATGGGACATAGTTAGTCTTCGTTGTCACCGTCATCTCTCATCGCCGCCGTGGGCAACCTATAGGATCATTATGTGCAAAATATGAAATCAAAGAAGGATGAATGATTGTGAAAAACAAATTCAAATTTTGATTGATCCTAATAAAATTTTTAATTTAATCTCGTAATCAGTTCAGGATAGACTACTATCATGCCACTAAAAATAATGTAAAAAAATCTAACAGTTCGATTGTCCTAAAATTTTAACAGTAAAAAATAAACAATATAAGAAACAATTCCAATAAGAATAAGTCAATCTAATATCTAATCAAGAGTTATGAACTTCGCAAGTATGCTGTGATAGATAATGTCAGAAATAGATTAAACCCTAAAATAATGATTATGAAAATTACAAAAAATTAATCAAACAAAATTTCCAGAACCTCTCCTGGATGCTCAAGAATGATTTTGGACGGATCGAACGAAAACAAATCGCATTGATCCGAAGATCCATAAAAAATGAACAACGAACGACAAAATGAAAAGCATGAAGAAAGAACAAAATTACCAACTCGTCAACTTATAAAATTTGACCTTCATTGCATGGGTGTGTTCACAAGATAAATCTTAAAGTATTTCTAAGATTAAATTTTATAAAACTACAACTATTTGCACATAACTATCACAAAACTACAACTTCTGAAACGTTTCACAAAACTATAAGTATTCATATCTCTAATAATACAAAACTATATTTTTATGTTTCATAAAACTGCAACCATTTGACACCGAATAATTGTAGTTTTGCGCAAAAACTACAACTACGACCCTACGACCGATGCGCCTCATCCGCCCCACACGCTCGCGCCTCGGACCGCATGCCCAACTCCGGGCGTGGGCCGCACCTCCGAACACCTAGGCCGCCTGCCCCTCCGCGCCCATGCCATAGCTACTGGGCCAACAGAGCCAACCACACGCCAGCACAGTACCACCTTACAGTACTGCCTTTTTTTTAATCCTTCTCTTTTTATTCCGTAGCACACATGCACGCATGCCGCATGAAATAAAAAAACCTTTCATACCAAACGTCACAGCGTGTACATCTTAGGGTACAATTCATCTTTACTTCATGATTCTCTGGCTCGACCGTCCTACGTGATATTTTAATTGTCTTGATATCAATTTTTCTCTGAATCTAATCTCGATTCCGTCACCGATCATATATGTTATATGGACACATATGCATATGAATAAAATCAACAACTAATTTCAAGCACAAATTTTTATAAACTTAACTCATATCAATCTACATAACACCATCGTCGCAAAAGTATATTGTCAAATCCACAAATATCATTATACTACCACGAGTATATCTAAGCAACATATTAAATACAGATACACATCAACAGATATAATAATACTGAATCACTTTACGTTTTTACCAATTTCACAATAAAATTAATTTTTCAGCTCACATGCTCTCACACAACCAGTTGGCAGCCGGATCAACGGAGGGGTGCAACTGCATCCTCGGATCGTCGCCTCTGCCGCGGCACGCGGGTGACAGCCGTTGGGCCGGGCGCCCGTGTTGGCCTTTCGTATCTTTGCAGGGTAGCTGCCAGCCCCATTGCTGCCCTCATTGCCCTTTCGCCCGTCGCCATCTTGGGTTGGACATCCACAACCCCACGTTGCCTCCGGATCTGGGGAAGCCGGAGCAGTCATCCCCATCATCATGGGGCCCGGGCCTTTGGAGGGCAGCGCCTCATCGCCCTTGTCACCCCACGCCTCCCTCTTGCGCGGGTCGCTGGTCGTGCTGCCAGTGTCGACCCGCGATCCGGGGCACCCCTGGCTGTCACGCGGCCACCATGCCAAAGGCCCCTCCCTCGCCGCACCCTTCCCACGCGGCGCGGGACAGCACCACGTCACCGTCAGCTCCGTCGTAGTCATCTTCTTTGTCGGGCGGTTTCCCCACACCTGCGACTCAACTCGCAATTGCCGAGGAAGTGATTTCCCGATTGGACTTGGTACAGGAAAGACGGTCGCTTTTGGTCGCCGACGACCAGGCCCTTCGTGATGATCTATAGGCTAGGATCCCGTTCATGGAGGTGGCAATGGCGCCCACCGGATGCCACACCTACCGCATGTAGCAGTGCGGGATGACAGGTCGTCATCAAGCACAGTCGGCTTCTTCCATATCGCCACGAGAACACCGGTCGTTGAGGATCCGCCCTGAAGCAGGAGGGAGATAAGCTGTGCCCGCATAAGCAAACGGGACTACGTCAGAGTGCGCCCGTCTTGCTGCCAAGAACCGCGGATGCACCACCAATCCCAAGGTCCCCAACACAAACGCGGAGAAGGATTTAATCAAGGAGTTCACTGCCACTGGTGAGCAGTTTGGAGGGTTAGGGTGTAGTGTTAGTTCGTTTTTCTATACCGTGAGTAGTAGCTTTTAGTCTTGGTGTGCCGCCGCTTGGTGTTTGGACCAAGTGGGCGTGAAGGTCGCTATAATGGTGTACTCCCCTTCTTCTTAATGTAATATATGCATTGCACGTTCTCAAATAACACCACAGTATTGACTCTCTACGCGCCAGACAGTTCAGAGTTTGTTAGCACCGGAAAGGTAGTACTGAACATTGCTGATTTCGCAGTGATCTGCGCGTACCTTGGAGGGGATCTCGCGAGGATCCGGCTATCGATACTGGTCGGGAGCATCGTGCCGCTTCTGTCCTTGCTCGTGTGGGACGACATCGCTCTCGGCCTCCACACTGATCTTAATGGGTTTGACATTCTGGACATGCTAAAGACAGAGTAAGGTCACTAGACTGCTAGGAGCATGGCACCGAGCTTTGGATCATGCCACCGAGGCATGCAATTTCAGTCACATGAATAGAGCTCTTTGATCTGTAGATGGAGCTATACGGTGGTGGAGACTTTCTCGCTCCTCGCCGTCGGGACATCGATCATCGGAACTCTGCTCGGAGCTTCCCAGTTCTTCATCGAGCAGATGAACAAACTAGTCTCTTCAGCAACGCAGGGACATGTATGGTTCATCCGAACAATAAACCTACTCAAACTATTTCCGGGAAAATCTGGTAAGTGTTTTGACCAAACAAGTGGTAAGTGCAGGATAAGATCAAGGAAGGCATTGTTGTATTTCCAAAGGAAGGTGGATCCAGGCATCTTGGTTTGGGAACAATTCTGGAGAACAACAGGCTCAGCTACTTTGCTACGGCGATTGTGGTTGTCCCAACCATGCTTATTGCTGCTACTGTCCCCAACTCATTCTCCACAGCAACTGACATCGCAGTGAGTGTATATCTAACCCATGTGGCGTTCTTAAATTCCTGGGCTAAGAAATGATGCACCGTATTTCCTCATTATACGCTGTCTCGCTGCACTGATGTCGTACACAATGTTCAGGGTGGCTACTGCATGACCATCTTGTACGGTGTTCTCCCTCCATTGATGGCCTGGACTATCGTCTCCAAACTGTCTGATCCAAATGCCGAACCAGTAGAAGCAGAGCAAAGTAAAGACCACAAAGGAGAAGTGGAGTTAACTAGTGCAAAGCCTGTTCTGGTTGTGATGGGGGTGTTCTCTGTGCTTATGGTCTTTGAGCAAATTTTTCAAGACTTGGTCAGTTTCAACGCCTCTCTCGCCTCATAGACTAGAATAGAAACGAAGTCGAGTCGACAATGTTGAATTCGCATCAACCATGGGTTGATGCAAGAAGGGAAAGATTGTTAGGCCGTGTAAATACGAAATAATACATGAAGTGAACACAGTAGTTTTGTGCAGTTAAAACGTGCTGTAAATATGTTACTGTAGATCGGCTCTGTGAGAGGACTGGTTGAACTGGCATTGCAGGAAAACAATGTAACAGACCAGCCTATCTTGGAACTGCAAAATAGTACGGTAGAGAGGCAGTTCAGGCATTGAGAAGCCCTTAAGGTGTCTCGCTTGTAGAAGAGGAGAGCCCACGATGGCAACTCCTCCGCTGCCCTCTGCAGCGGCAGCGCACGGTGGCGGTGCGACCGCGCGATTCCGCAGAACAAGGTTGCGAAATCCACCGGGGCGCGCGGAGCACTTGGTGCCTTTTCTTTCTTTCTTTGAAGGTTACATTCAATCCGTATACAACCGACGCATACACATCACACACGCATATATACATGTGTGTGCATTCTTTACAAACGCTAAGAAAATATTAGAGAGCACTAAACCCTTGGTGTACGGGTGTGTAACAATAACCTGAACGCGTAAGAGTATGTACCCGTATAACCCCGAGAGAGAATGCACATAGGAATAAATCCTAGACGGAGCCACAGAGGTGAGCCTTGGTGGTGCTAAGCGGAATGGGGCGTCCGTGCCTCAGCGCATGGTTTGCAAATAGGCAGCCAGCCTGGCCCAGTTGATCCATGCTCGGCAAAAGCCTGTTGGCGACGCAAGGTCCAAGTGGCAAGCCGCCCGCCTGAGGTATTTTTTTGTGGGGAGGGGGCTCGGGCGCTTGGCAGGGATGATGGGACTTCGTTTGCCCACGGAAAATTGTTTGTATGTCACTAATTTAGCCGCGTATTAAAGATTTGTAATTTGTAATCCTAATTCATATGTCATTGACACAGTTAGCTCCATGTATCTGTGAGAGATGATATTTTATGAAAATATAGCTAAATTACTGACAACTCGACAAATTCCCCGTTTGCGCATAGGGTTGACAGTTGACCGAGAATTCGAGATCGACCCAAAGGGAAGCAGTTGGACCGGCGCGATATGAGTTTGGGCCGGCTTTGCTCGTACCGCATAGGAATTTAGGATCAAGTGTGCTGGGCTGTGGTGGCACCCGGCTACATGAGAGGCTCTTTTTGGGCTCGATCGGACTGCGTTGCGGTTCTGGGGCCCAAGAGAAAATAGTTAAGAGCAGCGACGCTCTCTAGTCTAGTATATATATATAGTATATTCTGTTTCTTGTGACCGACCGGCTTGATTGATTGTTACATTTTTCGAGAAGAAACGAGTGATCGTTACATGTTAGCAACAGCTGATGCTACAGCACTTGGCAATCAGGGATGAATAGTCTCCCCTGCCTCCTACTAACCAGCATCGGCCGTCGCGAGTTTTGGCCCGACCTGCATCAACCATCCACAAGTACGAACCAAACTGGGTATGACAATTGCCACCATGATCTTGTAATATTCTCGTTACTCTGCGCACCGCACACGACGAGCTATACTTGCTCGTATTGGTATCCGACACACCTATAATTTTATTCACGCGCTCGCGAGTGTACTTTTCCTTTGTCATCATCGCACGAACAGCTGGGCGTGATGCCTGTAGGACTTATCATCTTGTTTAATTTAGCTGTCGTTAAACGGGATTTAGAAAAGCAGGCGACATGGCGGGACCATACGTTATTTGTCTCCTCTTCTTTTCTGTCCATCGTCGATCGTCGGCGCTAACGGACGCGCGCTAGTGGCTTGTCCTAGCGCGCTAGTCCCTAGCTCGTGTCGCTGTGCCAGGGATCTTTTTGAGAGTACAATAGCAATTAAATTTTACAAACTTTAACTATTAATATATATAAAATTGCTAGAGTTTGGCACGTACCGATGATATGAGTAGATCCACTATAAAAAAAATATTTTCGTATGATTATATGTTTAACAAATTTTGTCAAAAAAAAAACTATAAAAGTAATATTAAAACATATATATTGGAGATTATATCAATGTGAAACGACAAATAAAATAGAACAAATATAATAATTGATGGTAGAAGCTTCTTTAATTTGCAGTAACTATTAAGGTCACCAACGTATCGCGAGTGTAATGTTCGTGCGTGCGTCTTCTAAATAGTCATGAAAAATACAGAGGTTAGGATACTATATTCCATTATCGAAAAATGTAACCAGGGAAATTGAAAAATCATGTCGGCTATCACATGGCCTTGCAAATGCTTCTTCCGCTGCTTTAACTGATATGATGTATGTGATGCAACTTAAACGAATCTCAAAGTTTGTTTATATTATCTCTTGTTGGCATCATCCAATTAATCATGCATTTTTCGAATACTTATTCTTTTGTTTTGTGAGGTTGCCATGTATATATGCTAGGGCACCAAACAGTTATATACGTTCGGGTGAGTGGACCTCTGTCTACTCTATGGCTCCCGGGAGCCAAAGAGAGTCTGCTTTCCATATTAACATCACCGATCACACAAACACTAATCTCCGAGTTTTTTCGACATGCGTGATATAAATATTTTTACCCCATAATCAAACAATCATGAGATATTGCAGGTTGTTAGTTTATAAATAAAACCCAGGACCATCTGCACCACCTGCTCGTATACAGATTACGATGTACGGCCTACCGACGGACGACTTGACAGAATGATACGACGCAGCAACCCCGTCGTCGATGCGTGTATTGATCTAGCTCATACTGGCCAAACCTTACCACTGTTGTGGAAGATACGATCACTGTTCTTCTCTGTTTTCTGTTCAACACCCCTGCACCAATTTTTGTAGCATGCCTTTTTATTTGTTTGTTTCGTGTATAGTGAAACAGTTGGTGCAAAGGGAGAAGCATACGTAGAACGCAGATGAGAACGTATCGTGCAGATGAGTGGTTGACGGTGGGAGGTCGCGTTTGTCAATGGCGCGCGAAGAAAAGTTGGTGCACAGCTTGAGAAAGGGGATGCTGTCGCCATTCCTCCGTAGAATGAGATGCAACCGCTTGCAATCGTGTGGACGAGGGAGTATATGTTACAATTATAAGGGCGGAGGCCGTATAATAATTTTTAATAAATCTTAAATTACTATAGAAACTGTTTATAAGAGTAGCTAGCTGGATGAAAATAATATTTCTCATTTAGTCTGTCTTTAGATGTAGTTCTGATCTGATTTTAAAATGCACTAAGTCCTTAAGTGACTTGAGTCTATCCTTTATCTTGCCTAGCATATCGAGTAAGAGACCAATAATGATATCACACACATTCTTCTTAAGTGCATAACATCGATGCTGTGTCGAACGTCCAAGTCCTTCTAATAGGACAAATATATAAAAAAAAATCAGCATCTTCTTCCATAGCATACCGGTTGGTGTCTTACTTTTCTTCTCGTTTTACCCTTCGACGGCTCCCAAAAATAATCTTGATGCTCTCGACCATTTCAAACACTAGTGCCCCGCTACAAGGTTTTGGGCAGTACCTTCCTCAGTCATATTGTCAAAATATTTCTTCATCTTGCGGTATTTATGAGTTTTGAGCAAGAATCGTCGGTGTCGCATGTACACTAAGTTTTATGAGTACGGAAGGTACACCGACATAGTTTCATCCAAACACACTACACATCATTGCTTCCCTTTAACCTGTCCTGATAGGGAAAAAAGGCGGGATAATAACTGATGATAACAAAAATTATGGCTTTCAGTATGAAGTACTCTCGTCGGAACTCATCCCACACCCAGACCCCATCATTCCATAGTTTCACCATATCTTCGATCAATGATTTTAGAAACACATCTATATTGTTGCCAGGTTATTTTGGTCCTTGGATAATAATGAACATCATGAGGTATTTTCGCTTCATACATAGCCATAGAGTAATGTTGTAGATGGCCAGGACCTCTAGTCAAGTGTTGTCTTATGGAGGTCTTGTAAACAGATCATCTTCACAAAGTCAACTATGGAAGTAGAACTCATTACGTTAGATACAACCATTGTTAAGGCAGAATGCCTATGTGAGTTGTTGATGGATTTAACTGTGATTGAGAAATCGATATCGGCTATCTTTATGAACTATGATAATCAGACAGTTATTATCAAAGTAAACCATTCTAAGGATAATGACAAATCCACAAGGCATGTAAAGACACGATTGAAGTATGATAGAAAATTGAGAAATTTCGGAGTGATAACCTTGGATTATATCCAAACAGCTAAGAACATAGCAGATACCTTTACAAAGGGACTATCACAAAATATGATAAATAATGCATCAAAAGAGATGGATTTAAGACCCATGTGAGTTATACCATAGTGATAACCCAACCTATGTGATCAGAGATCTTGTGAATTAGGATATAAGAAGAACAAACTATTGGTTTAACTGGAGGAGAGTACCTTTGTTTTTTATCCACTCGAGTGAAAATGCAATACTCTCAGAGATTTGTAAGGCAGGTTGGCTATTGCCTTAATATGTTTTGTTAGCTTTAAGCAACGAAGATGCTAACCTATAAGGTATTTTTGAAAGAACATATATATATGAGCTTGACTATTGGTTACAGTCTATGAGACTTGGGTGATCTCTAGTAAACTAATGAAGAGATCATGAAGTACGACTTATATGCTCTATTAGAAGCTAATTATTAGTTAAGTGAAATTTGTTTGTACAAAACTTACAATTCAAGACATAGTTCATTGTTCAAGTTGTGAATGGATGTAGCTTGATGTTTTAGGTGGATGTTCAACTTAACAGTTTTCACTGAAACACTAGTATATCAAACAACATTAGAAAATTGACAATTCTCTATGGGACGTTGAGATCTGATGGAAGATTATTAGAATTATAGGGGCGGAGTCTGTATAAAAATTCTCAATAAATCTCAAAGGCCATATATATACAAGGACCCCCCACGTTAGATGCTGTTTGGATACTGGGATATAGGAGGTGGGAAAGGGAAATGGAGGGGTTGGAAATCTTTTTCCACGTTTGATTTTGAGGATTGAGAAATGAAGATGGAGAAGGAATGGGATATAAGGTCCTTATTTCCCACCGTTTCTATCCCAGGGGAGGGGTGGATTATGGAGAGCTTGAGTGGGAAAAGAGTGCAAATTTACAAAATTACCCCTCATCTGGTGCAAATAGACCAATAGAGCTAGGGGTTTTTGTCTAATAAAAACTTTATTCCAATTCCAAACCGAACATGTCCAAACATGGTAATAGTACTAAAAATTCATAACCCTATCCTAAACCCACTACCTCATATCCCACCATGTATCCCTATCCCACTCAAACCCATTATCCAAACGCCACTCATTGGATGAAAAATTGAGAACATTCTTATTACATGACTCTATATAAGAGTTAGGGTTTTTCCTCTTTCTTTTTCTATTGTGTTGCTGCTGTAGTCTACTCCATCTCAATATCAACGTGTACTGGCAATCGGGAGAGCAGGTATTTGAAACCCTTACTATTGAGATCATGCATTGAGAGATGACGAATAAAGTTTTGAGAAACACTCCGCACGATTGCTTAAGTTTTTCACTACGACTTGTTTTCCTGATTGCTTGGGGACCGCCTACTGTCATCGTCAATAAATTCGACGTGTCATCAGCAAAAATGATCATGCCATCAACACGTTGTAACCAACATCTTCAGCAACCTCCATAATACATGACCTGCATGTAAAAATCATGTTCCTTGTACTTTATTTCTTACGGTTTCTAATTTCGAGTATAGTAGATCTAGGTATATATAGTGCTTTTATACATATGACTAGATTATACTTTGTTAATATGAATATGTTAATTTATCAGTTTACGCTCATAAATTATTTATGAATTAAATTAAATCTAAAATGCCATATATTCTAACAGTATATATGTCCTTGTGCCAAATATACTCTATTTACATTCCACTCCAGCCTGAAAATCTAAAACTCTCGTCGGGCTCTACTTAGTGGAGGGCATGGAAACAGGCTAAGAGATCTTGTGGATCCCGATATATGAAGTATGATAACTTTCTCTTCTTCTTCTTATTTCTTCTCATCTTCTTTCTTTCTTCTATATACGTAAAATTAGAGGAGGGCTTTAAGGGGCTCCCAATGCGCCCGTGCCTCCGATGGATCCGCCGCTGGATAGGAGAAAAGTGATTGCAGCGCATCATGACATCTAACCTAATCGGCTAATCAAAAGGAAACCCCCAACGGAGAAAACTGAGCTGCTTTTGCGTACGTGCGTGAGACGACACGTCGGCCACGCCCAACCAAACGGTCTACGTGCTCCAACAACGGGAGCACGCGTTCATTTCCAAGTATATTTCAGTAGGACTCTTCGAGTTTAGAATTCCAACAGCTAAGTTTTCACGAAAGACACAGACTCGCTAAACATGACACAGAAAGAAAAATAAAATCAGAGACTCAGAGCGTTCCGATTTCTGAAAGTTGGGTAGTACCACGAGGAACATCTGAACGTTGCAAAATAATGGAGTAGAATGCACGTAGTACCTGCCCCTATCTCCTTGTCCAAGGATATTACTAGAAGGTAACCCTGACACGAAGCAACATATACACACTTCAGTGTTGGTGATTGTTATGCACAGATCGACGAACAAAACTTATGGTTTCAGATGGCCAAAACTTTGCCAAAAGGCAAACTCAAGTTAAGAGAAATCCATTGGTCAGTTCCGATTCTCAACAGCCGTATGCATCTTGACAATACAGAGACCAAGAACAATCTCTTATACTTTTATTATAACGATAAAATTAATAAAACTTACCTTATAAAAAAATAGATTCCCAGCTCCGTCCCTCGTTGGTACCAACTGGTACGAGTAAACTGGTCGGCTGCAAAGTCTCAAGTTGCCATGATTCTGTGCATCTGACTCTGCACGTTGACCCATCGACAACGAGCAGGAGGCTGAGCAGCACGGCTGCACCCGTGAATTCTCCCTTGTTTCCTTCCCAATGTCCGCGGCACACGTGAGCTTCGCCGCGCAGACGGACGGTGGCAGCGTCGAATTCCCCGACCCGGAACGGTGTGGTGTGGAGTGGACGAAGCGACGAGCAGGATCCATGCATTGACTCGCTTCTCCTCGAAAGCAGACCACAGCAGAGCGGGGAAGGAACGGGCGTTGTATTGGTTGTGGGGGCGGGCCCCCATGGCAGTGACGGGAAGTCTCCGCGTCGTCGTGCCCAACCTCGCTCCCTCCCCTTGCCAGAAATAGCTGCTGTCGATTCGGCGGTTCTGCGGCCGCGCAAGCCAGCCTCTGCAACACGAAAATTCTACAGGGATATTTGTACGTATGACTTATTAGAATAGTTGATTTATATCGATATTTATATTAAATAAAGGACATAGAGTATATGAACAAATCAATGGATGGAGATGGATATAAATGAACGATCCAGCTGCCGAGTTACATTTTCCCATCCTCACGCGCCGCCCGCCCCACCTACGTTTGACCGGGGAAAAGCAGGCGCCTCGCCCTCGAGGACCCGTTGCTGCCCGAGGTTTAGGAGGTTTTTGGCACATCGACCGTCTGCACCTGGACGGCACGGGGCTGTTTTGACTCGAACCTTTTCTTGTCTGCACTGCGAAGCACCAGGTGGACCGAGTCCCTGTGGACCACAGCATGCAGTTTCCCGTTTGTTCTGTCATTCCTGAATGCTGCCATGAAATGGAGCTAACCTGCACCATAGTAGCCACACGTAGACTCCCATAAGCCATAGCGACAGCTGAATACCTGATGCACATGAGCCGTACGCGACAGGTAGACATGCGTCGTACAGGTCCGCAGGTCTAATCCCGAGCATGCAGCCTTGGAGTTTGTGAAAATGGAGTAGCACTGCGTGCTGTCAAGTATTTGCAGGAATACTGCCACCCACAGATTCTCAAGAAGAGAAGAAAAAAAGACGGTAGTACTCCGAGAACTGCCGCAGGACAAGCAAAAGTGCAGGCACATCGTATGGTCGCGATCCTCGGCGTTGCAGCCGTGAACCGGCTCCACGCAGACGCACGGCAGGCGTCCGCCGCGCCCCCCTCGATCGCGCCAATCCAGAATCTAGAACGGCAGCGAGACCATAATTAACGTTGCCCGTCGCTTAACCCCACGTCCAATCGTTCTTAATTTTGTCCGGCCCCACCCTGCGGATAATTAATCGCTCCCTAGTTTCCTCCTCCGTTTGTTTAACCCAGCACGAGCCCAGGAGGTGACGACCGCGCCGTGACGCCGACCTCCGTGGACTCGTTCCACGGGTGCCGCGGCTGGCCGCGGATCTCGAGGCGGAGACGGACGGCAGGGCAACGGCCCACGCTCGTGCACCGGGTGCGGGGAGTCCACGCGCTTGCTGCTCCAAGGGAGGCGCTCCATCGGCTACGGGGCAGCAACAAGACACGATAGGAGGAGAGAGAAGAAAGAATCAAAGAAGAAGACGGCCCCGCTCGCTCGCTCGGTCACGCACGCACGCCTTCGCTTCTTCCTTCTTTCTCCTTCGCTTCCTCTCTCTTCTCTCTCTCGCGCGCACCTTTCTGTGCTCGTTTCTTTCATTCCTTGCGTGCTCTGGCGCGCGCAAGAATGAAAAGGCGCCACCAGCGGCGGGTGGGCATGTAACCGACCGCGCTGTGATCTCAAAAGAGAGCGAGGGACAAGAAGGCGAGCCGGTCTTGGCGTCAATCTTTGCGAATCCGCGCGGGATTCTTTCTTTTCCTTGTTGCTTTCCTGCGCAGGGGAAGTGGTTTGATTTGCCAAGAATTTGGGTGGAAAGGAAGGCGTTGGTCTGGGGGCATGGACGAGGCGGAGGAGATGCAGGTGGAGAGGCTGCACGAGGAGGTGGAGGCGGGAGGCGCCGACACGGACAAGCTCAGCTACGAGATATTCTCGATTCTGGAGAGCAAGTTCTTGTTCGGGTACACCGATCCGCACCAGCTGTGGGTGCCCAAGGCGCCGGCGCAGGCGTCGGCGGGGACGGCTATGCCTGGGAAGGCGGCGCAGCGGGGCAAGGTCTGCGTGCTGTGCGTGGACGGCGGTGGGGGCGGGCTGCGGGCGCTGCTCGCCGGCCGCGCGCTGGCGCACCTGGAGGCCACGCTCCGGCGCGCGTCGGGGGACCCTGACGCCCGCGTCGCGGATTACTTTGACCTCGTCGCGGGGACTGGCGCGGGCGGTGTGTTTGCCGCGATGCTGTTCTCGGCGCACACCCGTGGCGCGCCGCTGTTCCACGCGGACGACACATGGCGGCTCGTGGCGGACCACGCGCCCCGCCTGTTCCGCCCGCCCGCGAGCTCTACGTCCCTCTTCTGCCGCGGCAAGAAGCGGCCCTTGGCCGCGTCGACGGCGGCGCTGGAGGTGGCCATGAAGGCGGCGTTCGGCGAGGAGCTCACCCTGCGGGACACCATCAAGCCAGTGCTCATCTCCTGCTACGACCTCAAGACGTCCGCGCCGCTGGTGTTCTCGCGCGCCGACGCCCTGGAGAACGAGAGCTACGACTTCCGCCTCTGGCAGGTCGGCCGCGCGGCGTGGTCGGAGGCCGGCCGCTTCGAGCCTGCCGAGGTGGCGTCGGTCGACGGTGCCACGTCGTGCGCCGCAGTGGACGGCGGGCCCACCATGGGCAGCCCGGCCGCGGCCGCCATCACGCACGTGCTCCACAACAGGCACGAGTTCCCATTTGTGCGCGGCGTCGAGGACCTCCTCGTGCTCTCCATCGGCGGCTGCTCCGGCGGAGGCTGCGGGGCTGCTGCCGACGCGGACCTCCGGCGCATGCGCCGGTGGGGTCCCAATGAGTGGGCGCGCCCCATCTCCCGCATTGCCGCTGACGGCGCCGCGGGACTCGTCGACCACGCCGTGGCGCGCGCCTTCGGGCAATGCCGTTCGTCCAACTACCTGCGCATCCAGGTGAGCAAAATTTTTCATTGCATCGCGCGTTCTTGTCTCCTGTCTTGCTCTGTATTAACTCTGATAAACCGCTGCGTGATCAGGCGGAGCGGGAGAGCATGCCACCATGCGGTCCGGACGGGGAGTACGACCCGACCCCGGGGAACGTGCGCGCGCTGCTCGCGGCGGCGGACGAGATGCTGAAGCAGCGGAACGTCGAGTCGGTGCTCTTCGAGGGGAGGCGGATCGGGGAGCAGACGAACGCGGAGAAGCTGGACTGGTTCGCGGCCGAACTGGTGGCCGAGCACCGCAGCAGGGGCTCCCGGATCGCGCCCACCGTCGCGTTCAAGCAGGCGCCGCAGAAGCCGTCGGCGCTGGGCTGAGCTTGTGAACCGTAGACCGTGGCGTATGGAACATGTAGACCTCTCTTTCTTCCTGCTTTGGCTTGGCCGGAATCCTGCTGCATTTTTTTCGTGGCAGTGGTGGCCTGTCATTTCTCCCGTTCCGAAGCATTTGCCGCTGTGAAATTCGATGGGGGAAATATGAAAGGAACATTTGCGATGTATATTTGATCTTCAGTTAAACTCAGGAGAGAAATATAGTTTTCTTTGCGCAGAATTATGCTGTCCTTGTTATTGTCCAATCCAGTTTCGTCAGGGGTTTGAACTTTGAGGTGTTGGTACAGCTTGCGTAAAAAAGCTGTGGATACAACGGAGACACTTCACACCTGACTGAGCCATGAGCTTCTGAATTGCTACTTTGCAGATATACTTGTTACAAACCAAAATCGAGTCTTCATAGTTTACTGGAGTTAAACTGCATACCTTCGGTGCAGATGACACTTCTCACTTCTCTGATTACCATCCTTGATCCTTGATGTTAGAAAAGACTGTGGTGGGCTCTTGGATTAGTGGAAAATTGTAAACCTGTAGTGCCTTGTTGCGATATCATTACCAGATTACTCCCTGCAAAATCAAACCAAAGGGACATCCAGACGTCTTTTCAGCCTGAAGAAAAAGAGAGAGAACCTGTAGCTGCAAGTGCTGTCACTGTCTTGAAACTGGTAAGGATGTACCTTTGTCGAAGTGCTAAAAGATTCCCTTAAGCAAACTAAATCGGGTAACCATTGTTTTCTCATAAGCAATCTTTCGTCGCAGCGGACACAGTCAAGCTGCTTCTGGTTACTAGCACATCGTTACCGGTGGTACCCTGTGTGCAATTCTGGTTTCTGCATTGCAACACGCCCTGCATCTCATCCCCGTTGTCAGTCCACAGTGTACCTGAAGTCCTGAACCCTCTGCAACAATCCGTCGCAGCTCACATTGGCACTACGGAAACGGCACCGACGGTCGCTGTCACCGGGGCTCACAGCACTTGCTGATTGCAACGGCACGGTGGCCAAGTTGCAGAACGGGGAGCGCACGTCAGTGCAGTTGAAGCTTGCTTATCCTCTAAATCATCTTGATTTGCTGCTGATGCTTCATGAGGGAGAGCGTCGTCTTTTCGATGGAGGGAGCTGTGACGGAACAGGCCTCCGCTCCATGATTGCTGGTTGTTGGATTTGGAGTATCTACCACTTCGCTGTCTGGGAGGATCACATCACATCGCCACCGTGATGCCCTAACAGGGCAGCGTCCCGTCCGTAACTTTGTCAACCGACAGAGATTATTAGAGCCACCGGTGTGGCAATGCGATCCTGAACCTATCGAGTTCGGCACCTTCAGAGTAACCATCAGCACCAAAGAACTTACCGTTGTTTTTTTTTTGACGTAGGGGAAAGAATTTCATTCATATATCGTGCAAATACATCCTTATTTTGCATTCATTCCCACACAATAACTGAAAATTGCAAAAAAGAACAACCATAGCCTTTCTGCCATCTTCTACCTCTACCTTGTCTTCTGCCGCATCTGACACCGACGAGTTGAAGGTAGTGATGCAGGATATCTAATACCTTCTCTTCTCTTCACCAGAGTCGACAACAAGACCCAAACGTTGTAAAGTCTCATCAACCAACTGAATGAGTGCTGATAGTCTCAACGTCGAACTCTGTAAGGATCTTCAAGCTAGCGCAACCAACCATAGGCTCGCCAGAGTTGGAGTCCTAATAGCCTTGACCGACACCGCCAAACCAAGATCTGGCGACCCGGATACACAGACAAACCAAGGGGATATGAGAAATCCCCCTAATCGCATCTTCAACAAAACAACTAAATTCGTAGTAGCACCGAGAAAGAAACAAATTGCGCCGACGAAATTACAGTGATGCTCGGCAGAACTCCAAATGGATGACATATTATTAGTAGTATTGGTTAGAACCTGAGCATTGGAGACAAACTTGACGGAGCCATCAACAACGAAGTGTTCCTCGATAGCATACGCCAAGCAGAAGGGAGCCCATTCCAGTCTCCAGGACGCCATATCCGAACCCCACAGAGGTAATGCTACCGCCTGGGACGCATCAGATAATGGATGAGAACATAAGTGAGACACCAGCCACACGCAGATCCGCCACAACCAGCATCAGTATCAGCTTAGCCACTATCACCGCCACCACCACCACCAAAAAAGAGCCAACTAGGAAGGATTGACATCCGGCACCAAAAAGCTCCAAATACCCAGCTTCAAACCACCAAAACCCCAAGACCTACACCCACCAAACCAAATATACACCATACAAACTCTAGAACTATCTTACTAGTAACATCAGGCGTCCATCTACCAGTTTTCCTCCCCGTCCAAGACCTGTAGATGGGGAACGACTCATAGTTATCGTCACAACGCAGAGAGGTAAAGAACTCACTGTTGTGGTATGCTTTAGCAAAAAACAAAATAAAATTCAACGTCCATCAGTGGTTCTGAGTACTTAAAAATGGTGGTAGGCTCACGTATGCTATCGAGGAACACTTCGTGGGGCTGGTGTCTCACTCATGTTCTCATTCATTTTCATATCTTGACTGTTAAACTAGTAACTCTGAAAATAATTGGAAAAAATGTGATATATTTTTGTAATATAGGGCATGTATGATGTTATATATTGTCCCACAAAATTGGAACTTAAAAACAACGTGTACATGGAGAAACAAATAAGTCAAATTTCATTTTTTTTAGAAAGGGGATATATTAATCATCACCAAAGGTTATACAATCGTCATAAACCACATGAGTTGCAATAGTATCAATTTGCCCTACCCAAATCATGGACATACCATGTATTTGGGCATGATTCGCTAACTCATGCCTAACCTTATTCTGGCAACAATCAATTTTCTTGAATTCCAAAATCTTAGCGTAGAGAAGCTTTCTATTGGATAGGATCACTCTGAAAAAAGCTTCGATTAGGAGATCGAGCTCTGGGGTGATGTACGGGATAGGGGTGGACGAATGCGCATAGAAACTCCTTCGACGAAGAGGAGGAAGGGGATGAGCTCGGGGAAGCTTTCAGGAAGCTCGGAGGAGTCTCTCCCGTCAATCTCCAGTCGTCGAGGTTGTCCTCTTCCTTCTCTCCCTCAGTTCTTGTGAAGAGAGAGAGAGAGAGAGAGAGAGAGAGAGAGAGAGAGAGAGAGAGAGAGAGACCGGGCGATGGCTTAAGTGGAAATTCACTGCACGCTGGCGATCAGACCGCGGGCTCAGATAGTCAGACCGCCCCAGAACAGAGGTCAAAATGGCTCTGCACGCCTCTGGGTCTAGGATCTTCTTAACCATCTCCAAACTATTTCTACTCAAAATAAACGGTGGAAATGCGCATAGACTCAAGACACATATTTTTAAAATGTTTTAAAATACTTAAAACATGATTTTAAGACGTCATGCTGATTATACATAATTAATTATGTAATTAATGCCTTGGGATGTGACACCATCAAATTTAAGGGAGGCAATTGCAATCTTCTTTTCTTCAAAGTAATTGTGCATGCGAAAAATCTTGTCAACTTTTAACTCCCATATGAAATATGCTTCCGGGTCAGTTCCACCTTCAAACTTAGGTATGGTAAATTTCAGCTTGTCAAACCTTTCCTCCTGTGCATGGCAGTGATAGTCCCGAGATTGATGCTTTGCATATCTAGGAAAAACATGATCATCTTGGTCAAATTCTTCTTGTAAGTCATCATAGTTCTCATCACAATGTCCACAACCTCTTCCAGCACCACGACTAGCAGCAGCGTTGCGATAACCATGACCAGGGCAAGGCGGCCTCATGGCATGAGCAACAACTCTATGTCTTCTTGCTCGAACTTCTCGAGCCATTTTAGCAGCAGCTTCTTTATCAGTCTCGTCTAGTTCTTCAACATGTACACTTGCATCTTCAACAGGAGGTTGGAGATCTTGAATATGTACAATAAGATTTTGAAGTTCTTATGAAATCCTTTCTTGTCTTTCCTCCAAGCTCTGTTTCAGTTCATTGAATTGAGTTATGGAAACGCATTCCTCCGGATTAGGAGCATCCATCTTTTATGCATAGTTAGTGAAACAAGTAGCGAGAAGAACAAATATGTGCTATAGGACAATTTGTGGAATCTCACAACCTCACCTTCCCTTACCAACCAAAGCTCTTATGTTTCCATGCAGATTACAGAAGTATATGTGTGGTGGTCTAAATAATGGTTAAGCGAATACAAGATCAGAAATACATACACAATGTTTTTTTTAGCTCGGTGGGGATTAAAGGAGCAATATGAAATCTAGTTGTTGTAAAGATAAGTAACAATCCAAACTAGAAGTTCAATACCTAGTGATGATCTTAAGATATAAGCGAAGTGTTTGAAGTAACTCACGCACACAAAAATTTCAGATTTGATGCAAATAAGGAGTATGCTCGAGATGCAAGTCTTGCAATAAGACTCAAGCAAAAATTGCACCAAAGAAGGACATCAAACTATTTTCCCACTTGATGCACGGTTTACACTCTTGCGCACGTTAACAAAAAGAATTGCACTTAATTGTACAACTTGATTCAAGGTTTACACACTTGTGCAAACAAATCTTTCTCACTTCTTTCTCACTCGTTCCCCTTTTTTGCATCAACTTTCTTTCTCTCTTTTTTTGACACTTTTAAATCCAACACAATAAGACCAGATATATGACTAGTATAATTAGAAAATAAAACCTAACACAACCAGCAGCTAGAATTTGATGGGATCAAAGTTTTCGCAAAGAATGACTTGTGTTATGACTTTTGTGTGTGTGGGATTTTCACTTATAGATATAAAACGACATAAGAATATAGAACGACACAAAAAATACATAAAGGATGGATGATCAACAACTAAAACAGAGACTCTAATAGACAGAAACTTAACCAAACTCACTAATATAACATATACAAATAAAGGGTTTGGCCAAAAAAAAGTTTTTTATGGATAGGGCGAACGTAAAATATATGGAGATAGAGGTAAACGATCATACGTGGAAACAGAGCCTCTGATAACAGATAAATGACATCAAATAAAAATTACATGTTTGAATTTAAATTGAATTAAAAAGAGATATCATGTAAAATAATAAAAATATATATAAATAGAGCATTACAAAGTAACTCACTTTTTCACTAAGTAACCTAAGGTTGGAAATAGTTTTAGAAATTATTACACCATATAAGAGAGGAATATTAGTGAATTTTCTCAAATTTTTGTGATTTCTTTGAGACCTTAAAAATTGTTAGAAATTCTAAAAGTAGTCTTTTTTGAAGTTTTTTTATTTTAAAACCTACATAGGATATTGAGGTGAATCCTTTTATAATGGATTCATCATAAATTATAGAATCTAAAAAAATTATGAATTTTAAAGTAGGGTAACCCTTCTATCCAAATAGAGAACAAAAGTAATGAGAAAAATTAGAATCTTAATGTATATGTATTGACGTGGTCAAATTAGAAAGTCACTTGAACAACTTTAGTGTGACAAACTAAGGGTCTGTTTGTTTCTAGCTGCTTTTGGCTTCTGCTTCTGTCAGAAGCCTAGAAGCCAGAACAAACGGGTTTGCTGAGAAGTGGTTTCTGGATAAGCTAGAAGCTGCTTCTGAGGAAAATGAACTAAAAACTGAGAAGCTCACTGAGAGTAGCTTTTCTGAGAAGTTATGTGCTGAGAAACCAAAAATTTATTATAAAAGTCAACAATCTATTTCCAAAAGCAGCTTTTCAGAAAAGCCAAAAGTACAGTTTTTCAGAAAAGCCAAAAACAGAAGCTCAAACAAACAGGGTCTAAACTAGTTTTTGAAAATTTAGTTTGTCATGTGTTATTTTTAAAATATTAGTTAAAAAGCTAAAATAAAAAAAAATCCGGCAGCAGGAGGCCGGCACGTAACGCGCAACCGCACGGCGCGCGTCGCATCTGCCCGTGACCGTGCACGCGCCCGTGCGCTGCCCCTACCCCCGCCCCCCGTCCGCTTCGATCGATCTCGTCGAGGCACAATTTGGCCTGATCCCGTCGCTTTCCTTGGCCATCTCGTAGACCGTCTGGTGGGTGGTTAGAGCTTAGAACAGTGCCATATTGTGCAGGTCATGTTTAGGCTTTAAATGGGGTTGCTCTCTGCGAGTGGACGGTGTTCGTACACTGGTTCTCCAGCTTTGACCGAGCTGGACCATCCGGGCATGACCAATGCTATGCTAGGTATATGTGATTGGTGTTTAAGGAAAGAGAAGATTAAATATTTATATGAAAATTATATTTTTTAATGTAAATAAAACTATAAATGTTTAAATATAATTAACTATTTTGTTAACCTTAATATAAATAGTGATATTTAAATTAGCAACTTGTCCTATGCCACTTGTGCCAGTTTAGTAAAACAATCCAATCTTTTTTTTTCATAAGCATCTTCTCTGAATATCCTATTGTCAAGACAAAGCGTTTTAAAATTATAGACTAAATACGTTCACAATATCACACTGCAGATCTGTGGGGAACGTCACGTCTTGAAAAACAGCACAGAGAGGGAACGGTGTACGATCATACCTAATCTTACGACAATAAGCATCGACCCAATCGTACGTCTTGATTCCGTTAAGTGTCAGGTCACATTGTCATTAATCGTTAGCTTTAGTGCTACTTGGTTAACTGTTCCATTATTGGACACCCGAAGACATAAGCTCTCCCAATGCTAATTTCTTATATATTGATTAGGTATCTATCTTAACAAAAAGATAATATGGCAAATAATTTAAAGACGATAGAATGCACTTATTTTTAATGAAAGAAACTAGCTCTTTGAGTAATCCTAAATGATTATAAGATAATAAATTGTTTTAAGAGGGCTTAACAAAACAAACAACATTTATATACATTGTAAGCTTGTTTGTTACATCAATTTTTTACTCTCTTACCTTTTAAACATCACATAAGAAATAAAGCAGTGAGAGTGGTCTAATGCTGGGCCTTGTGCATGCCAGACCTCACATGGAGTGAAATTTGGCGCGGTCACTCTCACTGTGTTACTTAATGTTTTTGATGGACAAAGGTGAGAGGAACGAGCCCAAGTTAAAAATGCTTTACTTGGAGTTGCCACCACTCTGAAATGTTGGCTTGTGTTGCCAACTCAACAAAATATGCACTCAATTTATCTGATGTGAAATGTCTTTGCAAGCAGCTATATGGATATTGAATGAACAAACAATAAATTCTGCTATATGGATATTGAATGAACAAACTATAACTTTGTAATGTTTCTCCTTAATCAATAAAGCTCACGTTTACCCAAATAAAACGTTCTTTCGAAAGCAACCCTTTACCTAATCTTACGTCTTAATTACGTTAAGTGTCGAGTGACATTGTCATTAATAGTTAGCTTTAGTACAACTTAGTTAATTACTCCATTATTGGACACCTGAAGACATAAGTTCTAATGGCAGTCTGCGAATGCATGGGAGAACTCTAGGGTGTTCTGAGAGAAAAAGAAAATAGTGGATCCACCTTTGCCATTTGTTCCAAAGATCACTGATTGAAACCGAGTAAAGTTGGAGCTTCAGAACTCGGGCCCGAAGGTAGGAGATCCAAAGGCTTAGAGGAGACTGAACAAGAAGTAACGTGGAATTATATTAGGTCTTTAAGGGCATCTCAACATAAACTCTAAAAATAAATCTTCTATAATACTATTACAGCATCTCCTAATACTATTACAACATCTTCTATTTTTTTCGTCTCCAACAACTACCTTATTTCCTACCTTTCATTACTCTCCTCCTTCCCTCGGGCCCACACGCATACTCTAGCTACAGTGTTGCGAGATCCTGTTCTTGACCGCAAATTTGCTGATCCCCATTTTCATCCCGCTTTCTTGTAGCAACAAAAAAGCAGATTTAAAGTAGCTGTTGGAGAGGAATACGGGAACCATAATAAGCAAAAATATCAAGTACAGTGTTTTGCCGATAGTTTGCCAACTCCGTTGAAATTAGCCTAACACCTGAGAATTTAATGTCCTATTACAATCAGAGACTGAACAATTATAATAATGAACTACGATAGTACATCGTTCGATGTCGAGGTTAGAACTTTTCCTTTATCTAAAATAAAGAAATAGGTGCAAACCATTGAACTGTCAAGCTTCTTATTTACGATCTTATTCTTGAAGTAAAAAATAAATAAATTGTCTAGCTTTTCTCACCAACTTTAGCTTTTAGGTTAATTGTTTGGTACGTACAGTTCAATACTTATAGAACCTTTCCCCTGATGCATGTAACCGAATTTTTATTGGTGTAACAAATTATTTTAAAAAAAAAGTTCTATAAAAAACTCTAGAAATTGTCAATCCCAAGAACTGGTGATAGCCATTAGTCATCAAATTTCTTGAACCGGAAACATTTGCTCAAAAGTTGTGGCGCTAAATTTGAGGAGGCGAGCGCCATGCCGCCATCCAATGTGGGCAGACAAAAGCGGATTGAAGATCAAGCAGCCTTTGATGTGTCTCCGGCCAAATTATTTCGATGGGAACCCGTCGATGGAGATTGATTGGATGTAATACGCTACAGTCACATGCCAAGACTATGCATCACTCCACAACCTACTCTGTTCCTGAGAGAGAGAGAGGGGACGGCTCAAATTTTAATGGTGCTCAAACGTGGAAATTGCTATGTGACACTGAAATCTTCAAGTTTAATCCAATGGCAGGACTAGAAATGGACGTATATTTTCTTTCCCATTTCATCATTACACATGTTTGACAAATGCTAGTACAACACAATTCTCAAGCACATCCGCCGCTGCTTACCTTGCTACTCATGAATCATGTGCGTGTACGTGGAATGTTTGTGCAGGACGTACAACCCCTCACCCACATGCACACACATACGTGCACATACATATAAATTGGAGGATTCCAGACTCTTAGTGTGGGAGAATAGCGTTGTACCACTGAATATGTGTATGTATCCGCAACATATCCGGAATCTAATCAGGGTTGAACATGTTTAGGATTTAATCACAGGCGAGCTCGGTTGCTTCCATGGTCCATGGACCTTGCCAATGGAGAGTGCTCCTGTCGTGTCCTGAGAGACGCATGCAGGTTCTGTTTGTCGCCAGGGAGACCATCAGCTCGCCAGGCCAGCCACCGTTTCTCTGCCTAGATGAGTGTGCGGCGGCCGGCCAGCCACGAAAGCTTCCTCTCAGGTGCCCAACTGTAAAAGCGAAAAACTGCCTGCTGCTAGAACAGCAGCAGATATTATTCATCATTTCATCTCCGGTTCTTCGGTTCCTCACACACACAGAGGTCAGCTGCAGGCACGAGATGTAGCAATAGTCCAGTAAGTACGTTGAACTGGTCGTGAAGCACATCGATCTAGCCGACGCGCTCGGCGCCTACGCGCACCGGCTCACGGGCTCACGGCCGACCACATCTCCTTGGCACGTACGCACGCGATACTTGTGCCGTTTTGGACGCGGGAAGCTGGACACCGCTGCGCTGTTTCCCCCTATGGCCGGCAGCTTGAGCCCGTACACGTCGTTGTAATCCTCGGCCGGAGCCGTGATTCGCCCGTAGGACGTCCGTCGTGCTGTGCATGTGCCGCATGCCGTGGTGCGACTTGGGCGGGCGGCTCGCGTCACTTCGGAGGCCAGGCCATTGTAGTACGATCGGGTACTGCAATGGGGGTGAGGCGAGCTCCGTGAGTCGGGGTGGCTGGCTGAAAACGTTTGTCGTCTCCTTCGAATTTTCAGCTCCCGCGGCGTGATCGAATGCTTTGCTCGTTTCGGAGGTGGCAGTGGCACTACTGCCTGTCCCCCTCTACTTCTGCGGCTCTGCCGGCCCGGCAGGGGTAGCTACCGAGAGCGTTGTCAGGAGGGCGGCAGCTAGCTAGTAGTACTACCTAGCATGCTGCATGCATGCGGCAAGTGCTGCTAGTACGTCGTGTGCCAAGTTGGTCAGGTTGGGCGCACCACGTACCGCTGGTGAGTGTGGTTTAGTACAGTGGAAGAGTGTCGAGAGACAGAGATCAGAGAGAATCATTCTTTTTATTTCATTGATAATGATGTTTATATTAAATAAATAATGAAGTGGCAAAAACACTTGTTGGAAGGCCGGTAGCCCTCCATGGTTGTCTCCTCATTTGTAACTGTTAATTGTATTAAATAACTGTTAATAATAGTTATATGACTAATTGATCACATGCTCATGAAACAAAGGACATCGGTTCGTAATACTCTCTCTTGATCAATTTTCTGTAATGTAATTTTTTTTAAAACTTCTCTAAAACTCTGAGGGAAAATATAAAGAGAAAATAATATATTGATATGCCATTAAAACTTCTTTAAATTCTAATGAGAAAATATAAGGAGAAAATGATATACCATATATTGGTTATTGCTTCATGGAAACTCATATGAGAAACCTAAATAGGAAAAACTTATTAATGAACTTAGAGAACAATAATTATGATCTATGGATTATTTTAAAACCTTCGAAAACCACTTGTGAAAATATAAGGAATAAGGTAGATATTTTATCATTAAAAATCTTATATGAGAAAACGTATAGGAAAAACTCATAAAGGAAAAAAGTATACCAATTCAGGGATCAACTCCTCCCGAACCTTGTAAATCTTGAAGTCGTCACATACCAATTCCATGAATATATTTTTGGAATATAGAAGTTGGTAAGAACTTAGTGAATAAATCAGCGAGATTATCACATAATTTAGTTTGCAAGATTTCTATCTCACCATTATTTTGCAATTCATGAGGATAGAACATTTTAGAGATAATATGTTTGGTTATATTCATTCTGCGAAGCCATACGTATTCACGTAATGCTTCATATAATGTAATTATTTTAGAATGATTTGTGGATGTAGCTGCAAGAGTCTGTTTTGAAGACTTTCAAAAAATAGTTGTTCCATTGTGTAAGAATATGAAACATGTTTGTGATCTAGCCTTATAGGGATCTGATAAGTAATCAGCGTTAGTGTATCCAATCATATTCATATCTTGTTTTCTTTGAAAGAAAAGACCAAGATATTGAAAGATATTTTTAACTCCCGCCCAATGGCGTTAAGTTGGAGCAGCGCTTTGCCTAGCTAGTAAGTTTACTGCAAATGTGATATCAGGTATAGTGTAATTTGAAAGATACATAAGCGCTCCAATAACACTGAGATAAGGAACCTTGAGTCCTAGTATCTCTTCTCCTTCCTTCCGTGGTCTAAATGGATCTTTCTTCGTATCAAGAGATTGAACAATTATAGGAGTCTTGGATGATTATGATTTGTCCATGTTGAATTTCTCTAATATTTTCTAGATATATGCGACTTGGTGTAGTATAATACCTGAAGGAAGATACTCAAGTTGTATACCCAAGCAAAATTTGGTTTTAGCCAAATCCTTCATTTCAAATTCTGTCTTTAGATGATTATGTGCTTCATCTATATCTTTTTTATTTCCAATCATCATTTATTTAGAAGGAACTCTTCTTTATGAAGACACATGGATAATCATCATTGTTGGAGTGTCCTTTATTTAGAAGGAAGACACATGGATTGTTGAGGACTTCTTTATAAAGACACATGGACAATCATTATTGTTAGAGTACCCTTTATTTAAAAGGAACTCTTTTAGTCGGTTGTACCACATTCTTCCCGACTGCTTTGAGCTATATAGTGACTTTTTAAGCTTTACACAATACATGTTGCGGTTTGTGTTTGGATTCGGAATGTCTAGTCATTCAGGGACTTTCACACATATGTACCAATCAAGTGACCCGCATATGTATGCGGTCACTACATCCATCAATTGTATAGATAGATGATTTTGAACTGCTGATAAAATTTGATATCGTAATGTGATTCCATTCATTACTGGAGAATAAGTTTCATTCAAATCAACGTTGGGTCTCTATGTGAACCCTTGTGCTACAAGCCTCGCTTTATATATCATCACCCTATTGTCTTCATTCCGTTTGCGAATGAAAACCCACTTGTATCCCACAAGGAAGATGTTACGAGAAGTATGTATTACTGATGTGAATACCTCTCTTTTAGAGAGCAAGCACAATTATGTCTGGATTGCATACTTCCATTGTTTCCAGTCCGAGCGCTTGCGGCACTCTGTCATGGTCTTAGGATCTGCATCATTGTTAAGGTCGTTTGCAATCTTTGAGGAGAAGTAAGTGTCGATAATTGTAGTATTTCTATCAAATGATTCTCCAGAATCAATATAATTGATGAAAAATTTATCTACCCTTTCTGATCCATCATGATTTCCCATTACAATAGAGTCCACTGCATTTCGATGTCCCTGCATCAATATTTGTGTGCATAGTTGAGCTAGGATGTGGATGTTGATCATCCACTGGATGTATAGTATCCATAGGCCTTGGGTGTCGTTCAACTTGACGTTGATTTGCATTTATTATTTTCGAGAAGGGATTCATCTGTTTCTGCGGTAGGTTGCGGGAAGCTTTATCCTTTGTGACCGTACTTCTCCTCCTCTTATTTTTATTTGAGAGTTAAGTGGTTTTGTTTGGTACCTCCACTTTTTTCGGCACATTCCTAGCAGGAATGTAGTATTTGGTGACACATTTGTTGTCATTAAATGCATCTAGCAAGTTATTTACAGTATGTTACAAATTTATGATTCGTCAAACGTGGAGTTTAGATTCTTGAGTATATGGATCAGAGGAGGAAATATTTGTGACATTCTAATTGATTTTCTAGTATTCTTTATGGTACTTGAAATCCCCCCTAATACTAGGAAATGATCATCATCAAATATACAGTCAGCGTATCGGGCTGTAAATAGATCCCCTGTGAGGGGGTTTATGGTATTTTATGAACAACTGAGAGTTATACCCCATATAGATCCCCAATTTCCTGTGTGAGCCCATTGATGTATTCTACGGTGGTGAGATCGATACGTATACAGTGCAACCAAACTTTCACATATGGGAAATGCTATGAGAATTTCCACGGACTAACTGTAGCGGAGAAACTGTGTGATATGCAGCTGGTCACAATTGAATTAAGTCAGCAGCGTGTAAGACTGCATGACCCCAACATGAAGTTAGTAAGTTGCAATTATGTAATAATGGTCATGCAGTGAGCTTGATTATCTTGATGAGAGATTGTGTCAAACCATTTTGAGTATGGACGTATGGTACTGAATGTTGGAGTTGAATTTCTAAGGCTATACAATAATCATTGAAGGCACGTGCGGTGAATTTAGCCGCATTATCCATTCGAATGGATTGTATCCTATGTTCAGGATAATGCGCTTGTAATTTAATAATTTGAGCGATTATTTTTGTAAAAACATGGTTTCATGTGGACAAAAGACACACTTGTGACTATCATGTAGATGCATCAATGAGAACCATGAAATATTTGAATGGTACAATTAATGGTTGGATTGGACCACATATATCGTCTTGAATGCATTCAAGGAATTTGAGTGGTTCAGCTCGGATTTTAAGATAAGCGGGTCCTAAAATCAATTTCCCTGTGGCGCATGTAGTGCCCACAAAATCTAAAGATTGTGAGAATTTGGCAATATTTATGCCATGCCCAATTGAATTGCTGATAATTTTTCGCATCATCCCGACACTGGGATGACCAAGGCGATCATGCCATATTTGGAATGTGTCTATATTCTGAAAAATTACCTTATACGCAATATGTGGTAAGGGTTTGATGTATATATAGTACAATCCTGAAGATAAACACAGAATTTTCTCTAGTATTTGTTTGGCATATCCATTATTTTTAGTAATGAGGAGATATTACAATTTATTGTCATCATGGGTTTCAATAAAAAACTATTTTGACGGATATCTCTATAACTTAGTAGAATACGAGTTAAATCGGGATACAATAGTCCATCATCGATTATGATTTGAGTACCCACAGAGAGTGATTATGGTGCAACTAGAGCCAACAATCGTAGCATCGCATCCAACGACTGTCATAATATTTCCTTTACTCTAATTTTTAAGAGTTTGGAAATATTTAATTTCCCTAAGTATAGAGTTAATGGTACATCTATCCACTAGCAAATTTTCTCTTTAATCGGATTGTCCCACGTAGACATCTATATATAGAAATAGAGAATTTTTAAAGTGAAATTCTTCATAGATATATAGAATACATACAACTTATTAGGTATCAATGTGTTGATATATTATTGAAATATACAATATAGTATATGACGACAACCTATTACAACTCTATATATGACATAGATATAATAGTATCTAATTAATTGAGAGACTAATTGAGGACTCCAAATAAGTCATTGGAAGCAAAATCCACAATCATGTTGTTTGTGATCTTAAGGTCCTCTTACTGCTGCAGAGTAATGTCGTTGTCCAGTTCTGGAGGAACGCTTTGGGAACAACTGGCCTTCCTGGTGGTGTCAGGTTGAAGATTGAAATGTGATTCAAATCTTTTGCCTTGAGCTGATCGGCTTCGTCCAATAGACTTAAGGTAGAGATAAATCAAGTGTCTTGGGGTGCGTTATTTCTTAGTTGTGTGGCTGTAGCAACCACATTTACAATAAATGTCAGATTTGTCTTTGTTGTTCTTAGAAATGGTCTTCTCCTTGTTGGGTTCATAAAATTTCTGCTTCTTGTTGCTATTCTTCTTGCCTTTGGAGTTCTTCGGGCGGTGTTTGTTGCCGTCAAACTTCTTAGTCTTCTGAATATTAGAGTTAACTTAGGTAAAGGAGCAGAGCCTGTAGGGCACTGGTGATGATTCTTTAAAAGAAATTCATCATGCTTTTCAACCTGAAGTAAAGTGTGAATTAATTTAGAATATTATTAGTAATTTCTAGCACGGTATTGTTGTTGCAATACCCTATGGGAAGGAAGCATTGTAGATAATTTTTTTTTCAATTTTCTCTGCATCTGAGGGAGCTTTGTCACAAAATAGCAACCTAGAGCAGATCTTGTGAACAACATGGTTGTATTCTCCAATGGACTTAAAATCCTAGAGGCGAATGTTGGACCACTCGTGTTGTGCTTCAGGCAAAATGAATGCTTTTTGCTGTTCATATCACTATTTGAGCAAGTTCCATAGATCATATGGATTTTCATCCATCAAGTATCAGATTTTAAATCTAGATGAAGATAGTGCCTTATGAAGTATAAAGCCCCATACCTGATTTGATCTTGAAGTGGTGGATCTCCTTCTTGTGTTGGATTAATCGCTATTATTGGTCCATACATGATAGACTTATATTCATATCCATTACCCAAGTTAGATAGTTTTGTCCATCTAACTTGAGCCTGTCGAATTTGATATTGGATATTTTGTCCTACAAATTGATTGAATGAATTTACACATTAGGTAAATTGAAGAATCATGGTAATGTTGTAAATAATGCAAAATTTGTAAAGTCAAGTTGAGACTTGAATTATATAGTATAGACCTCAAATTATGTAGCTAACACGTTGAAGATAATCACAAAAAATGGTGTAGATCTTGCAGCAGTAATAGTAGACATAATTCAACAATGGTCGGTAGAAGCATATATTCCTTTTACCTTGTGTTATGCGAAATTGAATATTTGGAGAGACACTTTGAAGGTAGTCAAAATGTCAAAATGACATTATGTAGACCCCACATTGATGGAGCATAATCTGCAAAGGTGCAGTAGATGCTTGATTCCATCACCTTGTGTTTCACAAATATTAATGAGAGGTAAACACTTAAATTTTTGCATTAGATTATACTTTGAATTAAGCGTTGTGTGCTTATATAAAGCAATTGCGGGCTTAATTGTAAATGTAAGTGAAGAATGTAAACTTTGCAATAAAGAAAATTAATTACAAAAAAACAAAGATTGCTAAGTAAACTGCATGTTATAGGGATTGCTTGAAGCAAACACAAGGAACATTACACAAATTCTAGAAAAACAAGGTCTGGAATGCTAAATTACAACAATAAACAATACAATATGTTATTACTATAAACATCGTGGGCCTAAACATGAAAAGTACTTATAGTTAGATCATTTTGCAATTTTTTAGAAACCCAGGGTCTTTTGCAAAATGGTCTTTACTGTCCTATGGGCCATGTCAACCTAGGTTGAGTCCTTTCCAACCTTGTGGCCCATTCAGCCCAGGCGATCTCCCCCCTCCCCGCTCCATATGAGGAGGCATCCAGCTGGCGGTTAGGGTTTAACCCTATCCACCCCTGTGCCACCACCGCTATGGGTGGTATGCGGCGCCACTTGGCGAAGTTGGGCAACCGACCATCACTATCGAAGAGCCGCCGGCCACCGGTCGATGTTGGTGGAGTAGCGCCAGAGCGAAACTCGGAGGTGGCCACTACAAGGTCATGCCGCTGAAGAGCCGCTAGTCATGTGTGCGGTGTGCCACCACCGTAAATGGGGCAGTCAAAGTGGACTGCTATGAAGTCACGTCGGAGCCGCGTCGTCATGCCGCCGGTGGGTCATTGGCTTTGGAGGTGTGCCGCCCCTCCCTCCACTCGCACGTGCATGAAGGGGCCTGTAAGCCCCTTTCCCCAAGCATGCGCGCACGCCCGAGCGCGCTTAGGCGCCATCGGAGGGAAGGTCAAGGGCCATGGGAGCCCATGACCGCAAACGAAGACCTGGATGGCGATTGGCTGCCACTGTCGCGAAGCGACAGAGGATGCGGCAGGTCGGAGCACTAGGGTGACCTCTGTGTCGCCGTGAACTGATCCAGCGGTCAAGGTCGGAGATCTGTGTCGTGCCGCCATTGTGCCTCCATTAGTGCCGAAGGCGAAGGTGGACGGCGTAGTGTCTATGGAGGCCGGGGTAGAGGACATGTCGAAGGGCGCCTCCTCGACATCGAGGCTGGAGTCGATGAATGCTGGCGCGAAGGAGGAAGATCCAACCGGCATGTTGAGGTCAAAGCCACGAGAAGAAGAAGCGGGGTCGTGGTTCGCCATGGCTCCAGGGAGGCTCCTGCTATGACGGATCCTTATGATCTAGTTACGGTAGGTGATCGTCGCATTGTCCGAGGGAGGAGTAAGAAGGGAGTATTCCTCTGGATCCTCCTCCGAGGAGGAGGACACCACCACCATTGGACCGAAGTGAGGGACAATACCTCGGTGGGCTGCCATAATGGGCGGTTGTTCAGAGCCAATTGTCGTCATGGTGGTAGCTGCCGCCGTCAAGAACCCCACGCTAATGGCTGATGCTACAGGCACCCGAACTCCAAAAGAGAAGGGTGGCAAGGGCAGCGAGGTTGGTGGCGGTGAGGGCAGTGGCCAGATGGCCAAAGAGGTTGCCGTAGGTGGTGTGGCACTCACGAGGCCGTTGTGGCGACCAAACTGACAATGAGCAGTACCACAACACGAACGACAGCGAGAGCGGCGATGACGAGGACGAGAAGGATGATGCAGGTATGCCATGGATGGGCAAAATGGATTGACATGGAGTGCTTACCGTCTGGGAGATGCCTTCGTGCCTCTCTGTTATTGATTGTTGTGGAAGATCAGTGGTAGAACTCGTGCTGATAACGTATTACAGTGGAAAAGTGTCTAGAGACAGAGATTAGAGAGAATCATTCTTGTATTCCATCGATGATGATGTTTACATTAAATACACAGTGAATGGGTGGCAAAAGCACCTGTAGGGAGGCCGGTAGCCCCCAACGGGTCTCTTCATTTGTAACTGTTAATTATATTGAATAAATGTTAATGATAGTTATTTGACTAATTGATCACATGCTCATGCTCATGAAGTAAATGACGTCAGTTCATAATATGGTTGTTGGAATTTTACCTGACTTTGGATCGCTTTATTTATCTGTTCGTGACTATTTGTCGCTATGTGCTTTTCGGGTGCATAGTTTTTCATTGGGAAATCTGTTTTACATTTCAGTCACCCGCCTTAGCTACCCCTTTGGATTGAGAACAGCAATCAAGCTGCGCGCGTCACAAATCAAATCTGGCAAAAATTCGATTTTGTACAACATACGTGACCGTATTTACTTAAATGGACAACTATTTTTTGTATTTACAATTTTAGCACATGTATTCGGCACACGGTGTGCCGAAAACGATTTTTCGGTACACGGTGTACCGAAAAAGGAATTTTCGGCACACGGTGTGCCGAATACACTGTATTCGGCACACGGTGTGCCGAAAATGACTGTATTCGGCACACCGTGTGCCGAATACAACCAAAAAGCGTAGTGTGCCGAATACCAACTGTATTCGGCACACCGTGTGCCGAAATACGTTTTTTTTCGTACTCCTCCCATTTATGTGATTTGCCTGTGTAATTTATGTAACAAAATTAAAAATTTGCTAATCTAAAATATTTTAAAATGCATGAGTAAAAAAACAGTCTTTAAGGCGACCAATAGTCTTAACAGGGTATATTCGAACATGCGCAAGATTAATAAGGTATCAGTGATCATCTTAAAATGGCAATAGAAAGTGATGATGTAGATTAACGAAATCGTCGAGGCATTGGTGGTATGAAATCGTCGTCGTCATCATCTGGAGGTATCACGATTGGAGCACGTGCTCTTGTATGGTTCGTTGAACCTTGTACCGTGTGGCTGTGGCTGGTGGAACGTCGAGGCATAGATGGCATGAAATCGTCGTCATCGTCGTCGTCCGGAGGTATCACGGTTCGAGCACGTGCTCTTGTATTGTGCGTTGAATCTTCTCCTGTGTGGCTGGTGGAACGCCGAGGCATTGGTGGCATGAAATTGTCGTCGTCATCGTCTGGAGGTATCACGATTGGAGCACGTGGTCTTGTATGGTTCGTTGAACCTTGTACCGTGTGGCTGTGGTTGGTGGAACATCGAGGCATTGATGGCATGAAATCGTCGTCATTGTCGTCGTCCAGAGGTATCACGGTTCGAGCACGTGCTCTTGTATTGTTCGTTGAACCTTCTCCTATGTGGCTGATGGAACGCCGAGGCATTGGTGGCATGAAATCGTCGTCGTCGTCGTCTTCAGGTATCGCGGTAGTAGGATGTGCTCTTGTAGTAAGAGTTGAACCTTCTCCTGTGTGGCTGGTGGAACGCCGAGGCATTAGTGGCATCAAATTTTCATCAGCTCTTGTACCCCTTGGGTTCGCTGATCTTCGTCGTCTTCGACGCGAACCAGGCAGCACACCCCCGCCGAAGAGCATTTGCATTGCCAAGAGGTGTGGTATTTCTTTGTTGATTAACTCCGCGTCTTCTGGGAATGCCTATAGCAGAAGAGGGGTATTCGAATAAAAAACAATAAGACAACTATGGTGATGAAATAGAAAATGACGAACCTGTATGTGGGATGCATACTGGTCGGGCAACATCGTGAAATAGGGTGATACGTATTGTGATCCGTCGTTCCCGCCCATTTCCCTACAAGCGGCCAAGATATGGGAGCACGGGATATGATGTAGCTTTGGCTTATTGCATGTGCACTTCACCTCGTGAGGACCAATTTGACATTGTTGCACGGTGTCCCCCGCACTGTATCCAGAAGTGTACCGACGACGACACATGACCTCAAATTCATTATTGGTCCGGTCGTAGATCCTAGTCCGATGAAAGTGTGCCTTACTCCTCCTTCTGGATAGGATTTACTCCACCTTAGGTGCGAACCGCGTGCTGCACTCCATTGCAGCTATACCACGATCTCGAAAGTAGTCAGCCGTCCTATAGAATGTGAGCTCAATTATGGCACACAATGGGAGGCCGTGTACACCCTTTAGGATATTGTTGAATGCCTCAGCTATGTTCGTTGTCATAATTGTATACCTATTATAAGATACAACAATTTTAGATACAATTTTTTGCGTAACCAAAAGGAAATTACGATCTTTAAAACGCTATGTTCTCACCTGGAACCGTGAGTATCATGGAATAGGGCCCAACGCTCCGCCGGCTTTCCCGCTATCCACTGGCTAAACGTACCACGCGAACGACTAATGATGGTTTGGCCCCCCACCATTTGCGTCCGTAGATGGTCCTCCTGTGGTTCTTGCTGTGCCATCATCTTACGAGTGGTCTCATTTAACTCTCGCCATATCTCGTTGAACTTCGCCTGCTGGTTCTGAAGACATAACCCTTTGAACCTCTTCATAAGACCCTTGTTGTGATACCTTGAGTAAAGGTTCGCACCTAAGTGTCGCATGCACCACCTTCTCTCCACATCAGGCCACGCAATGGAGGGGTTTGTGCTGGCATGCAGCACATCCAATGCATGCAAGAGGCCCTTATTGCGGTCTGATATGATGCAGACTCGTTCCCTATTACCGACCACACGTGTCCTCACCAAGGTAAGGAACCACAACCAACTATCATTGTTCTCACTCTCAACCAATGCATAAGCGAGAGGAATTATCTGATTGTTTGCATCCGCCGCCATCACTGTCATTAGGTTACCATGGTACTTGCCACTAAGAAATGTGGCATCCACACATACCACTGGTTTGCAATGCCTGAAAGCTTCGATGCATTGGCCAAAGGACCAGAAAAACCTAATGAGGTATCGATCAGTGTTGCTGTATGACCCATCATCCAGCCTGATCGGCTCATCCGCCATGGCCCACTGGGTCCCGGGGTTAGTCATAGCAATCTTCTGCATCAGCCTCGGTGCGTAGTGGTACGAATCTTCGAAACTTCCAAACAACATCTTCAATACCTTCTGCTTTGCTCGCCACGCGATGTGGTAATTGATCAGCATACCTGTCTTAGTCTGCACCTCCTCCATAATGGATTTTGGTGACAAACATATGTTTGTGCCAACAAGGGTGATGAGTAGTTGGGCTATGAACCTCGCATCAACCGCGTGGCTCACATTCCTAATAGCCTCTTCGCTGCATGTATGTGGGGTGTGTCTACTCAGCACAAAATAGTTCTCGTGCTTTGGCTTATGGGCTCGTACGAAGTAAGGACAAGTCGGATGCTTCGTACACCTAACCTCATACTCTGTCTTGTTAGATCGGGCACACTTGTGGTCCCTTCTTGTGATTACAGCATAGTTGCTGATAAAGTGGATGACCTCTTCCCTGTTTCGAAACCGTTGCCCCATCTGGATGTCGCTATTCTGATATCCCCAATTAGATAGGGTGTTATACTCACTGATGGTACAATTTAGCAGCCCAGCACCATGAAAGTACTGGATCGCCGGCACCGGGTCATCATTGTCAGCACCTTCTTCGTCGCCACTACCACCAGCTTCATCCTCCATGCATTGTGCATCTACCTCACCATGGTCCACTTCGGGTCCATCCGTACCCGAAGTGCCCTCCCCGACATTCCCTCCCGCCTCATCATGCATCACATTATGGTCTAATCCTTCCACAGTAGCCACCTCTTCACCATGCACCGGTCGTGATACTATGGTTACGTACACTCCCATTTCAAAGTTCTACTCTAATGCCTTACGTGAGTACAAGGCCCAAGCGTTGTTCGTTCTCAAATCGAACAACGTATGGACAATGAGCGAGCTGTTTGGTACAGGCCGTGGCCTAACACCCTCTAGGATAACATTGTAGGACTGCTGGTTTAGACGCAAAAGGCTCATAACATGTGTTTGTAAGCCTTTTAGATCAATTGGTAGCTCAACCATACTCTCTACGTGCTGGCAGTTCTGAATGGACACGAGTCTCCCATGCAAAACAGCGGGACGTTCTCCATAATAAATATGGATAGTCATAGCGTCTCTGCTAAACAAACATAAATGACCAAATAACTAATTAGATGTATGTTACATACGTACTCTATTTTAGCTAATGCATTAGCACGGAATAAATACTATACTTGCTGTAATTCCTTTTTTTATTCTAGATATTACAGTTAATGTTACACTATAGTTGCTTCTGTTGCGAGATAATAGAATATACAAATAGTATACCTACTCTATTTTACCAACTTAATATCATTTATCTAAATGATTTGAACGATCTACTTGCTCTAATTACATTTTGTAATCTAAATATTACGATTAATATTACACTATAGTTGCTTTTGTTGTGTGATCATAAAATATGCAAATATTGTACCTACTCTGTTTTTCCAACTTAATATTACTTATCCAATGTATTCGAACAGAATAAATACTATATTTGCTCTACTTACATTTTTTATTCTAAGTATTACAGTTAATGTTACACTATAGTTGCTTCTGTTGCGAGATAATAGAATATACAAATAGTATACCTACTCTACTTTACCAACTTAATATCATTTATCCAATTTATTCGAACTGTCCACTTGCTCTAATTACATTTTCTAATCTAAATATTACGATTACTATTACACTATAGTACCATCTATTACAACATCATAGAATATGCAAATCTTACACCTACTCTATTTTAGCAACTTAATATCTACATGCTATAACTATATTTTCTAATCTAAATATAAGTACATACATAATCTATGATTTAAATAAATATAAGTACTTACTACTAAGGAAGGCTGTCCTGCTGCACCGCAGCTCTTCGGGCTCGACTGCTCACACTAATTTGTTGCTCTGCTCTTCTCTCCTCTCTGCTCTCCTCTCCTCCCTGCTCTCCTCCTTGCTCTCCTCCTTGCTCTCCTCTGCTCGCTGATGCCTCTTCGTTGCTCGCTGCGCTGCCATTTAAAGCCTCACCGAGCAGACAACAGCACGTGGGAGAGCACCATGCGCCATGCAGCCATGCAGCCGGCCAAAAATCGTGGGGGACAAAAGGACAAAAGCAAAAAGAAAAGAAAAAAGAAAAGTAAAAAGAACGACGTGACTTGACGTGACAAAAGTGTATTTCGGCACACGGTGTGCTGAATACCAACTGTATTTGGCACACCGTGTGCCGAATACGCTTTTTGGTTGTATTCGGCACACGGTGTGCCGAATACAGTCATTTTCGGTACACCGTGTACCGAAAAATCGTTTTCGGCACACCGTGTGCCGAATACATATGCTAAAATTGTAAATACGAAAAATAGTTGTCCATTTAAGCAAATACGGTCACGTATGTTGTACAAAATCGAATAGCCTTGCTCCGTAACTGTAGCACCACTTGGGACTTTACAGTGGCACAAAGCAGCAACACATAGGGGAATTACAGGTCACTGGTGTACGTACTTATACGGGATACGTACGGGAAGACCGATTCAACCAACTAGTTATGGAACTGTACGAAACTCAAGCACCGTCACGGGCCTGGTCGGATACGTACCGGCATATGTCAGGGGCATTTCTTGCCCTAGGCATCCTCAAAGCCGTCACTGACGCAGCCGAGGCCAGGTAAGGTACGGTGCCGAGGTAAGGAACCGAACCTTGGCCGAATGACGCGTAGCGGGAAAGCGCCTCGGCGTGCTGCGCGCAGCGGAAGGTCGATCGGTGCCTGAGGAGTGAGGACTGAGGTGCAGGCGGGTGGGAACAGCAGCAGTTGATGCCTTCAGCACACAGTCGCGCGCCCAGCTGTGCGGCTCATCGCTCCCATGTGGTGGTTCTAGGTCACTGCCCACTGGCCAGTACTAGCCACCATCACCTTTTTTTTTTCACCACCACCAAGCTGAGTTGATGAGATCAGTGGTCTGTAGGCTAGCTGAAGCTTTGTCCTCTGTTTCAATTAGCATGTTTAGCATGTGATCAATTAGCACACTAACTGCTTTCAGTTATTGAACCAAAGGGCAACCATTCACTACTGAATGGACATGTTCATGCCCTTTGAACATGTATATATATGTGTGACACAACAATCAATAGATCAACATTCATTACTCTAAAACTCTCTCAAATCACTTTCAACACGTCATCAGCACTTAGAATCACCCAAAAGAGCATTTTGGCCATTACACAACAGCAAGAAAAAAAGAAGAAGAAGGGCCAACCGGCCTCACCAACAGAGAAGGCACGAAGGCCTCTCCCCGAACAAGGTACAAGATAAGAGATGGACTCACCTTCATCCACCACTGGAGACATTCTTCGCTGTTTGATGGACTTAGAGGTGGCAGTTCTACGGCACATCACGCCTTTTGGCCAACGGCGTGCCCGTCGCCGTCGCCGTCGCCGCACACGTCGTCCTCGCCGTCATGGCCACAACCACGACCTTCTGAGGGCTCAAGCAGCCCCTGCCCCCGCCGGCCCTCCACCGACCATGGCAGCACGCAGCGGTGCTGCACCTCTCTTCAACACCACACTGGAGATGGCATCCGAGGAGGAGGAAGATCCGGAGGAACGCGTGTTGTACTCTCCGGAGTACACTCCGCTGTCTTCCTCTATTCCAGTGCCACCCACTGGCACTTCCATGGACATGGCCAACGTGGTTCCTCCCACTGCAGTGGCAGAAACCACGGAAGGCCACCACCGCGACTGGATTTTCCGTGTTCGGCGCGGCAGAAGCCTCCCGGGAACAATGGCGGACTACCGTCCTGCCTCTCCTTCCCAGGGCTTCGATCTGAACACACCTGCCTTCATCGACTCCAGCATTGAAGTTGTGGAAGTCATCTCGGAGGACCCATCCACCACGGTCTCGATGGCCGCTGCGCCGTTCATCCAAATAACCGACTCCTCTTCATCAACCGCCGGCTCCACAGTGGCTACACCAACTGCGCCGCTCGGCCGCACCCTTCGTCGCTTCGCCACTGCAGCGGCTAACCGCCGTCCGGGCCTCCGCCCGGGGTCATGGGCCCCTGCGGCCTCCGACCACCCCTCCGAGGGGTTCTAAACGCGCCAAGGCGCATGCATGTGCAAGGGGGAAAGGGGTGTAGCACCCCTCGGTTGGCGACCCCCCTCTGCACGATGAACGGCCGGCGAACCGGCAATCCGGCCCCCTCTGCTCGGCAACACCCCGCCGTGCTGACTCCTCAGCTGGCGGCCCGAACTCCGGCGGCTTGGCGACCCTCCCGGTGACTCGGTCCGACTAGCTTTCGGCTCTGCAACCCCACCGACGGCCCGGCCCCTCTGCTCCGACGGCCGGCCACTGCTTCGCCGACGACTTGACCACCCGTGAAGGCCGGCAAACCGCCCGACCCTCCGCTCCGGCGGCTCGGCCGGCCCATGCTCCGCCCGACCCTCTGCTCCGGTGGCTCGTCCGGCCGCTGCTCCGCCCGGTGGCTCGGCTGACCCACTCCAAGGCCAGCAGCCCGAAGGCCCCTCGGCCGACCGCCACCGACGTTCGGTCGGCGCGCCCCACCACTGCTTCACCGGTGAAGTCGACCGTTGCAGCGCCCGTTTTCCCCGGCTGGTGGCCCCACCCCCCACGTGATAGCCGGCCCAGCTCCCGAGAGACCAGGCGGCGGCGGCGGCTCCAAAGCCGGTTAGGGTTTGGAAAACCCTAGCCGGCCACTATATATACTGTGCAACAGGAAAGGTGGGAGGGGGTGCTCTGGGCTGGGCCGAAAGGCTAAAAAGCCTCAGCCCAAGTTTACTCAGCCCATCAGTCAAAAAATATTGAAAAATTGGCTTTTTCACAAAAAAACCCCCCCGGGTTTTCAGCATTTTATAGCCAATTTCAGTATTTAATTTTACAGTCCTGTAAAATTACGTTATAGCCCCTGTCTTTAACTATAATTGTATTTCGTTCTGTTTATGTTGTAAATATATACGTTCCAGTCCTTGTATTCTCTGAAAATCTTATATGTTACAAGCATTTTACGATAATGCATTCAAATTAATTTGCAATAGCAATTAATTTTCATATAAAATTAATATTATTGCAAAATATGTGATTACCTCTTCACTTGATATAACACTATACACCTTTTTAGGTGATTATCCTAATTCATACTTCATATTGACCATACACAAGGTAGTATCTATAAACTACTGAGGGATCTACACTATATTTACATATAGTGACTATCCTCAACGTGCGTACCCAATGTGTACATGAATTAAAGAAGGTCTACACCAATTTTGGTGATTACCTACATAGTGTTAACACAAGATTTGAATAACACAAGTTAGTGGAATTCATGGCATCTACTGAATAATTACAGATTATGCCCCCACTACTAAAAGGTTTTCATCATTTTGGTGACTACCTTCTATGTGTTACCAATATAATTTGAGGTCTACACTATCCAACTCAAGTATTAACTTGATTGTACAATTTTTTGCACTATTACAACATTACCATGATTCTTTAATTTACCCAAAATGTAAATTCATTTAATCATTGGTCAATTTGTAGGACAAAATATCCAATATTGAGTTCGAAAGACTCGAGTTAGATGGTAAAAACTATCTAACATGAGCAATGGACATGAAGATAAGTCTATCATCCCGCGGACTTATGACGGCAATTAATCCCCCTCAAGAGGGAGATCCGCCACTTCAAGATCAAATCAAGTATGGGGCTTTATACTACATAAGGCACCATTTACATCCAGATTTAAAATCTGAATACTTGATGGATGAAAATCCACATGACCTATGGAACTCGCTAAAAGAGCGATATGAACAGCAAAAGGCAGTAATACTACCTGATGCACAACGCGAATGGTCCAACATTCGCCTCCAGGACTTTAAGTCCATTGGAGAATACAATCATGCTGTTCACAAAATCTGCTCAAGATTGCTTTTCTGTGACAAAGCTCCCACTGATGCGGAGAAAATAGAAAAAACTTTGTCTACAATGCTTCCTGCCCATAGGGTATTGCAACAACAATACCGTGCTAGAAACTATCAGCACTATTCTGAATTAATTCATACTTTACTTCAGGCTGAAAAGCATGATGAACTTCTTTTAAAGAATCATCACCAGCGCCCTACAGGCACTGCCCCTTTACCTGAAGTAAATTCAAATGTTCAGAATACAAAGAGGTTCGACAGCAACAAACGTCGTCCAAAGAACTTCAAAGGCAGGAACAACCACATAAAGAAGCAGAAATTCCATAGAAATAACAAGGGGAAGAGCATTTTCAATAACAAAGACAAATCTGATATTTGTCATAAATGTGGTTGCTACAGCCACACAACTAAGAAATGCCACACCTCAAAACACTTGGTTGATCTTTACCTAAAGTCCGTTGGACGAAGCCGACCAACTCAAGGCAAAAGATTTGAAGCTCATTTCAATCTTCAATCTGACACCACCAGGACGACAAGTTGTTCCCAAAATGTTCATCCAGAACTGAACAACGACATCACTCTTAAAGAGCAAGAGGACCTTGAGGGCATGGACAATATGCTAGTGGATTTTGCTTCCAATGACTTATTTGGAGACTTCGATTAGGCTCTTAATTAATTAGATATTATTAATATATATGTCCTACATAGTGTTGTAATAGGTTGTTGTCATACTATTGTATCAACACATTGATACTCAATAAAGTTGTATGTATTCTATATGTATCTATGAAGAATTTCACATTCTCTATTTTTATATATATAGATGATTACGGGAGACAATCCAAATGAAGAAGAGATGTGCTTAGTGGATAGTTGTACCACTAACTCTATACTAAGGGAAACTAAATATTTCCAAACTCTGAAAAAGAGTCAAGGAAATGTTTTGACGATCGCAGGACGCGATGCTATGATTGTTGGCTCTGGTCACGCCATAATCACTCTCCCTATGGGTACTCAAATTACAATCGAAGATGCACTCCTGTATCCCGATTCAACACGTACCCTACTGAGTTATAGAGATATCCGTCAAAATGGTTTCCATATTGAAACTCACGATGACAACAAAGAGGAATATCTCCTCATTACTAAAAATAACGGATATGCAAAACAAATACTAGAAAAAATTCCCTCTTTATCCTCAGGATTGTACTATACATACATCAAGCCCGTACCACATGTTGCATATAAGGTAATTTTTCAGAATGTTGACACATTTCAAATATGGCATGATCGCCTAGGTCATCCCGGTGTTGGAATGATGCGAAAAATTATCTGCAATTCAATTGGTCATGGCATAAATACTGCCAAATTCCCACAACCATCGGATTTTGTGTGCACCGCATGTGCCACAGGGAAATTAATTTTAAGACCCTCTTATCTTAAAATTAGAGCTGAACCACTCAAATTCCTTGAACGAATTCAAGGTGATATATGTGGCCCTATCCAACCATTAACTGGACCATTCAGGTACTTCATGGTTCTCATTGATGCATCTACACGATGGTCACATGTGTGTCTATTGTCCACACGAAACCATGCTTTTTCCAAAATTATTGCTCAAATTATTAAATTACGAGCACATTATCCTGAACATAGGATACAATCCATTCGAATGGACAATGCGGCTGAATTTACCTCACATGCCTTCAATGATTATTGTATGGCCCTAGGAATTCAAGTCCAGCATTCAGTACCTTACGTCCATACTCAAAATGGTTTGGCCGAATCTCTTATCAAGAGAATCAAGCTCATTGCAAGACCACTATTACACAATTGCAACCTACCAACTTCATATTGGGGTCACGCAGTCTTACACGCTGCTGACTTAATTCAATTGCGACCAACTGCATATCACACTACTTCCCCACTGCAGTTAGTACGTGGAAATCCCCCAAGCATTTCCCATCTGCGAAAGTTCGGTTGCGCTGTATACGTACCGATCTCACCACCACAACGTACATCAATGGGCCCACACAGGAAATTAGGGATCTATGTAGGGTATAACTCTCCGTCGATCATAAAATACCTAGAACCCCTAACAGGGGACCTTCTTACAGCCCGTTACGCTGACTGTATATTTGATGAGGGACATTTCCCAGCATTAGGGGGAGATTTCAAGTACCAGAAAGAATGCCAGGAAATCAATTAGAATGCCACGGATATTTCCTACACAGATCCACGTACTCAAGAATCTGAACTCCAAGTTCAGAGAATAATAAATTTGCAAAATATTGCAAATACCCTGCCAGATGCATTTACTAACAATAAAGGTGTCACTAAATCTTATATTCCTGCTAGGAATGTGCCGGAAAGAGTGGAGGTACCAAATAAAACCACTCAACCCCCAAATCAAAATAAGAGGGGGAGAAGTACGGACACAAAAGATAAAGCTTCTTGCAAGCTACCGCGGAAACAGAGGAATCCTTCCTCCAAATCAGTAAATGCAAATCAACGTCAAGTTGAAAGACACCCAAAATCCAAGGATAGTAAACATCCATTGGATGCTCAACATCCAGATCCCAGCTCAACGGTGCACACAAATACTGATGCTAGGAAATCGGAACACCTAGACTCAATAACAATGGGAAACCACAATGAGTCGGAAAGGGTAGATGAAATTTCCATCAACTATATTGATTCTAGAGAATCATTTGACAGAAAGACTACAATTGTCGACACATACTTCTCCTCAAAGATTGCAAACGATCTTCTCAATGATCCAGATCCAAAGACCATGGCAGAGTGCCGTAAGCGCTCGGACTGGACACAATGGAAGAACGCAATCCAGGAAGAATTATACTCGCTCTCCAAAAGAGAGGTATTCACATCAGTGATACCTACTCCTCGTAACATTTTTCCTGTGGGATACAAGTGGGTTTTCGTCCGCAAACGGAATGAAAACAACGAGGTGGTGAGATATAAAGCGAGGCTTGTAGCACAAGGGTTCACGCAGAGACCTGGCATTGATTTCAATGAGACATATTCTCCAGTAATGAACGGAATCACGTTCCGATATTTAATTTCATTGGCAGTTCAAAATAATCTATCTATGCAATTGATGGATGTGGTGACCGCATACCTTTATGGGTCACTTGATTCGGATATATACATGAAAGTTCCAGAAGGACTTAACATTCCGAATCCAAACGCAAACCGCAACATGTACTGTGTAAAACTTAAAAAATCATTATATGGTTTAAAACAGTCGGGAAGAATGTGGTACAACCGACTAAAAGAATTCCTTTTATAAAAGGGATATTCCAACAATGATGATTGCCCATGTGTCTTCATAAAGAAATCTTCAACAGGATTTTGTATTATCTCTGTATATGTTTGTCGGAGAGTGAACTCCTGTCGCAGGGATCCCGAGAGACCCCTTTTTAGAGATTCGGCCGGGGGGATGATCCTGGAAAAACTTGTTTGGGAAATAAGCGGGAACGGAAATAAATGCGATGGCTGGCGGGAGACGATCACCCTAATGCAAGAAAAAGTGGGTACGCCGGGTTTTTAGACAGGTTCGGGCCGCACGGAGGCGTAACACCCTACTCCTGTATGAACACTATATTTATCCTTGAAGGGAATTCTTCAAGGAGGTATCTGGTTCTAAGGGGAGAGCTGTTTACAAAGAGCTTGAGGCTCTTATGTTCTAGCTTAACTTGAGCTGGTTCGAGTGTCTGTCGATCTATCTTTGGCCTGGTTCGTCGGAGATTGTTGGTCGTCTGGTGGTCGGGGGCCTTTTTTTCCTTTTATAGGCGCGCCGACCCCAACATATCCTGAATGGGAAAGAGGGGACGCGAATGCTAAGGTGCCACGGAGAAAGGCGTAATCATTTCATTTTGGCGAAGTGACAGGGGCGGTGGAGAAATGCGGCGCGCATTCGACCACCAGCCGCTGCGGAAGCCTCGGGGCGCCCTAAAAGGGGCCCACCGGTCAGCCTCAGAGGTGCTCAGTGCGCCCACCCTGTCTTGTTCTTCTGCCAGGGCAGGGTGGCAGGCGGAGTGCTTCGATTCTGGCAACGTTATCCCGAGGCACCTGGATGAAACGGGACGGTACCCGTGCATTTAATGGACCCACGGCCCCCTGCTAGTGCATGGCAGGGTCTGACACTGGGGCGTGGGCAGCTGAGAATGTCAGGATGTCAGGATGTCAGACCGCGCGTGCCTATTAAATGCGGCATTGGGCCTTTGACTGGATGACACCCTGACGACGGGACCCTTCGGGTCGTTGAATGATCTTGCGCGAACCTTCGGGGCACCGAGTCCTCGGGGGCTGCCACGTGCAGCCCCGAGCACTCTCTCCCGAGCACTTCGGTGGGACCTTCGGGGCACCGAGTCCTCGGGGGCTGCCACGTGCAGCCCCGAGCACTCTCTCCCGAGCACTTCGGTGGGACCTTCGGGGCACCGAGTCCTCGGGGGCTGCCACGTGCAGCCCCGAGCACTCTCTCCCGAGCACTTCGGTGGGACCTTCGGGGCACCGAGTCCTCGGGGGCTGCCACGTGCAGCCCCGAGCACTCTCTCCCGAGCACTGCGGTGGGACCTTCGGGGCACCGAGTCCTCGGGGGCTGCCACGTGCAGCCCCGAGCACTCTCTCCCGAGCACTTCGGTGGGACCTTCGGGGCACCGAGTCCTCGGGGGCTGCCACGTGCAGCCCCGAGCACTCTCTCCCGAGCACTTCGGTGGGACCTTCGGGGCACCGAGTCACTTCGCCCGTGAGCGCGCCTTGTCCGAGATGGTGGCCAAGGCGAAGCAGGCTGCCGTCCCCGCCGCAGCTGGCGGTTCTTCTGGTCCGGCCAGGGATCAGGGACTCGAGGCACAGCTGCGGGCCGCCAAGGAGAAGCTCGAAACCGCCTTTGTCTCGCGGGTCAACCTTGAGCATATGCTGGAGGACATCCTCCGGCGGATGCGACGGGCCGTGGAGAAGGGTGGTCTCGGACGGCTTGTCGACGACAAGAAGGGTGACGGCCCCGCACGACAAGTGTTGGGGCTGCAGCAGGTCTGCGAGCGCCTCGAGACCCTGCCCAGGGCAGTTCAGGAACTTGCCGCCCGGGAGGGACGTGGCTTGGCACGTGCCGTGGCCGAGCACGTCCTGGCCTGCTACCGAAGCAGGGACCCGAACTTCCCATTGGAGCCGGCGCGGGAGGGAGTAGTCGAGGCTGAGGAGGAGGCCGCCCGGGCAGCGGTTAGGAGTACCGCCTCCGTGGTGGCGGCCGGCTTCAGGCGAGAGGTGCCGCCGCCGCCAGCCCCCGGGGACGACTCGGAGGATTCAGCCGACGCCTCTGCCGCCGACTAGGCCTTCTGTGCCCTCTTTTCTTTTGTTGTAGATGTAGGAGTGAATATTAGGAGTGAACCCTTAGAAAACGCCTTGCATATGTCTTGTGAATATAATGGCAGCTTTTCCTTGGGCTCGCAACTCCAATTTCTCTGTGTGTTTGATGTTTCTTCTGGTGCTCTGCCTGGAAGTCCCGGGGAGTACTCAGTCGGGCCGTTCCCGACCTTCCCATCCCCGAGAAATGAAGTTGTTCCGGTCGCTGGCGTTGGCGCAGCCAGCCCTCAAGCTCTCGCGAGTCCGCACTGCCTAGGTTAAGAAACGAAGACACAGACTCCCTTGCCCGGGAGATAGATCGATCCTGCTCGGAACACAGACTCCCTTGCCTAATGAACACTTTTTCACTTTGCGACCACTCAGTTAGTAGAAAGGAGACGTGTGCGGGCGAGAATGTGACCAAGAGTCCTCGCGGTCCGGTGGTGCCCGGGCTTGAAACGGGCCGGACCGAGCACTGACAGCCTGCCCCCGAGACCTGAGCTCCGGACTACCCGAGTAGCTCGAGCGATAGGATTACCCAGGGTACCCGAGGACTCGGTAGTGCTCGGGGTCCATAAAAGCAGACCGAACACCACGACGACCACGAAGGGCTTCGGTCAGACATTATCGCAATCACGGTACTCCTTTCTACAAACCGCTATGTCGTTCTGGGAAAAAGTAGACACGCGGCAGGGTTTTTGCGTGCAAGGAGACCACCTCGCCGAACAGATTAAAGCGCGAGAGCCCCCGAGAAAGACTCGGGAACATAAATTTACTGAAAGCAGACTTGTCTGAATATAACCACTCACCGGACAGCTGTCGGCCTTCCGGCCAACCGATCCAAGAGGGGTGTGCTTCCGAGCTCGGGGGCCCGGGGACTTGATTCTTTCAACGGAGCGCCCGAGGGCCCAAAGGCATACGAGGCTCCTAGGGTCGGGTGGCCTCGACCACCCAAGCCTAAGTGGTAGGACCACCCGAAGACCCTTGGGGCCGACCAGAGACCGGGGCATTGAAGCCCTCGCGGCCGAACTGCTTGTGATTGTCAGCCTGTGACTTGAGAGAGAATATAGAATTTCTTTGTCTGGTGCGCTCTGTTAGTGCGGTACTTGCTATAGACTGTCCTCGTTTTTGACCCGAGACCTCTCGAATACCCAAACCGGCGAACAAGAGCGGACAGAGGCATAACCTAGAGGTCCTATGGTTCGGTGGCGTCCGGGTATGACAGACCAGACCGAGCACCGACAGCCCGCTCCGAGGGCCCGAGCTCCGGACTACTCGAGCAGCTCGAGCGATTGGATTACCCAGAGCACCCCGAAACTTGGTAGTGCCCGGGAGCCTGCCACGACACCGAACACCACAGCCTACCATGCCGGACGTAGGTCAGCGGCGACTGCTCGCATGCATACCGATCGGGATTCTTTTGTCAGCGGGAAAAAAGAGAGAGCGAACTTTTTCTCGCACAACCGAGCTCCTCACCAGACATATTAAACATACGGAATCCAGAAAAAGTATTTTGATATAGCGATTGCTTATTGAAAAACTTAATGTGCAATATTTTCAAGGTTGGGTGACATCGACTTACCCTATGGGGCGAAGCCTTCAGACTGCTCGGGCGGGGAGAAGCCCCCGGCCTTACTAACCTGAACCGCGAGCACAACCATCTACGGGTAGAAGCGTCGAAGATGCTCGATGTTCCACGGATTCGGGAGTGGCTGTCCTTCCTCCGTCGCCAATCTGAAAGAACCTGCCCGGGGGACCGCGATCACGGTGAAGGGACCTTCCCACACAGGGGACAACTTATTCATTCCTTCGCGCGACTGGATGCGTCGGAGAACTAGGTCCCCCACCTCGAGAGACCGGGCCCGGACATGGCGCAGATGATAACGCCGCAGACTCTGCTGGTACCGAGCCGCCCGGACAGCAGCACGCCGCCGGCGCTCCTCCAGGTAGTCTACGTCGTCGCGCCTTTGATGCTCCTGCTCACCCTCAGAGTATGCATGCACTCGAGGGGAGCCCAGAGTGAGCTCGGAGGGGAGGACTGCTTCGGCGCCGTAGACGAGGAAGAAAGGAGTCTCCCCGGTAGCGCGGCTTGGCGTAGTCCGATTGGCCCATAGCACGGCTGGCAGCTCGTCCACCCATCCCTTCCCGTGCTTAGCGAGCACGTTATAGGTCCGGGTTTTGAGGCCTTTTAGTATCTCCGCGTTAGCGCGCTCGACCTGCCCGTTACTCCGAGGATGAGCGACTGAAGCGAAGCAGAGCTTGATGCCGAGATCTTCGCAATAGTCGCCGAACAAGGCACTTGTGAACTGGGTGCCGTTGTCGGTGATGATTCGGTTCGGGACGCCAAAGCGGCTAGTGATGCCGCGGATAAACTGGAGCGCCGTGTTTTTGGTCACCTTGATGACTGGGACCGCCTCCGGCCACTTGGTGAATTTGTCGATAGCGACATATAGGTATGCATAGCCCCCGACTGCTCGGGGGAATGGACCCAGAATGTCCAAACCCCAGACCGCGAAAGGCCATGACAGGGGAATGGTATGGAGAGCCTGAGCTGGCTGGTGAATCTGCTTTGCATGGAACTGGCATGCCCTGCAGCGCCGAACCAGCTCGGAAGCATCCTGGAGAGCTGTAGGCCAGTAGAAACCTTGCCGGAAGGCTTTCCCGACCAGCGTGCGGAACGATGAATGGCCACCGCACTCGCCCTCGTGGACCTCAGCGAGAAGATCGCCGCCTTCTGCCCGAGAGATGCATTTCAGGAGGATACCTCCTGCGCTACGTCGGTAGAGATCCCCATCCACAATGGCATAGCGTTTGGACTGCCGAGCAACCCTTTCGGCAGACGCCTCATCCTCGGGTAGGAACTTTTCTTTCAAGTACCCTCGGATGTCAGACATCCACGAGGCATCTTGAGAACATTCGGCGAGCACAGCGCACTCGTCGGACGGCGGCGCCCTGACGGGGCTTCCCACTGAGGGCACCGCCGGGGTCTCCTGAATTGAGTTCGAGGTTTCCCCTTCATCCTGTTCGGCAGGCAGGACGGAAGGCCGTGCGAGTCTTTCTTCAAAGACTCCGGCAGGGATGCGCGCACGTGATGAGGCCAGGCGAGAGAGCTCGTCGGCCGGAGCATTGTTGCGGCGAGAGATATGCCGCAATTCGAGGCCGTCGAAGCGTCTCTCGAGCTTTCTGACTGCAGCCACGTACGCCGCCATTTGAGGATCCGTGCACTGGTACTCCTTGGACACCTGGTTGACGACCAGTTGGGAGTCCCCTTTGACCAGGAGGCGACGAATCCCGAGCCCCACCGCAGCTCGGAGGCCGGCGATGAGACCTTCATACTCCGCCATGTTGTTGGATGCGCGGAATTGCAACTGTACGATGTACCGGAGCTCTTCACCCGTTGGGGAGGTGAGAACCACTCCGGCCCCTGCGCCTTTCAGCGAGAGGGAGCCGTCGAAGTGCATGACCCAGTACCCGGGCGCGTCGTGCCCGGGATAGGCAGAAACCTCTTCTGGGACGACGCAGGGGACGGGCGTCCACTCTGCCAAGAAGTCGGAGAGTGCCTGGCTTTTAATTGCCTGGCGACTGACGAAGTGTAGGTCGAACTCCGCCAGCTCTACTGCCCATTTGACAACGCGCCCGGTGCCTTCCCGGTTCCGGAGAATGGGTCCCAGTGGATAAGTGGTAACCACCGAGACTTTGTGCGCCTGGAAGTAGTGGCGCAGCTTCCGGGAGGCGATGAGCACGGCATAAAGCAGCTTCTGAGCTTGGGGATACCTTGTCTTGGCCTCCCGGAGGACCTCGCTGACGAAGTACACCGGTCGCTGTACCCGGCGGGCCCGAATGGTGGCCCCACCCGGGGGGCTGCCACAGCCCCCAGGGTTGGCGGTATGGTCGGGGTTGGCCGGGCATTCGAGCTCGATTCCTTGGCTGGGAAGAGCAGTGTGCTCGGGCTCGACCCCCCGCTCCGGGGGAGCCACGAGGACAGGTGAGTGGTCGGGGGCCTCTGGGAGCTGGGACCCAGCACCCGGCCCTGAACACTCGTCTCGCTCCACCACCAATACTACGCTCACAACCTGAGGAGTGGCTGAAACGTAAAGCAGCAGGGGCTCACCTTGAGAAGGAGCCACCAACACGGGTGGCGAAGTAAGGTACTTCTTTAAGTCGCGGAAGGCCTGCTCGGCCTCCGGCGTCCAGTCAAAATGACCGGATTTCTTCAGAAGCTTGAAGAGGGGGAGCCCTCGTTCCCCGAGCTTGGAGATGAAGCGCCCGAGGGCGGCCATGCAGCCGGCGAGGCGCTGGACTTCCTTGAGTCGAGCCGGGGGTCGCATCTGCTCGATGGCCCGGATCTTCTCTGGATTGACCTCGATCCCTCGGCCAGAGACCAAGAAACCAAGGAGCTTGCCCGCCGGCACCCCGAAGACACATTTCTCCGGGTTGAGCTTGAGGCGGGTAGAGCGGAGACTGTTGAAAGTCTCGGCAAGGTCCTCGAGCAGGGTGGCGCGGTCTCGGGTTTTGACCACGAGATCGTCGATGTAGGCCTCGACGTTGCGGCCAACCTGTGAGTTAAGAGTGATACGAATGGCGCGCTGGAAGGATGATCCAGCGTTGCGCAGGCCGAAAGGCATTGACATGTAGCAATAAGTCCCCACCGGGGTAGTAAAAGCAGTTTTTTCCTCGTCCCCTATGGCCATGCGAATCTGGTGATACCCAGAGTTTGCATCTAGGAAGCACAAAAGATCACATCCCGCAGTTGAATCTACGATTTGATCAATGCGAGGTAAGGGGAAGGGATCTTTAGGACAAGCCTTGTTAAGGTCGGTGTAGTCCACGCACATGCGAAGCTTGCCGTTGGCCTTCGGGACGATGACTGGGTTTGCTAGCCAGTCGGGGTGGAGGACTTCTCGGATGAATCCGGCGTCGAGGAGCTTGCGGACCTGCTCGCGGATAAACTCCTGGCGCTCTGGCGCCTGCCGCCGGACCTTCTGCTTCACCGGGCGGGCGTCCGGACGCACAGCCAAGTGATGCTCGATCACCTCCCTAGGGATCCCGGGCATGTCGGACGGTTGCCAGGCAAACACGTCCACGTTAGCCCGGAGGAAGGCGACGAGCGCGCTTTCCTATTTGCTGCCCAGGTCGCTGCCGATTCGGACAACCTGGGTAGCGCCTTCGCCCACCTCGACCTCCTTCGTTGGAACAGAGGTGTCGGCGGCGAGTCGGGGTCTGGATGAAGAGGGTCCCGGGCCCCCTGAAGAGCCATCAACCTCGGCCTGTGCTGAGACCAGAGCCATGTATGATTGTTCGGCGCAGGAGACGGCGCCGCGGGAGTCGGCAACCACGGAGATAGAGCCTGCGGGGCCGGGCATCTTAACCGTAAGGTATGCATAATGCACGGCCATCATGAACTTGGCAAGCGCCGGACGCCCGAGGATGGCGTTGTAGGGGAGAGGGAGCTCCGCAACATCGAAGAGGACGCACTCCGTGCGGAAGTTGTCCCGGCTCCCAAATGTGACAGGCAACTCAACCTGCCCGAGGGGTAGGGAGTGCCCGGGAGTTACTCCACAGAAAGGGAGTGACGGCTTTAGGCGTCGGGAAGATACTTGCAGCTTTTCAAAAGCCTCCTTGGAGAGGAGGTTGAGGCCGGCACCACCGTCGATCAGCACTCTGCCGACCTTAACATTGCAGATAGTGGGAGACACAACCAGAGGTAGCCGTCCCACGGCTGCAGTACTGACGGGGTGATCTGCCATGCTGAACGTGATCGGAGCATCCGACCACCTCAGGGGTCTTGTGGCCTCCTCGCTCGGGGTTGCCGAGCACACTTCGCGCCGCATGACCTTGATGCCACGGCGCGAGCAGGGTGTGTAAGCGCCCCAGTCGATGAAGGCAACCGCATGCTCGGGCTCCTGGAAACCGAGCTCGGCGTTGTTGGGGACGACCTCGGCATCGCCTCCTCCGTGGGACTCGTCGCGCTCCCTCTGGCGCTGCTCCACGAGTCCTTTGACCGTACGACACTCCGTGAGGTCGTGCCATCTGGTCAGGTGTATGGGACACCATTTACCTGGCTCGGGCCCCGCGGGAGCGGGGACCCTCGCTGGAATAGGAGCTCGGCCAGGGGCCGGGGCTCTTGCTGGAGCTGACGCCCTAGCCGGTGCCGGGGCCCTCGCGGGCACAGAGGCCCGAGGAGGAGCCCGAGCAGGGGCCCTGACGGGGCGCCGATCGGCACCCGGCCGACGCTCTTGCCGGCGATCGGGCTCTTGCGGCTCCCTGTGAGCGGGGACTTGGGCCAGCTCAACGGGAGCGGCCTCGCGCTTCCTTCTCTTTTTCTTTTCCCGCTTATCAGAGCGGGAAGAACTTGGCTGGTCGGAAACGGGGCGAGGAGCATGCCATGCCCTGGCCTCCGCAACCTTGGCGCACTTATCGGCCAGTGCGAAAAGCTCCGCAGGGGTCTCGATCTCGTGCGTACCTAGCTTCTCGAGCATCCGCTCATCACGGACGCCCTGCCGAAAAGCAACAATAACAGCATGGGGGGCCACTCGCGGAATAGTGTTGCGAACCTGGCTAAAACGCTGTATAAATCGCCGTAGCGTCTCCCCTTCCTGCTGTTGGACGGCGTGGAGGTCGCACTCCAGACCGGGACGTGCGAACGTGCCCTGAAAGTTGGCCACGAATTGGTGGCACAGGTCATCCCAGGAGCTGATAGATCCTGGGGGTAAGTTCATAAGCCAAGAGCGGGCGGAACCCCTCAAGGCAACATGAAAATAGTTTACCATCACCTTTTCGCTGCCTCCGGCCGCTTGGACGGCCGTCGTGTAGATCTGGAGGAACTCGACGGGGTCGATGGACCCATCGTACTTCTCCGGCAGCTCGGGGCGGAACTTGGAAGGCCACCTCACCCGGCGGAGCTCGGTGGTGAAGGCACGGCAACCGGTGCCGTACCCCGCAGCACGAGCGGGGGTTCTTGGTGACGAGAAGCGGCGAGCCGGGGATCCCCGGTGGTCATGCGCCGGGAGAGAGGAAGCCTGGTCCTCTGCCCCAACCCCCTGCCGGGTCTCCCGCTGACGTTCGAGAGTGACTCAGGCATCTTCGTGGCCCCTCCGCTCGTCAAGGTGCAAACGAAGGTCCCGGGCTCCGGACATGGCCAGGGGGACGGCACTCCGCCTGGAGACCCCTCGGCCCGTGCGGGTGTTGCCCGCGGAGGAGCCGGCTCTGGCGGCGCCATGCTGAGAAGTGGCGCGAGGACTCCCGGCCTGCACCTGGCGACGAGCAGTGCCGACCAAAGCGACGACGTCTTGCATCCACCGGCCTTCCGGAGTGTTTGGCGTGGCCTGAATGGGCGGGTGTCTGAGGAGAGCTTGTGCTGCAAGCAACGCGCTCCCTGGGCTGGCCTCACTGAAAGCGAGCCTGCACCGAGGCGGCACCCGACGTGGTCCAGAGGCAGACCTGGCGGCCGGGGTCCCGACCACCTGCTGGGGGTCGGAAAGTACGTTGGCAGCGGCGGCGGCGCTGATGGGCCCAGCGCCTTGATCCCCTTGGGCGGGAAAAACCGCACGCGTGGATGGCGGCTGCCGCGGGTACGCAGCAGCGACGGGGCTTTCTTCGTGGGGCAGCGTTCCGTTACTGGAAGTGGAGCCGGAACGCTGGAGACGGTGCCCACCTGCCATCTTTTCCTGTGGAGAAAAAAGTGAAACAAACAATCCAGGGATATTCCCCCCTACCTGGCGCGCCAGCTGTCGGAGAGTGAACTCCTATCGCAGGGATCCCGAGAGACCCCTTTTTAGAGATTCGGCCGGGGGGATGATCCTGGAAAAACTTGTTTGGGAAATAAGCGGGAACGGAAATAAATGCGATGGCTGGCGGGAGACGATCACCCTAATGCAAGAAAAAGTGGGTACGCCGGGTTTTTAGACAGGTTCGGGCCGCACGGAGGCGTAACACCCTACTCCTGTATGAACACTATATTTATCCTTGAAGGGAATTCTTCAAGGAGGTATCTGGTTCTAAGGGGAGAGCTGTTTACAAAGAGCTTGAGGCTCTTATGTTCTAGCTTAACTTGAGCTGGTTCGAGTGTCTGTCGATCTATCTTTGGCCTGGTTCGTCGGAGATTGTTGGTCGTCTGGTGGTCGGGGGCCTTTTTTTCCTTTTATAGGCGCGCCGACCCCAACATATCCTGAATGGGAAAGAGGGGACGCGAATGCTAAGGTGCCACGGAGAAAGGCGTAATCATTTCATTTTGGCGAAGTGACAGGGGCGGTGGAGAAATACGGCGCGCATTCGACCACCAGCCGCTGCGGAAGCCTCGGGGCGCCCTAAAAGGGGCCCACCGGTCAGCCTCAGAGGTGCTCAGTGCGCCCACCCTGTCTTGTTCTTCTGCCAGGGCAGGGTGGCAGGCGGAGTGCTTCGATTCTGGCAACGTTATCCCGAGGCACCTGGATGAAACGGGACGGTACCCGTGCATTTAATGGACCCACGGCCCCCTGCTAGTGCATGGCAGGGTCTGACACTGGGGCGTGGGCAGCTGAGAATGTCAGGATGTCAGGATGTCAGACCGCGCGTGCCTATTAAATGCGGCATTGGGCCTTTGACTGGATGACACCCTGACGACGGGACCCTTCGGGTCGTTGAATGATCTTGCGCGAACCTTCGGGGCACCGAGTCCTCGGGGGCTGCCACGTGCAGCCCCGAGCACTCTCTCCCGAGCACTTCGGTGGGACCTTCGGGGCACCGAGTCCTCGGGGGCTGCCACGTGCAGCCCCGAGCACTCTCTCCCGAGCACTTCGGTGGGACCTTCGGGGCACCGAGTCCTCGGGGGCTGCCACGTGCAGCCCCGAGCACTCTCTCCCGAGCACTTCGGTGGGACCTTCGGGGCACCGAGTCCTCGGGGGCTGCCACGTGCAGCCCCGAGCACTCTCTCCCGAGCACTGCGGTGGGACCTTCGGGGCACCGAGTCCTCGGGGGCTGCCACGTGCAGCCCCGAGCACTCTCTCCCGAGCACTTCGGTGGGACCTTCGGGGCACCGAGTCCTCGGGGGCTGCCACGTGCAGCCCCGAGCACTCTCTCCCGAGCACTTCGGTGGGACCTTCGGGGCACCGAGTCCTCGGGGGCTGCCACGTGCAGCCCCGAGCACTCTCTCCCGAGCACTTCGGTGGGACCTTCGGGGCACCGAGTCCTCGGGGGCTGCCACGTGCAGCCCCGAGCACTCTCTCCCGAGCACTTCGGTCTTAGTATTTGGACCCTGCAGATCATCGGGGAACTAGGGTGCTCGGGAACCAGAGGCGGCGGCCCCGAGCACCTTCTCCCGGGACTTAGCTTTTTCTTACCTCGCAGGGTGGTGACATGTGGTGGATAGCCGGCCTGGCCTCGGGACTTAGGGACCCCTGGTTCTGAATATACCGACAATGTTGATGATCTAAATATCATTGGAAATACAGAAGATATAAATGAAGCACGCAATCATCTAAAGACGGAATTTGAAATGGAAGATTTGGGTAAAACCAAATTTTGCTTGGGAATACAACTCGAGCATTATCCTTCAGGTGTTTTACTACACCAAGCCGTATATACCCAGAAAATATTGAAAAAATTCAATATGGAAAAATCATATCCTTCAAAGACTCCCATGGTTGTTCGATCTCTTGATATGGAAAAGGATCCATTTAGACCAAGGATGGAAGGAGAAGAGATACTGGGACCCGAAGTTCCTTATCTCAGTGCTATTGGAGCACTTATGTATCTTGCAAATTGCACTAGGCCTGATATCGCATTTGCAGTTAACTTACTAGCTAGGTATAGCGCTACTCCAACTAAACGTCATTGGACAGGAGTCAAGAATATCTTACGATATCTCCAAGGCACTATAGATCTTGGTCTTCTCTTTAAAAGAAATCAAGATACGGATATGATTGGATACACTGACGCTGGTTACTTATCAGATCCCCATAATGCCAAGTCACAAACAGGCTTTGTGTTCTTAAATAGCGGAACAGCCATTTAATGGAAGTCTTCGAAATAGACTCTAGTGGCTACATCCACTAATCATTCTGAAATAATCGCATTATATGAAACATCACATGAATGCGTATGGCTTCGCAGAATGATTAATCACATACAACAATCATGTGGTATTGGATCTATTCAATCACCAACAATTATCTATGAAGATAATTCTGCATGCATTGCTCAAATACAAACAGGTTACATAAAGAGCAATTTGACTAAACATATTGCTCCTAAAATGTTCTACCCTCATGAATTACAAAATAATGGGGAAATAAAAATCTTGCAAGTCAAATCATGTGATAACCTCGCCGATTTGTTCACCAAGTCTTTACCAACTTCTATATTCCAAAAATATGTTAATAGAATTGGTATGCGACGACTACGGGATTTGCAAGGTTCAGGGGGAGATTGATCCCTGAATAAATAACCTGTTCTATTGCACTCTTTTCCTTTATGAGTTTTTCCCTTTACGGTTTCTCATATAAGGTTTTTAATGAGGCAATATCTACTTTGTTCCTCCTATTTTTCTAAAATGTTTTCGGAGGTTTTAAATATGATCTAAATATCATAATGATTGCTCTCTAAATTCATCAATGAGTTTTCTCATTTGAACTTACAATGAAGCAATAACTGAAATATACCATATTATTTTCTCCTTATATATTCTCATTGGGTTTAAAGGAGTTTTAATGGTATATCAACACATAACATATTATTTCTCCTCATATTTTTCCCACAGGGTTTTTAAGGAGTTTTCAACAAAAAATTTACACACAAGATAATTGATCAAGGGGGAGTGTTATAAGTAGATATTTAGCATGTGATCAATTAGCACACTAACTGCTTTCAGTTATTGAACCAAAGGGCAACCATTCACTACTGAATGGACATGTTCATACCCTTTGAACATGTATATATATATGTGACACAACAATCAATAGATCAACATTCATTACTCTAAAACTCTCTCAAATCATTTTCAACAGATCGGTGCCTGAGGAGTGAGGACTGAGGTGCAGGCGGGTGGGAACAGCAGCAGTTGATGCCTTCAGCACTCAGTCGCGCGCCCAGCTGTGCGGCTCATCGCTCCCATGTGGTGGTTCTAGGTCACTGCCCACTGGCCAGTACTAGCCACCATCACCTTTTTTTTTTCACCACCACCAAGCTGAGCTGATGAGATCAGTGGTCGGTAGGCTAGCTGAAGCTTTGTCCTCTGTTTCAGCTTCTCCATGCTGCTGGCCTGCTGGGGACGTTTTGTTGCCTGCCTGTCCACCAGTGCCCGTTTTCGTAGGTGCATGCATGGCTCCTTGCTTGCCTGGCCAGCAGAGCTAGCTTTCCTTCGCTGCCCAAAGGTGCATGCATGGCTGAAGCATTCAGCTATGTAACCCAAATGTCCTGCATGATAATATACATGGCTGTCGCAAGAAAAATCAGGCTGTCGAATATAATCAATCATAGCCGTTGGCATCTTGATGAACGGCGGTTGGCATCTCATAAGCTCGTTCCGAAAGAGAAGGTGAAAAGTAAGGCAAAAGGTAGCGTCAGATGTAAAACGAGAGGGGGGTCAAGCCAAGCAAATGAAAGCAATATTTTACCGGTGAGGCATAAATAAAGGTACCAAGTACAGCCAAACTAATAGTCATACTACAGCTTATCTACTGGTAAACTTTTTTCACAGCACGGCAAACTGAGCAGAATGAAGTATAATTCCTCCCTCACTCAATACAGGTAACAGAATTATATATAAGCAACAGATAAAACTGCTGTTGAGCTCGTTTTTATTGATCACGTTGTCGACTAGATCAGCCAAGGGAAGTTGCAAGAGCGAAGCCCATCTGCAGAACATGACGAGGTTAGGAACTGAACAAAATATACTCTTTGCTGCGAACGTATGTTGATATTTTCCTTTGGTTTTCACCAAACATAATGAGGCATTGGACAACTAAGGGAAAGCAATTGGTCAACCAAAATAGAGTATATTCTTCCAGCGTCCAAATACAAGGACTAATAATGCTCAGATCAACAGGTGGCAATTTTGTTTCGTTAACTTCTAAGAAGGATACCTTGGTTAGTGACTTGTGCCACGAAGTGTAGAAGTGATAGAAAAATCTACCAGTTCAACTTCCCGTGATTATCTTTCTGGTTGATCAGAACTCGAAGCTCCATTAGGAGCTGGTGTGGACAAGTTGCTCGTGGAACCATTCTCCGCTGGTGGAGTATTTCCCCATTTCCTCTCAGATTCCAAAGGTTCCAATACATAAACACCACCATCAGTCAGACCTAGAGCAAACTGGCTTGCTTCCGAAGGGTGTGCCGCAACCACAACAGGATGAACACTTGAACTAGAAAAGCAAGGACATGTATCAGCAATTTATTCACAGGTCATCACTAATGTGGCAATCATATGATTTGCTTGTCATAACAATAGTTCAAGAAAATAAATGTTTGGGTGCTCTAGAAAATGTTTCTGTTGCAACTTTCTAGTTTGATGTATTCAGCAGTTAAAAATCAAGACTCTTCTAAAGAATGCAGGAGGAGGCAAACATGCAAACCACTGTAATAAACTGGTAGTTTGTGGCTTCACCAACTGTAACATTTGTTTTTAATTTTACTCCTCCGAAGACCTTTTTCAGTTCATCTTAATCCACACCCAATAGATTTCTCTGGAATTTCCCCGTGAAGTAAATCCAAGGACCTTTTCAGAGACATCACTGAGAAATATTCCCCCTAAGGCTATGCAAGTTACTCTAGGCAAACCTCGATCTAATCAAAGAGTACAAATACTGATGGATGACAGCGCCATATCATTACACTTTCTCTGTGCTATCCGATTTTCAACCAGTGGACAAAGAGGCACCAAATAAAGGGCAACAATACACTACTATGATAAGAGTGTCATGTTACGCTGCCCTGCCGTAAGGCAGCCCTAAAATACCACCTCGTTGTATGCTGCAACATGATAAACCTACTGCCGCGTATACACATTACCCCAGCTAGGCATGACATGAATCTTTAATTCTGCCGATGATTCCATTATACCAATAAGCTAGTTTTCTATGTGAGGACATTTAGCTTGCTATATTTCAGAAATACTCTACTACAGTTAATAATATGGAATTACTGTTTTCTTTTTTGAAGGTTGTTCAGGAACTTTAGCATGCAGTCCAAGAGACGTACACCATGTTAGATATATATATTGCTCTATGTAATATCCCTAATTTATAAGAGGTTTCTTGCATATTGTCACATTTACATGTGTATATATATTGACTTAGGACCTCTAAGAAATACAAGTTGATATTACTAACATGGTATACAAAGCCAAAATTTAGGGTTAAGGTTTCTCTTCTCGCGTGTTGCAACTTCACGTGACTATCCCTTTTGGTAACTTTTCATCTACAATAATCATCAGATTCGTCTTCCCCCGCCATATCTACTGATGCCGCTGTCTCTCCCCTCCGAATCCGTTTGGATCTGGCCGCCGCCATCGAGTGTCTACCGTCCTCTTCCCCACCGAATCTCGTCACCCTCGTCAGGCGGAAGGAGGCGCTCGGGCAGGCCGCCGCTTCCTATTGTCTCTTCACCGAGATCTAGTGCAGGATTCGGCTTGTGGTGTCCGCGCTCCCGCTGTCCATCGGCACGCCTCCGCTCGTCAAACGCGAATCCTGCGCTCGGCTGTTAGCCAGCTAGCCTCCTCCGCCGGCGGCTACCTCTCGGTTGTGTTTGGGTGGCTCTGAAACAGAGCTGTCCTTTGTAGCACAGGTGGAGAAAAAGAGTACAAAAAAAAATATTTGCAATCGCTTGCCCCTTTTCTTTGCGCTCTCGGCGTTGTTCGTTGCTACTTGTTGCTAGCCGCTACCTTTGCACTCTCGCCATTGATCTCCGCTTCTCCTTTGCACTCTCGTCATCGCTCGTCACCTCTTTAGGATGTCATCGAGCACCGTTTCAATTCCTCAGTGTTCGGTGCTCTTTGATGGTGCCAACTACTGAGACTTCGTGCAGCATATGTGTGTCCACATGCGTGGTTTCGTCTTTGGGGTGTTCTTTGTGGTGACGTTCCTCGTCCGCCTTCCCTTGAGCTTCCGACAGAGCTCGTCCAGCCGACTGTCGGCACAACAGACAAAGTAGCTTTTGACATCACCACTGTTGCCTATGAGAAGATTGTCTCCGCCTATTAGGAAGCTTTGGAGTTGTACCGTGATCGGTTGTTTGACTGTGCTCAGTGGATGGATGATGATTCTCGTGCCGCTTTTATTCTGATTGCTAGTGTGGAGCACAGGTTTTCTACTAAGATTGTTAGGTTCTCTGTCTTTTAGATGTTGACTCATCTTCGTCAGACCTATGAACCGTCTGAGGATGTTCACTATCTGTCTGTTGCTCGCCAAGAGCAGTCTCTTCGGCAGGGTGATGCTACAATTGATGCATTCTATGCTCGAATGTCGGATGTGTGGCGTCAGTTGAACTCTTTCTGTTGCTGGTTACCACTCTTGTTAGTGTTGCTTGGATCTGCATGCTAAGCGTGACTTTCGACGCCTCTACGAGTTCCTGACTCGCCTTCGCCCAGAGTTTGAGCAACGTCGGGCTCAGTTGCTTGCTCGACATCCTCGTGTCACGTTTGTGGAGGCTCTTACAAAGCTACGATCAGAGGAGACTTATCTGCGAGGTTCTGGACTCTTGTCATCTTGTCATTTTCTTCAGTGTTGGTTGCTCGTCCACCTATTGCGCCTACATCTTTGACTACACCATCGTCTGCTCCTCGCGCGCCTCCGCCACCTAAGCCCTCTTCAGGTGGTGATGGTCTCCCTCACTGCGCCTACTGCACGAGGGCCATGTCGAGACGAACTACTACCGGAAGAAGTATCTTCGACGTTCCTTTGGTGCTTCTACCTTATCTACTTCCTCGACTACTTCTCGACACGAGATTGTGACGCTGCTTTGTCGCATGATTGCTATCTCTGGCTCTGCACCGACAGGTTCTACTAGTTCTACTACTCTTTTCTGTCACTGAGAGCCATCTTCTACACAGTCAAATACCTCTTGGATTCTCAACTCTGGAGCATCTTTTCATATGACTTCTAATTCTTTTAGTCTGTCTTAGCTTCATCCTCTTGTTTCTCCTATACATGTCGTTACCGATAATGGTACTTCTCTTTCCATTGCTGGTCGAGGCACCCTTAGAACTTTTTTTAGCGTTCCTTATGTTGTTCATGTTCTCAACTCACCATGCAGCTCATGTCAGCTGGTCAGCTCACTGACCATGGTTGTCGTGTTACTCTAGATTCTGACTCTTGTGTTTAGGATCGTCACATGGGTGCTATGCTTGGTACTGGTCACCAGCGCCATGATTCTCAGCATCTATGGGAGCTTGACTGGCTTTGTCTTCCTTCCGCTGCCGCCGCCAGTCTCTCTACTTCCTCGACTACTGGCTAGTTTCAGCAGTGGCATCATCGTCTTGGTCATGTTTGTGGATCGTGTCTGTCTTCATTAGTTCATCGTGGTCTTTTAGAGTCTATTTCAGGGAATGCGTCCTTAGATTGTCAAGGTTATAAACTGGTAAACAGATTCAACTTCCTTATCCTCATAGTGAGTTAGTGTCTCAACGTCCTTTTAATATTGTTCATTCAGATGTATAGGGTCCCTCCCTTCGTTTCGAAAGGGGGCCATAATTCCTACATTATCTTTATAGATGATTTCTCTCGTCACACTTGGATTTATTTCATGTCATTCTCATTGCGATGTGTATCTATATATAAGTGTTTTGCCACTATGATTCGCACTCAATTTGACACTCATATTCGTGTTTTTTTGCTGACTCTGCTAGTGAATTTCTTTCTAGGCATCTTCGTTCCTTTCTCGGTGAACATGGTACGTTGTCTCAGTTCTCCTGCCCTGAAGCTCATGCTCAGAATGGTGTTGCTGAATGCAAGCATCGTCATCTCCTTGAGACTGCTCGTGCGCTTATGCTTGTCTCTTCTGTTCCACCTCATTTTAAGGTCGAAGCGGTCTCCACTGCCACAAACTTGGTCAATATCTAACCCTCTTCTGCTCTCTAAGGGTGGGATTCCTTTTGAGCATCTATGTGGACGCCTTACTGACTACTCTCTCCGTCTTTTTGTTGTGTTTGGTACGTTCTTCTCCCTCTCGTGAACGTATCAAATTGACTACTCAATCTGTTGTGTGTTTTTCTTGGCTACAGTGTTGAGCATAAGGGTTATAGGTGTTATGACCCTATTGCTCGCCGGATGCGTATTTCTCGAAATGTTATTTTTGATGAGTCTCATCCCTTGTATCGTTGTACTACACCTTCCACTTCTTCAGCATCTTTGGTCGAGCCTCTATCCTTTCTCACTTTTCCTACAACACCTGTTTCTTCTTCACTTCCTTAGGCACCATTGGCACCCTCTCCTGTTGTGCCTGCTTTGGTGCCTTCCAAACCTTTGGCCTCATCTCATGCTCCTACTACTTCTGGTATGGTTGAGTCTTTTCCTTTCCACTATACTCGTTGTTCTCATGTTGTCTCACATCCTACTAAGCTATTTTTTGATGAGCTATCTCCTTCTGGTGATTCAATTCCTTCCTCCCCTCGCTATTCTCTTCGTGATCGCCATTCGATTCGACCTCCTTATCGTTTTAGCTTTGTTGGTGTCATTCCTGCTGAGCCGTCTTCTTACCGTGAGGTTGTTATTCATCAGGAATTGCAGCATGCGATGGCTGATGAGCTTGCTGCTCTTGAGCGCACCGGCACATGGGATCTTGTTCCTCTTCCCCCACATGTTCGTCCTATCATGTGCAAGTGGATCTATAAGGTTAAACCCGCTCTGGTAGTTCTCTTGAGCGTTATAAGGCTCGTCTTATTGCCCGTGGTTTCTAGCAGGAGCATGGTCGCGACTATGATGAGACTTTTGCTCCGGTAGCCCACATGACTACAGTGCGCACTCTTCTTGCCGTTGCTTCTATGCATCAGTGGTCTATCTCAAGACTGCCACTCTTAATGGTGAGTTGTGTGATGAGGTCTACATACACCCACCACCAGAGTATTCTGTTCCTGAGGGCGTGGTTTGTCGTCTTCGTCGCTCTCTCTATAGCCTTAAGCAAGCTATTCGAGCTTGGTTTGAGCATTTTTCTTCTGTGATTATTACAGTTGGTTTTTCTGCTAGTGCTCATGACCCTACGCTCTTTGTTCACACTTCGTTTCGTGGCTGGACTCTTCTTCTCTTATATGTTAATATGATCATTACAGGAGATAATTCTGAGTATATTGCCTTTGTGAAGGCTCGTCGCAATGACCAGTTTCTTATACCCGATCTTGGTCTTTTTCGCTACTTTCTTAGAATTGAGATTTCTTCTACGTCTGAGGGCTTCTTTCTGTCTCAAGAGAAGTATATTCAAGATCTTCATTGTGCTTCTCTCACTGATAAGTGCACTACTGAGACTCCTATGGAGCTTAATCTTAAGCTCCGATCCACTGATAGTGAGCCTCTTGCGGACCCCACTCGCTATCGTCATCTAGTTAAGAGTATTGCTTACCTTAGTGTCGCTCGTCCTAACATTTCTCATGCAGTGCACATCCTCAATCTGTTTGTTTCCTCTCCTACTCAGCTCCACTAGTCATATACTGCGGGTTTTGCGCTATCTTCGTGGGACTATCTCTCGTCTCTTCTTTTCACACTACAACTCTTTACAGCTTCGTGTTATTCTGATGCTACTTGAGCTAGCGATCCTTCTGATCGTCGGTCTATTTCTGCCTACTATGTTTTCCTTGGTGGTTCTCTCATTGCATGGAAGACTAAAAAGCAGACCGCAGTTTCTCGTTCTATTGCTGAGGCCATGGCACTGTTAACAGTGGAGCTAAGTTGGTTATGTGGTTACTTGAGGATTTTGGTGTTTCTTCTCATGCACCTACTCCTCTTTACTCAGACAGTATAGATGGTATCAGTATTGCTCGAGATCCGATGAAGCATGAGCTCACTAAGCATATTAGTGTTGATGCTTCTTACACACGGGCACAGGTACATGATGAAGTAATTGCTCTTCAGTATGTTCCTTCTGAGCTTCAGTTGGCTGATTTCTTCACGAAGGCACAGAGTACAGCTCAGCACAAATTCTATCTCTCCAAACTCAATGTGGTTGATCCCCCCATATATATTGCTATGTGTAATATCCCCCGTCTATAAGTGGTTTCTTGTATATTGTCACATGTATATGTGTATATATACTGACCCAGAGCCTCTAAAGAATACAAGTTGATATTCCTAACACACCCAAGGTGGTCTAAGGACTAGAACAGGTGGGCAGGGACTGTTCCCAAGGGGAAAAAAAGGTAAAGAAAAGACAGCAGCACTTGGGCTCAACTCAATCCTACTTTTCTTAACCACAACAGAATTGTCAATTCCATCCAGTATTTTGGAATACAAATCTACAAAAAAATACATAGAATAAACTGTGTTTTACAGAATACCTGATATTTTGAGGAAGATAGGAAGCTGGAAGAATTCGACATTGGAGTCTCAAGCTCGATGCATTAAATATGCAGACAGTAGCATCCATAAAGCTTGCATAAATCAGTTGACTATCACACGAGAATGTGGCGTGTGTTATTGGAGCTGTATTCTCTCGAACAGGCCACTGAAAGTAAAGTTAAGACATGAGGTAACCTTCATAGTGAGCTCCACTGCAAAGAGGGAGAGAAACTTTACCTGCTTCACCGGTTCTAGTCTAGTAGTATCATAGATGGCAATCTGGGTTTCATGCACAACAAGAAAGTGCATTTGATCTTGGTGGAACTGAACACGTGTGTCTAAGATGTTGGATGGGCGACCTGATGGTATCTGCAAAAATCTGTTCTTTTGCTTCTCCCATCCATCCGTGTTCCAAACACATAACTACAACAGGAAACAATTAAAAGCAGTGAGAATAGAATATAAGTAGCTGGTCAGATATGTTATAACTTGATAGTTCAGTAAACAACCTGGGCATCAGCTCCGGAAGAGACCAACACATTTAACACATTTGAGAAGGCAAGACCCGTGATTCTCTTAGAGTGGCCTCTAAGCTTGCTTTTGACCTGTGGAAAGAAAAAAAAAAGACATAACTTGACCGTATCCTGTTCTATGGAGAGAGAAAAAGCTAATCATATTATCCACTGCTAATACCTCATCAATTCGGACATTATAAATTTGAATGGTTGAGTCATCCATTCCAATTGCAATTATGTTGTTATCTTGAGGGTGGAATGCAAGAAAAGTTGCTGCTGGCGGTGGAGGCATAAATGTTGTCATCGTCTGCAGTAAAAATAAACATAAAAGGTGGTTTCTATGTAAGAGATAATAACAGGACTCTTCATTATGATTTACGAACCTTGAAAGTCATCATGTTGAATAGAGAGATCTTCCCTCCAGAAGCAGACATGACATATGAATCATTCTTTGACAAAGCAAAGCAGTGAACAGCTTCTTCAGGATTACTGTCAGCCGTGTCATTAGTCATGAAGATGCCACTCGGAGGTTGCCATAGTTGAGGAGACACACTCGCAGTAGCCTACAAGAGTAAATAGAAAACTGAACCAATTAGTAACAATCTACCACAAACTGTTCACTTCTGGTGTGCAGAGAAGATAAGCAATCTGAGCACTATTCATATGTGACCGGGAGGGGGGGGGTGATTTCACCTTTCCAGTCGAATTCCGATCACTGCGTGGCCATTTCCAAAGCAGATGAACAGCACTTGCAGTTAAAGCCAAGATAGCAACACCAGAATTTGTGTAAATCAGTCTCGAAATCTGCAATTATGAGAAAAAGCTTTATGACAAAATCAGCATCGGCATTACCAAGTTGAATGGATAAACCAAGAATATAAGTCAGGATGCGAAACGCCATCCATTCCACTTGAATGGACAAGCATCAAGGACTGAGCTGAAAATCTAGGGTAGACATGCAGGCAACAGCTTAGTGCAATTGACAGTTGTACAGAGTGTTCCAAGCCCAATGGACTTCTGTGCAATAAGAGCTGAATTATCTGAAGATCTATACATACACATAGGTAGGATATAGTGTACTACAGATTAATTTTGTGCAACCGCATTAACAGGTCCAAATGATGATGCCGTTCAACTCCATGCACAGGATTGTAAAAAGAAATGATCTAGATTCAACAAATAACGCAAAGGAAAAAGAGGAGGAATAAAGCACCACCTTGCTTGCTCTCATGTTATCCGCCAGTTTTATTGATCTGCACTGACTTGACTCAGTTATCTCCATAAGCTTCCATACCTTTGACTTGTCCAATGACTCATCAGCTATTCTAGGTTTTACATCCACCAAATTTTTGCTATCTCCATTCTGTTGTTTTATTTCAGGAGTATGACAAAGTTAGTTGGGATCATAAAAGTTGTTTTCAGATAGAAGAATAGAAGATCAGAAGAAATAGGATAGTGAGTATAGGCAAACCATTGCAGTTATAGCTGCCGGAGTAGCAGTTCCTGAACTGGTTGCTGCAGCCGCCGCAGCAGCAGTCAATGGATTTATTAGAGGCTGCATCAACAAGGATCGATTGGATCATACTTGCAGAAATTCTTCTCAGAATTTTATGGTTATAAGGAACTACCTTAGTTACAGTTTCAGATGCATTACGAGAAGCATCGAAAGAACGATTTTCCAGCATGCGCAGTAACCGAAGTCCATCTGTGTTAGCTAAGATCTTGAAACCATTATCATGAGTAGAAACAGCCAACAGAGTACCCTCCTTGTTGAAGCGAATCCGTGGACTTGCCTGATGATTGTGGGGCCATGTGAAAACAAGATGAAAATTTCATAGTTCATTTTATGCAATCAGCCCTTCACCAAAACTAGGCGCACATAAAAGAAACAAAGGACTCACAGGTAGGCCACCATCAGCATCAATGGTAGTCAGAAGACCTGTGTTGTCCATGTCCCATATCTTAATCAAGAATTCATCTCCAGCAGCCAAAAATCTGTTTCGGGTGGTATCAAATTGTACAACACCCAAGGATCGCTTACGAAATCCCTGATATGTTCTCTTCACCGCTCCTTCGCTTTCATTCCATTCTACTAGATGTGATTCACCGTCCTTGCTAGTCCCACAAGAAAACAGCCTACTCATGAAGGACGAAAAATTAGTGGAAGAAAAATAAAAACACTCACATATTCCTAAGTAAACCAAGTAACAAAGAACTAAAAAAGGGCACCTTGAACCATCCGCGCTATATGCCATTGTAGTGCACCAATGACCTGGTGCATCATAGTCAACTCTAGATCCCAAATTATCGTATAGCCATGCCTTTATCTTTCCATCTAAAGCAGTTGAGAAGATGAACTGAACAATAAGAAAGTAACATGAGGTAGAACCGTCAGTTTCCTATGGTACAGAATTGGGCACCAACAACAATTGAGTGTAATAATAACCGCATGAATACCTGAATGTTTTCCTTGTAATGCGGGCACACTGAATAAACTGGAGCTTCATGACCTTCAAAGGTAAATTGCTTTGCACCACTAGTGGCGTCCCATACCTAGTACGCAATACTCACAGAGCTTCATATTTCTCAGTTGAAAAAATAATTAGTCCAATAGCCAATGCCATCACAGAAACTCACCTTAATTGTCTTATCATCTCCGCATGTAATTATACATAGATGCTTATTTGGATGAGCAAATGCGATGTCATTTACACCACCAACATGTGCATCAATCTGGAAAAAAAAAGAATTAATCAAATTTACGAATCAAGATAGCCAATTATACACAGGATAATACATCAAGCAATAATCAGATTGAACGAACTAAGAAATGCAATCAAACCTCCAGGTGTTGCCTAATATCATCGCCGCCGTGATAGGAATAAATCTGTACAATATGCCTTGAATAAGCAACACCTGTTGAAAGGAGAAATACATTAGAAAGCTGTGGCCACAAAAGGACAGCAAAAACACTAGTTAAATCATCTTACCGAATAAGGTTCCATCAGGACTCCATATTATACGATTAACTGTTACACTAGGGTCCTTAACCAGAGATGCCTGATGATGAATGTACACGTTATACATACATAGAAGGGTTGTAACGAGCACCAAGTTACCGAATCACATACTGCAAGAAACAAACCTGGAGGGCCATCGAACATTTCCCAAGCTCCCAAACCTTGAAGTTTCTTACAACAAGTTTGTCCTTGGTACCAACATCCCACAATCCAATCTCACCAACATTGGTACCAACTACAGCAGACCAATGGTAAAGAATAAAGATAGCATGGTGAGATGACAGGGAATGGACTAATCCAGATTTATCATGAGAAAGCAACAAGGCACTAAGAAGAACTTACCAAGAAGAAGTGTTTGTTGAAGTGGATGGAAATCCATGCTCATCGGGTTTGATCCTTGGCTCAAGGTCCGTGCAACAGTTCTATGGAAATCGTCTTGTTGGTAGCTATGGCTCTGCGGATAAGTCACAGGCAACATGTTCACCGGAAGATTCACCTGCTAAATCAGACCACCATGAAGTACATGTCACCCCAAATGATTAGGCGAACAGTATCAAGAATCTAGTAATGGCAACATATATTTCAGGACGGTGTATCACAAATACCTCCTCAGACATGCCAATTGGTCTAGTTCTCTTGGAGACATGATCAGAATCTCCTGATGGATAATCCATACCAGGGTTGGCAGTTGTCGGTGTCCTAGGATGCTTTAATATAGCAGCTGCGAGGTGTAAAAGCAGAAAGATGTTGGCCAACAGGCACATGTACTGCCTTCAATTCAGACCATTCCATAATTCTTTGCAACAGAAATTAAATAAGTACCAGGATTCGTAGGAGTACCAAATCCAATTGCACCACCAGACACAGCAGGATGTGTTACTGCTGGAGGGTTTGACATCCACCCAGCCAGAGGTGGGACAGGTGTTGGTGCAGGTTGAAATGGCTGAAAAGGACATACATCAAGCTCTAAACAATTGTACTAAATCATGTTCTACACAATTGTACCCTTTCACTTATATATGAAGCATCCAAATATGCTCAACAAGCTTACTCCATGGGCACCCAGTGGGGGGAAACCTCCAGGTTTTGGTATAGATCCAAGTAACGGATTGTTTGCTGGAGATGGAGCACGTGCACCATTTGGTTGTCCACAAGAATGATCAACAAAGAGAGTCTTGATATCAGGATTAGGCCTAGGATTTTTGCAAAGCTGGTGCTGCCAGTTTAAGCTGTCGAATATGATCAATAGTAAGGTTGCCTATCATAAAGGTAAAAAATCCTTACACAGACCTTTTAATTACAGATCTAAAAAAGACCTTTTAATTACATAATTATAATATCTTTTGCTCCTAAATTAAACATACATGAGAATTATAATCTCTTTTGCTCCTAAATTAAACAATATATGAGAAATCAAGAGACACACAGCACGCCAATGTGAACTAAACCCAGAATCAGCTAGCGCTAACTCTGATAATCTTAGAGACTAGCCACAGAGAATCTTATATATGATAAATAATCAAAAAGCAACTAGCAACATATCAGGAAAATGCAAGCAAAAGATAAGAAGTTAAACATTAGTATTTCCAAACATAACATCCATAAGAATCAGCATGCAAAATAAATCATGTTTACAATATAAAAACAGTAGAAACAAATCAGAAGCTAACAGGTGTTGAAGTAACAACTAGTTGTTCTACTAAATCAGTATCCTAAATCCTAAATCAAGGAATTCCCATTTAGTTATAAGAATTGATTGATCTATTTTTTATTTTTATTATATAAACATGTATTGCCTTATCAGTGTTATTAGAGGAATGGTGTTGCACGGTATCAACGTGTCCGTATCATGTATCGGTTATGCCATATCCAGGCAACCTAGTCTAAAACAGTTCAATTGCTAAGGCTCTCTCTTCACTCACATTACCGCAACCTTACAAGAAGAAACAAAATGTCATAATTATTGAGAAAAGGGGGCACAGAGATCATTTTATTTCTTTGTGTGCTACCTCTGGTTGATAAGTGTCCGCAATCTAGAATTCTTCAGGTTGGGAAACTGAAGCTTGTCGCGGAATAAGGGGTTAGCTTCAATCAGTTTCTTCAACTCAACAAGCATTATTGCTCTTGCAGATTTTGTGTCACCATACTTGGAGAGCTGCTCATTTTCCCTAACAAAACAAAAGAAGAAATCACTCACTGAGCAATCCAGAAACAATTAAAAGTCACAGCAGCAATGACTACAGACTAATGCATACAAACAATGGGCCTAGCCAGGCTAGCATTTAACCTAAAGTTCTCCAAGGTCAGAAGCTGTGTGATCTCCTTAAACAGCTCCTCATTGAAGGATGCAAAGACCTTCAAGTCCTTGACCAAGATTTCAACAGCCTTTGATCGATCATGCCTGACAGAAAAGCAAAGAAACCCCAGTCAGCAAGGCACTCCACTCCAGCATCATAAACGCTGCATAACCCTCTCCACTTACTTATCAAGAGCCTCGAGATACTTCTGCTTGCGGATCTCAAAGAATATCTTCATCGAGTAGCGGTTGTCGTCAACCTTGGTGAAGCCCCCGAGATAGCGCTCCACCTCGTCCCAATTCCCATTGACGACCTCGTCCTCAAAGTACTTCATGTTGAAGTAGAACCCTGACTCCTGCTCGAGCCTAAACAGCAACAAGAGCGCCGACCGACTAAGAAGTCGATACTAGATAGACACACAAGACGGTCCCTTTTCTTCTTCGGTTCGAATCACTCACTTGTGGACAGTCTCTTTAAACTTCTCCTCATCGAGGAACTGTAGGATGAGGAAGACCAGCTCCCGGCTCAGCGACGACATCCTCCCTCCTCCCTCCGCCTCACCCACGCGGAGGCGGATGCACCTAGGGTCCTACCCTATGAGACCTGCACAGGACCAAGGGCGGACTTAGAGTTGAGCCCCAATTTTCTTTCCGGAAAATAAGGATCTGATTGCTCACAGCAGGCAAGAGATCTCCCAGAACAAGCAAATCTTAAGGGGGGAATCCATCGACGTGAGTTAGGGTTCCTTACCAGCAAAAGAGAACAACCCTAAGTCCGGATGGATCGCCACTCCACGCAAATCCAGTTGCAATCAAGACAGTTTCGTGGCATCGGCTTGCATCAGTGGAGGGCTCGGCGGCTTCGGATTTGGGGGACGGCGGTGCTCGATCGCCAGAGGAACAACCGAGGGATAAAACTGAAGCAGGGGCAATATGGGTAAGTCAACAACGGATGGGAGCCGAATTTCCCTGTTTAAAGGACAGAAAAACAACAAAAATGGAACTTTACGCGCAAGGCCAGAATAGCAGCGTTTTCACAAGTAAATGAAGTAAGTGAAAAAATATCATGACACTGTTCTTTAAATGCATGGCAGCTCATTCTTAACATACAAATACAGTCTAGGTGGTGTAAATAAATGTTTAGCGAAAAAATAATGTGATCCTAGTAAATAACATCTTTTTCCATCACACATATGTGAATAATAGATTGTTGCGACCATATTGAGTCTGATACTGTAACTCTTTTTTTAAAATATTAAAACATTATTAAATTTATTTTATTATGTTTATGTATTTCACGTGCACACTTACTTGTTACTAGTTAAATTTTTTGCAAACTAAGATTTGGCATGGGTGCCAAACTCTTTAATTCCCTATCATATTGTTGGATGATCAAATAAATCTGTGGGGAAAAAGACGTATCTTTGACCTACATGTTAGATACATAAAAAACCTATATTACAATAACAGTATTCTTTACAAAGTATCTAATACACCGTAAAACCTAGCGGACTTCTATATTTTAGAAAGACTAAATTATGACAGGATTTTACCCATAGAATTCAGTTGTACCCCTAGCAACTAGGATTCATATCTTCTGCACATTGCACAGTAATGTCACAGTGTGACATTGCCTCCATCAAGCCCATAGGATCCTAGATCAATGGCTAAAGAATATTAGCCCGTCAAACCTTACATTTCTCATGTAAAATCCCCAATTCGAAAGAAACTCATATCCGGTGAGTCTTCAATGGACGAAGGCACCACCAGTCATCTCGATGTCTCACTCAGTTGTCGGAGTCCCCATCTATTATCTTGATCGTCTAATCACCGTTGAGACCCCTTTGCAGACCCGACTTACCGTCGCCCGATTGTCTAGATGCAATTGGTGTGTTCGACCCATTGCAGCCTCACCTAGCCAATACAGAGTATTATGTCGTTGTCGAGCCGCTACTCCTCTCAGTATGCACGTTGATTACATCTTTTTATACCATTGCAGCTCGACCACTTCTCATGCAAAACTTTCTCCGAATAAATTAGTGTATCAAGGCCGTGGTTGAGTGCTGTAAATAATGCATACAATTTTCTTATTGTGAAGCTTATCAATCCAATCTTTATTTTGCTTTGATCTGTTAGAATTATTGGGACCGGTCTATGTAATAATTACTGATAAATCTCAAAAACTCATATTGTAGAGAGTTGGTCCATGTTGAGACCCACCATTTTTTATAACATATTGGTAATAGAGGTGGAGGTGGGAGAATTTTTTTCTATATATATGCAAGGAACTCTACCTCTTTGATAGCACGTACAACATAGACTGTTAATTGAGAGTAACCTTAAAATTGGAAAAACTCTAATTTAGTGAATCTATATAAGAGTTAGGGTTTTATTTCTTTCTCTTTCTATTGTGTTACCGCTGTAGTATACTACATCCCAGTATCGGCGTGCACCGGCAACCGGGAGAGCAGGTCTTCGAAATCCTTGCTCTTAAGATTTTGCACCGGGAGAGGGCGAATAAGATTTTTAGGAAGCGCTCCGCGCGACTGCTCAAGTTCTTCACCACGGCTCGTCTTCCTGGTCGCTTGCGGGCTGCCCGTTGTCATCATCAACAATTTCAGCGCGTCGTCAACAGGATCGATCGTGCCATCAACACGGTGCAACCAGTATCTTCAGCAAACTTCACCACGCAAGACCAGTACGCAAAAAACATATTTCTCATACTCTATTTCCTGCAGTTACTAATTTTGAGTATAGTAGATCTAGTCATGTGTAGTGATTTCATACACATGTCTAGATTATGCTATGATGATATGATCATATCAATTTATCAGTTTCTGCTTATGAATTATTTATGAATTAATTTAAACTAAAAGTACCTTATATTCCATCATGATCCACTATATTTTTATCTCTCTTTAGTTTTTTCTTGTGGCTAGCAACACGTGTGGTACTATTCGGTGGCTGATTTGTTGTTTCAATCTCAGATTGATTCAGCAGCTTTCTTTGTGATGTTATCCTCCATTATAAGAAGACAATGTCAATTTTAGTGTTTAAGCCTAACGAAAATGGTGAGACTATGCTTTGGTGTCAAAAGGAAGATCAAAGATTTACTTATACCGCCAACCCCACTAATTACGAGCTAATTAAGTTTGAAGTTTGCTAGGCTAAAAACTCTATAAATAAAGGTTTGCTAGGATACTAATCCTTAGCCATTGATTTAGGAGCGAATGGGTTGGATGGAGGCAATGGCGCACTGTGGCATTACTCTACAATGTCAGAGGATTCAAATCCTAACAACTAAGATTTCTTTGGATCAGAGACTCAGAAGTATCTAAAGCTCCATGAAAAGTGCTTGCATAATAAGACTTCCAATATTTTATGGCTTCCGATTCAAATAAAAAATCCAACCAAAACGCAAAACAAAAATCGTGGCCATCACCTAGGAAAATTTGTGCATGGATCGATCCGATCCCGTCGTGGGAACGGCTCCCGGCCAAGACGATCTGGGATGCGGCTTGATTAGTAAGGAAGCGCTCGATTTGGGAGACCAAAGCAGGCTGGAGAGAGAAGAAGCTATTTGGACGAGGGAGGAGATACACCATCGTTTGGAATAGTAGTCATAATTTTATTTAAAAAAATTAAATTTTATATACTTTGACTAACATTTAATTAAATTAAAGAATATCTAGTATAAAAAATTATACAACTATATTCATAATTCAAAATAATTTCATATTATATAGATTTTGTAACTATAAATAATATATTTAATGAGAAAAATTTAGTCAAAATTTAGCGTTGAAGATCATGTCAGTAAAAATACGCATAATATTTATGAACAAGGGCGTATATAGAGGCCGTCATGGCTGATAAGTGCATCTACTTATCAATCTGCTCGCTGACTTATTGTGTATGATAAGTACTTGAGGCTGTGATAGGTGATAAGTCAGTGGGAGATAGTGGTGGGGCCCGCTGGGCCGTCGCCATTAACTCAACGGAACCCGGGGTGGCTGTGCATGGATTTGCTTGTAATGAAGACCTTCTCCACCCAAAACAAAGGATTTTCTTTTGAATCAAAAAAAGAAAAAAAAGTTTTTCTTCATACTGAAATGACCCGAGAGACACTTCACACTTGCATGACTGATTTCAGGAAAAAAAAAGTGAATATGCAACACAAGATAAATCTTGTACCAGCGAGAAGTATACATCCCTCTAAAAAATAGAGAAGTATACTAGCGGCTTTGAAAAAAAAAGGTATCTTATGAAATAAATTTAGTGGTGAACTGAAAAGAGAGTATCAAACAAGAAATTGTGATCACTGGCTCTAAGTATGTATTTGATTCAAATGTATTGTTCCAAGGTTATGAGCATCAGGAGATATTTTTAATTTTGTTGTGCCTTATGCAAGTTATGCTTTCTACTTCCTTTGTTTCGAAATATAAGAAGTATAGTTTAGCGATCTTGTTTTAAAATATAAGGCGTGTATGCAACTTTAGTGATGCTTATATTTTTCACACCGATCAAGCTTCGCTCTCTTCGACATTTATTATTGAACACACACACGATGTATTATGTCCCTTATTCAAAGGCGTCAACACCATCACAGATGGCACCATGATCATTTCAGACTGCTCTAATTTTAGTTTTTAAAAAGAAACGGAGCGGTATTATTTTAGATTTTCTGCAATGATTCTCCGCGGTTTAAACCCATAACACAAGTGAGCAACCATCATTAACAGTCAAATCCTCTGTTGATTCTGTTGGACGCCAGGGTTTCAGATTTGTTCATACTCTGCAATACAGCTGTTGTCAAATCGGATTCACATGACAAATCCGACCATGCTCAGGGATGAGGTTGATGTGAAGCATAAAGGCACGAAAAAAAATCTTTACAAAATCTGATGCAGCCCCCAGTATTATCCGCATCATTATTTACATAATTACATCCAACAATAATTGATGTACGACCTCTACTTAGATTTTGCAAGAAAAAATCGTTTTTATGCTGCTCATATGATACACATTATATCGCCCAAACTGAAAAAAGATTCTTTATTGCTCAAACAACTGCATATCATGCATTATGCCATTATCTCACCAAAAAAGGGTACATGTCTTGTTATACTACACATCACAAAAAATAAACGCACATCTATCTAGGGTACAATAATCGAGGGTGTATGCTAGCATACAGGCTTGGTCCAAAACTGCAAACTGCTTAGCAAAGCCCAGAATTACGGCTGATAAGAAAGAAAACTGGAGGGTAAAACCCCATAAAATGGGTATTTTTGTTCGAAAACAGAAATTATGATAGGTTTGGTGCCAATTCAGATACACTGCTAGCAGAGCTGACTGGTTCTTGTAGGGCAAGGTTCAGTGGAAACATCTCGCACTGTGCAATATGTGCCATCAGCTGGTCCATCAGGACCAACGCAGCCATGGATTCCACCATAGGAACAGCTACAGAAGTATTAAGAAAAAAAGAATAAGATCATAGGGACCAAAAGTGATAAAAGTAGGACATTTTAGGTGGAGCCATTACCTCGTGGGACAACACATGGGTCATGGCGGCCCCTTGCTAAAAGTTCAACATCCTCATGCTCCCTTGACACAGTATTTTGTTTCCTCTGGAAAGGTGAAATTGATATATCAGATAAATGACTATATAGCTTTCTACAAGTAGCAAGCCTGAGATGTAACCTGAATCATCTAAAAGACACCCATAACGTACTGCCATTCTCCAATGCAATACAAGTCACATATGTTGCACCAACTAAACATTTTAATATTCATGGCAGTTACTAAAAGTGTGATATTTTACAAAATATTGGTCCTAATTGCACCCACAACATCACAGTGCTCATCATTCAGAAAGCATTACATGGAAATGATGCTATTGCTAACATTATAAGGAAGCAAAGAAATTTTTTCTTAACAAAACAGAGCAAGTTTTTGAACTGGGATGCCTTACTCCAATAGTTGCTGTTGGCTTAAAAGCTACTTTGAAGTATATAACTTCACCATTTGATATCCCTCCCTGCATGTACATACATACAAGTTAAGCCATCAGTTTCATATGCACGACTATATTACTGAAAAACCAACGATTCAACAGTAAAACAATAGGATTTTAGGATGAAAACCTGCACACCGCCTGAGCGATTAGATCGTGTTCTCACATTTCCAGCCTCATCCATGTAGAACTCATCATTATGCTCACTTCCAGTAAAGTCAGTACCTGGGCACAAGTTATTATTACTTAGGCCAGTTGTAAAGGAGGCAGCATAGCCTCTCAACTGTTCACAAACAATACAAAAACTAAACCTGAGCAAAATAATTCCTTACCGGCAAACCCACTACCAATCTCAAACCCCTTGCTTGCAGGAAGAGATAGCATAGCTTTTGCCAGTTCAGCTTCAAGTTTGTCAAATACAGGAGAGCCGAGCCCCTAAAAATTGTTGTTAACACGGTCATATCAGCTTTCTGAATTCAAATAGGTGTTTTATAAAAAAATAGATGATCAAACTTCAAACATATGATGTGGTCCAAAACCATGGCAATTATGGCTCATGATTAGCAAACGCACACACCGAGCTTATTTGGTTAATTAGATTGGACAACACACACCAAAATCCATAAAATGACTCAATGGGTAGAGACTAGAGAATGCATACTGTGAGCTTATTTGGTTTATTACGTTGGAGGACAAACACCAAAATCAACGACCGCAGAGGCTCAATACTTACACGAGGAACATTTCTTGCAATGCATGTGACCACCCCACCAATCGAGTCCCCTCTAACTCGTACTTTATCAATTGCAGCAATCATCTTCTCTGCATATTCTGGATCAGGACATCTAACAATGTTGCTTTCTATCTGGAACAAAAAACAAGATAAAGTTCAGCAAGCTTGCTGACAGCCTGACACTATCCCATTAATGATGGAGTGGGAGGAGGTGGGAAGCGGAGACCTGTTCCAAGGTTACAGTTTCATAATCAACTGCATCTTCTGGAAGTACGACTTGATGCACTTTGGAAACAAACGCCAAGATCTGCAAGTATATATTCTTCTGTTACAGGGTACTGGAGGATTATTAGAGAGAGAGAGAGAGAGAGAGAGAGAGAGAGAGAGAGAGAGAGAGAGAGAGAACTGCCTTTTGCAGTAGAAATGAAAAGGTAGAAGAAAAGTCTAATTAGTGTAGCGGAATACTTGCATAAGTTGCAATATTTCCAATTGTGCTACACAACAATAAAAAGATAGGATCAAACTATATTATCAACATGATTATCATACTTAGCTCAAGCTAGAAACATGGTCAAATTCAAAACAATCAGAGGAGCAGCTATTTAACAAGAAAGTACTGTTTCAACTGGTTTGATTACTCTTTGTTAAAACCAATATCAATAATAAAATTAATACAAAAGTGCTTTGGATACTTGTACATATTTAGGACGTATCCACAAGCAGGCCTTTTTTTTCATTGTTGCATTGTCTAAGTAACCAGCCCAACTACCATGGTTAATCACAAGCAAGTGTCATAGTTAGATTAGAAAATTGCCAAGTAGGACCACACCTCTACTCCAGATTTAAGCTTAAGAATTTTCTTTGCAAGAGCTCCTGCAGCCACCCTTCCAATGGTTTCTCTGGCAGATGACCTTCCACCTCCCTATCATTCAGCAAGAACAGAAATATGTTTAATTCAAATATGCAAGTAAGAAAAAACATTTGGTAGCAGAAAATGTGCAACTACTAGTTTTACAGTGTGTTAACTAGTCTATACTTATATGTACATGGCAAAAGGTACCTGCACAGCTCTAACACCGTATTTGAAATCATAAGTTGCATCTGCATGGGAAGGCCTGTACGCCTTAGCCATTTCACTGTAATCCTGTAGAGCCAAAATGATTATGAAATAAAAAACGTAGTTCTAACAACTCTTGCCCTTCTAAATATTCAGTTTACATAGGTTTTATTCATCAAAAATACATATCCAGAAAAGTAGATACTTACTCCGCCTCTTTGATCTGTGTTTGGGACAAAAACATGAATTGGCGTGCCAGTGGTCAACCCTGCAGTAAACATATCAGAATTATCATGCTACTGAGGCAAGCTAATACATTCTTACTTCCAAATAGTCTGTCCTGTATTCTGGAAGGTACCATACCTTCATGTGTCCCTGAAAGAATTTTGCATGTATCAGTCTCCTTTCTTGGGGTGGTAATTCTACTCTGGCCCGGACGTCTGTATAAATCAACCTTCCGTATCAGTGAACACCATAGAAATAATCTAGCAATGGCATATTGAGGTTATGCTACTACCCCAATTTGAAATTCATCACTCCACGTGTCACTAACATGTAGGCCCTTAGGCCATGTGTTAGTGAGACAAGAAAGTGATATATCCTGAAACTAATTGCATATACCAAAAATTCCATCCGAGAACCGTATTCTGCAAGAGTTTCGCAAGCATATACTTGCAAAATCCTAAATTTGACAGCAACCACTTGAAATCAATGAAATTTGGAAGAAACACACCTTCTGTCGAGTTCTACTTGCATATCTGCCTCAGTGAGAGGAATTCTGGGTGGGCAACCACTGATGACACAGCCCACACCGCCTCCATGGGACTCACCATAGGTTGCAACCTGGAAGTAGTTCCCGAAGACATTTCCAGACGCCTTCACCTCTGTTTTTGCCAATTTCAGGAGCACCAAATGTTATCTTTTGTAATTCTTGCTCTAAGAAAACAGCAGTCATGTAGTAGAAGATTGAAGAGTCATTTGCCAAAGCATCATAAGAATCGCGGCATACAAATTGATGATGGAAATGCCAAAACAGCCAACACCGAACCAGTTACCATGATCGCCAAGATCTAGAACAGACAAAAATGAATTCAATAGTAAACTATGCACGCTAGCACCTAACGAAGGAATCCTTTTTACTCTTTCCAATCACCCCTACAGAAATTAGAACGAAAACACATCCATATCATCAAAAAGATTGAATCCTATGTCCCCGGAACAAAAATTCAGAAACCTTATTGCCACCAACGCGGGGTATACTGCAATCCACAGAGCTCGAGGCAATCTCCAGACATGTTCGAATAACCGGACCGGCTACGACGCGCACCAAACGAATTTCAGCGCCATGCGTAAAGGGGAGCAGCCGGACGGACCTAGGCGGGCGGCGCGACGACCGCGGCCGACGGAGAAGCGGAGGGAGGCGGGGGCGGTGTCCGGGAAGGCGCCGAGTCCGCGGGGGAGGAAGCGCGAGGACGCCCTGGCGGCCACCGGCGGCTGCGACACGGGCGCGGCCATTGGAGGGCGGTCGGTTTGGTTGGTGAGGGAGGCGGAGTGGAGGATGGGCGGAGGGAGGAAGAAGCAGGAAGCGGAGCGGTTTAATACGCGGCGCGGGGTCGTCACCTACCCCCTCTCCCCGGCCGGGTTCATTTCGTGGCGTGCTGCACCTGCTCCCACCTCCGGTCCGTCCGAACCGTCCCGGTTTGGGTTCGGTTGGTAGCTCACTTGGTCCCGAGAGGTGACGATCCGACGTCTGGACCAGCCGGGCAACGCGAGTTCGCATGATCGGATCCGGCAACAACCACCAACAGGTCACCGGTAAATATGATGCGTGGAATATACCGAATAAAATTCAAATAAAATTTAATAAATATGATAATTTTTTTATCGGAGTCTATCAATACACCTGTTAAATTGGATATATGGGGCCAAATTTTTTCCCATACAATAGCAAACTAGGTAGTAATTTTAGAATATAACATCCAATTTGTATACCTCAGTCAAGAATCACAATAACACTTGGAACAATCCTAAGTTTATACACGTGCATGAAGATGTCAAATCCTAAAAAGCATATAAATTTATATGTTATATTCTGAAATCTCTCAAACTAAAGCAATCCAAACAAGTCATGATTCACGGTCACATGGCACGTGAATTTAGATGTTATATTTAAAATCTCTCGAACTGAGCAATCCAAACGAGTCATGGTTCACGGTCGCATGAATTGCAGGCTTACAACGGCACCTCAGAGCAACGGGAGTTGTAGTATTCACAGCTGGACCTGGGCACAATCCTAGTTTGATTTTACCACTGACCCAAAAAAAGAGATGGAAACACAATGGCAACAGCAGCAAAAGATCTTGCCGTCTAGCAGGTTCTTCCACTTGGAATTTCTTTCACTTCCTTAAACAAGTAAAATACTCATCTTCACTCTTCAGGCATATAGAGAAGGTATTGGCTACATTCCTCGGGCTCAATGAAGACGGAAGGCCAGAATCTATGAGTCCTCGGGGACAACTAGTTTAGGAGAGCTTATAGGATTTAAAATTTAAAATTAAATAAGTGGTTTAAATTTTTATTTTAAAAAAATAAATAATATGGCTCGTCCAAACATCTCCGATGTAACTAGCTTCAACAAATACCAATAATTATAGAAGACAAGGAAGAAAACTTGACAGAAAAAAAAGAACATAAGAGAGGCTTTCTGTTCGAACACAGACATTATGATAGATTTGATGCTAATTCAGATGCACTGCTAGCGGAGCCAACCGGCTCCTGTAGGGCAAGGTTCAGTGGAAACATGTCGCACTGAGCAATGTGCGCCATCAGCTGGTCCATGAGGACCAACGCAGCCATGGATTCCACCACAAGAACAGTTGTAGAAGTAACAAGAACTAAAAATTCAGATCGTTGGGACAAGAGTGATTGAAGTAGGGATTTTATAGGTGTTGCCATTACCTCGTGGGACAACGCATGGGTCAAGGCGACCCCTCGCAAAAAGTTCAACATTCTGATGCTCCCTTGATACAGTATGTTGTCGGATCTGGGAAAGTGAAATGTCTCAGGTAAATGACTATACAACTCTTATCCGCATTGTGTAAAAGACACAGGTAATGTACGACTATTCTCCAACAGATAAACATTTGACTATTATGATAGTTTGCCAAAATAGAGGCTATATAATTACATCCATAACATCATGTTGGTTACCGTTCGAAAAGATTTACACGGAAATGCCGCTACCACTGCCATTTTAAGGAAGAGAAGGAAGTTTTTCTTAACTAAAAGGACGAAGTTTTTTTGAACTGGGATGCCTTACCCCAACACTTGGTGTAATGGTGTTGGCTTAAAAGCTACTTTGAAGTATATAAATCACCATTTGATATCCCTCCCTGCATACAAATACAAGTTACAAATACTGAGCCATCTGTTTTATAAGTACGCCTTGGTTAAAAAAACAATGTTGCAGTGAAGCAATAGGATTTTAGGATGAAAACCTGCACACCGCGTGAGCAATTAGTTCGCGTTCTCACATTTCCAGCCTCATCCATATAGAACTCATAATTTCCGGTAAAGTCAGTACCTGGGCACAAGGTCTTAGTACTTAGGCCAATTTGTAAAGTAGGCAAGCAACATGACAAACAACTAATCCTGAGAAAAATAATTCCTTACCGGTGAATCCGCTACCGATCTCAAAGCCATTACTTGCAGGAATAGAAAGCATAACTTTTGCAAGCTCGGCTTCGAGTTTGTCAAATATGTTAAATGTATATGCATAGTGTGTATTTACTCTCTAATATAAGGTGTTTTATGTATATGTACCATACTTATACATTATATAGCTTACCTTTTGGGCATAGCAATACACCGAGTTATCTAGTTCAATATGGTATCTACTCTTGATCCTCATTCCACCGCCGCTGCTGTCGGTGTGCTATCGGCCGGTCACCGGTGAGCCTCCACTGCCAGCTACAGTGAAGGTAACTCCACCTCTCCTCCCCTTTCTCTCCCCCCTCCACACAAATCCGATGCCCTCTGCTCCGGATCTAGCCCCCTTTGCTCCGGATCTCACCACATATGTGCTCGGTCCCGTCGTCTACCGTCTCGCGGGCCGTCGCCGTCGCCACTGTGCTGCTCGGCTCGGTTGCTATAGCAAAAATGATTATGATTTTGGTGATTAATGTTAATATAGTAATTGAGACTAATATGTTTATCAAAATATATGTTAATATGTCTCATGGATACAATACATCAAGAAGTCAGTGCAGCCGGGACAAGTTTGATTAAATTGGAGAAATCCTAAGAGAATTGACCTCACCGGAAGATCTAGTGCAGAGGGGTTGAACTCACCGGAGCATTGTGCACAGAGGCTGATAGCCTCACCGGATAGTCCGATGCTATGTGTGTTGAACTCACCGGAGTATTTCTGACAAAAGGGGAGAAGGCTGAGGACCTCACCGGATAGTCTGGTGATCTGCACAGGGTAACACCATAGCATTTTTTGCAGAGAAGAATGCGAGTGTAGAAGACTGAAGATCAACCCATCAGAAGGTCCATTTCTTGGTTTGTGCACACCGAAGTATAGCACCAGAGCATTTCTTGTAAAGGCGACTACAGGTACTGAAGAATGAAGATCAACTTACTGAATAGTCTGGTGATCACAGAGATAGTTGCACCTTAGCATTTATAGGGAAAAGAAGAGAAGGTTTAACTCACCGGATGGTCTGGTGTGAATGGAATGAACACCGGATGAATGCACCAGAGTATTTTACACAGAGAGACTGCAAATGCTTGGATAACTCACCGGAAGGTCCGGTGATGGATTTCAAGGCACACTGGATCATACGGTGTTCACAGAGGCTTTGAGTGGAGTTCCAACAGCTATTTTCTGAGTTTGTACTCATCGGATGATCCGGTGTTAGTACTAGTATTCTCATCTGATCATCCAGTATTAACAACTTTTCTGAGCTGTGGGAAAATAGCTAGTTGGCAGGTTTGAGGCTGTAAATACCTCTCCACTCAGTTATTTGAAGGTGTGGCTTGTTGCTGGAGTCTAGAGGAAACTCATATACACTTAAGAAGACATCTAAGCCATCAAAGTGCTTAAAATACCTCTCCACTCAGTTATATACGCTTAGAGAGTGTTTAGTGTTTATAGGCCTAGAGAGAGTTGTAGCTAGGTGCTGTAGCTTGAAGAATGGATCAAGGAGTGATCCTAGTTTGTACTGAGTGGTACGTTAGTGCCTTGGAGTCTTGGTGACTTATCGGCATCTTGGGTCTTGGTGTCTTAAACTTGTTGACCCTTCGACTTGGTGTGGAGTGGCGACAAAATACGTGTACGGAGACGCGGAGACCCTTGCCTTGGTGGATCAAGTTCTGAAGTGATCACGACGGCAAGTGAACAGAAGAGACTAGTGGTGAGACCTTACCTTGGTGGCTTGATGCCTCATTGTGCTTGAGATCTTATCTTGGTGACTTGATGATTGGGAATATATCCTTTGTGGAGCTCTAACGTGAATTATGGGTGACATTCATACCATCGATGCCACGACATAAAAATCTCTTGTGCCGAGTTTGTCTCTCTACCTTATTTATATTTTCGCATTTACATACTTGCAATTTATCTTGCTAGAGTAGGTTGCAATCTTCTTGAGTGGTAGAGTAGATACACTAGATAAACCTAGAGCACATTTAGATAAAAACTGATATAGATTTATTTTGTGAAGTTTTTGGAGCTAATTTGTTTAGGTTTCTAAGTGTCATAATTCACCCCCTTAGGATGTCACCAATCCTCACAGTCGCCCTAATTCAGACCGCCATCGTCATGGTGCTTCCCGCCTCGGCCGTTGTTTCCTCATGTGTGCCTCGCCTCATCCGTGCTCGGCCCAACACCTGCTGTCCGATTCGAGCCACTGCCATCACTCGGCTCCCTCCACCATGTGCTCCTGCCCAGGGTCGAAGAAGACACGGTCGGTGGACATGCACCTGAGGCTCGGCTCCATCGCTAGGGCCTGGGGGTGTGTTGTATATGTTTGCCTTTGTCTATTTACTAGGTTCCTGTGAGTCCATTCCAAAAAAAACATAGGGTTGTTGTTTCTATGCATGTCTACCTTCATGGCGTCCTCTGGGAGGCTAGGTGTCGTTTCGGTCCCGCGGTGCCTGATCTTTTTCAATGGCACCAACTAGGGGGAGTTTGTGTTTCACATGAAGATCCACATGAGTGGTCAGCAACTGTGGGGTTACCTCACTAGCAAGCGGGCACATCCTTCTTATCTCGCTCTTTTGCCTCCACCCAGTTACCCATCGAAGATTGATGATGATATCAAGACCATAATTCTTGACGTTGTCGAGGCTGAGATGAAGACTTACCAATCCAATCTTGTCGTCTACGACACCTAGCTATATGACGAGGCTTGTGCCAAGGTGATCTTGTTTGCAAGCATGGAGTCAAGCTCACGATGTCTCTTAAGGGCATCTTCACTACGCAGCTGATGTGGGCTCACCTGTGCTGCAGTTACGAGATTTGTAACGAGGTGATGTACCTTGCTGTTGTGGAGGAGGCTCGGTCACTTCATTATTTGGACTCCATTGTGGAGGAGTTCCACCATCAGATGCTTGCAATTTGGCACCACCTCGACAGCTTGGCTGCAGTATTGTGGTGCTGACACTTGCACGTGTTGTGACCGCCACATGAGTCAAAGAGAGACTCTTCGGCTTCACGAGTTCCTCTCCTGGCTCTGCCCTGAGTTTGAGACTGTCAGATCATAGCTACTGACATGTCATCCATGCCTATCACTTGATGAGGCGATGCCTGAGCTGTGGGCTGAGGAGACACATCTTTGAGCGGGAGGTGTGAGAAGCGTTCAACAGTCTGCCACCATCCTGGCTGCTTGAGTCTCTTTGTTGGCACCCACACCTTCCCAGGTGCCTCCACCTCCTTCAAAGTCACAACCCTCCCTAGTGATGGCGGGGGCCCCTTCTGGTGTCATGTACGACTATTACGACAGGCCTGGGCACCTTGCTAAGACATGTCGTAAGAAGCACCACGACAAGCAAGCATGTCGTGGTGGCCGCTCCTCTCAGGGTCAAGTGGACCCTTCACTCAGTCAAGTTCTCGCTTGGTGTCTACCGTTGAGCAAGAGTTCCTTGCGCTATTCCACCGTCTGACTACCACAACTTCTATCTTAACACCTGGGACTAGTGCTTAGGCTTCTAGTTTCACACCACCTCCTTCTTCCCACACAAGTATATCATCCAAATGGTTTCTTGATTCTGGTAGCTCCTTTCACATGACTCCAGATTTGGCTCATCTGTCTTCTATGTCATCTCCTAACTCACCACTCATAGTTCATACTGTAGATGGCACCTCCCTTCCTGTTGTAGGACGGGACACCCTCTCTATTTCCACCTTTTATGTTCCTACAATTTCTCATGTTTCTAAACTCACCATGCAGCTTTTGTCCGTCGATCAGATCACTAATTATGGTTGTCGTATCATTCTTGAGGCTGACTCTTGTTGTGTTTAAGATCTCCGTTCTGGGCTTCTGGTGGGGACTGGTCCTAGGCGTCATGACTCTCAGTGCCTTTGGGAGATTGATTGGTTGTGTCTTCCTTTTGCTACTTCGAATAGCTAGTCATCCAATTCTCTTGCCATCGTGTCAGCTGCTTTCTCTACCACCACTTTTGCACAATGGTTCCGTCTAGGACATCTCTCAGGTTCTAGACTTTCCACCTTGGTGGATAGTTGTGTCTTAGGTCCTATTTCTAGTGACACTACTCTTCATTGTACGGGTTGCAAGCTTGGTAAATAGCTACAACTCCCTTATCCTTCTAGTAATTTTGTATCTCAACGTCCTTTTGATCTTATCTACTCTGATGTATGGGGGCGTTCTCCTTTCATTTCGGAAGGGGGTCACTCCTATTATGTGATCTTTTGTCGATGATTATTCAATATTTACTTGGATTTACCTTATGTCTTCTCATAGCTAATTCCTTTCCATTTACTAGCAATTTGCTACAATGATTCATACTCAGTTTGACTTTGTCATTCACACTTTTCGTGATGACTCTTCTGGTGAGTACATCTCGGATGCTCATTATCGCTATCTCGCTAATCATGGAACTCTTGCTTAGTTCTCCTGTCCTGGTGCTCATGCTCAGAATTGCCGAACGCAAGCATCATCACATTCTCAAGACTGCTTGTGCTCTTCTGATCTCTTCTGAATTTTCACCCCACTTCTGAGCTGAGGCTGTTTCCATGGCTATCTTTCTCATTCACAAGCGGTCATCATCTGTTCTTCAGGGATGTACTCCTTGTGAGTGCCTCTATGGCACACCTCCTGGCTACAATCACCTTTGGTGCTTTGGGTGTGTCTCCTCTGTTCTTCTTCCACCTCGTGAGCACACTACGCTGACTGCTTAATCAGTTGAGTTTGTTTTTCTTAGCTACAGTATAGAGCACAAGGGTTATCGTCGTTATGACCCTATTGCTCGTCAGATGAGGATATCTCGGTATATCACCTTTGGCAAATCTCATTCTTACTATCCTCATTATCCTCCATCCACTTCAGCAGAGTCTCTCTCTTTCCTAACTCTTCCTGATTTGTTTTTTTCCGTTTCCATCCTCACATCTTTCGCAGCCATCTTGCTCTACATAGCCACCACTCTCCCCAGCTCCTTTGCCACCGCCACCATCATCTCCATGCTCACCACCTTTAGTTGGCTCACCACCTCCTCCGGTGATTCCTCGTGAGATCACTCACTTCTACGCTCGCCGTCCCCGACATCCTCCATCATCTGACTCCTCTTCGTCTCTTTTCAATCCTGCTCTAGAGTCTCCACATCGGTATGATCTACATGATCGTCGTACTATTTGGCCACCTGAGCGCTATGGCTTCACAGTTGCTGCTCTTGTCGAGCCCATGACCCACCGAGAGACTGTTGTTCACCAGGAGTGGCAGCATGCTATGGTTGCATAGATTGCCACTTTGGACCATACTGGCACTTGGGATCTTATTCCTTTGTCCTCTCATGTCACTGCTATCACTTGCAAGTAGATCTATAAGGTCAAGACCCGCTCTGATGGCTCTCTTGAGCATTAGAAGGCTCGTCTTATGGCTCATAGTTTTCAACAGGAACATGGTCATTGCTATGATGAGACTTTGCTACAGTTGCTCATATGACCACTGTTCAGAATCTTCTGGTTGTTGCCTATGTTCGCTAGTGGTCCATCTCTCAACTAGACTTCAAGAATGCTTTTCTCAATGGTGAGCTGCGTGAGGAGGTTTACATGCAACCACCTCTAGGATACTTTATTCTTGATGGCATGGTTTGTCGTCTGTGTCATTCATTATATGGTCTCAAACATACTCCTTAGGCTTGGTTTGAGCGCTTCTCTTCGGTTGTTACTGATGCTGACTTTAAGCCTAGCGACCACGACCCAACTCTCTTTATTCACACTTCTTCTTGTGGTCGCACGCTTGTTCTTCTCTATGTCGATGACATGATTATCACATGTGATGACTCTCAGTTCATTGACTTTGTAAAGAAGCATCTCAATGACAAGTTCTTGATGTCTGACTTGGGCCCCATTCGCTACTTCCTTGGGATCGAGGTCTCTTCCACGCCTAACGTCAATTACCTTTCTCAGGAGAAGTACATTCATGACCTTCTTACTCATGCTGCTCTCACCGATCACCTCACAAACTGAGACACCTATGGAGCTTGGTGTTCACCTGCGGCCCATTGATGATGAGCCTCTTGCAGATCCCACTCACTATCGCCATCTAGTTGAAAGTCTTGTCTATCTTGGGATCACTCGTCCTAACATTTCTCACTCAATTCACATCCTCAGTCAATTTGTTTATGCTCCCACTCAACTACACTACACCCACCTTCTGCATGTTCTGCGCTACCTGCGTGGCATCGCTTCTCGTCGTCTCTTCTTCCCTCGCTCCAGCTCGCTCCAGCTTTAGGCATACTCCGATGCGACCTAGGCTAGTGATTCACTATGATTATCATTCGCTCTCTGCCTATTGTGTCTTCCTTGGATCCTCTTTGATTGCCTGGAAGACCAAGAAGCAGACGATAATTTCTCGTTCGAGTGTAGAGGCTGAGTTGCGGGCTATGGCGGTGTTGTCAGCTGAGGTCACATGATTACAGTGGCTACTTGCAGATTTTGGTGTGCCAGCTACTACACCGACTCCTCTCTCTCATGACAATGCTGGTGCGATCAGTATTGCTCAGGATCCAGTGAAGCATGAACTCACCAAGCACATTGGGGTTGATGCTTTCTATATGCGATCGCAGGTGCAAGATCAGGTTGTGACTCTTCAGTATGTGACTTCAGAGATTCAGTTAGCTGACTTCTTTACAAAGGCACAAACAAGAGCTCAACATGTATATTTTCACTCCAAACTCTGTGTTGTTGGTACGCCATGAGTTTGAAGGGGGGAGGGGTGTTAGATGTATATGCATAGGGCATGGTTGCATGGCTTTCCAGTGACTTACCACTGCCTGCAAGAACATTTGTGATTTTTCAGATCCACTGTGTGCCTCCTTGTGATGTTGTCTGCATCAACTAGTGTGACCTCTACAAAGCCTTTATAACTTCTTTCCACCTTCACTACTCTAATGATGTTGCTTGGCTTTATTCAGTTCTTTCATAACACTTGGCAGTATACCATCCTCTATTTCTCTCCCAACCATCCTCCTTGGACACATCTTCTCCATAATCATCTCTCTCAAAGAATCCACCACCTCATGAAGATGCAGGCCCTTGATTGGCTTGATCTACTTGTTGAACCTTTTAGTCACATTATTTGTTAGGTAGTCACACTTGCTTGTTTCTGAAAAACCATACTTATACCAAATCATATAGTGATGACTCTGTAAATAGTCTATGGTATTCTGGAGCAGCTTTATAAATCTATTGCATGTGCCACCTGAACCTATCCTTAGTGTAACTCCTTGCAGCTAGATACAAGTGTTGGGTGAAGATAGACCCCTAATATCTCTTCATGAAGTTCCCATAGAGATGTCTCATACATTCTCTATGCTCAGCTTCAGGGAAGACATCACACACAGCTTTTCCCAACCCTTTACAAGTATCAGTGAATACAACCAAACCTGTAGGAGCACCTACAGCTCTATGTAACTATTGCATGAACCACAACCAGTTATCATCTGTCACAGAGTCAAAAATAGCATAAGCCACATAAAACAACCAATTGCTGCCATCTACAGAAGTAGCTGAGGTCAACAGTCCAGTATATTTTCCATACAAGCTAGTTGAATCTACTACTATGTATGGTCTACAACCTATCAAGAATCCATCTACACATGATTTTAGAGCAACAAATATCCTCTTGAAACATACCTTCTTACCAATCTTTTGTAGTTCAATTTCCACAATTGAACCTGGAGATTTCTTCTCAATCTCTGTTCTCTAATTGAATAGCAGTTGGAAGCTCTCTTCATACTTTCCATGAATCTTGTCAAGTGCAAGTCTCATACTTGTCAAGTGCAAGTCTCATACCTGCCCAAGCCTTGTAATACTACAACTTGATCATATACTGCTCCTCCAGTTTCTCCTGTGCATCCTTTGGACCTTTCTTTGGGTTGTTCTTGATCCATTCCCCAAGTCTATCTAAAACCCACTCTGGAGTGGCCATCTTCCTTTCGTCTAGCTTGGTGGTTGGACAATTGTGTTCAAATGGGAGAACCTTTATCAACAGAAGTAAAGAAGGAATTATTACCACACAACCATTATTAGAGTGAAATAAACTGCAATTAGACTGAAATAAACTGCAACTACCTTTATTGTGTGGCCATCTTGGAGCCTAGAAGCATGAAGGCGCCATGGACACCCCTCATGTGAGCAACTAGCAATGAATCTAGTGGTATCTGTCTTCAAATTAGCAAACTCAAATCCTCTTGTAATGGCATAATGTCTAATTGCTTTTCTGAATGTTATGATGTTAAGGAATAAAACACCCTCTGCAATGGCAGGGCTATGTGGATCATGCAGCACATTAAGTTACTCTGGGTCTGCACCAATGATCTCTACCTCAGGAGGCACCCATTTGTCACCAGATTGAGCAGGTTCAGAAAGTTATGTATTGTCTGTTGGCTCAGAAGGTTATGTATTGTATGTTGGCTCGTAGGGTTGTGTATTGTCCGTTGGCTCAGAAGGTTGTGCAGGTGGTATATGAACATACAAGTGCTCATCATCTATACCAACATACTCCTCTGCATTACCAAAGAGATCATGCACTGAACCATTTGCTTCTTTAGCTACAGGTCCTCTAGAATCTGTCACTTTAGATGCAGATGCTCCTTGGCCTATCTGAGGTGGTGCGATGGGATGACATGTTTCACTAGGTGCTACTTCATATGGCAAAACACTCACAATAGGTACTTCAGGTAGCACAACACATAGAGGTTGCAATACATTAAGCTCATGTACCTCAACCACTGTATTGTCAAACACTCCTACAACAAGCTGACCACACATATCTGGTTTGTACATTTCAAAGAAATCTACCATTTGACTTTCATCTACTAGCATGACGTCCTCACCCAACCTCCTGTCAAGGAACCACACACTCGATGTTTGGTTCGTGCCCCATTTCAACTTGGTGCATAAGCTATTCATCAGTGAATCTAGTGAAAAGTCATCTACCCCCACAACTCATTTCAAATTCATGCTCTTGTTATAAGCTTTCCTACCATATGAGTCTCTAGTCACAAAACCTTCAACTTTAAGCTCTAGCGTGAATCTGTTCCTACCAAGAAAGGGGATCAAATCGAGTCAAACATACTCAAATCTGGAACAACATCTAGTAAATCCAGCCAATCTGGAGGCATTTTGGGGTGGAGGGGAGGGGGTGGATGTTACCTCAGCTTGGAGTGGCCTTTCTCCTCCATCGACACCGAAGGGAGCTGGAGACGGGGTCGATGATGAGCGTCTTCCTGGACCTCAGGTGCCCTTTGCCTCCATTGCTGGTGACGTCCAGTCGCCTCCTCCGCCGTTGTTGGGCACCAGAGTAGTGGGTTAGGGTTTGACGGGCACAAGAGCAATGACAATACGAGCTAGTTGGGTCTAACTGAGGACTCATATAAACTGCAGTGGGGCGAAATCATCCATATGGAAATACAATAGCCTGCAAGCGGGCCCAAACAATCCAGACGCGTACAAAATGGCATGGTTCAAATTCATATGAAATTATAATGGCATGGATCTAATTTCCAACTATGCAGTGACATATTTCGAAACTAGAGAATTTATAATGGTACGAATCTAATTAAGCCTTTGTATAAGGCATACTGAGTGCTAGAATATGCATTTGCGAATTTGTGTATGGCTTCTATTGAATGTGTATGTATGACTAAGATGTGTTGCTATGCGTAGGATAGTGGCTGACAAGAAAGGACAAATGGAGCCCTTCGTGCCAATGATAATGGCTGAATAAAATGCAAATGCTTTTCACTTTTAGGAGAACAAAATGGGGAACAATTAGGAGAAAGTTTTCCACACTCCCTACATGGTTTGTGACTCTATGAAAATATGTTTGTGGCAAATAAATAGTCCAAGTCATGGTTTAGCATCAAGAATTTCATAATTGGTCGAGTATCATATCTCACTAGTTAACAAATTCTGATGAAGAGTAGGGGAAAATAATATTTGCTTCTCTGATTTGTGGAAAACATGCGACAACCCATTTATAATTTTCATGAAACATATACACAAGTAAAAAAAAATGATTGAACATGTTAGCATGTTTATGTCTATTCGTATTATCAATGAATTGATGCTAAAGGTAAGAATTCTAATGGTTTATTAAAACATCAAAATAATGATAGCTGCAAAAGTTTATCCCTTTTGTGAAACATAACAAAACATATTATACACAGATCTCCTTCTGTATAAATGCTAACTTAACGACTTCAAATCAAACGAAAATGAAATATAATGTGCTCACCTTTGCGACAGAAGCAAACCTCTGTTAGATAGGCACATGCAAACGAAGTAAAAAAAAAAGAAACATATTAGTGTTCTCTATTGTTTTATGTCAAAAATGGTTGTGCTATTACATAAAAGCAGTGGATCAATCAACTCACAAAGTTAACATATAAGACATAAGGGTTACATGTATTCTGAATCCATTATATACAAAGTTGACTTAACCATTTCCTTCTATAATCTGTAAATCAAAGCAAGAACAAGGGAAGCCAATTTTTTAGCTAAGTCTGAGCACAACCCTAGTGATGATAGGAACTATATGATTCTCTAAATCACACCCACTGCGTCATGTGACCATACAAGAGCTTCCTCTTTTATTTTATTTTATTGGTAGAGAAGAGCTTCCCCTATTGCCTATAAATGAGTGGCAAAAGCCAGCAGTCCAGTACACGGCTTAAGACAAAGTGGCTTCCTCTCACTAGTAGCTACCTTCTTCCTATCAGGCTGGAGTTCATCAAGGATGTGTTGAATATCCAGTAGCATATTTGGCACATACCATGTGTAGTTAGCTATTGCCAGATTTGTAGCAATCTTGATATCAAGATATGTTGTACAACTTGTAATGCAAGCTATGTGCTAATATAAATAGAAACCAAAGGCTAGCTGGGTTTCCCACGACAAAACATCCATCTTATCTTGGTAACCAGAGCCTCAATTTTTTTTCTCCATGTCCACCAACCCTAAACCTATCTCTGAGCCTACCGGCACGATCTTGTCGTAGCCATCCGCCACCATCTCCTCCGACTTCATCACCGTGTAGCTTAACCGCACCAACTTCCTCCTATGGAAGACTTAGTTCATGTCCATCCTCATCGGGCTTAACCTCTTCCGCTTCGCCGATGGATCCTACCCCGCACTGTCCCAGACCATCACCAAAGGCATTGGTGATGCTGCTTGTGAGGTGCTGAACCCAGAGTTTTCTCGCTGGTACTAGCAAGATCAATCTGTCCTCGGCATGCTCATGTCCTCCATGGCAGAGGAGATCCTTGCCCAGCTGATAAACTAGAACTCGTCCGCCAAGGTGTGGACCGCCCTCCATGCCATGTTCTTGGTGCATAATAGGTCAAGTGTAACGCCCATCTGGTGCCAACTGTCCCAACTGCATAAGAAGGACATGACAGCATTCAAGTACTTGTACAAGATGAAGGGCTTCACCGATACTATGGTGACTGTCGAGTAACCCCTAACCGATGATGAAGTGATTGGCTATATGTTAGCCGGTCTTGTACCGGAGTACAATGCCCTGATGGCCTCTCTCACAGTCTCCAATGCCGCCATCACCCTCAATGATTTCTACTCTTACCTCCTCAGCTTCAAGGTGTGACATGAGCTCCACTCCATGATTGATGATTTCTTCTCCTCCGTCAACAGCACATCACGCCACGGCGACAACGGGGGCAGCAGCTTCCATGATGGAAACTCTGGCCATGGTGGCAGTGGATGCGACGGCCAAGGCGGTGGCCACGATCATGGACGCAACAATGGCGGAGGTGGCAGCCTCTAGGCCCAAGTGCCAGATCTGCTGCAAGTTTGGGCATGAGGCACTGAAGTGTCATCATCGCTTCAATCATACCTACCAGGAGGATGACTACCTTTCTGGAAACTCGATGTCTACCGGGCAAGTCGACAACAACTGGTACGCTGATACAGGGGCGACCGACCACCTCACAAGCAACCTTGACCGGCTGACCATGCACGAGCGCTATGCCGACAAGGATCAAGTCCAAGTGTCCAATGGTGCAGGTTTGACAGTTTCACATATTGGTCATTCTCAACTTTCTGGCTTGCATGATCCTCCCATTCTTAAAAATGTCATTCATATTCCAAACATTAACAAGAATCTTCTCTTTGTTAATCGTCTTGTGATTGATAATAATGTTTTTATGGAATTTCATCTGAATTTTTTCCTTGTCAAGGACAAAGCCATGAGGAAGGTACTTCTACGCGGTAGAAGTAAAGATGGGCTCTATCCGATTCCGTTTGGTCGGTCTTCACGTTCCACTCTATCACATCCAGCTTCCTCTAGCGTCTGGGTTTCATTGAGCCAATGGCATCAACATCTTGACCATCCATCGAATAATGTAGTGGAGTCTGTCGTTCAGTCAAATAAACTACCTTGCATGTCGTGTAGTGAATCCTTTGTGTGTGATGCATGTCAGCGTACAAAGAGTCATCAACTTCCCTACAATAATTCTATTCGTGTAACCACTGCTCCCCTTGAACTTGTTCACACATATGTTTAGGGTCCAGCCCTTGCATCTTCTGGTGATTATAAATTGTATGTTAGCTTTGTTGATGACTACAATTGTTTCACTTGGATTTACCTACGCAAGCATAAAGATGTTGAGCATATGTTTTACAATTTCCAGAACCATGTTGAATGACTCATCGATACCAAAATCCGCGCTATCCAATCCGATTGGGGTGGTGGGTACCTTCAGCTCCACAAGTATTTTCAACATATTGGCATATCCCATCATGTGTCATGTCCCCATATTTCACAACAGAATGGGATTGATGAACATAAACACCGTCATCTTGTTGAGATCGGGCTTGCACTTCTTACTCATTCGTCTCATCCAGTCCGGTATTGGGATGAGGCGTTTCTTATAGCTTGCTATATAATTAATCGTATGCGTAGTCAAATTCCTAATGGTGCCACCCCCATGACTCGCCTTCTTCGTGTCAAGCCCGATTATTTGTTTCTTCGCACTTTTGGGTGCGCATGTTGGCCAAGTCTTCGCAAATACAACTCTCGCAAACTTGATTTCTGTTCCATAAAAGCTATAAGTGTCTCCATAGTTCTTCTAGCCAAATCTAGATCTCATGAGATGTTTTCGATGAACGTGTTTTTACCTTCACCTCCAATGCCAAGCCAAACCTATCATCTCTATTAATGATTGATACTTTTCCGTCTAACGAGCCAGTTGTTCAGGATGCTAATATGCGAAATTACAACATATCGCTTTTGTCTACTGATTTTGTCTTGCAAGGTTTTGCAGCTGGTCCTGATATGCATGCGATCAACGTGTATGCTCCTATTTTTGGCCTGTCCCGTACTATTTAATGCTATGGAATGGCCTCGTACGCGAGCTTGACAGTTCTCAGTAGACGGGACAAGACTTACAGGACAACCAGAGCAGGTCAGGCATGCCTACCCCTGTCGTGATGAGCTAAGGGCAGGCCTGCTATCGTCAAGAATAGATCGGTTACATGTCTTGGCTCTATCCATTTGTATATTCTCCTTTTTCCCATGCTATATAAAGGTGGATGGGGGAGATCGAGAGAGATTATTCTGTAACAAGTTCATCCAATTTGTAAGAAAAAAGCACATGATGTATGGCTATTAAATACATATGATGTATGGCTATTATCCCATAAGAGGCCTAAACCTAGATAATCTCCCACGTTTTGGCGTTCTTTCGGTCCAACCACAAGAAACATCGATCAACGTGCACATCATCCAGTACAGTCTGGATTCATTGTCAGGGATCATCCCCCAACATGCACCAAGAGAGGACGAATAAGGTTTTTAGAAATCACTCGGTGTGACTGCTCACGATCTGATTCCTCTACATCATCATAGTTTGCTTTCTCTATGTCCTCTTCATTGTAGTCTGCTACATTGCCATCATAGCAGCTTATGCATCTCACATTGTCGTTGGGTACGTTCACTATGCTTCTTCATGTTCATCATACATGTTTTCCTATTTGTCGGAGGATGAACTCCTCAAACAGGGATCCGGAGGGACCCTCTTTGAGATTCGGCCGGAGGGATAGTTCTGAATCTACCTCGTACGTGAATTAATGAGAGTAAATGAGATGCAAGCGGGATGGATGATCGGATGCTAGTGAAGTAAATGCTCGAGGGATTTAGACAGGTTCAGGCCGCACGGAGCGTAATACCCTACTCTTGTGTGTGTGCTATTATTGCTCTGGAAATACCTCTCTGTGGATCTCTTGCGTTACAAGGATTTTTGTTTAAGTCTAGAGCTTCGTGTGTCCTGTCTTCGTTAGCTTGTCTGCTTTCAACTTCCACCTCTTGAACTTCTTAAAACTTGTCTCGATTTGGAAAACCTTTTCCTTGTCGTCGGGGTGCACCCCCCCTTTTTATACCACCGGGGAGGCTTGGCGTGCCCAGAAAGGAGGGCACAAGTTCCCATGAGCCATAAATGGAAAGCAACCATCATGGGCTGCAGCTCGGCATTGCAGAGGTTGAAAAGTGCATCCCCGGCCGGTCTTGTCGCCCATTATGTACGACTTTAGCCGTTTGCAGGAGGGGGGCCCACCGGGCAGCCGCTGAACCACCCCGCATGCCCGCTCGGTCAGAGCGGGCCTAACGCAGCAGGGGGGCAGGTGATAAGCCTCGAGCCCAGTGACGATATCTCTAAGCTGCGCAGGATGACGTATGATGGGACCCGTCGCATTAAATGACCCCAAGCCCCTGTCAGACGGTGGTAGGGGCTGGCGTACTCAGTACGACAGGCGTGGGGGGGAGTGGTTGAAAATGACAGGCCACACTCCCTCTTAAATACAGCATCGGGCCTTCCACCGATTGACACCTCACCGTTGAGCCCTTGTGGGGTCCACCGGCAAGGGGCTTTTGAGGTTCCCGGGGAACTATGGGTGCCCGGGGACCACTGTTCATGGCACTGAGCGCTCTCTCCCGGATATGTCTTTGCTCGGATCCTCGGGGAACTATGGGTGCTCATCCCCGAGCACCCTCTCCTGGAACTTGTGCTTCTCGGGTCCTCGGGGAACTCAAGTACTCGGGGACCACTGTTCATGATCCCGAGCACCCTCTCCCAATGCTGCCTTCTCTGGTACTTGGGGACCACTGTTCATGGTCCCGAGCGCCCTCTCCCGGTACTACCTTCTCGGGTCCTCGGGGAACTCGGGTACTCAGGGACCACTGTTCATGGCCCCGAGCACCCCTCCTGGAACTGGGTCGTCTCGGACCTCGGGGAGATAGTCCCCGAGGGATGGCGCCACGTGGCATTCTATTGTCCTGGCCTCGGGACTCGGGGACCCCTGGTTTCCATGTCACCGACACTATTGCTTTTGTCTTAGAATATATTAGAGAGAGAGATGTCTAGGATAGACTCTTGTAGTATAATGATGATAGTTGATATGTTCCTAATTATAATAGGAACAGAAACAAATCAATTGTCATCATCATACTGTTGATAAAAAAACTTATTGGTACATTATGGGTGCACGTAGCAATTTTTAGCCAACAAATCAAAACTACAGAGGAATACTGGTGCATAGTGTTGGGTGCGCATAGCAATTTACACTGTCAGATTTAGATCTTTTGCGACACAACCTCCTATGGTCAAATCTTTGGCATCCGGACTGTGGATCTAGATGGCGACCACCGTTGCGTACGGCGGCGACAACCGAAGGTGAACGGCGGCAGAGCGTTTGACGATGAGTGGCGTGGTGCAAAACCTGACGATGGTGTGGTAAGCCGAGCGACACATTCTCTATGGCGCGGAGGCATCATGCACGTGTGAGATAGTGCGAGCAACGGGTGGCGGCATTGGCCGAGGAGCGACATTGCTGGATGTGTTTGGCGTGAGGTTGGGTGGTTGCATGATTAATGGTACCGGTGTCACACGATCGATGAAGCCTGGGGTGGCACAAACTAGATATGTTGCAGGTGACATCCTACAGTAGGGGATCGACGATGGCGACGAACCAAGTGTGACGATGTGACTGTGAGCACGATGGGGCCTCGAATGAATCGAGAGATAATGACTCTGATACCACTTGTTAGGAATAGATGGACAGGAGAGGTAACGTGGAAAAAAAACCCCTTCAATGTGGAGGTAAAAACCCATGAGAGATAAATCTGAATTATGATGGTTCTGGGTACAAGTTATAAGGATTGGGCCATATTTATAGACATCTTTTTAGAATTGTATCTGACTAGAAATCTAGTATTTAAGGTATAATATCTAACATTTCTCTATTCTGGTTGATCGCCTTCGGTCATTGATCCCCAAATTCAACCATGAACTCCAATCAGTATAGCCTGGTGAAGCTCCTCCAAATCTACAGTTGTGACCCTCTCAACCTCTTGTGTTGGTGCTTGATCTGAGGAAACCGCCAAGTAGACCGCCGGCGAGTTAATTGGTGTGCATCGTAAGACCCTTTTTCCATCCATGTCATATAGGCTCTATGGATTCATGATGTTCATACCGCCTGGTCATGTCATGGATGACGGTGTCTTCGACTGGAGTTCAAGTACTGGAGCCATGGCAGATCCCCGTCTTTATGCGTGGGAAGTTTCTATGATGGAATATGAGTCGTCTTCCTTATCGTCGATGGTAGAGTTCCCCACGGAGCACATATGAACTTTTTATTTACTTTAATGTCTTCCTGGCCTTTTCAAAGGGCCTGCCACTAGAAGTATACTTCGAAAATTTTGAGCGTTCGGTGCAAATGACTGACGGTTACTGTGGTTGTATAAAAAAAAATCCTAAGTGGTAGAGAGTTTTTCTAGTCTAATTTAGACAGGTTGGTGAAAACAAATTAGCAAAAAAAACCACCAACCAATAATTCCTAACAAAAGATCACCATCGACCATTTACTAAATAACACTTAAGAATTATTAAAATAGACTAGAAAATCCTCAGCTATGTGAGAACTTTTTTTAAAAGAAGGATGATAACCGTTAGCCATTCGCAAAGAACACTCACGAAATCTTAGAGATCTCGTAGTGTATGCGTAGTTCGCAAAAAGGCCTGCAACTTGTGTGTCTGCTCAAGTGGCTGCATCGTTGCAGTTCCTAAGTAACAATTTGCTCAATACAAAATAGGAAAAATATCACAGAACACAACGCTATAACGAGTCTGCTCGCTTTGAAAATTTCGACTAGTGGCAGACACCAACGGCAACTGACGTACATTTCTTATCCGATTCGCTGTTCATCGGCGGCAATAAAGCCTGACGACTGAAGGCCACGTGCCGTTCATACGTAACAGCCCACCCAAATGAGAGAAGGTGAGCTCAACAAACAAATGTCTAGCATCCAACAGCGATGACTTCGCTACAATGGCGCACGCCATCTTCTAGTGCTGAAAATTAGCTGAAGAGAACTGTTTCGCAATGCAACGTCTCTTTCTTTCACCTCCTTCCTCTCCTCCGTATCATAAGAAATCTAGCATGTCAAAGCTACAAGGCAAATATGAGATGGTCTACATGGACCGTTGTACATGTTCTATGCTGCTAGGCCGTTCGGTCGGTTCACCTGTCTTGGCCACGGCAAAGCCAGAACCAAGCCTCAGGACCAGCCAGCAGCCAGGCATTTGTGATTTTCAGTTGGATGCTCGCTGGATCGGATCTGGTAATTCCACGACGCAGAATGCCAAGCCTTGCAAACAACCAGCGGCGATTCCAGGACTAGTCCAAAGTCCAAGGAAGTGGTGGTTCACGGTCCCATGATTTATAGCAGCAGCAGCCATAGTATGGTACTGTGGCTGTCACAGATCGTGGTGGAGTAAGGATTTGTTAGAGGAGCTCCAGTAAAGAAAATGAACTTTTTGTAACATGAGAAACTTGGACGAAATAGCGGCACAGCCTACGGCAAGAACAACTGATGTAAGTTTCTCCTGTTATATTGTTCATCATCAGTGACGACGGCTAAGTACAATGATGCCAATCCATCTCCAGTAGTCGGTAGGTTTGATGAAAAAGGGACGGATATTCTTTCCCACCCGTAAACACTATCTGTTTCTGACTCTAAATCCAGAAAAAAAAAATACAGGATGGTTAGTATCTATCTAAAATATCTAAATATTAAGTATTTCGAGAAAATATATTGTGATTTTACTTTAAAATTCTATACTCATTTTGATTATACCCTTATCATGTTTGCTGTATTGTGTAGGATATAAATAAAGAAAAAAATTACATCTATCAAACTAACTGAAAGATTACGACATTATCCACTCTAACTCCAACCCTTAAAAAATTATAGGATAGGATATAAGATGAAGAAATAATTATCTAACATTATTTGTGTCCGATTCTAACTGCAAGAAAAAATATAAAATAAAATACAAGATGGGCTATATTTATCTGTATCCGACTAGACCCTACCAATAGGTATGCAATGTAATTTCCTGTCCAAGAAACAAGCGTGTGGTAAATAAATAAAAAAGTACTCAGGACTCATCAAGCATAGCAAAGGTTGAAGTTATCGTCATCACGGTAAGTTACAATAAACGGGGAGACTTTGTACAGACTTGGAGTCCACCTTCTCTTCCTTCGTTTTTTTTTTCCTGATGGAATTAGTCAATCAAGCATGAGGAATCCTCCTCCTGCACTTCTTCAGGTAGCCATGGTACACGCAAGCATGATGTATATGATACAAAGTTGCACACATTTACTCCTCTTGGCATCTCAGTCTCAGACCTCTAGGTATGGAGGTCAGCAAGCCATGCGATGCCAGAAGTCATATGCTAAAGTATCGGTTACATTCCCCACGCTCAAATGAGAGAGCGCCGTTTAGGGAAGGCCGGAAGGCCACGAACTAGACTCATATAATTTCAGGGTGCTGACTTTGATCACGACTACACCTCTTCTTGCTGTGGAGGTGGGGGTGGAAGCGGTGGTGATTGGGGCGTCTCCTGCTGTTCTTCGGACTTGTTATTCACTTCGATCTCGAGCAACCGCTCAACTGGCTGGCGACAGATGGGGCATCGGGTGGTCTGGTACCTCAGGACCTTGGCACACTCACTGCACAAGCACTGCAACAAAGAGAGAGAAATGTCAGGGTTTAATACCGATGCTAATGCGCATCAGCTGCAGATCAGCTTAAAGTAGATGAAAATGGTTAGAAATTGGTACACTAATTTAGACTTACGTGGACTAGTAATCAGAATATGGAATATCAAAGATCATATAGATGGGAATCCAGAAATCATGTATTATGGAAACATAACTCTGCTGGTTTACCGCTCTTTTGTCTAGACTACAATAATTGAAGTGTCCATATGTTATTATTGTCAAGAATACGATAATAAAATTGGCACACTAATTTAGACTTTAAGCATGGATGATTAATGTAAACATGAGTGACCCTTGCATAGGTAGAGGCTTACCATATGCCTACATGGGAGGACAGTGGTATCCCTAGGCTCTGAAAGGCAAATCACGCATTCTTTCCCTGGATCATTCGCATCAGCATCACTTTCCATGGAGTTTCCTATTCCATATATTTCCTGCAATTCATATCTAGTCCCATTGACCCAAAGGATCTGACTGACAACTCGTACTTGGTAATCCCCATTTTCCTTCTTCTCAAACACAGCCTGCGTGATCTGTGAATTGGGAGTTTTAATCTTTTGGTCTTCTCCTTCCAATGGTTGATCAACAGACAGTGCTGTTTCAGCTTTAACTGCAAGTGGATATACATCCATGTCCCCCTGCTTTAATAATTCAGATTCCTCAAACACTGAAAAGTCAATTCCTGTCCCTGAAGGTTGCCTGAACTTTTGACCAAGACCTTCTTTGAAGCTAACAATAACTGGCTTGATTAGGTCTTCTTTTGTCGCTGTTAAATTGCAGTTGTGCTCTTCCGTTGCAAAGAAGTAAATAGTCATGCTATACAAGGAAGTAGATGAGAAAAATGGTAAATCAATTCGTGTAACAGCAAGAATAAAACTTCTTTTGCTAGTAATAGAGAAATTTTCGCTGCATGGCTAGTCTCACGAAATATGGATAGTGCAAAGATACTATATAATAAACAGCAATGCAGCTTTAGCACATAACACTACAGATTATCTACAAGTGTACCATGTTTAGACAAAGGAATAAACTAGTGGGTAATGTGGTGACACTACCAATGTGTATTGTTCCTTGTGAGATTATTTAAACAAGAAAAAAGTATTAAAATGAATTCAAATGTGTAGTGTTCCTCGTCTTTATCAAAGTAGCACTCTATATTACGCTGTAAGCTGCATTCGAGAAAATGTAGCCTGAAGCGAGCTTAAAGCAGAACAGTATTACGACATTACAGAATCGTTATACCAGCCCAAAGCAAAATCTTGTGACAATTGACAAGTACTATTAACTTCTAACAAGAATGGACACAAAAGATAGTTATGGATGAGTAGAGGTGAAGACTGATTCAAGACCTATACATTTGTGAAATGTAGTTCCCATGACAAGCGCATTGATTTAACAAACTAAATATATAATTGACCCCACAGTAATTAGTAACGACCAAGTATAACACCAGAGAATGTTGAAAGCTAAGTATTTAATCGATGCCAAATAATCTACCCAAGTACAGGAAGGCAATAGAAAGAAATATTTAAATGCAGGGCTAAATCTCAATTCTCAATTGGTTAAATTAAAGATGCAATAAAAAGGAAGTCGTGCAGTGAAAGAAGAGTGATGGACAGTAGGGCATACGCAATATCTAATGTTAACTTTCAATTGTAGGGCATCTAATGCAAAGTCAACAATTGCTATCAAAATTCCAACATTTTCCCCAGGCAGAAACACCCCAACATCTACTGTTCTATCTCCGAATGGAAGTGGAAGCTATCAAGGTGGCCCACATGTGCAAGCTTATGATCGCTTTAGATAAGTGGAGCTTGATCAGAAGGGGGACTAGCTGGACGCCTGAACCTCATGAGTGATTGTTACAGTATTCTTGAGCACGGAGTCTATGCTAAACGCCTTTGAGAACAATAAATAAACATTCGTAACATTTATACCTGACTTTTCACTAAGTTTTCTGCCCATAAAATCATAAATCAGAGTTACTGAAGCTGAAACCTTTGCAAGGGTCAGGGGTAGCAAGGAAGTACACTCAGGTTGGGAAGGAAAGCTAGGCATTAAGGCAATACTATGATAGGTTGACTGGTTGACACATAATCGAGAACTTCTTTTTAGATTGGATGTTTTCAGAGAACAGTTTATTTAGAAAAAATAAGTACTTGCTCTTGTATAGTTCTCTTTATTTCTTTTACTCTTTACGATCAAGAAACGGAATTTTCAATCAACCAAATGAAGGTCAAAGATCACTAAAACAAAAGTTACCATTCTCAAGCGACTGATAGCATCACCATCACAAGACACTAATTCCGCAGAGCATCAACATCAATATACAGAACAAACCAGTTCAAACTAGAACATTTTCCAACCATATCCTAACCAAGCAGCTAGCACAAAGGCGCTTCCCGTGCATATATATACATATTACAGAACATACATTTGATGTAAAAGAGAACTGATTAATCACCTGCCGGCGACCGTGGCGTCAAAGGTGAAGGCGACGAGGAAGCCACTGGGGCAATCTTCATCTGGCTCGATCCGGAGCGTCTCCTTTTTGAGGTTGACGTCATTGCGGATAGTGACAGCTTTCTGGTGCTCGACGTACGGCGCCGGCATAGGCAGATGTGGTCCGTAGGAGGGGTACCGCCCAGCCCACCCGGGGTAGTGGTGGGGGTGAGCAAGGGGCGGGAACTCCCCGGAGACGGCGGCTGTGGGCGGCCTGTGGTGGTGGTCGTACGGCGCTGGGAGGGGCACCGGCACGGATGGCGGCGGCGGCGGGTAGTAGTTCCCGTACTGCGCGTAGTACTGCGGTGGGTTGGGGTTGGGGTACTGGGGTGGGTACGGCGTGGCGGCCGCGAACACGTAGCGGTTGGGGGCAGCCTCCGGCGGCAGGGAAGGCGGAGGCGCCTGGTGGTGGTGGTGGCCGTGGCCGTGGCCGGAGGTCCGACGGCGGTGACCAGGGGCGGCACCTGCACCGTTGCTGCCCGTGTTACCCATCCTCTTGCGCAGATCGACGTGTGGGTCTCGGGAATGGCCTCAAAACTGGATCTTGAGGCCTGGGTGCATCGGAATTCGAGGCTGCCTCTTCTGCTCTCGAAAGCTCGAGCAAGCGAACCAAACGAAATCGAGACCAAAAAAAAAAGTTCCGGAAGAACGCCCGAGAAGATCAGAAGCTCAAAGGGGAGAGGGATGGAACTAAATCCTCTTGCGAATAGAATTCGATGCGCAAACCTAGGACAGTCTCGAGCGATTCGATCGGGGCAGCCGAGGGAGGAAAGGAGGAGACGATAAGGAAGTGCTCACGCTTCTTGCTTTTCCGCGTGTATTTTGGGGGTGTTATGGAAGGTTGCGCGGAAGGCACAACTATCGTCCGCCGTTGCTTTTCCGGTGGTTAAAGTTTAGCTTTAGCACATGCACAAATATGTAATTACTATGAGGTCCTTCCCATTTTTCGCCATGTGGTTCTTGTTTTTGACATTTTTAAAAAAATTACAGATGTGCATTTTTGTCTCGGTTTCGACATGCAAGTGCGAGTCACGCAGAATGGGATTCCTATTGGGTAGGGTGAATTTTTTCTAACAACGGCATGCGCAATCTTAGAAATGTACAGAAATAGTGTCAACCGGTGAATACCTACGGACTACGACACTTTCTACGTCAACCAATCGTCAAAAATTTGATAAAATTTTATGAATTTTAGAGGGGAATAAAATATCTAATTTTAGAATTTTATTTCACTAATATACATTATCTACAATGAAGAGAACGAAAAATAACCAAAATTTCACAATTTTCAATTTTTTGTTGGTGAATGAAAAAAATTATAAAACGAAATTGAAATCCCTAACACCATCCTGTTGGAATAGAGGAGGTCAGGTAGACATACCACTGACAACAAGCCTACCTTTATCCATGGCAAATAAGTATATCTTTGTTTTTTCAACTTGTACATGTATGACATTTTCAGTGTTAGCATCTTCTGGGTTTCATATAATAACGTAAGTTACCAACCGGTAGCCACGTTAAGCCATGGTGCACAGGCACCAGGTTATAATTTTTTAGCACTAAGTAGCTTATTTTTGACCATATAAAATAGCTAAAATTATCAATGTTGCTTTAAAATTATACATGTCTACCATCATCAATTTTCTTTAAGCTTCACCCCAGCCAGAAGATATAGTTGATGTTATATAACAGACCATGTGTTTTGTTAGATCGAGCATTTTCAGAGGTAGCATAAAATACTAGTATAGTGTGTTACTGGCGTAACTGTTTCAACGATTTTTTTTTTTCTAGAGCAACATAGTGTCATGAAAGTGCCCTCGCTACTAGTTACAATACCAATGGAATGTTTTCCACTGATAGGTGCGTTCCATAATTCATATCGATTGTTAGAGGGATTAGCGTACATTGCAAACGGTAATTTCGCTGCTTGAATGTCTGGACATGGGCGGGGCAGCTGGGATCAAATTCTTAGATTCCAAAAATATATTTAAACTTCCCACAATTTTCTAGTGCAATCCTCCACGATTTGATTTGCATCTGATAATTGAGTGACAATCATGATCTTTATTTGTTTTTATTGTGGACTGTCACAATTTGTATTTGTGGAGAAGCTTTTTCTCAGCATATCGTGGATCGTAGGATTTCGTATTACAAATTGTGAAAATTGACTTTTAAATTGTAACCGTTTATTTTTGTTTTTGCTTTTAAACTAGAATCCATAATCTAAATAAAAAATAAACAGTGCCTTAAGCTTGTGCATATGAGAATCCCCTTGGCAGTTTGATAGAACTAAAATCGGAGGGTCTAGTTGCATAGCGTCATGGTTTTATTGCTTCCAATTAAGCTTTTTGGGAAGAAGTATTTGTAGTGGGGAAGTGGTACAGGAGTTAGGTTTGAGCCAAACCAGAGGTGTCCCTGTTCTGCTTTACCTAGTGGGCTTCAAATTATGTCCAAACACACCACCTTTGTTATGGAATAAAGCTTTGGTACAAATGCTAATGATTCATAGTTGAACAAAGATCGATCGAAGTCATCGGTGCTGCTCTGCCAGTTGATGGATGAGACAGCTGATTAAGCCGGACAGAAAACTGTGGATGCTTTCAGTACTTAGAGCGATCAACCTACATGTACTTGGACATATTTAGCATCCAAAGTGCAGTTTACCTAGTGGGCTTCAAATTATGGCCAAATACACCACCTTTGTTATGGAATGAAGCTTTGGTACAAATGCTAATCATTCATAGTTGAACAAAGATCGGTCGAAGTCATTCGGTGCTGCTCTGCCAGTTAATGGATGGGACAGCTGATTAAGCCGGAGAGAAAACTGTGGATGCTTTCACTACTTAGAGTGATCAACCTGCATGTACTTGGACATATTTAGCAGCCAAAGTGCAGTTTATGCCCAATCAGGATAGAATATCTTTAACTATATTCTCTTCATTTAGTTTTCTTTCTAATTCTCCTCTTTGATCTCATATCTTTTATTTTTTCGCATTTTTAATTATTTCCATTCAAAGATATGTGTAAAGAGAAAGAAGAGGTAATACTAGACGGAATGAATGGAAATGAGAATCTCTTGAAAAAAATTATTAGAACACTGAAGAAAATAAAAAAAAATTAAAAAAGAACATGTAAAGTAAAACGGTTAAAAGATTATCTAAAGCATATGGACTGAACGAATCATGAGCCCATGCATCATCCCAACAGGAGGTTGCTTCGTACATGCAGGTTAGATCACAGCAATGGTGAAAAATCATGAAAAATGAGATTGGACATAGGTGTTCAGGTCTAGATTTGTAGATTAGAATCGGGCGTTACGAGCATGAAACGGTTTTTTTGTGCGATAACCCATTATTAGGCCTTCTGTTGTAGGCGTTTCTTAGTCATAATTCTGAAATTAGTTTTGCTATTTCAAGTTTTTATATATATTTCCCGGTAAGTATAAGTCAACTTTCTAATTCTTAAGTTTGTAAAGAGATTCATTTCTTGCTTGACTCGATGTTGTCCGGTGGACCAAAGAGCGACTTATTATGTTGTAAATAATGTGATAATAAAAACAAGGATTTCATATACATGCAAGTGCTATAAGTATAATGTGGACCAAAGAGCAGTTCATATACACTGAACATAAATATACATGCAAGTGCTATAAGTATAGAAGTAAAATCACCTCTCATCAAAAAAGATAATGAACTGAACAGCATATGGATGAATTGATAGAAGTTGCTCTCAGATGAATATAACAATTAGCCCTAGGACTATGAAATTCTGCTCCCTAGTTGTCCATTTGACACATCATAAGCTGAGCTAGAAGTTAAGATCATAACTAGATGTAAAACTAAAAAAAAAATTCTCTGAAATTGAGCTTTCTTCCTGGACAAAGCCACTGGACACAAATGCTGACAAGAAGAGGATTGCAGTTTGAGAAACAAATACTAACCAAGCAGCAAAATATCATAGCAGTACTAAAGGACTTTATGCTCTTCCAGAATTCAATCAAAACAAGATTAATTGAATTATAACATCTCCTAGTCCAGTAATCAAGCCTAATTAGTAATGTACATACCACTAACAATTAGCATAGGGACTGAACAAAGGAATGCACCACAACTTTCAGAGGAATCTGTGTCCATCCAACAACAAAGAACGAATAGATAAACACCTATTGTACTTAGACAACTAGCCCAACCTCAATGTTACATTTGATCATCACAGAGCATATTATATCACCAAGCCATTCAGAGAGCAGAGATGAAAATGAGGAGTAAACTGAAATCCTCATAGTGTTATTTGACTAACAGCAAAATCAATAGAGTCAAGGAGTGAGGTAAGGCACAGCTTTACAACCGCTATCCCAGAAATCCGATCGCCTGCCAGTTGCCACCGGTGAGAGGAAGACGGAGATACAACACCTCACCGCACTGTGTCGGCACATGCAGGCAAACCTCGGCAAGCACAGCTCTAATGATCACCAACCAAAAAGCTCCTCCAACCAATTCCTTCTGGTCACAAATCACCAAACCACAACTCAAGCTCCACATGGGTTGAGCTCAGAAGGTGATTCCCCAAAGTCAAAGAAGAAATCCAATGAGAGAGCTAGAGAATGGAGGGGATTTCTATAAATCAGATATCAAGAAGGAAGAGGTTGGCCTACATATAGATGGAGCGGTGCCTTCCAGCCCCACGAACCCCCCGGAAGGGTTGAGAACGGTTACGTCATCGCCACCTTGGTCGCCACTCGCACCCTCCCTGCTCTCTTGTTCTCATCTCTTCTACCCTTGCCGGACCGACGCCCCCCTCCCCTCACCTTGAACCCTCACCGAATGGGCTCATGCCTCATCAAGGCCAAATGGGCCAACCGGTCCAACTGAGTAAAGGCCCATGAAAACATTAAAATTCATCAACAATCCCCACCAAAATTTAACGTTGGATTTATCGGTTTGATATAAAGGATTTAAGTAATTAGTATCTTTTGGTTTTGAACCAATTACCTAGTTGAATATAAAATGGTTCACACAGGAAGAGGAGGACTGAACCTTGATCCCAGCCTTGGTGTGAGAGCCTCCTCATATACAACACCCTGTACGAGACTATTGTTGCCTTAGCTCTTGGGTTGTTCGTTACGGCCATGTCCATGTACCTTGATTCATGAGTGTCACCTAGAGAAATACCCGGCTTCTCTATGATTGCTCACCCTCTCCTACAGAAGAGCAAAGCAGCAAATGAAATTGATTTGCTCTTATATCCACATAGCTTGTTTTTCAATAGCCTAGTTCATAGGATCTCCGATCTCTTAGGATAGGTTACTGCCGGTATGAACCTTATGAGTGGGTAATAATCTCATTTCTCTTGACGCTGCTTGGATGTGCTAAAAAATGTCGCATCTCGAGACTCTATTATTGAGTTGATGGCAATATCTGAGACCTCAGAATGGACCACTAGGAATCTATATGCGGTAATATGGTGTGCATACCCTAGGAAGACACAATCGACAGTCTTTGATCCTAATTTGTATTTCTTCGGTAGGGAAACATGTACTTTAGATAAACAGCCCCAAGTGCGAAGAAAGGATAGACTTAGTTTCATCCCCTTCCATCCTTCATAAGGGGTTGCCTTGCAATTTCAAGGAGTGACCTTGTTTAGGACATAGTTAACTGTGAGAATAGTCTCACCCCACCATGAGTTAGCCATACCAAAACTTTATAACAATGCATCAACTAAGTCACAAATTATTCGGTACTTTCTCTTGGCTACTCCATTGACCTGTGGTGAGTATGGTGGCGTAAACTCATGAATTATGCCAGTTCCTTCACATAACTTGGAGAAATCTTTAGGAATATATTTCCCACCTCTGTCAGACCTCAGTCTCTTTATTGTCTTCCCCAGCTGGTTTTCCACCTCGACCTTATAGATCTTGAAGTATTCTAATGCTTCATCCTTTGTTCTAAGAAAATAGATATAGCAGGATCTAGTAGCATCATTTATAAGAGTAAAGAAATATCTTTTGCCACTCTTAGTTAAATTCCATTCATCTCACACAAATCAGAATGGATCAAGTCAAGTTGCGAGGTGCTTCTCCCCTTGACCGAATGAAACGGTTTACTGGACTGCTTAGCTTGCACACACACCTCACACTTATGGCTCTTGTCGTAATTATACGAGGGAATGAGATCCATATTGCTCAAACGCACAATTGCTTCATTGTTGACATGATACAAGCGAGAATGCTATATATCAATGTTGTTATTAGAATATGAAGAATAGAAAATATTTGCAGAACTGTCAAAAATAGAAATGCGGAAGATGCCTCCGCAATCATAGCATTTTCCTACAAACGATCCACACCTGGTCATTACTACTTTATTTGACTCAAAGACTAACTTTATTCCTTGCCGACACAATATTGATCCGCTGAGTAGATTACGGGTTATGGCAGGCACAAACAGCACGTCCTTCAGGACAAGATTCTTGCCGAAAGTCAGCTTCAGGCTTACTTGTCCTACTCCGCATACTACTATCGAGACCCTATTCCCCATCAGTATGGATCCGCCATCTGCGCCCTGAAGAGAAGTAAAACACGTCTTGTCAGCACAAGTATGCCTTATTACACCTATATCGACCACCAACTTACTGGTGAATTTGCCATAAAGGCCACAGATACATACCCACTAGTGGAGTCACCTCTGCCGGTATCATTGGTCGTCGCAACTGCCACATGCACTTGATCTTTGGCTGCCTTCTGCTGTTCAGACGTTGGCCCCTTGCCCTTACAGTCATGACATCTGTTAGCTTTGTGATTCAACCCACCGCAGATGTAGCAGATAATCTCGGGCTTCTTCTTCTTCTTCATTGCATTAGCCTTCGGTCTAGAAAAACCAGGCTTGTCCTTTTTCTTTTTTACATTCTTCCCAGGATGGTTCTTGTGCTCGATAAGGTTAGCTTGAGTGGGCGCCTTCACCCCACCATAGCCTGCCTTAGACTTCTCCTCGACGTTTATAGCAGCAATGAGCTCATTAAGAGTCAAACGCTGCTTTAAGTGTTGACGCACAGTGATAAAGTCATGCCAAGAAGTAGGAAGCTTAGCTAGAATGACATTAACCTGAAAATTCTCAAGGAGGACACGACCATACTGGCCTAAGTCTCGTACGATCGGCCTAAGTCTCGCACGATCAGCTGCAACTCATGGATTTGTTCCATACGAATTTTCAGGTAACTGACCACCATGAAGGACTCATTGTCGTTGTCACTTTCAGTATACTTGTCATTTAGCTCCATCCACATTTTTCGTTCTTCCTCGAACCCCATGTAGACATCGAATAGCCTGTTCGACAGGACAGCCAAGAGGCGTTCTAGGGTAGAGGCATTAGCCTTCTCCCAACGGGCCCTTAACAAGTTGAGACGCGTTCTTTCGACCTCGTCTTGCACGGCTTCCCCTAGAGGAGCATGTGGCTCTTCGGTGAGGACGTAGAAAACTTCAAACTCCATCAACCATAGCCTCGTCCGAGCCTACCAGCACTTAAAGCTGGTTCCATCGAAACTCTCAGGCTTAATCGCGTCCGAGGACGATGGTGGTAGGACAGAAGAGTTAGAGATAGCCATTTCAGAAGCAATAAGATTTCTGGATTGTTGTAAATAATGCGATAATAAGAAAAAAGATTTCATCACGAATATAAAATGCAAGAAACAGAGTAGTTCATATACACTGAACATGAACATACATGCAAGTGCCATAAGTATAGAAGCAAAACCACCTCCCATCAAGCAAGATAATGAACTGAACAGCATATGGATAAATTGATAGAAGTTGCTCTCAGATGAATATAACAATTGGCCTCAGGACTACGAAATCCTGCTCCCTAGTTGCCCATTTGACACATCATAAGCTGAGCTAGAAGCTAAGATCACAACTAGATGTAAAACTGAAAAAATGTTCTCTGAAATTGAGCTTTCTTCCTGAACAAAGCTACTGGACACAAATGCTGACAGGAAGAGGATTGCACTTTGAGAAACAAATACTAACTGAGCAACAAAATATCAGAGCAATACCGAAGGACTTTGTGGTCTTCCAGAATTCAATCCAAACAAGATTAATTGAATCAACAATTACAGTAATCCTAGTCCAAGAATCAAGCCTAATTAACAATGTATAAACCACTAACAATTAGCATAGAGACTAAACAAAGGAATGCACCATAACTTTCAGATGAATCCATGTCGATCCAGCAACAGAGAACGAACATATAAACACCTATTATACTTAGACAACTAGCCCAATCTCAGTGTTACATTTTATCATCACATAGCATATTAATCACCAAGTTGTTCAGAGAGCAGAGATGAAAAGGGGGAGTAAACCGAAATACTCACAGTGTTATTCAGCTAAAGGCAAAATCAATAGAGTCAATAAGCAAGACAAGGCACAACTTTACAACCGCTATCCCAAAATTCCGATCACCCGTCAGTTGCTGTTGGTGAGAGGAAGACGGAGATACAACACCTCACCGCAGTGCGTCGGTGCGCGCAGGCAAACCTCGGTAAGCACAGCTCTGATGATCACCAACCAAAGAGCTCCACCAATTCCTTCCAGTCCCAAATCACCAAACCACAGCTCAAGCTCCACACGGGTTGAGCTCAGAAGGCGATTCCCCAAAGCCAAAGAAGAAATCCGGTGAGAGAGCTAGAGAATGGAGGGGATTTCTCTAAAATCAGTTAGCGAGAAAGAAGAGGTCGACCTACATATAGATGGAGCGGTGCCTTCCAGCCCCATAAACCCCTGGAAGGGTCGGGAATGGTTACGCCACCACTGCTCTGGCCGTCGCCCGCACCCTCCGTGCTTTCTTATTCTCATCTCCTCTACCCTTGCCGGACCGATGCCCCCCACCTTGAACCCTCACTGAAATGGGCTCGGGCCTCATCAAGGCCAAATGAGCCAGCCGGTCCAACTGAGCAAAGACCCATAAAAACATTAAAATTCATCAACATATTATGCTCAAGAATATAAATCACCTTACAAATGGAGACTAAAAAATGTAATAATTTGAATTCCATTGTAGGGTTCATTTCCTATGCTTACAACTTGAGATATATATTTGTTTCATTTGACTTTTCCTGGCCATTGCAGAAGAAATCGAGATGGTAGGAATTTACCGCCGAGGAGCATCAAAGACTAAATTTCTTGGCAAGTGGAATATTGTGCTTCGCAAGTGGAACTTCTCCAGATGCTGCAGTAGATGGAACTTTTGCTTGCTATTTGATGCAAACTAAATTTCTTTCGCTTGTTGAACAAAAGACTCACACAAGGACTCTACTTTTACTTGGCGATAGCTATGCGGTAAAAATATAGAAAGAGATAGATGTTTATATATCCACCCTGTGTTAGCGCTTTATGTGTGCCGGTACTCAATATTTAGTTTATGTGCATAGGAACCCCATGACTTTTTCCTACTTCCTCTGATTCTAAATATAAGACCATTAAAACATCAATATGATCTCTAATTCGATACTTTAACTATCAATATATATATATATATATAATTTTAAATAGAAAGAACTATATATTATAAAATTATTTTTTATAATGAACCTAACAGCATCAATACTATATTTTCAATCTATATGTTTTTTTAGAAATTGATGGTTAAAACTAAAAATGTTTGACTTATAACATCTTAAATTGACTTATATTAGGGATCAGAGGTGGTATATAGCAAAAAGAGTCATGCAAAACATATGGCGAAATATGGCTAGAAACCGTTGGATCAACTATTCTTGCAAAAATAATATGGCAGTAAACTATGTTTAGTAGTACTTTTAATTGCAGCCATGCAATATTATATGGTGCAATAATTATTACCAAGATTTCTGTAAACTAAATAATCTCCAAGAGACTTATTTGAATGGACATGTACCAGCCCAATGACATTCGAATTGGAATTGGTACCGATCGTTTCCCTCCTGCCCAACCAAAAATAGCATGCCAGCTCTAAGAAAATCCCTGGATCAACACACAAGAGCACACACGGTTTCGCCTGCACACACACAGGAAAGAAAACCCAAAGGTGGCCCACCCGTCAGTCTCCCCCACCCGTCGATTCCGCGACCTCACCCAGAGGCGCAAATCCTAAGCTCACCCGTCTTCCTCCACACCACACGCGTGCGCGTCGTCTCCTCTCTGCCCCCAAGACCAAAAGCAACCCAGCCCGAGCACCCCAATTTCCCTTCTCTTCCCCGGCGACGTCCCCACGCCCGCCGCCCCCGCCCAGATCGGCGCATCCCCCGCCGCCGTGACGCCTTTCCGGTGCCCCAGCCCCCCTCCCCCGCGCCCCCGTACCGTTGCCCACACCGAATCCTCGCCATTCCGCGCCGCGAGGTATCCGCCCCACTGTACCTCTAGTGTTAACCCTTTTGGGGGGGGGGGGGGGGCGTAGTGGCCTGTGCGTGCGGGGGTGGGGCGTGCCTAAATAGGCGGGGGTGGGCATGGGGGAGGGTTCTGAGGGCCGCGCCGCGGGGGCGCAAAACCCTAGCCTCGAGGCGGAGGAGGAGGCGCGGCGGGTCAAGGAAGAGCTCGCCGACGACCTCAACGGCGACCCTGCGGAGGAGGAGGATGGCGAGGAGGAGATGGTCGTGGAGGAGGATGAGATGGTCATCACCTCCGACGACGAGGACGACGGCTTCGTGCCGCGCACGCTGGAGGAGGCCCTCGTGCCGCGGGTGGGCACGGTGTTCGACTCCGTGGACGAGGCCTTCGCGCTCTACAAGGCGTACGCCTACCGCACCGGGTTCCACGCTGTGCGCCGCACCTGCCACAACTACGAGGGGCTCCGCTACCGCTCAACCTTCACCTGCACCCACGGTAGCAAGCCCCGGGCAGGTGCCGCCCCCTCTGATAGCCCAGGCGCTCGCTACCCGCTCCGCAACAAGCTGGGGGCAGCCGCCCAGGAGAAGAAGGCTCGACGAGGCGCTACCGAGAGGACTGGATGCAAGGCGATGCTGATCATCCATGACAAGCGAGTGGACGATAGGTGGAAGGTGGAGTCTGTGGACTTGGAGCATAACCATCCTTGCACTCCCGATATGGTGAGGTTCTTGAAGGCGTATAGGGAGATGCCCGAGTCAGTCAAGAAGAAGGCCAAGATTACTAATGAAATGGATGAGATGGTGGAAAAGTCACTGAGTGAGATTGCTGAGACCAGGAAGTTCCCGACACGGCCCAAGAGGGGTGCTGGCGGTGGGGCTGGTGTTGGAAGCCAGAGGTTTTGTAGGATAGAGAGTTTTGTGCAGCGGTTTGTGGAGGATGACCTCATTGCGCTCAAGAAGTTCATTGAAACGATGCAGCGCAAGAAACCAAACTTCATTCACAGCTGGGATCTTGATCAGGAAAGTCGCGTGAAGAATTTCTTCTGGACTGATTCAAGAGCCCAGGCGCAATACCGCTACTTTGGTGATGTCATTACACTTGATGTGATGTATTTACAGCACTCTCGCGCCAGCCTCCCGCTGGCCACACTCCTTGGGGTGAATAACCATGGCCACCTTGTGCTACTTGGCTGTGGCCTGCTCTCCAGTGACAGCAAGGAGAACTATGTTTGGTTGTTGAAGAGGTGGTTGAGCTATATAAATGGCAAGTCGCCAGAGGCGATCACAACCAGCTATTCAGATGTCATTGCAGAGGCTGTGGCTGAGGTTTTTCCAAATGTAAGGCATCGATTCTGCTTTTGGAATATCTTGAAGAAGCTCCTAGAAAATGTGGGGCGTACACATGAGAAAGAGGCGATTTCCTCAAGATTCAAGGAGGTTGTTTATGATAGCGTCACTCTTACTGACTTTGAGAAAGAGTGGGGAGCCATGGTTGACCAGTACAAGCTCAAAGACCACGAGTGGTTCTGTGCTCTGTACAGTTGCCGGAAACAGTGGGCTCCTGGGTATGTCAATCATTCATTCTGGGCTGGTACTTCTGCTATCAGGAAGGTTGAAAAACCAGATCCATACTTTGATGGTGTTGTAACAACTAAAACTACCCTACCAGTTTTCCTTGAGCAATACGAGGCTACTTTGAAAGGGAAGTTGGAAAGGGAGGCGTATGATGATTTGCGCTCATATTATTCTAGACTCACTTTGCTGTCGGGATTACCCTTTGAGGAGCAACTATTGGAGCTCTACACGGTAACCATGTTTCAGGCATTTCAAGACGAGATCAAGCAATTGATGCATGCTATTTGTAAAGAGGTAGACAGAAGTGGGAATTCAATTACCTACATGGTCAGTGAGTTAATACAGGGAAAGAAAGTTGACTATACAGTTGTCTACAACAATTCAGACAAGGATGTTTGGTGCATTTGTCGCTCCTTTCCCTCACGAGGCATTCTTTGCAGCCATGCTCTGGCTGTTCTGAAGCAAGAGAATGTGCTGATGCTGCCATCAAAGTACATCCTCAACCGCTGGAGGAAGGATTTTAGGATACTTCATTCATCGGCAAATGCAAATTATGCGGAATCAGATAGAACATTGGGTATTTATGACGACCTCTATAGTCGTGGCCATGAGTATTTTGAAGATATCATTGATATTGGAGCAAGAGAACCTGAGCTGAAGGAGTTCGTGTTGTCAGCCATGAAGGAAGCAAGGGACAGACTAATTAGGCCTGATCACACACAACAAGGTGATCAACGGGTTGATGTAAATATGTCTGTGACTGGTCAGGTGTCCACAGATACAAGAGTTGATGTGAACATGACGTCAAACACCTCAGCCCTGTTTCAGGGGGACAGAAGGGTTGGTACAGATATGACATCAAACACATCAGCCCTAGTTCATGGTGATACCATGAGATCAAACACCACGGCTCTGATTCATGGGGACAGAAGAGTTGAGTTGAAAATGCCAGCAGCCCACCTTATTCATGGTGAGGGAAGAATTGACATGAACATGGCATCTCCTCACTTGATGCAGAGGGAAAGAAGAGTTGATATGAACATGACGTCGCCACACCTGATACAGGGGGACAGAAGAGTTGATATGAACCTGGCATCACCCCACTTTATTCATAGCGACAGAAGAGTTGATATGAACATGGCATCCCCTCACCTGATACAGGGGGATAGAAGGGTTGATATGAACATGGCATCCCCTCACCTGATACAGGGCGACGCTAGAGTGGATATGAACATGGTATCCACTGCTCAGAATGGGGTGCACAATTTCGATTTGGTGAATGTAAACATGGAGAGTGGCTCGTTGCCAATGGCTGCAGCAGATTTTATGCAAATGCATCCGCACCCACCAGTTTACCATCCAAAGCAACTTCTTGATATGAGAGATCAGGTTATGGATGCAAATAAGAGACCAAATATGGACACCAACACTTATTTTATGGGAGGTAGTATGCATGTGGGGTAGTTTGGTTGTGTAGTCCTGTAACCTTTCTGTTGGGAAAGGAGGCATCCTTCCTTATTTTACATTGACATGTAATCATGTATGTTCTTAGAGCAGGCAGTACAACTAAACAGCTAGGTTTTAGTGTTGCAGGCCAACCTTTGACTGTTGGTAGCTTTATTGTATTCTGTTCACTGTTTGGCAGTTGTGGCAGGCTGAATGCCATTATCTTGTGCGTATGATAAAAAGGAAAAACCTTTCTTATCATCTATCTACTAGTGATTTGGAAGCGAGATGCCTCTAGTTCCAAGATTACACAGAAATTTCTGGGTTGAGTTGTTGATTGATGATATACCTCTGCATCATGACTATCTTGCACCTTGTTCTTTGTGTGGTTTAGGTGCATCATATGATGCTCATCTGCCATTTATCGAGCCTTTAACTTGTACATGGGAAATGAAAGATCAAATTTGTTCATCATAGTTATGTAACTTGATTATCTGTTGGTAATCTATGTTATAAGTTAACTGACTTGTCTTTCTTTTTCTTAGTAATGTGTTTCTTCTGAGACAATTGGCGAGAGTTCAGGAAAGGGAAATTTTGGCTGTAGCTGTGTACCAAAAGAGCTTGCTAACTGTTACTGTTCAGATCATAGTGGGTCGACCGGGTCGCAGGTCGGGGTCGAGGTCATGAATGGACATGTCCTGCCATTGCCTGTAGCTGCTTGCTTCTTTTTGCTGCTTTATGCGGCACTATCTGCCCAGTTTATATTGACATAACTACTTTGATCCTTATGCTTTACATGGGAAGAAAGATAATGGAAGAAAGAGCCTAGTCAGTGCTATTTGCTTTATTTGGTTCTATTGTCCTGGACCTCTTGATGGCTTGCTAGATGCCTAGATCATTGCAGAATGGAGACTGTATACTAGTCGAATATATTATGATGCCCTTGGCTCCTTGCCGGTTTCTTTTGGATTTTTTCATATCCCGTTGCAAGTTGAAACTTGCTGTCGATCTGTGTTTTCTGTCATTGAGTTTTGCAGCATGATGGAAATAGATGATCATCCTTGTGACGTGCCCTACTAAATTCGCTTCATCAAACCGTGAAACAGTATTTCCATTCCAAATGATGATGAAAACTGACCCTAGAGGAAAGACACTTTCAGAGGCTGAAGCAAGCGTACTGCGAAACATCATGTGAGTCTTAGGAGTTTCAGTATTCAGAGGCTGACGCAAAAGTACTGTGAAACATCATGGGAGTCTTAGGAGTTTCAGTAAGGTGCACTTTTCAGCCCTTCACTTAGAAGGTTGTATCATTGTATGTTATTTGAGAAATGCCTTGCATTTTTTTTTGGCAGCAGCAGTGCAACTACTTGTGGACAACAATACTTGCTGGTCTTTAGGATTCCAGGTGTGTACTTTTCGGCTTGACAAAACTGTCCATTCAACAGACAACGGAGTTCTGTGTTTAATCTTGCAAGTGTAATTGAACTTGATTAAGATACAAAGTATTCCCTTGTTTCGAATTTTTTTACCAAAGTATAGACAAAAGGATCACCTTTTGTTGTCAAGACGAATGGATTTATCTTCTTAACAACACAACCCTTTCTAAGTGTACCATCTAACTGCTTGCATGTAGATTTTTTTGGGAATATTTATTCCTTTTGATCACCATGGGAACATTTATTCCTTTTGTCTGCTTGTCTACGCAGAGAAGGTTTCACCCCCTCCCAACTGATTTTGCTTCCAACTAACCAACATTTATCAGACATGTCATGAACAAGCAGCTTCGACCACAAGGCTTTTTGTGACCCCGCTGCATGGATCTCCAAAGTAATTCGACGACACTGGTACACTGCAGTTGCTCACCCCAATGCAGGCCTGCAGAGATTCCAGCAACTCATAAGGAAAAGAATCAGTTGACACATTGAGACATGACAAGTGTGGAGCAGCTTGTAGTTACCTTCTGAACAACTGCTAGAGCCTGAGAGCTGCTGCATTCGCCATGGCTGTAGCTCCCACATGTGCCGCTCGGTGTCCCGAAGCTTGCAAACTTGATGCTGCTGATGACCTGGCCTGCTTTCGGGCATTCCAGGTGAAGTGCAGGTCCAGGTCTCTGCACCTTCTGTTGGGGAGAGATCCAGCTATCGATTTGGGCTGGATGTGCCTCCGACACGTGTACGCACACACTTCCTGTCTGCCTCATCACAAAGGATATCTTGCTTGGGTCGCCACCAAACTGCTCGAAAAGGACTAGATCATTGCTGCCTGGCTGGAGAAACGAACGGGGTACATGATACCTGTTTAACAAGGTGAGAAACTCATTTAGTCATTTAGTTCTTGCAGTTGCTATATTTCTTGTGCGTTGTTATAAAACATAATCAGAGTGCTCCGCATCACAGTGGGCATGCGTAGTACAATTTTGAAATTGTCTGCCTTCCATTTTTCATAGTTTCAGTACTGACAAATCTAGCAGTGTTTCATTCTTGAGAGAAAAGTTGACCGCCATTATGATCTAAATGTTATTTTTTCCCAGAAGAGTGTTTGGATTTCCTTCAGCGAGAACATATAAAATATTAAAATGGGGAAAAGCTAGAACTTGCTCTGCATGTAGGGAACAAAGCGGAGTTATGAAAATCTTAGAATGCATATTCTGGGAGATTTGTGGAATTCTTACAGAGTCTGTGATGGCTGCCCACATTTCTTGAGGCATTTGCTTGAACTATAGGCTCCTCTGTAGTTGCATGAATTAACACAGCCACTTTGTGGAGCCAGATTTGTTGGCCAGTATCGACCAATGCTCTGTCCATTCACCCATGCCTCACCTTTTCCCATTCCCGTGAAGTCTATGGCAACAGGATCATCACCTGCAGGAGCCGTGAACTTGGTCTGCATTCGGAGCATTGCAGTTAGCACATCAACCAAAGGTTATGACCCAAGGAAATGGATTAGCCAAAGTGCCAAATAGATAAAATGTATATTTCTAGCCTTTTGAGCCCATGCTGCTAGCATGCAAAAGCCAAATGTAGCTTAATTTCATTGCCATATGATCATACTGACCTTGTACCAGATCAATGGTTGATTGATTGGGTAAGCATTGGCTGAGACCCATTCTGGAGAGACTTCTGAAGGATCATACAGATGCAAGTCTTCTCCTCTCAGTCCAATCTGAAGTAGCAGAAATATGATTAAGAAAAGCCAACTATACTATGCCTATGGTTGAGCTAACTAGTAAAGGGAACTCAAAACAAAATTTGCCAATATTTTAGTCAACCCGGAAATAGCATACTGTGGAGTGCAGGCTACCTGGTATGTCCAATCTGCAGAAGACAGATCGAGTGCACCATTTGGTCCACTCAACTTTATTGGGCCAGTAATTCCAGCACCTACCAGGTCAAAAAATGCACCATAATTCTGTAGGCTCAAAGAAGTTGAGGGGAAAAGGATGTTAGTTAAGTGTTAATACATATGCTAAAATGTCAACTCACATATGTAACATAAAAATGCAGTGGAATATTCCATGTGGCATCTCTTTTAAGGTGAAGATGAATTACCGACAGCCCAACTGTTGCACTCAGAAGATCTATCTTATTCCTCCCAGGTACAAGCGTAATTGGTTTTTGGAATGAGATGAGTGAGCTGCTAGCACTGCCCGAAGCACTTCCTGGTAAGATCAGTACAAAAATATGGTTTATGTGTGAAAGACCAATGTTTATAATCAACATCATAATTCAATGCCATATATGAAAGATTTTGCACTATCACCTCAAACTTACCTGCAATTTTTCCATTGATGTAAACCTGAAGAACATGTCCAAGTGAGTTTATAAGCAGATTGGACTGGCTGCTGTTTAGATAAGGTTCATCACCTTTAACAGTAACGCTGCACAAAGTAGCATAAGCGGTGAGGAAACTTGTATTGTTAGTTTACATTGTCATATGCAGAATTACAACAAGGCACATAATCATGTACCTTGCTGAGTACCAGAGGAAATCACTGGCATCTGCGGTGGTGTTTATCTGCTCCATCAGTCCAGGTTTTGTCAATGCATTGTCCTTTGTGATACCAACAGGCTCTATGGCGTAGCTCCAGCCAGATAGCGCTAGTTCTGCTGTGATGGACGGGTCATCTAATGTTTCGGTATTGGATCCCAAGTATCTCATTTCTGGACTTGTTGCCTGAGAATTGATCTGCAGATTGTAACCACGCGTACAGAATCAGGTTCGCGATCAAGATGTTCTTTCCCAAAGCAAGTGCAAGCAGCACATGTCCATACCTGAGCCGTGTTTAGTACCACATTCTTGCAGTCAGGAAGGATGCTGACAGACCACGCAGGGAGCTTATATGTATTGCCTTTGAAGGTGACAGTTTTATCGGATTGAGCATCTATGTTGGCAAGGAATGCTGCGCAAACTGAACCAGCCTTGTATATGTGCGCCTGAAGATAGAATATGCACTTAACGTCACTTACCCGACTAGGCAATGAAGGTAAATACTATTCCTGGACAAGATTTGCTACATTTCTGCATTATTGAATGGTTTGTGTTTCTTTCCTGTCACTTAAAAGAAGCTGCTTTTGTAAAGGAGGACATACCTCAGCATTTTGACCCAGAGAAATGTATGATGGATCAGTTGCTATGAGTGCTGGTTCGCATAGCTTTATTGCCTTGTGCACATCCCTTAAGTGGCCCCACTTTGGCTGCCTGACTAGTCCTGAATCACATGTTGAAAAGGGTGCAAATAAATCATCGTGGATCATTTTTTTGGGAAAAAAAATATTTCACCTTGATCCTTATCCATGCTAATGTGATATACCGATGATCATCAAACATCAAACTTATTAGGCTATTTGTCATCGCCAAACATTATTTTTCCCCCCTAAAAATGTCATTGCCGATCATAGTTGAGCATAGTTGAGTAGTTAAGGTATTCAATTTACACAAGGATTTCATCGAGCATTCTTGTTTTTTTTCCTCATTGCCATATATAGGTGATGAAATATTTTACCCAAAATCACTGATGCTTCAGTAGTCAAAGGACCATTTGTGATGCAGCCCCCCAGTTTCAGGAGCTCAAGATAAAACAGGACACGCCCAGGCCAACAAGATGCTTACCGTACTCGTCGATGGGAGCATCGTAGTCGTAGCTCGTGGCGATGAAGGGTCCTCCGGAGCTGCGGTCGAGGTTGGTCCCCCCATGGTACTGCGACGACAAGATCTAGAGTTAGAAATGCTCCAGCAGGACCAATTGGCAGCATCAATGCGCATTTCAATTGCTCGTGCATCTGGTCGAGCAGGCTGGCAGAACAACAGACACGTAGAAATGGGAGAGCTCAATTCTGCACAGTGCAGTGCAGCAGGTAGTCATACCATGTAGTAGTTCTGGAAGGTGCCGCCGCGCTGGTAGAAGCGCGCGACGGCGAAGGCGAGGTCCTGGACGGGGCGGTAGGGGACAGCGCCGCCGAAGGAGAGGAACCAGCCGCTCCAGTTCTCGGTCCACAGCTTGGGCTTGCTCGCAGAGTTGGGCGTGAACTGGTCGCAGTAGAACCCGTTGCAGGTGTTGATCTGCAACCACCTCGCGCTGCTCAGCTCATTCATTCCACTCACCGATTCACGTGCCGCCGCTTGCTAGATGCGACGGGGCCATGACAGGAAAAGGCAGGCAGAGCCATTGAGTGAGTGATCACGTACGATGGGGTCGGGCGCGTCGGACTGCTGGCACATGACCCATGGCACGCCGGTGTCGAGCGAGACGGCCATCCCGGCCGCCCACCGCATGTACGCCTTCCCGGGCGCCCCGTACGCCGAGTCGATGTTGCCGTACTCGTTCTCGATCTGGGACAGGATGATGGGCCCGCCCTGTGACGCGTAGAGGCCCGCCCCCTTCATCGTGTCCACCACCTTGGCCGTGAACCGCTGCATCTCCGCCTTGAAGGGCTCGTTGTCGGTGCGGAACTTGATCCCGGGGATGAAGTGTAGCCATAGCGGGAAGCCTCTGCAAGCATCGAGCAACCGATTCGTCTCGTGAGCTAGCTTTCTTTTCTCCTACCGGCCGAGTAGTGACGAGGCGACTGAATGGTGGAATGAGGCTGCTGACCCGTAGTTCCACTCGGCGCAGACGTAGGGCCCGATGCGGAGGTGCACGTAGAGGCCGGCGTCGGCGACGGCCTTCACGAACCCGGCGAGGTCCTTGCGGCCCTCGAAGTCGTACTGCCATGACACATTGACACATCTTGCCCATCAGAATTACTCTAGTAATTCTTGCAAAGTAATAATTGTACACGAGACGAGAAGCAAAGAAAGAGCCTAGGAGTTGGAGGGAGAATATGGCATAGGGTGCAGAGGAAGCAAACACCGCCCTTTGACACATGATGGCCAGGAGATGATTACGAAAGAAAAGATCAAAAAGCTACTACTATATCTAGGTGAAAGCATTGCTGGAGTTGATTAGAGAAAAGAAAAGATGCTACAGAGTAATAACAGCGAGTATGGTTGTGGAGTACTGCTGCAGCTACGTGCCTGTCCCCGGACTGGCTCGTGGATGTCCCAGAAGACGTACGTCTCGATGACGTCCAGGCCGCCGTCCTTGGCCTTCTGGATCAGCCCCGGCCACATCTGCAACAAGCAGAGCCACCGCCGGCATGTCAATGTTTGCTTACCGACAACAGAGGAGCCTCAGCGCGCCTGCGAGAAAAAGTGCTGTATTACGTACGTCGGGTGTGCTCCTCGGGTAGTGGATGGAGCCGGAGACGAGCACGCGCCGCACGCCATCGATGACCAGCGCGCGGTTGTCGTACGTCACGTTCGCCGCCGACGAGGCGCCAGCGAGGCAGAGAAGCAGCATCGCCGCGGGAAGAAGCAGAGCCGCCGCACGCGGCACCGCGGCGGTCGCCGCCATTGCCGCCGGCCCCCCTCGGGAGAAGACAGGAAGAAAGGAAGAAAGAACACCGCCTCTGGAACGTGGCGTTCGGTGTACTAGCTAAAGCTAGGCTAGCACCGCCCGGTATTAGTAGCTGGAGGTGGAGTGAGCGCGGGGAGGAGGAGGAGTTGCTCGGTGGGGGCGGCACGCGAGGAAAAGAACGAAAACCCCGCGCGCGCGGCCTGGATGGACTGATGGAGTGACCTCCGGGCGAACGGGCTGCCACCGAAGGGAGCGCGTTGCGAATTGCGATGCTCCTGTAGCGATCGATTCCGATTCGATCGCTTTCTGGCTTTGTTTTTTTCTTGCGCGGCGTGTTCTGGTGGATGTGGGGGAGGAGGTGGTGGTCGTGGTGGTGCTCTTCTCTTTGTGCCGCTGCGTCGCGGTTAAAAAGGCGGTGCGCGGCAATGGGGTGGGTGGATCTTTCCCTCCTTCCCCTGCTTTCTTCCGGCCTCTGCCCCGGCGTCCCGGCAAGCGGCGCTGTTTGCTGCTGCTTGCAAGCAACAGCAGTACTGCTGCTCCGCACCTTGGCTTCTCGATGAACGAAACGAAAGGGAGTGAGGTGTTGGAAAAAGAAGAAATTACTCCACTGCTGCAGGGGGAAGAAGTGGAGCTGGAAATCGCAGAGGGCAGGTGCTGTGTTGATGGTGGCGTGATGGTTGGGTGGTACGCACGGCGTGGGTGGGACGGGGACTCGATAGTCATGGCACATCTTTGCTGCTCACCGCAGTCCGCGGTGATGCTGCTGCATGTGTCCTTGGCATTGGCCTCACAAGAACAAAGAAAAGAAAAAGGTTACTCGGTGCCGTAGTGACCGACCGACCGGCGTTGTCGCTTGTGTAGCCTACTCTGTTGAGCTCTACTGTGCTAGTACGACGTGGGTCAAGGCCGGCGTTGTCGCTTCCCGTCTCGCCTAGCTAGCGATGCGTATGATACGCTGCATCGCTGCTAGGCTACGAGTATCGTCTTTCCTCTCGCTGGGGTGTTTGAAAATGGCGAGAGTAGAAGGTAGTGGTAGTTTTGGGCGGCGGAAAATGGTTGCCGCGACCTTCGAGGATGCAGCACACGAAAGCAGGGCCGAGTTGTCGCCGCACTTGTGTCGTCAGGTCAGGGAAGAAAGTGGCCTCTGAATTTTGGCACGTCCACAGCCACAAGGCAGGAGTAAGTGAAAGGACATGGAAAATTGTAGGCAAAGCTTTGCAGGAGAGGCTGACTGATAATGTGTTTTCCTTCTCCGTGCTAACTCAGTTACTTGTACTACAATGTAAAATGTGGATGTGGATTTGGCCATTTGACTTCCGCAAAAGAAGATTTGGCCATTTGGGCCAGTGCACTTACGCTTCTTTTCGACTAGATTTTTTCTACACACAAAACGGTATAGCTCTTTTAAAAATTCTGATTGAACGAGGGATAATATTTCTTAGTATCTAGAGGTTTTCTGGACCAGGGCAAAGTACATGCCTTTTTTTTCAGCACTTCTGTCCCTATGCATGGCAGCATGGAGACCATGTGAGGCAACTGCTAGTCTCAACAAAGTATTTGAATTTCCGAGGCTGCAAATCCTCAAGCAACGCACGAACTTGACATGAACCTCGCTGTGGGATCGATGTACATGGGCTATGCACCTGGTTATAAAGTTCAGACAGAGTTATAGACTAAGAATTGAGCAGGGTACAAGTGTGGTACCGCAATTCGTAAATCTAGCAGCACCTATTTTCCTGCGTGTGAAATGCTCTGAATTTGTGCGCTCTAACCAAACAGAAAGACAAACAAATAGAAAGTAGCTCGATCTCACACAGTCAAAGCTCGCCACTATGATCAGTGGCTATCTTATTCCCGTCCGTCACATTGACTAGCGTCTGAAATTAACAGGGCCAGTAGGCCAGTGGCCACAGGATGTGTCTGTTCGTCAGAAAACTGAGAATGGCAACGTAGAATCCTAGCCTAACGCACCGAAACATGAAGTCGATGCTCGTGACCGGCAAAAGGCAGTTCCATTCCATACGCCTCAAAATGCCACATGTAGAATATGAACTCCCACGCAACTAAAACTGCCAACTCCACTGTGAGAGCTCGTGACGACTATCGTTTCACAGTAGGACGCCAGGACGAGGCTCTGAACTCCATTTTGAGTGAGTTGGCCAACACCTCGAGTCCCCCCCCCCCCCCCGCCTTGGTCCGAGCAGTGGTGTCCAGATAAAGAAACGGATACGCCGAAACGGATAAAGAACGCAACGGGTGAAGCAGAATGTTCAGAGCAGAGCTTCAGAGGCTGAAAGAGATGCAGGTGCAGGTGCTGCGTCACTGTTGCGATCCCGTCCCTGCGGTTAGCTGCGGCATCTCTGTACCATGCATCTACATCGACTTCATGTCCTGACAATATCTGATGTGCTCTCCCTTGTCTCCTGCGCCGGCTTCCTCCAGCTCGTAGCCTCCTCGTGTACGTGTACCGCGCCCGCGCGTGCGCTGTGCGTCGCCTCCTGTCTCTCTCGGCGCGCGCGCGCGCGCGATGCGGATTGGTTGATGCGCGCGTCGGGATTCTGCGCGCCGCGGTGCGGTGGCGGTGCAGAGAAAACTGACGTCCAGGTGGCTCCGACTCGCGAGGATAACTGGACGTTTTGGAATCGTGCTCGTCACCGGTCATCGCCTCGATTTGTTCTTTCGTTTTCCCGTATGCATCTCGGTCGAAATCTGCCTTCCTAGGTACGGACGTCGGGGCGTAGAAGCTGAGACAAGTGGTACAGTGAACGGGATTAGTTTTTGCTTGGAAGGGTTAGCAGGAACGGTCGGAGTTCGAAACACTCCCTTTCTCGGCAGCTTAGTTCGCACGTACGAAAGGTGCACCCCGGCCCGGAGTTCGCTGCGACAAACCGGGAAGCGGATGAGCACGGCGAGAGCGAGTGACGAGGACACATGCGTGTTCGCAAGATGGATAGAAACTTGGAGCCGCCGTGACGGATGGCAGCGCCGCAGCGGCTTCACGGCACGGCACGGCACGGCACGGCTCAGGCCAGCGTTCCTTGGAGGCCGCGCGACAGGAACAGCGCCGCAGAGCACGTGAAAATTAGCAGCACCGAGCGCCGAATTCGATAGCATCTGACGAGCAGCTTTGAGTGGCTCCGACTGCGCGTCGAGCTCCACTGGAAGAACACAGCCGGTCTGAAATGAAATGGAGCGCCGAAAGGTTAGGCTACTTCTCCCAGATTCCTTACGTGCTCGTCTTCCCACCGGATTTGCCGGAGAGTTTTTCTCTTGCCACAGTGCTGCACGACTGCTGTCTGTACCTGATAAGGCCCGGAATGGTCAGATCATCGAAGGCGACAGACAACTTGGTGGCCATGCAGCAGAACGGATCGGCACGATATCTAAAGAAGTAAAAAAGAAAAGAAAACAATGTAGACGAACAAGATGGCATCTGGACGTCGCGTCATTGCACATACGTGCTTGGCTCCATCCATCAATTTAAGTTATCTAGTTTTGGAGTGCACATAACCTCCTGAGATGTACAAAAAATGGTGTCACGCAACACGTTCAATCATCTAATACTTGCGCCGTGCAAGAGATGCAATCTGGCGAGAAGAAACGTGCGTGCGTGCTTATCTAGTTATCTGCTCACCGAAATATGGCACAGATGCAATCGTTCCACTCTTTTTGCCGGATTACAATAGCATAACCCTATTTTAAGGGGCACCTCAGTCTGACCACAGTCATTAGTGGGTAGGTGCGAAAGGATCGATCCTCTAACTTTAGTGGTGTTAAGTCAGAGACAAACAGTAAATCTATTTATCAAATATTGTAGTACCAGATCTGAACTGTTTACCTTTAATCCAATAGCTCAGATCGTGTGACTTCACGGATAAATGAAGTAAGAGAATCTCAATCCGGTGCGAAAGTAGCTGACCAAAACAAACGCCATTGTGTGACAACAACTCTCTAATTCTCTATCGTCCAGTCCAGAGTGCTTCTTAAAATAGATGATGTTTCAAGAGGTACATAACTGAGGACATTCTCGCCTGTGACTGAGGCCTGTGCAACGTGCTACTGCAAAAGACCAAGTCGGCAACATCATCACCTCCTGCGACATCAGGACACACTACACATGCATGGCTGCCACATAAGCACCGTTAATCATTCTTCCCTAGACGGACCATGTGTAATAGTCCACTAGCAGTAGTGTACCACCAGAGACATTATAGAAACCGGATCAGGTGATATAATAATCTAACAACAAATCCCCACCGGCAGGACAGCGCAACCTTTCGACATGATCTCTGAACTCTTCCTGACACAGTGACATTGTTGCGTTAGGTACGGGCTTCATAGCTCTGGAGTAGTAGGTGATGACTGAGCTTGAGACTCGATAGTACTCGCGATAGCTGTGGATTCACCAACGCACTGATGGGCACATTATGAAACGACAAAGCCGGCGCAACAACTTAAGAGCTGCCGGGATCAGATCAGAGCAGGCAAAACAACCTAAGATATTCCTTCAGTTCCCATCTTGCAAACGCAATCAGGACAGTTGAGCAGCAGCATTCAAGGAGAAAAGGATTGGAATGTACCCAGATCATGTGAGGTCGATCCAAAAGACGGTGAATGGAACCGTAAGCTTACTTCAGCATTTCAATCCGCATAAATATTATCTCATATGATCAATCCAAAGAAAAAGCAGCATTTGATACAGCAACCAAAATGCCTACATGAGGTTTTAGACTCTCTGCTTTAAGGGATATCAAGGGCAAGGGCAAAAAAGGTTCTACATCTCACATTACAACCTGAGAACTGCTATCAAGTATCAACTCGCCAAAAGAACTAGCATTTCCAACTCTGAGAAACAAATAAAGGAGCCGATGAATTGTACAAGCTATTTGAAGCAGGATACCATGTTGACGACTGCTGCAGGACTATGGGCTACCATGGAAATATGAAGATCTCCTACTTCAGGAAGGTTGATGATACAAAAAGAAGCGCATAAGTGACACATGCGGTGCTCACTTCCAAGTTTCTAGGACCAGGCAATATAGGAGGAATTACAGAAACCATCAAGAAGGTGCCAAGAAACCAGGAAGCAAAGAAAGATCCAAGCCTGAATGATCACATAAAACTCAGCGTCAGGAATCGATCATACCTATGCATTTCTGAACATCAAAGAGTACTTATTTTTGTGAATATTAAAGCAGAATGTACACAAAAGGTTAATAATCACCTAAAGCACTGAGAACCATGCATGCTAATGTCAGCAATAGCAATTAAACTTAATTGGAAGTAAATGTAGAAGAGCCCACTTAGAACATGCTATTATCAGTCAATGCCACTATATTCTGCTTCTTAATCTCTATTACCAGGCCAAAAAGGTTATGCCAATCTTTAACTTTAAATGACCTAAACAAAATAAAATGAGTTCTAAAAAATGCAAGCTGTTCAAAAAAATTGCAGTGTCCATTCACAAATGACTACCCTCTGGTCCACCCTGGTAGCTGTCTCAGAAACAAATGGTCTGTGAATCTGCAAGCATTTGCACACAATTTTTGTATGCTTATGCATCAGCAGTTCGAATTATTTATTGAACTATGAACTGGCATTATTGGCAATGAGTTGACACTTGACAGGCCCCCACTCACTCTAGATCAATTACTGAGCAACTAGCACTACCCAGACAGGCAGTTTTTATTGTGATGATCTATGAATGAATATCATAAGGAATACTGGCAAAGAGACTATCTGAGATCATGGAGCCAATAAAAACAGGTCCTCAAGAATATCCTGGTTAAGGAAACAACAATATTCTGGTTTAGAAAACTACAACATCGTAACAGAATCTGATTAAAGGAGGCAATGGGGAAAGTATGCTTGCACCACAGGGACAGAAAGTTTGTGGGCTGCTCCTGTCATGGGTCATGGTCCAATCCATGGCCCATTAGGACCGGCCGGCCCAAAAGCCCGCTCAAAGGTTCTGTTCACGGGGTGTGAACAGTGACGCGCGTACTGTAGCGTCGGCCGAGTCCACACCTTTTCTTAGCCATTAAGTAGATAGGGTTATCCATTACTTTCCAAATTGTAATAGATTATTTATGAGTCAAGTTAGCCTCTCTATATAAAAAGAGTCAAACTATTAATAAAGAGATAAGCAAGAATTAGAAAGAAAACACTTATTCTTGCCGTCCACACGCCTGGTGCCAGGCTGACCCTCACCTTCTCTCTCGCCGTCGCCACCTCCTTGCGCCCAAATCCTAGCCACTGGCGACCTCCATGGTCGCCATCCCCCTTCAATCCTCCTTTTAAATAAACAATCACCATTACATCCGGCATCAGAGCCCACTCTAACATCATGGATTTCGTCGGAATGATCGATCCTACAGTCAACTCAAGATTTATATATGCAGATGCGATTGCGAAGGACTGCATCGACCTCGACAACGACAACCACCATGGCTAGTCCTTAAGTGAACAGTACCCATGTCGCTCCGATTTCTTCCAATCTTCATGCTCCACTCGTCTCCGATACTGTGTCAGCAACTTGAGGAATTTCGCCAAGAACGCCGACAATGGTTTGTTGATTTATTCACCGCCCTCAACGGCTCTTGGGATTCAAAGGAGACGTCTAAGCTTTCTTTCCCATTACCGCGCCAACCACCAGCCTCAAATGCATGTACCAACAAGGATGATCTGCAACATAAGCAGCTTCATCGAAGGTCATGACCAACGCTTCTCGACGTCCATCGGCAGATGACCCGCAACATCGCCTACATGTCGAACATCGGTGTTCCCTCTACGCCGATCTTCCACCTATCTCAACGTCAGGCGGTGCTGCCCATGTCCCACTAGGTGAGCCCGACGATGACTCCTCCGCCGGCATCGACGCTGTCCTCCACGACTTCACCAGGCCCACTACCACGTCGTCTTCCGGGATGCTTCTTCCGACCTCTCCTTCTAGCTCAGTGCAAGGCGGGCAGTTCCATGTGGATTCTACTACACATAGCATGAACAGTACCCATGATACTATTTATCAGGAGTTGACCGCCTTTGAGCGTCGTCCGCCAATGACATCTTCTTCGACACGCATGGCGTCATCCCATCTTTTGCAGAAGCTACTGAGAATGTGACCAGGGACTTCCTTTTCACAGCCCACAGCGTTCAGGAGGAGCACACGACCACTACATAGGATTTTGCGATGTCCACGGTCACGGAGTCCCTCATTTCATTTCAAGTTAAGAAGATGGGAAATCACCGAGGCTTATGGCACCTCAACACCTGCAGACTCTCGTTGGCCATCCACAGCCGACCTGGAGTTCACGCTCAGGGTAGGAGGCTCTAGTGCGTTTGATGCCACTGAACCACTATCAATCTACAAGTCCTTCGGTGAGAAACCTTCGAACTCGACACCAAATGACCCTACAGCGACATTGATCCGACGACAGCTTCCATACCCAGTGGCGCGGACCGGCCGCCTGATTCAACCTCCTTCACCCCAAGTGACCGGGTCAATTCTCGGGTCACCCCCTGCATCTCTTCGGCAGCGACCACTTGCCTCCACTCGTCGACCATCTCCTTCAACGATGAGTCCTCTATGCCCTTAGGTTCGCCATCCCATACGTTGTTATTCGCATCCTTATACGGCGGCAATGTGCAGTACCCCTCCCCGACTACCTTGCCTAGTTGCCTTCAATGGCGAGAGAAGGTTCCAAGGTCACAATCGTCTCCATGTTCCACGACACTGCTGCTTCTACTTCAACAACGGCGAAGCGACCACGAACCACCCCAACAACACCAAATGTCCCCCAGGCATGCTTTTTAGATGGCCTGGACAACACGTTTCCTTCGTGTTGGGTTGATCAACTATCCTCTTCTACTGTAGTCGACCAAGATCAATGACCGCGCCCATCCAGTTGTCAACAACTTCATCTTTGGACGTTCTACACCGACAACAGTTGCTTGACCTCCATTGCATCCAATAGCCATCAACGTTCAGGAGGAACGTACGTCCACCCTTCCTGGCCACATTGTCTCCAACAAGGCCGTCCACATCGTCACACAACATGGTTCAGAGACTGTTCTTCCACCAGTGGCCTTGGCTACACCCATCATGTTGCCAACCGCCAAAGTCCAGATGGTCACCACCATACCATCCTTCATCTTCAGGACATTTGCCGCTCTTAGGATGCCTCGTTCCCATGGGAACCAAGATGATCGTATGTCACGTGCATGATCTTCAATTCCCCTGCTCAGCATGTGACGAACTACTAGTGCATGACAGATATCAACATCAAGAAGGAACACATTAACTCCGTCTTGCAAAAATCTTCCAATGGGCACGACAAGGATGCACGTGGATACAAGGGAGTACTATACTGCAATCATCTTCAAGGGATTCTACGACATCTCCAAGGACGTCGTCACCATAATCCATGTCTTCTCCAAGCTCATTGCCAAGTATCTCTTCTTCGTCAACATCAACGGCGCAACAATGATATACATACTCCTTCGACTCCAAGTCACCGTCGTCGTCATCAACACAAGGCGAATGGAGTTCTTCATCAACCATCTCTGGCACTGCCTCATTACGCCAGAAAGCTGCATGGGAGCAAAACTCGTCCTTCAACATGAGGCTTTCTCGGACTTCAACTATAGCACATACTGTAGCGCTGGCCGGGTCCACGCCGTTTCTTGGCCATTAAGTAGATTAGGGTTTTCCATTACTTTCCAAATTGTAATGGATTACTTAGTGGCAAAGTTAGTACAAACAAATGTTGTGGTACTATGAGGAACTAACTGTAGACTAATGCAACTGTATCCTTAACAACCTAAAAGCCAAAATAAAACAATGTAAGAAAAAGAAAACGTACCCATAAAAGAATGTTCGCCATCCACTTCTGATCCTCTTATAAATGAAATAGATGTTTGCTGCACAAGAGATGGCCACCTGAAGAGTTGGTCCTTCTTCAGTAGGAAAAGCAAGGGTAAGTGCTCCAAGCAAGACAAATGTAATTGCTGTCTGCCAAATGACTTTGCTCGGTGGTGTTTGAAATCTTCCTTGAATAGCCTTGACCGCACGTGACTGACTCAGTTCCCTAATTTTTTTCTTGAGATTCATTTTTGGTTTTTTCCTATCAAAGAAACTCTGCATGATAATCCTGTCATGGGCAGACTCAATTGCATCAACACTTGGCTTATGGCCTGCATACTTGCTTATCAGATAGTTTCTTGCAGCTCGAATTTCTTCTTCAGATGCTTCCCTGCTGATTCCAAGTCGCTGAAATGGATCCTTCACGTGGATTCGAGGAAAGATGGCTGAAGAAATTAAGTGGTTAGATAAGATTTACAAGGATCATCATACAAAGGAACTACTCCAGACATCGAAATTGAGAGGGCAAACAAGCATATGTTGTTGCATTTTTTAATCCTGAGCAGTTAGTGTCTTTTCAGTTTCAGTTCCAATTTTGCATGCAGTTAGTGGTCATGCATGTTTGCATTCAGTTAGTGTTTCTGTTTCTGCATGTAGGAGTTTTTCGAGTTTTTAATCAGCCGTTTCTTCAGCTAATGTTCAGCTGTTTCTACATGGCTGTTAGAGAGTTGTTGTTTGGCTTATAAATAAAGAAGAAAACCATAAAAACTGCAAGCAGTTCAGCACAGCACAAAAAAATTCCTGCGTGTTCTCGTGTGTGTTCTGCTCGTGTTTGAGTGTGATCGGCTCAAGATTTCGAACATATGTTCATGTGGTTTTCATAAAACAATGTCAAAATAGAAAAATGAAAAGTGGTGGATATGAGGTGATACTGACATTACTTAGTTCTCTAGATACATAACAAGTCAAATGTGGCACCTTATTCCATTCAATGTTTATATTTTACCATCTACAATCTATCATTATGAAAACTAAATTAGTAACTTGACATTAGCAGAAATCAACTGTTCCTTAGTAAGTCATATGTCAGGGTTACTGAAATTCAATATGAAACAGTGGTTAAAACATCTCAAGAGTCTGAACTCTGAACTGATTATGCAAGATTTTTTCTTGGTATAGACATAGGCAGCTAATACTCACGAGTCGAAGAGTCGGCCATGTCACCAAATGATGCAGTTGCCAGTGGTGTGACTCTAGCATTTCTCTGCGTGTAACAGAAAGGAGCCCTATACTTTGTGTATCTGCATTGTAGGATTTGGATGAGAAAATATATTTATCACAACATGAACTAGAGGAAAGCTTTGATATGGAGCCAATAGTTATAAGAAGTATAAGATACCATACCTATCCACATTGATGAAAATCTTATTCTTTTCCATGCATCCCCCGTTGAAACTCAACGAAGAGACAAGTCCCAAGGGCGCACTTGACACCCTTGAAGTAACTGGACATCGCAAAGTCCTCGGCGGATCGGTTGCTAGACCGTGAGCCAACATCTCAATGGATGGATAAATAGTCTAGAATCGTTTTTCCCTGCTAAGCAAAACAACACTACATCAAGAACAAGTAAACACAACAGGAAAAATGCCAAACATTAACATAATGTGTCACCACTCGACACAAAGACAATTGTGCCATGGGCACAACAGAAGTATGATGTACTGATATGTGGTTGTCCACAGGTTAGAGGTTGCCAACTAAAAGAAGGGACCTCCATCATTTATCTTGGATTGTGATGAGATTGGGGACTTAAACCCAAGACCAGGAAGACCAAAACCTTTGCTCTACCACTAGGCCACATGATCAGGGGCAGATCTACCACCCCGGCGAGCTCTGACGACCGCCAGAGGTGGCCGGCGGAGCGCCCACCCCCCTCTCCCCCCGCCGGCGGTGGCAGATCGGAGCGCTCACGACGTACCGTTGCGATGGGCGACGCGTGCGGAAGGCAGAAGCCGAGACCGAGAGCGCCGGCCGGTGTATGGGAGACGCGTGCGGAAGGCAGAGGCCGAGCCGAGAGCACCGGCCGCCGGCGGTTGAATGGCCGACGCGTGCGGAAGGCAGAAGGCACAGCAGCACAAAGCCCAGACGGATAGCGCCGCCGAGATCGGATATAAATATCCTAATACGCGTGGTGGAGGAGACCGTCATCCCTAGAAATAAATACTAATGCGTTTAGTACTTGTTAAGTCTAAATTTTTTTATTTAACGTTTCTAAAAATATTCGGTCAATTTTTAAAATATTTATACGAGAATTATAGAAATTATATGTGTAGAATTTTTAACCGGTATTTTTTAAATATGTGTAAAGAATCCAAAAATTATAAGATTATGAAAGAATGTATTTTTGACTGAGGAGAGTAGCGTAAATTAACTCTCTCACTATATATTAATTTTAATTTTGAATTCTCCACTGCACGTGATTGTCCTCGAATGTACAAGTGGTGACTACAAAACAATCTGAAATGAGAAAGAGTGAACGTGTTCTTGAACCCCTACTTTTTTTCTTTTCTTTTTGTGGAAATTAAACTGGAGCAAAAGCCCTATTGTCGGAGAGTGAACTCTTGTCGCAGGGATCCCGAGAGACCCCTTTTTAGAGATTCGGCCGGGGGGATGATCCTGGAAAAACTTGTTTGGGAAATAAGCGGGAACGGAAATAAATGTGATGGCCGGCGGGAGACGATCACCCTAATGCAAGAAAAAGTGGGTACGCCGGGTTTTAGACAGGTTCGGGCCGCACGGAGGCGTAACACCCTACTCCTGTATGAACACTATATTTATCCTTAAAGGGAATTCTTCAAGGAGGTATCTGGTTCTAAGGGGAGAGCTGTTTACAAAGAGCTTGAGGCTCTTATGTTCTAGCTTAACTTGAGCTGGTTCGAGTGTCTGTCGATCTATCTTTGGCCTGGTTCGTCGGAGATTGTTGGTCGTCTGGTGGTCGAAGGCCTTTTTCTCCTCGCTTTTAGTGTTCTCCATCCTTTCCTTTTATAGGCACGCCGACCCCAACATATCCTGAATGGGAAAGAGGGGACGCGAATGCCAAGGTGCCACGGAGAAAGGCGTAATCATTTCATTTTGGCGAAGTGACAGGGGCGGTGGAGAAATGCGGCGCGCATTCGACCACCAGCTGCTGCGGAAGCCTCGGGGCGCCCTAAAAGGGGCCCACCGGTCAGCCTCAGAGGTGCCCAGTGCGCCCACCCTGTCTTGTTCTTCTGCCAGGGCAGGGTGGCAGGCGGAGTGCTTCGATTCTGGCAACGTTATCCCGAGGCACCTGGATGAAACGGGACGGGACCCGTGCATTTAATGGACCCACGGCCCCCTGCTAGTGCATGGCAGGGTCTGACACTGGGGCGTGGGCAGCTGAGGATGTCAGGATGTCAGGATGTCAGACCGCGCGTGCCTATTAAATGCGGCATTGGGCCTTTGACTGGATGACACCCTGACGACGGGACCCTTCGGGTCGTTGAATGATCTTGTGCGAACCTTCGGGGCACCGAGTCCTCGGGGGCTGCCACGTGCAGCCCCGAGCACTCTCTCCCGAGCACTGCGGTGGGACCTTCGGGGCACCGAGTCCTCGGGGGCTGCCACGTGCAGCCCCGAGCACTCTCTCCCGAGCACTGCGGTGGGACCTTCGGGGCACCGAGTCCTCGGGGGCTGCCACGTGCAGCCCCGAGCACTCTCTCCCGAGCACTGCGGTGGGACCTTCGGGGCACCGAGTCCTCGGGGGCTGCCACGTGCAGCCCCGAGCACTCTCTCCCGAGCACTGCGGTGGGACCTTCGGGGCACCGAGTCCTCGGGGGCTGCCACGTGCAGCCCCGAGCACTCTCTCCCGAGTACTGCGGTAGGACCTTCGGGGCACCGAGTCCTCGGGGGCTGCCACGTGCAGCCCCGAGCACTCTCTCCCGAGCACTTTGGTCTTAGTATTTGGACCCTGCAGATCATCGGGGAACTAGGGTGCTCGGGAACCAGAGGCGGCGGCCCCGAGCACCTTCTCCCGGGATTTAGCTTTTTCTTACCTCGCAGGGTGGTGACATGTGGTGGATAGCCGGCCTGGCCTCGGGACTTAGGGACCCCTGGTTCTGAATACACCGACACCTATAGAATCAACTGAGATGGACCTAGCACGCTAAAGAATTTAATCAAACCTAACCAGAATCGTAGATGGATGGACAGATTAGCACCTCACCACACAGTAAATAAATTTGAGTAACCGTTGAAGAGAAATAAATCTTTGAATTCAATTGGTTATAGTAGTGGATAATCTTCAAAGACAAAACAAAACTCTGAGGAAAAATACATGGAACACCAGGGGTGGAGGTAAGGAGGATGCCATCGGCAACAATTGCAATGGACGAGCTTGTGGCTCAGCAGATAGTGTGCTCATCAACACTATCAACAAAAGGTCGTATCATATGCAGTCCAATTTTTAGTCAGCTCAGGACACTTGGCCCACCTAAAAAATTCATCAAGAGTTCAAGACTAGACTTTATTTTGCATATTACACCACCCACCTTTTGCAAATTGTAGGGAGAGCTTACGAAAGGGTCAGATGCGTAAAATCTAGAATCTGAAAAGAAAATATGTTTGATTGACTGTATCTACTATTATAATCTAGTTTAGCGGTATAAATATTTGATTTTATCCTAACTTTATTCCATAGTTTGATCTGACGGATGCAAACTCTGTATCTGCTCATGCAGGTGGGTCCTCTGCATCCACTCATATATGTGGATCTACTTGTTCATCTGTATCTGTTTATACAGATAGACACACCTATAATATTATAAAATCGTTTTTATATAAGTAATCAATCATAATCTCAACTCCTACCTCTGCTTATGCAACCTCAAATTTAGTTTACTAAATAAAAACTCAACACAGTCTATCCAAACGGATACAATCAATCAAATATGATTCTTTTTAATAAATATAACCCTACTTAATATAATTTTCCTCTATCTATTTATACATGCACGAAACCTCATCTGATAACCAAAATCACTCAAATTGGACTATGGTCGTCCCTCTCTCCTTCCCTTCATCTTGCTACAGAGAGAGCTTGCTCGACCGACATTAGCATTGTGACCTGGCTTACATAACTTAAAAGAACTATTGCAAAACTTTGATACATATTATCGCTCTCATGATCCAATAGTTAACATATAAAAAAATAAAAATAGATATCATAATGAGAAGATAATCTTTCCAAACACCTAATCCTATATAACTTTTTCTCCACCTCATCACCTCACACTGACAGATTGAAATACTTTAACTTCATCACCAAGAAATCACGTATAAACAGTAAAATATGAAGCGATAAACAATATTTAGCATTAAATTTGATACGTTTATGTCAAATCCAACAGTAAACGTCAATCTGGAGTTATCTAACTTCACCGATGAATAAATTCACGGATACCATTCCCACCGCGACTCGTTCATCCACTTGGCCAGCGACGCCACTTGCGACGGCTCGTCAAGATCCCCGCCCTCCGCCCCCACGCGCGCTCGATTCTGCGTCGTCCGTTTGGTTCGTCCCTTGCTCCGCCCCCGTCCTCGTCGTCTCCTCCCCCACTCCCGTCTCGTCGGCTTTCTTTAACCAATCCCCTGGCCACCCATCGCAACCCCCAGTCCCCCACCAATCCTTTTCCCTTTTCCTGATGGTGGTAACAATGAACCGCAGCGGCGATCTCTCCGAGCCGGATTGCTGCAGCGGCGGTCGCTGGCGCTGCGTACGGGTTTCGCGGTCGCGTGTGGATTCGATTTGACCGCCTTGGCCTGGTGCAGCCGAGTATATTTGCTAGCGGTGCGAGTAATCTGTTCGGGCTCCTGGTTCTCGGCTTTGTTCTTTCGTGTTCTTCGGTGAGGTGCTGCTCTTTCGTGCCTGGTGCAGTGGAGCGATCGGGAGAGCTGGAATCACAATCTTCTCGAAACGAGGTGAGATGTCTTTTTAGCTTGCTTCGTTTGGTTTTGACCAGATGTTGCGTTTCCTGATTTGGGCAGATAAAGTTTGTTGCTTCCTCTCTTTAAGGGTGATATCCCCGTTCCATGCATAGCAATAAATGGTTTTTTTGGACGGTTGATGGTTTTTTTTTTTTTTTTTTGTCGTGCACATACTCAAAGCCAATTTGTAGTGAGGAGGAGAATGAGTGAAAAACACCACGTAATAGGGAGGCCGGGTGCGCTATCCATATGAAGCCTTATGGGCACAACCAAGGGTTACAAGATCCTTAATTAGAGGAGATATACATGGAAGGTTACAACAGAAAAGTAAACACATAATTGTGCAATAATAATCTTCCTAATACCTACCCGCAGTCACAGTGGGAGGAGTCTGGACGCAAAGACTGGACTGAAACTCGGTGAAGAGCTGAACCGAAAGGCCTTTAGTCATGATGTCTGCAAACTGGTGCGAAGATGGCACGTGGAGAACTTGAACGTGACAAAGAGACACCTTCTCGCGGACAAAATGGATGTCGATCTCGATATGCTTCGTGTGCCTGTGTTGTACGGGATTTGAGGACAAGTATATGGCACTAACATTGTCGCCTTGTCGCAGTAAACCACAGTGGCCGAAGTAAGAGGGACGTGTAGTTCTTGGAGGAGTTGGCGCAACCAACAACACTCAGCGACAGCATGTGCAATAGCGCGGTATTCAGCCTCTACGTTGGAGCAAGAAACGGTGGACTGGTGCTTCGAGGACCAAGAGACGAGGTTGTCACCAAGATAGGCACAATAGCCTGAGGTGGAACGCCTGGAGTTCGAGCAACCGGCCCAGTCGGCATTAGAGTATGCCGTGAGAGATGACGCTGGGGAGGTGCCGATGTGCAGGCCAACGTCAAGAGTGCCCTTTATGTAGCGTAGTATGCGTTTGATCAACGCAAGGTGTGGTTCTCGCGGATCATGCATAAAGAGGCATGCTTGCTGAACAACATAGGTCAGGTCGGGCCGTGACAAGGTCAGGTACTGAAGGGCCCCATTGATGCTCTTTCACTCCTAGGGACTATACTCCGGAGGATCGTGTGCTATTTTGGGTTCACTGGAGTTGTTCCTGTTTTTAGGTAATTGTGTAATCCACCCTTATGGTGTAAGTGCAGCTAGTACCATTTGGTGAGCTAGTACACATTCAAAAGCAGTGACTTTCAAAAAGGAACAGAGGGTGAAAGTTCAATTGTAAGGATGTTTCTTCTGTACCTTTCCCTCCTATAAGTTCCTAGAAAAGCCACCCAAAAACATAAGAGGGCCCTCGAGGTAGACGCTGTTCCTTTGAAACAGAACCATGTTGCTTAAATTGAAGCCTTTGAACAAAAATTTTGCGTCTCCATCCCCTTTACTAAAGTTTGTGAGTGAAATTGTTGACCATGTCTTGATGTAGAGTACTTCATCGAAATGTTAAATCGGAAATCCCTTGCGGATCCTTAAAGCTGACAGTAGTCATGATGTGTTTTTTTCTTGACACATTGTAGTCAAGATGTACATTAAGTCCCCAGTCTAACCTCGTTATACTTCTAGAGTTATGTAATTTGTGCTAATAAAGATTTCGGGTGCATCTGAGCTCCCCTCCTGATAAAAATATTGTTGGTTTTCTGTTCTTCAATCCCCAGATAGACTTTCTGGATATCTTTTACTTACACTTTGCTTACTGCCTGAGTAACTGAATTACTTTTTCTTTGCTAATCTGATATTTTTGAACAAAGTTGTTGATTTATAGCTGCCATATCATTTATATTTCCTTTGCAAGACTTGATGCCACTTGCCCCAATATCTGATCGGTACCATCTAATTTTAGATCTTTTTTACATTGCTTCACTCCACATACTATTGGGACAAGTCTGTGGGTAGGATCATGTCTGAACAACCTCTGAGCACAGGGAGTGCCTTGAAGTGTAACTAAGTTGCTACGTTGGTGATTTTTTGTATTTGCATTCTTCTTCCGAAAGTTCATGAAAGATATGTTTAAAAAATCCAATTAGTTCTGTGACAGTGGATGATGATCATGGATTGTACAGTAGTCAGAACAGTTAGTGAGTCAAAACCAGGCAATGAGCAAAAGGACTCTTTAGAAGAACTTCCTGGAGCTATGGAGACTTTAGTAGTGCATGATCATGAAGAAGAAAAATTAATTGGACTTGAAGATGATACAGAATTAACACCTTATGAAGGAATGGAATTTGAGTCTGAAGATGCTGCAAGGGATTTCTACAGCACATACGCTAGAAGCACAGGTTTTCGAATTCGGATCAGCAGGTATACTCGCTCCAGACGTGATAATTCAATCATTTCCCGCCGTATTGTTTGCTCAAAAGAGGGATTTCATGAAACTCGTGCTTGTGATGGTCTCCATTCTGACCAAAAACAGCAAGAACGTGCAGATACTAGGGTTGGTTGCAAGGCTATGATAATGATTAAAAAGTATGGTCCTGGCAAATGGATAGTTACCAAATTCGTAAAGAACCATAATCACGGACCAGTTCCACCAAGAAAACTTGATGCTAGGCTAGCACATCAGGACTGCGATCCAATGGAAAAGCCACATTCTATTGAGGTGGACCCTGTCGAGGAGCCGTTTGAGGGTATGGAATTTGAATCTGAAGAAGCAGCAAAATTGTTCTATGTAAACTATGCGAGGCTTAATGGTTTTCGTGCGCGTATTAGCAGGTACTGCCGTTCAAGGCGTGATAATTCAATCATTTCTCGCCAGATCGTGTGTTCCAAGGAAGGCTTCCGTGAAGTTCGAACCAAGAAAGTGATGACAGATGAAGGGAAAACAAAGCGCCCGAGAATGATAACTAGAGTTGGTTGCAAAGCTATGATTGTAGTGAAAAAGATTAACTCTGGAAAATGGATGGTTTCTAAATTTGAGAAGGAGCATAACCATTCGCTGTCATATTCAACAGCAGTCCCTAGTACATCAAACATTACTTCTGGAGAAGCTGCTGATTTCGCTGCAAAGAGTAGAGATCCCAATGAAGTAAAAATTGAAGGATACAGTGCAGGAACCCAATGTAATGATAATGGCACACAGTTCTCCTGCGCGTTCGAGAAAAATTCTACAGATTCGCTCACTGTCCTTTACAACAATTTATGCCAGGAGGCCATGAAATTTGCAAAAGAAGGGTCAGTCACAGAAGAAATTTACCATGTTGCAGTGTCTGCCTTGAAGGAGGCTGCAGAAAAGGTTGCTGAAGTCAAAAGGAGTCGTCCAACATTGCCACATCGTGGTTTTATTACTGAAAGCAAACATGAAGTCCTACAGATGAAAACTATGAGTGCTTTGGGATGTTCAAATGAGGTTGGACTGAAAATAACACCCCCAGGGCCCAAGACTTTTCAAGAGCCTACCTCCAATCTTGTGCTGATACCAACCAACATTTTGACTGATTCAAGATTATATAATTGTGCTGATAATGCTCCGCTATCATGTGATATCCCCACAAATGGTAAATATGCTATGGTAATGGTCAATTAATCCAGTGCTTTGTTGCAATTATTGTTTTTTTAGTAACTGTTGCCTGTTCATCAACAGGGGGGCGGGGTAGGCATGAACCAGAAGGTTCTTATATGCATTTTGAGAACATAAAGGAGACCTCTTCCCAGAAATCTCAGGTAACCTTGCTATTTTGCTTACTTGTCTCAGTGATTTTGCAACGTATCAAGCAGTTTTGGGTATTTCATTTTGGACCAGAAGATTCTTATTCGTAGTTCTAACCGCAGAACACTAGTTTTAATCAAGCCATCCATGAAAAGGATGAAGGTATCTATGGATCTTCTGAAGAAACTACGATTGCTATTCCTGCGATACCTCTTGCCCTGTGCATGCCTGTGACACGGAACTTACCTGGAGCTTCTGCAGGTAGCTCCAATCAATTCAAGTTTCCTGAAAGCATCGTATTTATAGTTCAATACCATCTGCATTGCTATATGAGTTTTCGAATCTTCCAAATAGTTTGTCTATTGATTGCTTCCTTGGTCTGCTATTGCAAATAAAAATGAGCATATGCCATGGAAGGTTTAGAATGGTTCATTACATATGCTAATACTATGTGTCTGCTATAATTGATGATAGGTTATCTTTAGCATATTTTATGACCAAGAAAATATCTGCTTATGTTCTGTCACCTTAAGTCACCAAACTTTCCAAATTTTTAGTCCCATATTTGACCTATACCTGCAGTGGTTCTTGAGAGTTCAGTCCATTGCCTTATTTCAGTTGTGTGTTGGCATTTCCAAAAAAAATTAAGCATTGGAGCATTCTCGCCGTCCGGAACACAATATCTTTTTATTTCCAATCCAGGTAGTTTTGTTTGTTTAGAAAACACATAATTAATACTGGATGCAAAATGGAAATTTTATCACAAATGACAATTACAAGAAATGGCGAAAATATCTGTTTGCCTTACGTTGTCAGTTCCTAGGTGATAGGCTTGACTCCATGGAGAGATTGTGGATTTGCATGCACAAATTGATCATTGTGAGGATGAGCACTACATTGAGAAACTGATACCAGATGTGAGAAACTAACTGTACCAGAAGTGAGAAACTACATTTTCATCCTTTTTAGAATCCAAGTTCTTCTCATCTTTTGAAATATTGTAGACCTAGATTTTATATTGTAGTTTGTTGATGTGGTTTATTCTGTACTGTCTTGTTTTCAGTGTAGTCTTAGACATGATTGATTTTTCCCATTTTGAATGTTTCTATCATTTGAGCTTATACTCAAACGCAGATATAGTATCGTGCCATTGCTGGTAACATAAAAAAGAAGAAATGTTATAGTATCGTGCCATTGCTGGTAACATTAAAAAGAAGAAATGTTGTTTCTTTTTTTTTCTAGAATATGCAGGAGAACTGTGTATCTTTGTATTAAGAAGTAAATTAAAGGTTTTTACAACGCGAGACTAGATGAACGCTCGCTGAAACGCAGGATTTCAGTATGGGACTATGGTAAAAACTAGAACAACCAGAAAGGAGCACTGCTATTGTACAAACCTTTAGTTTTTGTCAATAGTGCTTATCTCATCTGGATTTCCAATTTAATTGATTTCACTATTTGATTGCTATCTTTGTGCTAGTGCACCTTGATGGATCGTTATCTGCCATAAGAGAGTACTGTTCTTATATCTGTTCATTTCGATGGACTGCAGATGGGCCATACAGATTGTTGGCTGCACCAATTGAAGCAGTTCCAATTTCATACCGTCCTGCAGAACCCATCAGACAACAACAGAAAAGTTTTTGTAATTTAGGTCCATTTGCAGGTGTTCTATCCGAACTGAAGAATAGAGGAAAAGGTCCAAACCCTATGGTGCATGCTACAGCTCTTGCCTGTGGTGCTCGTGTTGTTCCTCTTGAGGAGGCAGCTTCGCTTATTCAGGCCATTGAATCCAAGATCAGATCTGGAGGCGCCATAATAACAAAATTACCTTCAAGCAACCTGACATCGCTAGTTCCTCAGGCTGCTGCTATGTCATCTTCTAGTGAAGATGGTGAGGAGAATGACCACAGTGAGCCCCTGATGGTGAACGTCAAACGCAACTGCCACGATCAGAGCTCCGACGAAATATAGCTGCAAAGCGAGCCATCAGAGTTGGAAACTGAAGCTGAGAATTGTTCTCTGCCGCCTGAAAATGAAAATCATGGTTCTACTGATTGCTAACAGCTAAGACTGAAGGATTGAAGCTATGTGAAGATCAAAGCTCCAAAGGTAGCAAATTTATACTATAATTTAAGACATTTGTAAGATTGAATCCGTATTCTAATAATGTATTTCTGTTCACTTATATAGAGTAATTGGATTAGCCCAAATAATTACTTCCGGTAAAGAGTTTGTAAAAAGGACTAATCATACTGTGTACATGTCTTACCGTTATAGAAAAGAAAGGTGATAGTGTTTATAAACCAGTCAAGTATTCTGTCAGGAGAAAACTTAACAGCCGAAGTTATCATGTTGAATGAAGCTCATGCACCCGTGTTAGTACCGTTGATTGCGTATCTAGATATGTGCGCATCATTTGCAATTTGGATTTTGAGGTGCAGCATCGAATATTCCCCGGTTTTGGCATACTTAATGATAGGACTTCAGTACATTTCTCCATCTGCTGCGATATACATGATACAGATAACTTCAAGCACCGTGTAAGAATAAAACTGATTGTGCTTATCATATTGGTTCAGTATTCAGTAAGATCATGTCCAAGACTCTCATCAACATAAATATTTTTATACTCGAATTTTCCAATCCACACAGAAGTCAAAATAGTTCGGCTATCGTACACGCATATATCTTGAAGGCGGCAACTAGGAAAATTAAAAGGTTTGTGGGTTTGTCAAACCCCTGTCCTTGTGCTGTCACCACTTAAACTGACATTATCGCTGACCTTGAGCTCTTGAAAACGTGCAGCCGAGCAGGTATGCTCGTGCCATGGCATCACTGTGAAAGTGAAAGCTCGTATTGTCAAAGGATTTGAAAGTCTAAGTCTGACCACTATTTAGCGCCATTTTTTTTACCCGGGACCTTCTTAGAGGCCAGCGTGCGACACCGGGTTCCAACCCCGGCGGGCGCTGCCGCTCCCATGCGGCTTGCCATCGGCCTACGTGCCCGTTTGCCATTTTTTTAGGAAACTTATCGTCAAACTTTTAATTGGTTCTTGATCCATCTAATATTCAGTAGATTTGCCCACCACCATGTCTCTCACAAGTCTCAGTCATCTTGCACTGGTCATCGTCGCGTGATCATTTAGCTGGGTATATGTGTATGCGATGCCCGACGCCGTACAGCAACAACCTCTTTCGGTCTGACGAGAGGGGCATTGCTGGATGAGCGTCCAATATAGAGCTTCTCGCAGTAATGGAGACAAAAGACGGCAATTTCAGGCAGAGTCGATTGGAGTTTGATGACGTTTAAACAAAAGAAAACAATGGCCGTATGATCAAATCAAGCTGTTTCGAATCCAAATTCTGAAAGCAGATAGAGTACATGGGCAAGATGCAAGCACACATTCACACCAAGCCTAACAAGCTGATAGAACCTTACAGGCTAACACACACACACACATGATAAATATACGGAGCTAACTCTACTAGTGCTGGCATATCGATCCAACATTTTTTCGTCATCATCATCGTCACACACACACACCACTGTTTTATTCTGAACTCACTCCATCGAACCGCGTTCTTGATCCACCGCTTGAGATCAGAAGTTGGGGCCGGCGGCGAGGATCTTGTCGGTCAGGCTGCCATCGTCACCGATCTTGTAGCTGGCGAACACCTCGAAGTTCTTCTTGAACAGGCCGGCCAGATTCAGGAGCGTCTCCTTGTAGGCGGCCTTGTCAGTCCACTGCATGAAACGTTTTCAAGATCAAATTGATCAGCGTGTTGTTCTGGGAAAAATTTCAAGATCAAATTGGTTGACGCTAGAGCTTACGGTGTTGATCGGGTCGAGGATTTCCGACGGCACGCCCTCGATCTCGGTGGGGATCTCCAGGCCAAAGACCTCGGTCTTCTTGTAGTTGGCGGTGAGGAGCTCGCCGGAGTGGATGGCGTCGATGATCTTCCTGGTGTATGGCAGTCTGATCCTCTTGCCCACACCATACCTGACAAGTCACCACCACAAATATATAGTCATATAAGGGGAAAAAGGTTGAATTTTGCAGCAAGTAAAGTATGAAGTCATCGCAGAGATATGGATCATACCTCCCACCGGACCAACCGGTGTTCACAAGCCACCCTGTGGCGCCATACTTCTGCATCTTCTCGGCAAGCATTGCGGCGTACTTGGTTGGGTGGAGCATGATGAAAGCTGCACCGAAGCAAGCGGAGAACGTAGCCTGTGGCTCCTTTATGCCGTCCTCTGTGCCGGCGACCTATAAAAAATGACAATCCCAGAAACAACGATCAGGAGCTGAGGTAATTGTTCAGTGCATGGTTTGTCTTTGGAATCTGAAGAAACGTTACCAGAGCAGTGTAGCCACTGATGAAATGGTACATGGTTTGCGCAAGGTTCAGCTTGCTGATAGGCGGGAGCACACCGAATGCGTCGCAGGCCAGGAGAATGACGTTCTTCGGGTGCGGTCCGACGCACGGTATCTTTGCGTTAGGGATGTACTCGATTGGGTAAGCAGCCCGAGTGTTCTCTGCATTAAGATCAGCACTGTGAGATCACACGTTTTTGTTATGATGCTTATGACTGAAATGAGACGACAATGTTTTGGAGATATTTACCCGTGACAGATTTATCGGTGTAGTCAACTTCACGAGTATGCTCATCAAAGACAACGTTCTCCAGCACTGCAAGAGAAACATTCATACAGAATCAGCAAAGACAAGCATGTTTAGAAATGCCACTTGACAAAGAAAGTGAAGGTTCAGGTAAGTACCAGTTCCAAACTTGATGGCGTTCCAAATATCAGGTTCTTTCTCCTGAGAGAGATCTATGCACTTGGCGTAGCAACCACCTTCAATGTTAGAAACGCCATTGTCGCTCCAGCAGTGCTCATCATCACCGATTAGGAGCCTATTATGATCTGTCGACAGCGTCGTTTTACCGGTGCCTGTTGTGAGAAATCCAAAATTCCAAAATCAGCAAATATGGCAAAGGCATTCAGAACACATATTAGTCAGTGACGCTGACATATCGCACATAGCAGCATATCTGAGGCGTATATATATATTTACAGATACGATTAACTAGGCAAGCGTCAGATGCGATTTGGGCAGGTGACGGCACCGCACATTTCTGTGGATCCATCTTACCTGACAACCCAAAGAAAAGGGCAACGTCACCATCTTTGCCCATATTGCATCCCGAGTGCAGGGAGAGGATGCGGCGTTTGGGCATGAGGTAGTGCATGACGCCGAAGAGCCCCTTCTTCATCTCCCCGGCGTACTGCGTACCCAGGATGACCATCTCCCTCCTAGCGAGGTTGATGTCTACGCTCGTCGACGACGTCATGTAGTGCGTGAATCGGTTACAGGGGAACTGCCCGGCGTTGTATATGGTGAAGTCCGGCGTGCCGAAGCTCTCCATCTCCTCGTCCGTGGGCCGGATGCACCTGCGACCCGTCCAGTTACTACAGTTCTAGCACTAACATACACTGCAAAGCTTTGATCCCCAATTGTCTTGGAAGGCAACAGGATTCCAATACATATAGATTCATGAGAAAACAGGCGATCGTCAGGATGAACTTATCTGGGCGTTGGAGTCACGAGCAACCAAATTAAGATGCTGTAGGATAGATAGTGTCAACGGTGGCCTAATCGGTGGTGTCAGCAGAGCCGGACTTACATGTTGTGCATGAAGAGCGAGTGGTACGCCCTGGCGGAGATGATGCGGACCTTGATGCGGTTCTCCGGGTCCCAGTTCAGGAACTGGTCGTTCACGAACACCTGCAGGATCAGACCAACGCGAGCCATGAGTAACAGCGTGCGTGTGCGTGTCAAGACTTGAAAGTGCGTGTGTTGATGCGAAATGGCTGCGAGATCATCGCACCTTGTCGAGGGAGTTGAGGTAGTCGACGGCCCTCTCCCTGTTGGTGAGGAACGTGTGCTCGTCCATCTCGATGTTCGGCGACCCCCTGCAGGAGATGTCGCCATGTTGGTCAGCTGCCAAGCAACAAGCAGGAGCACAGGCTGGGACGGGCGATGGTTACGGGTTGTACTCACTTGCCCCACCACAGCTCCTGCGCGGCGGCCTCGTCCTTGACGACGCGCTTGTCCCTGGGGGAGCGGCCGGTCTTGGCGCCGGACAGCGTCGCCAGCGCGCCGGTGGACGTGATGAACGACCCCTTCTCGTACTTGATCGCCTGCTCGTACAGCTCTGTTTTGTGTCACCGAAACCGCAGTCATGCATTACTCGCATCAGGCTCTTGTGCTCGCGTACGTGTCTGAACTGAGAAGTCCTGAACAGAGACAGGTGCATTGCGTACGTACCAGCGGGGGAGAGGTTGTAGAGGACATGGGTGAACTTGAGGGAGCTGTCGCTGACGCCGATGGTGGGGGTGTGGTGATGGTGGTGGTGGTGGTGCGCCTGCGGCGGCGGCGGCGGCGCGCCCTTCGCGGCGGCCTCGCCCTTCCTGGCCGGATCGCCCTTGACGACTTTCGGCCCGGTTTCACGTGTCAGAGACGCCAATGACGCACTGCATCCATCATAGTTTGCAGATCAGGATTGTTAATGCCTGCTTGTAGGGGTTTCGTAGTATTACTTACGCTCCTAATTACTAACACAAATCTATGCGCGAAAACGGGAGAAAATCCAAAGACTGGGATGAGCAAGGCCTGCAAAATAATAGTTCCTGCTGAGGCGAAGATTTGCTAAAAAGGATAAATGAGCAAGTTGAGCGACTGAGGGCGACAGCGATGTCGCGTCTGGTATGGTTCTTGGCAAGTTGCCACCCCAATTTGCCTGCGTGTTCGTTACGTGCGAACCGCCACATCAGCTGATCTGTTTCGATCTCCTCCATCTCTCTTTTCTTTTCTTTTCCTTTTCTTTTTTTGAGCTGACTGCCTGAATAGAAATATGGAACTGATTCGATGCGATAAGAACAAGCTCGATGCAAACACGTGAATATGTGGTTCTCTGTCACTCTGGTGCCATGCAGGGGAGGTTACGTGACAGAGCTAGCGTGGGAAAGAACCGTGCACCCAGGGACGACGCACCTGGGTGCAGGGGCGGATCAAGGGAGCCTCTTCATGCTTCGTAGCCAATGGAAATCCTCTAGTTCCCTCTCTCTCTCCCTTCTCTAATATTTTTTTTTTGTCATGGATTAACAAGAAAAAGAAGAAAAAATAGGGAAAAGAGAAAGAGGAGAGAGAGTTAGATAAGTCTCTCCTATCTAATCCATCCCTATCTGCCATTGCTTGATGTGTTGCAGTCCACGGGGTGCTCATGGCGCCGAGAAGTAAATTTTATTTGATTCGGTCTTATGAAAGACTTTTTTTTTTATGATATGTGCTATTTTTTTTAAATCTAACAATTGGATCACAAGATTGATAGTATTAATGAAGTCTCACAAACATCTTTCTAGATAGTGTGCTATAGAATTTATTTTCGTGTGGCTTTCTTTGTTACTGTGCTTTTTGTTGGAAAAGGACGTGAGATGGATGGTAGGCAGGAGTACTGCTCGTGCTACTAGTTCTTGTGCCGAGCAGGCCACTGTAAGCGTCATCGTAATTTTACTTCTCCTTTGGGTTTATTTTAGCGGTAGGAGGACTGCTAGTGGAGTAAAAATATTTTTTTAGGACTCCGGTGTTAAATATTTCTACGAAAACTTTGGGGATCTACTAGTACTAGTATGTTACGGGGGCCCATGCAGCAGTGTCTATGGACGAGGTGCGCAGCTTGGATTGAGCAGTGGGACCCTCGATCCTCCCTCCAATGTCCACGTGGCATCGGAAGCACAGCTGACGTGTTCCGTTCGTTGCTCTTCTCCCACGGTCCAGCAAACGTCAAATTATTTTGTTTTTTCTCCCAAAAGGAAAGATTTTATGTCTGCCATCCTCCCGTGTTCGCGTCACGGGTGGATGCTCATTAATCTTTTTGGACATCCAAATCAATTGATTGAGCGATAAGAATTAGTTGGGTATTTCTTAGAAATTCACAGTTAGAGTTGGTTATGCTGAGAGTATTTGAATGAATTATCTTATTTTTTATTTTAAACTAAAAAAAATAGTAATATTAAATTATTTATTATAACTTTTAATCTTAAAATCTGACGTAGACTTTTGAAGTTAAAAGCTCATTCAAACGGGGTCTCATGATAAGAAGGCTGTGAGAACGGAAGCAGGAAAGGACGGATGGAAAGAGGCGCGAGGCCGGCGTCTCACCTGATGGACTGGAGCTGCTGCCTGTGCCTCTCCTCCTCGGAGAGCGCGGCGGCGAAGGGCGAGGCGGCGCCGTCCTTGATGGGCGTGGTGGGCGCCGAGCGCTTCCGCTGCAGCGAGTGGAGCTCGTCGATGGTCTGCGCGCGCACCGGCGCCGCGCTGTCGTCGTGGCACACCCCGTTGGCGTGCTTCTTCCCGTGGGTCTCGATCCGCGCCAGGCCGTTCGGCGTCGCCATGGTCCCGCGGGTGATCGGATCTGCAAAAAGGAAGAGAACAGCCGCATTGGCGAACCAGTTAGTACATGCACGATCCGATCCCGCCATTGGTGCTCCGAGAGCACCAGGGCGTCGCTGCTGCAAGGATCGGATCGCAGAGGGACCAGACGAGGTGGAGAGGCGGGCACGTACGGGAAGAAGGACGTGCGCAGGGCGGCGGTGTACACGACACGAGGGAATCGAAAGGAAACAAGTGAAGCGGTGTGGGGCGGATGGGACGAGCCCGGCTGGGCTTTTAAAGGGCCCGGAGTTAACAGTGGTTACCTTTTTTTGTTTGTTTGGAGTTAACCGTGGTTACGTTCTGACCCGACCATCTCAATCGGCCGTGGTGGTCGGGTTGGGTTTGGACTTTGGAGCTTGTGTGTTTTGATGTTTTCCTCCCTCTTTTTCTTTTTTCCTTGAACGAGACATTTTCCTTTTTCTTTTTTAGGATTTTTTTTAAAGCCAGGATCAGACATGTTCATACATGAGCGGATCACTCCCGCTTGTACAGTGCCCTTGAACAGAATGGAAATTACATTGGTACCATTAGGGAACACAATTCATCAGTTTAAAAAGCTCAATGGCATGAGAATTTTGGAGAACCATAGGACACAATGGAACATACTCCATCCGTTCATAAAAATTACGCGTATTTCTTTTAAGCTTGATATTCGAAGTTGAATTTTGACTAAGATTTTCTTATAAAATATATCATTTATAATTGCAAAAACTATATAATATTAGATCATTTTGAATTATGAACCTAGTTATATATACAATAGATATTCTTATAATTTAATTAAATGTTAATCAAAATATATAAAATTTGACTTTATGAAAAAGAAATACACCTATTATTTTTAAACAAGAGGAGTATAATTTTAGGATTCATTGAGGGCAATGTAATCCTTGTTTCGAGACGTCGGGAGGCGTTAATTTCGTAGGGAAGTAGCACCCGCTTGTGGAAGTAAATTCTACATGATTCTGTCTAGAAAGATCCTCGTGATATCACATCCATGCTATCCATCTTGTAATCCAATGATTGAGCTGTAGAGGAGATAGAAGAAGTGAACACATATCATCATAGTAGAAAGGATCTTTCGTAGGACAGGATCCTATAAAATTTGCTATTTTTCCATGGCATCTTTCTTTCTGTAAGCAGTACCACAGGAGATTGATGTTAACACCAGGAACTCACTAGCCAAAAGTATCATTTACATCGTAGTGGTACAATAGGATGTTTGGGTTTGAGAAATAGAACAACAAAGACCATTTTTGTTTGAATAATGGGATATGTTTTTCATAAAGAAAGCTTTATTAACTATTATTATTATATATAATCAAAAGATACAATTATATAAGAATTTATCTTGGCCTCTATATTGCCAGGATGCACCCAACCTAGTAGACAAAATGAAAAACCGAAAAGCAATAAGAAAACCTCATATAAAAAGGGACACATGAATCTATCAACGTCAAGGGACACATATATATATAACCTACAGAGAAGATGAATAATGGGATAGGTATGTTCATCACCATTTCACCCTCACAAAACACATGTTTAATGGAAAATGACGAACAAAGCCATGCATCAAAATAAGTAAACAAATGATGATGGACCAACATATCATAGACGAGGTTATTTTGTAAACCTAACACACCATGTAATAAATGGATAGCATGTGGGATTAGTCCTATCGTGAGATGTGTTAGCAATTTGTGTGAAGGGGGTAATTGCACAAAAACATTTCTTCACTTTGTATGTATTGTACTGTGTGTTTTTATGTAAAAGTTAATACGCTCGTATGCTTAATTCGTTGGTTTTTACTTTGATAAACTTGAGGTGTACACACCGGGGGTATTTAACTATCTCTGGACTTAGCCGGTGTCCTTTATCAACATTACAGGTGCACTGCTTATACATAATTGATATATCTCGACAAGAAATAATATTTCTTTATTAAAAAGATACTATTAGCATTATCATCACAGGCAGGCTGACTATTAGCTTTATCATCGCAGATAATCTGACCATACCGGGTCGGTGCAGATCGGCCTTCATCTTCATCGTAACTCTCCAACCTCTCTCCAGGAGAACCCAACAAACAAGGCATATACTGTTAAGCAGCTCAGCATGCTATTTGAAAAAATAGAGTAAATTGTATAAAACTATAAATATTGTGTCATTTGTAATATAAAACTACAAGTATGGTGAATAGTAATATAAAACTACATGTAATATGCATTAATTTCACATAAAATCCGATTTTAATTAGATTCACCTAAAAATGATCTTATATTTCTAAAAAAATCCTAAAATTGTTTGTACATGTTTCATAATCTATGTGTAACCTATTTTAATTAGAATCACTCAATAAATCCATGTAGAATTTAAACTAAAATTTTCTAAAAAGGCTACTTTTATAACTCCTAACAATTGTTAGTGTCTTAAATAAAATCCAAAAAATATGGAAAATTCACTAATATTCTTCTTATATGATGTAATTTCTAAAATTATTTTTAATTTTAGATATTAAAATCGGGTTTTATTTGAGGCACTAAAAGTGAGTTCCTTTGTAATATTCTATTTTTATGCTTCATTTATATATTTACTAAGGAACTCACTTTTTCACCATATAACCTAAGGTTAGAAATAATTTTAGAAATTAGTCTATCATATAAGAAGAATATTAGTGAATTTTTCTATATTTTTATGTTATTTGAGGCCCTAATAGTTGTTAAGAGTTATAAAAATAGTCTTTTTAGAGAATTTTAGTTTAAATTTTACATAGATTTTTTTAATCCAATTAAAATGGGGTTGCATATGGATTATGAACACATATGAAAAGTTTTAGGATTTTTAAGAAACATAATACTATTTTTTAGTGAATCTAATTAAAATTAGGTTTTGTATAAAATTAGTGTATAATATTTGTAGTTTTGTGTTACTATTTATAATACTTATAGTTTTATGATACAATACTTATAGTTATAGTTTTATGTAATTTACTCAAAAATATATGATATACCATCAGCCGGAGGTGTGTCAACGTTTGATCGAGTCCCAGCTAGCGTGAGCGGTACTGTCCGTGCGTTGCAATTGCGTATGTGTGTATGAGATGGATGGATAGGGACGACAGCCTATTGCCCCTTCACAAACTAATCACCCGTTTCTCCAACTTATCTGTCATTAGTCGGTACTACTCGTAGTACTCCATAGTACTCACTACTACAGTAGTATAAAAGCAAGGAACTTGCTGTGCATGCTCGAGTCAACCAACTCCGGTTCATTGAATTTTTTGACAGGTGATAATCACTTAGTCCAGCCCTCGTTTTCCTTTCTTTTTCTCTATGCACCTATCGTATTCATCGATCGATCGCGCAACTACTGGCCGCTAAATTTTCAGCAACAAGAGTTTCCCCTCGATTTTTCGATGAATGAACGAGGATGCTGCCGGGAAAGCAGGGGTTGCAATTACGCCATTAACGCGAAGGGGTAAACAAGTTGATCTGCTCCATGAATCCAACTCAATCCAGTGAGGGCCATGTGTGATTGCCTACGTTTGGAGTCTGATTTTTCGTATCTCGGTTAGAAAAAATGGACGCGGAAGCGAAATGGAAGTGTGAAAACCACGTTTACTTTTCGGATTGCACTACTGACTCTTCATGTTATCATGTAGCTTGGAAGATCATCTATTTTGTTTTAAGTATATTTGTGCATCCTCTGTTACAGGAGGAGTCAGAAGGAGCAAAAGGAAAACGTGGCCGGGCTGGATGCGTGCACTGCATCTCTTCGTGATACTAGTGTTTCACTTGTTTTATGCTTGATCGAGTATGACCAAGGAAATGTGTTTATTAATCTTGAGAACCGTACTGCCGGGATGTATTTGCTGAGCTTGTCCATGTGCAGATTACCTTCTTTATCAATAACCAACTTGCTTGGTTACATAAAAAACGATTATCGAGTTGCAGGTCAGACTATCTATGATCGTATCCTGCGCTAATCCTGGTCAGACTCCGCATCGGCATGGCGCCGTGTCTGACATTATCCTCTCAGCCGGTTCTTCAACCGGATGCCCTCGGCGAGGCGGCTTCGATCGATCGGCATGGTGCAGCACGTACGCGCGGGACGATGAAATCACGGACGATTCTTACCACCTCGGAGGGTGTTTGTGCCCTCACCAGATCATATCGGCTTCCATCAATCGTCATTACAAAATAATTGATATAAATAGAGTCTTACTTATCTTTTTAAATCATCGGAAAATAGGAAAGAAATTTTATAAGATCCGTGCACGTAGGAACTTGATGAGATGTCATCCACAGTACACGCATGTGCGTGTCTACACGTGCGAAAACACATATCGCGATACTACATAGATCTATACGAAAGATCCGTTTTCATAAAATTTCTTTCCCGAGAAATGGCCTCGATGCGGGTGTGGTGCATGCCATGCCGATGCGATATGGCGGCCCCCAACGGTCCGCCGGATCGGTGAGTTCGAGGCTCGGGAACAAGCGGTTTCGTGCGCGACGTCACGTACACACGAGACGTTAGCTTGCACACAAACGGCACTCTCGTCGTCACGCTGTACGCGTAGCTCCTTCCTTGTCCCGAGTAGTATGCCATGCTATCGCGTATCGCGTAAGTTATGGTACTGGAGCTAGTGTTGGTGCCCTATAGGTATAAAATCAAAGAAGAACAGCAATGGCTGGTACGTTACCTTTTCAGGCTTGAAATTTGCCTTGGATACGTTACTGGCTACGTACATCTCCACTCTTTTGCGCGCAAATATTTTCTTTTCTCCCTTCCGGCGACGGCCGTGGGCTTTTACTACAAGCCCTGTAGGTGAAGTGTGTTGTGCACAAAATTCTAATACCATATTCTACACATAAACATATTTCATAAACTATAATTGATGAACAAAATTTTAACCCTAGAAGCAAGCAATGATATCAAAATTCTATCAGGGTCTTCAAGAACTCAGAGTCAGGTTGATGAATGGATAAATTTGATGATGTGTCGATTCGCAGTTGTGTAGATTGTAGATGAAACAGTGCAGAGCGGTCGCACAGATACGTTGCCCAAAAACCTTATTACCATCCCTCGTGTGGGCTTCACGACGATAAATGCTCAGAGATACCACTCACCCTCCTCCCTTATGCACGATAAGGAGAAGGGTTGGCCAGATTAGGCAGCGTAGCAAACAAAAACAATGATATGGATAAATAGAGAATAAAATATAGAGCAAAAAGTTATGCCTCCCTAAAAGCCTGAACATATCTAGGATTTATATGGATTTGGCTATCCTTTTAGAACCGTTTCCTTTCATAAATCGCTCACTAATTAACAACCTCCCATAACGGACCAATCACTCCCGTGATTATGGCATTCATCGCAATTAAAAGGGAGAGTAGCAAAAAAGACTTTCTATTTTGTGCTGCCACACCACGTTACGGTCGCGTGTCCCAAGTCATACGGATTTTCACGCAAAGATACGCGAACTGTGAATATAGCAAAGCCTATTCTTCTTTTATCATTTCTCTATTTCAAAGAAGGGAGAAAATTCCACTATTTAAGTTAGTGTACATCCTCTTATCTTGATAGTATGGAACTAAACCTTCTTGTTTTACATTATCATGAATGGGCCTTATAGCACCATATTTCAACAACCCCCCACCAATGCCAAAGCAAGAAAAAGAAGGAAAAAGATCACTATATTAAAGTGCTGTCAATATACCAGTTTTTAGTATAAGTCTCGTATGAGTTGAACTTACATCTAGAATATCAAGATTCATCTTTCCACAACTGATGAATGGATTATGCCTTGAATTCATAGCTTTGTGTGGGCATATTTCACTTAAAATTTCAACTGATACTAGGCTGCTAAAGCAACCTCGCCTAAACGGAGTGTTTATAGTCTACTCTCATATCTTCTCACGAGCTTTCTAAGAGAATGCCCTGTTCTCATGAACTACGACCAAACAGTTAGGTTTAAGTAGGTGTTTTCCTTCAAGATATCCTACAGGCTAATATCTTTTCCAACGAAAAACATTAAGGTTTTACGCAACCTTCTATGCAATCAAGAGTACTTTTATTTTGAACATGTGTACGAAGATATGTAATATACTCTTTGGTTACATCATCAACTTGTTTTTCCTATTACCTAATTCACGGGATCTCCGCTCAAAAGGATAGATTACCATTGTGATGCACTAACTCAAATGGGCCTCATTCCCATGTCCTTGGACACCACTGAAATTGCATTTCGTGGTAATCCCTTTGTAAAAGGGTCTGCCAGATTTTTCTCAGGACGCACGTAGCTCACAACTATTACTCCAAAGTTTCTCATTTTTCTGACAGATTTAAGTCTACACTTCACATGTTTGGAGGACTTAGTACTATTCTTAATACTCATAACCTTGGCTAGCACAATTTAGTTATCGCATCACATAAGGATTGGTGGTATTCGCTTCTCAACCAATGGTAAGTCCAATAGAAGCTCTCTTAGCCATTCAACTTCAACAGTGGCTATCTCTAGTGCAACAAGTTCTGTTTCCATGGTTGATCTCATCAAAATAGTCTGTTTACAAGATCACTATGAAATTACATCACCTCCAAGTGCGAAGACATAGCTGTTGGTAGCTTTGATCTCATCTGCATCTGAGATCCAATTGAAATCACTATATCCTTCTAACGCAAATGGATATCATGGGTAGTGAATCCCAAATGATGTTGTGCCTCTCAAATAGCGCAACACTTACTCAAGTGCCTTCTAATGATCATCTCCTGGATTCGACGAGAACTGGCTTAATTTACTCGCAGCAAAGGAAATGGTAGGTCTCGTTGCACTAGACAAATATATAAGACACCCAATTATTTATGAATATCTCAATTGATCTATTCCTTGTCCTTCATTCTTTCAAAGTTTCACACTCGCATCATATAGAGTCAGAGAAACTTTACAGTCTTTAAAGCCAAATCGGCTAAGAATCTTTTTCGCATAGTGGGATTGATTTAAAGTGATCTCATCTTCACTCTTTATCAATCTAATATTCAAAATAACATTTGCAGGACCCAAATATTTCATCTAAAAAAACGAGACAAGAAGATTTTGATTTCATCCATCACGACAGTATTTGTTCCAAAAATTAGTATGTCATCAACATATAAACACAATATTACTCCTTGACCCCCACCAAAGCGATAGTATATACACTTGTCTGCCTCATTGACATAGAATCCAACATATGTTAATGTGTTATCAAATTTTTCATGCCCCTTTTTAGGTGCTTATTTAAGGCTATATAGGGATTTTAATAATTTGCACACCTTATTTTCTTGCCCAGAAATTTGAAAACCATCTGATTGCTCCATATAAATTTCTTCCTGTAACTCTCCAACAAGGAAAGCTATTTTACATTCATTTGATGAACATGTAAATCATAGGAAGCTACTAACGCAAGAAGCACTATGATGTTAGTAATTCTTGTGTCAGGAGAATAAGTATCAAAGAAATTCTCTCCCTCTTTTTGGGTATAACCCTTGACCAAAAGCATAGCCTTTTACTTTTAATAGTACCATCAGACCTCAATTTCTTTTTAAAGATTCACTTACATCCAACTGGTTTACAACCGCTTGGAGTATCAGTAATCTCCTAAGTCCCATTATACATGATAGAGTCTATCTTGCTATGGACTACCTCTTTCCAATACTCTACATCAGGAGATGCAAAGGCCTCCGAAAGAGTTTTCGGCACATCATCGACAAGATATACAATAAAGTCATCACCAAAATATTTTGCAATGCTCGGTATTTTGCTCCTCCTAGGAGCCTCATCAACTATATTGGCATCCTTGTTAGATATCTCATTATTTGATTCAGGTGGTATAAAGGTTCAGAAGTATCTACATGAGTTTCATTATACTCATTATAGTTAGAACTGCATGCTGCTCTCATGGGATAAATATTATCAAAGAATGAACCATCTCTTGACTCCATGATTGCATTATTAGTACTAATTTCTAAGTATCAGATCTCACTACTAAAAATCTATAGACCATGCTATTTTGAGCATAACCTAAAAACACGCAATCAATTATTTTGGGTCCCAACTTTCTCTTTTTCAGCGTAGGTATATTGACTTTTGCCAAACACCCTAAGAGCATAGAAAATTGACATTGGTTTTTCTCCCTTTTCATCCCTCATACGGAGTGACATCTCTATTCTTTTTTCACAACTCTGTATAGGACGAAAGTGGCTATCAAAATAGCTTCCCCCCACCATTCGTAAAGCATACCGACACTCTCTAACATGGTATTCACCAAGTCTGTAAGTGTCTGGTTTTTCCTCTCAGCTATCCCATTCGACTAGGGTGAATATGGTAGTGTAACTTCATGGATAATTTCATGCTCAATACAAAATCAAGAGGATTCATTTGAGATATACTCTCCTCCACAATTATCACGTAAATCGCTTAATTTTCCTCTCAAGTTGGTTCTCAACCTCAACCTTATAAATTTTAAAGTAATCTAGAGCTTCATCTTTTGTTTTCAGTAAATAAACATAGTAATAGCGTGTTGCATCATCAATTAAGGTCATAAAATATATCTTGTCTCCTTTAGTCAACAATCCATTCATCTCACACAAATTAGAATGAATAAGATCTAGTGGTGCCAAATTTCTCTTTTCCTCTAATCCTTTAAAAAGTTTTTGAGGTTGTTTAGCTTGAACACATGATTAGCACTTTGATCCTTTGACAATATCAAATTTCAAAATTAACTCTAATATGGATATTCGAACAATGGTGCCAAAACCAATATGATAGAAACGAGAGTTCCAAGAGCTGACCTCACAAATATTATTCATAGATGCAACATTCAAATTATAATTGGACTCAATAGTACTTAGGTGAAACAAGCCTCTGCTCTCATAGTTTTTACTATCAAAATTCCTGAATTTAGATATTACAACTTTATTGGACTCGAACACTAACTTATAACCATCCTGTCAAAGTAAAGAACCACTAATAAAGTTCCTGTTTATTATTGGAGCATGCTGCACGTTCTTCAAATGGACAATCTTCCCTAAATTGAGCTTCAGTTCGACAGTACCAACACCAAGAATAGAAGTAGCAGATCCGTTTCCCACCAGGACGGAGGAAGACCACGCTCCCTGGTAAGAGAAAAACAAGGAAATATCAAAAAACACATGTATATTGGCACCAATATCAACTCATTGACCTGTTGATTGTGATATAAAAATACAACTGGTAGATTACCATACCCATAAGATTTGGTCTCATTGCCGCTGTTGTCAATGTAACATTCACAACCTTCTTGTTTAGATACCCATCTTCTCTAGTTTTACTGTTAGTGGTTTTCTTTGTCTTTCCACCATCCTGCAACTTGCCCTTGTTCTTGTCGTACAATTTTTTCTCTATGCTGTTTGCATTAGCACCATTTTCCGCTACTGCGGATGTACTCGGCATGTCCTTTGCTCTTGCCTTTTCCTCCACATCGAGGACTATAATCAAATCCTCGGTGGAGATCTCTTCCCTCTTGTGTTTCAGGCTAGTGGCAAAATCCCTCCATGATGCAGGAAGTTTGGCAATAATGCTCGCTGCCACAAACCTATCAGGCAGGACACAACCCAATCTTATGATCTCTCCAAATAAAAGTTGCATCTCATGGCTTGTGCAACTATCGACTTCGCAACATCCATGTTGTAGTCATAGAATTGCTCACAGGTACAAAGCAAGCGACTAGATTCAGAGACCGTAAATTTGCGCCCAAGTGCATCTCACAATTCTATGGGGTTTGTGTAATTCATATATACATCATACAACTGATATGATAATAAGGTCAAGATGCAACCCAAAGGTGGCGTTTTGATCAACCGTGAGTGGCATCTGCGGATGGATTACCCTCCACAGTCCCAACGACATGAGCCAAAACTTGACTCTAGTTTATCATCTACGGAAGTTCATGCCATCAGCAAACCTCTCAGGTTTCATTGCATCCGAAGCACCAGCCATTGCTGAATAAGAATTGACGCAATAAGATTTCTGAATTGTTGGTAACATGTGCAAAATTCTATTACCAGATTCTACAGAGATGCACATTTCACAAACTATATCAGATGAACAAACTTCTAACCCAAGCAACAAGCAACAATACCAAAATTCCATTAGGGTCACTAAGAACTCACAATCGGGTTTGATGAAGGGATGCATTTGACGATGTGTCAATTCGCATCTGTGCAGATCGTAGATGAAGCAGCACAGAGCAGTTACGTAGATACGCTGCCCAGAAACCTTATTGCCATCTCTTATGCGGGCTTCATGACAAGATACCGCTCACTCTCCACCCTTGTGCACGCCAAGGAGAAGGGCCAATGAGATCTGGCAGCGTAACACACAAAAACAGTGATTTGGATGGATAGAGGAAGAAAATATGGAGCAGAAAGTTGTGCCCCTGAAAGCCTGAAGGTCTCCAGGATTTATATGGAATTGACTGTCCTCTTGTAGCCATTTCCTCTCATAAATCATCCACTAATTTGCAGCCTCTCATAACTGATCAATTAGAGAGCAACAAAAGAGACTTGCTATTTTGTGCTACAACACCACCCCACGATCGCGCGTCGCAAGCCACGCGGATTTTCACAAAGTTTGAATATAGCAAAGCTAATTCTTTCTTTCTCATTTCTCTATTTTAAAAAGAGGAGAGAACTCTACTATTTAAATTAATCTACATATCTTGTCTTGATAATATGAGACTAAACTTTCTAACTTTGCATTTTGGTGAATGGGCCATATATGGGCCACATTCCAACTGGCGTCAGCTCGCCACGCGCTTCTGTTGTGCCGGTTTGCACCTTTTGGCTCTGGAGGCGCACCTAGGGGAGGCTATGCTCAGGCTGTCGCATTCGCACAGCTTGCGCTACATGGTGACCCTGATAGCAGTGATAATTCAGCAAACAAACAACGCTAGCACTCGGTACTTTCCGCGGGCCATAAAAGATGCAGCTTCTTTTGGCGGGCGAGTGCCTTCTCGTGGACCTGCTATTTTATTGCCGAAGAATGGCCGATTTGCCGAAATTATATAGTGGATTGGTGCTGCGAAACCTTCCCTCTTGGTCGTCCACAAGGCTCGTTTGGTTTGGATATGCATGGTACTAGTGCGGCAGCTTTGGAGCCACGGTCATGGCGGCCTTCGTGGTTCGCGCGCCTCGCGCTGTTGTTATGGAGCGCGAGTGCAGCACCCAGCATCCAGGTGACTGATTGCTGATTGCTTCCCATTGTCACCGGAACTGGCACCCTGGGCGAACGTTGCCCAGAATAATTCTGCACCTAGAGAATGTGACCGGAAAATCCTCGCGAAAAGAGAGAAATAAATAAAAGTTGATAAAATAGGACAAGCACTTCACTGAAGATTTTGAAGTGCAAAAAGAGGCACCGTATTTCTCTGTGTTGAGTGTGTTGATGGCTCGGCATCAAATAAATTGCAGACGGCAGAGTACTTTGGGCAGCCTTCTCGGTCTGCCGCGGTGGTGCCTCCCCCGGTCAGGGCCTTGGATGTGCTTGCGAGTTTTCAGACCGAATCAATTCGTTCACACGCATCGAACGAACGAATTCAATGGGCGCAATGCACACTTACCTTGCAGGAGCGGAGTCACTCGGTCAGTGATCCCGGTGAAAGGGACATGCGCGTGCGGAGGCTGTAACCAAGGGAGGCCGAATAATAGCCTAACCCAAGGCAAGGCTTTTAGAGCAAAGGAAAACGACGACGCGCAGCGAGAAAGTGGGTTCGCGTAGCGGTTCGTCGGGAGCGAGAGGAGTCGGAGGACTCGTGGTTCAAGAGTAGCACAGTAAGAGTATCACTAATAGTGGACATAACTGCTAATCTTTTAGATGAGAGAGTATATTTTTTAATATCGTAACTAACGTAATTTACTGTACCTTACGGAGAAGAGAAGTAAGCAAGTACTGGCTTTAAAGAGAAGAGTTATTACTTGCAAGTCCTTCCGGTATATTTTTTCTCTGTAAGATATAAAAAATTATGAAGGTCAAAAACCATATAAACTTTAAGAAATTTTCTCAGAGTTAAAATCTATAACTATTAGAGGTGCGTAAAGTTCAACAGCTTGGAGCTTGCTAGGTGCTAGGCTGCTAGTGATATTCTCGTGGAAAAGGTTGCTAAGGGGCAGTGGGCGCGACCTGGCACACCTGCAGACCTATCCAACTTGAGATTTTCCCGGATTTACCAACCCGGGGCACTCGCCGTTGTTCATTCTCCGGATTATACGTTGGCCCTTGCATGGGATGGTTCATCGGAGAAATTTCAGCGTCAGTGGCTAAAAGCCTAAAACGAGGGGTAGGCACGACAGCTTGCTTGTGTTATCGTGTACGGAAGCTAGTGGCTACACATAACGAAGAAGCGGAACAATGCCCACAACTTTGCTTCGCTTTTCCATGTTGGAATGGAAACCGAACGTCCAAATTTAGTGATATAGTTTTACTATAGTATTAATATACAGTGAATTTAGCATAGTATTTCATAAGCAGGAATCATAATAGTATTGTACTGTAAATTACTGTTCATCACATCACAAAAAACTGTTACTTTCGCTGTTCATCCATGACTTTCTTTCCTCGAGGAGCGGGTTACCGAAAAGGCACATTTGGGCTGCACCGGACCTCAGCAGAGGCGTACCGGGGGAGGTGAAATGCATTAATTTGCTCGCTGGCAGCGTCGAGTCCCGCGGAAATGGATATTGCTGGATTCCATCAAATCTGAACGATGCCGCCTAGCTGCCAAACACCGATGTACCAAGAAACCGGTCATTTTTGCGGCGACCCGTGAGGCAGTACGTGCACTGTTAAGGTGAATAATCGACCGCACACACATTCACATGCTTTGTCTTTCTTGGCGCGGACGACTCCATCTCCATGCGGTTCCTGACTGTTTTGGGCTGGAAATTGGAGAAGGCGTTGCCCGGGGAAGGTGACTTGTCCATAATAAACCTCGCTCACTTTCTACGACAACCATTAACTGTTTCACACGGCATCCCACGCAGGAGATTTTTTTTTACCCAAATATGTCACGTTTACCAGATGTACCTGTGGATCTGGTAGATTTTTTTTTACCATGGTTATCATTATTTTATTTAAATTTTATTTGAATTTTGTTTTAATTTTATCCACTGTATCTAATATATCTGATGAATTATGTTTATTGGTGTCCTCTGTTAAATTTATCATGTAATGTTAGTCCTCCGGTTCCAAAGCGAAGTGTAACGTCTTCAAATTTTCAAAATTTTGAAGATCATTATTCTCCGAGGCCTGCTCTCTCTTTGGGCCGATCTCCCTTTCTCTCCCGGCCTCTTTCCTTCTTCCCCGTGTTGGCCCGTCTCCCTCTCTTTCTGACCCGCGCCTCCTCTCCCTCCTTCCCTGGCTCAGCTCAGTCATGCTCATCTCCTCCGTCCTCTCTCGCGCGCACAACAACCGTGCTCTTCTCCACACTACCCGTCGAGTGCTGAGCACGCGCCGCACCTGGTCCTTACTCACCTTTGCTGCTCCACGCCCGCTGTCCCCCACCGCAATTGCAGCTGAGTCGGCGGCTTTGCTGACCCAGGCACACGCGCACCAACACGCCACAGCGCCACGCCACGACGGCCCTTACTCCCTAATGCACCGTCCCCTACCACCGCTTCGGCCACCCCCGCTTACAAAAGGCCCCGCTGCACCTTGCCACCCTGGCTTCCCCAAGCAAGTAGCCACCCCTCCTTAGTTTTCTCTCTCCCCGTTGAGACAAGCTCTCCCCTTCTCCCTTAATCTTGCCCTCCGTCACAAATCCATCGCCGTTGAGCAACCCGGAGCACCCCAGCCACCTCTTCTACCCTCTCCCCTCCTCCGTCCTCCACCGAGCTCCCGAACCTTGCCAATGGCGGCTCGCCGCCACCCTACCTCCGCCCCTCTCACGCTCGGAAACCTTGCATAATGGAACCCTCATGTCCGCCTCTTCCTCCTCGTCGCCACGGGCCGGTGACCGAGCGACGGTGCCACCTAGTACCCATTAAAGCCGGGGCACCGTTTCCCCCTCGGGCCGGCACTGGGCCGCACGGCCTAGTGGCTTGCAGAGCCCAACAGTGCCATCCCATTGGCCCATCTACGTAGTTCCAACCCATTCGCACAGCACACATCCCAAATGAACAATATCGTCACAATAACTCTTTTCTTTTTCTCAAAATTAATTTCAGAAGTCTGTTTCTCCTCCATTTCAACTCTCATTTTAATGATTCTTTCGCCAATATTTATCTAAATTCAAGCTCTATCCATTCTCATTAGTTTCATAATTTTTGGAGTTTATTTTTGTTTATATGTATTTATTTTGTTTGTTGTGTACCACGTTTTAGAAACCGGAGCATTCGAGGAGGAGAAGGAGCTGGGAACACATGACTTCAAGCAGGACTCTCTCGAAGAATTCAATGAAGTCAAGTCTAAATCCGTTTTCCCTCGTTGATTATGTTGAACCTAGATTTTACCACCATAACATATAGTAGCTATTTTTCATCAAATAATTGTATAAAGTATTACTTAATCATATAATTTTATCTGTTAGTCTAGTTATATTCTATTGTAGATTAGCCATTCTGATTGCTATCAACCTGAATGTAATTTTGATAACCATAGAATTATCTTCTCAATAATATTTATTACACTATGATAGATCACTTGTTAGTAGTATGCTTAGGACTATGTACTACATGTTCTTTCATGATTTGCCATACTAGTTCTATGAACTGTGTGAAAATTATGATGCTTTGTTAATATTTGGGTTTCGGGATGAGAAGAAGTAACAAGTAGTTAAAAAAAAACAGAACAAGTTAAAGCTGAGACAAATTAGGGTTTCCACTGAAAATGCCTTTGGATTTTAAGTGCTACATGTGTGGCAGATTTAACGCGAAGATGTTTGCCTTGGCTCGATTAAAGACCGAGTTGGTGTGATATCTTACATAGTCTTCATATTATAACCACTCAACCCTATATACGATAAGACTTAGTCTAAATCTCACCAGTTAGTCTACTGGTCGTCCGAAGGCAGGAGTATAACATGAGACCATGGAGCAGGAGTAAGTAGGTGCAGTTTTATCGACCTGGTTAGAGGTCTAATATAGGTCAAGAACTCCTGGATAGCTCCTGTAGACGTCTAGTGGGATAATGCTGAGGTGGGTAATAGCTTTGTTGAGTCGCGCTGCCACAACGGATGAGCTATGATTTGATCACAACAACTAGTATGAGTTACGTGCGTTTTATTAGAGTGAGTGAACAAGGTGTGCCTGTTTTTGAAAATAGGTCTGATAGTAAGTCATGGGTTGCTATGGATAAAATATTCGACAACATTAAAATTTAGACATGGTTACCTTCCACCAAGTCCGAATGCATCCTTCATTTGACAATGATGATATGATTTTTCCACCAAACCACTCTTATAAAAATAAACCCTTATATGTATAAACTTAGTATTTCTGCAAAATTAAACTTATAGCCATATTTTTATCAACACTGTATGTATATTTATATCTTTTGATGTAGGACAAAGGTTGTGACTTATTGAGTATGTTAGTACTCATTCTTGCTTATGATTTCAAAGACTTAGCCTTCACTGATGCAAAGAGTGAGGCTAATAAATAAGTCTTAGTCGTGTCCGTACCTGAGTTATCTGTGGTATAGCATATCCCCATATTGATCCTGTTGCATTCTTTAGTGATCTAGACTTTGTTGCTTGTGAGCCTTTGCAGAGTTTTTTGTGTACTTATTAGTTTGGTGAATTTATTTCACCACTTACTTTATTATATGACTATAATATCATATTTTATAAGATTTGTATTTATCAACTAATGATCTAATAACTAATATGATAAAATTTTAAACACCAGATCTGGGTGCTTCGCGAAGTGGTCACAGCCACGGTTCACAAATGCGTTGGTAACCGCCCAAAAATCACGGTTACCGAACTTCTCGGTCCGGTCCGGTTTCAGAAACCGAACGGTAACCGAAATTTGAATTCAAAAAATTCAAAAAAATAAAAAAATTCAAAAAAATTCAAAAAAATCTTAAAAAAACTAGACACAATTCTAAGACCTTCTGTGAATTTTGTTTTTCAAAAATAATGTCGTTTGCATCATATTCTATAGGGAGAAAGTTTGAAAAAAATAAAAAAAATTGAAGCGTGCGGCTCAGTTATTAACTCACGTTAAGGAAAAGTGTAACATGTAAAAACATATTTTTCTTATGTAAAACTTATTTGAAGAGAATCTTTAAAATTGATTTCACTTTATTTAGAGTTTTATTAAATTCTCTATGATTTTTACAAAGTTCACAAGCATAAAGTGAATATGTTAAGAAACAGCATTGTAATTAACTTTTTAATGTCTACTATTATTTTTTATACGTAAATCATAGTATAAATAAACTAATCAAAGTAGTTTCACTAATTTTTGAGGTGTGACGGGTCAGTTATGAATTAATCTAGTCGCAACACATTTACACAATCATGCATGTTCAAATAACTAATTCATGATTTCATGTATTTTAAAAGACATAGGATCATGTAAGAAGACTAACAAAATTAGTTTCATGATTTTTGGATTAGCAAAGAGTAAACTATGCATTTAACTTGGTTTAACAAATACAATTTCTCACAGAAAAGTTTGAACTTTTTTATGAGTATAAATACTTTTATCATGTAGATCATGTTACAAGGAAACCAACAAAATTTTTTTCACTTGATTTGAAGCTCAGATGAATTAGTTATTGATTTTACAAGGTTGATCCTTTTTTGGGTTTTTTGTTGAACTGCGCTGAAATTCGATAAAACCGCTCGATAAATCGAGAAAACCGAGCGGTTACCGATCCAAACCGCTCGGTAACCGACTAAAAAATGCGAGAAAATCGCTCGGTAACTAACCCAAACCGCTCGGTAACCGACCAAAACCGAGCGGTTACCGAACGGCTAAAATCGCGATTTTTTTTTTCCAAATTTTAAATTTTACCAAATAAAATTTCTCCGACTTTCGATAACTTCAACCCTGGTCACAGCATAGCTCCCCAATCGGGCAATCCTGTGTGATCCTGTGGCGCTGGTTGAACTAGGAGGACCCGCCCAATATTCGGCTGGCTGGGATCGATCATGGGATGAATCCAGGCTTGCTCTCCTTTCATCAACACCGGAACGCAGCCCAAGGAAACTAGATTTTTTTATTTTTATATTCCGAGAATAAAAAATATAAAACTAGACGCCGTTTGAAAAAATTGTAAAAATAGATTATTATCCTACGTTGAAAGGTTTTTAAAAATAAAGATTTCACCTATTATAGATTATAACATCCTCTACAACATATTTTTTATTCTAATAATATTTTGAATTTTAAGAGCAATAAAATACAATGTTTTTTATTTTTTAACCTATTGTCCGTTAGAAGGATGGTATATTTATTTTTTAAAACTTATCGTCCATTAAAAATATGATATCGTGTTGTGTTGCCACCCTTGCAATGGGCGACAGTAGCCTACTTGTATAATATTTCAAACGGTTATATAATTTTGTAATTTTTGATTTTCGAAATAAAAAAAACTCCAGGAAACTACAGACTGCTCCGGTCAGGCCGTGCGCCCCTCCGTCCGGGCCGAGCGCGGCGGCCTCAGTCTACAAGCCGCGTTGCGTTGCTCAGGAGCCCAATTGGCCGCCCACCCAGCGTAGTAAAAGGATGCCCCTTGACGTGGTGTACGCGGGCCGCTTGGCAGCTTGGGCTTCTCCGGTCTGCATGTCAATGGGCCGCGTGATCTGCTCTGAGCACTGCCAGCCCGAGTTTCTTCCTTGGGCCACAACAACAGCAATTTTGTCCTGTACCAATAAGGATTATCAGCATGATCATGCAGAAGAACTAGAATTATGTTGGCCGCCTGTCTGATGTCAATGATTGAATTATGTTACTACTACATATTAATTATTGATTCACTTACAACATAGATCCACTTACTTAGAAATATTTTTTTAACGAACCATGGTAGGAGCACTTTGCTTAATATAGATTAAGCATATAACTTCTACACTTATCTGACACTTGAATAGAGGTTAAATTTTGAAACAGACACGAATATATGAATGAAATCAGTCAAAATGATATGCAAATATAAGTATAGAACTATCAAACGTTAGATAATTTCACGAAGATGGGAATGTTTGGGAATGTCTTTCTGACTTTTTATACTGCACTTGAATTTATAAATCATTCATTTGCCTATAATTTATTCTATCTCGCAGTTCTTTTGCCTCTTTATCTATGATAATGTCTTGCGGCCTTCAAGACCATGTTTTGCATGACCCAGGTATACAAATATATTTTGCGATATTAGATATACTTTGGATACATGTAAAAGTTTTCGGATATATTTATATTCATATGGGTCCAAAAATAGGCAAGGTATGATCTGTTGCAATATACAAATATGATGTATATTTTTAATCCTACCGTTAACAAAACAATATTGAAATGAGTTCAGATCTATAGACAATATTGAAATGTAAGATGTTTGGAATAAAAGAATATAGAAATGCATAAACTATCTTTGTTCTTATTATCCGAATTTCCACGAGTAGAATCACATATTAATTACAAGCTCTATCTGCGATTAGTGTATGCATGAATTGAAACAAAAGTGGAACTTTTATATCGAGAACCGTTGTCATCATTGTACTGTTGCAGTGATCGCATGTATGAATTTGTCAAATGCAGTAACTATGTCACATTTGGGTATGGCATTTCCATTGTGAATGTGGTCACAACGTATTTTTTTATACAAAAGCACAACAGAAATTAGGTTTAGTTTTGCAGCAAATACTGAATCTAATACCAAACTAAAAATTAGACGATTACTCATGGAGAAATGAGGAGGTATCTACGTATAAAGCAGTCTTAATCATGCAAATTCAATGAACACAACTTTTAGAAATGTTACCTGCTTGTTCGTCATATTTCATTTTCTGCAGAGTTGGGAGAAACAAAGGGAATAACATAGAGGAATTTTCCTGCAGTTGAGACGACAGACATCCATAACGTCTGTAAGCATCAAGAATTTGTAACAGAGATTATGTTCAGGTACTGCAATAAGTTACATGAATTGAAATGTTATAGCTTTGAATTATGTAAACAATTGTAAAATTTGACTCAAATCTTATGAACCTATAATCATATTTGTTGAGATCGCCATGCACAGATGTAGATTTTTTAAGTTGTAGTTACAAACTAAGGTCCTATGATCAAGCTCAGTGACCAAAGTGTTTAAACCATATTACAGAACTGCAGAAATTTCTTGATTCAATATTTTAGAATTAGTTGCATGTCAAAATTATTAAAATAGAGAAGTGCTATTTTTCTCAAACCAAATGATGTTGCAGGAAGGACATCTAAATTATCATCAAGCTTACATGAAAATGCTCATAATTACAACATGTAAAGTTCACATCTTTTTTCTGCAACAATTACAACTAAAACTGAATATAAAAGATGGCTTGTGATACCTTTATATGTCATTAAGCAGTTTAGGGGCATGAAGATAAAAGGAGAAGAAGCACACCGTGCTTTGCTAATTTGATGATTAGAGCCTGCTTATCCTGTTGCTTCGTGCATTCCTTGTACCATATCGTTCTGTGCCACTTTACTAAAGGTGTAGTGCTCCATTCATTTAGCAGTCAACAAAATCTGCACATGCTTTAGTGCCAAATATACTGAGTCAAAAGAAAATGTACCCAATCTTTCTACAATTATACCTTTACCTCTCTTCTAGCTACTTCACTAAGCCACTATAGCTTAGAAATTATGCACCTTTAGTATGACGAAGCTTACACGGCATACCCACATGATAAAGGCAAGTAGTTACCTTCATGGTAGCATTTAGTTTAAAGCTTTCCTCCCTCTGTTTCCAGTTTTGACGTCCTCCAAATAGTGGTGAAGGATCTTTATCCTGTTTGTCAACGATTATATATGATAACTTCTTTACGATTATGTTGGGAGTCCTCTTTGGAATGACAACAACATTTGGATCATATGCAATAGGTATTTGTAGTTTGATTATAGTTTATCATCAGATAAAATGTTAAGAAGTGAATCTTACAGTGGAGTGGTTTCGATGAGAGACCCATTGAGTTCAACACGTAGAGAATTTTACAATCTTTTTACAAAGAGCTACACATACAAGGAGGCAACGGCGGGCCATCGCGTGATGAGGACGAGGAGGCGGCGGTCGGCGCGCGACGAGGACGAGGAGGTGGTGGCGGGCCGACGCATGACGAGGATGAGGTGGTGGCGGTCGGCGCGTGACGAGGAGGAGGAGGCGGTGGGCCGACGTACGATGAGGACAAGGACGAGGAGGTGACGAGCCGACGCGTGACGAGGAGGCTGCAGACGGGGAGGAGGCAGCGGTCGGTGCGCGACAAGGAGGAGGAGGCGGTGGGCTAACACATGATGAAGACGAGGACGAGGAGGTGACGAGTCGACGTGTGACGAGGAGGCTGCAGACGAGGAGGAGGCGACGATCGGGGAGGACGAGCAGCGTCAGGCTGAATGGAGCAAACGAGGAGAGCAGCTAAGTGCTGGATATAAATATAACGCATGTATCAGTACCGGTTCTAGTTCCAACCGGCTTTGATAGGCACTATCAGTGCCGGTTTCTTGACGTCTCAATCATATTTCACCCGTGATAGTTTAAGAATCGGTACTGATACGTTAACAATACCGATTACGCTTGAACTGATACTGATAAAACACTACTTATGACATGTTCTTTACCGGTGAGGCCACTGCAAACGACCACCGCACGCGGCGCGACTCCACCGGCATGCATGCGCACCAGTAGGCTGCGCGTCATCAGCATCGACCCCGCGAAACCCATCCAGCTCGCCGCCATGAACACCCAGTACCTGCACGGTTCATGCGTACGTGCTCGTGTGTCTCAAGGTGAAACCATTCGATTGGGCCAAGAATGCACGCGCCTTGCGGCCGCTTACCTGGGCCGGTGCAGGTCGCACATGACGGGGTCGCCGGCGAGGTGCAGCACCAGGTTCTTGTCATCCGACAGCAGCGTGTCCTGCCAGTACCCGCCGGGAATGTTGCTCCCGAGCTGGTACGTCAGCGTGGTGATGAGCGTCGCCACCACCAGCAGCGTGTTGGCGTCATTGCCCGCCCAGTTGTTCGGCGGCTGCTGCTGCTGGTTCAAGCCCGCGCCGTTGCCCATCATGGTGGCGAGTGCCGAGTGCCGAGTGATACGGTGAACTGGATATGAACTCTGAATAAGCTTGCTTTGGATGGATCAGCAGGCTTGCGACTTTTTTTTATTTTTTTTTATTTTAGCCTTTTTTAAATTAATATTTTAATAATAACATGTCGAAACCTAATTTTTCAGAAACTAGCCCTTTTTGTCACGCCAAAATGCCTAACGTGACTCCCCAACATAATCACGCCACATTCATTGGCGTGACTAAAGTGATCACGCTGGCGGAAACTCCGACACCTTTACACGTGGATTCGACGTGGCAGGCTGAGTCACGCCAAATTGGTTTGCGTGACTCGGGTGAACAGGTTTTTTTTTTTTTTTGATAAACAGTGTTTTCTGCGGTTTCAATTATTCTCTTTTTTGCTTTCTTTATTTGAACAGTGAGGTGCCGTACTCTAAAATTTATGAAATTTTTTTTATGTCCTATAATTCAATGTGAATCCATTTTAAAAGGATTCACCTCAATACCCCATCTAGGTTTCAAAATAAAAACTCCAAAAATGGTTACTTTAAGAAATTCTAGTAATTTTTAAGGCCTCAAATAAATTCCAAAAATTTGAGAAAATTCATTAATATTCCTATCATGTGGTGTAATAATTTCTAAAATTATTTCCAACCCTAGGTTACTTGGTGAAAAAGTGAATTCCTTCGCAATGCTCCATTTATATGCATTTTTATCATTTCATACTATTTAGCCTTATAAACGTCCTCTAAATAATTAGCAATTATATTCGATTTTCCTCAAAATTTTGCCAGCGCTTAATGCAACATGTACAGGTCCTATTTGCAAACTTGCACATCCAATAGAGTCGTAGAATTTGAATTATTCAATTTCGAATGTTGGTATATGTTACAATTTATACTTAGGTGACTTGTGGAGCCAAAAAGGATTGCCATTTGTGGTCTAAACCATACCAAATTTATTGTATGGATAGTTCAGAATATGTTTTAGCCGAACCACATACATGATTTTTAAGAAGACTAATAAACTTTAAATAAGTAGACTAAAAAGAAAGAATAAATGAAAAAGAGTAAAGATTGGTATATAAATTACAATAAGTTATTTTATGTAGTTATACTTACCATCCGAAATGTAGAGGTGTCGTATTATCTTCTTAATACTTTTGACATAAGTTGTTGTAGCAGGTTCAATAGAGACCCTTTGTCCTATTGTATATGTATAATGTTAGATTATATGTTATTTTATTAAAGTTATATGATGGTATTACAATAGATAAAATGTATATTAGGAATGGTAGATGTAATATATAAATGAATATATAGTTACCTGACATGTCTCTAGTGTAATCAATTCTGGTCCTTAATGTATCAACGGATGCTAGAGTATATGCATACTTGGGGAACGTTGGAGAAGCACCAGGGAATTCAATTACCTTAGTGTGACCCGTGAATTTTATCATGTATATGTGGTCAACTGCTCGATAATTATTCTTAGCTAGGAACACTTGGAAAAACTTTATGAAATATACAACTCCTTCTCTAAGGTGTGGTTTGAATTGATCTATATGGCGTTGTGGTACTTGAGCTTCCATTGCATTTCCCTATACATTTGCATAGAAAATTATTTTAAATGATGTATACTCTTTTATTTTTTCTAAAGTACCTAATGTTTGTGGATACCTCTTGATCCAATAGTACAAAATCAAGTTTATGGATCTTTTCTGATTTGTCATCCAGAATATATTCGGATAATCTTGTCACGACAGATGTGTCTTCATTTCATGCTAAAAGCTCTGTCGTGTAATCACCATCGGATGGCTCATTCCAATCCACAGTTAAACTACTCATAGATAATGGTTGCCACTGTTTCATTCAATATAACCTAAATTGTGTATAGATTCTTGATGAACATATCTCATGGCTTAAACCTAAGAACATTAATGTTATCAATTGCCTACTTTCAACAAAATTGGAAATTATTTCCTAATTTAAATGTACGTTTCAAAATGCTTAATTCACACTGTAGTCTCAAAGGCTGTGGGTAGCCATAGCATTTAGCCATGTTTAAACATGCACAATTTAAAGTTTATTAGTCTTCCTAAAAATCATGTGTGTGATTTGGCTAAAACATATTTTGAACTATCCATACAATAAATTTGGTATGGTTTAGACCGCAAATGGCAATCCTTTTTGGCTCCACAAGTCACCTAAGTATTATTGTTATAGAACAAATTGTAACATATACCAACATTCGAAATTGAATAATTCAAATTCTACGACTCTATTGGATGTGCATGTTTGCAAATAGGACCTGCACATGTTGCATTAAGCGTTGGCAAAATTTTGAGGAAAATCGAATATAATTGCTAATTATTTAGAGGACGTTTATAAGGCTAATAGTATGAAATGATAAAAATACATATAAATGGAGCATTGCGAAGAAACTCACTTTTTCACCAAGTAACCTAGGGTTGAAAATAATTTTAGAAATTATTACGCCACATGATAGGAATATTAATAAATTTTTTCAGATTTTTGGGAATTTATTTGAGGCCTTAAAAATTACTAGAATTTCTAAAAGTAACCATTTTTGGAGTTTTTTATTTTGAAACCTAGATGGGGTATTGAGGTGAATCCTTTTAAAATGGATTTATCATGAATTATAGGACATAAAAAAAAGTTTCATGAATTTTAGAGTACGGCAACCTCACTATTCAAATAGAGAAAGCAAAAGAAGAATAATTGAAACCGCAGAAAACACTGTTCATCCGAAAAATACTGTTTGCCCGAGTCACGCAAACCAATTTGACCTGACTCATGCTGTCACGTCGAATTTATGTGTAAATGTATCGGAGTTTTCGCCAGCGTGGTCACTTTAGTCACGCCAATGAATGTGACGTGACTATGTTGAAGAGTCACGTTAGGCATTTTGGCGTGGCAAAAAGGGTTAGTTTCTGAAAATTTAGGTTTCAGCAGGCTATTATTAAAATATTAATTTTAAAAAAGCTAAAATATATAAAAAAGTCCAGGCTTGCTTTGTGAACTGTGAGGTGCGTGTGGATGCACCAAGTCATGGTCAACCAACTTCTTTTCTATCTGGGTGTAGTATGTCCTATTGGTCGAGGCGGCATTCAGTGCAATATGTTGCTGGATATGTTCTCATTTACGACTGAATCCGAACTCCTCTTATCACTTCTTTGTCATGAGAGCTGATTGGAAATTCAATTCAGGCGTATCTTAGTACGCTGGCAAGATGATCATTTAATACTGCTTACAGGTTCATATTTTCTTTCAGCTTTCATCATCACTGCAGAGAAGTGACAGGTACGAGAACGGGACAATTTAAGGCACCACATGCATCTGGAGAATCGTCACAAGCTACAGTGACGTATGTTTCATCGCAGTTTCAGCGGCGACGCGGTGGGCTCTTGAGTTCGGCTGGTTTTAGACTTTTCTTCGGGCTATTCGTTGCCGAGAATCGGAGGAGGTCTCTTGGGTGTGCGGGTGATGGAAAGTCTTTGCCCCATCAACGACTTGCTCACTCTGAAGACGCTGGCTTGGATGGACCGGCAGGCTTGCTTTGTGAATTGTGTGGTGGGTAGATGCTTGATGAATACGCAGGTGCGTGTGGATGCACCGAGTCATGGTCAACTGGTTTCTTTGGTATTTGGGTATATCTCCTTCTGTGGTGCCATTCAGTGCTACATGCGGCCGATGCGCCCCCCCCCCCCCCCGGCGTAGAGATGTAAACGTTATAGACAACATTTTAGCTCCCTCAGTGTAATTCTAAAATTTCTTAACTTATATATAGAACAAATAAATATTATGAGTAGTATAGTAATGATAACTCGTACAATGGTGTGAGAGTAGTCTCATATTCACTATTAAGGTTATGAAATTACCACATTAATCGAAAAAGAAAAAGACCTATATCACTCTTTGTTATGAACATCTAACGTCATAGATTAAACTAAAAAATCCATATCAAATATGATTAATAAATAACTAAAATCGGAATTAAAAATTATGAAAAATTAGCAGGACAATTTTCATATGGTTTGGGAAGCAAAATATTTAAATAAAGAGTTTAAATAAAATAAAATAAAAAATTAATAATTGAAATTGGTGATAGAATAGAAAAAGAAGGATCAATATCAAATATAGTCATAGAAAAATAAAATTATTATAAAAATCAAATACTTAAATAAGAGTCTATGTAAAATACTATTAATCATTAGCTAAAATTCATAATAATAAAAAATAAAGAAATTTAAAAATTTCTACTAAGATAATAGATTAAGAATCACCGTGTAGCTCAAGATTGTTGCATCAAGCAGTAGCAGGCAAGACACAGCATGCAGGCAAGTCAACCATATTTGATTTGGTTGGGCTGGCTACACCTGACGCACGATTTTGACAGTTGATCAATACGTATATGAATCAAATCAATACATGTATTCGATTTGGTACATGTTTGGAGTATAAATATTTTTTTATTCCACTAACATAATTTTTATCTTTTCTTCTAATTTTATATGTTTTGCAACTAAATGACATTAAACACATAAAAAACTAAAGAAACTATTTTTTAATAAAAGATTATCATGATAAAATATTACAGTGAGGCTAACCACGCTATTAACATGAGTCACCTTACTAGTTTTAGCTTATGAGACTGTTGCTTTATGAACCAACAATCTCTTTCTCTCATGTCTTTCTTTCTCTTCTAGGAAAAATAAACCCCCCTAAAAGTCACTTGGATTTTGACTTTCACCCCCCAAAAGTTGTTTGTTGCAAAAAAACCCCAAAAAATTTGATTTTGTTGCAAAACCCCCCAAAAATTCAAAAAAAAATAAAAAAAAATCACAAAAAATTATAAAAAAAACTAGAGACAATTCTAAGACTTTCTATGAAATTTGTTTTCAAAAATAATATCTATTGCATCATATTTCATAGAGACGAAGTTTGGAAAAAAAAGAAAATGTGCAGCTCATTTATTAACTCATGTTATTTTAACTTTTTCATGGCTACCATTATTTTTCCTACACAAATAATTGTTTATGTAAACTAACAAAAGTGGTTTCACTAATTTTGGGGGTGTTATGGATTAGTTATGAATTAATCTATCTGCAACATATTTACTCAATCCTACACGTTACAATAACTATTTCAAGATTTCATATATTTTTAGAAGATAGAGGATCATGTAAGAAGACTAATTTTTTTTTATGATTTTTAGATTAGTAAATAATTAACTATGAATTTAACTCGAATTAATAAATGTGCTGCACATTTTTCTTTTTTTTTTTCAAACTTACTCTCCATGAAATATGATGCAAAGAATATTATTTTTGAAATAAATTTCACAAAAGGTCTTATAATTGTCTCTAGTTTTTTTTAGAATTTTATGATTTTGTTTAAATGTTTTTAAATTTTTGGGGGTGTTTTTGCAACAAAACCAAACATTTAGGGATTTTTTTACAATAAAACTTTTTTTTGGGGGGGGGGGGGAGGGGAGTCAAAATTCAAGTGACTTTTGAGGGGATTTTTGTGTTTTTCCCTTCTCTTCTACATCACTAAAATTCTACGTGGTATTGCTTGAGACGTCCTATGAGATAGTTGATGTGTATCAATGTACTTGCCTTTAATATTAAATCTAAAATTTTTCTTTTGTTTTTTTTACTACTCCCTCCGATGCTAAATACAAGTCCATTTAAATTTAACCTAAGTTAATTTTTTTATTATTTTTGATCATCAATAGCTAAAAAACACATAAATTGATAACATAAGGTTAATGTTCCTAAATTTGTCATGAAAATACATTTATAATATATAACTATTTCTATTTGAATTAATTTAGTTTTATAAATATTATTAGTCATGAATCATATTAGAAACTAATGTCCTAAACTATATTTTGGGATCGGAGGTAGTACTCATCTGAATTTAATTCAAGCATATCTTAGTTTGCTGGTACCATGAGCATTTAATACTGGGAAAAATGCAAACCCCCCCCCCCCCCCCCAAAAGTCACTTTGATTTTGACTTTCCCAATTAAAAGTTGTTTTGTTGCAAAAAAAAACCCCTAAAAGTTTGGTTTTGTTGAAAAACACCTCCGAAAATTCAAAAAAATTTAAACAAAATAAAAAAAATCTAAAAAAAACTAGAGACAATTCTAAGACCTTTTGTGATTTTTTTAAAAATAATATCCTTTGCATCATATTTCATGGAGAGTAAGTTTGAAAAAAAAGAAAAACGTGCAGCTCATTTATTAATTCGAGTTAAATGCATAGTTAATTATTTACTAATCCAAAAATCATGAAACAAATCTTTTTAGTCTTCTTACATGATCCTATATCTTCTAAAAATACTTGAAATCTTGAAATAGTTATTGTAATGTGCAGGATTAAGTAAATGTGTTGCAGATAGATTAATTTATAACTAATCCATAACAACCCCAAAATTAGTGAAACCATTTTTATTAGTTTACTTAAACAATTATTTCTGTAGGAAAAATAATGGTAGACATGACAAAGTTAAAATAACATGAGTTAATAAATGAGCTACACATTTTTTTTTCCAAACTTTCTTTCCATGAAATATGATGCAAAGGATATTATTTTTGAAAACAAATTTCACAGAAGGTCTTATAATTGTCTCTAGTTTTTTTAGAAAAATTTTGTGATTTTTTGGGGGTTTTTTTCAACAAAATCAAACTTTGGGGGAGGGGGGTTTTGCAACAAAACAATTTTTGGGGGTGAAAGTCAAAATCCGAGTGACTTTTAGATGGATTTTTGTATTTTTCCCTTTAATACTGCTTACGGGTTGAGACGTTTGTCTTGTTCCACTTGTTCCACTTGCAGAAAAGCGACAATTAGGAATGAGAACAGGACAAAACGCCATTGCATATGGAGAAACGTTGAAAGCTACAGTGATGTATGTTTGCTCTAGTGTTTCATCGCAGTTGCAATGGCGATGGCGATGGCGATGCCGATGCGTGGCAGCGTGGGTTCTTGAGTTCGGGTGGTTTTGGGCTATTCGTTGCAGGCAGCGAATAGGAAGAGGTTTCTTGGGTGGGTGGGAGATAAAAAATAAACACTTCCTTTGGCGCATATGGCCATATCAACTACTTGCTCACTCCGCCTATGCGGTTTCTCCGAAGGTGCAACGCTAACGTTGAGCTCCAGCACCCCAACCTGTTTATCGATATTAAGAGTTGACATCAACGATGACACACGGTGCGTGATGCGGAGGTGATAGAGCGTGCATGTGTGGCCCGACGTCCTTCTTATTCCGGCGCATGCTCTAAAAAAAGAACTGGTACGGCGCCCATGTAACGGTGTTTCCGGTTGTATCAAGGTTAGAAATAAAGTTCGAGATTCATGAACTAGTTTAGCCTCACAAAGGTTCAGCTTTGAGGCTAAATGAGTTGAGTTTGAGCTACATCCTTAGCTAGCCTGTAAATCGAGTCGAGTCCGAGCTGATTCATGAGTAGCTCATTGGCTCACGAGCTGACTGAAGCGTTTCGGGTCGTCTTTAGTGTTTTAAATTTTATTATACTAGTTCCTGTATCAGCCACTGGTAAATACAAATCTTATAACATGTGAAATATAATCATACAACAAAAGGTGTGATGAAACAACTCCACCAAACTAATAATACATAAAGGATTATGCTAAGGCCTGCGAGAAACACAGTCCACGATATGAGAGTGCACAGTAGAGTTAGCATGGTTCACGCCACTCTATAGGCAACTCGGGTGCGGACACAACCGAGACCTACTCGTCAGCCTCATTATCAGTGTTGATAAAGTCCAGATCTTCCTCTGAAAACATAAACAAGGGTGAGTACAAACGTACTCAGCAAGTCCCAACACTTGCTCTATATCAAGTGGATATAAATACATGCATATGGTATAACAAGGGTAAAGATGTAAGGTTAACTTTTACCGAAAAAACAAGTTTACACATGCAAGGGGTTCATTTTCATAAGACGGGTTTCGCAAAAATATTCTGTCATCATTATTAAATGAAGGGGGTTTCGACCGTGGTGGAAAGTTATCAGTGTCCAAGTTTTAATTTTACCTAACACTCAGTCCGAAGTAACTCACGACACATTGCTAGACCTATTTTCCAAAAATGGGTACATATTGCACACTCACACTCTAAGGAAATACACGTAACCCATGCTAGTTGTTGTGACAGAACCAAAGTTCGTCCATGACCGTGAACATGACTATCAAATAGTTTTATCTCTGTAGAGTGGTACACTTTATCCATAAACTTGAAAGTGCCTAGAGGGGGAGGGGGGTGAATAGGCTTTTCTGAAATTTAAAACTAAAAACAGCGGATTAAACTGCCGGATATTCCGGTGAAGTCCGGATACTCCGGTATGGTCCGGAGTATCCGGTCTAGTCCGGAGTCTCCGGCCTGACAGGAAATTTTAGAATAAATTTGGACTGAGGATCACAGCTAGATTCTATGAGATGCACTAGGTCAAGTAGATGTTACTAAGCTAGAACAACAATTAAAACTAGCAAGATTGATACTATAGCAATTTAAATGACAAATGATCAAATGCACACGATCAAGTGAGTTTCACAAGAAAGAACACGAGAATATATCCCGGAGTTCGGCCACCTCACAAAGAAGTGCCTACGTCTCCGTTGAGGAGCTCACAAAGAGCTGGGTCTTCTCCAACCCTATCCTCTTCTAGCGACCACAAAGATCAAGCTAGAAATTCTTACTCAATATGAAGGTGCTTACAAACTTCCCGAGGCACACCACAAGTTTTGGGTGCTCTTCGGGCAACTCCTTTCCTTTTAGAAACCCAAAGCTTCAAAGGAAATGATCGCAGTAAATGCTCGATGAAGAACTCAATGCTCAAGTGGCTTGAACTCTCTCCAAACCCACACTCTCAAATTTGTGCAAATTTGGCTCTAGAGATGATTGGAGAGGCTTTGAATGCTCTTAAAGTGCTCAAGAGGTCTCAAGGAAACCAGCCACAGCAAACTCTAAATGATATGGAGAGAGGAGGCATTTATAGCCCTCTCTCACAAACTAGCCGTTACTGTTTTTGTCAGAGCTTACCGGAGTATCCGGTGAACACCGGAGTCTTCGGTCCCAATTCCAAAAACGGCGTCAGAACGGTCACGAACGTGTCAGAACTAGCCGTTACAGTTCTGTTTAATTACCGGAGTCTCCGGTGAACACCGGAGTCTCCGGTCCTGACAGATCTTCCAAAACAGACTAAGTCCGGAGACTAGCCGGATCCTCCGGCATCTCCAGGTACCGGAGTATCCGGTGAACACCGGAGACTCCGGTCTTTCCTATTAATTATCAAAAAGATTAAAAGCTAACTGAGAGCCTCTGCCAGAGTCTACCTCGGAGACTCCGACTGCACACAAAACATTTTACCGGAGTATCCGGTGAACACCGGAGACTCCGGTCTTTTTCTTGAAAAGATTAACCCGTAGCCGAGACTCTCTGCCGGAGGCTAGCACGGAGACTCCGGCTGAGCGCTGAGTACCGGAGTATCCGGTGAACACCGGAGACTCCGGACTCAGAAGATTTTCAGAAAGAGTTTCGTGTCCGTGAGTGAATGTGTCTCTCAATTGGGTGATTCTAAAGGATCTCTTGAGCATTGAGACACTAATCAAGCAAATAAATTCATCCATCTAAGAAAAAATCTATCCTAGACTCAATTGCAAAAGTAAAAAGAATTTAAGCCCTATCTTATATCCTTCGTTGATTCTTCAATTGTTTCGACGGGCGTCAAACGTCATTTACCTTCACAACTAATGCTCATACCTGTTCAATACTCACAAAGCATGTTAGTTCTTTAATCGTTTTGTCATCAATAAGTCAAAACCCACTTAGGGGGCCTAGATGCACTTTCAATCTCCCCCTTTTTGGTGATTGATGACAACCCGATTAAAGGATACACAAGGATATATGAAAAGGTTTTAAATTCTAGAAGATATGGTAAGCTCCTCCTAAATGTATGCATTGTTCTAAGCAAAGTTAAGCAACAATGCATTTATTTAGGAAGTGGAACACAAGAGCTCCCCCTATATCCTAGAATCCGTGGGATGCAAAAGTTTATGAAAAGACATAGAGCACACAAAACTAATGAAAGAACAACAATCATCATACTAACATAAAGGTCTTATGAAATTAAATAGCACAAGGTTCATCACAATCCAGAATCCAATTGTCCAACAGCGAAAGAGATTTAAAGGAGACCAAAACTAAGGAAACTAAGATAAAGGATAACTATCTCTCCCCCTTTGGCATCAAGCACCAAAGAGAGAGAGAGAGAGCCTACTCGCTGCTACCATCTTCCTCATCATCTTCTTCCTCGTCTTCACTTCCTTCGTTGCCGTCAGAGGAATCGTCTTGAGCTTGTTGTTGAGAACTTTCGGCTGCTGCTTGAGCTTCATCATACCATGCCCAAGGGTTCTCAACCTCAAAAGGTGCACTCTCCGCTTCATCTGACTCAATAGGAGAGCAAGGGGGTTGGAGATTCATGGATGTGTACATTTGTTTCTGACGATTCTCCATTTTCTTTAAGCGAGCACCTTGATCCTTGATTTGAGTGGCATTGTGAGTGCAAATCTTGAAAATTGCTTTGAGAGCACTCTTGATGAAAGAAGACCCTCGAGGTGGAGCACGTCTCGAGGCAAACGGTCTTGAGCTAGGAGGAGCACTAGGAGGTGATGGAGAAGGAGAAGGAGATGGAGCTTGAATGTTCAAAGGCCTCATTATGTATGGTTCATGCTTAATCTCCTTGACAAAAGTCTTTTTGGATATCCTTTCAATGATAAACATGAGATAAGGGGCATATCCACAACTTTTTATAGGCGACTTGGATGTAAAAACAATTTCCTCCCACAGAAAGTGAGCCACGCTGAAAGGAGCATGATCATTTGACATGGCTGCAAGTAGATTTCTGGAGATACTTTGAACTGTAGTTGCATCCCCACTCTTGGGTGCCAAGGTGAGCCGGAATAGGGAGTTCAAACATCGATAGAAAGGCCTCATCCCTGTAAGTTTCCCAAACTCAACTCGTCCATGATTTAGATACATGAACCCAATTTCTTCCAATGTCAGTTGATTCTCATTGTGAATCTGATCCTTGGAAGTATCTCTGGCATCTAGATGGAAGTAGTGAGCGAAGCCTCTGAAACTGATCCTGTATTTGACTCCCTCTGTCATCCAGTGCATAATGGGATTTTCACATCCCTCAAACCACACTGTGGCATAGAATTGTGCGATAACCTCCTCGCACCAATCATATCTGAAAGCCATAATATCTTTCACCCTTTTGCTCTCACAGGCTGCAATCACTTCAGTGAACACTGGGTCGTTCTTCCTGGCCATATAATCCCAATCAATCCATTGCATGGGAGTAATAGGCTTCTTCTTGGCCAAAATTACTGTCTCATAGAAGTCTACCTGAAAGTCATTCCAGAAACGATAATCGGCAACATTCTTCTCAAAATCATATGGGTTGTTCAACCTTTCACTAACAACCATCAAATGGCACTCTTTGGGAGCGGCTTGAAATCTTGCACACATGCACACACTAAGCATAATATCAGGCCTAGATGCACATAAGTAAAGCAAAGATCCAATCATGGAACGATATACCTTTTGATCCACACTTTTGCCTTCTCCATTGAGGTCAAGATGTCCATTAGCTTGCATGGGCGTTTTGATTGGTTTGGCATTCTCCATGTCAAATTTCTTGAGCATATCTTTGATGTACTTGGTTTGGCAAATGAAGGTTCCTTCCTTGAGTTGCTTGATTTGAAATCCGAGAAAGAACTTCAATTCTCCCATCATGGACATCTCAAACCTTCTTGTCATGATCCTACTAAAATCTTCACAAAATTATTGATTAGTAGAACCAAATATAATGTCATCGACATATATTTGGCAAACAAATAAATCATTATCAACATTCTTAGTAAAGAGAGTAGAGTCGGCTTTGCCTATTTCAAAGCCCTTTTTGACAAGAAAATCTCTAAGGCATTCATACCATGCTCTAGGAGCTTGTTTTAGCCCATAGAGCGCCTTATGGAGTTTAAAGACATACTCGGGATGTTTGGGATCTTCAAAGCCGGGCGATTGCTCCACATACACCAATTCGGAGATTGGTCCATTTAGAAATGCGCTCTTCACGTCCATTTGATATAACTTGAAATCATGGTGAGTAGCATAGGCTAATAAAATACGAATTGACTCTAGCCTAGCTACGGGAGCGTATGTCTCACCAAAATCCAAACCTTCGATTTGAGTGAATCCTTGAGCAACCAAACGAGCTTTGTTCCTTGTTACTATCCCATTTTCATCTTGTTTGTTGCGGAACACCCATTTTGTCCCAATCACATTTTGTTTTGGCCTTTCCACCAAAGACCAAACTTCATTTCTTTTAAAGTTGTTCAATTCTTCTTGCATAGCCATTATCCAATCCGGATCATCAAGCGCTTCTTCTACCTTCAAAGGTTCCAAAGAGGAAACAAAAGAGTAAAATTCACAAAAATTTGCAATTCTTGAACGAGTAGTTACCCCCTTTTGTATATCACCAAGTATGTTGTCCACGGGGTGATCTCTTTGGATACTTTGATGAACACGTGGATGTGGCACTTGAGATTGATGTTGGATGTCTTCCACTTCATTATTCAAGAAATTGTTCGGATCTTCGTGGTCTTGATGTTGATCTTGTGATCTCTTGTCGTCTTGATCTTGGGTTGACATTGATGGTTCAACTTGCATTGAAGACGATGGTTGATCCCTATCTATTTGAGCTTCTTGAGTCTTTTCTTGTTCTAGGGGCTTGATTTCGCCAATTGCCATCTTCTTGATTGCTTCGCTTGGTATTTCTTCATCACCTAAAACATTTGTATCGACTTGCTCCACTTGGGAGCCATTAGATTCATCGAATGTTACGTCTCTCGCAATTTCAACACATCCGGTGGTTTTGTTGAAAATGCGGTAGGCGTAAGCATTTGAACCATAACCAAGCATAAACCCTTCATCAACCTTTGGAGCAAATTTAGAACTTCTAGATTTCTTGTTTAAAATAAAGCATTTGCTACCAAAGACTTTAAAATAGGAAACGTTTGGCTTGTTACCAGTTAGAAGCTCGTATGAGGTTTTGTTCAACAACTTGTGTAAATATAACCGGTTGATGGCATGGCATGCGGTGTTGATTGCTTCCGCCCAAAATTGATCCGATACTTTGTATTCATCAAGCATTGTTCTTGCGGATTCAATTAGAGTCCTATTCTTTCTTTCGACCACTCCATTTTGTTGAGGGGAGTATGGAGCCGAGAACTCATGCTTGATTCCTTCTTCATCAAGAAACTCTTCAACTTGTATGTTCTTGAATTCGCTTCCATTGTCGCTTCTAACTCTCTTGATCTTTACTTCGAATTCATTTTGTGCTCTTCTCACAAACTTCTTGAGAATGGCTTGAGTTTCGCTTTTATCATGCAAGAAGAATACCCAAGTGAAACGTGAAAAATCATCAACAATAACTAAACCATATTTGTTACCTCCGATACTTATATAAGTGATTGGCCCAAATAAGTCCATGTGAAGAAGTTCCAATGGTCTTGAAGTGGTCATCACATTTTTCAAGGGATGAGATGCTCCAACTTGCTTTCCCGCTTGGCATGCACTACAAACTCTATTTTTCTCAAAGGTCACATTCGTTAGTCCTAGAATGTGTTCGCCCCTTTGAAGTTTGGACAAATTCCTCATGCCAACATGAGCAAGTCGGCGATGCCAAAGCCAACCCATGCTAGACTTAGCCATCAAGCAAGTTTTAGGCATCACTCCATCCGTTGAAAAATCAACAAGATAGAGTTTACCCTTCAACTTGCCCGTGAAGACTATAGAGGCGTCCTCCCTTCTAGAGACGACCACACCCTCATTTGTAAAAAGACAATTATAACCAATTTCACATAATTGAGATACGGATAATAAGTTGTAATTGAGTGATTTTACTAACAAGACATTTGAAATGGAAGTATCATTTGAGATGGCAATTTTACCTAGTCCCATTACCTCTCCTTTTCCATTATTGCCAAAAATGATGTTTTCATGAGGTCCTCCATTTTTTTCAAAGGAGGAGAACATACTCTTTTCTCTGGTCATATGATTGGTACAACCGTTATCAATGACCCAACTTGATCCACCGGAGGAGTATGCCTACAAAACAAAGTTATGCCTTTATTTTAGGTACCCAAATTTGTTTGGGTCCTTTAGCGTTAGTCACAAGCACTTTTGGCACCCACACATTCCTTTTTACAATTCTATCTCTTGTGCGGGGACCAACATAGAGAGCAACCACTTTACCACGGTGGTCTCTCTTTAGCATGTATGAAGCATAAAAAGAACATTGGGGGGCATAAGCCTTCGGTTGCCTTGTTTGAGTAGGGTGATCAACTTTTTTGCCTCCTTTAACAAACTTGAGGCATTCCACTCCATTTAATACCACACGATCATTTGGCTTGCTTGTATATTGGTCAAAACCAAGACCTCTCTTTTGCTTATTGTCTTTGGCTTGGATAGTCTTGTAAAGTGCATCCTTTGACTTATAAGTTTTGATGCACCCATATTTGATCAAAGCATTTAGCCTCTCATTTTTCTTTTGTAATGCTTGCAAGGATTCAATATTAGTTGTACAAGCATTTATTTCAAGGTTAGAACAACGAGAACATCCATTGCGAGTAGATGCATTAAATAGTAAATTTGCTTTACTAGAGTTAGAAGAGCCTTTCTTAAGAATATCAATTTGTGTTTCAAGAGTTCTATAATTTTCATCTAAACAAGATAATTTCTCTAGAAGCACGAAATTGTTACTCTTAAGATCGGCAATTGAGGAATTGGCTAAATCACAATCTTTAGACAATTTCTCAACCTTTTCTTTTTCTTTAGCAAAGAGCTCCTCGAGTTCAAGGTTTCTCTCCTTTTCAAGGATGAGCAAGTCTTCTTGCCTCTCAAGGGTCTCTTCATGACTATCTATTGTATCCATTAGCTCCTTTATTTTAGCCATGACATTTTTATTCAAACCTTTGAACAAATTATCACAATCACTATCATACTCACTATCATTATCTAGGAGCTTGAATTGAGATTTTACCTTGCGGTTCTTGGCCATGAAGCATTTTGGGGAGTCTCCATCATCATCATCATCACTCATTAAGAGTGATTTTCTTGGTGTAAGCTCATGAATAGCAATGGTGGCGACTCCTTCATCATCGGAGTCCGAGTTGGAGTTGGAATCCCACTCTTCTCCAATATGTGCTTGACCCGAATATTTCTTCTTGTACATCTTGTTCTTGTCTTTCTTGTATGACTTGACTTTATTGTCTTCTTTGTCCTTTCCCTTCTTCTTGTTTGGACAATCGGCTATAAAGTGACCAATTTCGCCATATTCATAGCATGCCCTTCTTGATGTTCTTTTCTTGGGCATGTCTTTCTTGTACTTTGAATAGCCTCCTTTTCTCATGAATTTCTTGAACCTTTTCACAAAGAACGCCATTTCTTCATCTTCGGAGCTTTCATCATCACTTGTGCTTGATTCTTGAACTTGCTTGCTCTTGCTTGCCTTGAGTGCAATTTCTTTATGCCTTGAGGTTGAGCTTTGTTTAGCATGAATCTTCACTTCATTTGCTTCTTCTTCCATGAGCTCATGAGCAAGAATCCTTCCAAGCACATCACTCGGTGTGAGTCTCTTGTAATCTCTTCTCTCACGGAGGAGCGTCACCAAAGTGGGATTTCTAGGAGCGAATGCCCTAAGAAGTCTCTTGACCACTTTGTGATCATCAATGTCCTCGCTTCCAAGTCCTCTTAGCTTGTTCACAAGCACCATCATCCGATCATACATTGCTTGAGGAGTTTCATGATCCTCCATCACAAATCTTCCTAGCTTTCCCTCAAGCAATTCTATTTTGGATTCTCTCACACTTGTAGTCCCTTCATGAGCAACTTGAAGTGTGTCCCAAATTTGCTTAGCTTCCTCAAGTCCATCTACTTTGTTGAATTCCTCCGGACTCAAGGCACTAAGAAACACACTTGTAGCTTGAGCGTTGCGATGCATATTTTGTTCTTCACTTGAGGTGAGCTCTTGGTCTTCCTCCGGCAGCTCAAAACCTGTGCAAACAATCTTCCAAATACTTGGATGAAGAGAAATTAAGTGCATTTTCATTTTGTGCCTCCAAGCGGCATAATGTGTACCATCGAAGAATGGTGCACGTCCGGAAGGCACAGAAATGTAATTGCTAGAAGAATTCAAACGATCATAATTGAAAGGAATCTCACTTCCCTTTCCTTTACCATTACCATCATCACTTCTTGATGGATCATCTTTCGGACCCCTCGGACTTCCGGATGTCGACATAATAATTCCCTCCAAGCGGTGAAGCCTTGTAGGAGGTTAGGCTCTGATACCAATTGAAAGTGCCTAGAGGGGGGGTGAATAGGCTTTTCTGAAATTTAAAACTAAAAACAGCGGATTAAACTGCCGGATATTCCGGTGAAGTCCGGATACTCCGGTATGGTCCGGAGTATCCGGTCTAGTCCGGAGTCTCCGGCCTGACAGGAAATTTTAGAATAAATTTGGACTGAGGATCACAGCTAGATTCTATGAGATGCACTAGGTCAAGTAGATGTTACTAAGCTAGAACAACAATTAAAACTAGCAAGATTGATACTATAGCAATTTAAATGACAAATGATCAAATGCACACGATCAAGTGAGTTTCACAAGAAAGAACACGAGAATATATCCCGGAGTTCGGCCACCTCACAAAGAAGTGCCTACGTCTCCGTTGAGGAGCTCACAAAGAGCCGGGTCTTCTCCAACCCTATCCTCTTCTAGCGACCACAAAGATCAAGCTAGAAATTCTTACTCAATATGAAGGTGCTTACAAACTTCCCGAGGCACACCACAAGTTTTGGGTGCTCTTCGGGCAACTCCTTTCCTTCTAGAAACCCAAAGCTTCAAAGGAAATGATCGCAGTAAATGCTCGATGAAGAACTCAATGCTCAAGTGGCTTGAACTCTCTCCAAACCCACACTCTCAAATTTGTGCAAATTTGGCTCTAGAGATGATTGGAGAGGCTTTGAGTGCTCTTAAAGTGCTCAAGAGGTCTCAAGGAAACCAGCCACAGCAAACTCTAAATGATATGGAGAGAGGAGGCATTTATAGCCCTCTCTCACAAACTAGCCGTTACTGTTTTTGTCAGAGCTTACCGGAGTATCCGGTGAACACCGGAGTCTCCGGTCCCAATTCCAAAAACGGCGTCAGAACGGTCACGAACGTGTCAGAACTAGCCGTTACAGTTCTGTTTAATTACCGGAGTCTCCGGTGAACACCGGAGTCTCCGGTCCTGACAGATCTTCCAAAACAGACTAAGTCCGGAGACTAGCCGGATCCTCCGGCATCTCCAGGTACCGGAGTATCCGGTGAACACCGGAGACTCCGGTCTTTCCTATTAATTATCAAAAAGATTAAAAGCTAACCGAGAGCCTCTGCCGGAGTCTACCTCGGAGACTCCGACTGCACACAAAACATTTTACCGGAGTATCCGGTGAACACCGGAGACTCCGGTCTTTTTCTTGAAAAGATTAACCCGTAGCCGAGACTCTCTGCCGGAGGCTAGCACGGAGACTCCGGCTGAGCGCTGAGTACCGGAGTATCCGGTGAACACCGAAGACTCCGGACTCAGAAGATTTTCAGAAAGAGTTTCGTGTCCGTGAGTGAATGTGTCTCTCAATTGGGTGATTCTAAAGGATCTCTTGAGCATTGAGACACTAATCAAGCAAATAAATTCATCCATCTAAGAAAAAATCTATCCTAGACTCAATTGCTAAAGTAAAAAGAATTTAATCCCTATCTTATATCCTTCGTTGATTCTTCAATTGTTTCGACGGGCGTCAAACGTCATTTACCTTCACAACTAATGCTCATACCTGTTCAATACTCACAAAGCATGTTAGTTCTTTAATCATTTTGTCATCAATAAACCAAAACCCACTTAGGGGGCCTAGATGCACTTTCAAAACTAAGTTTGGCAATAAACTATTGTTGTGGTAGTGTAACTCAACAAAGCCATTACCCACCTACGCATCGTCTCACTATCCGCCTACATGTGCTAACCAGGGGTTCCTGACCTTTAACTAGGTCTCCAACCGGATCAATAAGTCTGCACCTACTTGCACTTGCTCCATGGCCTCCCGTTGCACTCCTGTCTCCAGACGACCAATAGACTAGATGGTGGACTTTAGACTAATGGCCTGTTTGTTTCCAGCTGCTTCTTGCTTTTGCTTCTAGCTTCTGCTTCTGTTAGAAGCTTAGAAGTCAAAAGTCAGAACAAACGGGTTTGCTGAGAAGTGGTTTCTGGAGAAGCCAGAAGCTGCTCCTGAGAAAAAAGAACTAGAAGTTGAAAAGCTCGCTGAGAGTAGCTTTTCTGAGAAGTTACGTGCTGAGAAGCTAAAAAATTATTGTAGAAGCCAACAATCTACTTCCAAAAGCAGCTTTTTAGAAAAGTCAGAAGCACAACTTTTCAGAAAAGCTAAAAGCAGAAGCTCAAACAAACATACCCTTAGGGATAGAGGCTGAGCCCATCAGGAAGATCACCGCCGCAGTAGCGATTAAGTTCATTCAGGGGATGGTAGCGGTTTGGCAGTCCAAATCGCATAATTATGGGCAAGTGGACTTAGTTCGCAAGTAGTGCTTTCTAGGACTACTACGAAGAGATCGGGACCAAAGTTTTCTATACGTCGGTGGCATACCCACAGAGCATCGGACAAGTCAAAAGGGCAAATGGGATGATAATGCAAGGGATCAAAACCTAGCTCTTTGATCCGCTTATCAGCTATTCAAGACGTTGGGTGAATGAACTACCCACAATACTCTGGTTGCTATGAACAACTCTCAGCAGGGCTACAGCCGAGACCCCTTTCTTGTTTTTGGTGCAGAGGCAATGCTTCCCTCCGAGATTGCCCTTCAGTCGTCTTGAGTGGCCAACTACTTGGATGATGACTAGATGGCGCGATGCGAGGATGATGTAAACCTGATCGAAGAGTTCCGTGAGCGTGCTCTAATCTGAGTTGCCCGATATCAGCAAAGCCTCAGACGCTATCACAACCATAAGGTGAGGGAGTAGAGACTGGTCGTAGGTGACCTCGTCCTTAGGCAAATCTAGAATAAGGTCGGTCGGAATAAACTCTTCCCGAGGTTGGAAAGGTCCTACAAAGTAGTCGATGTCACCTGACCTGGTGTGGTTAAGCTTGCCATGGAGGATGTCCATGAATTACACAACTCCTGGAATATCACCCTGTTGCGTAAGTTTTATGTGTAGGGTTGCTCGGAGATGGACCTGTTTCTCTATTTTGCAGAATCTTTTGGATGAGCGTGGAATAAGACTTGTAAGTTTTTAAAAGTTTGAAAGACTAGACTATCTGTTTTGCAGGATGTCACGACCAACAACAAACCCCCGTTGCATTGACTCTCTGACCACTACAGGACTTGGTGACCAGGAAGTTAAAATGACCAGTTGGTCATGGGCTTTGGCACAACGTGGGATTGCTACTCGCGCAAGTGCAAATGTATTAACAGCCTAAGATAATGACCACGAGGCCATAAGTCCTCGCTCAGGTCCTGCGTTGGTCGCCGCCAAGAGTCTTGTCGTGCTAAGGACTATCATGCGCTTCGAGAGCCTAACTGACGGGCAGGGTGGAACAATTAGAGCCTACGTGCCATGACAACACAGGAAACACACTATGAAAACTCTGAACAGAGGCCTGGACTAGACGATCCAAAAACCGCATGGCCCCTATATAATCTTCCCGCCATCGGCAAGGCCATCAGAAGTGGTCAAAACATTTTTATTCATGAAAAGGATTGGTTACAGGAAGGATGATTACATCTGGTTGGACTAACTATCTTATTACATTCATGTTCTTTCCCTCCTGACTCATGTGGCTAGCGCACATTTGGTAGAAAGGTTCCACCTTACTCATGTAAGGCACGAGGATCCACCAGCTCCAAGGGTTCAGAAGTATGTGGACCCCTACTTACTCTTGAATGAGTCAAGGAACCACTTATACTCTTCCTTGGGGTGGCAACTGGTCGCCTCGGGAATCGGACGATGACCTACGTAGGGGCCAGGTTGGATGGCCAACACAAAGACCCTGCTGGAGCTGCTGATCGACGCCGATGAACCCGACATACCCTTGTTCTGCTCCTCCTCTGTCTTCCCCTCTTCGTCGATCTCCTTCTGCAGAAGGTCCTAGTCGATCTCCTCCTTATCATCGAAGATGTCTATAACCTCCCATGGGGCGACCGCTCGGATCGATGAACAGACAAGAATGGCATGGGGAGGCCCTCTGTGTAGTGAGGGAAACATGAGGGTGGCCGGCTCTAACCGTGTGAGTAGGTCCTTGAGATTGTCTACCCTCGGGGGCACCCTCTCCAATGGAGCTAGCGTTGGAGGCGACTCGGACCTTGTCAAATCCTCCAAAGCCATCGACCTTCCCGACGAAGGATGGGAGGAGGACACCATGATCTTCAGGGGAAGTTTTATTCTTGCTTTGCAAAAGGCATTGATGGGTGACCAGTTAGGTGAACCTCTTCTTTTATAGCCCAGCCAGCCATTGATTCACGCCTAGGGTGGAAGGCGGAAACAACGTGGAAAACGTCCTCGTGATCCTACCATTTACTACCCAAGGGACTCATGGCCACGTCTCGGTCAAACCCGTGCACGTGTGGTGGTGCCTGGGCACCATCTGCCTAGTTTTTTTTATACACATTCCATCATAGACATCTCACCCCAAGAAGTATTGAGGAATCTCAACCGGCGCGGCATTTGAACTACTCAAAGTCCAAAGGGGCGCACATGAGGAACCGAAAGCCCCTCGGGCACATCAATATTCAATCTCTCTCTCTCTCTCTCTCTCTCTCTCTCTCTCTCTCTCTCTCTCTCTCTTTCTCTTCCACTCTAGATGCTTAACCTCTCTATGTGATGTGAAGTTCAGAGTCCAATTCTGAAAGCTAAACGGCTTTGACGACCACTCTTTGGATGTACAATGTTCCCTTAGGGTCCGAGTGGTGCGACCAGACCTAACCACAGCCACGAGGAGCTTGGGGGCTATTGCCGAAGTATTGAGTAAGGGGTGTCCTAGCTAACAGGCTCCACGAGGGGTATGCCAATAGAAACCCTGGCCCATCGCACGACTAGGTCCAAGATCGCACAACCAGCGCAAGGCTTGCGCGACCAGCCTCCTTGCGATATTATGAGATACCGCAACTAGCCCTTCCTGGTCGCGGGGCCGGTCCTTATCTAACTCATCTAATCACATTTATTGCTATCTACTCAAGTGTTTTCCTTCTCTTGGCACCCCATCCAGTGAATAAAGTTATGACCAGCGCGGTTGGCACCGCCCCGTACCGTAGCATTAAATGCTACGGATGGGGCCATGTGGGTCGGTGTAGCACCACACGGCTGATGAGATAGAGTCTGTAGAACGACTAGACAAGTGCGGTTTTGCAGGTAGACTCGCGGGGCGCAGGGACAGGACGACTCGGTAGACGATCTTTTGGTGCACGATGATGGGACGGGCCGAGCGGCTAGGGAAGGCAGGTGTGGAGGCATTCCACGGTTGGGACAGGCACTCAAAGCTCTCAGGAAAGTTGGGCTCACTCGTTTCTCCAGGATATGATCCAAGAGTTGAATATCTAGCTAGGCATGGGTCTGCTAATCGGGACCCACTTGTAAGTTCTCCATCTCTCTGGTATATAAAGTGAGGAGGACCCGATTTGTAAAGGAGGATGGGTAACCGAGTCATAAGCACTCATAACAAAATACACATGATGTATGGTTGTTATCTTTTGGGAGGATTGAACCTGTGTAAACCTAGTGTTTTTGAGTTCATCACACACCGATGAACACACACTTTTAGCGTTGTTCACGCGCTCTTCGATCGATACACCCCTGGAATCATTGTTAGAGATTAACCCTCGACAGAACTTGAGTGCCTTTCTATACTTCTATTAAGATATATAACAACAGAATAGAAAAACTAGCATTAAGGGATTGTTTGACACAACTCGAGCTTCAAAAATTCTTGGAGATAGGTATCTTTAGTTTGAAGAATTCGTGGAGCTGCAGTTGTAAATACACCAAGAATGTTTGAGTGAGGAATTTGTTTCTATTTTAGAATAACAATTGAGGCTTAAAGTACTTTATTTTAAGCTATAAACTCCAAATCTAGAGTGGAGCTATGAGATAGAGTTCTACCAAACGAGTCCTAAATTTATGCGCATGCCTTATATTTTGAGTAAAATGGAGAAGCCACTACGGTACATTGGACCGGAGGGAGCATCATTTGAGGCGAGGATACCCTACCAACGAAGAGAGACAATTGAACATGTCAATTCTGAGCCTTTGGGAAGCAATGGCCGATGCTCACACGTCAATCGCTGCCTTGTCTGCATGTTTGCAAGTGGCAAATTAGCGCGTTGTACTTTGACAGGGGCGTCTTTTCTTAAGCAAATTTAGTCCTTAATGCTCCGTTGCAATAATAGAGAGAAACGAAAAATCTCGAGTTTCTCCTGCTCCACTTCCTCTTCCTCTACCCCTTCAGAGCATGCGTACTTGCTCACACTTTTGGAAAGATTTCGCTTTTTCACTTGGAAGTCCTTTTTATGAAATCTTTTGAAAGTGTTATTTGTTGTCTCTATGGGTTGTTTATCTATAAGGTGAACATGCCATGCAATCAGACGCATACATCTAAGGAGCAAATTCAAAACACAAGTATGATCGGTTGATTGTTTAACAAAAAATTCAGGCAACCAAGGAATAGCAAAACCAGACGATTTCCATGAATTTCTCTTTTTCTTTACATGTTGACATGGAAATATCTAGTTTTCAAAGTGAAGGAGGCGTAAATTTACACATAATCATGCCAATGATCTATGGATGTACTGCATCTCCTCTCAAGCAAGGACAGAGTTTCTATTTCCCACAACTTGCATGTCAGATTTCACCAGATATCTTTGTGACTTGTCACATGGCCATGGCTACATGGCTATAATTAATTCGCATGAGAGCAGTTCATGCATCTGGATTCATTAGCTGAGAAGAAAACCGAGTCAATCAGCAACCAATTCCATCGTACCACCAATATCGTGAGCAACTAATCAGTCGGTGATCCGTCAGGGTGAAGGTGAACACACAGAGCAAAAAGGAAGAGAGAAATCAGGCAAGATGGTGAACAGCTCGGCCGTGATGCGGTAGTTCGACTCCTTCAGTTCAGTTGTCGCGGCCGCTGCAGCAGAGATCTTGGATGACGCGCGCGCGGCGGTCCGGGTGGAGGCTGATGATGATCCAGAGGAAGGCGAGGACGGCCGCCCACATGATGATGTCCAGAGACAGATGCGTCTTTGGCTGCGACACCACGAAGGTGAGCACCAGGCTGGAGTAGGCCACCACGAACGACCACCGCACGTGGCGCGAGGCCACGGGCATCCGCACCAGCAGGCTCAGCGTCATCATCATCGAGCTCGCAAACCCCACCCAGCTCGCACCCATAAACACGTAGTACCTGGATGCCGTCAGGCCACGCCCATGGCAATTAAAAACGTCGTGACATGATCAGCCTCAGATCGCGCATCGTGACAGGATCAACCTTCGATCACACATGGTGTGTAGCGTACCTGGGGCGGTGCAGGTCGCGCATGATGGGGTCGCCAGCGAGGTACATCACCGTGTTGTCCTGCGGCGACCGCGGGACGTCCTGCTGCCAGTAGCCGCCGGGGATGCTGGTGCCGAGCTGGTACGTGAGCGTCGTGATCAGCGTGGCCACAACCAGCAGCGTGTTGGCGTCGTTGCCCCCCCAGTTGTCGGGGTGGTGCCCGCCGAGCCGCTCTTGGTTCACGGGCTGAGCCGGCTGCGCCGGCAACGGCGGGTACACAACGGCGTGATGACCCATCTCCAGGTCGCCCGCCGGCGCCCCGTTTGGGTGCACGCGCTGGTGATCCATGGGCACAGGCACACACGGGCTCCGGTGTCGAGCTAGGAAGCAGCGAGCTACGGGCAGATGGGTTTGATCTGAAGCGGATGCTATCTATCACTACCGGTGAAGCCTCGGTGGTGGATGCGAGAGAGTGGAAAGAACGAGGGATCCAAGGTGTATTTACAAGCGGTCCGGGTCAAGTCAACGGTGATGTTTTTTCGCCGTGTGCTCCAACCGCGTCTGCCACTTCTACCAGTTACACTCCTACTGTCTTATCCAAGTCAATGCACTAATCATCAGAGATAAAGCGGTGTTCTATATATCTACATAATTTTAATATCGACCCAGTATCATATACTACATGATTTGGAAAGACAAATACTGAAATTAGTAATTTTTCAATGTTCACCATGTATTTGTTTCGTAGGGGACTCACGAAACGCAATTGAGTGCGATGTTCAAATTTTGTGAGGCCATAGAGCATAGCCTGCCTGATACACATCGACCTTCTCATAGATGTTTTATAAATCTTTCACCTGATTTTCGCAATGTTTGCAACGACAATCTTTTCCACCATAATTAATGCATCTCGAAAAGAATAAGCAAAATAAGTATCGTTCGCACAACCGCTACAGTTGACTTGAGAACTGAGGATTTGAGATCCAATATCTCCAGCACCAATGGTGTGCTTCCCTAGCATAGCAGAAATGAAACCTTCTAGTCTAACTGCAGTTTATAGAATATGAACCATGTTGCATATGCGCACTATTGAATTGTTGGGGCACGAAAATATTCCGAACAGAACATGGTGAGAGCATCTTCTAATAAGAAGACTTAAGTTTAGGGATGAACATTGAGCATAAAGGAGAGAGTAGAGTCAATATAACGGGGAAATCTTGGAGTCCCCCTCTCGTGCACTTTAAGGGCTTATTTTATAAAGAGAAGTGACATGAGAAATTACCACTTTATTCATAAAATATTATGTTATAATTATGTGCACAAGAGGACATTCTGACTCTTTCACCCCTTTACATGTAATGTGTTAATTGAAATATTATGATCGCTATAGTAATAACCACGGTACATCATCTAAATATCTCAGGCTAGGGCGTTTCCTCCAACATCACCCCCTCATCCACTGGTTTCGAGGTTCTAAGGGGCGAGCGGATGCACATAAATTTAGCTCTAGCCCCTTTAAGAGGCAGAATACCCTGGACGGCTGTCGGTGGGTGAACACCGCAAGCGGGGATCCTGAGGGACCCCTTTTGAGATTCGGCCGGGGGGCTGATTCTGGATCTACCTCGTACGTGGATTTAATGCGAATGTATGAGATCTAGGCGGGACGGATGATCGTCGGCTAGTGAGAGTAAATGTTCAAGAGATTTTAGATAGATTCGGACCACACAGAGCATAATACCCTACTCCTGTGTGTATGATATGCTATTAATGCTTTTAGAATGTCTTTCTCTGGATCTCTGTGTTACAAGGATTTTCGCTCTATCTAAGTCTTGAGCTTCGGTCTTGCTTCGAGTCGCCCTGTCTAAAGCTTGACCTCTATCAGTCGTCTCTTTGGCTTGGACTTCTCAGACTTGTCTTTCGAGCTCTTCAAAAACTTCTTCCTCTATGGAGTGCACCCCACTTTTATCCTGTCGGGGAGGCTCGGCGCGCACAAAACGGGGGCACGAGTTCCCATGAGCCATAAATGAAAAGCAACCATCATAGGGCTACAGTCTGATGTTACAGGGGTTGAAAATGCGCTTTCGGCCGGTCCCGTCGCCCATTACGCCCAACTTTAGAAGGTGCAAGGGGGCCCACCAGGCAACCGCCGAACTGCCTCGCATGCCCGTTCGGTCAGAGCAGATCTGACACGGGGAAATTTTGGAGCCCCCTCTCCTGCCATTTGAGAACTTATTTTATAAAGAGAAAGGGTAGGAGAAATTATCACTTTGCCCTTAAGATATTATGTTACAATTATATATATAGAAGGGTATTCTACCCCTTTTACATGTAACGTGGTAACTGAAATATTATGATTACTATAGTAATAGTAATACCACGGTATTTCATCTAAATATCTCAGATTGAGGCGTTACCCAACAAGGATTTTTTATTTGAAAAATCATACATGCAGAGCATGTCGAAATATGTGTATGCGCAAGAATTCATGAAAAATCATAGGCAGCATTTGTGTACTTAAAAAGAAAAGAATTGTAAACGCTTTTGTACGTCAATGTTACACTTTTTCGTCTTTTATTTTTCGTTGAACTTATGATCTCATTTTGGTATAAGCTTTTCTTTTGCACATATACATTTCATGTCGGTCTAAAGATTGCAGATAGGGATGCAGTTTTGCTTCTTTTCTTTTGGCCTTGGATGGATCCAAAATTCGCTTAGTTGAGCTGGAGCGCACTTTAACCCAGCTAAGAAATTAAATGAACTAAGTAGTGATAAGAACTATTTAATAGATATCCACTTTTGCATCACTAAGCAGAGTGCAACCGATTTCTTATTAGGTCTTCCGCAAGGGTAGACTCAGGCTGTCCCATCCCTCCCGTTTACTTTGACTCAGTCTTAAGGCAGGTCGTCCGTGCTCATGAAATTATGCACCATGCTCCATCTCCTCCCTTCCCCTCGGAGCCCTGAACACGTTCTCCCTTGTCTTACTCTTATCAACAGAGGAAAATGAAAGACGCCATGCATATCCTCGTATTTACTGGATCAGCGCAGCGGCTTAACAACTTAGTCAACTTGCACTTTGTGTTGAGCCAGTGGCTGTGAGGAGGAACCATCTTATTTTCCAACCTGAATAGAGTCCCCATTATTTGCATGGCTTCGAATATCAGAAGCTCAGTAAACTCCACACATATATGTACTATGTCCTACTAGCATGCATGTGTAAAAACTGGTTTACTTGCACTCAAGGATTCGATGATTAGAAATGGCTTAGCTAAAAATTTAGCACATGAATAATGATGCCTAAGCATGATAAAGCCTTATCTTAAACTGTGGTATTTCTGAGAGTAAAGACATAGTTTGAGTTTTCACACCAAACATGAATGATATCTGCCTCTTAAAAATCCAAGAAGATACAATTATAATAGAAAAGTAATGATATACTTATATATGCCAGTAGAAAAAAGAGCTTAATAGACATACTCTGAGTTTTCACACGAAACAATAATGATATCCGCCTCTTAAAAATCTGAGAAGATGAAAAATAATGATATACTTATATATGCTAGTTGAAAAAAGAGCTTAATAGACATACTCTGAGTTTTCACACAAAACATTAATGATAACCGTCTCTTAAAAATCAAAGAAGGTACATGTATAATAGAAAAACACATATAATGAAAAATAATGATGCACTTATATATGCTAGTTGAAAAAAGAGCTTAATAGACACAGTCTGAGTTTTCACACAAAACATTGATGATAACCATCTCTTAAAAATCAAAGAAGGTACATGTATAATAGAAAAACACATATACTTATATATGCCATTGTAATATCATAGGATTCTAGCTATTACTAACGCTGAACGGTAAGTTCACGTGGTGCTATGAACATGTTGGACGTGCTGCAATGTTGTCAATAGCCTATATCTATATATTGTACTTTTTTTTTTGCGTTGAACGGTAGTCGTGAGCTCATTGCAACTTTTTAGTTAGAACCCTAACCTATCTGACCTCTATCTTCTGCTCATCACAACACAACATATACATGGCATACAATTCATCTCATTCATCATCTAGACAGTCCAGTTACCTACAGCTACAAGTACAAGTTCTTGATCATATTATAAATCATGAATATGTATATGTTAATATATATGCCTACATACATATGTACATACATGCACTAGGAGGAGAGTAGAGTTCTTTTGGAATGTCTGCTTCCCGGTAGAGAGCATTTTGCTATAGGATGCTAAGCATGGCAAAACACTGAGCCAACTATTTCCTAAATTCTCTATACATATTTAATTATGACTATTAATTACCTTACAACTAAATATCCGTGACATTTTAGGAAATATTATAGAAAATCCCAATATCCTTCCCAAAATCCAAATCCAAGTCCCTTGATTTTTCCAAGCCATGCTACTCTGCAGAAAAGCCCCTCAAATTTGTAAAAATAGCAAACTGACCATGCCAAGGACCCCATGCAAATATCAATTATTTGCTAAGGGCCAAAATGTAAATGTTTCACATTTCCAATACAAAGAAAATTCGGCCAGAAATTTATACATCATTAATAGCCTCCAAAATTCCCAAAATCACAAGAGTGCCATGTTGAAATACCAAAATACCCTCAAGTGCCACCTAACCGGTTTAGGTGTTACTTAGCCAAATCACCGAGCCATTAAATGCCATATCATCATGCTAGGTGTCACTTACCTTAGAATGTAAGCCATGCAATATTAGGGAAATGCATTTAGGATCAATAGGAAATCATGAGTATTTTCATCTATAAATAGGAGAGGAAGGCCACCATGGCCAAGCTAATGCCATTAGAGTCAAAGCAAGGCCAAGGTGAGCTCATCCTCCTGTTTCTTCTCTTCTTTTCTTTCTTCTTTCCTCAAGGTCATGGTTAACCTAATCATGGCACCATGAAGGAGAGCAAGGAGGAAAGTGGAGGAGGTGGAAGGAGTCATCAAGAGCATCAAAGCATCAAGCATAGCATCATCATCTTGATTTCAAATGAGTTCTAGTAGAGATTAGATATTATTTTCATAAGAAAAGTGAATTAACAAGCAACTAGCATGTGCAGGTTTTCAATCAAGCAAATGTTTGTTCACACTAGCATGCATATGAGTTGCTTGGATCCTAGGAAGCATGTTCATCTCAGATCATTACATGCTAAAAATGAACTAAATGGAGAGCATGATCATTTAGATAGCATCACCATTAGGACAACAATTAGATGCATGCCAATATTAACAAGTGTATAGCATCTAGGTGTATGTCTTGCTCAGATCTTGGGCAAGATCATCACAACAATAGCATAAAGGCAACATTGCTCTCAGCTAGGTTTTTTTTTTCATCAATACATGTTTATGGGCTAGCTAGATCATTGCATTTCATGACAGCAGAGCATCATCTAGCCTAATCAAGCATCACAGAGCATCTCATGCGTCATTAGGCATCAATTGAGTACTAAACAGGGGATTAGCCAAAGGGGTAGAACCGGGCTAGATATAACTGAACCAGGGGATCCAAGCTCCACGGCGAGGAAAGAGGAAGGAGAGGTCGGAGCCAAGGTCAGGCATGCGAAGGAGCTCCTCGAAGCACCACTGTATCACTAAAGTCGAGGAAGAAGCCAGCAGGCGACGATGTCTGCAAGGCCCTATGGTTAAGCACCACCACCCAGCCGAGCTGAGGAGGGAAATGATGCAAAGGAAGGGCACCGATGGCAGAGGAGTACCATATGAGCTTGTAACGGCATGTAAGGCACCAGGGTTGGCCATGGCCGATAGTTGGCCGAACTAGGGTTTAAACCCTAGGTCGCCCAATCGGCGGCACCAACGGCTAATACAAGCTGCAACCAAGGAGTAAACAAAAAGGAGGAGCTAGGGGAACCATTTGAGGGGAGCCGATGAGGTCGCCTTAATGAAGCGATTGAGGTGGAGGAGCGGCATAGAGAATCCGAGTAGTAGACGTTAGTGTGAGGGAGGAGAAGAGAGGCAACAAGCTTGGTTGAGCTAGACCGAGTGGAGAACTCGTTCAGGTTGGGCCAGGTTGGGTTAGAGCCAGATTGGCTAAAGGTGATAAATTTTTGCTATATCTTAATTTAATGGATAAAAAAGATACGGAAAACATGGTTAGATTGGCTAAAGGAGATAAATTTTAGCTGCATCTTAATTTAATGGTTAGAAAAAAGATTAGAAAAAAATGATATGTAATAAAGGTTACGCAAGTAAAGCCTTGTAAAATTAAACGCGTCTAATAAAGACCTAGTCTATACATTGCTCGGGTCTTTTGTGGGCCAAAAACACTCGATTTTCAGCAGTTGAATCTAAATCTTCTCCCACATCGAACTCCTACTCTTCTTCCTTCTTCCTTCGACCTACCTCCTTTTGTTCTGACTCACATCCCCCCCCCCCCCCATATCGATGAGCTCACCCTCTGCAGCCGCAACCTACCTCCGCGCTAGCCCCTCTTGTTTTGGTGCCCCACCCCAACCCTCCTCACCTGCCATCTCCGCCAGCCTGGCTGGTGGCTTCCTCGCCACCCCGTCTACCTACTGTCTCCATCGCCGGGTCGACCTTCCCTCTAAACCGAAGGATTAAAGGAAGTCTCGCTGGAGCTTCACGTGAATCAGAGATGGAGTCAAAGCTGACCAGAGATAAGAAGATGGGTCGAATCTCACTAGAGTTGGAGAAGAAGGTGAAGAGGAAGGGAGAGAAAAATTCGGGTGTTACAAGAGGAAAAAAACTTGAACACGCTATAGCGTTCCCCTAATAAATGCTACGTGATAAACCATTTATACTTCGAATATTTGTATAAGTGTTTATATCCAAGTTTAAATGCTTTGTTGGCTCACCTTCAGCCTTTTTTTGCTATATATCTTCAATGGCCAAAGTCCGGCCATGCGTGAAACAGATTCTTTTTCTATCTACTTTTTTTTTCTACACGTGTCAATATATTTGCACCGATTTTTTTTTTCCCACAAGGTAACCGTGGTCAGCAATGTCTTCCATGAGCTTCTAGAAAAAAAAAATTCCAAAATATTCATTTACAGTATCTGCTAGGTTTCATTTAAAAGCAGATAAGATACTTGTGAAAACAAAACACAGAAGAGTTCAAATACTGTAAGTGCCTAAATAGCGTTATAAGATCTGTTTGGCAGAACTTTCAGAGTAGATTCTCATCTAGAATCAGAGAGAGCTCTGCCAAATAGCAGTTTTCAGCTTTTAGCTTCCTGAGTGGAATCTGTAAGAGTGTTCTTAAAAAAGCAGTTTCTCCTGATTCACTTCCCGCACAGAATCATTTCCTTCATACAGTTTATTCTAAAAATAACTAGAGAATCACTTTCAATTACAGAATTACTTTTACAAAGAATCACTCCCCACAAAAATTTTAATCAGAAAAATTTTTTAATCAAAAAGAGCTTTACCAAACGAGCTCTAAGTATGTTATGTGCTCGGGAGTGATTCCTAACATACATGCCACGTTCTGTCAAGCAGAAGCAATGGTGCAATGGTGTGCGGAGCAGTAGCAGAACGCGGGGGACTCCGCGGCAACGGCGAGACAGAAGTTAAGGTGAAGGAACCGTGCCCTTCGCCCGTCGGTCTTCTGGAGGTCACCCTGACGAGGCTACGCCGGCCCAGCGTGGCCGCGTTTCTGCTTCCTCGACGTGAGCGTCAGGGGCGTGTTGGTCGACTCGCAGACGCTCCCCTTAGACAAGGAAGACGTCAGGGAGTGGAAGCTGTCGTTCGAGATTCCCGTGGGGTCGAGCTGGCCGTACCTGTCCCTCGACCTCCTCGTGGAGCGCATCGACTACGACTCCCGGGGGAGAAACCTGGTGTTGATCCGCGGGGGGCCTCACACCTCGCGCTACACCGCGGTGGTTGGCAGCGCCCGGGTGCGGCTGCTCGACGCTCTGATGATCGGGGACGACGACGAGGGGAAGGATAAGAAGAAGAGGCGCCGCAGCGAGGAAGAGGAGCTCCGCCCAGGGGACGCTGGCGTTCGACAAGATGGTGCCGCTGCAAGACTGGGTGCTGCCGGCGCCAGCGGACGCGGGCGGGGAGCCGCGGTCTGTGGTGCGCGGTGCTGTGCACGTGCGCATGAGCTTGAAGGGGCAGTCTAGGTAGGGCGTCTTGCTAAATTTGCTCTGTGTGTGTGTGTGTGTGTGTTTTTTTTTTTTTTTTTTTTTTTTTTGCGCGATGACGGCGACGTGCTTTGGTCAGATTGTTCGGTGATGGAGGTGGAACAGAGTATCCCCGAGTAGAACAACTATTTTCTCTCTTTTAGAACAAAAAATCGCTTCAGGCTTAGGAACACGGGAATTTTTCCATACTCCTGCAGGATGTGTATTGATTCGTGTGAAATTTCCTTCCTCCATATTGAGCCTTATTTTTTTCCTTGTTCCGTTTGTAGTTCACATTACATTTGTCAGCTAAAACTTCAGGTTCAAGGGTGATGAATAAAGATTCGGTTATATTTTTACGCTGGCATTTTCGCTCTATGCACGGCTATTGAAATGCGTATCCTTGAGATCATTGCAGCTTTCGACCGTGACAGCCGCCGAGGTTGAGGGTTTGGGAGAGGTTTGCTACGAGGCTCATCAGCGCGCTTGGGGCTTAGAGGGAGGCGGGGAGGTGAAGGGGTACTGGCATGGAGCCATGAATGAGCCGCTGGAGGTGGTGGTGGGGGGATGCGAGGTGGCTCAAGGCAACCAAGGTGGCGCTGCTAGAGGAGGCAGCGTTGAAGGAGAAAAAGAAACTATCCGGGGTTGTCATTAAGGACCCCGAGGTTCTTGATCCTATCAGCTTACAGTCTTCGGATTACAGATCGCAGGAGGCCCTTCAGATCTTCAAGCTTCGGAGCTCTCCAAAACCTCTACCCTCCAAAGCCTAGACAGGCTCTCCAGAGCCCCTATCCTCCGAAGGACAGGGTAGCCTCTCTGGAGCTGAAGGGTAAGCCATCAGGTCTTGGCAAAAGATTAGCCATAGGGGGCCCGCCAGACATCGTTTGCCTGCAAGGAAGTGATCGGTATTTAATACATATGCAAGTGAAGGCCATCCTGATATCCCAGCGTAAGTGGTTGTCAGTCGGACACCTTTGAACACTGCATCACCGTAATAGGCGACCGACCTAGTACATCACCCTTAAGATCACTTGCACCATTGTATTTATCATAATGATAATATCTTCTATGTAGGGGTAAAAGTATGTTGCCTAGGTCAATGTGATTCAACCGGTCCTGGGTTCATGTAGTATAACGATGACTGGTATCACTATCTCTGTAAGTGCAAACTTGTATACTTGTACCCTAACGGCACTATAAGTACAAACCTTTGACCATTAGGCCAAAAGGGGGGATCTTTCTTATCAATATCAACAACACATTTGGTATTCCTTTCTCTCCACTGCTTTTCCAAGCTTGAGTCTCCTCTTTAGAAGAGGCTCTCGCCGCACTTGTTCGTGAAGGATTTTTTCTTTCACCAACAATGCACCATTCTCAGCGATGACCGAATGCAAAGGATATCCAGATGCCGATGGCGCGTTTGGGAGCTCTTGACTAGGATCCTGGCCCCCCCACGGAAGAGCCTGAGCAGGGAGCCCCTCTGCTGCTCGGCTTCACATGAGCTGCCATGCTTCGCCCATACACCCTAGCAAAAGCTGTCAACGCCATGCGAGTATCCGTCGAGGGCGTATCTGGTTGAAAACCCGCGATCACAAAGTCTGGCACCGGCTGCTCCAACACTTCGAATTGGCAGAGCGCTGCCCGGTGCAGCAATGCCAGCTGGAGCCTCGAGGCCACAAGAACGCTAGACTTCGCGTAGGGCTCAATAGCATTAGTGGTCACCCTCGTGGCAGACCAGAGCTAGCGAAGTGTTGGGACCAGCGCCTCCAATCTAAAAGGTATTTGTCGGTGGGTGAACACCGCAAGTGGGGATCCTGAGGGACCCCCTTTGAGATTCGACCGGGGGGCTGATTCTGGATCCACCTCGTATGTGGATTTAATGCGAATATATGAGATCTAGGCGGGACGGATGATCGTCGGCTAGTGAGAGTAAATGCTCAAGGGGTTTTAGACAGGTTCGGGCCGCACGGAGCGTAATACCCTAGTCATGTGTGTATGATATGCTATTAATGCTCTTGGAATGCTTTTCTCTGGATCTCTGTGTTATAAGGATTTTTGTCTAAGTCTAGAGCTTCGGTCTTCAAGTGCCGATCTCTCTGAGCTTCTACGTGGCTTGGATTTCTCCGACTTGTTCGTTGAGCTCTCTGACCTTTTGCTGTATGCTCCAGCCTCCTCTTCTCCGGAATGCACCCCCCTTTTATCCTGTCGAGGGAGGCTCGGCGTGCCCAGAACGGGGGCACGAGTTCCCATGAGCCATAAATGGAAACAAACCGTCATGGGGCTGCAGTTGATGCTACAGGGGGTTAAAAATGCGCCTTCGGCCGGTCCTATCGCCCATTACGCGCATCTTTAGCAGATGCAGGGTGGCCCACTGGGCAGCCGCCGAACTGCCCTGCACGCCCTCTCGGTCAGAGCAGATCTGACACAGCAGGGGGGCAGGTGATACGCCTTGAGCCCAGAGACAATATCTCCGAGCCGTTTCCTTCATGGGCCCCGCAGGGTGACGTGCGATGGGACCCGTCTCATTAAATGTCCACACACCTTCCTACCAGGCGGTGGTAGGGACTGATGTACTCTGTACAACAGGCATGGGGGGAGTGGTTGGATGTGACTGGCCATGCTCCCTCTTTAAATGCAGCATCGGACCTCCCACCGATTGACACCTCATCGTGAGCCCTTGTGAGGTCCACCGGCAAGGGGCTTCTCAGGTCCTCGGGGAACTCGTTGGGTACTCAGGGATCAACTGTTCTTGGCCCTGAGCGTCCTCTCCCAGATTTGTCTTTTCTCGGGTCCTCAGGAAACTACGGGTACTCGGGGACCACTGTTCATGCCCCCGAGCACCCCTCCCGGAACTGGCTCTTCTCGGGTCCTCGGGGAACTATGGGTACTCAGGGACCACTGTTCATGGTCCCGAGTACTCCTCCTGAAACTGGCTCTTCTAGGGTCCTCGAGGAACTATGGGTACTCGGGGACCACTGTTCATGGCCCCAAGCACCCGTCCCGGAACTGAGTTCATGGCCCTGAGCACCCGTCCTGGAACTGACTCTTCTCGGCCTTTAGGGGGAAGGTCCCCGAGGGAAGGCGCCACGTGGCATTCTACTATTCTGACCTCGGGACTCGGGGACCCTTGGTTCCCACGTCACCGACAGTATTGGTGGACCATCAGCCCCAAGTCCACTCAAGGCATCATGAGTGGCCCGGGATGCCTCCAATGCACGCTCGGCTAGCCTGTGGCGCTCTGCGTATAGTATCTTTTCCGTCGCCCGAGCCTGCCCCAGCTCTCGCTTGACATCGGCCATCGTAATCCGGAGGACTTGTCCATCACCCTCTGCTGACACACGGGTTGTAACAGCCGCTTCAATGGACACCTCCGCTTCCTGGAGAGCTTTTGCAGTCTTATGCGCCTCAGCCTCCACACGCTCCCGCCGTACCACCTCCTCTTGTCGGAGGCCCTCCTCACGCTCCCGCCGTGCCACCTCTTCATGCAAACAACCCTCCGTAGACTCTGCTCCCTTCTCGGCTTCCTCCAAGGCATTACAGAGCCTTGCTGCTTCGTCCAGACCGCATCATGGGCCGCGGCGAGAGCCTGGCGCCGTGCATGTCCTAGCGCCCTCGTTAAAAGCAGTTGTTGTGGAACACGATACAAGAGCGCGAAGTCTTCTAGAATTAATGCTTCAAAGCCAAGGCCCCCCTCTACCAATGCGGTAGTAGTTGCCACAGAGGAACCAACTCCCTTGGTACCGACCGCGAGGGCCAGAGTATGAATTGGCGTGACATCCCAAGGCTTCAAAGTTGTCACCTCCGGAGTGGCCATCATGGACACCTCCAGAGGGGTCATCACAGTCTGTTGGGGCTCCAGAACCTCTAGAGCGGGGGCCACAGATGAGTCTATCTTGGTGACCACTGAAAAACCCCAAGAACGCAAGTCAGGATCCTGGTACATCGCTATGGCAGGATATAAACCAATGGAGTAACGTCTCACCAAGGCCCTTGGTCTGTTCATCAGAGGGGCCTGTGACATCTTCATTGTATAAATCGACGAAACCCTAATCTATATCGAAATCCAGGGAGGCCTCACCCCCTTTTCAGCTCTGGCCATGGGCAGACGGGTCCGGAGGGGCCAAACCCTTTCCACGATCTCTTCCTCTGAGCCGGGTCTCACCTCCAGACCTGCCGCAAGTGACATCAACATCTTTGGTTTGCTCTAGCACTTCGCACCGTCCATCTCTGCCTCGGACAACGCGACCGCTGAGCTGGCCTGCGAACCTTCGGAAGCAGGAGGGAGCCGTGCCCGGAGAGGGCTCGCAGGGATCACACAGGCCGCGGCGCCAGAAACCCTACACCCTCACTTCCCAGCAACCTTGGGTTTTGCCGGATCTGGCCACGCCAGAGCCACTACCCCGAGGTGGAAGTAGATGCGGTTGTATCGCTCCCAGCTCCCAACCAAATCCATACGCTGGCCCCGCTCCACGATGGTAAGCAAGTGCAAGAACTCCTACACGACTTCAGCCACTCGCTCCAACAAAAGGCAATCCTCTGAAAGAAAAATACATGTTGCATTTGCGAAGTCAAAGCAACACAACGAGGAAGACTCACTAGAACAGATGGTGGGCTTGGAGTACACGTTCAGCTCGTCGTCCCTACCTTGTGCGAAGATGTGCTCCTAGTCCGTCTGAAGGGGCAGGATACGTAGCACCGTGAACTCCTCCACGAGATCACGTATGCTCATCCTCCAGGCCACCCTCTAGAGAAGTGCCAATTGCGAAGCGAGCTGGGCATCGGAGATCTCTGCCACTGGGGTCCGAACATAATCAATGTCCCGATTCGTAGAACGGAGGAGGGGATCCGATGCCAATATTGTAGTAAAACCACTGCTCCGGCCACTTGGAGTACCACTAGCTGTTGATGTCCTTCGCCAGAAATGCATCCTAATATTCCGGGCGGAGCTAGAAGTTCACGCTGCAAAGCTGAGGGCCTTCGTCACTCCATCCTTTGTCCGGGTCCTCGGCTGGCAACTCGCCTCATGGGTGGAGGCGAAAAGTTCCGCTCTCCCTTCACATCCCTCCGCCCGCATGGCCCATTCGAAGATGGCCAGGCGAACAATCACGTTGACCACGAGCTATGGCAGCTCTACGTAAAAAAGGTGGCGCACTACATCAAGAAGCGGCATTGCTGGCAAGCCGAGGCCCGTGTTGAAAAAGGCTTTGAATACCACGGTCTCGTGGCCCTGAGGCCTGAAACTGCTTCATTCCACGGTGCTCGGGCGATAGACCTAGAGGGGATCCTTCCCTCCTCGACCATCTGGTCGAGCTCGGGCTCATTGATAGCAGATTCCCCCAGCGTGCTGGTCTGCTAGGGATACTAGGAGGCGCGATGAAGCTCCATACTTGGCGACGGCCTAGGTAGTGGCAGAGGAATCTCCATCGCTTGAGCATCCACCGCCTCATGCACTTCGATAGCCCTATCCTGAGCACCAGAGCTAACCATGATGGTCACTGAAGGGCGGCGAGAAGTGTTGGACTACAGTGGAAGATGAAAGTGCTATGGTTGGTCATGCATGTGGGCTAAAGTAGATGCAAATGGAAGCAGAGGCATCAGATAGTGCCTCTAGTTAGCTGGGACCTCCATCTTATAAATTGTGGGAGGAGTTATTTCCTCCTGAGAATGCGTGCACATGCTCCTTCCTTTCACCTATGACACCACGGTCATGGCCGAGCAAAACCGCCCCACGACCCTGCAACGACAAGGCACCACGTGTCCCACTATTGCTCGATAAGGCGTGACCACACCGCTAAACGCATGACGCATTGAATGCCCCTTCACAGGGGTTACCAGACAGCCAGTTCAAATCGATTGGTCTGGACTTTCCAAAACAACCCGAACAAAGTGAAAGACCATAAGCCGTCAGCCGTGGAGCCAGGGACTGCCAGAGGCCCTGCTCCGAAAATTGTGAGGTCGGCTGCTTCATTGGCCGCCCTTACAAGGGGCTACTTTTTGGGGTCGTCATTAAGGACCCCGACGCCCCTGACCCCACCAGCCTACGACATTCAGATCATAGATCTCCGAAGGCCCTTCAGGTCTCCAGGCTCAAAGGCTCTCAGGAGCCCCTGCCCTCCGAAGCCTGGGCGAGCTCTCCGGAGCCCCTATCTTCCGAAGGACAGGGCAACCTCTCTGGAGCCTAAAGGGTGAGCCATCAGATCTTAGCAAAAGATCAGCCAGGAGGGACCTGCTAGAAGTCCTCCACCTGTAAGGAAGTGACTGACATTTAATACCTATACAAGTAGAGGTCATTCTGACATCCTAGCGCAAGTGGTGGTCGATCTGACAAATTTAGACAGTGCGGCACTGTAATAGGCAGCCGACCTAGTACATCGCCCCTAGAACTACTTAAACCATTATATTTACCATAGTGGATAATATATTCTATGTAAGGATAAAAATATGCTACCTAGACCTAGACTGTGTGATTCAATCGACCCTAGGTTCATGTGGTATAACGATAACTGATATCAATATCTCTGTAAGAACAAACTTGTATACTTACACTCTAACAGTACATAAATACAAATTCTTAGTCATCAAACCAAAAGGAGATCTTTCTTATCAATATCAACAACACATTTAATATTTTTTTTTATCCACTGCTTCTCCAAACTTAAATCTCCTCTCTAAAAGAAACTCACCATACTTTTGTAAAGACTTTTTCTTTCACCAACAGAAACCTTCATGAGAAGATGAACCCTTCATGAGAAGATGAACGGTTGAAGACCTAGGGACATTGGATGCTCAACCAACGAATAGAATTGTGGATTTTTCAGGCAACCGGCTTAAGTCACTTCCTTCTGCTATTGATTTAGAAGCTCTCCCGTAGAGCTCTTTAAATTCTAGCCTGTTAAAGTTAAGCACTTAAGCTTACATGCTAATGGCTTCCGCGGAATGTGAGGCCTCCGTTGTCGAACTAGATCCTTTACATCCTCTTGTAAACCATCCGATGAATGACTACTCGACAATCAAGATCGATCCCACAAGATATCCGGAATCTTATCCATAATTGTTTGATTGACTACGCCCAGCTATGCATTATGTAACTAACAGCAACCATTAATTTGGATAACAATTTAAAGACAAACGTAACAAGCCTAAGAAAAAGTGTACGATCTAAAATCCGATCCGTATGACCAACAGACGAATATGCGCCAAGGCTGCCTCCGCAGTCGCCGACGACGACTCTGCAACTTCGGAAAGCCGGGCCACATGCTTCATGCACAGCCCTCTTGCCAGTCGGACGCGGCCAGGCGCCCAGGCCGCACCAGCAAAGTAATTGTTACGAAATTGCAGTTCCCATCCAGGGCCTATGCACTGCCAACATGCCCCCGAAACAGAACAGATTGCAGTTGCAACATCAGGCAAGAATCATTCAACAATGGAAGGATTTCCATTCTACACTCTGACCTCCACACCAGCATCTACCAGGTGCTCTTTCACTGCTAGTATGGGGACCTGTTATAAAGCAAAACTTTGCACATCAGTTCTCTATATTAAGCACAAGAACAGGCATTATTTTACATAATTGGGAATGTGTACAGTAAGTTGGTTAATGGAGTGTACGAGATATTCTATAATAAGAGATTGGATAAATGCAAGTTACCCAGCAAAAACAATTTTCTCGGAAAAGAAATTATGGCATAGCATTCCAATAGAAAAGGACAAAGTGGGATAATCATCACTACCTCTTTCCGATGGAAAATACCAGCAGCAAGGGCAGCAGAAGCATTTGTTTTCTCAAATACTTCAGAAAAATGTTCGACAGCACCAGCACCACTGCTTGCAATGACAGGGATTGTCACAGCATCAGACACCATTTTGACCAAATCTATGTCAAATCCACAGCCCTGGCCTGCAAGACAAAATGTCATAATGCAATCATGGCTATATAACACTATTAAAGGAGTAACAAATTCAAGCAAACATGCAACCAACACTTTGACCACAAATTTTGAAACATGTGATATACATTAAAGATTTAAGAGAACTAAATGCTAATGGTGTTATTTATTTCACTCTAGATTTGCACAGGCACATTGCAACCCAGAATCCAAGGTCACAGTGCAATTGCTTTACTTAGTCAACAATTTTCACGTCTGCAATTATACAATAAGATTATATGTGAAGAGGTAATAGGGCAACTCCACCTATGCTGTTTTAATATGGCCGGTCCCAAGCCCAGATAAAGGAGGGTTGTAGTTGGCTTGGTGAGCCAACGTAAAAAACTAACCACTCTTATGGAGATGAGTGAATAGGGTGTTAAATGATCCTATAACAAATTGCTCAAACAAGCATCCAAAAACAAAATCAAAATTCTTGAAAAAAAATGATCCAATTATTCTGATTATATGTGAAGCTCAACAAAGGCATATTGAAGGGTGCCACCCAGCTTGTACTCAGAGTACAATAAGCTGAAATGTTGTAAATATGTTATAGCATACTTACAAAACATAAACCGTTCAGCATTTGTGAACATACCATCACAATCAATGCAGTTAAGTAGTATTTCTCCTGCACCCAATTCTTCCACAGCTTTTGCTAGTTCATATGCTCCTATACGTCGGCTATCACGTCCACCATTTACCTGAAACAGAAAATAAATGAACAATCGTGCCCATTGAAATCGTAGTTACTACTAGTAAACTTACTACTAGTACTAGACCTAAAAAAGAATAAGTCCAACAAGAATATGAAGGGAGCACAAATTTCAAATAGTCTATACAGTGAAGGAAGAAGAACTTACTGTACACTGGTACCATGCGTATTCTTCTCCTGATGGACCTGGAAAATTACATGAGATGTGAGAATGTTTAAAATGCAAATAGTGATTTACAACAAAGATAAGCAATGAAAATATACCTTTACTGGACACCATTACAGTTTTAAATGGCACATCTTGTGGACTATTGACATATACCCGTCGAGGATCAATACTTACAACTACAGCCTGATAACGAGAAATATCCTCATTATAATGAGTGATTTATAGGTTACATAACGATTCTGCTACAATACTAATAGATATTTGGTATGTGGATGCTTCAGGTGAATGCTAGACAGCAAGGCAGATTGCGGATATTGGTAATTTTTTCTAGCACATTGGGCAAGTATAAAAGTACCATATTTACTGGATTGATTCATCAGTGTATAAGCAGCACAGTTAATAAAACCGGCAGGAACCAGATGGTTGCTGCTGGCTTTTGGTCAAATCGGTCTTCAATGGCAAATGTAATCTTGTCTGGTTTTAACTCCACTTTCTGAATTAGTCTGATCCTTATTTGCTGATTTTGAGAGATAAGAAACTCCGGTTCGTTGAACCTTGATACACAGTCATCATGTCAATAGATGGTGTAGGATAAGTGGTTACAAATTTACAAATAGTGGTTCAGCCAAAGGTAAAAGATAAACATGAAAATGACCTCCCAAATTTAATGACATATGAATGGCAGAACGAAAACTTAAATATGTTTTGTTGCGATGTTACTTCTTTCAGAAAAAGAAGTATAGCAAAAGGAACATCTCACATATCGTGAAAACTAGGTAGTAATATAAATACCATATACAATCATTTAGTTTATGTTTCGTAACGAACCAACTAACAAACTGAAAAAAACGACGGTGTAGAAATAAAGAAAACCTGGCTGCCATATATTCTAGAAATTTGCTCCAAGCTGCTTTTCCCCGTCTTTACCTGATACACATAAAGAACTATATAACGGGGAAATAGCTGAACATTGTGGGGAAAAATAAAGAGAAATACATACACCAGTTTGTAAAAAGGCTTCAGCAGCATAAACAGCATCACTTCCAATTGAAATTTTGTCGGCACCAGACCTGAAATATTCTGATGCTACTTCCAAGCTTGAATAGTATCTAAGAAGAAAGTAATGTACATGATTACAGCGTCATTTTCCCCCCTTCTTAGTATTGACTAAAACAACAAATACTTCCCCTTGGTTGTTAGAACCCAAGGACAGGAAGCATGCAGAGTTGCAAAGGAATGAAGAAATAAGACGACATACTTCTTACACCCCTTGAAGATTGTCAAAAAAATAACGAATATATAAAATAAGCATATTCAAATAACAAACTAAGGCCATTCGGGCATCAATTTCAATAAAATCTCTCTAATCAAGTCTACAAAATTTCAATAAAATTATCACAGTGAGTCAACAGGAAAATAGGTTGCTAAGCAGATAGTTTCTGGGATCCCCATCGCTAAAAATTAGAACAGGAGATAACCTTCCATTTGCATCTCTGAAATCTCGTATGCCTCCACCAACTGTAAGTGGCACAAAAACCTTTTCAGAGGCACAACGCAGTACCTATCAAAGATCCCATGTCATTCATCAGACAAAGGAATGTAAAAAAGATAAAATTTGGAAGGTATAGATCTTAAACAAACCTCTAGCATTGGCAAATCACCCAATGGGAAGTCGCGAAAACCAGTTATATTCAAGAAGCTAACCTAGGGGACCGTTCTTCATGATATCAGATAAAAAATTTACATAAAGAAAAACAAAACATGGAATAAATTATGTGCAAAAGTACCTCATCAGCATCATCTATGTAGTACTGACTTGCTAAATCAACGGGCTTGCCAAGGTTTCTTACCTATGATAATGTAATGTAAATATGTTCAAGCAATGAGCAAGCTGTGTATCAGCCAAATTCTAATAAAAGTTGTATCAGATAAATTCCAGATTCAATATTTCCTTGAGAAATGAACTATGCCCAAAATATCACTTAGGACTAGCCATAAAGCGCCACTTAGAATTAGTCCTGATATTTAAGAAGTTTAACCATGCTTAGGGTCAACGATAATGCTTTGTACCTCTTTGCCGCTAGTATCATCTCTTACATCATATTGATCACCTTTTGTTACCACAAGATCTCCTTCATCATTTGACCGAACATCAAGGCATGCTATCACCTAGAAAGTTTGAGACAATAAGGAGGATGGCAATCTAAACTGTAGTTCACACTGAAATATTTGATAATATGAAGCTTACTCTCTTTGCAAGCTTTGATGCTCTCCTCCGTGCTGGGATCTACATTGCAAATATAAGTGTGACATTCATGTTCAAAATAGATCAAATCAAAAGAAAGTGCCAACATGAAACTATAACTAATACCTTTGCCCTTGAAGAGTTAGGACTTAGAAAATTTTTTAATATAGAAAGACCAGTAGCTGCATAAAAAGAAATAACGTTTATATGATTAGTAGGTTTAAACTTAGGAAATCCTTTTTTGAAATAAAGGAAATCCGAATTTAGAGTACATATTTACCTCCGCTCTTTTCTGGGTGAAATTGAACTGCATGAATGTTGCCCATTGAGATGGATGATATGAAGCTGCCGCCATAGTTGCATATCGAAGAAATCCAGTCTCTATTAGCATCTGACTAAGCATGTAGAAAGAAAGAAACAACTCACATCTCATGAGTCAACCGAAGCGCAAGCATCTAAATGGAGTTGCTACTTACAGGCAGTGCATGGTAGGAGTGAACAAAGTACACATGGTGACCATCAGCTCCCTGCAGCAGCTGCGTGTCCTTGGTGATCTCGAGAGCGTTCCAGCCAATGTGAGGCACTATGAGGCCCTTGGAGGAATCGAATCGCCCGACCACGCCTGGTATCACACCAAGGCCGCTTACTGCAATGGCAAATGCAACGATCATATACTGTTTATCCACAGCTTAGCAAGCAAGCAGCAGACGAAGGGGGCCTCATACAAGGAGCTTACCCGGTCCGTTCTCCTCACTGGAATCGAAGAGCAGCTGGAGGCCGAGGCAGATGCCGAGGAAGGGGCGGTCCTTGCGGATGTACTCCCGGAGCGCGGCTGCCATGCCGGTGCTGTTGAGGACATCCATGGCAGAGCCAAAGGCGCCGACCCCGGGGAAGACGAGTCGGTCGGCGGCGAGGATGTCCTCCGGGCTACGCACGTCGCGGATGCCGAAGCCGAGGTGGCGGATGGCGTTGCGCACGCTGCGCACGTTGCCCGCGCCGTAGTCCAGAAGCGTCACCGCTGCGGCGAGGCAAAAGCGAAGCGGAAGCCGTGAAGCCACGGGCGGAATGGTTCGAGCTCCGGAAGGTAAAGGGGAGGCGTGGGTCGTGCGGTGCTTACTGTTTGCGTCGGACGAAGCGCGGACGGAGAGGAAGGCGGAGCCGCGGCGCTGGCTGCTCCGTTTCGGGCGGCCGGCGGAGCAGGGGACTGAGTGGATGGCGGCGCCGGTGGCCATTACTACCTGCGGCGGTGGAGGCGGCGGCAGGGAGCGAAGCGGCGGCGCCGGGAGGAGGGAACTCCAGCTCAGAACGCACGTGCGCGCACTAGCAGCGCCCTAGCGAGCCTTTGCGGGCTAGCTTACAACTGCAGACAAACAAATACAGTATCGTTTTGGCGGGGCGGGCCAACCGCCCAAGTGGGCTCGGAGACAGGCCCAACCTGCCTGCTCCATAAGTGCCACTCCTGAAAAATGCAAGGCTTGCATATGCAACGCAAAATATTAAGATCGCGTTTGACATAACTTCGGCTTCAAGATCACGCAGGATTTGAAGTTTATAGGATAAAATAAATTAATTTAAATATTTATTTTCAGTTCAAATAAAAATAAGATATCTAAACCAAGCTATGTAGCTTCCTAAATTTCTAGAGCTAAAAAAAACCTAACTCAAGAATTCTTAGAGCTAAGGCTGTACCGACCTAAGTCACAGATAATGAAAACAGTCGAATGGTCAAAAACAAATAGGAGTTCAATGTTCAGCCTGATATATCTGTCGCTCTTTTTAGCACTGAATTGCCATTAGCTCATACATTATCTTAAAGAATATACTAGTATATTTGCAAAGCTTGATCACAATTGACAAGTGGTGGTGGTGGTGATGTACAGCAAGGAGATCCGTTGCTACTCCCACAAGCAGTCAAGCTACCGAAAGAGGTAGGGCGACAGCCGACAGCACTTCGGCCTATAGATTTTGGAGAATAATACAAACCAGATTACCCGTCAATATTGCTGCTAAACTGGCACATGAAACGTCATTGTCAAAACACGGTTAACCTGCTCAAATTACAGATCACGTTACTCTAGAGCTATGGATGTTTGCCCAATCAACGGTTTCTGTATAATCTGCCAGCAGCCTTTTCCAGGACTATACATCACTGCATCATCAAAGACTGCATCTGGGCTTCTTCCATCATAAGCTAGTCGCGTCTCATTTTGATAGCACAAGGTTCTTGTAGCCAAAGAATGATGCAATAATACAATCCTGCTTCTCACCTGGAGTCTCTTTTCGGAGGAGCTGTAGGCCCCTGGGGGCGAGCTAGATCTAAGTTTTGCATCTCACTAGCAAGCAGTGCCCTTCTTTCTTTCAAAAAGTTGAGTCGGCTAGTCAGCTTGGCTAATGCAGAAGGTGCAGACCCAGATTCCTGAGATATTAAGTGGCAGTCGCAACTTCAGTCAAATAAAGTGGCAATATTAATGTCAGCTTAACTTAGAGCAAGACACAGAAAAGGGAGGATTTATTGTGACCAAGAAGAGCGTAAGGAATCATTGTTATGGCGCACATTGAGATTACCTCTGTTTTAGTACTTGAATAGGCACTGGATCCTTGAAGCCTGCCTATAAGTGGGCTATTTGAGTACTGTCTCTGGGCAAAGTTCCACCTCGATATAGTTGATCCGTCTTGGCTGTCCTTCGCAACTTCACCCTTCGAAGGCAACACTTTTTGAGCCCTTTGGTTGATTGTGCCTGCCTGCTCAGTAGATGTGACACCTAGGAAAAATCCAAGATTTTGAACTAGTAAGATTGTTGTAATCAATTATTACTTGTTCGCATACTTTCCTTTTTCCTAATGAAGATCGATGATGTATTCATCAATTCTACTACCTGAACTTGTATTACATTTGTAGTTAGTACTCAGTTGCTGCTTCTGGTGATCCGGCTTGTCTGTTGAAGAAGGTGAATTGTGTGTGGCCTGCTTACTTGGTTGCTCAATATCTGCCTGAAATGTGCCATTGTTTTAATGAATAATGGAACTGAGCAAATGAAGAACTTAAAGCACACCCCGAACTGGTTCTGTTCGCATCCTTCACTTCACTGAGCTGGATTATTTGCTTCTTAATCTAGTGGCTTAGATATTGTCTACAGCTTTGAAATATGCGACGAAACTACCATAAAAAAATGTGAAATAAAACAGATGCTTCATTCTTTTTGGTGTACCCGTTACTGGCACATCAGACACTTCAGGTCTTTATTGTATATACGAGCATATCTAACTTATGTATTGACTTATTTATATAGTTTTGACAACATGTTTCCCATTTCCAGGGAGAGTTACATGCAACATTCAGAGAAAGGTCATAGCAATCCCAGGAAGACCTTTTCTGGCAAAGCAGGAGTGTTGCGCACTCTTACCATGTCTGTAGTCGAGACCATGCCAGGTACAGAATTAGGCCCTACAATTGGTGGTGTTTCAACTGAGGAGTTAACCTCTGGAGAAAGGGCAGCATTTTGTTCATCTCTGGAGAAAGGGAGCCCGATTCAGTAGAACTCTATCTCAAGTATGTTTCAACTAAGGACTCTAAAGAGACAGCAAAATAATAAAAACTGTGACAAAATACTACCAACAAAACCTTACTTGGCAAGTTTGTCAGTATTTAGGATTCGCTTGTTGCATGATTCACATAATGAGGTGGAACTCAGCTGGACCTGGTTGTTGAGTTGTCCACGAAGATCAGAAACCTTTTGCTTTAAGTTCATAATATCAGCTTCAGCGGTAGCAACTTCCTCAAGATCAGCCTTAGTCTTTATGAACAGGAAAAAAAAACTTCAAATGGTGAAAACACTATATCTCAATAACCAGATCTTAGAAAGAGTACCTTGCTGTCTATTGTTGACGGGAAAGACACCTGTCCTCTTCGCATATTCATCAGCCCAGACTCCAATGAAGCCCTCAGATTTCTCTCCTTCTGCAGCTGGTCCCGCAAGTTTTCCACCTATTGAATGCACAAAGTTTTCTTGTTGAACAAAGAAAATGTACAATTTACTCTTACAAACACACAGAAACACTTCCAGAAACAAGGAAGTGCTACATAGTTCTAAGTCAGAACTCCCCCTGTTGAACAAATATGAAACAGGGAGGGGCTGGGACATCAAACAGCAACTGATAAAAGAACAAGGACCGAAGTATCCATCTCTAAGTGTTTGTTCTGTCTCCAATAGCCCAATGTGTGGCTACATTGAAGTGTCATTTAAAAGTTTTAGTAGTATTATTCAATCTGGGCCATCACGGTCAGTGGAGTACAGGACAGATTAGCATGACTGCAAGATTCGTTGATTTATTTCGAAGGAAGAAAGAAGTGGAAAGCATGTGCATTGCCGCTCCAACTGATGCTTCATTGTTGCCTCATGGGTCCAGCAAAGAAATGATGCATTTAGGTAAAACTGGCTGCATAATGAAATCAGTACATCAAACTGAACCAAAACTTTGCCGTTTTTGTTGTTTAGGAGAGTGTACTACAACAATAAAACGTGCCTGCAGTGGATAAATATGGGCAACAAGCTGGTTCTTATTCTGATAAAAGATACCTGTGCTTCGAAAAGGAAACATAGAAGGAATTATGGGATTAATATGATACTTCATTTCAGTTGTACCTGACATCAAAACTGGCATGAATTAACAGCTCATCTGAATGTAACTACATGATCAAACCTTGAGAAGGTGCAAGGAGTCCATTTGTTGACTCTAAGAATGCAAGGACCCATTCCTCAAACTTGTTTGGGCTATTGCTTGAATTCAGATGTTTGGATAGTACTTGTGGCATTGCTGCTAGCAGAATAATCTTTCACGTTCGACATATTGAACAGCACTTTATGTTTTTATATATAGTTATGCTTATGCAAGTTTTCTTACTGCTTGATGGCATAAAAGATTGCTTTATGGAGACAAAGGGATTTAATATTAAAAGCTACCTGGCTGTATTCTCTTTCCACAATGACAAAAAAAAAAAGAGACCTTAAGTTTGAGCTCTTACTTCTTTTTCGAGTGCTAAACGGCGCTCGTGTAATGCTTCTTTTCGCCTTTCTAGACTTCCCTGGAGGATTGCATTTTCCTTGACCTAAAAAATACATAGCATCATTTCACATAGAAGAATGTGGTAACATGATTTTTGTGTGATCCTAGGGGAGAGTATGTACCTCCTTTGTAATCTTAGAATGGAGTTGACTCTTGTTGTTTTCAAGGTTCTCAATATGAGCCCTAGTTAATAAGCTAAATTAGAAAAGAACAAGTAAATCAAAATATCAACAATGTAATTTCAAAAGGCTAACTTGTTTTTTTTTTTTTTAAAATTCTTTTTCCAGCTGTTCCTTTTTTATATACTTTTAAGTGGATTAGCCAAAGGTAACAGGAAAATCCCAAATGGTATGGCAAGGTTATAGAACATACAAATTTTGCAGAAGCACATGGCAAATTAACCAATATATGCAGTGGAAGAAAGCAAACTTTCCAGGAGTGAATTGAAAAAACATGCTCATATGTTATGCATTTCACGTACACTTTTTTTGCACTAACCACTACTCATCCTACAAGTGGGCGTGGAGGGAAGTAGGAAAAAGTATAGGGGAAGCGTGCTTTTTTTTTTTAGACCATAGGGAAGGAATGTTGGGAAACCTTTTTATAGCTTAAAGTGGTTTATTCCATAGCAGCCAGCCGTCAAGCAAGAGGGCTGTGCCACCATGTAACAACTGCAAGTATCCCATTACTAACCCTAACAATAGTGAGCAATTCCCATTATTCTCTTTGGGACATGATCGGATGAGTTCTTAGTTGTTGGTAAGGAATAGCACAGAGAGAAGGTAAAACAACATGTGAAAAAGGAATTTGCTTCTTTCAAGGGATGTTTGCAACTCTTTCAATACATAGCACATGCCAAGGTCATTGGATCTAACAGGATACTTACTCATCATCATCACTGTAACAGGCAGTCTCTGTTGACATGTCTTTTCTTGCCTGTAAATAAAGTATCCCAGTCAACAATAAGATTATCCTAGTAGTACTAATACACAGGACTATGTGAATAACAAATAAACTTACTGAAGTATGGCTCCATAAGGTCCGTGTGCTCTCATTAGATGAGCTGCTTGTTTTCTCCATAAACTTTGCTCTTGAAGATGATGAAGAATGAGCATTTGGTTTTCGTATATGATCTGTGGACCCATTTGATTCACATGATTCTTGTTTTGACTGGGATGGACTGTTGCTCTCCATTTGAGAGGTATCATCCACTTGTAGAAGAGAAGAAATTTTACTACTACCTTCCCTTGACACACCATGTTCTGTTCTTACGGCCCTCACAGGAGGTTGAACAGCTTTATCATTGTCATTACATGCAGTGCCCGAGATATTGTTATTAACCTATGGACAATGAAAAAATGTGAAGGCAATGGACAGGTTGCAGGAGCATTTTTCAGAAACAACAATCTATACATTTGAAGCACATGAGTTAGTTATTCAAGACTTCTTTCAGAGTTATGGATCAGAATCTTTAGTCTTGTCAATATCATTTCCAAGACCATTGAGTTACTGTGACCAAGGTTTTTCTCATCTAAGACCAAAATTACAAGTTTGAAGAAGATACCTGGAGTAGCCCATGCAGTCAGGAAAAAAACTGGCATTTCTTACTTTTCAGAGTAAAAAGGATGCTACCTTAACCACTAATTTTTATAATCTACATTAGAAAAAAGTTACAAAGGTGTAATATACTGAAAGTATTTTCATTTGAAAATTACTCGCATCATTTTCATATGTCAACCTAAAATTATAGACAATGTTTTAGTATATATTTGGTCAAGAATACATCTGGATTTTTGAGGGATCAACTGCGCACATTCTATAGTGTTACATTTTTGTTGACTGGAGGGGGTATATTAATAAGCAGTCTCTATAAAAGATTACTTATTAGCAGTTCAGTTATATGCTAGCTTCAAACACTGAATAAACTGCTGACATGCCTTATCAGAATGCACCTAATGGGATTATGGGCTATCAGTTGAACATGAAAGCATAAAATCTTCAAGTCATTTCAAATACAACAAATAACAACTTGTGTTCTTAACAGACTCTTCATCATGCTGGATCAAGAATAACTTAGTGGTTGTTTAAATGTACGTCAAAAAGGTACTGGCTGATGAATGAACATGCTCAGCATATAATTCACCAGATCAAGTTTTAAATTATGTGCAATGGGGAAGTTTTTATAATTAATACTGGTGATATAGAGGATGAAACATGAATAAGTATATTTGCAAAATTTTCTTTAACCAATCAATTAATATAACTAAGTTCGCATTAGGATTATTGATATTATGCTAAAAAATTGGATCCTATGAAAACCCACTATTGAGCAGAAATTCAGAGAATGAAGGCCTTCTGAGTGCTGACTTCTCATTAAATGTACTTAAGATAAAGGAGGACTAGGACAAAGACCATTGTCAAGACCAGCAATTTCTGTTACTCCATAGAGAAATTATTGCTTTGCAAAATTCAACTAGAACATTTTTATATCAATATTATTAACTAGTTAGCGGCCACAAAGCTGTTGTGACCTAAATGCTTAGGTAATGGTGGGAATTTCTCAGAAGCTCTATCTTGAGGAGTTTGTTGGGTGAAGGAATTTTTTCCTGGTTTCTTTTAGCAGTTTCTGTTGTTCAGGGAGGAAGAGGCACCGTGGGGTTAATTCATAAAGCAGCAGCTTCTCTTTTTTCTAAAGATATTGTGTGGGGGTGGCAGAGGTGGATGAACAAACAGTATTGAACAGACTCTTTTTAATAGTAGAGATATAATGGGTGTTCTAGTGAGCTGAACACTAATTCATTCTACAGAAAATTATTAAGAAACCCTTGTTGATTTTTCAGGGTCACCAAGATAAAATTCCGGCAACAGAATTTTATCATAATATTTTAGTGAACAATGCAAGTACTATTGACAGAAAATCCACTATCATGCTGATCAAAATGGCAACAGTTTGACCAGACTTATAGGCAGTTATATTTAGGAATGGAGAACAAGATAATCACTCAACACTAAAAGCAAGACAAGAAGATAACTTATAACACAAATTCAGAAATAAAAAATGATCAATAAATAATAGCATAATAAAACAAGGGTCTGATCATAAAGGTTTCGCGGAAAAGGAAATATCCTCCTTTCAATAATGTTAAAAATGAACACAGTGATTAGGTGAAGTACCTTCTCGTCTGTGTTATCATCCAAATCTTCTGCAATGTCATCTTTAGAATCATAAGAACCATCCTCTTCAGGAATGCCATTGTCTGTCGAATATTCCTTGTCAATGTCACCACTGTCAGACTCTGTATAAGCGTCTGAAGAATAGGAACCATCTTCTATATCCTATACATGTAATGTTGAGTTAAAATTAATGACAATGCACTACAAATTCAAATGGAACTTGCTTACGTGGAAAAAAAATGTCAAGGAAAAAGGAGATACATCAAATATCTGATCATATTCCTCAAGCATAATAATAACAATAGCTTGAGCATGGTTGGCAGCAGCAGCAGCTTGAAGCAACTGGAATGAACCATCCCCAGCCATACTAAAGTCACTATCAATTTCACATTCACCAAGAAGAAGAGGCCGAAGAAGAAGTGGTGCCATGCAAGCCGCCAAAGCAGATTGAGACATCCTATTTACAGCTTTGTGCGATCCAACAATCTGCATCATCTTGAGAATCCTAAAAGAAAAGTAATGAGTTTCGTGGAATTTGATGTTGTTATTGTTTTACAGTCTAAAGCTAATTCATGATCAAATTAATTATGAAAATGTTAAGGAATGAGAAGTACACATTTTTCAAGAATGACAATCTTTGACATGAGACCCATGAAACCATGAAAATTAATTTGTACGGTACACAGTTTAGTTGATAAGACATTTGAAACAAAGCATCGGAGGAAGATACCTCTGCAACAACTGTTGATTTGGTTCCGGGAAAACTTCATATATCACTCTATTCATAGCATCTAGTCTTCTTGTCTTGTCAGTTCCTGTATAATCACTTGTCTTGATAAGTTTATAATTCTGAGCATAACAGAATGTTTTGTCGATAAGGGCATATGTTGAGCTCATATATTGGTATGTACTCCATGAAAGGTAGCTAGGCTCAGAAATGGAAGATGGCACAGATTGTTAAATAAATAAACTAGGTTTCAAGTCAGTCTTACGGTAAGCTCTAACCAGGGCGGTGCAGCATGTTGCAGGAACTGGAGATGATGGCATCTCTCGAAGAACGTACTGCAGAAAATGAGAACCAACAAATGTTACTGAAAAGAATATAATCACAATCTATTCCTATTGTGGGATCACAGTAAACATTTGCCAGATAAATACCTTAATACAGTCACCAATAACATGTGCATCCTCTTCTGGGGAGAACTCATTCTTTCCTACAGATTCACATTAAATATGTGGTTTTAAACTCACATGTCAGAGCTGGCAAATAAGCCAAAGCAAATACAACTCTCACAGGTTATCCAAAACTTACAGCCCTTCTAAAAAGCTCATCGAAATCTAATACAACATAAAAACATAAAGAATTTTATTACTTTGACGTACATCCTCTAGGTAAATCCTAAGAGGGTTGAGACACTGTCAAATGCCAAACACAGGGAAAAAAAAGTCAGACCACAAGAAATCACCCTGTTCATAATCCCGAACCCTGCGTTTGACTTCTTCAACATCAGCAGACTGACGGAGGATTCCTTCTACCTTGACACCTGGAAACAGAGTATTTTTCCACTTATCGTTGAACAAAAAGCTTTGTAAATATTTTTAACTTGTAGTATGATGGTTTGATGTTATTCGATGTTCACCAGGATATTTATGAACATAAACAAATTACTAAAGAAAAACTGAGGCAAGATTGTGTACTGAGTAATTTAAATAAGGAAAAACATTTACCATAATCTTCGATGAACTTCAAGGCCTTCTCCAGGAAAGATGGACTGCCATCAGCATCTACAAGTGCAAATTCTGCAGGTCTGCCAATTACAGAGTTATCCTCCGCTGCAATGGAAACAATCTAATTTGCTTATTTGTATTCGAACTACCAAGATAAGGATTCCATCCCTCCCCACCAAAATAGAGTGAGAAAAGAACCAGACATCCTCATTTTACTCTAGGAAAATGAGCTGTGACAGAAAAAACTGTTTCTCCAGATGTCTCTGGTTTTAAGATGTAAGCAAATATATATTCCATTATCTGACACTGAATGCAAATTTTTTCGTTTTGATGTCAACTGTAGTATATGTATACAGGGTAGCTTGGTGTTTGTAGCTTATCTTGGCTCATGAGGCCCATAACTCTATTTATTTATACTAATAGATAACACAATAAAGTGTGCAATTGTACACATTTTCCTTTCTCCTCTTTAAATTTTGAGATGGCTGGATGCAGTGATATTAATGAAAAATGTAAGCTCCTTCAAGTATGTTGAGCAACAAGTGACTTTCCATGTCCCATAGGGAGCAAGTGTGTACTTTAAGTCAGAGTCCTACAGAACTCTAGTTTCTCAATCTCACAAACAAACAAAGTTGAACATCAAACTGGGATGTTTATCCCACGGAAAGTCTTCTTTTTCCAAAGCAACAACAAAGTCATTTTCCCAATGTCTTACAGAATTTCTAAATCATCATTGCATTCAGGACGTGAACAACGAAGTTAGCCAAACATCAAATTGGAAAAACTACTGACGTACTTTAACAGATTAACAGAAATGAAAAATGACCAACTGGTGCACTTCCATTGAACAGGAGCCGAGAGCTATCATTAACTTCAATCAAGAGAATGCAAAGGAATTGATATATTCATTGAAAATTGTGACTAGCCTACTGTTTGCAACAAAAGCTGGATTTCCTACGATCTAGAGAATTATGATTTGTTGGTAAATACAAGAGACCCATACTTGCAACTTCCGAGAAGAGTAAACATAGCTTACACAGTTCAACGGCAACTTCAACAGGTTCTGTTGCGTCAGTCCTGACTATTGGATGTTGCCCAGCTGTATTCACTGCACTGGGTGCCTGAGCCAGAGCGTTCTCTAATGCACTTCTCCATTCATTTAGGTCTTCTGTAGTTTCTGCCTGCTTTGTGAAAAATCATACTGTTAAATCACTAAACAATACCATAAGCCATATATTAACTATTGTTGCACGCCTCTTCCCGATCACAGCAAGCATTGCCACCTTCCGATCCCACTGCTGCACCTGTTGCCCTACTAGTTACTGCCTCTTGCATTCACCAGTAACACTCCCCCATTCGAAGCACCATAACAGTAACCAAGAAACTGAATGAGGTACACAACCAACCTTAAGAGTGAAAGTGCGTCCATCACGACCATCAGGAAAGACCACTGTTAAAAGTTTCCTTTCTTCTTTGACTATAATACTGAAACATTGCTCAGATTATAAGCTTATAGATAGTATTGAAGGAGCTTTATACTTTCAACAAAAGTCAGGTTTCAACTTGTAGTTTCGTACCTTCCAGTGTTATTCAAGTCAATTCCACCAAGTGTAACAACTGGTTCACTTCCTCTGGGAGGGGGGGCATTCTGCAAGTAAAGCAGAAAATTGGGAGTAATTACCATGTTTCTGAATAACCTAACCTGTTCAGTTTGCATAAATTACCAAGCAATTCCTTAGAAAATTTCACCAAAAATCCAAAAGAATCATACTTCAGCAGTTGTACATGTGGCTGCAATTATGTTTACCTCTTGAAAATAGTTACACAGACAGCCAATACATTTTGTTTTCTGTCACAATTTATATCAAACTATAGTACCACTTAACATGTAGGTTCATTCGGTTTTCCATAAACTATGTAGGTATAGCTAATTACGTAATGACCTAGACCAATTCAGGATGCTAGTTTGTCGGTTATCTGTTATAATGCAATTAGTGGATATAACTTGGCTTAGATATAGTTTTACTTGATGCCAGCTCCGGTACTCTTATGAGAACTTTAATGATGCTCTGACTCAATCTAAGCAAGCAGATGGGATAACAAGCTGCACAAATTTCTTGTTCAAAACATTTTGTTAAGGTTACGTGTAGTTTCTACTAGTTGGATACATATAATTCCTCAAAACGAATTTGCAGAAATTATACCACATTCCAATTTCCATAAGGCTAAAACTGTTGAATGCACTGATAAAACATCAGAACAGAAGAGATTAAGGCCCCCTTTGGTCAGGCTTTTCTCAGAAGTTATCCAAAGGGCTGGCATTTGGCCCTGGCTTTTGATGATTTTTTATTAGCTAAGGAAGCGGTTGTGACTGAAATGAACTAAGTCTGAGAAGCAGGGCTGAGAGGAGCTTTTCTGGCTTTTGACGTGCTGAGAAGCTAAAAGCTTATTGTAGAAACCAATAATTAAAATTCAACAGCCACAGCCGCTTTCTTAGATAGAGCTTTTTCCCCAGAAGCTCTAAAGCCACAACCTATCCAAAGGGGGCCTAAATGATAGCTTGCATGTGCTAGCTTCCCATAATCAGTATGCGGAGGATCCATCAGGTACACGACAAGGAAAGTCCAGGTTGTAGCTTCCCTAGCTGACATTCTAGCCTCCCATGATGGAGTTGTCGATATTGTTGAATTGCTGATTACATGGTACAGATAACAAGGTGTCTAATCTCACTGGAAAAAGGTATGTTATCACCCAATGTCTTCTTTCTGAATATATTTTACTTTAGAATGTGCTTTATTACAACGAAATTCATTCTAGTCCAAACAACAAAATATTTTGTAGCGGATTTACAAATATGTGACTGAAGCAAAGAGACACAGCAAAGTACATCTGTCCTACAAAACAGTGTTAGTTAAAGAAAATAGAAGGAATTATAGCAATATATCTTACGGGATCACTTCTGAAGAAGACTAATGATGTCCTTGTAAGTATAAACCAGCGCTTTTTCCATACTGTCCAGCCGATCCCTGTTACTTATCAAATTTAATGAAACAGGGAAGGGTAGTGTAGCTAGAAATATGTAAAATTTCATGTTAGAATAGAAGTGATCAAATGTAAAGATAATGGAGTACCCAGGCTTCTACCAAAATTTCAACATTAAAAAAGATGTTGGAGTTAAAGGCAGAAATATTCTGATCCACCTAATTAAACTGCAAAGATAAGCTTCTCGCTAATTTGGTAAGGAAAAAGACAAGAATACTTGTTGCCTTGACTCTATTTTATGTAGGGCTTAGTGTAGATGTAAACATTCTGAAGCAATTATCCTATAAACTTTCCATCTGACAAAAGCTTAGTTACTCTGCACTGATATTTTTAAGCATCTGATTTTATAGGAATGCAAGGCCTATAAACTCTCCAGGTTATCAGAAAAATAAACAGATACATTGTTGTCCAGGTCTTTTAGAGGGAGTATATTGAACTACGGTCTCCTCCAACTTAGCGCGCCACTCAAAATGATTATCTAACTTTTAATATATCATTCATTATGCTAATCGATGTCCAATCAACTAAATCATGACAATATAACAACACAGATTACGGTATAGTTTGTCATGGTTCCAAAATTTGTACGATGAATAGTATTATCGAAGTAATCACGTAATGCATTCAGGATGAACTGAGAAGGTTATGTTGGTCCTATTTAGCTCATTGGAAGGATAATATTCCGGGGAAATATTCAGTGGAAACCACCCTTTCAGTGGAATCATGAAACCCCCTCCAAAAACATGTTTAGAAGTTTTGAAAAATTCTTAAAAATCGTTTGTGCTATATGAAACTGACGAAGAGCAAACAAAGAGACAAAAATTCAGCACATACACTGTTTTGTCTTTTTCTTCGTTCTTTTTCCACTCTTTTTCAATTTCATATCTCGCAAATGAAGTTGAGTTTGGCCATAAAATTTTATGTGCATGTACATTGTTAAGGCCCATAATCATCTAGGCCCATATTGGCCCATCTCATGGCCATATATACACATCCACCCTAATGACGTGATTAAGTTCTCTAATCCCCAAGGTTAGTAACATGGAATCCGAGCAAGGTTTAGGGTTAGGATTAGGCTAATCTAATACCACCCACGATCCTATCATCATCACCCTTGTCTATTCGTCACCGTCATCTTTGTCCGCCGTCGTGGATCGTCACCATCTGGCCACCGTCGCGGCCTGTCGTTGCCTTTTTTTGTCTGATGTCATGGTCGTGCCAGCCCATCTCGTCGCGGATCCGTTTCGTCTGCTCATTGTGGATCCAACCTGGGTTGTCGCAGCCCATCGATAGCCGTCGTCGCGACCGTCTTCGCCTCGCCGCTTGTTGCGGCCATCTTCGCCCCGCTGCTCATCGCGGTCGGACCCAGCCGTGTTGCGGATCGCTCTCCAGCCATTGTCGCGACCTCCCATCTCTAGCCGTCATCGCAACCATCTCCGCTTTGCCACCTGTCGTGGCCGTCTCCGCCCCGCCGCCCGTTGCGATCGCATCCAGCCGCCTGGCGAACAGATCCAACCGTCATGGATCTCACCTGTCGCAGTTGGGCCCGCCTGTGTGCATCTGCGCCACCGCCGTCCCCCTGTGGATCCGGTTGCTGTCCGCTTGTGGAACGCGTCATGGTTCATTGACACCGTCGTGTTCGCCTGGGTGATGTGTACTGGTTGCTTGTTCGACCTCTCTTGCTGCTTTGCATAGACCAAGGAGGTATTCCTACTGGTGCGCCACTGTGCAACTACTGTGTTACTGTTCACCCGCGACTACTACTACTGGCTGTCGTGGCCCTGCTGCTGTTGGTGGTAACTCTTGTTTCATCTTCTCTATACTACAATCATGTCGCAGCTCCATGCCATTGCTATCAATATCACTCTTGACGGTCACAATTATCGGGAGTGGGCTTTTTTAGTAGAGACTACTTTAAAGGTGGTCTAGCTTTTCACTTAACTGAAGATCCACCTGTCCATAAGTCTAATGATACTAATACTGCTAATATTAAAACATGGCAAATTAATGATGGAAAAGTGATGGTTGCCATTGTAAATAGCACTAAGCAATCTATGATTATGAGTCTTTCCAAGTTTAAGACAGCCAAGGCCATGTGGTCTTCTTTTCAACGGCGCTATGTTCAGGACAATGGTGCTCTTCTGTATACTCTCATGCAACAGAATGATGTCTATTGATGAGTACTACTCTGCTTTTGATCGTTTGATGGGCCCTTTGATCTCTATGGTACCTCAACGCACAGCAGAGGACTGTACAACACACACATTTATTGAAAAGTTTCTCACATATAGCTTTGTCATAGGGGTAAGGGCAGAATTTTGAGTCCATTGGTATAAGGTTGCTTCACAATTTGCCTTAGGAATTTTATATGTGTCAAATCCCTAAATTTCCCCCTTCTCTCTCTCTCTCTCTCTCTCTCTCTCTTTCTCTCTTCTCTCTCTCCCCGTGACTCGCCGTCCCATCGCCGCGCGCAGCGCCGCTCGCCGTCCCGTCGCCGAACCGGCAGACCTCGCGCCCCGTGCCCGAGCCTCGCGCCCCGCGCCGTGCCTCGCGCCCCGCGCCGCTCCGAGCCCCGTGCTGCCTCGCTCCGCGCGCCGCCCCGAGCCCCGCCGGCCGCTATATAAGCGGTGAACAGTGCCTCTTCCCTTTCACTCATCGCTCTCTCTCTCTCTCCCGAGCTCTCACCGCCGCCGCCGCCGCCGCCCTCTCTCTGTGCGCCCCGCCGCCGGTGAGTCCCCCCCGGTTCTCTCCTCTCTCTTCCTCTCCCCGAGCGTACCTGGTCCTTTGTCGCCGGCCGCCGCCGTTCTCCGTCGTCCGGCCGCCGCTGCCTCTCCGGCCGAAGCCGCCCTCTCTCCGGCCGCCGCCGCCCCCGGCGGGTGCCCTGCCGCCGCCCTCCGCCGGCACGGCCGCCGCCGCCGGCGCCCCGTCGCCAGCCTCCGCCGGCCCCCGCCGCTGCGCCGCCGTCGCCCCTCTCTCTCCCTCCCTTCCGTTCTCTCTCTGTCAGCCGAGCTGGCCGCCCCTCTCTCTCTGCTCAGCTCTCTCTCTTTTATACCCTCTCTCCCTGTGCAACTGACAGGTGGGCCCGGTTCCCTGAGCCGAGCCGCCGGCTGCTGAGCCCACCGACACCGAGCCGAGCCGCGAGCCGAAAACCCGAGCCGAGCCGCGAGCCGAAACCCGAGCCGAGCCGATCCCAGAGCCGAGCCGCGAGCCGAGTCCAGTCCGAGCCGACTCAGTGGAATATTCCTGGAATATTCTCCCTCTTTTCTTTTTCTGAATTTTTCTCCCGGCAAAACTTCCGAAGCCCGTTTCTCCTCCGTCCTAACTCCATTTTCGTCGGTTCTTCCACCGATATTCATCTAAATTCGAGATCTATCCAATCATGTCAATTTCATAATTTTTGTAAATTGTTTGGTCATTATTTTAATTGTTTGATTGATCGTGCCTTTGTCGTTGTTGCGGCTATTAGAGGAAGGAGCATTCGAGGACGACCCCGAGGACCCGGAATTTGAAGGAGCAGGCGAGGACTTCAACGAAGGCAAGTCCTACAACCGTTGACCATGTTGATCCTATGTTTTTAAACACAACCCGTAGAGCCATCGTTTCAAATAATAGGAGTATGCATGTTTAGAGTAATAGTTATGATTCTTAAAGAAATGCTAGAATAGTTATAACCCAGCTTGTTTATCCCATGCCTTGTCATTGTTACCATTATTTCGTTGAAACCCTAGAAGATTCCCAACATCAACTATAATGATTGTTTGGAAGATTGCTTGTTTACTAGTATGCTTAGGATTGCTTGTGCTCAAAAGAAAGAACTAGATTACTTACATGTGATAATCATGCTTTACAAAATGAATGGTGTGTGCTTGGTGCTTGGTGCGTGTAAAACTTGTGTTCTTGAGAAAACTTTAGAGTAGTGTTGACGAGGGTGAGTAAGGTGCCCCACAAAGGTGGGAGCCACCTTGGAGCAAGGTTCGCCTTTGTGGTGTTCTTGCTGGGAGACTCTTACCTCGGTCATATAAGGACCGGTTCGCTGTGACATCTCACCTAGTATCCTCTCGTACAACCACATGGCCTGTATGGGCAGGACTTGACCTAACCCCTCTGACTTAGTGCGGTACCCACCCGGAGGCCGGTAGTGGCAATGGGGACCAGGAGAAGACTTGGGTAGTGTGTAGCCCAAGGTCTGGCTGGTGATATTGTTGAGGCTAAGTCAAGCCTTGGGATTGCTAAGTGATCTTTCCCGTAATTCTTCTAAAGCCCCTGGTATCTTAGTGCCCCATGGGTGGATATTGTGGCTTCGTTGTGAGGTCGTTACGTCTCGTTATGACGGCTTCACCAGTTGCTAAGGTGGGAGCCCGTGCATATCTTGTGGGTAAAGTGTACAACCTCTGCAGAGTGTTAAACCTATCCGGATAGCCGTGTCCTCGGTCAAGGACATGCTATGGTTTGGTCACAATGATTAGCTTTTTGGCGTGAGTAACTCCTTGGCGTGTGAGTGGGCTGTGTGCCCGTGTTTTCTAAAAGAATGGTTTTGGCTTTGTGCCCTAAGCCTCCTGGACTGTGTGTCCGCTGGCAAAGTCTTGTGGGAACTGGCGGGATGGGTGTACCTCCCCCAGGGCCGTCAACCCCCATAAGCTCAACTTATGTATTTCTCTTGAAGGTGTTTTTATTAAAAGTTAGTCTTTGCAAAATGAACCCTGCATCAATAAAACTAGCTTTCCACAAAACCTAAAAGACTCTACAGCCTTATCCTTGAACTACCCTTAAGCATCTAATTTCTCCCCTTGAGGTAGGACTTGCTGAGTACCTTATGTACTCATACTTGCTAATTGTGGATCCAGATGATCCAGAGGCCGACTTCGCCGAAGAAGGAGATGAAGATTAGAGAAGCCGGTTTCGTCTGCACTCAAGCTGCCTGTAGGGCTTGGGTCGCTTTTGTGTATTTTCCGCTGTGTTCTGAGAGTTTGTAAGATTATGCCTTCGGGCTTCTATTGTAATGAACTATGTATTGTGCTTTATTATCGTATTTATCCGATGTATGACTATGATGTCTACTTCTGTTGGAGTTCGTGCGTACCAGATACTGATCCAGGAACTGGTATGAGCTACACGAGGTGACCCCAAAGGAGGGGTCCGACAATATGCAGCCACCCCCAGGTGTTGATGCTCCTTCTGGACATGTTTATCGTCTTCGTCGGGCTTTATATGGTCTTAAATAGGCCCCTCGTGCTTGGTTTGAGCTTTGTCCCTGTGATACAAGCTACTGGTTTTTCGCCTAGCGATCATGATCCTGCTTTATTTATTCATCTTTCTTCACGTGCACATACTTTGCTTCTTCTGTATGTTGATGATATGTTGATCATGGGTGATGATGTGGAACATATTCTCATGTGAAGAAGCAACTTAGTGAGCAATTTCTGGTATCTGACTTGGGTCCTTTCAATTATTTCTTAGGGATTGAGGTTTTACATTTTGCCAAGGGCTATTATCTTTCTCAGTCCAAATACATTCAAGATGTTATTTCTCGTTCTGGCATTACTGACAACCGGACCGTTGCAACACCTATGGATCTTCACTTGCAGTTCCGTCCTACTGATGGTACACCTCTTGAGGATCCCTCTCGATATAGGCATACTGCGGGCAAGCAACCTTGTTTATCTCACTGTAATCAGACCTGACATTGCTCATGCTATCCATATCTTGAGTCAATTTGTGAGCGCTCCTACTTCGGTTCATTTTGGACATTTACTTCGTGCGCTGAGATACTTAATGGGGACATCATCTCAATGTTTGTTTTATGCCCGTGATAATCGGCTTCAGCTTCATGCTTACTCGAACTCCACTTGGGCGAGTGATCCGACAGATCGTCGTTCTGTCACTAGTTATTGCATTCTTCTTGGTTCTTCTCTTGCATTGAAGTTCAAGAAACAGGTAGTGGAATCTCGGTCACTTGCCACTACCACTTCTGAGATTGTATGGCTTCGATGGTTGTTGGCTGATTTTGGTATTTCTTGTGATGTTCCCACATCTCTTCTTTGTGATAATACTAGAGCCATACAGATTGCCAGTAATCATGTGAAGGATGAACTTACAAAGCATATTGGTGTTTATGCCTCCTTCACCCGGTCTCATTGTCATCAGAAAACAATTGCTCTTCAGTATGTGCTATCTGACTATCCGAACTGCAAGTCGTAGATTTTTTCACTAAAGCACAAACTCGAGAGTAACATCGGCTTCATTTGCTCAAACTCAACGCTTCAGATCCGCCTTGAGTTTGCCCCCCCGGGGGGGGGGGGGTAAGGCCCATACATCATCTAGGCCCATATTGGCCCATCTCATGGCTATATATACACATCCACCCTAACGACGTGAATAAGCTCTCTAATCACATCACCACCTCCTCTACATGTATGAGTTTTTTTTTAGAACTTCTCAAAACTTCTAAACAAGTTTTTTGGGAGGGTTTTCGTGATTCCACTGAAGGGGTGGTTCCCACCAAATATTTTCCCACTAATATTCCTACAGCATAGATATATGAACCTTACCACAAGTCAATATAGCCATGCTAAAACAGAATTTATGCATATCTAACACATATTAGCAGGAAAATATACCTTTAGATGAGAGCAGTAGATTTCCACTCTTAAGAATCTGCAGTAAAAGAATATGTGGATTCGATCGTGAAAAATTTCATCAGAGTAAATGAAGAAGACAACCAAATATCTTTCCTTTTTGCCTCAACTTAATTCTGAATTAATAGTGTGATTATGCAACAGCAATTTAACAGTTCCCATATTGACTATATGCTCGATGAAGCACAACTGAGACTTAGGAACAGTAAATCTGAAGTTGCAGTTATGCATAGAACGACAACATATGCAAATATGTATAGATAGCCAGTCTGCTAAGCTAACAAATCGACAATGAATCAAGCAAAGTATCATTTCCTCTAGGAAATAATAGAACACTGAAAAGGTCATTTGGAGGATGCCCTTTGCATCTTTTTTTTTTTTTTTTTTTGGTACTACCAAGCACAGCTTCATGAAAAAACATTTAAGTGCAAGAAGATCCCACAAACCTGACAGTTAGGACAAGTAGTTGGTGAAATGCCACCAGTTTCAGATGTATTTTTGATCTGGAAGTTAGGGTCTCCCACCCCACATCGGCAGATCTTGAACTGACCGATATTCTCAGCGGGCTGTGAAGATGATACCTATCAAGAGTATGAAACTGTTAGACAGCTATATATGGCATGCGTGTATGGGTCCAGCGCTCAGGCGTTAGCCGCCGGCCGGCCCTGTGTATTTTTGGTTAGAGAGATATGAGGAGATCTTGATGGTGCTGTTTCCATAAACCACAAGATCTCCTCACCCCTATATATTTGCATACCCGGTCTCTCAATCATTAATCTACAATTTCCACGCAATCTCATTTGCTTTCAGAAACAGAGTGGAGTGAATACTTAGGAAAATGCAACAATCAAGTGATTTAAGACTTAGTTGAACTTCACTCTAGCTAAGAAAAAGAGGAAGAGAGCAAGCTTTTACATGAGCAATTATGTATGTACATACTGTTAATACAAACAATCTGGAGAGCCTTCAGACAGAACAATATCACATTCCAGTACTATAATAAACTACAAGAATAACATAATTGCCATTAAACCATTGAACAACCTAACTGAGCTCTATAATCTTGCTTTATATTGCAAAATAGGGAAATTATAACTCAAAATCAGCTGAACTTCACCAAATTGGCTGAATGATGAAGTGCTGAAGTCCAATAAAAACTTCAGATAAATGGATAAACAGGATCAGAAACATGGAGATGATAGACAAAATAAAAATGTAAGTTAAACATATGCCCCACTTACTTGCTGGTAAGAAATCCTGAATTCTGAAGCTGACATTGTTTGCTCTAAATGGCTGACTTATGAAGACCTCAGGATAATTTCTGTCCCACCGATGAGTTGATGTTCGCCAACAACAGAAAGTTGCAGTGTACAATGTTACTAGTGATAAATTCATGAGATTCATTCTCTATAAGAATAATAGAAAATAAGAAACTGGCACAACCACGTTACCAGGTTTCAATAGGAAATTACTAAAGCTTGTTTGGATAGGGGGATCTGGATCCAAATCCTTAGGAATCAGCTCAAATTTCGAACTAAATCCATAAAATTCTTGGAGTAATCCTCCTCACAAAACACCCCCTAATTTGTACAGTATTCACTATTCAGATGAAGACTTCACTCAACTCAGAGCCACATTGAGTTTTTTTCTTTACATTAACTAAGTTATGATTGTGCTCAGTGACTAGAAATATGTGCATGAACTATCCAGTTCGCCCAATTCCCGACATACTAATCCAGTTTATGTATAATATCATAAACCCATAATCCATCAGCTAAGGAAGGGAAAATGTGATGTGAGCTTATGAACCCGAAGCTAGTTCTTCACAGGAATTACCAGAAGAAACTGAAGCATGCTAACTTATTTACATCCGCCATGGAGTAGCTTCAGATTTGTTCAGTTGGCTTCAGCGACCACACTAGGTATCAGCTTGAGCTTTTTAAGCCATTAGTTGGACCTGGGGTATTATATAGCACAAGCATGGTCACAAAGAGAGGTAAAATTCAAGAAACTATTGAGACACTTGCTAATATATAATACTGTACTATTTTTTCAAGAACAAAAACTACACTAAAATGATAGATTGGTAGCATGGAGCTCGAGTTCCAATTCCATGAAGCCCGCAAATAATCGGACTTTGCTTCATAGTAGTAATGTGGAAATGTGAACAACATTAGTGTTCTAAGTGGTGCTTATATGCACGAAAATAACATATCGCTCTTTCTCATAGCGCTAAAACTGCGGGACACTGAAGCAACATTTCGCTCACATGCATTGCTATATCTCGCCTTCATCAATAGGCTGACTGAATTCCAGCTGAAAATATTACAGAGAGTTCGACTTGCACTGCATCAAAGCACGCCTCCTAACTGACCATACAGCTATGCTAAGACATCCGATGGTAAACCATTATCCACCTCCCCTTCAAATCTCGAACAGATCGGTTCCGAGAAATTTGCACCCAAACTAATAAAAGTGAAATCAACCCACCCCGGGTCGCTTAATTCAACAGGTAAGGAAACATTTCGTGGATCAACTCCTCAGGTACACACGAAACGATCCGCATGCAGCTCACAAGATAGCACTAATACATCACATCAGGAAGGCACCCTCTCGGATGCAACACCACCGAGAAGGCTCTTCCGACACACAAACGTGTGCCCCAAAACGAATGTAGCCTGCACATCATCCCAAATCCAGATGAACACGCGACAGCACAACTGTCTCGCGCCATCCGTTTCCGCCTTGATCCCCCAACCTAAGAAGGATTCAGCGCACCGGCCCCCCGAAATGTGCAATGCGCACCGATCGAAGAGCAGAGGCGGAGGCGGCAATGCGTCTCACCTGCGGCGCTCGAAATCTCACGGCAGCGCGCGCCATCGATCCCACCAACACCTCCTCCTCCCGCGCCTTTCTCGATCTCTCTTCTCTGGTCACCCCGTTCTATTCCTCTCCTCGCTCGCCGCTCGGGCTCGTCCGCCTCGTCCCTCTCGCCCCGCACTTTCTCCGGGCAATTCCTATGGCACGGGCCGAGCAGTCCGAGGAAATAGCTGACGGGCCGTGTCACTGCAGCGTGGGCCCGCGGACTCCGGGACCCGACGTGTCAGTGCAACGTTCCGATTCCCTTCGCTTTACCCCGTCCCATCCCCAGGGGGATGAAGCGATCTGGGCCGTTGGAGTGAGGACGGGGGACACGTGACAACCGATGATGGGATCCCGGGGAGATTTCGCGTGCGGGCGTAGTTGGAAGCATGTCGTGAACGTGGCAGTGCTATGGACCCATAGAAAGCGCCTGAATGATTAATATTTAATTAGCTAAGTGTCCGTATTTAAAAAAATATATAAATATTGAATATGATAATATTAAATATAAATTTAAGTATAAAGATGTGGATATGTCGTAGGAACATTATCGAATGAATATATCGAGAACGATGCTATAGTTTGATTTCAAATAAGATTTGAAGAAGTAGAAGGAAATTATGCACTAATTATTCTTTTATTTATTTTTATTAGTAAAACGGATCTTATATCTATAATTAGTAATGAGACGAAGATAGATGACAAAAGTAAATAAATTATCAAGTTTTAGAGGTTTTTATTAGATGAGAGAAAAATAGGAAGAAAAAATAACATAAGAAATCACTGTGTTTTATATAGTAGAGATTTTTCGTATTTTATATTTACTATTCTCCACTGTCTTGGTGCGTGGGCTCCAGACGCCACATTTTTTTCCTCTGCTCACCTGTCGCTGCTGAGTATCTAGTACAGTATATGTTCTCTTTGGGTAATGATCAATCTATGATTCCAAAATGATTTCATCACAAACGTGCGAGCAACTATCCAGAAGCATCATCAAAACCCCAAATGTGTTCCACCAGCCAACCAACCCCGTTTCTGGCGTTACTCCGTCAGAAACGCTCCCCTGCCTGATCTGATCCATTTAAATTATTCGGACGGCTCAGGCACCCCACTGCAATGCAATAGCAAGAGGGCAGAGACTCTTCAGTCCTACAGTCTACAGATAAGTTAGTACCTGATGTCCCATGCAAAGCCATGTGAGAGTCAGATGAATCCGGGGCCCTCTTCACGGTCGCAATAGAACTGAAGAACCACAGTACCACTCTAATGAACAGACAAGCAATGCTAGACGTCCGTACAAGCGTGACAAATAGTACCGCCAGGGACAAGAATTGCACCAGCAGCAGCAACCAAATTTTAGTGTACAACCCCTCAGGATTAGTGCCTGATGCAGCTGCAGCTGCAGCAGACTGCAGCTAATTTAACTTGAAACGTCTTGCCCACAACCACGTCATTTTAAGCACAAACATTGGTACTGAGGCATAAACTTATCAGACTACTGATTTTAGTGCAACGTAAGCGTTTTATGGTAACTAGCTGCTGCATGTTTATCAGTGACTCTGAAAAGCAACACAAGGAGGGAGAACAGCCGCCGCTGTTAACGCACTCTGACAAAGTGTTTCTGCTCTCAGTTGTCTCCTCTCGGTCCGTCATCCTCATTGAGATTGATGCCGGAGATGCTCATTTTTCCTATATTTACTGCAGTGCAAGGTAGAAAGAATGAATTAATATCAGGCATTAAGAGTCTGCCCACAAAGTAGGAAAATCTAGCTGTCAAATGGAAATCTTGTGCTGTTGGGAAGGGGAGGCGCACTGCACAACACTTGGTGCAGAACAACTTATTATCCATGCTAACTAATGCTGTTCATCCAAACAGATTTTGCACGTACATGTCATATCGACATGGAATTAGTGATATTCATGTTGAACATTTCACATTATTTATGCAGAAATTGTAGCCTTAATGCTTACCAACTGCATCCAGTCCACATAGATTTGGCATGTATTTGATAATATGCTCTTCTGCATCTTTATCAGCCTTCAGCGTCTCACATTCGAAAGAGAGCAAGACTTTCTGATTTCCATGTTTATTTTCAACCAAACCAACAATGTCATCTTCCCACCTGCATATATATTGTTTGCATTAGGAGAACTGAAATCACACTAGAAATGACTCACAGCATCAGGAGCAACAGTCTTGTTGAAATGCATCTTAAATATAAAGCAGCACGTGCCAACCATATGCTAGAGAATTGAACATGAGATTGCTAACACAGCAGAAATATCAGAGTTAACACTGTGATTTTAATTTACGAAAAGGCACCACCATGAACCTCTTTAAGTTGTAAAAGCTGAGTGTTTTTATTTTGTAAAAAAGAACTGTTTGAAGGGCCTTTTCTCATAAAATCCTCATAAGTTAGACTTTAGAAAAAAGAAAGTAGAGACCTGAGCTAAGTGAACAAGAAAGGACTTAAGCATTTGTCCATTAGTGCAGCTGAAGCTTTGCTTTACTGTTTGATTAATGTGGCACTATGTAGAAGCAAACTTGTTGCCTTTGAAGTGCCAGTCATGACTCATGGTGCATTTAAAGATGCCACACCACCTATTAAGCTGTTATAAACTATGCCAAAGCGTTATAGCAGTAGTAGAACTTTTTCCAGTAAGACTAAAATATAATCTTTACTATAGTCATAGCTCTTTGCTTGCTTGAATAATACATTGGTACGAAATTAATCGGAAAAAAAAAATCCCAAAATAAGCTGTTACATTCTACATGTAGAGAACTTCCAGTGTGTGTGCTGGGTTATCAAGCGCATGTCTTATCAGACATCCTGAGTAATCTAATCAAGAAAAGATTGTGCGTTGGTAGTCTTGTCACTTGTGACACGCCCATGCCTGACTTCCAGCATCCCAAGTTGCATAACAGCGAACTCTATGTATAGCTAGTGGTGCATCCGGATTCCCCACCGTTAGCATCCACTTGCTACTTCGTGCCTTGCCGCTATCGAGACTGAGATGTGGTAGCAACTTGGGATGTGCATCGATGCTAATGGAGTGGATGCACCACCAGAAATGTGAAGAGTTTACTGTTAATCTGTTATGCAGCTTGGATACTAGAGGTCAAGTGTGGGTCAGAAGACTTACCAACACGGTCTTTTCTAGATTGGATTACTCTAAATGTCGGGTAAAGAAATGCACTTGATAACCCCAGCACGCAAATACTAGAAGTCCCCATCCTCAAAATATTAACAAAAGAACTTGCTGAAAGAATAATGTAGTGCAATTGTTTTTGTTATGTTATTTCCCAGAAAGCAATTATGTTCCTAGAAAACCGAAAAAATAAGATAAGAATTCCTAGAAGAACAAGTTAAGAAACAATGGGGGCAAAACCATTAAATTCTCCATTCATGTACATCAACAGAAATTTATGTAGATCCTCACGTATCAGCACCAAAAACATCACTCGACATTATTTGACAAAAAGTAAATTCAATAGCACCAAACTGAGCTGTAAACTCCAATGAAATCCATCCATCATAGCAGGATTTACCCATGCAAATGGTCAATGTTTTGTAATCGAGCAGCATCATGGCCCCTGCATTCCACCACAAGCACCTTCTCCCTCTTGCTCTGTCACATGATCATTACAGTTTTGTGAGAAAAGTTAACCTAAGGCACAAGCATCATATATTCATGAGGAAGATAATCTCTGTGCACAGTTTTATGAGAAAAATTAACCTCTATCACAAAAACCACATAGTTTTCATGAGAAAAGATAACCTCTATTGGCTCTGTCACACAGACCTCACGGTTTTATGAGAAGGCACTCAATGTAGCCTACTGATAGAGCACAGAATTGTTGTAATTGATGTATGGTTTCAAGGCCCCCATTCTCTTTATCTAAAAAAAAAATACGTGTAGTTCCTTCCTCCTGCATACTATCTTTCATTCTATCGTTTCATGAAAACATATGATTAGGTTTACAATCTTTATATCTTAACTATGATAGAACAAATATAGAAAAGGATAGTTGATTAGTACTAGATATGCTTGATATGACATGTCTCACCTTAAAATCAATTATGGTGAGCTTTATAAGGCGGTAATCCTCTCCTCGGCTACATTCCCTCTCGCAAGATATTGCTTTCATAATAGAAAAGAGAAAGACAATAACAACATTAGCTATGCCTTCTGATGAAATATAACTCAAAGGTCTTCTCTTCCATATGGCAAACAGCAAAGACACAGATGGTGAACTAGTGTAAAGAACAATGAGCTCCAAATCCAACCAACTCAAATTCACTGGTATAATCAAGAGCACATTATCTCACCGTATCATCCGAGCTGCCCACCAATATCTACCAAAGGAAAATCGTCTTGACTAATCTAACCTTTTTTTTAAATGAGACTAATCTAACATTTTCAGTAGCATAAAAAGGTGACCTCCTAATTCAACAGGTTATGCCATTTTATACACACTGTATCTTGCAATGCTTTGCTGTGACGGCATAAATAATGGTCTGGTATTGCTCGGAACTGCGCACAAAAAAAAAAGAGCATAATTTCGACGGATGATAAACCCTCCTATGATATACCACTGCTATTCACCTTGTGCGATGATCAAAAAGGGGTCTCGGTGAGATCAGAAACGAGAAAAATAAACTATTCGCAGTTTGAGATAACAATATAATTCTCGAGCATAAACCTTGGAATGAATAAACAAAAACTGTAAGAGGGGAATGGAGATAGATGGATACGGGTGCCCTGGAGACCGTAGCAGATGGAGTCCGGGAGACGAATGAAGTGACCGGAGATGGCGCCGGAAGGCAGCAACGCGATGGATGCGACGCCTTCCATCGTCTCGCCGGTCTCGCCCTCCTCGACGGCTTCCGCCGCCTCCGCCGCTGCCGGCGGCTGGTGATTGCCATTCGCCTGCGAGTCCGACACCGAACCCATAGCTCCCCCCGCCCTGAACCTCCACCGACTGCACCAGTGCGCCACCTAGGTATCGATAGCGCAAAAGAGTCGGCCGACCGGAAATAAATTCTATTCAGCGGTGCTCTAGATATTCTTGTGCAGTATCACATGATGGTCATCATTTTTATTAATATAAAAAACTAATTTTTATTAATTCACTTTCTCTATAGAATTATTTTCTCCATAAAATTTATCTAAAAATCACTAAAAAATTATTTTCAGCTAAAAATCACTTTTCCAATCACCTCCTCAAAAAATTGGACAAGAGGTGGTAGGTACTAGTTCTGCGAAGAAAAAGGCACTCAGGGGGGCTTCATACAAAATAAACTTCTCGACACGGGTGCATCCGCTAAAACTGCAGAAACCAGCTCGCAACAGGCCTCCGTCTCTCCCCGTCTCGAGAGCTTTCGGCACGCAAGTATGGCGGCGGCAGCGGCGGCGGCGGCACCGACGAGAGCGGAGGTGCTATCTCTCTTCCGGTCCTTCCTCCGCTCAGCGAGGCAGTTCTCCGACTACAACATCCGCGAGTACACGCGCCGCCGCGCCGCGGACGCCTTCCGCGAGAACCGCGCCCTCGCCGACGCGCCGGCCGCGGCGGCGGCGTTCGCGGAGGGGAAGAAGCAGCTAGAGGTGGCGAAGAGGCAGGCCTTGGTGTACTCGCTCTACGCCCCCAAGGCCAAGAGCGTGATGGAGATGAAGCTGCAGTGATGGGCGAGGGGGAGAGGTGCTGCGCTCTTGCCATCTTCCTTCTCGTTTCCCTTTTCGGATTCGTGCTTGTTATGTGATGATGATGCAATTATAACTGATTTGTTATCGTGTTCCTTAGATGACTGTCGTGATATCGATGCTTTTTGTGCAATAAATTTGTAAATTCTGCTGCCATTATATCTTATTTTCATATACCATTACCTGCAAAGCAATCTGCTTACGATGCTGCGGTTATTTCGCCGCCTGGCCCCGGTACTTTGCAAATGGAGTCGGATTTGCGTGTGACTTCTAGCATGTTGCACGGTGTTGGTTCCGAGCACAGCGCCGAATTGGCAAGGCTGCATTGGGGTCACATCAACTGTTTGGTGAAATTCTGCGCTGAAGCATTGATCTCAATTACGAAGCCAAAACCAGACTAGATTGCTTATGGCTTGAATATTTCTCCCCCTGATTAGAATTTGGGCATGTTCGGTTTATGACCCCCAGCGAGCCAAGCCAAATGTTGGCTGTGCCTAGAAAATTTAGTTTCTGTTTGGTTTGAGGCCAATTTGTTATGCCCTTAACAATTTTGGCTGATCAAAAATTTTCTGTGTGCAGCTGGGCAAAACGTCGGCCCAATTTTAGCCTTAAACCAAACAGAAACTTTCTGTGGTGCAGCTGTGGTTTGAGGCCAATTTTGGCCACGCAAAATTTTGCTTTGTCTCAAACCAATCACTATTTTCATTGCCCCAATTTTGGCTGCCCAACTGTTAGGCTTGTTGGGGACTAGAACCAAACAAGGTCGCACCTGTATCGACTGCCAGATTTGAAAGCCCTTATAACAAGAACTCTAGCCCTAGGCAATATGGTGATTGAGGGTGTGTTTGTTTCTCTGGATAGAGTTTTATAGAGTTGCATCGTATAGTCTGGTTGAGTAGAAGCAGACTAAGTGAAGTCATATTGATTGAAAAGAAGAGTGTTTAGTTGGTTGTGTCTGTTTAGACAGGTTGAGCTGAGTTTCGCTTGGTTGACCACATCCGAGGCCATATAAGTGGATGCAAGAGTTGAAATTGTGATTGATTACTTGCAGTAAGATGATTTTGTGATACTAATAAGTAGGTCTATCTGCATTAGCAGATGCGGTGGGTTCGTCTATATGAGCGGATGCAGTGGGTCTGTCTGCATTAGTGGATGCAGGCCCCTGTAGAGTGAACTCACAAGTGTATATTTGCATTTGTCAGGGCAGCTGGAACAGTAGATACGGACAACCAAACACGTTTCTCTCTGATATTATACATATCCACCGAGTCAGGCTGGGGCAAATTCAGGCAGCCAAACCCACCTTGTTTGAATGAAGCAACACCTCCTGACATACATGTTTCCATGTCAGTGCAATTGTAGATGCCACTGGGTTGCTGTGAAATCATGCTTCCTTAGTTTCTTGCCACCAATGTTGTTCCACAAATGTACTCGATATCTCTTTCTTGGTATTCATGTCGCTACAAAGCCAATTGACAGGCTGATGTGCGTTATTGTGTCTTGCACAGAAGCGTGTCACTGCCCCCTCCCCTCCTTGCCAACTTGTGCTCTTAGCATGGTGCTGGTGCTATTACTAGTTTATGCTTCCTTGTCTCCTTCGACTGTTTATATTTTTATCAGGTCTTGTTTGAATAACTTTGATTTCTGTACTAGCCTCATCAGATAAATCTGTCATGGTCTGCGTGATAGTAACACTTTCTTGGTGATCAGTGCATAAGAAATATATCAACGCTCTTAACATTCTCCAGTCAGACCATTAAATCAAGTACATCACAAGAGATTGAAATCTACAAATATGTATTCACACAGTATTTGAAAGCACAAAACTCCACATGAATTAGAGATGTTTTACATATTATTACGGGCACTATTAATCAAGAGCCTGGATAAGGAGATTGTACTTCTAGGGCTGGAAACGAGCTGAACCGAGCTCGGCTCGTGAAAGCTCAGTGGAATGTTGGCTTAGCTCGGCTCAGCTTGGTTTCCAAACTGAGCTAAAATGTTGGCTCAACTCGGCTCGTTTGCTGGCTTGAGCCAGCTTGCGAGGGCTTGCAAGCTTGCCAACACGGCTCGACCGCTCGAGCGGCGGCAACCTGCACGGCGCAGGCAACGACCTCCATGACACGGGCGACGATGACCTCCATCGCACGAGCGACGGGGGCCTCCCCTGCACGAGCAACGGTGGCCTTCACGGCGCAGGCAACGACGGCCTAACAAAATTGAATCCAATCCAGTAGCCACCCAGACACACTCCACCAGCGACGACGACAACGAGATGGTGGATAAGGAAGAGAATTAGAGCGGAGATTGAACTCACACTTCACTAGTGACGCTGTCAGCAATGAGCGACTTGCAGATGATGAGGACCTGGTGGCCAGGCCCCTTGACCCCCTCGCGCGCGAGCTTTGCCTCCTCCGCCAGATTGACGATGGTGGTCACGGGCTCACGGCCGTGTCACCCTTGCTCTTCCCCACCACGTCCTCCGACGCCATCTCTCTCGTTGAGAATAGGGAGTGGGCAGTAGGGACGAGGGAGGGAGATGAGAGACCGACATACTTAGAAGTTAGAAGACAGGCACATGCTCGTTTGGCTCGCGAGCTAGCTCGGCTTGGCTCGATTTAGAAACGAGCCAGTAAGGTGTCTCAGGCTCAGCTCATTTGGACAACGAGCCGAGCTGAGCCGGGTAAAGCTTCCACGAGCCCGAGCTAGCTCATGAGCCTCGAGCTTTTTGTCCAGCCCTATGTACTTCATGTGCAGCAATGTGGCCGTTGTCTTAAGAGAATTGATGGATTGGATAAGAAGAAAGGGCAGTGTCCTGTGGATTATAGAATTGGTGGTGGCTAGTGGTTCATGAAGAAATGAAGGGGATGCAACATTACATCAGGAAAATGTTAGGCCCAACATCCACCTCGCTCTCGCGGTTCGTCGCCCCAGTGACTGTGGCCACCACCCATGGTGTCGATGCCCCTTGCCCACCTCCGATGGCCAATCTATCTCCTCAGCGCCCAGATCCACCTACCCTACACCCGGTTCTCGGCTCTCTTAGCCTAATGCTGCAGCTTCTCAGCTAGGCGCGGTGTGAGGGGGGGTGCGATTCAAAATCGCCCCACCAGATCTGCTCCTTCCCGTCGACGACCAGTGGTGATCCGGGATCCTTCTCATATATAGCGCCTCCCTCCCTCGGCTCGACCTCAACCTCGTCTGCAGCGCCACTCAACAGCACGAGCCTGATCACGCCCCTACATCCACCCGTGCACCAAGAAGGTAGAGGATCGCACCTTCATCAACTCCAACACCAACCTAGAGATGGAGCTAGGGAAATGCGAGAGCAACAGCACAATCATCCTCCTCCTAGGTGGGGCATGCGGGACACCTTCAACCTGCCTCTGGCGATGACCCCGTACCAAGCGTACGGTCGACAAGGCCTCACTTATCGGGTGCTAGTGCACTTGGACTTGTTGGAGGACTACACAGGTGCACCACCAGTTTGGCCTCATGTCCGAGACCTAGTCTAGCACCAGGGTCGAGTGGATGGGGAAGAAGCCTGGTACGACTGCGATGACTGCTGACAACCCCACGTGATAATCGTCGGGATGAAGATGAAGACGACCAATGCCGGGGCGGGCGGCGTGATTGCGCCTCCAATTCCTAGTGTCGATGCCTCTCCTGTCGTACCGTGACAGTGGATAGGGGATACCCTCACGAACGCACCCATTCACCTCAGCGTTGTGATCAAGGGCGCAGTCATGGCACACCAAGTGGGGCTAGTTGGGGGCCCTGCTAGGATGATGACGCTGACCCACTGAGCGATGACGGCACAGAGCAAGCCATCGCCATCGCAGGGGGAGAGGCATCACCGACGTCTCTAGGCTCCAATGCACGCCGTGTTTTCCTCGTCAACGACGAAAGCTCTCCAACGCCTCTGGGTAAGCAGCAGCATTCACCTAAAGATTCATTTGCTCCCTTTGGCACACAGGTGGTGGCACAACGAGACAACCTACAAGCTCCTTGGAGGCAATCGAGATGGAACTGCAATCCCTCTCACTGCGAAATATGGATCATTATGGGTGATTCAATCTCATCTACCAAGCGGAAGACAAAAATAATAACATTCTAAATAGAAGGCTAATGGGTTCTTGCAAGACAATGGTTGATGATCTAGCACGGAAATAGATTAAACTTAACAGGCGCCAATTCACCTGGTGTAATAACCAGGCCAACCCAACTCTCACCCGCATTGATAGAGTTTTTTACACTATGCAATGGGAGGCTCTCTTCCCATCTTGTTTCCTGCAGCCTTTGTCTTCGCTCATGTCCGACCACTGTCCATTACTCCTTCATGGTGAGATATCCTCGCAGCCTTACAAAGACTTCTGCTTTGAGGATTTCTGGGTCTCAATGCTTGGCTTCCAAGATACAGGCGCACAAGCATGGAACATGCGAGTAAAGACACCAAATGCCATCAAGAGACTGCACATCAAACTTGCCCGCACAGCAAAGGCCCTCAAGAAATGGAGAAAGTCAACAATTGGAGATACACGCTTGCAGCTGGAGATTGTTAAAGAGCTGATCCTCAGGCTCGACACGGCACAAGAAACCAGCTCCTGAACAACAACCCTTGCAGCGCCTCAAAGCACACAATCTGGGCCTAGTGGTCATTGAGAAGACGAGGAAGAAACAACGCTCGAGGCTCACTTGGATTAGGCTCGGCGATGATAACACAGAGTTTTTCCAATTGAGGGTTGCAGCGCACAAAAGGAAGAATTGTATATAGTGTTTGTAAATCAACCATGGGACCATGTTCTCAAAAGAAGATAAAGAACAAGAACTTCTATCAAAATGTAGTGCCCACCTTGGTTGGCCTCCGATTAGAATGTACACGTTGGACTGGGATTATCTTGGATATCAGGCCACTGACCTCAGCCATCTCGAGCTCCCATTTACTAAAGAAGAGATCAAAGCTACAATATTTTCGATGTCGTTAGAAAAAGCTCCGGGTCCCAATGGCTACACAGGACTCTTCTTCAAAATATGTTGGGAAATCATAAAAAATGACCTTCTACAAGCTTTCCAACAATCGCACGCTTGCAACGGGACAAGTTTGATCTCCTCAACTCAGCACACATGGTGCTGCTCCCAAAAAACCAGATGCTATGAGGGTGGTGGATTTTAGACCGATAAGCCTTATGAATAGTATTGCAAAAATCTTTATCAAATTATTGGCAAATAGATTAGCCCCCTAGCCTGGATGACTTAGTCTCCACATGTCAAAATGCGTCTATCAAGAAAGGTTGCATCCAAGATAATTTTCTTTATACACAGAACGTGATTAGAGACCTTCGCAAAAAGAAAATTCCAGCAATCTTCCTCAAATTGAACATCGCCAAGGCTTTTGACTCAATTCATTTGGGATATTTGCTACATCTATTGCAGAGACTCGGTTTTGGGAACAAATGGTGCGAGTGGATCTACATCCTATTTGGTATTGCTTCCTCTAAAGTTTTGCTAAATGGATCCCCGGAGCTATCCTTTGACCATGGGTGAGGGGGGTGCCAAGGTGACCTCTTGTTCCCGATGTTGTTCATTCTCACAATCGATCTACTACAAAAGATCATGGATCTAGCCACACAGGAGAACATCTTCACAATGATTCAGTCCCAGGCAATAAAGATGCGCACCTCCCTTTATGGAAATGATGTTGCCATCTTCGTTAATCCAATCCAACTTCTCCAAAAGTGCATCATATCCAATCTGATGCGAGGATATTGACTTTCACGTAGTACTGCAATCCTTTTCGAGCAGGAGGAAAATTTTCCTTGTCGCTATCTTAGGCTTACACTACACACTAGGAAATTGAGAATGGTGCATGTGTAGTCAATGGTTGAGAAAATGGGGGCCCAACTACTGGGTTAGAAAGGGAAGCTCCTAACAAAAGCCGGAAGAACAACATTAATCAATTCAGTCATCTCCTCTATTCCAACATACCACCTAACAATCTTGCCGCTTGCGAAATGGGCAAAAAAAGATGGACAATATCTGCCGCTCCATCCTTTGGAAAGGAGATGACATAGCACACAGTGGGCATAGCCTAGTCAATTGGCCCATTGTGAGTAGACCGAAGAACCTAGGGGGCTTTGGTGTCTTGGATTTACAGAGATTTGGTAGGGCTTTAAGACTTGGATGTATTATGAATGGACCGCCCCCCACAAAGCATGGATCGGCACAGAATTACTATGCGACAACACGGATAGACTACTATTTAATATGTGCTCCACAGTGAATTTAGGAAACGGGGATAAGGCAAGCTTTTGGCATAGTAGATGGCTGGAGGGGGAAGCGCCAAAACCCTTAGCACCAACCTTGTACGCAATATCTAGGAGGAAAAGCAAGATTGTGTGTAAAGAGCTCACAAATAATAACTGGATCAAAGCCATTCAAGGAAGAATTACTACCTCGACGTAGCTACAAGAATTTGTGACCCTCCAGGCAAGGTTACAGAACGTCCAACTCATATGGGATGCTGCAGACTCCATCTTTTGGCACTGGACAACAGATGGTCAATAATCTACCAAGTCAGCCTACCAGGCCCAATTTTGAGGATCCTACTCTTCATACAACATGAAACTTATTTGGAGAGCAAGAACGGATAATAAATGTAAATTTTATGCTTGGACTCTAATGCATGACAAACTTCCCACGGTGGATAACCTTGTCAAACAGGGATGGCCACACCAACAAAGTTGCATCATGTGCAACGACTTACAAGAAACGAGCTTGCATATGTGCCTTAATTACTCGTTCGCTAGTAGTTTGGGACATCATCCTTTCTTGGCATGATATAGAACATCATCATGGTTTCCCATAAGAGCATATACGAATGGTGGTCCAATGCGTCAAACTTGTTCCACAAAGAAGAAAAGAGAATGTTCAACGGAATCGTCATATACACAATGTGGAGCATTTGGAAGGAACAAAATTGCCGGATCTTCCAGGCAGTTTCAATGAGAGCAGATGAGGTGGTCATTCTAGCAAAACAAGAGATAAATCAGTGGAGAGCTCATCAAAATATAACCACTCAGTAGCTAGTTTGTTTTGGATAATCTTTTTTGGTTGTGTGTTTCTTCCTCTTCGTTTATGTGGGTTTATTTTGTGGTGTGGCTGGACAGCTTCCTGCTCCATGTATTTGTCTAATGTAAATTGAGCAGCAGGGCTCCTGCCTTATTTTCCAAAAAAAAATTGAAGAAATGAAAGTACTTGCTGACCCAATTAATTGGAAATCGTTAGTTGATTTCTAGTTGACACATTTAACACGTGCATATCCATAACTTGGTAAATTTGAAAGTTACACATGGCATTGCCCCATCCCAGATTGTTGCACTTGAGATGGATGCACTGGAAGTTCATCGTCTTGTGCGCACCGAAGCTGTCACCTTCTTGGGTTTCAGCTGCTCATCGCTTGATCCATCAGAGTTGGAAATGTTGCACGGATTCTCCTCGCTGCTCTCCAAATACAAGGCATTCATCTTGTGTGTGTGTGTGTGTGTGGATGGGGGGTGGAATGGGCAAAGTCTGACTCTGAACTTTCATCCATGTCATCCTGGTACATCGTTTCGTGGTCGAACTCGTGATAATGTGGAATGTTGCTTTTGCCGTCCTGTTCAGCCGCTTCTGGGAACTCAGAAAAGTCCACCAGGATGTTATTCTCAGCGGCTATCTCTTTCATTACCTTCTTCTTCAGCTCCATGTTTGTTTTGTTGCCAGACAACTTCCACACCAACTGCAAGGGCAACACAAACCAACCGTGTAAACTCCAGCTATCCCTCTTTCCAATTCCAAATCATTGAGACGTGCCAAGAATGAATGAGATCCTGTTCCAATTACCATGGGATCGACGATGCCGGTTCCCTCCTTTACCGTCGCAGTGAAGTCGCTGCCGAATTTGTTTGCCAGAATAGTGCGTGCAAACGGCAGCTCCGGCAGGTCGCCGCACCACCCGGCTGCAAATATGATTCCGGCGGCTGCCTCCCGAATGTCCTCGCCACATTCACTACACACGAAATAGAATGATGATGCAACCGTAAAAGAGCAGGAAACAATAGAGCCAAACATGAGAATAAGATTAACTCAGATGTTAGAGTGTTAAGAAGACACGTACTGAGGCTTATCTAACTGCACAGCGTGTTCGATGAGGCGATTGCAGTAAAGCTCTATGATGTCGAACGCCTCCAGCATGTTGTCCTCCTCTATGACCTGCTCTGCCTGCACGAAGAAAGATGGAAACATAATTATGCCGGTAAGCCCATGTTGAAGGGTATGGCGCCTCATTTCATGTGTGGTTAGAGATCACAGGTCCGTACGCGATGGAGAGCACGGTCGAGGTGGCCAAAGGCGAGGAGCTGGCTGACATCGCCGCGGGAAATTGACTTGCGAGCAAGGCGGGGTCGCCGGGCAACGGCGAGCCGTGACAAGGCGAGCCCCAGAAGCGTCTTAACCTTGGAGGTCTGCTTGGACGTCCTCCTGTGGATGAAGCCCATGGTTGATCGATCCTTTGCGTTCGGGAGGTGTTCCTGGGGTGTTGGCTTCGTTATTATGTTATGTAAACACCGAACTTAGCTGTCTTATTGGTCCTTTGCTTGGTTGAGAGGATGGGGAAGAAGAAGGTGACTTGTTTGTGGACTAATGGGGAAGTCTGTCGGTGAGACAAAGATTTTATTGGAACATTCTTCTTGTTTGGGAAGTCTAATTTTAGTGAATCTGCTGTCAGTTCGGTGTAAACGAACTCCTTTTGCATTTGCAAGATCAGAGCCTTGTTGCACCACATGCCTAAAGAAGGAAAATGAGGTAAACGTGGAAAAAAAATACTATAGGTAAAGAAAATAAAAAGTGCAAAATATTGCCAGAGAAAGCAAATGGAACATGCAAAAAAAATGGTTTTCCTATTTGTAAGTTGTCAGATTTTTTTTGTTAGCTCGGCTTTACTCTTAAGTTTGATTTTACTGTCTGTTTTATTGATATTGATATTTTTTTGTCACTGATTTTGATGTTGGTTTTAGTATGGAACTCAAGAGCAAAACCGAATGGAATCAAGTAAAAACTATACATCATAGTTATGCCGCGTTAAACAGTTGTTGGGCTTTTGGCTAGTATCAAATGTAGCTTCTTTCCATAGGATACATGTAGAAGTAGTATCTTTTCGAGAACATGCAATGCACGTATTTTATTAAGAATATATCAGAATGATGTTTGTTATTACATTGCCAACTGGAAGCTAAACCTCAGAGCTCATAGCAGCACTGAAACACACATGGTCAGGGGCAGATCCAGGGGGGCTCCAGCCCCCTACTGTTTCGTAGCCAATAAAAGCCCCTTTGAGCCCCTACCTCCCCACAATATTTTTTTTGCCATGGATAAGAGAGAGGAAGAAGAAGAGGAGGAAGAGAAGGAAAAGGAAGAAGAGGGAGAAAGAGGTGGATGAGCCCCCTACATCTCTCATCTGCATTCGTCACTACACAGCTATCTACTCCACACGACCTACCACGAGGAGGAAGAAACACATCAATGAAGAAAAACGATGACCCTTGCGATCTTGTTCCAAACATCTGAAGCACATCTGCATCCGCTTGGTGTACCTCCCCTGTGATGTAATAAAATATTAGAGGTTCAGGTTTTCGCACCTTGTTTAAATAAAAAATTAGAGAGGTTAATCATGTAAGTGTGTTTCATATGGTTCAATTTGAGCAATATCATGTCTTAATATGTCCATACGTTGTTGCTTCCTTGTTACTCTGTTTTTCCTAAGTATATGCTACTAAAATTTTATAGCTTAGTATTCTTATAGTGTAGTTGGGTTGCATCCCAGATTTTTTTGGGGTTCCTGGGGGCTGAGGTGTTACATCCTCGGCGGTCTAGAAAAAAAAAAAGTCAATGTAGAAGTAACATTGGTTAGCGTGAAATTCATAATTTCCAGATGCACTTAAATTTATTTATGAGGCATCAGTACGCGATACTAGCGGAATATACGTTTGGTAGTTTAGTCACATGAGAGGTGCCTGCTGGTGCAAAAGAACATCGATGCCCCCTTCTCCATCTCAAGCTGGCATCTTCCCGTTTTATTTTCTCCTGCGCTAATCCAGTCCAGTCCCTTTATGCCGGCGATTTACTTCCTCATTGCGCTGCCTGCATAGCTAGGCAGCAGAGAACGGCGGGTAGCAACACAACAGGTGGAACCTGGCGCGGTGATCTGCATACATATGCAGACTGGAGAACTGCACCAGTTCACCTTGGAACAGGGTTCGACGTTGCCTGCCGCATTGGCATGGGACCACGAGGCGGAGGTTGACGAGCCGTGGTGGCCTGCGCGGCTTCGCTGATGGTACGCGGAGCACTTGGGAGGCGGCGTGCGCAAGGCCTGCAACTGTGCCGGGTGTGCGGGCAAGACCGCAAGAGCCAAGCAGGGCGTGGGTTAACGACGCGGCGGAGCCCCCGCAGATGGCTTCAGCGTTGAGCTGGCTAACGCGCAGGCCGACGCGCCCGCCTGGGCGGCGCATGGCAACCGGGTGCGAGAAACGAACGAGTGTCTGCCTGCAGGCTGCAGCCAGCGTCACCCGATAATGGCATCCAAAGCCATAGGCGGGTAGGGCCGTGTTCTATCCTCGAGCCATTTTTGAGCTCTGGTCAAACGCATCCTTCCTTTGTGACAACTGATAAACAAGTCAAAGTCTCGTGTGTTGGAGGGGAAAAACAAATCTCAGCTCAAGGACACCTACAAATCTCCTTCCTTTTGACAGCAAGGCAATTAATCACTACCCAGTTTCTACACGGTTCTGACTGTAGAACCTCTTGAATATGTACATTAATGCATTGCTCTTGAATTATTTGTAGACATTTGCTCTCATGTGATGCATACACCACCTATTCTATAAATCAGGTCATGAAAATAGCTCACTTGAATCCTCTGTAGTGTTTTTATAGCAGATAATATCCCAGTATGTCAGTCATATATGATGCAAACACTTGGTCACTCAAGGACAATCCTAACCTTAAGATGCTAAAAAAACCAGAGGCAACTCAACCTGCTCTCATCATCCACAAAAGCAAAAGCCATAGGAAGTATCTGGATATTCGAACCAACTCCAATTGCAATGAGAATCTGATCTTTGTACTTTCCAATCAAGAATATGTCATCCACACAAAGCAAAAGACGATAATACTGAAAATACTGAATACACTGACCCAAAGAAATGAAAGCACATCAAAAATCATGGGTTGGTTTTCATCACTCTCAATGTCCTTGAAAGTGGTGTATATGCTAGAGTTTCTTTCCTTCAAAAAATCATGGGTTGCAATAAAAAGCATCATAGGTACCTATCACTTCTCTAAGACTTTCTGCTTCGCACGTCAAGCCTTTTGATAAGTAATCTCATATTTGAATTATCTTAATATTGCTCGTTGAATGAACAAGCATTCCATGTCCCGCTTCTGAATAATTTTAATGAACAATTCATTTACAACTAGTGCAGTAGTGAGGTTGCGGTGCTTTCGACCTACGTTTTGTAGCTTACAACTGTGTTGAACCATTTTAGAGGCTACCCAATGGATTGAATGCTTCAGTTTGTATGTATGAATAGAAAAAGCTATATCCAGGAGTTCTGCACTTGATATTGTTCTTTTTTAGGCTTAAGGCAACAACACATACCTCTTTGTATGATGTCACTGCCCACCATACCACTGCATCCTTCATTTTAGACTGATTGGGAAAGACCTGATTGAGCTGAACCATACTTAAACCATACTCCTAAGGGGAATCATGGTTCTCCATAAATTGCATCATCGTGTTGTGAGGTCAGTTCCATTGATCTAGGATGATAGTATTAGATGACTCATCATCTTCTTCTTCTTCATCATCATCATCATCATATTTACATATTGCAATAAAGCTTTCTCCTCATGGACTACGTTACGGTCTACGTTTTCAAGCTCAAGAACCTTTTTTTTATTTCCTCCCATGTGTCAATCTGACCCTCAACCTCTCCCACCTTCCTATCCTCTTCTTCTACCAACACAACGACCTCTGGCTTAGTCGTCTGCCGTTGCTCAACTTCCTCCCTCGACACTGTGTACCCCTGTCTATCATCTTCTTCTACCAATGTCATTGCATTACTACTGCCATACACTTCTCTTGGACATGTCTACACTAGCATAATGTACTTAACCCCGCGCCGCCTACATCATTTCAACCACTTGTCTGTCCGATACACCGATTATAACTCCCAAAAAACTAGATCTAACGTACGAGTTCATATGTATTGTACCGTAACATAATAAATATCAAGGGCTTGCTGAAAATATCGGGTGAACCACATTACCATCTTCTTCATCCTTGTACTTTTAGGGTTTGGATGCTCAAGGATGGTAAAAGAAAAATTACTCAAATCAACACCAGATGGACCGTTATGGATTTGACCATTTCTATAGAAAATTCTGAGACTTATAAGGTTTGACATAATTGCAATGTAAACAATTATATCAAAACAAATTATCAACTTATTTTCCCGTTAATTAAAAATAAAATTCTTCAAAATTCTAATTTCTATACCATAATTAAATATTTGCAACCTAAAATGTAAGCTACAATTAATCTTTCAAAAGCACAATCTTACATACATAATGAACCAGCATAACCTAAGATTTTTCCCATTAATTACAATATGTGACATGACATAATTTACAATGAACTATAAAAATATTCTTAGACTAAATCATAAATTATATCGACTAAGTCTATATCAGTACAAATATTCTAAAAATACATAATTCAATATGCATAACCCAGAACAAATATCGCAAATTGAATGGCACATCTACAAGATAATAGAACTGAATCTATAATTTCTTTCCCTCTAAAGTAAATATTGCATCCTACATAGATCTAAATTATTTTTACTATAAATTATTTCTACATACATCTAAAACTAACATATATTTCTACATACATCTAACATAATTTTTACGTACATCTAAATTTATTCCCCTACTCATTTATCCAAACATAAATTATTTCTATATACATCTAAATCTGACAAATATTTCTACAGTTATCTAAAACTAACAAATATCTAATTAAATGTATCAAACCTAAAAAACAGAACTAACAAAAACATGCTAAATTTCTTTTAGCTTCCTCCTCCCTCCTCCTTCTCCCGTCTTCTTTCTCCTTCCTCTTTTTTCCTTCTCTTCTTCTTCCCTCTTCTTTCCTCTTCTTGGCTGAATGCACAATGGGCACGGACGGGCGCGATGGATAGGCGGAGTAGGTGAGGTACGCGACATGCAATGGTCCAGTGAAAATTGATAATTTTCGCATAACGGTCCAACAAAAAACAATTTTGCACAACCAATTTGTGAAAATAAAATTTTTGCTGACCGAACTGCAAAAATTATAATTTTCATACTTTCAATCATAGAAAATATTTTCTTCAATGAGTAAAAATTCAATTTTTTTGGATCCAAAGAGTAAAAATCTAGTTTTCGCTCTTTCATTGTGCGAAAACTAGATTTTGCCGGACTATCTCATGACAGTGGGTTATTTTTTGTAAAATTTTGAATTTATGCAATATTTTTGAAATTGTTGTAGAAAAAAGTAATATTAAAAAATCACCGCACTGAAGCCTCCGCCTCCGCTCAGACCCACGACTACCACGCTGACGCCCACACCCAACACTTCTCCCCAGCGTCCGCTCTACTCCGCGCTCTCTCCACGTGCCGCGGCAAACGCTCCTCCCCCCACCATGTCGTTCGTGGACACCGACGATGAGGGCCCCCTGCGCAGCCTCTTCGTGCTCTCCCGGATCAAACTGATTTTTTTTCATGTTTGTCAAGAACATCCAATTTTTTTTAGATCAGTTGAAGAGTTGGGATGGGGCGTCGAGGCGTTGCCGGTAGTGGAGGCGCCAAGGCCGCGTCAACCGCAGCTGACACCGGCTATTGCGGCTGCGCCGACGTGGGTGGGGGCGCAGGCAGTGGCAGGAGCCCGTGCTCCGGTGACGACGGCTCCGACTTGGGCTCCCTTTTGAGGAACGGCAGGAAGTTGAGCCCGCCTTGAATCAAGACAGCAGCAACATAGGTATTGAGATGCTCTTTTTTAACTCGGCCTGTTTATACATGTCGAACAATGCCATACTACAAAGTAATTCATGATTTTTCCATCTTTATTTCTCCTTCATTTATCATTTACAAGATTAATTACAGAAACATATTTTTGCAAGAATTTTATCCTCCAGCTGGAGGTTGTATTGGCATGCTGCCCTTTATCAGAATATCTTTTCAGGTTTTCCTCTCCCTATTTTTTAATCCGTTTTTTGTTGAGTAAGAACTTTGATCGCGGCTTTTTCTTGTGTATTATCTTCACATTTATCCCCTTCAATTTCTGTTGCGATTTCAAATTGCCCTTGCTTGCGGAAGATGGAAATAATCACCCCTCATCTGAGCCTATATCTCTAGAAGTGAGCCTTGAGCCGTCATTATCATTATCATCCTCGCCACCAATTATTCTCCTTCATGTAAACGTTCCAGATGAATCTCACAGAAGATAAGAAGATAATCCATACTAGAGGACAAATCCACAACATCCAGTAGTATGTCCAATTCAGATTTCTTAGGCGACACATTTACCAAGCCAAGCGTGAATGCAAGATATACCGCAAGAAGGAAGAGCAAAAAGAAAAACAAGAAGCACAAGCAACGTTGTTGAAAACCAACGGATGGATCTGAAGCTAAATGCAGAGAGAGCAACAATTCTGCCCCTGTAATAGATGTGGGTGATTGTGAAGATTTGACACTTTCACCTAAGCATGTTGGTGGCATACCCTTTGAAGAAACTTTTTCTCCCAATTCTTCTGTTAAAGAAGCTTCTGAAGAGGCTCATGAGAGTGAAAATGATAATGAGTACCATTGCGGTTCAGGTGCTTCAGTTTCGAGTGCATCCTACTGTGATGAGATAGAACTCGCCAGGTCAACATCTTCATGCCCTGGATTGTTTGGATTATATGACAGCAGCAACTTCAGGTATTTGAAAAGTAAATTGTCCACAGTTCTTTTGTGTATACAGATTCTAAGCATGATATATCAAATAGTGTGAGTTTGACCAGTATTTTCCTGGCACTGGCAAATCTTGTAAAATATTTCATGTCTCTTCAATCTGGTGTTGTTCCATCTCAAAAATGCTTTTCTGGGTTCACAACTGCAAAGGATGCTAATTAAACTATTACTACCTCCGTTATGAAATAAATATCATTTTAGAAACTTGATTTTGTTCTCAAATAGATATAGTTTTAGATTTTTAAGGTGATGTTTTACTAGAGTGCTCATATTAAAGGCTATTAGAAAGTGGAGTTTTAATTTAATGAGTGTGGTGGATTGTTAACTTATGTGCCATTGATTGAATGTGGGAGAAATCGAAAGAGGTATACATGTCATGTATGAAAAAATTTATCGCAACTTGTTCTGTGTGCCGAAGGCTAAAACGATATCTAAAAGAGAATGGATGTAATACTTTCTTAGAAACAAGCAATGAATTTTGTTCTCGCAAATTGGCTTGGATGTTGCCCGGCTTGGCTTGGCGTGGGGGAGAGGAAAGAAGAAAGATAATGTGTTTTGGTGAAATAGAGGGAAGAGAGATATACGAGCATGGAAGAAAGATATGATGTAAAATAGCACTTTCTTTCCTGATTTTAATTTAAATTTTCCCATGGATATAAGGATGATTGAGGAATCAAGAGTTGAGACGTAGCACTTTTTCTAATATACAAAGTATAAGACATTGCATCAGCGACAATACAACCTTAGTTGTGTATGGGTATAATGATGCAGGAGGGATACATCTAAAATACAACTGCATATTTGTCAATGATCGTGCATCTAAAATAATGCATCTTATTCTTTGTTATGTCATACAGGTATTTGGTAGAAACACACACAATTAATGATGGTTAACGTGGTGTATTTTTCTAAAAAAATCCAGAGTCCTATTGTTATCATTGTAATAAATAAATAAAAACTGGATTGCATGTGACTAGCCATTTTCAATAACCTATGCATTATCATATAAACATCTCTTTGAGATATTGGTCATCTTCAAATATTTGTCTATTTTGGTTTATTGCAATTTTTATTACCATCTTGGTGCATTCTTCGTAAAGCATTATCCGATTTAAATCACGTATGTTACATATGTACGTTTAGTAGTATAAAAAAGATCAAGAACCTAGCTACCCCTATCCTCAATCGTTCCATGCGCAAGCCATTCGTTTCTAGCAAAAAATGTCGCATTTGAAGAGCTGAACGTACTGAAAGTTCATCTTCTTGTGCGCACCGAAGCTGTCACCTTCTTCGGTTTCAGCTGCCCATCGCCCAGTCCATCAGAGTTGGAAATTATGTAGCGTGGATTCTCCTCGCTGCTCTCCAGACTCCAATGCTAAGGCATTAGTCCTGTGTGGGGAAGGACGGCCATAGTCTGACTCTGAACTTTCGTCCGTTCCTTCCTGTCGCATCTTTTCGTGGTCGAATTCCTAACAGTGTGGACCGTTGCCATTGCCGTCCTGCTCGATTGTTTCCTGGAGCTCGGAGAAGTCTACCAGGATATTGTTTTCGGTGGCGATCTCTTTGGTCACCTTCTTCTTCAGCTCCATGTTTGTTTTGTCGCCAGACAACTTCCACACCAACTGCAAGGGCAACACAAATCCAACAGTGTCAACTCCAGCTATCCCGCATTCCAAACCCGAATCATTGAAACGCGCTGGAAACGATCATGTTCTTGTTACCATGGGATCGACGATGCCGGTGCCCTCCTTTGCCGCGGAGGCGAAGTCGTCGCCGAACTTGTTTTCCAGGATGTTGCGTGCGAACAACAGCTCCGGCAGGTCGCCGCACCACCGGGCTGCAAACATGATCCCGGCCGCCGCCTCCCTTGCCTCCTCGCCGGACTCCCTGCACACCAAATTGAATAGTCATGCAACCGTAAAGGAAACAAGATCAAGTAAGATGCTAAGGTGTAAAGAGGAATATACTTACTGTGGCTTGTCTAGCTGCGCGGCATGCTGGATGAGGCGCTTGCAGCAGAGCTCTATGATGTCGAACGCCTGCAGCATGTTGTCCTCCTCTATGACCTGCTCGGCCTGCCCTAAGAGAAGATGCATGCAAGCGTTAGTGCTCCCGCATTGGAAGAGTACGGCGCCACATTCGATGTGCGTGTAGAGATCACAGGTCCTTACGCGGCGGAGAGCACGGTCGAGGTGGCCAAGGGCGAGGAGCTGGCCGGCATCGCCACGGGAGATTGACTTGCGAGCAAGGCGGGGACGGCGGGCGATGGCGAGGCGCGACAAGGCGAGCTTGAGAAGGTTCTTAACCCTGGAGGTCTGCTTGGAGGTCTTTCTGTGGAAGAAGCCCATGGTTGATCGATTCTTGCCGAACTGATCCGAAATGTTGTCTGCTTGTTGGTCGTTTGCTTGATGGAGAGGAACGGGAAGACGGAAGAAGGTGGCTTGCTTGTGGATTGATCTGAAGTCTGCATTGGAGGGACAAAGGTTTTTGTAGGGCCATACTAGTGGCCTGGGGAAGTCTAATTTTAGTGTTTCTGCTGTCAGTTTGGTTTAAACGAACTCATTTTTCATTTGCAAGATAAGGCCTTGTTGCAACACGTGCCTGAAGAATGACTAAACGGGCACGGATTTAGTGGAGGTAAAGCAAACAAAACGTGCAAAAGATTTAACAGGGATAAATCAAATTGAACGTGATTTTTTTTAATAATGTAGTTATTTGTAAGGTGCTCTTTGTTTAGCTCATTTTTACTGTGAATTGGATCATAATCGAGACACTTATGTCTCTGGTTTTGTTTGTTATCCAATATTTACAACGGAAATTGAGTATTGCTTTGAGTTCATTTAGTATCTAGGGGTTCCGTTATCCCACTAGGCGAATTCAGCATGTTGTGATATTTCAAAAAAAAAATTTGTCAAAATATCATGTATGTGGTACACATAAAGTAAAATAAATCTGCATATGTTTAATGTCAAATTCATCCTAGATGTCAAAGGACAAAACAAACAAGCAGTATGTTTACGTGTGCAAAATGCCACTTGCATGTCATGTGCTAACAATACCACTTGTGTATTTTCAATCTAAATATTAAAGCTGAATTTGAAATTAGATTTTTCTTAAATACCTAACTCTACGTGTGCTACATGCATATAATTTTTTATGGAATTTTGGAACACTACAAAATGTTGGATTGATAGTATGTTTGCTAAGGGGGGCATCAGAATACGAGGAACTGTTCAAATAATATTTTAATTAATTGTTAAGTTAATTATTTAAATAATCAAGAATATAATATTTAATCCGAATATTATTCCGGTAGTTCCAGTATGTGGTTTATACCTAATATCGGAACACATACATTTTCAACAGGTAACATCACAATAAAGCGTAAGAAAGAGCTAGTAATTAAATTATATTACAAATATTTAGAAGATATCATTTACAACAATTTACAGGGATACTATACAGTGAAAAAGTAATATTTACGAACAACAACAACTAGGTGAAACCATATGCCCTTAGGCTCCACCCAAAAGCACATCACTCGAGTAAACAACATTACTCTTGTCCATCGTCAGCATCGACGGATATGAAGTAGCCGGCAACTAACCTTTTCTCGCCTGCAAACTTGAAAGAGCAGCGTGAGTACTTGCAAGACTTAATCCATATTAGGTACATATAATAACTCGGCTCCAAAGATTATGCAATCGAGCCATTAGTAAGGAGTAGGCCACAAGGTTAAGTAAAATTTATATGCATAAGCAACCTTAACACCTAAGTATGAGCATATATATTAAACCACAATTACCTTTCTACCATGTAATTAACCACTTGTACAAGAAAGTAAATGGAACCATCTCATATAAACAACTACTATCACCCATCATAACCAACATGGCACACCAAAACTCCAAAGTCAGAACTCTACGACCGATGCAGATGGACAGAAGCTTGCTCGATAATCGAGAGCGCGTTAATTCGAATTGATTTTACACCCTGCGGAGGGTACTCCTGGACCTACATGACACAAGACCACCGCCCACACAACCCGTTAGCTGCGACTGATGATTCACGTACCAAACATTCACGTACCCACTCCCAATCTTTATCCCCATGCCTGATGTATGTGAAGGCCATCGAAATCCCAAACGTACTACAATTTACCGGTGCTTCTCGGTGCCTCTACAAGCTCTTGCTCATACCCCGAACACATAGGTCAAACAAACACAGCAACTTATAGTACTTGGCTTACCCATACCATATCCGAGTATATGTTAAGTATCGAAAAGTGCTAGAGCTAACAACACCGACGATCAGTGTTTAACCGATACAAGCGGTCTATGGCATCCGGATTCTTCTCCCGAACTACACCGAGAAACTCCTCTGGTGCAGAACATACACCTAACACCGCCCACATCTCGCCTCATTCTCATACCTCATACAACTGTCATCATTGTCATTGTGTTTGTAAACAACAAGTGAGCCGTAAGCACATGAACAATAGTTGCACCATCGCTTGACTTCTATTACGGATCTATCTATTGCTAAACATTTCAAATAACTCTTAAGTTAGATATCAACAATGTTATCAAGGCTACAAAGATATGGATAATCAACAACTCAAGGTAGAGGTAATGCAATTCATCAACATAGGCTCTACCCACCAAAACCCGACAATGGACCCACTACTCATGCAAACATATAAAATGTGCAATTTATCAAGTTATACAATATGAGATCCAAAATAGTAGGTTAAGTATGCTTAGATGCTTGTCTTGCTGCTCTGACGGTTGCCTGATACTATCAGCGTAACACTCACAAAATTCTGGGGGTCCAGTGTCGCCCTCAACCACTTAGACCGGCAGCGTAACGCTATCTAAACGAATCAAGAATGTATTGCAAAAATAATCAAACGATGAAAAAAATGTGCATATGATGCATGCTTGACAATTAACATGAAGGTGACGTATTTCAAAAATATTTGCAAAAGATCACCAAATGATTAGGGTTCCGAAGTTTGAAACACTGAACAAGGTAACCTAAGTACATACAGCTTTGAAGGGCTGGCGGTAAAAATGACATGGAGGTGGCGGTCTGACCGTAGGCCTACAGAAGGTTTTGGCGCCTGGCAATCAGACCGACGGTATGTCGGTGGTCAGACCGACATCTAGTGGTCAAACCGGCCCTAATGTCGGTCTGATCGTGAGACCCTGCCGACGCCACTTTGCAAGGCTGCCAGCGAAGGCTCCGATGAAGCCTTCGACCACAAAAGGTACCAAAATGTTATATGGGACTAGTGGGGGGTGCTTCTAAAGTGATTTGGACAATATTCGCCGAGCTAAACTCAAAATATCCCATAGATAAGCCCTAGGCTAGGGTTAAGCTTAGGTCTAAACAACATGGGGACCGACTCGAGCTTGAAAATGAGAGAAAATCGGTAAGGGATGTCTCACCTTAGTGTAAGGAAGCTTTCTATTGAAGGGGTTCGCACCGGGGAAGCTTTGATTTAGAGATCAGGCTCTAGGGTGGAGTAGAGGCTTGAGGTGGATTAATTCGCGTGTAAACTTCACCGACGACAAGGGTGAAGGAGATGAGCTCGAGGAAGCCTTCGGGGAGCTCGAGGAAGCTCCCTCCGCCGATCTCTAGCAAGTAGGCCCCAGCGGCTGGCCCACCACCTCCTCTTTCTCTTCAGCTGCAACCCCACTTCCTCACCCCTCTCTCATGCCACTCTCTCCCTCTCCAACCGAGCAGCAAGGTGCTGCTACTCCCTCTCTAGCTCTCTCATTCTCCCTCAAATCTCTCCTTCAAGAGCAAGGATTTGAGATATTCATGTCACACCATTGAAATCCCTAACCCCTTAGCTACACATTCACCCAAGCTTTTCTTGCATGCATGAAGTTTTGGGTAAGTTCCAATCAATTTCGTCACCTTTGCTCCACTGAATTTTTAGTTGTAGTGTTTTCCTCTTCTGCGAACTTTTTCCTCCAATTCTTCCTTCGCTGAGCTGTCCCTACTGCGTCCTGAGTTGCCCTGGCTGGAACTCATCGTCGCTGGAGATGTTGAGTCCACGGGCCGCTACCTCAGTGCAGAGAAGCAAGGAACAGAGAAGAAGCAAGGAAGAAAAGGAAGAAAAGAGAAAGGAGAGAAAGAGGAAGAAAGGAATTTTTTTGGGGATTTTGTCGGATTCATTCCAAATTCGTGGTTCACACTGTAAGGTTAACCTATAATTAGTCCCTAGAGTGTTGTGGATTAATTTGTATGGTGGTTTTTGTCTTTGAAATTCATAACTGGTAGATCAAGTTGGTACACGTTAATTATGTCGATTTATTCATCGAATTTCTGGGATTAAAGGGCATAGAATCTCAATATGGCGTCAAAATGAAAGTTGTAGGTCTCACCGATGTATTTTCGATGGCGCTGGTCTCATTCAATTTGGATAAGCGATTTGGATGTTATCGCAAAAACCGTACCATAGTTCGAAACCGAAAACCTGCGCAGCAGATCTTTTTAAATCTAGGCGCGATAGAGGTAGAATTCGGGTTTCGCACAACATGAAAGTTGTAGATAATTTTCTCTAGATATCCTGATGTATTTATTTACCATATTTGGATAAACGGTTTAAAAGTTGTGCCCAAAATAGTGCAAAGCAGTCAATATGCCCTCATGTGTTCCGACAGTCAGACCGCGAGCGTGGCGGTCAGATCGCCAATCGTACAGAAAGTTTGGGGGTTCTAAGTGTTTCTCGTGGTCAGACCGCCCGGGTTCATGGTCGGACCACAAGACGGTGTGGTCAGACCGCCTGCGAATAGAGACTTTCTAGGAACTGCGCGTTCTGACAGTCACATCGCCCGCGGAGCAGTTGGACCATCAGGAAGGGTGTTTTCTGGATGAAGGTGTTTCTAAGCGTGTTTCCTTTGGAGTTCGATTCGAGTGTGTAGTTCAAGCATCCAATGTAAATTCACGTGGTCATTTCGGAATAGATTTTGAGTACAATCTTGTTTCTCAGGTGTCGGAAGTGTCGGTGTTAGTGGTGAGAGACCAACTTCTCGTCATGGTTAAGGCAAGTGCATGATGAATCCGTGCTTTGGCACAATTCGCTTGTTGGTGGTTTCTATTGATTCTTTTCAATTGTGTTTATTAAATATTCGAATCCCCCTATGTTCATGTGATTCATGTTCAAGTTCGAGATTCCATTCGCAACTTGTTCTACTTTATCTATTATTCATGATTCGGTGTTCCAGGAAATTTGGTTGTTTTTCTTTGATTTGGTCCGATTGTGTTTGTTCAAGATTCTAGATTTCTTATGTTCATGTGTTTCAAGTTCAAGAATGTGTTTCAAGATTCTGGTTTTCAGTTCATGTATTTCTTTACATTCCATTCAAGTTCCCGGTGAAATACCGGTTGTGCAATTTTGTTCTTATGTTCATGTTCCTATGAGTAAGTGTCAGCCCCACTTGCTCAGTTTTATCGGTAAATACAAAGGAAGTTCAGGATTTTCGTCTCGGATGGAAACTACAGGTTTATTGTTAAAATTCAGGATGTTCGCCTCGGATAGAAACTACGGGCTTATTGTTGAAATTCAGGATGTCTGTCTGGACGGAAACTACGAGGTTTATTGTTGTTTTCAAGGAAAAAGAAAATTCAGAATGTATCGTTCTTCCTTGATGATGCCGATGCGTTTGTTCTTCCGAGTCCAAATTGTACTTGCTGAGTGTTTTTACTCATTCTTGTGTTCTTATTTGGTTTGTAGGTACCAATGATTATCATTTGGTTTGTACGTACCAATGATTGTCATCTGGTTTGTAGGTACCAATGATTGTGGCATGTGTGGAAGGGGGAAATAGCATCACATAGTGACAGTGATCACACTTCAATCACATAGTAATTGTCTCCATCACATTCTAATGCCATACTTAGTTAACTTAGTCGGTTGCAGTTTGTGGCTGTTTTGGCGTAAGGTATCTGGTTCATGTGTTGCATCGGTCCTAGTTGTAAATGGTTATGCTTACTTTCCGTTTATGAATATCATGCATGTGGTGTATGTATAGATTTTTGCTTGTGCGCAGTTTCAGGGAAACTCTACCGAAATTTCGAATATTTGTTCATCGTGATAGGTTTTTAGATGATGGTTGGTAGCCATCCGGGTTGTGAGAATCCGAGGCATTACAGGGAATCCTAGTCAGACCGCTAGAAGAGTCTTGTGCTGAAATTTCTTAATTTTCTCATGTTTGTATTTTTTTCTTTTCTCCAAAGTATTTAGGGCTTCCCTAAGGAGCTCTAGACTATCTCCAAAGTATTTTTAAAACATGTTTAAACTCAAGTTATCAAACGAATGCACATAAATATAATATCATAAAGATTATGAATGCTTAATCACGTGATTAGCATTTTGGGATGTGACACAGAACCCCAAAGCAACAGTGGCTATGAAAGTCGATGAGGTATAGTAAGAGCAAGCAGTGTTAACGTACTGCGATGCACAAACAGAACCAAACATGTCGGGTAGGCCACCTACAAATCTTGATCCCTCGGCCATGCTGCAACACTTGAAACGGTGGACTAGCCACCTGTGGCTCTACGCTCGATTGTGTTCCGACGGTCCACTTGGGCGACAATTGAGATGTTAGTGTAACACCTCAAGCCTGTTAGTAATTTATTAGTAGCGGCGATAGCTCATATGGGCTAGGTGTTGGTGTGGTGGGACTAATACCACTTTAGGTATTTAGTGGGTGAAGATTAGCATATAAACCGTTACATTCTAAACATAGTACTTGGATTAACCCTCTTACATAAAACGAGGTTGAAAATATAAACAATATACTATACACATATGTGAGTGAGCAACCAGCATCGACCTCGGTGCTAAGCTGGCTAATGGGCGGGCCAGCGTGTCCGCCTAGCAATCGGGTGGGAGAAACAAACTGAGCGAGTAGCAGTCGTGCTCGACACAAGGCAACAGGCAAGATTTATATTTTTTTCATTTGGCCGATCTAAAACTAAAAGAATAAATTATAAATTTACTCTACCTAACTATGCTAAGTAAAAAAACTAAACAGTGATCTAAAAGCTACCTATTAAGTACCACTTGCATACGTCCATGCCATAGGCGGATCGACGGAGCCGCTCAGCTGGTCGTGGAAGCCATGGGCACATGTCTTGCTTCATATTTTTGGGAGGAAAATTTTATGAGATCAGGTTTTTCGGTGAGACATGTGCAGCGTGTTGACACGTGTTCTCGCGTGTGCAGGTATGCATTCGTGCGTACCGTGCGATCGCGTGTATACGATACGGATGAGAGTCTCACCGGGATCTTATACATATGAGTCTCACAAAATTTCTCTCCATATTTTTTAGCCCGATTCTATCTTGGAGTCGTCTTCGAGCTCTGGACAAAGGCATCCTTGGTGGTGAACCTAGTCAGAAGACGTTGTGCATTGGAAGGCATACAAATCTGCAGCTGAAGCACACCTACAATTAAAAACTCCTCACTTTTTACAGAAAACAATTGGCAATTTATCACACATTCACACTCAGTACTCCACTCTCTCTCTCTCTCTGTACAAAAAGATATCCATCATCCGCGCCACGCACAGCCCCTCGTTCTATTTGATTATACTCGTGTGATTTTCCAGAGGCAGGAAATCTCCAGGGATTCCGCACCAAACCACTGAAACCGCCACTCTGCCGGCGAAGCAACGGACCCGATTTCCTGCGCCGGAACTTCAGCTCAACGGGTAGTATTCCAGCTCTGAAGCCTGAACTAACTGCCGTTCTGCAACCGAAGAGCCCTCTCATCTCCTCGTGCGCACCGAGTTGGCCCTCCTCTCCGGGTTCAGCGGCCCGTGCCCCAGTCCGGGCGCGGCGCCGTACACCCTCTCCTGGAGCACCCGCGCGTCCGTGCCGATCCTGCGCACCTCCTCGTGCCGCGCGATGTGCTCGTTGCTGCGCTCCAGCGCGGACACGATCCTCGAGTACGGCGGGTGGGCGTACGCCGAGCTCTCGTACGCGTCACCGTCCCGCGCCACGCCGCCGTTGGTTCTTGTGTTGGCTGTCGGGTTCCTCCGGTACGGCGGGGTCACGTACTGGCCGCGCTGAGCGGCCAGGGCGTTGTGAAGCGCATGCGCATGCGCGTTGCCGCCGGCGAACTCCGTGGCGTGCCGCCTGTTCGGCGGGCGCGCTTGCTGCAGGTTGTTGTAGGGCGCGCCGTCCTGGAACGGTCGCGTGCCGGCAGCGCCGCCGGTGCCCACTGCGGAGGCCGTCCTCCTGTAGGATGGCTGGCGCAGCTGCGGCAGCGGCCAGACGACGTCGTCCACCACCTCGTCCTCCACTTCCACGTCGCTCTGGTCGAACACGACGCCTTTCCCCTTGTGCGCCGGGCCCGACCCGATCGAAGTCACCGTGCTCCTGTCACTCCACGACGGTGACGGCGATGGGGACTTCTGTGGTCTCCACTGCGGCGCCGCCCCTTGCTCCGTGGCTGCCGAGGTCTGCACCTGCACGGGATGCACCTTGTCGTAGCCACCGCCCCTCGATCCCTTCCCCTGGGACTCCGACCGCGACAGCTCGACTGCCGCCCGGGCGGCCATCGCGGCGAACGACGCCGACTCGAAGGCTGCCTCCGCCGCCATCCTTGCGTCGAGGTACTTCTTGGACTCCCTCGACACCTTCTCTTCTACGCTCAGCTGCGCAAGGCTGGGTTTCACCTTGCCATCAACAGAATTCTGCTTCCCCTGCACCTGGTACACACCGATTCTTGAAATCATGTACCACAAAATATTCTGAATTTCTGATGATCCTGTACTGAGATCATGGCACAAACCTCATGATGATCCGTCTTGACCGCACTCTCTTCGATAAATTCTTTGGCTGGCGCCTTCTTGGCTTGTACACTATGACCGTTGATCTGTGTGGTCGTGCAACCAACCTGCCGGTGAGTCTCAGGGAAGTCCAGCAAGATGTCGTGCTCGGCGGCGATCTCCTTGGCCAACCTCCTCTTCTGCTCCAAGCTCGCCCTCTCGCCGGACAACTTCCGCACCAACTGCAACAAACGGCGCAACCAACAAACAACAATCTTAAATTCCAACTCCCCTTAACACGTACAGTAGGCGAGACAACTTGTAAACTAAACGAGTTTAGTTGAAAGAAGTTAAAGCTACTACAGTGGGGTCGACGACGCCGTGGGCGCCCTCCTTGGCCGCCGTGGCGAAGTCCCGGCCGAACTTGTCCGCCAGGATGGCCCGCGCGTCCAGCAGCTCCGGCAGCTCGCCGCACCGCGCCGATGCGAACATCAGCCCGGCCGCCGCCTCCTTGATCTCCTCGCTGCACTCCCTGGGTTCCACCGAACGCATCCAACAAAAGTTGCAACATTTGCCTTGTGAGACGGGAGAACCGAGGAAACACAGAATCAATCGACAAATCGAGAACACGAATACGAGGAGACCGCGTGCATACTTGGGCTTATCCAGCTGCGCGGCTTGCTCGATGAGGATTTTGCAGTAGAGCTCTATGATGTCCAGCACCTCTAGCGTGTTGTCCTCCTCTATCACTTGCTCCGCCTGCGCGACAGGAACACACGCAACTCCGGATCACTACCGCAAACTGGCAAAGGGAAGGACACGCGACGCGAGCAGACGTGCACTTACGCGGAGGAGAGCGCGGTCGAGGTTGCCGATGGCGAGGAGCTGCCCGACGTCGCTGCGGGCGATGGACCGACGGCCGAGGCGCGGCCGGCGTACGACGGCGAGGCGCGCGGCGGCGAGCTTGACCAGGGACTTGAGCTTGGCGGTCTGCTTGGAGCTGTTCTTGCCGAAGAGACCCATGGCTGCTGGCCTGCTAGGCTGCGCCGGCGGTGGTTCTATTGGCGCTGCGGTGGTGACGGATTGTTTCTTCCCCCCTCTTATATTGGTCTCTGGATTGGTGCTCTGTGGCGAAGAAACCTGACTTGCTTGTAGACTACGGAGTTAGCTTTGGAGGGGCCAACATTGAGCTGTGCTGCTGTGCAGCTGATTCTTCTTTGGGAACTGGGTAGGCTCGAAGTTTGATAGAGGTTGATTTCAGGTGTGGTTCAGGCTCGGAATAACCATGCTTTGGAAACCTGTATTCTGCATCAGTTGGCGGCCAAAATGAATAACAAAAAGAAAAAAAATCAGATATTCATTACGGAAAAATAACTAAATAGTACTCCCTCCATTTCACCGAATTAGTTCAATGTGCGTACTAAGAAAGCACAACATTTAGATTATATTTCATTTCATACACTTGGATCATGCTTGCCCTATCAGCGGGCACTGTAAGTAGGTAAGGGGGGAACACCTACGTTTCGTGTACAGGCTCTGATGCTTTGCTTACTCCCCTAATGTTAGTTTATTGTGCAGTTGGGCGGCAATCGTGATGACCAATCTGACGGGGGTTTTTACCTGTAAATAAGATTTATTATAAATCACCAATAAATATGATTTATTAATATATTGAACAAAATTTAAGTAATTTTAGACAAAATAAAAAAAAACAAGTAAAATGCTGGTAAACATGATTGTTGGGGAAAACTTTCCAACAGACCACGTAATGGAGTGGTGTCCAAATAAGTTTAGGAGCTCATGACCCCTTGGTGGGATACATGAATTACAACTTATGTTATTGCACATGATCGGGCCAAATCTCTACATGTTCATAGGTTCGATCTCCATAGATAGCGCCAATGTTAGGAAAAATTTCTCAACAGGTGAGGTAATATAATGGTGTCCAAATGAGTTTGAGAGGTTATGACCCCTTGGAGTCTTATATATATGAGTGGAGAGATAGATAAATCTCCCTTTTATCCTTGCTGGAATACATGAACTACAACTTGTTCTATTACATATGGTTGGATCAAATATCTACGTGAGTTTATTCCTGAGCTATTTGGACTATCTCCTAATAATAATAAGTTTTTTTACTAGGATTTATTGATAGACCCGTTAAACGAGATATATGGGATATACCGGCTAAAAAAATTTCCCTACCGTGCACAAGACACGACGCCGAGCGCAGAAATTCGTTCGTAGCTTGCGCGCTAACGTGTCCCTAATCGCCTTGTTTGGTAGCTTTCCATGGCACGAAGCCACGAACCCTTTCTTTGCCTGCTCCAGTCCAGGTGATTGTTTTTCGCATAGCCACCTCAACGTCGTGCAACGCTGAATAATCAATTGCTGGCGCAGCGTTTTTGTCGTAGACGAGCGCGCTTGCGATCTCTAGACGCCCAAAATTAAAAGTGTCTCGTCATTTGGCAATCATAAGGGTCGTTTCTTCCAGGCCGGAGCACGAATCGTGAAACTTGTGTGTTCACAGTATCGTGGAGGACGATCCGAAAACATGGTTTGACGCCTCGCTTTTTCTTCTTTGTTTAATTGACTTGAGACTCCCGTTATATACTACGTGTACAGCGACATATATATGTACAAACATCATTGTTCAAACGTCGATTGATGCACGAGCACGACTAAATCCTGACTCCAAAATGTTGATCCACTAGGACGCTATTATATACTCACTGCAGAATATTTCCTGTTCTTCTTCTTCTTTTTAAAAGGAATAGAACATTAGATTATTCTCTCGTAAATGGGCCGATTCGGGCTGGCGTTCATCCGACGCAGTTCTATTTATCCAGCTTGAGCCCTAAGTTTATCCATCATGGCACTACACTGCGCCTTTAGAGATGCCTCTCAGAAAAAGGATTCGGTTGAGCACTCGAGCCACTTTACAGCTAAAACCTTTGGCGACCAGTAACAACTGACAAGGCATTCTTTTGCAAACGAGCACATCACTCACCGGTAAGACGTAAGGGCACGTCTTCACCGGTTTGAGGTTCGAATCTCGAGTTTACACATCATTAAAAGGTCTTTAAAGAAAACCCGAAGGATTTGGTAAAAAAACAACTGATAAGGTAGTTGTATTTTTTAATAAAACATAGGCAGTTGTATGCTCGGAGTATAGAATATAAAATAAAAATCTGAAGCGCTTTTCGATGATGGTTAGAGGAGGAATTTCCGACGAGTGGCAAACGCAAAGCATGCACGCATCATGGCCTGTGTCCACTTAGTTTAGCAATTGATGCCGCTTTCATCGTTGCGTTTCGTGAGCGCCTGCTCGGATTGATCTTCTACGACGTACGTGCTAGGAGTTGGAGATGGTGCGTCTGTAGCCTCGTGGAGAGTCTGGCCGGAACGACGAAAATGTTGTACTCTCTGAGAATTGAGAAGCATCTATTTGGAACACCTCGTCGTTGAGTCCACTTGGAGCCGGCCGTCAGCTATCAATAGCGTGAAACGGTGAAAATGACACGGCGTAACTTTATTAGTCTGGTGTGAGCTCGACGGGGAAACAGCGAGCATTTGCAGAAGCAAAATCCTAGTTTTTCGCTCATGTGACCGGAATACCCATGGCTAATCGTTGCACTGCAGTTAACTGTGACACCCCTCTTCTGATTGTGGTTTTGACGTCACGTCAAAATCCGACAGCAGCGAAAACAAGTGCTAGAACTCTACTGCTCGATAGAAAACATTACCGGGGCGTTCTTCCCGGTCTCCATCACCGGAAAATAAAAGCTTTGAAATCGGACAAGAAGCACACAAGCGTCAAACAAACCGCCCCCAAATCCGACCGCTCCATGCGGAGGCCATGCCACGTCAGGGGAAAAGACTGGACGTTATCATGCATGGCACAGGGACAGGGTGCAGGCTTGGCGCACAACACAACAGCGGCGTGATCGTTATCATATTATGAAATTATTTTCAAAATAAATCTATACATGTATTTTTTATATTTTTAAACTAGAACATTTTAAAAATTATTAATAGTTAAAGTTTAAAAAGTTATGGACTCATAGGTAGGTTTAGAAAGCAAACGAGCACGTGACTCATCAGTAAGATGCAATGGTGTATCTTCACTAGTCCAGAGTTCAAACTCCGAATTTACACCTTACTAAAAGATTTCTAAAGAATACTCCGGAATAAGAAGATCGAGCCTAAAAATAGGTATATTTAGAAAAGCCGTGGGTGATAGGTGCAAGCGAAGAAGGGACCATTACCTGTCACTCGAGACGAGTCGAGTGGCTGCGTGCGCCGCCGGAGCAGCAGAATAAAAAACTAGGGGGACCGGAAAGGCCCCAGCGCACCTTCGTTGTTCATGGGTGCAAAGCGATGCGCGGAGCCCATTTGCTCGTCTTCTACCGCGCCCGTCCCCTTGCTGACGCGGACCCCGGCCGTCGTCCCCGTCCTAATCCGTGCTGCCTGGTGCTGAAGGCGATTGGGGGAAACCTCATTCTTATCGCGGTGTCCCCCCTGGTGCACAGCAGGAAACCGGCTGATGTGGTGTCACCGATGTCCGATGGTGTTTGGATTGATAGTTGATACAATATCAGGCTGTCCACAGACCACAGTTCGGTTCTGATGGGAAAGCCGGAATCCTCCGCAAAATGGAAACCCAAGCAGTGGAGGCCAGTAGCTAACATTACCTACCACGGATAACTACGACAGATACTTTCACGTGCCTTCGATCCGTGATGAGCAGCACAATGCAAATTCACCATGATGTCTGATGCGCAGTCCTTGGTCAAGCACAAATTCATCACGATTTTTTCAATAAATAAAGCTTTATTAATTTCTATCATCGTAACAAGTAGATACAATTTCATTCCACTTCTGTACCACCAACCATGCATATAACCTAAAAGACAGAAAAAATAAGAAGGACAAAACAAATTTACCTCCATGTCTAGTGCACGCGTCGCCACCTCTTTCCTCCAACTTGTACCGTCGGGCAATCCACCTGGAGCGCCAAAAATCGGACGAAGTTTACCGCGGGAGTCAAATACGCGCGCATCAAGAAACGCCTTTTCACCTAAGAACCTGGAGTGAGCACCGAGTATTCCACGGGTGTACGCGGCCTTCTGGCGATGGCCATTGCCGGTCTGCCCCCGTCCTTCGTTTTTGTTTAGGACCGGTTGGTGCCAAAAGTGTCGAGCTCGGCGGCAACACGCGCTCGTCGGTTAGCCGTACCTGCCAGGACTTGCTCATGACTCGGTCGTTGTTGGTGAACGGATCGGTAGAATTGTCCTCACCCACGACCTGAGAGAATCCATCCAACAAGCTCGTGTGATTGAGTGGGGCTGCAAGCAATCCTTGAATTTGAGATCACCGTTGGTCCCATGAGAGGACAATGGGACAACGATGCAAATCTATTTATATCTATTATTATTTGAGTGTTAAAGGGAGTCATCATATTCATTTTTAAAATTATAAAATTATCACATTAATTGAAATGGCTATTTATTGTTATGAATATCTAACGTCTAGGTTAAACTAATGAGTCCATATCAAATATGATTTATAAATAGTTAAATTCGAAATTAAAATTATGAAAAAATAGCTATTCAATTTTCATATGGTATGACAAGCAAAATATCTAAATAAAGAGTCCAAATAAAATAAAATAAAATAAAATTGAAATTGTGGTTAGAATATAGAAAATAAGTATTCATATCAAATATAATCTTAGAAAAAAATTAAATTAATATAAAAATCAAATACCTAAATAAAAAGTCTATGTAAAATACAATTAATTAAATGTTATCTTGATAAAATATTACATCGAGACTAGCTACGTCATTAGCGTGAGCCACCTTACAGTTCTCAAGAACAAAATGATCAGCACATTTTTTTAGATTAAATCAGCACATTTTTTTTAGGGGAGATGATCAGCGCAGCTAATTCAACAATTTTTTTTGCCTTAGCTCGGCCTGGCCCAACTTCTTGGGCCAGTCTCAGATCTTAGTTGTGGACAAGTCCACCGAACCCGGCGAGGCCCATCCAACGCGTATAACCTGGGAAGTGGGATCAACAAAATTTGGGCCTTATGGGCCGCCTACTCCATCGGCCCAATAGCCCGTTCGCCTTCACCCGCCGAAACAAGAGGAGAGAGAACCTAGCCGTCAATGTCCGCGTTCCCTTCCAAGGGCGCTAGGGTTTAACCCCGACTGCTCGATCTCTCTCCCAGTCCGATTCGGTAGCATCTGGGCGGGCCACATGGGGTACCTCCAGGAGGCCAGGGAGAATCACGTCAAGAAGAAGGTCGAGGAAGGTGAGTCCAGCAGCATCCGTGCTTCTTAAGCTTTTGATCTGCTGTTGATTTGTCGTATTCAAGTACGCAAAGCTCGGATTAGTTCTGCGGTAGATGAGGAATTGGCGAGAAGGTGCTCCCCATCACTGTTGGTTCTTGAAATTTGGACACAATTCGTGAAATGATGCACCAAGCGACGAGGACAATGGTGTTTGCGGTTTCACCGAGCCAGGGAAGGAGATCACCTGATTTAGCGTTTGCTGGTTGGGATATTTGCAGAAAGTTCAAGCCTTATATTGAACCATTATTACAACCTTTATAGGCCAATTTTGTCATACTTGAATAGTATTAGTCATTTTTACTTTCTGGGAATAAAGATAACAGGGTAGCTTTCTTATGGAAGCGTGCAAATATATCTCCATGTCCAATGGACTGGAAGAATTTTATTCTTGAAGAATTACTTCTAGTGATTTTTGCCCCAGCGAGCCGTTTAGCGATTGTTGAAGCTGAAGGAACGAAGACCAACCGAAGAACATGTTCCTTTCGATATCTAGACCTCCCAAATACTGATGTGCATAAGAATGAAAAGAAAGAGCATGTTGCAAATTTGGTGGCATGCTTTTTCATGTGAACAGATTTCTCTCAATCAAATCTTACTGTTCAGTATTATCTGACAATAATATGTAGATTTGGGTCCGACTTATGGGGAAATTCTGTTCTGTTTTTATTATAGGTGTTCATTAAAGATTCTTGTCCTTATGTCTATGTGTTAAATTGACCTGCTACCTGTTTTGCTTTCCAGCTTTGCGAAGCAAAATGAAACAAAAGGCCCTTAAGGAATGTGATTTCTACTGTTCAAAATATGCCGAGTGTGCCCGGGGAAGAACATTCTCCGTTGTATGGCAATGCCGCAAACAAGCTAAAGAGTTGAATAATTGCCTTCATCAATAGTAAGTGCTCAGTGTGTCAGTATTGTAATTTGTTTATGTGTGGACAAATCATCCAAACGGCAGTGTGACACATCTTTTATTGTTTGAATTTCATTGTGTGAGGTAAAAATGCACTTGCAGTTGATGTTTAAAGTTCTTTATATACGTAGCACTTTTCAGCATTGAAGACTTTCACAATGCTCTGCAAGATATATAAGCAAAATGTCACATGTAGTGTCGTAGTCTAATCAGGAAAACTTAATATGCTGCCTTATATATTTGTAGTTGTTCCTTATAGAAATAAAGCGTTAAAGGTTGTTCCTATTTTAGGTTTTTGAAATTTCCATTACTGGCAGTAACATGTTTCATTTAGTCATTTGTATTTTGTATTTCTGGAGGTTGATTTGAGTTTAGAAGCTGTCTCAGTGACAGGTGCCAGTTAGCTGGTATTTGTTGCTAATACAGTGGTCCTTCCTACAATATTAGGCACTGGGTTGAGTTGGATTTTGATATGGTCAATCTGTATGCATGTGTTGGGAATTTGATTGAGTTGAGTGCAGTGTAGATTCTAAGTCCTGACCTGCATGGGGTATAGATTTGCAATTTGAGGATCCTCATATTTAAACATGTTTGCTGATCTCAAAATGGGGTAAATCTAGAAAGGCCATTAATGCTTTGTCTATCTTTCTCTGGTTTAGGGTTAGAACCAGTTACGGGCTGTGCTAGAGAATTTGCTCACTGGTTGAGAGGGCTCTGTTTCCGTCTTGTTGGGGAAGTATAACTATATCGAAAGATGCTAACGTTTTACATTTTCTTTTATGGATGTTGCCTGTTGCATTGGTTAACTTATCATCCATCAGCATGACAGACACCACATCCATGTAGTATTCACAGTGCGCTTTGTATCCTTGGCAGCACTAATGATGCAATCTTGGAAGAAATGAAGAAGGCTTACATGGTTGAGCAAGAGAGCAAGGAGAGGAACCAATAAGCATTATGCAATGGATAATGGGCATCGTGAGCTTTTCCGTGCTAGTATGTACACTGTAGTCCTTTGAATTTTGGCAGTTGTTTACTGGTTACCTTTGCTTGATTGATGCTAAATTCATGGGGGCTTTTGCAAACATTGATTTTACCCACATGCATAACCTGTTATAATCTCAAGGTTTCTGTTGAATGTACGATATCAGATGCTACCTTCTGCTATAATTTTCACCCCCAAATAGATTTTGTATGAATGAAGAGAATGCAGTTGCTTTTTGTTTCCAATGTTTCGTCAGTTCTAATTTCAACATTAGTGTGGAAGATACATTGTTCAGCTTCAGAGTCACATCATTGGGAATATTTGAATTCACGAGTTTCGTACAAAGTTAAGCAGAGGCGGCAAATTGCAGTGCTCTGTCCAATTTATCTTACCGCTAGCAAATTCGTTAGAACTGGAAACAACAGACAAAAGCTGACCATCAATAGGAAATCAAGTTCACACTTCACATCACCGTCCTCCTGAGAGGTCAGACCCAGGACCAATGCTCGTTGCAAATGATGATGCGTCCAACATGGCATACGAGTCGAACCTCTCATTCTGCACAAACATCAGAGTACTATAGTCCAGGTTCGTCATTGCCATCTCCGGGACTGTCAAGGTGCCGTGGAGGTATGAAAGACTTGCGCATGCTCGGCCCCAGCTTCAGCACCGAGCTCGCCTCCTCCGCCATGTACTCGCCACTGAGTCGTGGATCCACTGTATCAAGAATTCCTCCTCTGTTCCAGTGATCGAGCACCCAATCCAACAGCACAACCTGGTTATCCTGCAGGTCATGCTCCTCCAGTGACCTCCGTCCACAGGTCACCTCCAACAGAGGCAAGAGGGATGCCTCTTAATTTATATAGCAGGGGAGCAAAAGAGAGTTCTTCACAAAGTGAAAAGCCCTGCGAATGTTGAGCGGTGGGAAATTACACCGTGTCAACAAAGAGAACACTACTGGCCGGGTCTAACAAGTTATCTAATCTCCATGCCCTTGTTAAGATCCACGCTCTCACTTAGTCCTTTATTTTCCTCAATAAAACAGATCTTTGAAACACTCTAGCGTTTCTCTTTCCACACCTCCTAAGTCTCGCTAGTCATTAGTCTGTCTCATTGTCGGTATTGCAGGTAATTGTATAGAGACAAAAGAGTAGAGAAAGATAATTTTGTATTGATTTATGGAGTGTTTACATATTTATAGATACTGAATAGACATGATGAAAGAACATGTCTATTAGGAAGACACTCATTTTCAATAGATATAACTTTTAGTAATTGATCATATGTTAACACTTCATGACGCTCCCCTTGATCAATTATTCTAGTTGTAAACTTCTTTAAAACCCTGTGGGAAAATATGATAAAAAATAATATATTAATATGTTAATTGCCAGTAAAACTCCTTTAAAACCCAATAGAAAAATATGAGGATAAAATGATATGGCATATATTCGTTATTGTCTCATTGTAAGCTCATATGAGAAACTTAGATAAGAAAAACTCAGTTTTGAACGTAGAGAATAATAATTATGATCTATGGATCATATTAAAACCTCAAAAAAAAAACTCTTGGAAAAATAGGAAGAATAATAGTGATATACTGTTAAAAACTCATTTAAAACCCAATGAAAAATAAGGAGAAAATGATGCATTATATATTAATTATTTTCTCTTTGTAAATTAATATGAGAAAATATTTAAAAGAAAAACCCCATAAGAGAATTTAGAGAACAATAAATATATCTTTGATATCCCTTTTAAAAACCCTAAGAGGAAAAAATAAGAGATATGTCATATAATCTTGTGTAGGTATTGCCTTATTAAAAAACCTTATATGAGAAACCAGAAAGGAAAATACTGTGATATAATATGAACATGTTATTAATCAGGGATCCACCCCCTTGAACCTCATAGTTGTCAGCATACCAATTCCGTGAATATATTTTTGGAATATGAAAGTTGGTCAAGACTTAGTGAATAAATATATGAGATTATCACATGATTTAGTTTGCAAGATTTCTATCTCCCTATTATTTCAATTTATGAGGATAGAATAAATCAGTGACAATATGTTTGGTTATATTGCTATTTATATAACCTATTTGCATTTGAAAAATACATGCAGAATTATCTTCATAGATAATGGTTGGTGTTCAATGGAACTAATACCACATGATAGTTATATGTGGTTTATCATTATGCAAAGCTATATATATGTATGTAATGTTTCAGAATGATAGATGGAATTAGCCACTAAATCTGTTTTGATGACTCATATGAGAAGGCTATGTCACCATGAAATCAATCTTTGATCTAGTGTTATGTGAATTAGTTATATAGCCAGTATCTGGATATCCCACTATGATCATATCTTGATTTTTCTGATTGAAAATCAAGATATTTGGTGGCATAAAGATATTTATGGATATCATCTTTGACTCTCACATAATGGTGTTGTTGGAACTGCGCTATTTAAGCTAGCAAGTTATTTGTAAATACAATATCAGGTCTGTTATGATTTGCAAGATACATGAGCGCTTTGATGACATTAAAATATAGAACTTTAGGTTCAATATCTTTTCATTGTCAACCTAAGGTATGAATTGATCTTGATTCATATTTAGGGATTGAATGATCGTAAGTGTTTTGATGGATATGATTGTTCAATATCATTTGGATATTGGTAGACTCGTGGATGAATAGTCTAGAAGGAATATGCTCAAGTTGTAGATTTAAGCGAAATTTGGTTTTAACCAAATCATTCATATCAAATTCCGTCATAAGATGATTACATATTTTGTTGTGTGTGTTTTAGAGATGATACAAAATTTAATTAGGATTTCATTATGAACACACATATGTAAACGTTGTTGTTGGAGTAACTATTATATGGAAGGAACTCATTTAATCAGTTGTATCACAATCAACTTGACTGTTTAAAGTCATAGAGTGACTTTAAGCTGTACACAATATATATTGCGATTTGTATTTAGATTCAGAATACGAAGTCCATTAGGGACTTACATGTCTAAACCTATCCAATTCATTTGATATGCCAATGATATTGAATATGATAACATAATTTTCACACATACTATAGGGTATGTAGCATCGTAATTGATATCGGATCTCTGCGTGGACCCTTATACTGCATGCCTCGCTATTTCACCATCTTATTGAATAAAATTCTATTTTGTTTCCATAGGGAAGACATTGTATTGTTGAGAGAAAGAGATTCTCCTCAATTACCACCTTTGTTTTGACCAAGTTGAGTGTTGAAGCACTCTGCCTAGAACTTTTGGTCTGGATCCAATTGAAGATGTTCGGCTATTTTGAGGAGAAATATATGTTGACAATTTGTAGTCTTTGTACTGATTGATTCTATGGAATCAATATAGTTTGTGGAATCATTATCCGGTTTAACTCCGTGTATTTTCTAAAATAATAGAGTTAGGGTGTTCCTATGAGCCAGCGTCTGCATTTGTGTACATATTTGTGCGGGCATTTGGATGCTGAGCATCCATAGGCATTTGGGTAATGAATATCCATAAAGTGTCTATCAACTTGATGTTGATTTGTATTTACTATTGTGGAGGGATTTCTCTGTTTCTGCGGTAGCTTACAAGAAGCTTTATCCTTTGTGGTCGTACTTCTCCCATCTTATTTTGATTTGGGAGTCGAGTGATTTTTGTTAGGTACATTCACTCTTTCTGGCACATTAATAGTGAGAATCAGATTTGATGACACCTTGATGACGAGTAAATACATCTAGCAGATTATTTGCAATATGTTGCAAATATAAGATGTTTTGAATAAGGGTTCAAATCTCTATTACGTGGTTATGAGGACTGAATGTGAACATGTATGACATTCTCTTATAATTCATGGCATTCTTTGTGGTATTTATCTCCCCCTAATTTCGGGAATTGTCCTCACAATATTATGAGTATACATGCAATGAATATATCCCCTTTGGGGAACTCAAGGTATTATATGATTGCCGGATAATAATACCTCATATAGATCTCCAATGTCCTTTGATGTATATTGTAGGGTGGTAATATCTGTATGTGTAGAGCGTAACTGATTCGCAGATGGAAAATAGTTAGTTGATGCCAAATTTCCACATATTAATTGCAACAGAGGGAGCCGTATGATTGCAGTTTGATGAATTTAGTTTAATTGTGCGGTGTATAAATCGCATGTCACCAATAAGATGTTGGCAAATTGTAATTCTATGGTTGATCATGTAAATGATTTGGTTCTCTTGATGAGAGATTCAGCTAGATTATGAATGTGCACATAGGGTACTTAATCTAATGGTGCCCACAACTAAATATTAATTTAATGCATGTTAAGGAACGATATTATCTATGTGAATGAATTTGATCATGCGTCCATGACTATTTGCTCTATTTTTTTTATTAACTGAGCAATGAGTTCGGTAAAAGTGTGGTGCCTTATGGATAAGAACACATGTGGGACTATTTTATAGATACATCAATCAGTATTATTGAGTATCTAGATGGTCCATAAAATTATTGAATAGAGTTACATGTAAGTTCTTGAATGTGTTCAAGAAAATGGTTAGCGCATTATGAATTTTAAGGTAATAGGGTCTTAAAATTAAATTCTCTGTGACACATGTGGTGCACATAAATATGAAGATTTTGGGAATTGATATTGTGACCAATAGAATTGTTGATAATTTTTCTTATCATCTCTAAGGTAGAGTTACTAAGGCAATAATGTCGAGTCTTGATTTGATCAAGATAGAAAAATTATTTTGTACGCAATATGTGTTACGGATTTGATATATGTATAGTACAATCTAGATGGTGTATAGGAAAGTTTGACATATTCATCGATTAAGATGAGAAATTCCTCGTAGATTTCAATATGGAAATCATTTTGATGGATATCTCTATAACTTAGTAAGGTACGGATTGAATCAGGATATAATAGAGTATCATTGATTTTGACTTGATTACCCATAGGTAAAGTAATTATGGCCTGACCAGAGCCAACAATTATCGCATTGCGTCTAGCAATTGTCATCATTATCTCTTAGTAAGAGTTTGAAAATATTTTGGTTTCCCTAAGTATAGAATTTGTGGTGCATATGTCCACTAGGCACATTTCTTTCTCCATCGGATTAACTCTCGCAGAAATCTATATATAAAAATAAAGAATTTAATATGAAATTCTTATCAGATATATAGAATACATACAAACTTTATTTAGTATCACAGTGCTGATACAATATTGTATTACAAAATTGAAGTGTTTTCTATAAAATGGCCAATGGCCTCAAGCTACCGGCCAAATGGGCCTTGACCTTGTTGGCCTGGTGAGGGGGGGGGGGATCCGCCCCATATAAAATAAATTTAGGGGGGGGGGGGGTAGGATTACTGTTCCCCCACCAACCCACGCCCTATGGAGCCGTCATGCCGAGATGTCGCTACCACCGTGCCGAGATGCTGCCGCCGCCTGGTGGAAGCCGTGGGATGGGGCGAGGCGCCGACCGAAGAACGATGTGGGAGGAGGCAGGGTTGTCGACCGTGGGCCGCCGGATCTCGCGCGGAGCAATCGCGTCTGCCGGGAAGGAGACCGTGTTGCCGTGATGTGTGGTGCCATTGCGGGCGCGTCGCCGCGCTGTGATGAGCGCCGTTGGATGTTGTAGGGTCGCCGACCGTCGTTGGGTGGCGCAGACTGCTAGCCGTTGTTGGGTCATAGCCCCGGGTGTGCGGCACCGAAGCAGAAACGTCACCGCGTCGCGTTGAGTGCCGCCGCATGGAGGCCGCTACCGTAGGGCTTGTGGCCGCCGTGGTTGGGAACTGAGCCGTTGAAGGCTCATATAGAGATGCACAGGGATTGGCTTTATGAAGGAGTCGACCATCCATTGGAAAGCCGATGAGGAAGGAGATGGAGGACGACGTTTACTGGATCTATCGTTGTGTTAAGCACATCCCCAATTGCATGATGGTGTTCTGCCAAATTGGAGGACTCTATGATTATGCTTACCGTGCGGTGTTCGTCCAATCGAGGGTTTTGTTGAAGATTGTCCTCGTTGTGCTCGATGGTGATGGATGGCGCCGTTTGCCTGGATGTTGGAGTGGCCGGCCGTCGATGCTATTCGTGCGATTTCCACCGAGGAATATACGCTCCAGAACCTTCTGTTGTGCCATTGGCTTCTCAGCGTAGTGTAAAAGCATGTAGGTGTTCTTCCTCCTCTGCACCACCATCGAGTGGCTTCTTGTTGTGTTATGGGCACCACCGTCGTGCGGTTTGCTGATCTGCCATCGGGCGCCATGCTCATATTCTTCTACGTCGGCGTCGCTCGGTAGATCTCTCTATAAGAGGCATGGAAGTGTTCTTCTACGTGATGTGTGCATAGGCTTTCGTGCCTCTGTGTTCTTGTTGCGATCGCTCAGTGTAGAATTATGAGTGGCTAATAATATATTACAAGTAATTATAGAGAGATAAATAAGTAGAGAAAGATAATCTTGTATTGATTTATAGAGTGTTTACATATTTATGCATGATGAGTAGAAGTGATGAAAGAACATATCTATCGGGAAGAAATTCATTCTCAATAGATATTACTCTTAATAATTGATCATATGATAACACTAAAAAGTACCGATTCATAACAGCGGTACAGTTTGCTGTGTTTCACCGGTGGAGACGGACAAGTTGGAGTACTTTCTCTATCCACAATTCCACATTACTTTAGAGCAAGAATGCATGCGGAATCCTAGTTCTGCCGTTCTCGTGTTCGCCAACTCGTCAACGGCTTCTTTCTCATGGTTGGTGATCGCCCTTAATAAGTTCCAGTAAGATCAGGGTAGTGACGTTCCTTGACTGGCGACTAGAGTCTGCTCTCTGCTGTTGTTTACTAGTGCAAGCTGCACTGATTCATCCCATAGGTAAGTAGTCTAGATTTCACACCATGACTGGGCATAAGATTATGATCTGCGACGTTAAGTTGAATTCGTCTGCTCTGTTTGGATTTTGGAAAGGAAGTTTGTAGTCACTTGGTTGCACCAAGTAACTTTTTATTGGCCCTGATACAACAGAATCATTGATGCAGACGTCGCAGTGACTGAACATGTCAATTGTCGTTCCTGTTTTCTTTTTTCTGAAAGAAGAAGAAGAATATGTCGATTGCAAAGACCAGACATGACAAATTCGGCGACACATATCGCCGACGGCATCGATCTTCTTTGGGCCCAAAAGTCGAAGTTCTTCTGTAAGGCCCAAGACAAGAAGGCCGGCCCAAGTCTTACAACAATGCTCCGTTAACCTTCTTTTCCGGTTGAGTAGGGTTGCAAATTGGTAAAGCTGAAGTATCTGTCGGCCCTCTTATGTTTAATCAATAACACTATTTTTTTAGTTTGAGTAATTTTAATAAAACTAATATTATTAGTTGAACTAAAGAGCGTTAGTGGATATCCTTAGGTTAGTTAATATGCACCGCTACAGTTGGGTTGAATTTCTATCTCCCTCCCTCGCCACAAAATGGAAATCCAGGACAAGAACGCCTCGAAATTTGACCAAGATCCGCTGAAATCTCCAGATGACTCTCTGGAGGTGCTTGATGTTTTCGAGCTGAGTGGAAATATAGCTGGTCTCCTTAAATAGGTGAGGTCCATCCTAAACAGGCCTAATGGTTCCGCCACTCAGATCTCTTAAGAAAGCAGCAAGCCCTTTTGACCTGCGTACTCGTGCCCTGCTGCTGAGTGCCAGGTTAGCGTTACCATTTACCATAAATCGATAGAAGTTGGTTAATTTCGCTGGAGATGGGCCCTTCATCCTCTCCTAGTGCGTGGATGTGGACATGATCCCCTCCCTAATCGCCGTGGCAAGGTCCTTAATCCTTCAGGTTCCAAGCCAAAAAAAAAACGGAGGGGGGGGGGGGGGGCTGTATCGAGGCGTCAGGCTGTCCTGTCCACCGGACTGTCAGCCAGCCCACAGCCTTTTGGACCGAGCAATGCCGCGGCGCAAAGGCACGACGACATTTATGATCGGATCACTACTAATTGCTATGGCCGGCAAGGAATTCCTCGATGGAGAACACTGGACACCGATCCAACTTGAGATCACCGAAACGTTAGCTCGAAGCGGTGTCGCTGGCCTGCCGCTGTCGCAAATGGTTGGCAAGCGCTGCTGCTCCGTGGCCTTTGGAGAGACGCCAGCTGATGCGAGGCAGCCGGGGCCCGGGCGAGTGATTTGGTCGGGAAGGTCACGTCGGGCGACAGGTTCCGGCAGGGGGTGCCGAGCCCTCCCCCGTGCGCGCAAGCAAGCAAGCAACCCGTGGACAACATGAATGCCGCCCAATGATTTCTGCCATTGTCAATTGCAACTTGCAGGTGGTGAGTGAAGTTGACGCCGATCTGACTGCATGCCTGGCTAAACTGGCTGGTTGTGGTTTGGAGTGTATAGGTCTCTGCACTTGCTTTGGTGCTTCATTACGCCTTAGTTTTTTGACTTATTAGCAGCACATGGCTGTCGAATGTTTCGGCCTTGTTTGTCCCGGAGGAACTGAGCATCGTTCATTCGATTTGGTACTTACAGGGTAGCACCACTACTTCTTCAAGATATTCTCTGTCTGCTCCTACAAATTATCAGAAGTTGTGATGTGGCCGCAGAAAGCGGATAACCACGTCGGTAGGGGCCTAGCCATGGCTTGGGCCACTGCAAATGCTTCCTAATTATGGTCGTTTCCTTTCGCCCGGGCCTGGACAACAACAGTGTCGGTGTCAGTCCAGAGCAGCACTGTGCCACACCCTGGTTTGGTTTGGTGAACCACGAACCCGCGCGAGGGTTACACACAGGGCAGCGTATAGCTAGCTAGCCTTTTCCCGCTGCGCCGTGTGTGTCGCTCGCCTTTCTGATGCGACGCCGAACTGAAAGAAGACGGGAGCTGAGCCTGAAGGGGGCGGTGAGGAAGTGGGCTCGTGGGTGGTGTCGCCTGCGTGTGGGAGCGGGAACTCGGGGCGTCGCCATCGGCTGTCCCGACGACGGCGATGATCGCGCGTCCCGTGCCAGCCTAAATGACCGTGTTTTCTAGTGTTGGTGAGAGCCGGAGAAGGTTTAACTTTTAAGCTTGATTTGGATTTTGGAGGGACGTCAAAGTTAGGCCGGTTCCTACTCCCTTAAGAGTAGTTTAGCTAAGAACTGATATGCTAAGGATTAGTATAATATGAGGACTGAGAGAGCTACCTTAAATAAGTTAATGATAGGGTAGGAGGACTGTCATTGATCTCATAAATCTATGTCAGGGTAGGAGAACCGTCGCTAAGCTACAGGTGTAGTGGGATATGTTTGGAAAAATAGGGTTATAAAACAAAAACTAATATGGGAGCAAGCACCATTTCCTTTGTCCATTCCTAAAGTCCATTTTTGGACTTTGGCCAACGGCTTGTCCATTAAAATGGTATAGTACAATATTGTTTGGTGACATAGACGTTGAACGTACAATTTGATTTTATTTGGAAGCTTGTTCTTATCACCTTATGTATGTCAACAACATGTCATGAGGAACTCGTGATCAAAGATTAATTCATTCTAAAGACCATCAAAGGGAGTCTTGCATTTGCAGCAGATGGATGAAAAGAAACAGAGATTTTTAATGACACGATACACCTTTGCCTTTTATGTCTTTCTCACACACTGTACAGGCAGCAGACAAATCTTTAGTAGGATTATTATTCGCGCTCGTGCAGTTGTTGCAATGTTGACCAACTAGACACGAACCTTCCCCCCTTTGTTAGCTTGGTGCTTTACAGTGCGATTTCCGTGTACAGCGCGGGGAAAAAAGTTGGTGTGCAAGTGCAAGGGACGCAGCCGATTGGAAGCCAAAAGGCACTCAAGAGACCACAATCCCACCCGCCTCAACTTTGCCTCTATCGGCAGATGACCGAGTGCTGGATCCTCTACAACCACTGCCACACAAGTCAATCAAACGCTAGAGTCAACGGCAATGTCGAAACTCTCGTGTTGACGTTCTAAACGATCTGAGATATTTGTTCGTCTGTGGCCAACTTAGCTCTCAGGTTGCTTATTTGCACGTGCTAGTAATAATTCAGATAACAATGTTCAGATTCTCCCAAATGCAAATGATAATATTCGGCTGAGTGGCAGCTGGTAATGGGTGGTGCAAGGAGGAAAGCTAAGTTGGGACTAGCAACGGCATTGGGAAAATTCGCGTACAAGAAGACAGGCAATTAAGGGTTTGTTTGGATTGGCCCCAGCTAACCCTATCAATTAGTTAGCTCATTAACCGTGGTTGGCGAGAAAGAATTAAGTGCTGGACAATGGGAGGCTGGGCTCATTAACTATTTACGGGACCTTATATTTCTCATAATTTTTGAGATATACATTTATCTGTATGAAAATGATCCCGGGATGAAACGAAGATACCCGGGGCATCCCTTAACAAAAAGATTTATCTAAAAAATAGAAAGGAAAACTTCAAAGGACGTACATACTATACCAAAACACCTCATCAGTACCGGTTCAAAATCGTCATCAGTGATGGATTTTGAACCGACACTGATTACTCGGCACTGATAGTCACTGACTATCAGTGCTGGGTATAGAACCGGTACTGAAAATCACTATCAGTGCCGAGTTTTTATTGATGGAGGGAGTTCCTTGAGCATCTTTTTCGTAAATGCACTCGAAGGGATGTAGATATCCAAGTATGCCATCAAGCCGATTACTCAAACCTTCCAAGGTATAGAACTTGGATCTTCGGTCACTCCTATTAGCCAGATATCACAATGTATTACCTTCAGGAAGCATGACAACTTTTGGACAGAAAAATTTTTGTTTGACATGGTCGACTTCGAGACAACATAAAATGTCATCTTAGGAAGACCTTCTCTCCAAATTCATGGCTGTCATGTATTATATTTATTGGTGTGTGAAAATCCTGGGACATGAGGAGTCATTACCGTCCAGGTTTGCACGAAAGCAGGCCTACGCTGTGACAAACAGAGTCAGAATATAGCCACACAGCGTCAACCCAACAAGGAGACAAAAAACTCGAGACCAAAGGCTATCATGTAGTCCCATGGCGAAGTGAAAGCAGTTCCTCTGAACCCAATAAAGTCGTCCAAGGCCGTCCGGATCTGCTCCAACCTGGATCCCAAATAAGACTCACGCTCATCACCTTCCTCCGAGCAAACACTAACGTGTTCGCCTAGCAACTGTTAGACATGCTCGGGATCCCTACGGAGGTGATTAAGCACAAACTAGCTATCCGGCTCAACACAAAGCCGGTTAAGCAGAAACTCTACTGGTTTGCACCTGACTAGAAAGAAACCGTTAAAGAGGAAATCAAAAATCTCACCAAGGAAGATTTTATTCAGGAGGTGGATCACTCCGAGTGGCTCACAAATCCCGTCATTGTCAGAAAGTCAAACGGCAAATAGCGAATAGCGAATGTATGTCGACTTCACTGATCTTAACAAGGCATGCCCGAAGGACAATTTTTCTCTGCCACAGATAGATCAGGTAGTTGACTCCACCTCTGGTTGTGACTATCTAAGGCTTCTCGATGCCTACTCCAGTTTTCACCAGATTAGCATGCATCCAAAGGATGAGGAGACGACCTCCTTTATTACTCCATTTGGAGACTATTACTATGTTAAAATGCCCTTTAGATTTAATACCGGTGCTACATACCAACAAGGAATGCAGATAACACTCCATAATCAAATCGGCTGGAATGTCGAGGCCTATGTCATTGATCTCGTCGTCAAAACCAAAAAGAAGGAAGATCTCATCTCTGATCTATAAGAAACGTTCAACAATCTGCGCAAGAATCAAGTTGTGCTAGACTCGAAGAAATACGCGTTTGGAGTTAACATGGGGAAACTGCTCAGTTACCTGGTGACCTACCGAGGAATAGAAGTCAGTCCTGAGAAGATCAAAACCATTTAAGAGATGCAACCTCCCAAGTCAGTGCGATAAGTTCATAGACTAACCGGATGCATGGCATCCCTCAACTGGCTTATTTCCTGGCTCGGAGATCGAGGACTTCCCTTCTTCAAGTTACTAAAAAAACATGACAAGTTTCAATTGTCAAAAGAAGAAAATAAGGAATTCAACAATTTGAAAAGGTATCTTTCTTCCCCCAAGTGCTAATCGCTCCCAACCCTAATGAAGACTTGCTCTTATACGTTACAACTGAACCACATGCTGTAAGGTGGGTATTGCTGGTGGAAAGAGAAGTGCAAGACAAACGAGAGAAATGCCAGCGACCGGTGTACTACATCACGTGAAGTGCTTCATGGTCCTAAAGAACACTATCCACATGCGTAGAAGCTACTATATGCTATGTTGATGGCCTCTTGTAAGTTATGATATTACTTCCAGACTCACAAGATTATCATACCATTAATATTCTCACTGGGCAAGATTCTGCACAACAGTGATGCAATCTACTGAATCGTTAAGTGGCCCGTTGAACTCAGAGCATTTGACGTCTGTTTCATGCCTCGAACAACAATCAAGTCGCAAGCACTCGCTGACTTCGTGGTCAAATAGACAGAGCCAGATCAACCCCAAGATGACCGCAACAACTTATCAGATGTATAGAGTTTATTCTTCAACGAATCACTCACGCTTCAAGCCACGAAAGCTGGGATTCTACTGATCTTTCCAATAGGAGAAAGCATACAATACGCTTTGCAGATCGATTTGCTGGCCACGAATAATGTAGCCAAATACGAGGATCTGCTCGCTGATCTCTAAGTAGCTTCTGGTCTTGGCATTCGTCGCCTACTTGTGGAAGGGGTTCACAGTTGGTGGTGAAGCAAGTTAGCAAGGAGTATCGAACCTCGGATAAGACCCCGACGAACTACCTTGCAGAGGTGAGGAAGCTGGAAAAGAAATTTATCGAACTCAATCAAGTATATCCCAAGGAAGGATAAATGCCTTGCCGATAGTATTGCCCGCCTAGCATCCTCACGATCTCTAGGACAACCCGAGGTTTTCATAGAGAAACTTTCGAAGCTATCTATGAAATCATTAGAGGATACAACCGAATGAGTGGTGATATACGAGAAATATAACTAGCTCGAGCGCTCTCCAGGAACCAATGGCCCAAAAGGAGTCACGGTGGAACTCGTGGCTCAGCTCAAAAGCAAAGTTTCGTGGATGGACCCAATCTGCAAGTACATTCAATATCGAGTTGTGCCTGAGGATGATGCACTAACAGAGCAAATTTCCTACCGATCCAAAATGTATACTTTGGTGGACGACATTCTTTACCGAATAGGCACTCACAGAGTACTCATTAAATGCATCTCTCAAAAGCAAGTTAGAGAACTACTCGAAGAAATCCATGGAGGGGTGTGTGGAGCTCATGCTTCCTTTCGAACCCTGGTCGGAAAGACATTTATATAAGGTTTTAATTGTCCTATGGCTCTCCATGATGCGAGCGAGTTAGTAAAAAAAGTATATGAGCTGTCAGTTTCATAGCAGACGAGTACATCAACCCACTCAAGCCCTTTAGATGATCCCCTTCTCGTGGTTATTCGCGACTTGGGGGTTGGATATTCTGGGGCCTTTCCCAGTTGCGCCCAGGGCCTTCAAGTTCCTATTCGTTGCAATTAATACATTCATCAAATGGATTGAAATTGAACCGGTCAAGAAGTTCATCATGAAAAGATTCGGCATCTCGGGTTGGATCATCACCGAGAATGGCAATCAATTCTTCAGCACGGCATTCATCAATTAATGTGAGGAACTAGGTACTACAGTCTGCTTTGCGTCTGCAACACATCCACAAAGTAATGGATAGGTTGAGCAGGCAAACGGCTTAGTATTTCAAGGAATCAAAACATGTATCTTCAACCGCTTATTCGCCTATGCTAAAGCCTAGGCTTCCGAGTTGCCTAACATACTCTGGGCATTTCGAATGATGTCCCGTCCAATAGGGCAACGTGTGAAACACCTTTTTTTTCTAGTCTATGGGACCGAAACAATGCTGCCCTGTGAAATAAAAATCAAATCTCCCAGAGTCAAACTATATGTCGACAAGGATGAAATCCCGAGAAGATAGAATGACATCAATGTTCTCGAAGAAAAAATGACACAAGTGTTGATAAAATCAACGCGGTACCAGCAAATTCTTCGGTGCTACCATGACTAAAACATCCACAAAAGATATTTCAAACTCGGAGATCTGGTTCTATGATTGTCGGTGTATCAAGAATCGGGGGTCCCTGAGTCCCGAGATCAGGCCAGCCGTCCGCCACGTGTCACCATCCAGCGAGGTCCCTCTTGCAGGATGAGGAAAATCTAAGTTCCGGGAGAAGATGCTCGGGGCCACAGCCTCTGGTCCCTGAGAACCCCAGTTCTCCGATGACCTGCAGAGTCCAAGTACCGGGAAGAAAGTGCTCGGGGAAGTACCCGCTCGCCCCCGAGTACCCTAGTCCCCCGATGGGCAGAAGAGCTAAGTGCTTTCGAGAGAGTGCTCGGGGCTGCACGTGGCAGCCCCCGAGCGCTCAGTTCCCCGAAGGTTCTACCGAAGTGCTCGGGAGAGAGTGCTCGGGGCTGCACGTGGCAGCCCCCGAGCGCTCGGTTCCCCGAAGGTTCTACCGAAGTGCTCGGAAGAGAGTGCTCGGGGCTGCACGTGGCAGCTCCCGAGTACTCGGTTCCCCGAAGGTTCTACCGAGGTGCTCGGGGCTGCACGTGGCAGCCCCCGAGTACTCGGTTCCCCGAAGGTTCTACCGAGGTGCTCGGGAGAGAGTGCTCGGGGCTGCACGTGGCAGCCCCCGAGTACTCGGTTCCCCGAAGGTTCGCGCGAGGGTACCCGAAGCCCCGACGACCCAGAGGGGCCTACCGACGAAGCGTCAACCAGTCAGAGGTCCAAGGCCGCATTTAATGGGCACGTACGGCCTGACATCCTGACATCCCCAATTGCTCCCGCCGCAGTGTCAGTCCCTGCCATGCTTTGGCAGAGGGGCGTGGGTCCATTAATTGCACGGGTCCCGTCCCGTATCATCTGGTGTATCTCGGGATAACCTTGCCAGGATCAAAGCGTTCCGCCTGCCACCCTGCCCTGGCAGAGGGACAAGACAGGGTGGGCGCGCCGAGTGCCTCTGCGGCTGCCCGGTGGGCCCTCTCGACGGCGCCCGGCGCCAGGGTGTCCACAGCGACGGGTGGTCGGATGCGCGCCGTGTTTTTCCACCGCCCCTGTCACTTCGCCCAAAGGGAATGATAACGCCTTTCTCAGTCGTGGCGTCTTAGAACATGTGCCCCTTCTTTTCCATTTGGGGTATGTCGTGGCCGGCGAGTGCATAAAAGGGGGACGGAAGGTAAACCAAAAAGAAAAAAAAAAGAGAAGAAGACAGACGAAGACAACCCGAACACACGAGAAAACATCTGAAGGACACCGCAAGCGAGCTTGAGCAGAGATAGAACAAGGGAGCCTCAAGCTCTCAGTTAGACAATACATTCTTGTAACCAGATATATCCCCGAGGGATCCCCTTCGGGGAAGATTATTGCATCCACACAGGAGTAGGGTGTTACGCCCCCGTGCAGCCCGAACCTGTCTAAACTCTGGTGCATTTATTTCTCTTTGCACTAGGTCGATCATCCCCCACCACCGGCCGTTGCATTTATTTCCGGCTCCATTTATTTCTCCGACGAACTCATTCAGGATCATCCCCCCGGCCGAATCTCTAAAAAGAGGTCTCTCGGGATCCCTGCGACAGGAGTTCATCCTCCGACAATGATTGTACAAAGAAAAAAAATAACAACAAGCTATCTCCGAAGTGGGGTCAAATCCAACCAACCAGGGGTTGTATATGTTAGCTGTGGAGGATGGTCAAGTCATTAAAAATTCTTGGAATATAGACCAAGTTCATAAGTTTTATTTGCAAGTATTTATGATATATTTTGTAAATATTAGTTACAATATTATCAATATATGTTTTTTACCTATTTCGAGACTATGCCTTAAAAATTGAGATAAGCCGCTATTCAGGCACTTACACCCATACGCACACTCGGAGTTCTAATACTGTTAATCCGAGAATCCTTCCCCGATAACCAGTCGGGGGTTTCACATACACTAGGACTACAAAACTTGTGTGCGTCATATTTTTCACAAGAATGGAAAAATGTCTTTAGGAAATGTAGAAAACTTTGTCATGCCCCCAAAGTGCCTTAGAACTAAGATGTTTTCACTCAGAGTTTGACCTAAGATGATCGCGATAAATATCGAAACCCCCGACTGGTTATCGGGGAAGGATTCTCGAAAGAAACAAATGTCGAACACTTATTTGAAACTTTCTTGTATTCACAAGAAGATTCACTGTCATACACAGACATTGTAGTAGAAATATGAATCCTCTATTTAACAAGATTTTGAGCTCTTTTACAGATAAACTAAGGAAAAAGAATTACAAGAAGTCCTTAAAGATCTACTCGATGAAGAGGAAGGAGAGACTTTCTTGTTTCTCTCCAACCACTGATGCCAACGGAGAGGACATGATCATCGACGCTCCGTCCCCCTGCCGAACTCGTCAGTGTCACCGCCCGATCATCGACATCTCTAACGATAATAGGGTTTGGTAGAGGCATTGGCTCCCCATATTCATCGTCTGTGTCACTGCTCTGGCTACTCCCTTTGGCCATCCTCGCCGGAATAACACGAGGACGGAAAGGATGACTGCGACTGGCGTCTTGTCGTCTTTAACAGAGATGCTATCAGACACCTCCATCTTTTCCGCCTCAGTTGCCGCTTCTTAATCCTCAATTTTCGCCTCCAAGAGGTCCCAGTCCACCTCATCTTGGACTGGAGATGTCAGAGGCTTGCCATCTTTAACAGGGATGCCAAGAGTCGTCGCCTTCTCTTCAACCTCCTCGTTGGAGAAGATGTCGATAACCTACACCACCAGACCAGACTCAGTGGGAGACAACAGCGGGGTAAGGGGTAAGTACTTGGGGGAGGATAGGGGATAGTCAGGAAATGAAGGAGTGTATTCAGGTGAAGGAGGAGGTTCCATGATCGAGTATAGGTTTGATGCGGCCAAGCTCTAGCACCCAGTGGTTTACATAGGCCAACGGGTCAAGAGACGTATCGCTTCATCCCTAAACATTAATTCTGGACGCAACCACATTATGAGCCACGAACGCCAAAGCGACGCACAGTCATCGAGGCTACGTCTTTTCGACTGGCTCGCATAGACAAAGAGGTTGTCGCTGATGCACCCGTTTATCCATTGAGATCGGTCTTGAGTTGAGGAAACGAGATCGCTCTTGAGTTGAGGAGATCCATGGATCATGAAGTGTTGAATAATGCTTGAATGCTACAACATTTCAACGGGCACACAAATCCTTTAACATTGACTAGTGCTAGTACCAAAAAAAAACTTTCATAAAGTCGAAGACGCTACATTAAACTGGCTTTTCGCTTTCAGAAATACTAGCCAGCATGACCGGAGCAAACAAACGCATAGCGTCCTGCCAATCCGCGGTGCTGGAGCTCCCACCAACAGCACGAACGGATAGACCTAGACACGACCACAGGGTTCCAAGTGTCCACCAGATCCGACACCGTGGACTTCCCCGGACGAAAGAATGTGTCCTCACGGCCTCTTCTCCCGCGGGCGCTCCCGCTCCCACCCGCACGTCGTCGCGAATGACCCGCCTCCACTTGTCGGCCAAGCCCACTTGGCCCCGCCAACACCTGTCCCACCTCCCCCTTCCCGCTATAAAACCCGACGCGCCGACCGAGCGCACCCACAGTCCCGGACACGATCACACGACTGCATAATTGTGCTCGCCGCCGGCCCCCGGGACGTGACACATCGCACGGCCAAAGCTTGCTACTTCCGCATCTGCCTGCTTGCCGTGTTGCCCGTGAGGCCGGCACCTTTGTATGAGGAGGCGGAGGATGGGGGCACTGCACGTCGGCGAACCAAGGGTCAGCTTCCAGCAGCAGCAGGTCGCCAGGAACGGGCGAGGCGCCGTCGTCGAGGAGATCCACGGCCTCATACGCGTCTACAAGGACGGCCACGTCGAGCGCCTCCCCGCGATCCCCGACGTCCCATGCACGTGGGGCGGCACGGCACCCGGGGCGCAGGGCGGCGTCGTGGCGAGGGACGTGGTGATCAACCGGGCCACGGGCGTGTGGGCACGGCTGTACGCGCCGACGACGGCGTCCGTCGGAGCGGGAGGGAGGCTCCCGGTCGTGGTGTACTTCCACGGCGGCGGGTTCTGCGTCTGCTCCGCCGCGTGGAGCTGCTACCACGAGTTCCTTGCGCAGCTCGCCGCGCGGGCGGGCTGCGCCGTGATGTCCGTGGACTACCGCCTCGCGCCCGAGCACCGCCTGCCCGCCGCGTTCGACGACGGGCTCGCGGCGGTGCGGTGGCTGCGGCACCAGGCCGCCGCCAGCCGCGCCGCCTCCGACGATCTCTCCTGGTGGTGGACCCGCTGCAGCTTCGACCGCGTGTTCCTCATGGGCGACAGCGCGGGCGCCAACATCGCCTTCCACGTCGCCGCGCGGCTCGGCCAGGGCCAGCTCGGCGCCCTATCGCCGCTCGCCGTCAAGGGCGCCATCCTGGTCCAGCCCTTCTTCGGCGGCGAGGCCCGCACCGCGTCCGAGAAGACCATGCCGCAGCCGCCGCGGTCCGCCCTGTCACTCCCCACCTCGGACTGCTACTGGCGTCTGGCTCTTCCCGCCGGCGCCAGCCGCGACCACCCCTGGTGCAACCCGCTGTCCCGCGCCGCGCCGCGTCTGGAGACCCTCCCGCTGCCTTCGCTCCTCGTGTGCGTCTCGGAGACGGACATCCTCCGCGACCGCAACCTGGAGCTGTGCAGTGCCATGCGCAAGGCCGGCAAGAGCGTGGAGCAGGCCATGTACGGCGGCGTCGGGCACGCGTTCCAGGTGCTCCACAACTGCCACCTGTCCCAGCAGCGGACGCAGGAGATGCTCGCCCACATCAAGGCCTTCCTCAGCGCGAGGTAGTCGGTGCAATTAACTAGCTACGTAGCTAACACTCGCCTTGATCAATGCATCCTGAAGAGTAGATGCCGTGTAAGCAAGCTTGTGAATTGTGTGACTTGCAGTAGTACGTGTACTCGAGTAAAAAGCGTCCAATACCCAACTTGGATTGTTGCAGCGTTATCGGAAAGCAAAAGTCTAGCAGAAAAAATAATAAGCACGATGTCGCCGCGCCATGTATGATTACTGCTCATTACTCAACAAAGCCGGATACTATTTTAAACTCCTCGACGTCATCGATTGATGGTGTTGCTCGCAACAAGGAAACTGACAAAATGTCCAGGAGCAAATCATTGCTTTCTTGTTTGGTGTGCAGGCTTGCAGAGCACAAACAGTGCTAGCTGCTGCATGCATCTGAATTCAGACAAACTGTTCGATCACTTGCATCATCCTGGCTTGTCGAGCTCGTGCTGGAGGGTACCTCGAGTACATGTGTTCGGCAGCATGTGAGCTGAAGTGCACGCAGTGATCCTATCATTTGCCGGGCGGACTGGTATCTGACGTTACAAAGTAAAGTCATCAAAATATATAGTAATCTAAGTTTGAATACGTTCGTTTCGAATCTAATGGTTTAGAAGTATTAATGTTATGACACTGTTTATTCGCTCACGTTTTTACAGTAAAATCAAATCATACGAATACTTTGCCGGGCTCAACCCGTCGCCACCAGCCCCATCATAGCAGCAGCTGATTGCGTGCAAGCAGGCCAAACATCATGTCCGATCATGACTGGATAAAGATTTAGCAACACATATCTGCACCAGGTAGAGTAATAAGTTGCTTCATCAGACGTGTAAACGATGTCACAGTTCTAGTAATCTTTCACATTACAAGATGGCTTATTTAAGCTAACTAGCGTATCAATCTGTGCGACTGCACAGGCTAGGAATTTAGCTTACAGCTGAATTCTAGATATTTATGTTAATAATAGTTGTATGCTAAGATACATCAGCTATTTATATTTAAATATTAGAATGTAAAATATAATGTAATTTTTGTTCATAATATTAGAATCATGTTTATTATTTGTGAATAGATCTAATTTATAATTTTCATTTTATGTGTTATGCAAATTGATTTTTATTTGTTTCTTGATTTTTTGAAATTATTATTATTTTTAATGTCATCACCGAATCTCATATTATTTTTTGAAATACATTATAAATTCTTTGATATTATTTTTATGTGAGAATCCGTAATATGTTTGCGTTCTGTTGTTTTAATTTTGTAATGTTTGATTATACGTATATTTAATTGGTATATTTTAATTGATTTGGAAAAATATATTGATGGCTAACGTAACTAAGTTGGAGTTTGCTAACGTAACCTTGTTGGACAAAGGGTATCTAAAAAAAAGAAGAAAAAGTAAGGCAAGAAGTAGTCTTGGAGTTGGACTCTATGATTTATTTTTTAATCTTTTGTTTTTTTTATTATTGATCTATGGTTACAGTTAGTCAATCAATCAATTCGACGGTCGGATATTTTGTTTTTTTATGAGAATTTTTAAGATTTTTCTAGGATTAATATGGAGGCACCAAAAGAAGCCTCCAATTAGTAAATATAAGAATGTATTAGGTACGCATCTCATTGCAGACTCAGCTGTTCGTTTCGAAGTCTGCTAGGCATGCAGAAACTTCAGGCATGGTTATCTGAAACTGAAGAAAGCACTATTCAAAACTAAATATGCGAAATTTTCTCATATTCGACGAGAAATGGATCGATCAGCATGTCGGAGCACGTCTCTGTTTAACCTTTTTGCTTTTGAAGTTACACTAAACCTCTCAGAATTCCGTTAAGAATCTGCCGCCAGACGTCTTTACAGTCGGCCCGGCCCGGCCCGGCCCGGCCCGGCCTTCAGCATATGGCAACATTGCAAAATTTCAGCATATCAAAATCAGTATGGCACTGACGTGATCGTGATCCAATATTCCGCTGGATATTAAAGATCGACTTGTATCCCAGTCGAGAATCTCAATCTTCCCGAGCAGATTTCTTGAGAATCCTGACTTCATCCTCTTTTGCCACCTTCAGCACATTCAGAGTACTGCCGGCCAAACATCACGATCGGATCAGACAAAAAATATTCATAATATTCTCGTATCTCTAGCTGATGGAACTGCACGCCATTGCAGTCGGCATGTATTTGTCCGTACACGTGCGTGCGGTTTGTGCGGCGTCTTCGCTTTCCGCAACCTTTCAAACCGACGAGGTGGCGATGTCAAACCGGGATGCTGCAATGCTCCATGGTTTTCAAGGTCACCGACAACTTTTTTTTTCTTTCCAAAGATTCAGGTCACTGATAACTCGGCTGATCTTATCCCATGTTGCAAGTTTGAAGATGCATGCAGCGAACAGTGCGATATCTTTGAGCAGATCATCTCAACGAATCAGAAAAAGCTCAAGAGGAGGAGAAAAGGAGGATGAAACGGAGTTTCCGCACATGGCTCAGAAGGATGTGATGCCGAACTGCGAAAGTCAGACTTGAGACATTTTTTCGAGGAACGACACCGTAGACGTGGGGCGGACCTGAACTTTGTCATTAAGGGGTGAAAGTTGTTACATGCAGGATTCAAGACCAGAGCGGACCTACGTTACGAGTGAGGGTGCATTTATTAAGGGGTGAAAGTTGTTACATCCAGAACTTGAGACCAGAGGTGGACCTACATTATGGGTGAGGTTGTATGGGGTATTGGGTAATTTTTCATTTTTTAATGGTTCATCATACATATATATTAAATCTATACGATATTTTCTAGTATAATAAATAAGATACTAGAGTTTTAACCAAATAAATAGTACAGTATATTGAATTATTTTTATTCTAGATCCACCAGACATTCCCTGGCTCTAAAGAAAGTTGTTCTTGTTGCTCTAATTTTAGCTGAGAAAGTTGTTCCTGACGTATCACGCAGTATGACTATAGGCCTGTTTATTTCAGTTATGGATTGTGAAAAGTAGATTGTGGATTGTAGATTGTAGATTGAAAAAAAAATTAGATTGTAGATTTAAAAAATATATATATATAATTTAATAAAATAAACTTTCACAATCTATAAAAAAAAACTGAGAAAAACTAACTTCTTACATTCCCATAATCCAATAAACAGATTATAAAATACTGTAAAAAAAATTGTCTGTTTATTTGAACTTTGGATTGTAAAAACTGAAATCTACCATTCGAACCTCAAACAAACCCACCCCGCACTGGCAGCAGTAAAGCAGGAAAGGAACTCGAATATCTCTGAAAATATACACAGTAAAAAGAAACGAGCACGACATGCAGTATGAAATCCTTCATGGAAGAAAAATGTATGGCCTAACGACTAGAGAACACAGCCGACAGGATCAGGTCTAACACTGAAGCTCATTGGAACAAGAAGAACAACGTGCTGGGAGGACGAAGCGATTCTGGTTTCTAAGAAAGACGGATGACGAAAAGGCGGCACGGTACAGATGCACTTATGATGACGAATTGACGAGTAGCAAAGCGAGGGCACGCACGGGCAAAAGCGGCCGCGGCCAAGATGCATTCAGCTTGGGCTTGCCGGCCGGATGCTAGCTTGACATGGAAGCGGCATCAGGGCAAAAATATAAAATTAGAAAAAATATATAAGCGTATTTATCAAAATAGATAATATGTTATCGTATTTTACAAATTTAGCATCCGTATTCGAAGCATCATTTACCGAAAATGAATTTTTGGTACACCGTACGCCGAAAAATCCATATTCGGCACACCGTGTGGCGAATACGGCACTGTAGTCCGTATTCGGCACACCGTGTACCAGTGCCGTATTCGCCACACGATGTACCAAATATGATGTGTACCGAATTAGTGACCGCACGATAGTCAAATGCCATATTTAGCACACCGTGTGCCGAATACGACACTGTTGTCATATTCGGTATACGGTGTGCCAAATACTGTTGATATTCGGCACATGATATGTTGAATATAAGCTACAGTGCCATATTCGGTACACGGTGTGCCGAATATGATTGGACTCGCGGTTTTTTGACGTACGGTGTATTGAAATTCTATTTTCGGTAAATGATGTGCCGAATAAGAATACTAAAATTATAAATACTACAACATGTTATCTATTTCAGCAAAAATGTTCATATATATTGTCTAATTTTAGATTTTTGCTCGGCATCAGCCATGCTCCTTTTAGCTTGGAGACAAGGTAAACACTAAAAGTGTGGTTAGTTTTATCATACTATTTTTGTTACAGTCATATTTAATTAAAAATTAGTCTCTTTTTTATTTTTTATTTTATTTTATTTGGATTTTTTATTTATATATTTTGCTTCTTAGACTATATGAAAATCGAACAGTTATTTTTTTAGATTTTTTTTAATTTAGACTGTCAGATATTCATAATATTGAGTTGTCTAGATACATTTCTTTTTTCAGTTAACGTGATAATTTTATGATCTTAAGAGCGAACGTAATGACTCTTTTTAATACTCAAATAATAATATAACTAGCGAAGTGGCCCACATAAATAGCACGACTAGAGTTGATATAGTTTTGAAGTGTATAGATAAAACAATCTAAGTCCAATTCCTTTTGATGGGAAATAAGCACCAACCTTATCAAATTAACATTTTAACGCTTCAAACATAGGGGCCTCGTATCTTTGCATATCTTTGCATCTACACTATTTTTGTTTAGAATTTATTGGACTTTTGTTCCGGCTTGTATCTATGCCTATGTCATATTTGTTCGGGCTTGAATAGCTCGTGCAAGTATAGAGTTCGCTCATCGATGGCATGTATTTTTATATGAAAAGCTGACCACTCCATGTAGGCCTCTTCTTACTTCTTTTCTCTTCTTTTCTCTTCATATCCCCGGAGATGGTGGCCATACATATAGCGTTTATATGGCTTCTAGCACGCCATCCAACATCCCTTCCATTCAATGCAACATAGAAACCTAACACTTTGTTTTGGCACTCTAAAAGACAAATTAATCCATCATAGTGTGTGAGTAGGGAGTGCATATAATAGAGTGCTAGGTTAGATTATATGGTCCCAAATACACTGAAAGCCACATTGGAAGCATCAAACAACGTTGGAGGTGATGCATTCCATGGTCAACAATGCTAGTAGGTATTTGACACCATTGAAGAGATGTTGGTGTTAAACCTGATGGAAAATATGTCAGTTTTATCTTTTACAGCTCTAAGAGTTGCAAGTTGGTTTCAATAGTATTTCCCTCAGTGAATCGTATGGGCTATAGTTGTGTCTAAACGTTCTAAATTTGCATTACCGCTAATGGATTTTTCATATGTATAGATAAACGTATCCATATGATTTTTCTATGAAAGTTTACCGGATTTGATTTTGTTTGTTTGCCAACATGGAAAGGATTAGTATCTAAATGTGTATTAGGATTAGTAATCTCAAGTTTGAAGTCTAATACCTCTAGGACTTTATCATAGATTAATTAGTCAACGTGCCGACGCAACTGCATTGGTAGGTTTGCTACTATGTTTTGACCTTTAAAATACGATAGAACAATACATATTCAGATAGTACCATAATTTTAAGTTTCAGATAGTACTAAATTATCGACTGACCGTCGCATTCTCTCGCCCTTGATGCTGTCATCAACCGGATATGTCGAATTGAACCTGTTGTTCAGGCTTGGCGAGATGTGAGCCCGGCCTGCCTCGACACTACCGCCAGATCTCGTATCGACATTGCCGCTCGTTCTCTCTCACTGTTGTCCAGATTGGTTCGTGCTGCCATCTAGTCCATGTGAGCCACACTAAACGTGTCTACATTCTCCTCAACCCCTGTGTCGATCTCCAGGCAACAAAGCTGCCTCGCCCTCAATCGCCCTTTGGCCAGAACAGCCATCGAAACGTCATTCGGAAGAGTGTTCTTACCGTGGACCATGAGACCCACGTACACTAATTCTTCGCCGTAAATCTTCTCCCATGCTCATACCTGACGTATTTGTGCACCACGACTCACGGTGACGCACTATCACTTTTGTGCTCCCTGCGCCACCCACCCCTCTGTGTCGTCACTCACCGCGTGCTCGATCTGGCACTTCGTGGTCAGTGTCGTCTCCTTCACCTTCCTCATTTCTCTCGCTAGATCGGTCCTGTTGTCGTAAAATCTCCATGCTAATAGCGTGCCTCTCGCTGCCCTTCAAATCCAAGGGCCCAAGTTTGGATCGGTAGAGATCCTCTTCCATCGTTTGTTTCCAGGAGCTTAGACTTAGATCTCCAATAGATTACTTGATATGCTTTTGATCGATCTCCTCTATTTTCTTTTTTCTTTTCTTACCCTTCTCCGTTTCTTTTTCCATTTTACCCTTTTTGATGTTTGGATCGGTACTTGTGTGGAGATAATCGAGCATCTCCATGGGCGGTCGCGGTGAGAGTTCGACCGAGCGTGGAGTCAGAGTTGTATTACTTCTAGTAGGATCTGTTTATTTGGATTTGTGTTTCTGATTTTTCTAAAAAATTATGTTTCTGGTTTCTCTAAAAAGCTATGGTTTTTTTTTTTCTGAAAAACTACTTTTGGATTTTATAACATTTTTTACTTATCAGCACACTACTTCTCAGAAAAGCTATTCTCAGCGAACTTCTTAGTTTCTAGTTCATTTCCTCAGAAGCAGACTTTTAACTGCTCGAGAAATCACTTTTTAGCAAACTCGTCTGTTTAGGGTTCTAGTCTTCTGACAGAAACATAAGCCAGAAACAGTCTGAAACAAACAGACACTTAATACATAGAACATGTTATGATCATAACCTTCCTACTGTCCAGCAACCTCACTGCTTTGGAGACACTGAATTGGGGCAAATTGATGCGCTAATATGATCGTCCGCTAATTTCCTATGAAAGTTGCAGGACCATGCATCTGCCTAATCACGACACATCGTTTTTGCTATGTATATGGGCGTGAACCTTGGGCCGTAAGTGATGGACTAATGGGGCAGGTGGAGATCTAGGCAATCACTATGTTCCCAGTGCAGAGTCTGCAGACGCTAGAGGTGAACAGCTTGGACCTCTCGAGTTCTTGTCCTATGGGTGTTCATTCTCGCCTGCTTCTACGTGTCGTGCGCCCGCTCATGTGGTGGCTCATGCGCTGCGTCACCGAGGGCGAGACCATCAGTGTCGTGCATGTCACCCTCATACTCACTAGCGTCATTATCGTCGGTGTATGCACCAATGCCATCGCATGCACTCAGTGTTGGGCGCCTATAGGATACATCTATTAGCTATCCTTGCCCGGAATCCTCGTCACAGAGTTCCACCTAAAGGTGGCCAACTGGGACATGTCTACTGGGTCAGTATGGGATCGCTACTGTAGGCACAGCACGACCAAGGTCTAATGGGTCGGGCCGATACGGCACGTGTTATCAAGCCGTGCCTAGGCTGAGGAAATGGCACGCCATGCCGGCACGTCCCGACCTAGCAATGCCACCCACCCTGCGCTACCCCATCGCCCCGCCATCTCGTCTTGCCCTTGCAGCCCGTTCTGCCCGCCCACACCATGCCACTTCGCTTCGCCTCGTCACTGCCCTACCCCGCCGCCACCCCACCTACCGAGCCTCCCTACCGCCACCCTGCCCCACGTGCCATGGGATGGCATGCCACAACTCGACCTTAAGTGGGTTGTGCCTGGGCCGATGGCTCGGCATGCAAGCTGTCATGCCACGGCCTGCTTGGCTAACAGGCTCGGGTCATGTTGGGCTGGGTGACCTATTTGGATAGGTCTGGTGTCGCCTATTTCTTCTACGATATCTTTCGTTGGCTAGCCATGGACAACTGCTTCGTAGCTGCCTGTTGGTGTTTCCTGCCTGCTGCAACTACTGCTCTCCTGTAGTCGTTGCATACCCTTCATCGCCCTCGTTCGCTACCATTGCCTAACTTTGATGAATCTATTTTAATCTAGCAGATAGTTTTTGGTTCAAGCTCTATATACATAGAAATAGAGTTCTATTCGTTCTCAGAGTCTATCTTCATATGTTTTTGTTCTCAAACTCTATCGTCATCACATTAGTATCCACCATTATAACTTGGTCCCATGAAAATCAATGGTCTAGATCCTTTTTTTTCCAGATTATGTGGTAATTTCATGACCTTAAAAGCGAACATGGTGTCTTCTTTTCCTCTTAAATATTAAGATAATAGATAGATAGATTGCTCGAGCGAGCTCCTAGCCGGACCACGTCGCTAGAAGGAGTACATTAGATGCCTTTGACCAGGGCACATAAGAATGCCATTGCCATGTCCTCTTCGTCCACGGATGGATGGATTAGCTCCATTATGGCGCGCAAGTAGCTCACTGGGAGCTTCACTTTTGGCCTTCTGGGGTCACTAATTGACAGGAGAATCCTTGCTCCAAAATAGTTTATATCCCTGGATAGTTGGATATTCGCGTTGCATGGTTTTGATGCGCATCGCTACTTCTTCGATTATTATAGTTTGACCTCTTTTAGGATCCTTGTTGGGGCAAGAACAGCGTGCCCCGAACAGAGTGCGGCGAGAGCCTCTTCCAACGAGGAGGCTCAAACTTAGGTATTGCTAATAGCCTTAAGGAGAGGAAGAAGCCGAAAGAGAGCTATGTCAATCTGTCAAGAGAGAGAGTGAGAGCTTGTTATGTGAGAGGGGGGGGGGGGGAATCGGGAGTCCTCCTCCCCCTGCCCTTTGAGAGATTATTTATAGAGAAAGAGGGGTGGGGGAAATTACCACCGTATCTCTAGGATATTATGTTACAATCATATGCTTAGAGGAGTATTTTGGGTATTTCACCCATTTACATATGACGTGGTAACTAAGATACTACGATCGCTATAGTAACGTCATAGTACATTATCTAAATACCTTCAGGCTGGGGTGTTCCCCCAATTGTACACCCTCATTCGTCAGTTGTGAGATTCCGAGAGGCGAGCGGATGTATATAGAACTAGCTCCAACCCTTTTAAAGTCAGGCCATCCCAGATCGTTCTCTGTCATTGTGACGTGGATGTCTTTGACAAGGAGTGAAGCACCACAAATCTCACCGGGCTTGTCTGCCAAGAGCAACGGTGGCATAGCTCGACGGAGTTGCATCACCCGAAGTGCCACTACGGTAGGGCTCCATGGGGGCAGGGTTGTTTGAAACACAGCTGTGAGGACTAGAGGCAGAGACGATGGCGAGGCAGAGGAAGGCAGTCGCGACCCCCTCAATGATATACGCGGCGATGCTCGATAGAGGTAGGATCGTCCGGGATCTCACAGCGGAGATCGGAGGTGAAGGCGATGGCGAAGGCTGAGGGTGTCAGTCCACGACCCCCTCAGCGGTAGATGCGATAGGGCTCGACGAAGGCAGGATCGCCTAGAGTCGCGCGGCAACGACCAGAGGTGAAGGCGACGGTGAGGCTAAGGGGGATAGTCTGCGACCCCCTTAGCGATAAACGCAACAAGGCTCGATGGAGGCAAGGCCGGCCAGAGCGTCACGATGAGGCCGGAAGCGAAGTTGATGGTAGGGCTGAGGGAGGCAGTCTGTGACCCCCTCAGCGGTAGACGCGACGAGGCTCGACGGAGGCAAGGCCATCCGGAGCGTCGCGACAAGGACGAAAGCAAAGTCGACGGCAGATCTGAGGGAGGCAGTCTGCCACCCCTTCAGCGCTAGATGTGGGGAGGCTCGACAGAGGCAAGGCTATCCGGAGCGTCGCAATGAGGCCGGAGATGAAGTCGACGGCGAGGTTGATGGAGGCAGTCCAAGACCCTCTCAGCATGTAGTCACGGCGATGCTCGACGGAGGCGAAGCCAACTGAAGCATTGCGGTGAGGCCGAAAGCGAAGTCGACGGCGGGACTAAGGGAGGTAATCCGTGACCCTCTCAGCATGTAGTCACAGCGATGCTCGACGGAGGCGAGGCTGGCCGGAGCATTGCGGCGAGGCCAGAAGAAAAGTCGACAGCGGGGCTGAGGGAGGCAGTCCACGACCCCCTTAGCGGTAGATGCGGCAAGGCTCGACGGAGGCAAAGCCGTCAAGAGCATCATGACAAGGTCGGAACCAAAGTCGACTGCGGGGCTGAGGGAAGCAGTCCGTGACCCCCTCAATGGCAAACGAAGTGAGGCTTGATGGAGGCAAGGCCGTCCGGAGCGTCGCGGCGAGGCAGGAGGTGAAGTCGATGAGGAGGCCGAGGGAGGCAATCCAATACCCTCTCATTATGTAGTCACAACGATGCTCGATAGAGACGAGGTCGGCCGAAGCGTTAGGCAAGGCCAGAAGCGAAGTCGACAGTGAAGCTGAGGGAGACAGTCTGCAACCCTCTCAGCATGTAGTCACGGCAATGCTCGACAGAGGCGAGGTCGGCCGAAGCGTTGCGGCGAAAAAATGTTTTTAGACCAAAAGCTCATCGGCCTTTTTTTTTTTTTCGAACACTTAAAAGCTTTGTGCATCAATTTTATAGAAGGGTGGCTCAAAATAAGCCTAGTTTTACAAAGCGCATAGGCCGAGCTCCATGGGCTGTTCATTAGGTTGTGGGCTGTTCATTAGGTTGTAAAAAGGCTCATCGGCCTGATTTATTGGAAAGCCTAAGTCTGGGGTTACCAGTCTTACATGAGTAGCAATACAACTCTCTTCAACAAGACACGCAGTCTGAACATACAGCAAAATGACAGCACATATGAAAGAGAGCCTACGGGAAGACACGACTCTACTTTATTCCAGTTTGATTTAGACTAACAAACTGCAGATGTCAAACTGATTTAGACTAACAAACTGCAGATGTCAAACTGATTTAGACTAACAAACTGCAGATGTCAAACTAATAATCTGCAATTTGGACAAACTGTGCTTTAAATCAAAGAAACATTATTGGTTTAGGCATGCTAATGTTCAGACTGAGATCTCAGCTATGACGAAATAGATCGCGTGGAAATGAAGCAGTAATTCCCCTCCAGCGGTCAGAAGACTGAACTTACAAACTGTGATCCCTTTGCTCCTTCAACGAATAAAAACGTACTGTGTGTGTGGATAATGATTCATCGTTTTTCATGAGTCGTCGGGGAATCTGCAAAAAGAAAATGTCCGTTTCAACTGGAGCACCGAGGATCCGTCCAGGTAACAAAAGGCACTTTTCATGGTCAGAATGAGAAAAAGGCTACTATACTTTTCAACAGAAAGATGAGTTGAAGTAGCAACTGAGAAATGTCCTTAAATATTCCTCCAAAAAGCAGCTGAGAAAGACAAATTAGTGTTCACAGCACAACATGTTGACTCTATTCGGTGGGATTGATGTTGAAGTAGTCCTCAAGTGCTGAATAAAAAAACAAAAAAACTACTGGTTAAGGTGAAATGTACTAGTTCAGAGACATTTATGGTGTTAACATATTTGACAAATAAATAAAAAAAGATCGGAAATATTTAGCATGATTTGAGTTTGTTGACGTAGTAGTACTTAAGGAAGCTATATTATCAGGGTCATTATCTAGATCGGCCTTAGTCGGTAATAGGGCATATGGAATTTTCATCATTATCTAAATCGGCCCTTGTGGGTAATAGAGCATATGGAATTTTCATGCAGCGGAAGAATTCGAGAGTCAAGATGGGAACGTCCAAATCCAGCGTATACGTTGGATCAGACTAGGCCCAATGTCCATTGGTCTTTGGGCCTTTGACTGCCAGATCTGAGGAAGACATCCAAATTGAGCACTGATGCCTATGTACTCGAGTCTCTGAAGAACATCCAGGCTGATTCGTTCGCTCAATGGCCTAATTAGTGTTGGTGGAATAAAAAGTCTTTCACGAACATCCAGGCTGATTCGTTCGTTCAATGGCCTAATTAGTGTTGGTGGACTAAAAAGTCTTTCACGAACAGGCATGGTGAGAGGTAATCTATTGGAATGATTTAAGTTTGAAGAAAAAGTGGAGATAAAGATAATATTTTGAGTGATAAAAAAATCCGTATCTTGATGTGGTAGTTATATGCCAATATTTATATTATCATCCAAAATATAAGTGTATCAGCATATTTCTACGGGATTGGTAAAGATACAAGTCATCACTGTATAATCGGGACCTAGAGCTAATCTTGTAAAATATTGTTATGGCAAGTGGCAGAAGTCTTCGTAATGGCGATGCAGTAAACGATAATGAAGAGGACGTAGAGGAAGCAGGCCGCAATGATTTAGAGGAACCAGATCATGAGCAATCGTGTCGAGTATTTTCTAAAAATCTTATTTGTCATCTCCCGATGCAAGATCCAAATAACGACCCTAATTGTGTATATACTTTGATACTTTGTGACGATCGACAGATAAATATATAGAGAGAGAATTACGTGGTTAAGATATGTTATGAACGGAATCGGTTACGTGCTAACATACGCAAAGCTATTGGACCTAATTTTAATAGACTATTCACGTAGGTGTCTTAGCACCTTTCGCCCCGTCCCTACGAGGCAAGCAAGCGTGTATGTTCTCGTAATCCTCTAATCCGCACATATTAAATAGGTGGATAAGATAATTCATTTTAAATCGGTCTCTCTTCATCTTCACTACTAAGATGAGACTTAATAAGTCTTTAAAATTTATTTGAAATTACTTAAATATAATGGGTTAAACTAATATATTCTAATGTCATTGTCCTGGTGCTCACGGGTATGGAAGGCAGCAGCTTTTCGACGCGACCCGTATAGGATTTGGGGTCAGCAGGTTGGCATCATGGATGAGCACGACATCAGTCTCTTATTTTTCCTCGACGAACTCGATCGAGTCCGGCTCCGGCCATCGGCCATCACGACCACTTCCGATGAGCAAGGATGAAACCCTAGATCCCTGAGGCAGGCGTGGCGATCAACGTGGTGGTGGTGGTGGAATGATGGGCTAGTTGCTCATGTGATTTCTGACACTTAATTTAGTTGATTATGTCGTGTTTAGTGGCGAAAAATCCGATAGTTACTACTTACTAGTGGGCTCGGCCACTCAGGCAGTCAATCAGGCCTAGCCCAAAATCCATTCAAACCTGAGCAAGAGATTTGAGCCCATACATTAGTAACTTATGACCTGTCGACTAGTTCCACTCATAAATGGATGTGGATATATATCAGATTCTGTTTTAACAGAAATGTATATGGATAATATCCGTATTCGTATATGTTTATAGAATATAAATATGAGTAACATAAAATTTTATTATGGCAATTTGCTAGATACTATCGTAAAAATCGCATAAGTTGAAAAATAACACCGGTGTAAGGATGATATGTGTGCTTTGGGCTCATATGTTATCCTCACAGCCGATGTTATTTTTTAATATAGATACTTTTGCGATGGTATCCACCTAATTTTGTCAATTTTATTCGTTTATCTTGTTCTCTTAATTAATTCTTTTGATTATGCCTATTATTTTATTGTTTGGTATTATTATACTATGTATACTGTAGCAATAAATATGGTATTTTTATCTCCCATCCAACGGTCCAAAATAATTTAAAATCATGACATTGTATTAAAAATAGCTCTTTGTCTTACGGTAGATGATCAATCCACTGAAAATGAACTTTCTAATATTGAATTAGTATCATGCTAGTATCAAATAAATTTATTATTTTATAATTTGTTATTAAAGCCGTAGGATATTCACATACAACTGAATCTAATATGTATTCAGATATAGATTCTTCGAATAATCCGATACATACTCGTATTAAAATATAAATAGCAATATGAAAAATAGAATACTCGATTCGTATCCGACCCTTACGAATGACTCGCCTCCAAATCCATGAGGTATCCTTCCACATCCCATTCTGAAAACATACGAAATTCCTCAGTTTCCGCAGAGAAGCCAATAATATTTAGCATAAGTCGAGCGAGCCCACACGGTTGCATGTTGGCATGGCTAGCCCACAGGGTTCGGCGAGCGACATAAACGCCAACGCAGGGTGCTCGCCCGTGCATGGCCCCTCCGATCCCAACACCAACTGCTGGTCTTCGGCACGTTCCGCCGTTTGTTGCCATCTCCTTTTCTTCCAGCTACGCCGACGCCAACCTCCCCTCGAAGCGTATGCATGCATGCGCCCTACATGCGCTACGGTCCGAGTCCGACCGGATAGATGCTTTTTTGCCCGCTGCATGTGGCCACATGCCAACTTGCACGGTGCGGGCGCGACCCGTCTCGACAACGCAAGCGAGCTAGACGACATGAGCCGCCGTCACCGTCGCACGGTTCGTCCAACCTGCCCGTAGGGCGGGTGGGAGTCTCCGCTTGTCTTACTGTCGCTCCTGCCACAGTTGCCATGTTGGCATGTTACGCTCGCGCGGCATCATACAACTTTTGTCTTCTCCACGTACGGTGGGTGTCTTCCTCGTCTCGCGAGTCGTGACCCAACGGGTCAAGATCATCTTCAACAGATACTTTAAAAATTGACCTATATAACATTATTACAGCATCCCCTAATACTCTTACAGCATCCTCTATTTTTTCATCTCCAACAACTATTCTATTTCCTACCTTCTATTACTCTCCTTCTCCATTCGAACTCACATGTATACTCTAGCTATAGTAATACGGAATCTTTTTTTCCTCCGCAAATTTGCCGGCTTCCAACCCCAACCCGTATCCCTGTAGAGGTTGATACGGGAGTTGTTGGAGTGCTTTGCGCTGGGATCGGCAAAAGGACATAAAAGTTGTCGACACAATAATTTACGGGATGAAAGCCGGCTCCGTTGAAGATGGCCTAAGGAATGTCCAGGGGTGCACGGGTTCTCCATCTACGAAACTCTGACGCTGATATGCTGTCACCGTCCATGAACACTGATAATGCAAAATTGTATAGGCATGTGCACACATAGCTTATCTCAACTATTTACCTCTTATTCATTACTTATTTTTTTCTTTAATTCTTTTTCATATCCATGATTATCTTTACTATTTAAAAAATGTATAGAGCGTTGTCGTTCCACTTCAAACCCGTTTAGCTCTCCCAATTCCCGTTTCGCTACCCGATTCCTGTTTCTACTCCATTCTCGTTCCATGTTTCGTCTTCCTCTCCGTGTTTCGCCCCTCCCCCGCAGTCCGCGTTCCGCTCCCATCCATTCCGCCACGATCTGGTTCCGCTCCCCTGTCGGTTTCGCTCGTTCCGCTCCTCCCACCCCGTCCGCGATCCACGTGCCCCAAAGATCTCGCTCTCCCCTTCCTTCCTTCCTCCTGCCCCTCCGGCATGCCACCCACTACTTCGCCTTCCGCAACCGTGCACCTCCCTCGCCCGTGCATCCTGTCCATCCCCCTGCTGCACCACACGCTTGCCCTGTGCCTCCAGCCCCAATGCCGGTCCTCTCCTCTCGCCGATGCTCCGTCTCCGCGCAACCCCACCAGATTCTTCATTCCCTTTCACGCACTCGAGGAGGATGAGGACTGAGCCGAGGAACAGATCTCCTAGTATCTGAGTTGGAGGAATAAACCTCACCGTACCCGAGGACGCCGCCATCACATCCTTCACTGGTGCAGCTTCGGCCCTCTCCACACCGCGCCGCCCCTCCCCCGTGCAGATCTTGGATGCGCACGCAGATCCAACCGATGGATCAGTTTCCAGATCGTTGGATTGCACCGTGCAACGATCGTGGAGCGGGGGGGGGGGGTCCTGCCGTCTCAATGCCTCTCAAAGTAACATTCGGAGCAGAGGAACAATCTTGCTGTCGCATCTTGTTACACTCGGTTTTATAAAGGGAAAAAAACCATATGTAAACCACATATATGTCAAGATCAAGTTTTATACATGCAGTAACTTTATCAATGTATCACACACAGTGTCATTATTACAATGTTTAACTTAAACAGAAACAGAAATACCTCAAAGTCTTAAACAAAAGCACACAAATTAAACACGGTGAAGCTCTAACTTCCATAGGCAATTGACCGGGGGAACCACCAACCTAGCAATCTTCATCTTCATCGACGTAGAATTCTGGTTCTCCTTCAATATCTGAGTAGCGCCTGGTGGACATTTGGATAGAAACAGCAAGAATGAGTACATATCATACTCCGCAAGTGTGGGAAATAAATATCATACAACCTGTAACAGTTTAAATTTGTATAAAAGCCAACTATGCTAACGAAGAGTTATAAAAGCATCCTATTTGACTAGGTGAATCATCTCTAGACTTTCAACTGCAAGAAACATCTCCACATGTTTCCCAACCACCTGAATCCCACATCAGGTTCCCAAACCAACCGAACCAAAACAAACCCATCCAACTAATCATATGATGATCCAAGTCTCTCATATCTGTGAGCACGGCTGATATATCAGATTTTACACTCTGCAGAGGTTGTCCAGTTTTCCCTATGAGTCGTGAATTTTTTTGTTATCGTGTCCGCGAAACACTTAACACACGTCAGTGGTGTGTCGTCCAGAAAGCCACTACAAAGCCGTTACAAAATTTCATCTAGTATGTGCATGTCCGCTAGGTTTCACCACCGTCAAAGTGGCATTCACACCACCCAGAAGTCTCTTTTTGCGCCTTGTAGTCTCCAGAAAATTTCACCCTTCCCTTCCACTACCCATCTCATACCGCTAACCAAATGGTTATGGCCTTTGCCATCCCCACACATCCACTCTTCGTTTGGCACGCATAAAACTGGAATCCACTAATTAATAGGCTAGACCTCTCCCATACCAGGTCTCATAGTTGGTATGATATTTCTTAGGTTGTCGCTCCACAAACCGGTCCTTACTTAAGTTGCTTGAGCAAACACTAAGCCAACATCATAACTAACATCATCAACAACACTACTTTGCTCAAAACCTTAGGTTTCATGTTGCTATACCATCTCTAGTGTTCCCAACTCATAGTTGCATAGTTTATTAGTCATATTTAAGCATTAACCCTTCCATCCCCTTATGCAAAGCTAAGCATAACTACCCATCATATCCATTTCTAACAACTAGGCAACAAGACAATATATGGAACATGATACTATAAGTAAATAGGATTCAGAATTAACAGTATGTATGTTTGAAATAAAGAATGCATTTGAAAACTGGGATCAAAATATTCAAGGACACTTGTCTCTTCCAACTTGCTACTCAGATTCTTTAAATACTTGGTTCTGGAGATTCTCGAACTGCTCCTCGTCTGCTCTCGAAAAACACAGGAAAAATACACAATAAAACTAACTAAGAACAGTACAATAACAATATCTAACATCTAAGAAAAATGTACTAAACAATAGTACACGCTGCTACGAACGCGAGAGTGCGAAAATCACCTAAATCGGAGCTAGAACGAGAAAGATATGCTAAAAACAAGTTTAGGATTAATCAGAAAAGGCAAATGACCTATCTTGAATAAAAAAGAAAGGTTAGGGTCCTTTTTGTAAAAACAATAGGGACCTAAAAGTAATTTTGGAAAAGTTTAGAGTTTAAACTGTAAAAAGACAAGGGCTTTTTGTAATTTCAGAGAAGTACAGGGGCTGATTTGCAAAATTACCAATTCCTGGAATTCTTGGAATTATTTTTGTATTAGAAAAGATTGAATTGCTAACTGGGCTAGGTTAGCTGACATGGCATTCCACATAGGCAGATCTGCTAAGGTGTTCGGCTGACTTGGCCCATGACACGAAGATTTGGCACTGTTCACGGCACGGCACGGCACGAGAAAATCTGGGCCGGGCTGGCACGACACGGACACGTGGGCCGGGCCGTGCCCATGGTCTGAGCACGGTGGGCGGCACGGCACGGCCCAAATATTGGGTCGTGCCTGGGTCGGCACGGCACGGAAATGGCCCGTCGGCACGAAAATGGCCCGTCAGCATTTGAACTGCCCGCCGCTCGCATTTGAACGCGTACCAAGTACCAACGAAAATTCGTTTAGACTTTAGAGGTTAAGCAGCCTTTAAGCATTGATGGCTTTGAGTAGTAAAAAAAGAAATTACCAGCAGTGCAGCATCGAGACAATACTGTAATGCATCCCATCATTTCTTTCTTCCATGTCACAGTCTCACAGAGAATCGTTTCTTTCTTTCATGTCACAGAGAAAAAGAAAGCAAAATCCAAAGCACACATTCCCATGATCCCATCACACCACACAGCCAAACAGGAAACCACTCCATGGGCTCCAACCCGGCGCCACCCGCTTGCCTCATCCGGCCAGCACCAGGTGGCGGGCGCGCACCAGCACCAGGTGGTGCCTGACAGCCTGAGTGCTGACTGCCTGCCACACGCCCACACGCCAGCATCGGCCCGCTCCGCACGCCATGACGCCAGTGCAGAGTGCAGACAGCATGAGCTGAGCATGAGTCACGTCGCCATTTTTTTTTTTGCTCTCTTTTGACCGGAAGCAGTAGTAAAGAGGGAGGTAACGTGACTTAAAGAGAGAGTAGATATGACTAGAGAGGTAACAGGTAAAGAGACAACAGGTAAAAAAAAACTAACGTTCACATAATGCCTATATAATCTATATTTTTGTTACTCGTTTCGTCACCAAGTCAGCGGCTCATTTGTTGACGATCTTCACAGTCCACAGTTTCACACTAGCAAGTAGCAACACCATCAAAACCTCACACACCAAAATATGCTCCCTAGTGGTAGAACTGGTAGGAAAAAAAAAGAGTAATAAGGAGCTATGTGCGCAACAGCTCTCCAAGTCCTGGTTCGTCCATGCCCGAGGTTCCTGATCCACGTCGTCTGTCCCCAAGCATGGGAGACTATGGGATGGACGACTATCATACGGACGGTGTGGACGGCTACGAGGAGGAGGAGCAACACGAAGGCGAAGGCTATTCCATACCGGAGGAAGCAACAACCAACTACCCCGTTGCAGAGACGGTGATGACCAATGATACTGCTGGGTCATTTGCTCCGCAGACGGGGGGAGCAGAATGTTGGAAGCATTTCACTAAGAATAAAGAAATGTGCAATGGTAAGTTGGTTGTAGTGTCTGCAACTTGTAATTATTGCAAAAAAGAATATTCTGCAGGCTCACGTGGTGGTACGGGGCATCTAAACCGTCATTATCCGGTATGCTTGAAAAAGTTTGCCATGCGAGAACAAGGCGGAAAAGTGCAAACTCAACTGAACATCTCTGCAGATGGCTCTGTAAGTACATGGGTTTATGATCCTCAAATAGCTCGCGACGAAATTGCTAGGCATATAGTTACGGAAAATCTACCCATTAGGATGGGCGAAAGTGCTAGCTTTGAAAGAATGATACAAAAAGCCTTTTGTCCACAGTACAGTAATGTGTCTAGGAAAACCACCACGAGAGATATAATGAGAAGGTACCAAGAAAAAATGGATTTTCTAAAACAAAGTTTTCGGGCTATAAGCTTTTCTGTTGCCTTGACATCAGACATTTGGACGTCTTCACACCAGAGGACATGCTACCTTAGTGTTGTTGCCCATTACATAGACAACGAGTACAAGCTAAACAAAAGGGTCATAGGATTCAAGGTTATTGATGAGTCGCACACTGGAGAGGCTATAGCCGCACTCATTCTAGAGGTTATCAAAGAATATGGGATAGAAAATAGGATTGTTTCTATTACATTGGATAACGCATCGGCGAACACATCGGCCATAAGGACACTGGAACCATATATGCATAGCTACATTGGTGGATATGTCCTCCATCAAAGATGTATATGCCACATCATCAACCTCATGGTACAGGCAGGTATGTCGCAGGTAAGTCAATATGTAAACAATATCCGTAGTGCTATTCGCTTTATTTCGAGCTCCCCATTGGCATACAGCAAATTTAAGGAGTACTGCAAGATTAACGGTCTGAAACCAAGAAAATTCGGCCTAGACATGAAAGTCCGTTGGAATTCAACATACACTATGCTAAAACAGGTGAAAGGGTACGAGACCATTTTCAGCAATTTTATCAATGCTCAAGGTATAGGCATATTGCTTACTAACACGGATTGGGAAGTTGCTACAAGTTTACGTCATCTCTTAAAACCATTCTATAATGCATCAACACAATTGTCTGGTATTTACTACCCTACATCTCCTCTAGTTCTTGAATGGCTTATGAAAATTGTTGACACGTTTAATGAACATAGTACAAAAGAAATGCTAGTCCCTATTGTTAATGAAATGAAGGAAAAATACTTAAAATATTTCGATGCTATTCCACACTTATATTGTTTTGCTCTCGTCTTTGATCCACGTAAGAAGTTGGAGAAATTAGATCTTGCTTTCCGTTTTATTGGCGATGCACTTGATCTTGATTACTCAGCTGCTTACTCACATGTTAAATCTGAGATATTTCGAGTTTTTGGTATGTACCATAAGAAGTTTGGTCAACCTCACCCGAGGTCTGAACCAGCACAAAATGAGAAAAGAAAAACTACGGTGGCTAATATGTGGAAGAAGGTGAAGGGCAAGGACTCTTCTTCCTCAACTCAGCCAGCTAAGTCATCCTGGAACCCCAGCGCAGAGCTCAACCACTACTTCGAGTTGGATCATGTCTCTCATGATCCACTACTTCAGGATGATGACCAGATCGACCTCCTTGGATGGTGGAAAGACAATGAACGTCAATTTCCTGTGCTATCCCAATTCGCACGAGATGTTCTTCTTGTGCCAGTATCATCTGTATCTTCGGAATCAACATTCAGCACAGCGGGAAGAATAATCGAAGAACGAAGGTTGTCTCTTACACTCGAGATGGTCGAGGCACTCACTTGCCTCAAGGACTGGGAGGCCGCGGAAACTTGACAGCAGCACCAACTAGAGGACCCAGAGATCGCGAATGCCATGGCCGATCTTGAGCTCGAAGACGAGGATTAATTATCTTTGTAATAGTATGCGGTACTCTTTTCCTTACCGGGGAAAACTCCATACTGGGGTGTAAGGTTTTTAACGAGGCCGTGTACTAGCATGTATTTGCAATTAATAAAATTCATGTTCCCCAATTGCATTTTTCTTCTTCTGCAATTAAGAAAGTTAATATGTGTAACGTTTGGATGACGCCGAGCTTTGCCGGCGAAAAGCTTTGGTGCGTCTGGCCCACGCTTTGGCGCGGCTGGCAGGGCCAAAACGTGGGTGGCGAAAAGCTTTGGCGCGCGCGCGCCGCGCGCGGCTGGTCTGTGTCGCGTGTCGCGTCTACTAGTCTCTTCCACTTCTCTCTCTCCACGTCCATCTCACGCTCCAAATTTCCCCGAACTCCATCCCGCTCTGTCGCCTTTTCCACACGCGCCGAGGAGACGAAACAAGAATCAGCCGCCGCCGCGCCCGAGGTGGTCGTGACGGAGGCGGAGAAGAAGGCGGACGAGCCCGTGCCGGCGGAGGAGAAGAAGGCGGACGAGCCCGAGCCGGCGGAGGAGAAGATCGTGGAGGTGGAGGAGAAGGCCGTGGAGGCGGAGAAGAAGGCCGATGACGATTCAGAGGAGGAGGAGAAGGCGGACGAGGCCGAGGAGCCAGTCGCGGCGGACGAGGTGGCCGTGACCGACGGGACCGGGTCGTTCAAGGAGGAGAGTAACCTGGTGTCCGAGCTCCCCGACCCGGAGCGCATGGAGCTCGCGCAGTACAAAGAGCTCATCGCCGCCGCGCTCGCCAACGGGAAGTTCGACCTGCCCCCACCTCCAACCCCACCGGCTCAGCCTGCCGCGGCGCCTTCGACGGAGGAGACAAAGCCGGAGGAGCCAGCTAAGGAGGAGGCGAAGGACGAGGCATCGGGCCTGGCACCACGCTGTGCTGCTCCTCTCCGGCGCGATCGTTAGGCTCCGCAGTGCGTCGCAGGAGTGCCTTCGCCGGACCGCACTCGGCTGTTGCAGCTGCTGGGATGCGGAGCTCGGGTCGTGCCCGTGCTTGGCCCGGCCCGAAGCGGCCCGCCGTGCCATTGTGCCGTGCCGAACCTCGCGGGCGAAGAGTCGTGCCGGGCCGGCACGGCACGACGTGCTGATCGTGCCGGGGAAGCGCGGCCCGACGTGGCCCGAGGCACGACCGGACCGTGCCGGGCCGGCCCGGCCCGGCCCAAGTCCCACCTCTAGTTAGGGCCAAGGAGAGAAAATTGTCTTTTATTTTTCAACTCCTTTTCAAATTCTTCCAAAACTTAAACGACGTGCTTAGAGGTTTTTCCAAAATTCATTTTCCACATAAAACTCTAATGCATCTACTCCAGCATGAATGCAACAAAACAATATAACCTAGATTGATTATTTTATTTACAAATTAAACTTTCTCCTTGGGTTTTCTAACACTAAACTTAACACATCTAATTCTAATAACAAAAATTATTTACTATTTCTAAAATTGAAAATTAGGATGTTACACATCTCCACTCCGGCCCAGAGTCTCTCGGTGTGGAGGCTTCAGGTGCGACCTCTTTTTCTTCCTCCTCCATCTCCTTCTCTTTTCTCTTGGGTTCTAATTGTACTGCTCATTTGATCTAGGGGAAGGAGAGGAGAAGCAATTTGCAAGGCTTTGGCAGACCTATCAGCTCATGAGTGATCTGCAGCTCGATGGGTTCGTGATTTTTCCTTTTATTTGTTTCTCTGATTTTTTTGCCATTCTTTTTTGAAAGATCTGTGATGCTCCAGTGAACCAAGTGAAGCAATCGCAGCTGTTATGATCTATTCCGCAACTACCGGTCTTTCCAGTGAACCAAGTGAAGGAACCAAGTCAAGAACAGATCGTGATGGAACCATCAATTCGTGGAGACCTGGACTTCCTGATGTGATGTTGCAAGATTCACAGTTTAATTGTTTTGGATCAATGTGCTTTTGATGAATATTGGTGCAGATCCCCGGGGATACGGCGAAGTGCAGTGATGCGTGAGCCTGTCTGTTTTGTTATTTAGATTTTGTTAGGATTTTCAGTTCACAGTTTGGTTGTTAATGGGAGATGGGTAAATCATATGGATGTTCATGAAGCTTGATGAATTCTCATGACGTGGATAGTGCTGGATTATGAATGAAATCTTGTGGGAAATTTGAGTGGTGATGCTGATTTTTTTTGGAACTTACCATGATCTGTTCTGTTTTGCATAATTGCATCTGTTTGCTCTGTATCATGTCCTTGCATGCGTGCTCTCTGAATGTCTAGAGCTAGCAATGTTTTGATGTACCCCTTGTGATTGATGATTGTGAATAGATAAATTTCAACTGATTACGGTTTGATTATGGTTTGGTTGGAACATTCGGAGTCCTCTGCTCAGGGGTCAGGGGCTATGACCAAGGTTTGTGTTTCTTGGGATTTTCCGTTCGCAGCTTCGCTGTTGAATGGGATATGCGTTGTTGGGATTGGGCAGTCATATGGGTGGAGGTTCATGACGCATGATGAGTTCTTGTAAAATGTCGTCTTGGATGGTTCAGAACTTGGATAGAGTATTGCGTAATGAATGAAATCTTTGTAGAAATTCGAATGGTGACGCTGTTTTATTGCACAATGAATGAAATCTTGGTAGACATTCGAGTATTGCGTGATGAATGAAATTTTCATAGAAGAGTTTCAAATGATCTTTATCTTTACTACTTAAAAAATATACAGTGATCATTTCAAGATAAACAGGATATCATGCCTCTTTGTGTCTTGTCCAAGTCCGCTTGCCTTTCTTTTTTCTCCCTTCTTCTTGTAGCAACCAAGATGCCCCCTCCTGTTTTTTTTCCTCCATCTCACCCAGTCCGGCCTGGCATCCCTCTCCTCTCTCTCTCTCTCTCTCTCTCTCTCTCTCTCTCTGCGCTCCCAAGCCGCCATGGTCATTCCCTTTTCTCCCATTCAAATCGGCGACGCCTCTACCTCTTTCCCCTAACCAAATCCAAATCCCCCTCTCTATCCTTATCTCCATCCCAAATCGCTTTGAGTAGAAGAGAATAAGAGTCCAGCCAAAATTTGTGGCAAAAGTTGAAATGGATTTGGAATTGGGATCGAGCTTTATCTCTACGGGGGTGCCCTATCCGCCACCTATAGAAAAGGGGAGGGGTCGGCCAGGAGGGGGGGGGGATTTATTCAAGGTGGCTGAAGCTCTGTGCTTGTGTTCCGTCGTCGTCGTGTGAACTCGTCGCCGTTAGCGCCATTGAGCCATTGATTGTTCTTCTGTGCCTACGCACTATGGTTCTCCTCGTACGTGCTTCGTCAAAGGTAGGGCCTAGCTTAGGTACTCTCTTTGTCGAGCTGGCATGGCGGTGGTCTGGTAACGCGATTCATTGCCGGTGAGAGCCCCTGTGTTTTTCGCGGTGGTTTTGTTTTGCCGATCAGGTTGAGCTCCGACTAGCGCTTGCGCCGTGGCCATTCGAGTGTGCATTCTCCGGCATGCGTACGTATGTCTGACGCTGTTGAAGTGTTTGTGCTCCGGCTAGTCATCAGGTCGTTGCCGTTGAGAGGTTTCCGTCAGCCATCATGTCGAGCAGGTTGTGGTGCTTTGGCAAGCTGCCATGCCGTGTATGTTGAAGTGCTCTAGACGGACTGTCATCGTGCTGTTGAGATCGTTTTTGCAGCGTCGGCATTAGATTGTTTTTGCAGTTGTGTTCGTCATGGGTGCATGGCCAGACGTGCAGCGTCGGCATTAGATTGTTTTTGCAGTTGTGTTCGTCATGGGTGCATGGCCAGAGTTGCCGCGCTAGCGTTGAGATCGTTTTTTTAGGTGTGTCCGCCATATATACATGATATTATCATGTGTAAATTTTTAACTGACGTTCAACTATTTTCACCTAGTTCTCCTCTGATCGATGCGGTTGCACACGAATCGAACAACCCAATTACCGGGTCGGGTGTTGGTCAAATCATGAAAAGATAGTGGATAACCGCGTCGTCATGCCAAACATCAACGGGCCTTGGGCGCGAAAACAGAACATCGTAAAGAGCAAGTTAATAGGTGAGCTGCCAGATCAAAATCGAATCAAAACACCCCAACCTGGCAAAATAATGGGCAATTGGGCAGCATCCCGTCTCCTTGCTGAACGAAATTCTGAACGTTAGTTACGGGGTTTTCAACTACGAAAATCAATGGAGCAGAAACGCGTAAAACCTCTCCACGGCTGGATATATATACACTCTCTCTCAAACACCAAGAGCTTAACAAAGATACAACACAGAGCCAACAAAATCAGTACGTACGTAGCGTTGTCATGTGCACAAGTCCATCTTATCGACAATGAAGCGTAGTATCCGCCACCTCGTTCTTTTCCTGCTCCTCGCCTGCGCCGGCGTTGCACCGGCAAGCGGCGCCGGCGGAGGGAAGTGGAACCTCCTGCAGCGCAGCATCGGGGTGTCGGCGATGCACATGCAGCTCCTGCACAACGACCGCGTCATCATCTTCGACCGCACCGACTTCGGCCAGTCCAACCTCTCCCTTCCCGACGGCCGCTGCCGACGCAACCCCCGCGAGCGCGTGCTCCCCGTGGACTGCACCGCGCACTCCGCCGAGTACGACGTTGTGTCCAACACGTTCCGCCCGCTCACCGTCTTCACCGACACCTGGTGCTCGTCGGGCACCGTCGCGCCCGACGGCACGCTCGTACAGACCGGCGGGTGGAACGACGGGTACCGCAACGCGCGCACCATGGCCGCGTGCGGCGGGGACGACGACGACAAGAGCTGCGACTGGTCCGAGACGCAGGACGCGCTCGCCGCGAACAGGTGGTACGCCACCAACCAGATCCTCCCCGACGGCCGCGCGTTCATCGTCGGTGGACGGAGGCAGTTCAGCTACGAGTTCTACCCAAAGGCAGACGCTTCTGATACTTCTGTCATGCAAATGCCATTTTTGGTACAGACCAGGGATCCCGAGGAGAACAATCTTTACCCTTTCGTACATCTCAACATAGATGGTAACCTTTTCATCTTCGCCAAGAACCGCGCCATTCTCTTCGACTACAAGAAGAACAAGATCGTGCGGACGTACCCTGTGCTGGCCGGCGGTGACCCGAGGAACTACCCCAGCTCGGGCTCGTCGGTGCTGCTCCCTCTGAAACCCAACCCCACCGAGGCTGAGGTGCTGGTTTGCGGCGGCGCGCCAGCCGGCTCCTACAACTCCACGAAGGTTGGCACCTTCGTCCCGGCGCTGGTGACTTGCGGTCGGATCAAGATCACCGAGGCCGCGCCGTCGTGGGTCATCGAGACAATGCCGTCGCCGCGGGTGATGGGGGACATGATTCTGCTGCCGAACGGCGCGGAGCTGGCGATCATTAACGGCGCCACGGACGGCACTGCCGGGTGGGAGTCCGCCAAGACCCCAGCGTACGCGCCCGTCATCTACCGGCCCGACCATTCGCCGGGGGACCGGTTCGAGGTGCAGAGCCCGACGGGCATAGCGCGGCTGTACCACTCCTCGGTGGTACTCCTCCGCGACGGCCGGCTCCTCGTGGGCGGCAGCAACCCGCACGTGTACTACAACTTCAGCAACGTGCAGTTCCCCACCGAGCTCAGCCTCGAGGCTTTCTCGCCGGAGTACCTAGACCCTTCCAACGACGCGCTCCGCCCGAGGATCCTCCACCCTTGGCCCACCGACGCGCCGGCGAGCGTGACCTACGGCGCGACGATGACGCTGCAGTTCTCGGTCCCGGAGGCGGCGTCAACCAGGAGACGGCGCGGCGGCGGCGGCGCCAACGACCTCGGCGTCGTGTCGGTCACGATGGTCGCGCCGTCGTTTACGACGCACTCGTTTGCGATGAACCAGAGGCTGCTGTTCCTCGAGGTGACGAAGACCGCAGCGGTGCCCAACCTGGCCGGCGCCTACGAGGCGTCCGTGACGATGCCAGCTACGGCGGTCCTGGCGCCGCCGGGCTACTACATGGTGTTCGTGGTGAACGGGCACATCCCCAGCGAGGGGATCTGGATCCACATACAAAGACAGCAACGGGGAGGGGTATAGAATATAAAGGTATTATCAAAATTTATTAAAAGTGGTGGACTTATTTTTTATATATTATATTTTATGTATAAATATAAATGTATTATCAAAATCTATTAAAAATGATGAATTTATTTTCAATTCTTTCATTTTGTTCATATTGAAAATCTTAGAACCTAATTTATTTATATGTAATATCATAGGAGAGATTATATATCCTTGTGAATACAGACTAGTTTATATATATATATATATATATATATATATATTAAAAATGCAAAACGGAATCTTAAAACCCAATAAGCTTTGAGAGATTTTGCAACAAAATAACTTGTGAGGGAAATCTCCAAATTAGAGTGACTTTTGAAGTTTTTTGCATTTTTCCCAAGAAAGAGAGAAAAATGTCAGTAAAGCTGGGATCAGAAAGGTTCACGTGAACCGGGCACACGTGATGCATCTTAACCGCATCTGCTCTTGGCTTTGTCGTACGCGCCATGCTTCCTTTTTAGCGGTACTCGTACCTTCAGCATTTGTGCAGGCAGGTCCGCAACAGTGCAAACGTCTGTTTTACCCTGCCATGCATGCGTGCGTTTGATACGGGTCCATGACCTTAGAAGTTGAAGTAGCTACGCAGACGGGAGATAGCCCAGACGTAGGCATGCAAGTTTTGTTTTTTTTAATTTATTAGGTCGACCAAAGACTCAATTGATTTATTGGGACAACCAAAAACTCAATCGAACTAAAAATTCATTTTTATCTATTTAAGCTTAGAAATTAAATTAATTAAAAATAAAACAAGAACTACACATTAAGTATCCACTTACATACCTACGATGGCGGACCTAAGACCGGGCTCCATCCTGGCGCGTCTCTGTATCTCTATATAAGTTATGAAAAAATTCGTGACTTAGACTGATTAAATTTTGAATAAAATTTAACCTACACGAACACAACCTGCACCTAGCTCAGACTTCCTAAAATCCTGATCCGCCACTGCATACCCGCTAGAGAGGCTACGTTAGCGGGTCATGCTGTCATGCACACGAGCAGAGTAGGCGATTGGTTGGTTCGGTTGCAAACATTCATTCTGATTCCTGAGCCGAGTACGCGCACCGTTGGTGTGAGCGCGCGCATTGGTCAGGCAGTGGGCTCGGGTGCGCGCGCAACGTGTGTGCTTGCGGCTGACGGGACGCCGGGAGGGCGGTGGTCGTCATGAAGGTTGGCGGTGGCGGATCTGGTTGGTGAAGCAGTGGCAGTGCCGGTGGCGACGCCGATGGAAGCAAACGGAGCATAGCGGGCGTGCAGAGATTGGGCCGCAGGACCAGCGCAGGATCAATTGAGACGCTCGATCATTTTCACTGGCTGTTCCAACGAGGATCGCGCCTATTTTCCTTGGCTGGCTAGACTGGTTGTTTCGATCTATCGGATGCTCATTCCGTTTGGAACACAGAGAATCTGCCATAACGAGAGTTCATTTAAGAAAATTAATCCGTGGCCCAGGCTGTTTCTCGATCATACGAGCAACTTTTTAAGATGCTGTGTACATCCAGCTACCGGTATATCTTATCAATACTATTTATTTGTGTTAAGATTTATATTATAGTGGAAGATAAAAAAAATAAAAATAAATATTAGATGGATAAACGAGATAGATCGTATGTCACAAGTGCAGTGAGTTGCATTTCCGGGGTAAACTGGCTTAAGCCCAAATACTATCATGTACAAGTACAAACAACATGACGGATCATTCTGGTCCTTGGCACTTGGCAGAAATTAAATCCTGCATTTGTTCCATTATTCGGTCGCTAATTGCAGACAATTCCTTACTTCCACGCAAGGGCTAGAGTTAATTGTTTGTCTCAGTGGTGGTTCGAGTATCTTAGTAGTGAAGGTCTGTGTCGAGATCGGTTTAAGAAGCAAACTAAACTCATCTATATGCTAAACTTAAAAATCAATTCTAACATACAGTGACTTTATTAATAATAATTATTACAATATACTATATACTTAATCGAATTAACCGTCTTAAAAAATAACATTCAAGGATCGAAAAACCAAATAAACTGCAGCAGAACTAAATGAACTACGAAAACTCTAATCTTTTACGACTCTCCCACAGGCATCATCTACTTAGAAAGCATATTAGAATGATCCACCTTCAGCGTACTTCTCAATACCTTCTTAAATTGAGTGTTTGGGGATAAATAAGCATTTGTTGTACTCAATAAGTTATGAAGAAATATTATGCAAATGAAGGCTTGACAAGAATAAGGTTATATGGCTCACTTGCATAAATCAATATTTAAGTAAAAATATGAAAAACAAACATAATTAAGTAAATAAACAACCACCTCAAGATCTACATCCATCTTAACTTAACCCACTAACCAACACCTCAACCAAAGTTTCATCCACTAAGATTGAACCCTCAATCATAGTTCTCATCACTATGATTGACCACCCTCAACTATAATTCTCATCATCACAGTTGACCTGACTAACCAAAACATCTAGTTATAATTATGGTAGCTTTTTAGTGCTGCTCATGACCGTGAGCACGGCTGAATATTCAGTTTTAACTCTAGAGAGGTTGTAATTTACCCACAAGACGTATCATCCCATTTTGCTGAGCATCCGTTGGCCGACGGATAACTCTTACACACTACTAAGATGTGCACTAGGAATCCACTACAAAGCCTTTATAATGCCCCATCTCAATACATGTCTACCCGCTAAGGTTTCATTGCCGCGTGATTTCACCATAACAACCGAAGCCCCCTCTTGCGCCTTTTGGATCCCAAAGCATCGTCCATTCACTGTTCTTCTGTCTGATCTATACTATGCTGAGAGTAAGCAAATTGCTTGGCTAGGCCTATCCCATTCTAGGCTTGTGATTGTATTATAAACACAGAAAGGTCACCCTACGAACCGGCCCTTAGATTTGAGCAAGGCTACCACTTTACATACCATACATCTCATCACACCACATGCTCAAATCCCTATACCATGTTGCTACAAAAGTTATTCCATTATATTTTATCATTGTTGCATATGACCATTATCAATTTTGTACAGCATTAATTATGATTACCATCCCGAAGCAAGGCTAAGTATCATCTACCCTTTCATAATCCAAAACCGTACTAAGATGACAAGGATGATAAGGGAAAACTACGTTAAAGGCTAACTCTTGGGATTCTTAATAATTTATTAGCATGCATGTTTATAAAACAAAATATTGTAAAACTAGGATAAAAATGATCAAGAACACAACTTGCCTTCATTGAATTCAGTTGGGTCTCCAAAATCTTAATCCTGCAGACCTTCTAGTTCCTTCGAAACATTGACGTCTACTTACAACATACGCAGAAAAATAACAACACATAAACACCAAGATAAAAAAATCAAATATCACACAACAAACATCATTATCACAAGATTACACTATTCCAGATAATTCGGTGAAAGAAAGGGTTAAAACGGAGCTACGGTTTACATGTTATGATTTTCCAAATATTAGAATATGACTGAAAAGATTATCTATAAATGAATTTATATTGCTAGGAATTTTCTAGGATTTTTCCAAAGTCATATATGATTTTCTAGTATTTTTTTGAAATTTTCTAGCATTTATTTGAATTATAAAACTATTTAAAACCATTAGATAGAATTAAATAAATCTATAAACATTATAAAACATTAATTTCCTATTGATTATATTTTTTCAGAATTATTTTTATACTAAAAACTATTTAGTGCGCAATATATACCAATTATGACATGGCGCACATGTGGCAGGGTAACATGGTATGGATGCTGACTGAATTTAAGGTGGGACATGTGTCGGGTTCTGGTTGGCTATCGAAGGGGTATGATTTGATCTAATCTTGGCCGCTCGATCTAGATCCGATGACTCAGGGCAAAGGGGCGACCTGAGGGAATAACGCGGCGGCGCCGAGGGAAAAGCAATGGCGCACGGCCGGAAGAGTCACCAGAATTGGATTACGGCTCGGCGGCGGCGGCGACGAGCGACGGAGCAGAACCAGAGAACACAGGGAGTCTGTTTGGGAGCTTATCGAGGGTGAGGTGGCACGGGAAGGTGGTTCTCGATGGCGGAGGTGGCAGTGAAGCTCGGGAACTCGTCGACGAGAGTGCTCCGGCAACCAAACGGTGAAGGCGACGATGGCTCGGGCTTCAGCGAGGGCAGGCGGGTCTACTGGCGGCTTCGGGTGGGGTTGGATGGCACAGGAGAAGCGCGATGGTGAGCTCGACTAAGGCGGCGCTAATGGCGGCGACGACAGATGGATCTCGGCGGATTCGCGATGGAACTCGACGGATTTGGTGATGGGAAAGCACAAGGAGGATCGGGCACATATATAGACGGGCTTGAGACTCTTTGGGAGGCCAGGGACTCTACAGTGGCGGCAGAGTTTGTTTCAAACTCTGCGGTGCGACGACGTCGACTCAGAGACGAAGACCGGTCGGAGGTGTAAACGGGCGGGGCGTCTTCGGGTGGAGAGAGACGGAAGTGGGTTGGCGTGACTGGAGCTGGGCCGAACAAAGTGAAGAGAGGGAAATAGCGGTGGGTTGGCTCGGACCGATTGGGCTAGGCTGGATCGGCCAAAACAGAGAGAGGGAGAGAAAAGAAGAGGTGAGCTTTGGCCTATTTAACACAAAAGTTTTTCTATTTCAAAACTATTTTACTCATATATATACCCACATATATATACATACAAGGTATATACTACACATATATAGCTCAAAAAATCAACAATCAATCAAGCAATCAAAATATATACACATATATATCTAAAAATATTATTTTTATAGAAAGAAAAATAGCCCTCAAAGTATATATGTATTTATACACATAACATACATATTTGCATATATATACATGTATAAAGCACGTATACACACTTATGATTTTATTTTCTTTTGTAAAAACTCTTTTATTTTCTTCGGAATTTTTTAATATATTTAGTTTTGAGAATTTAGGCTGTTACAGTCTGAAGGAGTGATCCGTTATCGAGCTACCGTTATATGTCGAACTGAAGTAATAAATTGATTATTTGCGTTTCTTTTCCTATGCTTCTATGCACACGGCGTTGTTTCTGTGTGTTTTGAAGTGGTAGAGGTACCAAGGACCAACCCCTTGCTCGGTAAGCATTCAAGGAAATGGAACTGTTACACACTGCTACTTCTTTCGTACAGTAGCAGCACCAGAAGTTATGCTACCTGTCCGGATTGTGCGAAGCCCTACGTATACATGCCCTCCGTTCGGTATTAAATGTCGTTTTAGACTCTTGTACACAAAATAAACAGTGATAATTAGTGTTAGATTGGACCTGTCTACACCTATTTAATAAACCTTTACTCACTCTATTTACTCTACCCTATCATTCACCATTAATCTATACCTAAGTTCCAACAACCTAGGGTCATGAACAGGGTTGGTCTTGGTTGTCTCGAGCGATGGATCATGCTCATGCAGCTCTTGCCTCGATAGGAGTTGCATGCAGCCAGCGGCCAAACGACTCTCTACAGTATTGATGAGCGAAGCTGATGATTTGCCATGCTTGTTGGGTAGCGGAGCGAGCCAAACTTGAGTGCGGCCCTGCGAAGTTGCGAGACGAGAGCCTGAGCCCAGTCGTGCGGTGGAGGTCATGGTCGAGGGAAGCCAAAGCGGCAACCAAATACATTGCGTCAATAAGGCCGACGGCAATGATCAGTACGGCCATGATTACTCTTAAAATCTTATTTTCTCGCTTGATTTTAGTTTGGTTTGTTTCATCTTATTGCTTTACTTTGGCCTTATTTTTCTTTTCAGTTTTAGTCCTGACATCATCGGTGTATGGATACTTCAAGCTTGTTTTAGAACCCAACCATCTTTAAGCTTTGCATTCAAATCATGCTAGTACTATTTGGTGTCAAGTGTGTTTGTAGCTAATAATGTAATCATACACGCATGAGTACACACATGTGTGATTTATTAATTCTTCTTGAAACATAAGAGTATGGTTGAGAATATTAGAATTGATTTAGAGTTGTGGCATTTATATTCATCAGCTTTTAATAGGAACTATTTGGAGAGAGGATACATAGAAACCCGAGAACTACATTTATTTGAGAATGAAACCAAAATCCTAGAATGACATTAAAAAAATAAACGTAGTATACAATAGTGAAGATCTGAAGGAGTGATCGGTTATCGAGCTACCGTTCTATGCCGAACTGAAGTAATGAATTGATTATTTGCGTTTCTTTGCCTATGCTTCTCTGCACACGGCGTTCTTTCTGTGTGTTTTGAAGTGGTAGAGGTACCAAGGACCAACCCCTTGCTCGGTAAGCATTCAAGGAAATGGAGCTGTTAGGCACTGCTACTTCTTTCGTACACTAGCAGCACCAGAAGTTATGCTACCTGTCCGGATTGTGTGAAGCCCTACGCATACATGCAGTTTGTGGTGTAGCCTTGTGCGCCAGCTACAAGACTACAAATTCTATAATGGCTCATGTTCAACTTGATTGGTTGCAGCTAAAGGTATGCTTGTTTCGATTTTTGTTTCTGGTTTTTCTGCTACTAAAAGACAGAAGCTCAAATAAATATAATAGTTGAAAAGTGATTTATGGAGAAGATAGAAATCTGTTTACAAAGAAATAAACTAGAAGCTTAAAAAAGTAACAGAGTATCTTTTTTAAAAGTGATGTGCTGACAAGTTAAAAATTTATTGTAAAAACTAATAGCTAAAATTAAAAAAACAGTTTTTCAGAAAAACCAAAAACAGAAACCCAAACAAACAAGCCCTAAATGCATGTTCTAGATGTTTCTTTGTGGCCACTCCTTTTGAAGAGTCTATGAACGAAGTATGGTTCAGTAAGTTAAGGTTCTTCTAGTAAAACTATCCACATATGTTCAAATCTCAGACTCAGACACGATACTCACATTTATGAAATGACTATATAAATCATTAATGTCCTATTGGTATAGACTAAAAATTATACTTCATTTAGAAAAAAAAAATTATATACTAGCAGCCACTGACAACCGATTAGGTTAGTGAGAGCATGAGAGGCGGTATGCTTCCTTCGCCAGTGTCTTGTGGTTTTTATTTGAGTTTATCATCAAGCAAGTCTATACGTCTTTAATTTTTCTTATGTATCTTCAAGATTTAAGGAGGCGTTGCAAGGATCGAAAGGAATAGATCATCCTCAAGTCTATTTAGATGATCACCTCCTAACAATCAACCAAGAGGACAAGTTTTATTCGAGATTTCTTGTGTTATCAAGTTTAGAGCCTACTCTAGCTTGAGGATCAGATTTTGAGTCTGAACCATCCACCCTGTCACCGCCAACTGAAGCTAACCAGGGAATCTGGAGCCAGAAGTCCCGCCAAACACATCGATCCTGACTATGTTGCACGGGAGAACAAAACAAGATTAAGCACCAAAAGCGCATCGCGAGCCTACCAAAAGAAGGCACATGTACACCAAAGCCACCCCAAAATAGCACCGGAAACCGAACAGCCTAAAAGCACATGAGGCCGTCTGGCCTGCGCCGCGCACCTAATGCTCCTGTTCATCCCCTCGCCAAATCCTCTGAACCAAACAGTTAGCAGCAGCTAACCACCACGGCAGCTTCTCAGCCTGCTGGTTGTCTGAAGCTTCACTGCACTGACATCGGCATAACCAACGCAGGACGGTGCATCGATTATGAACAATCTCTTCTGCTCTTTTGTTTTCCTTTGTGCAGGGCAAGAGAACTGAACAGCAATGCCAAGGGCGGCGAAAGCAGCTGCAGAAACAGAAACGGCAGCGACGAACTAACGGGAAATCACGTTCTCCAATCGGTTCTCTGTTCAGTGCGTCGAGGTAGATGGTCACGGGTTCCTCGTCCTGTTTCGACGCAATTATGGTGGGTTCTTGTCGCGCTTCTCGTCCTTAACACGGGCCGGAACCCTGATTAGTACGCGTAAAACATTGTTAAGGACACGAGATTTTGGTTCCATGCTCTCCTATGATGCTAGGTACTCGTAGGTCCAGTTGCTTGAGATCCAGTGGCCGCTGAAACGACAATTCTGGTTACATCAATCGGAGCACCATTCCAATGGATCATAGTTTTATTTGGTAGCCCCACCTGAAGCTTGTCAACTTGGGATTTCAACGCACAATCGTTCAGTCTGTTTTGTCGTCTGAAGTCTGAACACTCAATCACCCAGTGTCCTTAGGTAAACGCTCAAATAAAGAAACCTAGAAACCAATCGCTTTAGCGTCTAATTTTTTTTTCTTTTTCATTTTTTTGGATGAACAAGTGGGCAACAGCTTGACAAAGTTAAGATATTACCTGAATGGAAGCCAATAAGTGAAGTAGCCCCTGACCAATGTGCACATACTTTAATCTGCCATTAGTCAACTAATTATGGTTTTTCTTCAAGAAAACAAGTGCAGGTTGCCTAGGAACCACGAGCATTTTCACAATGAATTTTTGCGACATATAACGTACTTGTATTCTTGAGCATTTGAAGAGGTCTGCTGTATTATGCTTGTGTACTTTGACAAAATAAATTGGATCGGTCCTGGAGCAACTGAGGAAACTGACAGGCAGACACACAGGCAGCCGCTGTTATCGTCCTCTGCATACGTATCTCTCTCTTTATTTCGTGACTGAAAACAAGAATAGTTATGGCTATGATGACAAAGGCATACTAACTGAGTAGTAGCTCTATATACAGGGATGGCCTGTACTTAGCAAAACCAAAGTATGACAATTTCAGTGATTTGAAATCGAAGCAATTGACGTAGCAAGAGTGTGACAAAGACTTGTGTTTAGCCCTTGCCTTGCAGCCTCCCAAAGACTTAGGCCCTGTTTGTTTCAGATTATAAAAGCTGGATTGTGGTCAAAATCCAAAAGCTGAAACAAACGGCTGGATTGTAAAAGCTGGATTCTGATCATAATCCAAAAGCTAAAACAAACAGCTGGTTGAAAAAATTGGATTGTTACAATCTAACACACAGATTGTAACAATCCAGCAATCTGCCTTCCACCAGATTCTAACAATCCACAATCCAGCTTTTTACAATCCAGATTTTACAATCCAGCTTCTTACAATCCACAATCTATAAGCTGTTTTTCACAATCTACAGCTGAAACAAACAGAGCCTTATATTTGCTCAACAACCATACGGTACACATGTTCTCCGGTTCCCCATGCATGATTTTGGCGCCTGTGCCTCACCAATTCCCCAGGTCTTCTAGTCGTACCAGGGCAAAGCTAGAACGAAACAGAGGAGGTACATCACTTCATCACAACTATAGCGATATATATTGTTCAAGTCACATTATCTAATTTATAGGACAATCGGCAACTTTTAACATTAATAGTTTAACATAAGTGATAACAATATACAACGATACTGAAATAGCAATAAAATTGTTTACCAAAATAAATAAACTCTAATAATATTTGTCATTGTCATGAAGAGGATGACAGAAGCCAAAATCACCAAAAAAAAAAAGATTGGGCATTGGCAAAATACAATATCTACCCTCATGGTCCTTGACGGCCTAAAGAAAAGAGAACAAATAATTTACTTTCAATTTCATCAAACTATTCCGGATTAAACCTTCTGGGACCCTCTTCTATTTGTGAAAGTGGAAAATCGCATGTGCGAGGTTGACAAGGTCCGTTCTCCAGATACTTTCTTCTCACCCTCTCTCTGCGATTAGGATATATGGTAGGCATCAATTTCTTTTATAATACATTTCCATCAAATTACCTATCATTTTGTAAGTGATTCCAATGTTAGTTACATGTTGTCATAAATATGAAGCAAATCCTAAGTTAAATCCCTAACCCTACAATCGGGATAAAAAACCTAGCTAGAATCATACAATTGAAACCCAAATTAGAGGCTTTACTTGATGGGAATATAAAAAATTGAGAGAACTGGAGCATTAGAAAGAAGATTATTTGAGGTTTCTTGCCTTGCTTCTGTGATCGGTGGACGAGGATGGCAGAAGAGTTAAGAGCTACGACCGGGGGTGCTGCGATAGTCTGCGAGGGAGGTGGCCTTGGCAACGGCCAGGCGATCTACTCTAGGCTCTGGCCACCGACGATGGGGATTGAGGTTTGAGGAGGCGTGGCCACACGGAAGCCGATGCATTGCGGCAACTGGGCGAGAGAGAGCAGGACTCGTGCGTACATGACAACAAGGAAAGGAATCAACAATGGCTGTTTTTTCTTTTGGGAGGATCGATTGGTGACTGTTGGCCTGCTCCCACAACCCTGGATTGATTCACCATTCATGGGCTTGGGCTTTTAGCATGGTTGCTGGGCTTGCCATATGCGTCTGGGCTGGACCATGGGTGCATGAATTTGGGCCATGGGGGTGCATGTACCGTGAAGATAGGATAGCAATTACTAGTGTTTGGTTTTGACGTGGGTTCATCTGCACCCACACCGGTCAACCTAGCTTCGCCCTGGTCAGTACAATTGGAAGATTAAGGATCTGTTTGGAATCCTTGCTAACCCTTGCTTTGTCCGGCTAGGCAAGCTCACACATGTTTGGATCCCGAGCGAGTGTTCTCGGTGCTTGCGCTCGTCTCGTTAGACCGAGAGAGCAAAAATTGCTCTCCAACGCTGGCAATGTTAGTCTTGCCAAGCAAGAAGAGGCGAGATGAGCTCACAAGGGATCCAAATGGACCCTAAGGTTCAATAGAGGAAAAGCCATGAAAAATAATCATGCCCATAGAAAGTTATTAACCATAAAAACAACAACAAAATTTTGGATTTTTATGTTTATATTGCGGTGGTAGAAGAAGTATGACCAGTGAAATATTTATTGAAAGGGTGTAACCGAGGAAGAAAAACATAGAGCTACGTTAACTAAGTCTTGGCTTAGTTGGTTAGTGGAGGTATCCATCACAGATCAAACCTTATGTTTGCTTTTTATGTATCTTATTAAAGTGAAATTTTCTTTTAGTGGTAGACAATGTATCTGTTAACAATGAGGCGCATATGATGTACCCATCGACAATGAGGCGCATGCGATGACTTTATCAATCTCTAAGCTCCATATTTGCAATCTTTAATAGACATTGTGTTAGTATATACACGTTGTGATGTGAGTGTGTACACGTGTCTACTTGTTGTACGATATTTTTAAAAAAACAATACCCAGCTTTTGTGAAAGCACGTTCCGTGCACCCGTGTAGCATTCGGTACAGCTACTATGGCATTTTCAGTATAAATGGAGTAATACTTTTTTGGACTTGTGATTGGATCCAGGTCGACGGCTTGCCCCTTTTTACCGCCTCCACAAGTAGCGCCCCACGTTCTCTCTAGTCTCGACAACAGCTGCACACTCTGCTCCCTCTTCACCTCACACACGCGCAAGAGCAAAGAACAGCGCAAAAGCGATCGCTATGGCTCAGGGAAGGGGCAGTGCGACGCTTGGGCTTGCCCTCGACGGTCTGCTCGCCGTGTGCCTCCTCCTCGGCGCCGCCGACATCGCCAAGGCTGCCACCAACAACGTCGAGTGGTCGTTCAACGTGGATGGTTGGTTCAGGGGCCAAAGCTTCCACGCCGAGACGTCCACGGTAAGTGACCAAGCTAATAAGCCATCAAATGCAGTAAGGCTTTCTCATCACAGCACCTCGGTGCGATCGATCTCCAACGTTCATGGCATTCGTTTTGTGCATGCAGTGTTCAACTACGACCCCTCCGTGCACAACGTGATGGCGGTGGACGCCGGCGGCTACTACGGCTACCGGCCCTCCGGCACGGTGTACAGCTCGGGGAACGACCACATCATGCTCGGCCCCGGCACCAACTACTTCATCTGCAGCCTAAACGGCCACTGCGGGATGGGGATGAAGATGGCTGTCACGGCCAGTTGAAGCCACCAAGTACGGTGCCATCTTATTGAAGTGCTCGAACATCAGTAAAAGTCTTGTGTCATCGACTCATCGGTCGCTGGCTCGTGTGCAAGAACTCCGATGTGATAGCTCTATGCGTTCGATACGTTCGTTACACCTTGTGACGGATACAGGCTCATGTGTTGTGTATGGGGAGTGTGGTACGTAAAGCATGATATATTGATGTTTGTATGTCATTGGCGTGCCCACCTCAGCCAGGTCGGCCGTGAGATTTTGGTGACGAAGACGAAACTAAAATCAGAGCTCTATTATAAACATTAAAATATTTATATATCAAATGTAAAGATAATATCCTGGTATTAAAAAAATGTTACGGCTAATGGTAATACATTAAAAAGTCAAAAATTATAGTATATAGACAACTAAGGAAAACACTTTAACCGTAGAGATCATCTGAATACACACCTTTATACCAATGATTAACCGGAATACCATTTCGGTAGTCCCGGTATGCATTTAATTCCAAGATCAGAACACACGCCTTTACAACAAGCATATCATCATATGACATGATAAAGAATGAGTAATTTAATTGAGTTACAAGTCTTTAATTAGATTGAACTTTACATCAAAATATATAACTTGAATATTTGCTAAGTAGCTATGCAGCGTAATAAGTTACATAACGATAAAAAATGAATAACGCCATTTTCCCTAAGGCGCCACCCCAATATAACAACACACGAGTAGAATGGGATTACTCCTGCCCGTCACCAACATCGACGAACTTAAGGTAGCCAAAAATTAAATCTTCCTCACCTGAAAAACAAACAAAGCACGTGAGTATGAAGTTACTCACAAGACTTAATCCATAATGGGTACTTATAAATAGCCCGACTCTAAGGAGAATATATATGGTTAATTAGCAAGAACCTGACCACAAATGTTAAGTAACTTCATATGCATAAGAGATTTGGACTCAAGTATAAGCATCTACACCTAACCAACACACCATTGTATCATGAGATCATCAACATAACAAGTTATAACTTGTACCATATCAACTCCTTATCAACATCACCAATCACTTTCCAGCATACCATCAGAACATCCCGGTATCGAAGACTCAACGATTGATGTAAATGTACAGAAGCATGCTCATAACCGAGAGTATGACAATTCAAATTGTTTTTACACTCTGCAGGGGTACTCATTTGTCCACACAACACGAGGATCATTCGGCTTGTGTCACCCGCTAAAGTGCACATAAGGGATACCCGTGTCAACCTTTTCCAATTGACCCTCACCGTTTGAACATGCACCTATAGGTGCGAAGGTCCACTAAGGCTACTCGCTGAGCATCCTAGTTACATCTAAATATGTGGAGGTAGCTAGAACTACTTTCTGAGCAAACTAGATACCTCTACAAACCTATTATGCTCACAACACATTTACAATGTTACCTCTACAAGCCTATTATGCCCATTACAACATAGGCCAACAAGCCCAAAGATCACAACTACAAAAGGTATTCGGCTTATCTTACCATTATATCAATATATGTTAAGTACGAAAAGTACTAAAACCAACTACAATAATGAACGATGCTTAATCGATTCAAACAAGACTATAGCATCTGACACTACCTTCTCGAGACATCCCTATTGTCCGTCCGAACCTCGTCTCATCCTTACTAACTTACACATCCCTCCATCATCATTGTCTTTGTGAATAAAAGTAAGCCATAAGCTCGCAAACGATGATCAAACCATCGCTGAACTTCTACCGATGACCTAAACCTTGCTAAGCATAACATATTCATTTTAAATTAGACCATTAAGTGCTATTCCTCAGGGTTACAATGGATCAAAGGATAACAATACCAAGAAGAGTAATACAACAATTAGGATATACTCCTGAAACCCCGACCTTGACTATCATGTGTGACATACATATAGCATACTTTATCAAATTAAAGATAATATATGATCTAAAGTAATGGGTGCAACGTGCTTAAATGCTTGCCTTTATCAAATGCTTCAAACATAATATCACAATCAGGTTCCACCTTAAAAATATCCGTGTCGCTTTCCGGTTCGTCGATCGCTAAAAGAAAGAACAATGCATCACAATTAACGTGACGAAATGCTATGATACATGCACCAGATGCCATAAACATTGAATGGGATATGAGGTGCTGAGTAAATAATATGATACAATAAGAATCATATGAATTGATATGAGAAAGTTCATGGTATAAAAGATTTATTTAAGATATGTTAAAAAGGATTGTAATTAAGCTAGCTATCAAGATTAAATAAGCTTCACAAAGTAAACAAAACTTTCATACCAAACTATATTTTTCCTAGATAGCACTAATCATAACTTGAATTTTTCAAGTGGTTTCATAATTTATGACATCACATTAATTAACTGTTATTTAATTAACCTAAAACATATTTAAATAATTAATTAATTATAAAAAAGTATTTATGGAGTTTTAAATTTTTTAAAATGTAGTTAATACTCATAAAAAGCTAAAACATCTAGTCTCATAATTTTTGGAGTTTTTATGAATTAACTATAAAATTTATAAGCTATCAGCAAAGTAAACGAAAAAAGAAAAATGCCTGCTAAACAGTAGAATCCGGAGGGTCCGGGTTGAACTTAGAATCTCCGGGTACTGGAAACTCCGGGTGGGGTTCTTCTGGTAAAAATTACTTGGATTAAACTGTAACTTCTGGGTTATAGCAGAACGCGAGTTTTTCAACGATTGTTCGACAGATTCAATTTCCATGTCTCTCTAAATTGATGACAAACATGTTTGGAATTAATACAAGGATTCTAGACCTCAATTACCCACTTCACAAGCATAAATCACTAGATCCAAACTTTTTATATTTGCTTCATTTCAACACGAACAAACGACGCTTCGCAGCTAAAAACCTACCCAAAATCGAACTAAAAACGTGTATTCCCACCAAAGAAACCTAAGAGAACTCACCCAATATTTTTATTATAGTTGGAGACCTTCGGGTGTGAAAGAAATTGAAAAAAGCTCATAGAAGAGAAGACCACGCTGCTGAAAATTTCAGAACAACAACAACGGTGACGAAAATGATTTGAAAATCATCCAAAACCTCATACATGAAAGAGATTGTTGAGTGAACAGAGAGCTAAGAAGGTGAGGAATGTGGTTGTATAATATGCATACCTTAATTTCTTATGCTTGAAGGGAAGATTTGAGGGAGAGGAAGAGCAGCAGCTCTTGCTACCCCTTGTTGTTCAGTTGGGAGTGAGGGATATACACGTTTTTTTAGAATTTTTTATAATAATTTTGATAGTGTTTTGAACTTTAAAGTACTGAAATGCAATATTTTTTTATTGTTAAACCTATCACCTGTTGTCAACTTCCTAATTTTTCAAAACGGATTCATATATTTATAATTTTTTTTATTAAAAATATAGAAATAAAAAGTTCTAAATCACAGCCCATATGGTTCAAACATTCGTCCCGAACCTACGCAAACTGCAGTAAACTCATGGGCCGAATTGGACCGTACCGCCTCCCGGCCCAGTTGATTCTTCCGAGTCGGACCCACTTTGACCTCAAAAGCCCCCAGCCAATCACGCAGCACGGACACGTCTCAACCGTGGGCTCATGTCCACGTCACCGCCGAAACTTCACATCCGAGGCCGTCCTTCCGGCTGCCCCACCTGTCAGCCACGCGGTTCCCCATCTCCGAATTCCCAACCCCTCAGCTCCACTGTACAGGATCTCGTGGACTCGTACCTTCTCCGATGGCTCGGATCCTCCACCGCCGTCACCTCCTACTCCTCGCCGCGGCTGTCGCCGTCGTCGCCTCTGTTCTACGCCCGGCCGCCGCGGTGCGGCCCTTCGTCCTGGTCCTCTCCGGGGACGACTTCATCAAGGACTCGGCCGCGCACCCCTCCCTGCCCTCCGCCGACTCCGCAGGCACCGACGCCGACGAGTGGGACGACTTCGCCGACGACTCCCCCACCGCGGACCCGCTCCTCTCCCCGTCCTCCTGGGTCCCCCTCCTCGATCCCGCCAGCCCCTCCGCCTCGGACGACGAGCCGGACTCGACGGCCGACGCGCTCTTCGTCGCGGGCGCCCGCGCGATGCTCTCCGCGGCCTCCGCAGGGGACGACGCGGCGTTCGCCACGGCCGCCGCGCAGATCGAGGCCGCGTCCGCGGGGGGGCACCCGGGCGCGCAGTCCGCGCTCGCGTTCCTCTCCGGCGCCGGGATGACGCGCCCCGCGTCCCGATCGCGCGCGTTCCTGCTGCACAAGTTCGCGGCCGACGCGGGGGATCTCCAGTCTAGGATGGCCCTCGCATACTCCTACTTCCGCCAGGAGGTGAGATGATTTGATCATTTGTATACTTAGTCGTGCAAACTGCGTATGATAATCAGTTCCATGATTGATTGATGTCGAGCGAGGTTAGTTATTTTACTTGCACGAATTTAGTAGGAATTCGCCGCAAATGCCTATTTCCATGTTTAGCAGTAGAAAAACTTGCAAAAGTTACTATCCCTGGGAAAATTAGGCACTAGAATTGCAAATTCTTTAGCCATGTTTGTGTGGGCGTTACTAATGTTTGTGTGGTAGAAACTGCGGTTCCACGCCTTGTCAGTTTGCGTGGTTTTCATTGTACCTGCCACATTGTTGCAATTTGTACGGACATGATATCATATAGAATTGAATTCCCCTATTTATCATATCCGGTGTTGTAGACTTGCTGTAATGGTACCACCAACGATTCTCATTCAAAGCTAATGTATTATGTGACCCAAATCACCTTGGAAGTTGAAGGAGATCTTAGCAGCAATAATCACGTTGATGAAATTCAGTGGTACGAAATGAGTTTAAGTGTGCAGTTTTTTCAAGTTCTCGGAACACGTGGCATTAAGCTCATCCTCCAGTGCCCTCGTGACCCGTCCTAGACTTATATTACTGCCGTTCTCTTTCTGTTTTGATGTCACAAATATGGACTTAGTTTTTTGGGGGGTTAATCCAGTGAGTAGCTTGCTTTTATTTCATGCATATATACAGGCTGTAAGAAACCTTTATTTAACTATTTGTATCTTTTATCCTTTGATGCAGTGTTATCTTGTGAATTGTTGTGTTTTGTTTTCATGAGATGAAGGAATCAGGGATAGTAGCTTCCTGCCAATTTTGTAATTCGTTTTGTTTGCTCGCATGTATTGCACCATCTGTGGTTATCTCAATGATTATAACTTCATGTAAAAAAAGTAGGATTTGCTCAAATTTGTTCACGCCATAACATGTGAAATTAATTTAATGCTTTATTTGAATTTGATTCGGGTATATTTGGTTAGCAATCTTCTAGCCTTATTATTTTTGCATTGTTTCTGGCTTTCTGCCACTTGTAATGGTGCTATATGCTACATTAATGATTCTAAACTAATTATCATGTAGTTCCTGCTATTCGGATATATTTATTTGTGTTTAAATTAGGTTTGATCAGTCAATCCCGAATTTCTGACATTGGAATCTTCAGATGTACGAAGAAGCAGTCGCACTATATGCTGAACTTGCAGAGGCTGCTCTATCAAGTTCCTTGATATCAAAGGAACCACCAGTGATCGAATCGATCCGGCTCCACAGTGGGACTGAAGAAAACAAGGAGGCCTTGAGGAAGTCTCGAGGTGAGGATGATGAAGATTTTCAAATAACAGAGTACCAGGCACAACGAGGCAATGCTGCTGCCATGTACAAATTAGGGCTTCTGTATTACTATGGACTACGAGGACTCCGGCGTGATTATGGAAAAGCATTTCATTGGTTCTCAAAGGCTGTTGAGAAAGGCGATACACGGTCGATGGAGCTTCTAGGTGAGATCTATGCTAGAGGTGCCGGCGTGGAAAGGAACTATACTGAAGCATACAAGTGGTTGACACTTGCAGCAAAGCAGCAACATTACTCAGCTTATAATGGATTGGGTTATCTGTATGTCAAAGGCTATGGAGTGGAGAAGAAAAACTTGACGAAAGTAAGTATCCGGTTTCGAAACTTTGGATATAATCACATTTTTGTAGAAGGACATAATAGCCGGACATAAAAGGCTTTGTTGTTGTTGACATAATAGCTGGACATCAGAAAGCTTGAAAGGCTATGGAATTAAATGTTTTCCATGCTTACAATTTCACTTTAGCCTCTGCTACCATTTTCTTATGGCTAGGAAAATTTGTAGGCAGCTAGCTTTATTTATAAATTATTTGGTAAATAGTACTGCATGCATATATTGCTGTTCGAAAGGTACTTGAATGTGTGACATATGCATGCTCGAAGGTGCTTGAATGTGTGACTTACTAATTTATAGCAATAACATTCCTCCACAAGTTCACAATTTATCTTGCCATGGGGTTGTGAAGATAAAACATATTAACATCACAAAAATAATTGTTACGAAGTAGAACTTGAGTAACATGAGCGTGCTTTCCATATCGAACCCATTTAATCGATGTGTGACTTCCAGCTTCCATATTTTCTAGCCAATTCTACTCCAGCTACTTCTGTTATTAATCTAAATGAGGAAACATTTAGTATTAACAGAAATTTTATTTCCAAGGATCCTCTTAGTAATGAGGATAATATGAAGGAATCATATTTGTATCATGTTTTGGATTTTAGAGTGCTTCCTTTTATGTCTTCACAGAGATGCAGTCTAGTAAGAAATCTTTCTGTTTTGCACTTTGAGTTGTTGTTAAATTCTAGGGCAGATGAATTTATTTAATATATTAAGATAACTTCCAAAGATGGCCAAATTAGAATATGATATTCTGTTATGAAAGTATATATATTCTGTATTTTTTTCAACAATCTTTGTCTTTGATTGGAGCTGCATGTGGTGAAGTTGAGTCGAGGGCATGGAATGCCAACTGCATATCAATCTGCCATGTGATCGCCTGCAATTTGCATGTTAATTCGCATGCAGTCACCAATTGCATGAGACCTGCGATCGATCAGATCGGTTAGGTTTGCTGATTAATGGTTTATGCCTTTATGGTATGTCTTGTTGGATTGGCTAAGTTCGTCTTGACTGTGCCCAACATAACATGGTCCCTATGCAAGAATAGGAAATAGTTGAAATTGTGATCAGCGGGAAGGGGGGGGGGGGGGATATGGCATATTCACTTATGTGAAGTGCATATAAATCAAGTTTTTGAAGGGAAAGTGGAGAAGTGTGTGAGCTTTTTGATGGTGGTAGGGGGAGGGGTAGCTTTATCAATTTTGCCTAGATAAAGACATAGAAGCACTTGATAGAAACAAAAACAAAAAAAAGGAAACACCTAAACCAATATTATACTCCAATCAACCGAGGCTCTAAGATAATACAAAAAATTGTCTTGACTGATATAACACATAATCTTTTTTGTTGTTGCAGGCGAGGGAATTTTTCGAAATTGCAGCTGACAATAAGGAAGCTGGGGGACATTATAACCTTGGCGTATTGTATCTCAAGGGTATTGGTGTGAAGAGGGATGTTATAAGAGCATGCAATCTCTTTCTTCATGCAGTTAATGCTGGGCAACCAAAAGCTATTTATCAGGTGGCAAAGCTGTTCCAGAAAGGAATTGGTCTTAAGAGGAATCTCCATATGGTAATGACTAAGCACCTTTGTTGTATTAATTGATTGAATTGTGACTGGTATATCGGATGCCCCATGAGCATTATGTGATTAGATCATCGTCAGTATCTAGAATGCTCCCCCATCAACAGACTTCAAATGTTTGTTGTCCCTTAAAGTTTATAAAAAAGGCTGTGCATACATATTTAATTCATGAATTTTAATTTCCAAATACTTAAGTGAATGATTTGAGCTGAATTCATGAATTTTAATTTCCCTTGATTGATTCAATTATTCCTGAGGGTAGAAGGCATTTTCTTCCATTTATTTAATGTGCAGTGTTTTTAAATGTGTAGTGACAAAGTGTTTCTATAGCTCATAGCAGGTAATGACAATCCAACAGGCACAAAATACTTAGATCTATTTGAAGGAAAAATATTGAAGTTAGTAATCAATCTTCTTAAAGTAAAAGACCCAAGCTTTGGAACGCCGATATGTCTACACCATAGATATGACATGTTGATAATACATAAAGACCTATGTAACAATATCATTCATAAAAGTATAAAGACTTGCCGAAAACATTGCTTATGTTTTATTAGCTCAATAGCGGCACCTATTATTACTTTTACAGTGCACATGCCTTTTCGTGTTCATATAATCATATCCAAATGGGATCTATACATAAGTACTGACACACAATGCTGAAGTGTATATCTCCGGTAACAAGACTTTGAGAAAATGCCCTAGTCTGACGGATCATTATATCCATTTTTTGTTATAGAAAGATATTTATTTTGCAATTATATTTGATTGGTTATTTCAACGATGCTAGTCTGTTAGTGATGCAAATAGGAAAAGCAAATCAATTAATGTAACAACTCCGGATGCCTCAGCAACTGAATCATTAATACATTCTTTCCTATTCCAGGCATCGGTGCTGTACAAGTCTGTTGCTGAGAGGGGACCCTGGAGCTCACTGTCTAGATGGGCTCTGGAATCTTATTTGAAAGGTGACGTCGGGAAAGCTTTACTCTTATATTCCAGAATGGCAGATCTTGGATATGAGGTTGCACAGAGCAATGCTGCGTGGATTCTGGATAGGTACGGTGATGAAAGTATTTGCATGGGAGAAAATGGTTTCTGCACAGATATGGAAAGACATCTCCGTGCACATGCTTTGTGGTGGCAAGCATCTGAGCAGGGTAATGAACACGCTGCTTTGTTGATTGGTGATGCCTACTACTACGGTCGGGTATGCTGTACAGTCCTCTTTCTAAAATGCATATCCTTGGTTATGACTTATAATAAAAAAAATTAAGCGCATGTTGGCCTGTTGGGGTTTTTAGATGATTGCAGTTTTTTTTTTTGCTGAAATACTGTCATCAGAGTCGCATAAAATATTACCATATATTGTTGTGATTCTAGTATTTTTTGTTGAGAGCAGTACTCGTGCTTGGTTTACCTGTTAGGATGACCATCATGTATTTGTAGAAAAGACAGTTTGGAAATATGATGAAAAAATATTTCGTTTTGACATTATGAATTTTAGAAAGAAAATGGAATATATGCTCTGCAGTCGCTGTTGACATGAATATGAACAATTTTGTTGCCAAATTATGCATTTGTATGATGAACCAAATGTCATGTTTTGTGAGGCAGCTTTCCAAAAGGAAAATATTTAGATAATTAAATGAAAAATGGCTTCCAAATTTGCTTTTGTACTTGAGATATCCTGAGAGACTCTGCTCTCGGAGACACTAGCACTACGACATGACACATTGGATCTGTATTTTTGTGTTACAGGGCGTAGCAAGGGACTACGAACGTGCAGCAGAGGCATATATGCATGCTCAATCACAGTCTAATGCTCAGGCCATGTTTAACCTTGGGTACATGCATGAGCATGGTCATGGACTTCCCCTTGATTTGCACTTGGCAAAAAGATATTATGATCAAGCTGTTGCGGTGGATTCAACAGCTAAGCTCCCTGTCATGCTTGCACTAACAAGTTTATGGCTAAGGAAGAACTACGCCGACAGTTTTTTGGTAAGACATTGTTCTCTCTATGGAGTATGTATCATCTAGTTTCTGGCTTCATCAAGGCTGGGGTTGGCCTCGAAACATACATTATCAATGTTTGCGCCTAAATTTGGAAACTCTTTCCTGGACCAATGTTTGCGCCTGAATGGGTGTCTACTACTGGTACCTTGATGGTTACTGGTCAGTCCCCAATGATAACTTATATAAGTTATATTCAATGCACCCTAGCCTCGATCCTTAACAAAATTGGTTGGGAAACCTTGCTGGGTTATTCCTGCACTTGGAGTTATCAAATGTCATGTTTACAACAAAAAAAGGTTTAGCACTGTTAACAAGCATCAGGAATTGCTTCAAGTTGGGACTAAGTTTCCGAGCATGCTGATATTAAACACGCTTGTATACACGTGCCTTGACCTGTATTTCTGGCAACGATAACAAGCTGCTTACCACTGGTTTTCCCAGCCTTGACACATACCTGGAATTGTCAATGTGTTGCCCCTGTTTTGACAGTTTCTTCTGATTTTATGTTCTTCAGCATCTTTGCCTAAATGGCTAAAAGTCGTTTTACACTCCGAGTTCCAGTACTTCAAGAATTGTGTAACCCTTAAGGCCTGTTTGTATAGACAGGGCTTTTTTAACATAGGAGAATTGGGCCTTCTATCCAAGCAAGCAGTAAAGTGTTGATGCCTTGCCAGTGATAAAGTGCTTATTACATAATCTTCAGTTGATGAGTTTATGCAGAAAGTGGAAAACAAATAGCGTGCGTGTAATGAACTTGGAGAGGTGAATGCATATCTCTGAAAAGATATGGAAAGGGAAGGCGTTTTTTAATCTATTATGCGGACCAGATAAATTTTGATCCCCAGATTTAGAAGAGTCAAACCGCAAGTGTCTTTGCTAATTTCAAGGACATGAAGCAAACGCTAATTTATTAGTTTAGAATTTTGGGAAAAATTTCGGTACTAAAGTTGGAAGTTCATTTCGAAAGCTACCCAAGAAGTATTGATACACGAATTTAGTTGTTCTTTGAAGTATGTCATATCAAGCCCAACACACTACATGAACCTGTTGTGCATCTTGATGTTCTTTATAGTCCTAGTCATTTAGTCAATTGATGGCAAGTGCTTGCTTCTAGTTTCTGCACTTATTTTGTATTGACACTTGTTTTGGTCCTTGCAATGCTCAGCCTTTACTTTCTAAATTTCAGGTTCATTTTATCGATTCACTGCCGGAGATATATCCTGTTGTTGAGGAATGGGTGGAGGATGTTCTCATGGATGAAGGGAATGCAACTATATTGACTCTCTTCGCTTGCCTTGTGACTGTCTTGTACCTGCGAGAGCGTCAAAGGCGTCAAGCGGCGGCGGCCAACCCCCAACCACCTGATGGCGCTGTTGCACCCATGTAATGCCGGTTTACATCATGGGGGGGGGGGGGGGGGGGGCGCTGTTGACGTGATTGCTTGAGGTACATATAACTGTTCGTTCCCAGTCATAGCATCAAAATTTTGTTGAATATGTGAAACATGCCCTCAACATCTAATGGCATTCTCTGAGGAAATTCGAATGTAAAATTATGGCTCCTGGACATGACATGTGTACACTAAATTGATTAGGTTAAGGACTAATTCAAACCTCAAAACTGCTGGAAACTCATATGGTGTTGTGCACTTGTGCTTCCAGATGAATATTCACCTCTCTAACAGAGCTATGCTCTTGTAAAGCACGACCATTCTTGAAACTGACTAGTTTTTATTGGTGTGCCATGTGCATTCCAGCTGCTTAGAAATATTGCTTTGGCGATTGTGCAAAAATGACATTTATTTCATTGCAGAAGGATTTTATAAATGGTCATCAAATTTCCACTAACACGGAAAAAAGTAAGCAGATGCATTATTCAATGGATGTAATCATTTCAAATTTTATATTCTAATCCGTAGCCGCTGGCTTTAGATTACAATCTGCCTAGCAAGGCACAAACCACACGATTTTGGAACACACGAACTACAGCAGAGTAACAGAATCACCCAACCAAGGTGAACAGGATATAGCAAGATATGGAACTCATAGTTTGATACAACCACCAAAAGTCAAATGCAAACAGCGATCCACCTGCACGATCCCAGGCGTTAAACCCTTTCCATGAATCCAACGTTTGCAGACAGAAACAGCGTACATAAAACCGTTCAAACATTCCAACCTGACAATGCATGAACATGAGCAGTAGAAAGTTAAACAGGGGAAGGCACATGTTTTAGCCTTCCAGGTTCCGTCTGTCTGGGACAGTTAATCTCTCCACCGCCGCTACCCTCTTCTTCTTGTTCTCTTCAGCTTTCGCCCTCCAGACTCGTCGAAGCTGGTTTTGAAGGGGATTTCGAGGTAGAGACTGGAAATCTCAACATCTTTGCATCAGCCTATATGGAAATTCGTCTGGCAGCCGTCGATGAATTTATCGTGTACCAGCGAAACGACTATTCTCGCCGGGGTGCTGTTCTCTGCAATCGACGAGACGCAGTCACGACGCATGACATTCAAACCTGCAGCCATGTGGAGCACAGTGACGCCATCTCGTTGGTGCTCAGGAGGGTTACAAGCAGCCTTGATCGTGAACTTGCCGATATAATTTCCAGCCACGAACAAAGCTGAGCGGAAGCGGAAGGTAAAATAGCACAAGGCATGAGACATGATGCACGCAGACACTACACTGCTAGCACTGGTTTATGTGGTTGGCACAAGGTGCATGATGCGCACATGCCAACGGCAACGGGTGTGACTCTGACGGTGCACATGCCAGCGACGTTATTCGACGAGCTCCGAAGGATCTGACGAAAACAGGGGGGGAAAGTGGGATGGGTTGAATGAAGTAGCTCGCTCGTGTAATGAGCTTGGAGACACGGCGGCCCCGAGGCACGCGGACGACGACGACGAGGCCGAGGTGGCGGGGCTTCGATGCTGCGAGGCTGCGGAGGCGGTTGGCAGGGTCGCTGCGGTCGGCGAGGATGCTCGGTGGTGCGCAGGTGGTCGGCGACGACGGGGTGCAGGGTGACGTCGTAGCCGTTCGGCGGGGAGCGGCGCGGTGCTGGTCTTCGTCGACGTGTCGGACGACGACGTGTGGCGCGCGCTTGTACGCGCGACCGACGGGGTCGCGGGCATGCTGGCGCGAGCAGACACGGCGATGTGTTTGGCCCGCGCGCGAGCGGTCGCAGCGGCGGGGTGCTCGTATGGGTTTGCGGCCGGCGACGCTGCCATCAGGGCTGAGTGGATCCTTCGTGGCAGACGACCACGTATGAATAAGCTATTAGATCAATTCCCTTATTAGATCACACAGCTTAATAACCAGGGACGGATTCCACGGGGGCTCCAATCCCCTACCCTCGAAAACATTTAAGAGCCTCTAAGTCCTCCTTTAATTTTTAAGTATAAAAGAGGAAGAAAAAGAAGAGAGAGAAAAAAGGAAAGAAAAGAGAAAGAAGAAAAAGTTGAGCACCCCTTAAGATTTGGCTTTGGATCCGCTATTGTTAATAACATGAACACATAATCAATCATCACTGACCTTGATTTGGAGATGCCATCAGTTAGGTTTTTCCGGATCGGTGTAGAGCCGCGATAGTGTATTGTACTTTGGGGAAGACGAGCCGTAGATGTAGATGATGCATGCAGACGAGCGTCGGAGCAGTCGGTGGCAATCCAACGGCGGCGGTGATGGTCTTCAAGTCGCTGCAACACCCTTCTTAGATTGGGTTTTTAGGGTTTATGAGGTGTCGGGGATGAGGGTGACCACATGAGCAATTGATTCACATCGTGGGCAGTCGGGTCCCCTTTTATTATGGTGCTGGCGACTTGGGACCGAAATCAATTATGGTTTCCACCCTTGATCGGGGCGTGTGTGTGGGGTCACCACCCCCTTAGGACTCGGTGGTTAGTTAGAGACGAGATCACAACCAACATTCTCCGACTTGATCGAATGACTCATCAACTTAAGTCCATACTCAACGAAATAGCATACCAAGATAGTGCGGTCACAATAGCTATAAAAAATGTCAATGGACCTCACAATCTATAGTACACAACTCCATTTCAATATGATAAACTTATGACTTGGAAGTTGGTTTCTTTCTTATGGTCCTTTATATCCAAATCAAGAAACTGAGATCTTTAAAAAGTAATTACCTTAGAACCATAGGCTACCAGTTAAGCCCATGCCAACAACATGTTCTTTAAATACATTGGGTGCTAAGCCTTTCGTTAGTGGGTCGTCAAGTATGGACTTTGTACTTATATGCTTGACCTTAATAGTTTGATCTTGAATTCTATCTTTCACAACATGATACTTTATGTCAATGTGTTTGGCAACACAAATTGACTTGTTGTTACTTGAAAAGAATATTGCAGCTTTGTTATCGCAGTATATCTTAAGTGGTTTCGTTATGCTGTCAACACTCTTAGCCTCAGGATAAAAAATTTAAGTCATACAACCTGTTCGGTGGTCTCATAATATGCCACACACTCAGATTGCATCGTAGAAGATGCAGTACGTGATTGTTTGGAGCTTTTCCAAGAAACGACTCCTCCCGCAAGGGTGAAAATATAACCTGAAGTCGACTTCTTTGTATCCATGCATCCCACAAAGTTAGCGTCCGAATAACACTTAACCTCAAGATTATCATATCTCTTATATGCGAGCATGAAATGCTTAGTGCGTTACAAATAATGCAAGGTCTTCTTGACAGATTTCTAATGCTCTAATTCTGGATTAGATTGATATCTATCCAACATCCCTGTTATATAAGTTGAGTCAGGATAAGTGCATATATGAGCGTATACATAATACTCCTGACTGCCAAAGTATAAGGAACAATCTTTATCTAATCATCTTCTAACTGATTCTTCGAGGATTGGAATGAACCAAACTTACCCCTTTAACTACAAAAACAGGTGATGCAGAACAATTATGCATATTATACCTTTTGAGCACTTTGTCAATGTAAGTCCTCTGTGATCGACCTAATACCCCTTTGGACTTGTCCCGATGAATCTCAATGCCCAAAACGTAAGAGGCTTCACCAAGATCCTTTATATCGAAATTGGACGATAGAAACTGTTTAGTCTCATGCAACATGTCCTTATCACTGCTAGCCAGTAAAATATCATCCACATAAAGTACCAAAATGACAAATTTGCCCTTTTAACTTTAATGTAAATGCAATTGTCTACTTCATTTTCTTTGAAGTCGAACTTTCTTATGATTTCATCAAACTTAAGGTATCATTGCCTAGACGTCTGCTTTAGTCCATAAATAGATTTTCTGAGTCTACACCCTATGTGTTCCTTGTCTTCCATAACAAAACCTTCTGGTTGAGCCATGTGTACATTCTCATGCAAGTCACCATTAAGGAATTCAGTTTTAACATCCACCTGGTGTAGCTCTAAATCATAATAAGCCACTAGCGCTACAACAATCCTAAATGAGTCTATCTAGACATGAGAAAATGTGTCATTATAATCGATACCTTCTCTTTGAGTGAATCCCTTAGCGATGAGTCTTGCCTTGAACCTTTCGACATGTCCCTTAGAGTCATGCTTAGTTTTGTAGACCCATTTACAGCCCACTGATTTGACCATGTCAGGAATTTCTACTAGGTCCCAGACCTTATTTAAACTCATCGATTCCATCTCATCCTCCATTGCCTCATGCCACTTTGATGAATTCCCGCTCATTATGGCCTCCTTAAATGAGGCAGGTTCATCCACATTTCCTATGTCATTCACATCTTCATTCATGTAGACGACATAGTCATTTGAAAGAGCATATCTTATTTCTCATTGTGATTTTATTAAGAGTTCATTAGTGATCACAAGAGTATGATCTATATGATGCTCATTGTTACGCACTATGCTACTAATTCCATAATCTTCTTCTTAAGGCTGAACTTCTAGAGGTGCAGCAACCACGGGAGGTGTACGGACATTAGCCTCTTGGATAATCAGGATACGAATATAAACCTGGTTCTTCTTGAGTGAAATATTTCTTACCTCAAATCTCCCACTGATCTTAGAATTTTCTAAGAACTTAGCATGTTTCGTTTCTACAAATTTAGTGGTACGATCTGGACAATAGAAGCGATATCCTTTTGATCGTTCTGGGTACCCAATAAAATGACATCTAATTGTCTTAAGGTCCAATTTCCTAATGCACGGGTTGAAGACTTTGGCTTCAGCTGAACAGCCCCATACCCGTAAGTATCTTAAGCTTGATTTTCTCATAGTCCATAATTCATAAGGTGTCTTAGGCACTGATTTACTGGGGACCCGATTTAGTATGTGAGCGGATGTCTTTAATGCCTCTAGCATAAATTATTTGGCAAACTAGAGTTACTAATCATACTCCGTACCATATCCATAAGAGTATGGTTTTGCCTTTCGGTGACTCCATTTTGCTGAGGTTCGATAGGCATTAAGTATTGTGTAACTATACCATTTTTTTTTGTATAGTGCAAAAAGACTAGAAATTTGCTTATAGTGAGCGTGTCTACCGTAGTACTCTCCTTCTTGGTCTGACCTCACTACCTTAAATTTTAAATTATGCTGATTGTCCACTTTAGCTTTAAATATTTTAAACTTATCGAGTGATTTAGATCGTTAGTGAATATGAAAGATATATCCGTAACGGGAGTAATCATCAGTGAACATAATAAAGGAGTCGTATCCATCCACACTCGGAATAGAAAAAGGCCCACATATGCTAGTGTGGATCTAATAATCCTGTGCTGCGGGTAGCTCCCTTCTTAATCTGTTCAACATATTTCCCCTTTATACAATCAATACAGAGGTCTGAATCAGAGAAATCAAGAGGGTCGAGTATCTGTTCTGTAATGAGAAGTTCCATTCTCACATTCAAAATGTGGTCTAAGTGACAATGCCATAATTTCAACGAGATCTCATTACATTCATTAACCTTACTGTACACATTTAGAGATTCAGAGGGATTAAGTAATGCAAGTCTATAGAGCTTATCTTAGCAAAAATCATAACCAACATTTTCATTTCCAAGCCTTATTACACACTGATTGTTCCCAAAAATACATTCAAATTCATGACCATCCAAAAGAGAAATAGAAATAAGGTTATGAGAACATAAAGTACATTATTCAAATAGAGAGTAAAACAATCATGCAACACTAATGGAAAATCTCATACTGCTTCGACTTCAGCCTCCTTTCCATCAGTCACTCTAAGACTTCGCTCCCCCCTTCTTATGATTCTCACAGAACGGAATCCCTGGAATGAATTACATACATGCATAGTTGCACAGGAGTCAATCTACCAGGAATCAGAGGATAAACTAGTAAGAAGGGTTTCATCAACAAAAGAAATAATATTATTACCCTTATTTGCAAGCTACTCCTTAAAACCTGAACAATCCGCGTGAACATGCCCCTTACCTTTACAGAATCGGCGTATTATTTCATTAGGTCCAGAGGGTGTAGGTGGTGAAGCTGGTGCACCAGGTGACTTTGGTTCCTTAGACTTCTACTTGCTTGAAATCCTCTTGGAGGTAAAGTGCAGCTTCTTATTTGACTTGAACTCCCCTTAGAACTTCCTCTTTCCTGGACTTGCACTAACTTGATGTGCACAATACTTTTTGACAACCTTCAGCCTCTCCTCCTCCTGAACATACATAGTAGTGAGTTTGCTCATGTTCCACTTCTTCTTTTAAGTGTTGTAATTTATCTTGAATGGTCCAAACTAAGAAGGGAGAGAAATCATAATGAAATGTATCAAAAAGTTCTTAGAGATCTCCATCCCCATGCCCTTAAGCTTAGCGGTCATGTCATTCATCATCATCTCATGCTCTCTGACACCGCTAGTCTCATCATACTTGGTTTTCAACATCTTTATAATTAATGTGGTGGCATAAACTTTTGTGGAGCCCTTAAATTGCTCATCCACTAAGTCTAAGTAAGTTTTAACACTCTTAGAATTGGAGCCCTAATCCCTACAGTAACGGTGATCTTCATGATCATTAGGGACATGCGGTTAGACCGCTCCCATTTTTCCTTAGCTACCTTATAGACTTTTTTTTAGCGAGGCCTGGGGCATCATCAGTGGGTTTTTTAGGAGCTATCTCTCGTAAAACATAATCAAAATTCATCACTCCCAGGACAATCAGAATCTGTTCTTTCCTGGAGGGTAAGTTAGTCCCAGTCGATTGCTCAATACCGTTAAGGTAACCGGTGATAGCGGAAGTATTCATTGCTATAATTTTAAATAATAAATATTAAAAATAACTATAAATATATCATTACAACAATTTAAGTAAAGTCTGGTATGAAATTAACCCACATTGATTTGATTAATAAAATGCTAACGACGGTTCAAATTTTTGCATTACCATTGGGCAAAAAACGAAAAATGAACAAAATAATTTAATTTAGTAAGAAATAAATTAATGACACATAATTATGATCAAATTTGGTTAGAAAATAATTATGACCATAAAATAACTTAATTTAGTCTCCAATAAAAGCTTCTCGTTGGTGCCACTTAAATTAGAGATTAAACCATCATAATTCATTTTGTCACATAATCAAAAAAATTCCATTTAAAGTGATACATAATTATGATTTACAAAACAGTAAACAAGTCATAAAATAAATAACAATAGGAAATAAAGGAAAAAAGGCTAAATTTTAAATTGATCAAAACACTGAAAATCAGCCCAAAATCTACACTGGCTGAAGTACCACACGCGCGGGCTCAAAACTCATGCCCGCGTGGCCCAAAGATCACTTCACGACCCATTTAACAAAGTACAACCCGTTCACGTGCGTGGCCCAGACCAAAATAGCCCGTGATGCCTGGTTGTCATCCACGGATGATTCTAATCGGACGGTCCATATTGCCGGCGCCCTAGATAAGTCCACCAAAAACCCTAATCCCTAAAATTTCCCTCACTTCCCTCACCTCTCTCCCAAAAAATTCAGAAAACCTAATGAGAGGCGACAACGCCATGCGACTAATGTGTGGTGGCGCTGGGCGCGGCGACGCTGCGTGCGACAGCAGCAGTGCTGCTGAAACATGATGGTGGCGGTGCACAACTTATGCGCGGCGGTGCTAGCAGGGGCGACGCGCGAGCCAGCTAATGTCACGCTAGCTCGAAGTTGACGCGTCTGTCGTCGAGCAAGTCAGCAATGCAGTAGTGGCGCGCACGACGCCACGGACAAGAGGCACACCATGGATCCAATTTAAGGAATCCGAGTGTATGCACTAGGGCTTAGAAGTTCTAAAAGGGATTTGGAGTTTGGATTTTTGTGGGTTTGGTGCTCAAGAACCCGATTTAGGGTTTTAGGATGGGGAATAAAAGCAGATTCTTAAGTTAGGGTTGCTCGGATTTGATGATTCCCCTCCTTCTCTATGCTTTAATGTCAATTGGAGCAGCAAAAGGCACCAAGAAGTGCTAATCTCCCCCCTCCTTTGGTACCCAAACCAATCCTTACTAGGTATGAGTGCTTACACGATTAAGGAGCTATACTCAAGCCAATAAGCAATAGAGATGAAAGTGGTACGGAAAAATCTCGTCATTTCCTGTTTACGTGGGAACATGACGAAAAGGTGACATCCGGAAACAGGGCCAAAAACGGATGAGATCTTATCTCGCCCATTTTCTCAAAATCCTATTTTTATTCAGGTCAAATCCGTTTTTATCTCGTTTTGGAGTTAAACAGGCCCAACCTAGTATTGAATACCCTACTAGCCCATTATGCAACTCACCACTGCCCCGTGCCCACACACCCTGAGCCAAGCCAATCCTAGTCTCACGCCCGCTCGCAAGTCCTCGGTGTCGCTGCTCCCATCCTGGTTGTCCATCACCCAGACCTCAGCCGCCGCCATTCCCGTCCGTGAGTCCATCGATCATGCTGGCTGTTGCACGCACGGGCCACGACGCCCCTAGCCTTGCCTCACCCTCATGCCTGCCCCCGCTGACCTGTCCTGCCTGGCTGCCCACACGACGCGTCGATGCCGCTGGCCTACCCTCATCATCTCACCTCCTCGGCTCGTCCAGCAGTTCTGCGCCATGGAGCCGCCGACGCCCGACGAATGCTACCGGCCCAACCTCGCCGTCTTGCCTCGTCGGCTTGTGCGGTCGTCCTGCGCCTGGGAGTGAGCTTTCTTAATCTTTGGCACAATGATATGATGCTCGGGTCTTTGCGGAAAGATTTTGCATATTCTCCTTGTAAGAGTGAGCTTTCTTAATACTACAGTGTTGTTGATATGCAGTTTTTTGTTGCTAGTTCTTAGCACTTGATAACAACATCGTGACAATTGTTAGATTCTGCAGGTGCACTTTCATAATTGTGTTCCTTCTCCTGCTGATGGGAGCTGCACTGAATGATCAGAGAGGTGAGGCGAATATGTACTCCGATAACTTCTGCTATGTTGTGAAGCCAACCTATGCTCCCACAACATAGTAGCGAATCAACGTTTGTCAATGAGGACACTTGTAATCTGAGTTTTTTTTTCTCCAGCTTCCGGAACTCCCATATCTGCTGGACTCATGTAACTCTGAGGGTATGCCTCTCATAAATGTTCAATATATTTTCTGTTGATATTAGGCATTTGAATTTGGTATATGCAAAGAACCGGCGAAAGTTTGACTATGGTTGGTCTGAACGATTTTTCCTCCCAAGATAATTTGATACTGTCACTTATGCTTGTAGATTTTGATAATTTGTGATCTCTCAACTTTGTTTCTTGTTTGGGGAACTTTGCGACTCTGATGATGCTCCTATGTTTGGTTTGTATAGTTTGTTGGTTAGAATCGTTATTGAAAATGATATGATAGATGTGTTGATGTTTGGTCTTCCAGATTTTAATCACCTATTTCTGTCCGGTACTGACATATTTCCGTTCGGATTTGTTCATTTTTGTTTAACCGGTAATCTCGTGTTTATTTTTGTTTCCGGCTTTTCCATTTCCGTTTTCGTCCGGTTGAGAAAATGTGAAAGTGAAAATGGTTAGGGGTTTTTCGATCATTCCTGTCTGTTTTCATCCCTAATAAGCAACAATTCGACCTTAATCACAATTAATTAACAACAATTAGCCCTAAATAGATTGATCTAAGTGCTAATCCAAGGCATCCGATGCTTAAGTGCACTAACATACAACTTGAAATGAACTTAAACATAAAATTAACATTAACAGAGGCAAAATTCTCATGAACATAACATTATGGCTTTCTAACCGATACAATCAAGGTTCAATTAGGCTTTAGAGGTTCATGATCAAGCTATGGTAGCTCTTGATACCAAATATTAGATCAATTCCCTTATATCACAGAGCTTAATAACATGAACACACAATCAATCATCACTGACCTCGATTTGAAGATGCCATCGGTTAGGTCTTCCGGATCGGTGTAGAGCCATGACAGGGTACTGTATTTCGGGGAAGGCGAGTCGTAGATGTAGACGATGCAGGCAGAAGAGCGTTGGAGCAGTCATCAGCAATCCACCGATAGTGGTGACGGCCTTCAAGTCACTGCAACCGTTTTTTAGGGTTTATGAGGTGTCAGGATGAGGGTGACCACATGAGCGATTGATTCACATCGTGGGCAGCCGGGTCCCCTTTTATTATGGCACTAAAGATTTGGGATAGAAATCAATTGTAGTTCTGCCCCTGGGATAGAAGCCAATTGTGGTTTCCGCCCCTGATCAGGGCATGTGTATGGGGTCACCACCCCTTGGGACTATGTGGTTAGTTAGAGACTAGATCACAACCAACAGAAGCCAGAGCCTCCATGGTCGGTTAGGTAGCACATTGAGAAGCGGATTTTCCTAGGGCGAAATCCGGGCACATAAACTAATCAACTATGCGATATGATATAGTCAACGAGCCAATGATGAACATACCGTTAGCTTGATGCCTATGGACAACGTGGTGCCGAACAAGCTCGATGCAGTGTAGACGCATAGCTAGCAGACCGTTCTGCCAATGATGTCGAAGTGTCGGCATCAACACAGGCGTACAAAACCACCATGACTACGACGATGGGGTGATGCCAGTGTCGACGAGGGCGATGTAGAGCATTTCGTGCTATTAGGTGTATTTGGTTTTTGGACGAGACTTGGTAGAGCTGTATCATATAAGTAGGGGCTAAGTGGGAGCAAGCTGAGTCGAATTATATTTATTGAAAAAAAGAGTATTTAGTTGATTGTATCTGTCTAGACATGTTGAATTGAGTTTCTGTTTGGTTGATTGGATCTGAGTCCGTATGAGAGAATACAAGAGTTAAGATTGTGGTTAGTTACTCGCGCGAATATGATTTTATGATACTGTCGGAGGGTGAACTCCTCAAGCGGGGATCCGGAGGGACCCCCTTTGAGATTCGGCCGGGGGGATGATTTTGAATCCGTTTTGCGGGTGAAATAAATGGGCGTAAATGCGATACAGGTGGAATGGAATGATCGGATGCAGGAAGTAGTAAATGCTCAGGGGATTTTTAGACAGGTTCGGGCCGCACTGAGCGTAACATCCTACTCCTGTGTGTATGCTATAAATGCTCTGAGAATATCTCTTTGAGTGTTTGCTGGGTTACAAGAATATTTGTCTAGTCTAGAGCTTCGTGCTCCTTGTTCTTCGGCTGATCTAAGCTTCTGTGCTTGTCGCCGGTTGCCGAGGATTTGATCTCGTCCGAACTGGTCCGAACTCAGTCTCCGACTCCTCCGGGGAGCCCGCCCCGCCTTTATACTCGTCGGGGCGGTAGCGTGCCCAGAAAGGATGGCGCGAGTTCTAAGGCGCCATAAATGGAAAGCAACCATCATGGGCTGCTGCGCGAGGTGACAGGGAGGGTTGAAAACGTGCCCCCGTCCGGTCTTGTTCGTCATCATACCGTTCTTCAACGGGCGCCGCGGGGAGGGCCCACCGGGCAGCCACCGAGCAGCCCAGCGTGCCTGCCCGGTCAGAGCAAGCCTGACACAGCAGGGCGGCAGGCGGGGCGCCTTGGGCTTCGCGATGTTATCCCGAGGCGCGCCGGATGTCCCGTGATGGGACCCATGCATTAAATGTCCCCACGCCTCTCTGCTAGGCCGTGGCAGGGACTAATAGAAAGCGTGGGGGGATCAGTTGGAAGTGATAGGCCACGCGCCCTCTTAAATGCAGCATCGGGCCTCTCACCAGTTGACACCTCACCGCTAGACCTCTGTGGGGGTCACCGGCGAAGGACTTCTCTGGCCCTCGGGGAACCGAGTGCTCGGGGGCCACTGTTCACAGCCCCGAGCATTCTCTCCCGGATATGCCCTTTCCTAATCCTCGGGGGCCACTGTTCACAGCCCCGAGCACTCTCTCCCGGAACCGGCTGTTCAGGTCCTCGGGGAACCGAGTGCTCGGGAACCACTGTTCATGGTCCCGAGCACTCTCTCCCGAAACTGACTTCCCTTGGGTCCTCGGGGGACTCAGGTGCTCGGGGGCCACTGCTCGCAGCCCCGAGCACCCTCTTCTCGGTACTTGATTTTTCATGTCGTCGGGGGATTTTGAGTGCTCGGAGGCCACCGCTCGCAGCCCCGAGTACTCTCTTCCCGGCACTTGGTCTTCTCGGGTCATCGGAGAACTTGGGTACTCGAGGACTACTGTTCATGGCTCCGAGCACCCTCTCCCGGGACTTGGTCTTCTCGCACCTCGGGAAGATAACCCCCGCGGGAGGACGCCACGTGGCAATCTGCTGTTCTGACCTCGGGACTCAGGGACCTCCGGTTCCTGTGTCACCGACAGATACCGATAAGTGGGTCTGTCTATATGAGCGGATGTAGAGATTACATCCGCCGGGCTAGAATGAAGCCATATCTTTTATATTTATATCTGTCGGACAAGATTATAATAGTAAATATATGTAACTAAATAGGTTCCTTTTCGAGATTGTACACATTCACGGGACTAGATGAGGAAAATACGGGAAATCAAACACATCATATGTGTTACGGATGGTAGGACCTCTCTCGATTAACGCAGCCCAAACAGTAGATCAAGCACAAAAACACGGATGTAAGTGGAGACGCTTCTTTATTTCATTATTTCAGAGCATCTTTTACAATGGGGTACGTACAAGAAACTAGGCATCCCTTGCTTGGGGCAAGTTGATTCGGTACCAGCCCACACCTAACTGGACACGGAGGGAGAGCCGCGCACCCCATGCGTGCATGAGGCCAAGGGGCTGATTCCTTGGTGGGCTCGGTTATTCAACACAAACAATCCAACTTGACAATAGCACAGTACATGCGCAGTAGAAAGAGAAACATGGGAAGGCGTAGGTACATCATGCTCCAGCCTTCCAGGCTTCGCTTGTCTGGAGCTCATAAGCACATGAAGGTGGCACCTCCAGTCTCTCCACCGTGGGCACGTTGACGTTCTTGTTCCCTTCAGCTTCGCCCTCCAGACGGAGGCCCTTGGCGTAGTCGTCGAAGCATTCGTCTATGGTCCTGAAGGGAATGTCAGGGTAGAGGCTGGAAATCTCAATATCTCTGCACCCGTCTATGGGGAAACTTGTCTGGCAGCCGTTGATAAATATGTCGTGCGTCAGTGAGGCGACGATGCTCGCCGGGATGATGTTGTCTGCAAGCGTGAGCCGCAGGATGTATGTAAATATAATCGATGAGACGTCTGTACATGCAATTTACAATTGCTCATTTAGCCAGATGCAACTTGGCATGTGCTGTGTCATCCAAACCTGCAGCCATGGCGAGCAGGTCGTCCTCGCTGAGCGTCACGCGCGGCAGCGTCCGGCCGATCTTGCACTCCCACAGGGACGCCATCTCGTTGGTGCTCAGGAGGTTACAGGCGGGGCGGAAGTGAACGGCCTTGTTGGCGCCCCGGGGGTCGTACGCCGCCTTGATCGTGAACTTGCCGATGTCACTTCCAGCCACGAAGAAAGCTGAGCAGAAGCAGAGGCCAAATCAGCAGACATCGGACATGATGAATGCAGCACAGAGTACTAGCACCGTACAGACATGAATTATTAAGAACTTATTTTGATGCATCATAAATAGTGACAAAGAATAATCTATAGTGCAACATCACATCAGGGCATAGCATCTTTAATAAATAATGATGTAACATACTACTTAATGACCGACTTAATAGAGACATAACCGAGCATGTGCACGCTCTCTAAGAATTCAAATGTTCTAAAAACTCAAAAGTTTTTAAACAATCATGTGAACGTGCCGGATATGATGAATGCAGCACAGAGTGCACCGTATAGACATGAATTATTAAGAACTTATTTTGATGCATCACAAATAATGACAAAGAATAATCTAAATATAGTGTAACATCACATCAGGGCATAGCATCTTTAATAAATAATGATGTAACATACTACTTAATAACCGACCTAATAGAGACATAACTGAGCATGTGCACGCTTTCTAGAATTCAGGCGTTCTAAAAACTCAAAAGTTTTTAAGCAACCATGTGAACACGTCGGTGGAGACGAGTTTAGGCGGAGACGAGTTTAAGGGAAGAGGTTGCCACCGGTAGGGGCTAGAGGAGGCTTCCTTCGTCGCTAAGCTTATAAAAAGCTCTTGAGAGAGGGAGGCCGATCTGGTGAAGGAGGCAGGCGTAGGGGCAGAGCGGTTAGGCAACGGAGGCGTCGCCGACTGCGGGACAGAGGACCACTGGATAGGCCGGTGCTAGGGCAAGGAAGCTCCAAAACGAAGAAGTTAGGGCGATGGGAGCAGAGGTCGTGGATCCAACGATGGGAACGTCACAAGAGACGACTGGAGACGGGAGAGCGAGGCAAGGCTTCGACACTGTGAGGAAATTGTCATGTTAGAGAGAAGGTGAGCGGGAGGTAGAAGATGGTACGAATTCCGTTGGATTCTCATCCGATGGTCCACGACGGCTGACTGAACTGAGGCGAAATTTTAGTGGCAAGAAATATAGCACCACCCAAACATGTGGGGGTACCAACAGGTTTAACCTGGTTGACACAACGTAATGTGCACATGCCAAGCTGCCTGCTGCCAACGGGGGTTGTACCTTTGACGGTGCCGTCGCCGTAGATCTGAAAGCGGTCGAGCGGCGGCGGCACCTCCGACGGGTGCGTGTTGTCGAAGTATGGCCAGCCAGCGATGGAGTTGCAGCAGATGTAGGTGTACGGCACGCCCGACGCCTCCGTGGCCCGCCGCACCTGCCGCTTCTCCTCGTAGAACCCTAGCCCCGCCCCCACCGGCTGCGCCCGGTCCACGTCGTGCCCGAACTCCGACGGCAAAAACCTCTGTGGGTGCGCGCGCGCAGAACGTTACGTGTCAACAAGCGCACTGGTACAAAGAGAACGTAGGTTTGGTTCAGATACGGCCGTGTACCTTGACGGTGCCGGCGGTCCGGATGGCGTCGATGAGGCGGAGCTGATCGAGGATGTTGGCGCCGCCCATCACCGAGATGACCATCTCGATGCCGTGCGCGCGGAGCGTCGCCTCGACGGAGCCCGTCCCATTGACGCGGCCCTGAACGACACGATCGATCGACACCCGTAGGCCAGGTCAGGCGAGAGGCACGGCAGTACTTTGGCACGCATGCTAGAAAGCTTCGCGCGGGTTACCTCGATGACGACGGCGCCCTTCTGGCGGAGCGCGTCGACGGCGGCCGCGCGCGCGGGGCAGGCGTTGCCGGGGCGGACCAGGATGCAGGTTTTGCGGCCGCTGGCGAGGCAGGCCTCGGCGACGAAGCGACCGATGTAGCCGGTGGCGCCCACGATGAGGGCCGGGCCGCCACCGGAGCCTGCAGGTGCTCCGTCGTGCGGTCCCTGGTCACAAGGCGCCATTGCACGTCTCGAGCGAGCGAGCGAGCAGCTGGCCGAGTGTTTTGACAGTTGTAGCAACCGGCCGGCTGGTGGGCACTGGGCGACTGGAGATTATTTAACTTTTTTTGAACCGTGCCAGGAGTGGGTGCGGTGAAGGAGAACAGTAGGTAAACGCATGGAGCAGTGATGGTTTTCGGGCTAAAACTGAGACGGTAGGTGGTGAATTCCCGGTTCTGACAGAACAGGAGCTGAAACCGCACATGAGCAGTAAGGACGCCTGTATGAATCAAAATAATTCAAGTCCCATGTGGATACATTGTTTTTTGGAAGCAGGAAAACATCCAGATTGCATAATGACACCAAAGCATAGTGCTCACAGATCAGGTTGCATAACCCTAATCCAAAATAGATAAGAGTAATTTCCAAAGATGCTGGTCAGTGGTCACTTACCAAAACAACTGATAGATAAAACTACACTACCTCCATTTGTTTTTATTTGTCCTTGTTGATTTTTTACGGTCTTTGAGGCGTCACTTTGACTACTAATTTTCCTAATTTTTGCAAATGTAAGTCTATTTGAATTTATCCTAAGTCAAACCGTTTTAGCTTTGACCATCTATAGCCAAAAAAAAAATCATATAGATTGACAACAATGATTGATGTTACTAGATTCATAATAAAAATACTATTATAATATATAACTCTTTCTAATTGTATATTTTTATAGATATTATTAGTCAAAATTTTATATTGTAGATCATATAGATGTCCTAACGGACTTATATTCGGCATCAAATATAGTAGTGATGTAATTTTCGTATAACCAATCTTAATAGTTCCAAACATATTAGTAGTAAAATTTTTAAAAGTTTGATTGCATTGATTCTGAAAGGAGAAATAAAAAATGACAGGTAGTATTATTTTCGTAGAGAAGATAGACCAAAAATAACAGTTTTTTTTCTTTCTAAAACAACACAAAAATACAAATAACAGTTGTGATCTCTTCCATTGGACAGTCCCACTCCATTCCTCTCCCCCTCTTGCTCCACTGCTTCCACCGTCCGATCTGGATCAACTACATCCTAACCATCCATTTACTCTCTAGAAGCCTTTCCCCTTGGTCAAAGCGACCTGGACCACTCACTGACCTGATCAAGGTCCACCTAGCCAAAGATGGCAATGGGGCCCCGAAAACCGAAACCCGGTGGGTAATTACTCCATTAGGGGCCGGGTATGGACCACTTCTTATACCCGTGGGTCTATTAATAGGGAAAATCGTCACCCATCGGGTGGAGCAGGTATGGATCCGTTCTCCTACTACCCGTACCTGTACCCATTCTCCTATTACTCGTACTCGTGTACCTAATCGGTTTAGTTGGGCCTAGGTGGGTTTCCGCCGCCCCCCCAGTGACTTTCGCCGCCGTTGCCTCCTCCTCCGTCACCCCTCCCTGCCGCCACCGCCGCCTCACCCTGTGTCGCCCCTCCCGATCGTTGAGGGTGAGTTTTCGGGTATGGGTAACCCGTTGGGTACCCGTTACCCGTACGGGTATGGGTATGGGTAAATATCGTACCCGTGTGCGGGTATGGGTATTGTAGCGGACGTAATTTTTTCACATGGGTACGGGTACGGGATGGTACAACCCGACGGGTCTAGACCCATTGCCATCCCTACACCTAGCCCATCATTACGGGATGCCATTTATTATGGGTTGGACTGAGGTTGTTATTCCTATATGGGCCGATCTGGGCTGCACGTAGTTAGTATCGCCTCAGTGAGGGGTACTAAGTGCTTATGGCTAGTTGATTAAAGAAAGTGTTAAGCATCTATATAAAATTTATAATTTTTAATATAAACAAAGACTACAATTATTTAAATATAGTTAACTATCTTATTAGCACTAATATAAATAATATTGCTTAAGTAAGCAACTTACCCTCCGTCTAAAGATCTATGCTAGTGCAGTTAAAAAAACCTAACTTTTTTTATAAACATCTTCTCTAAGCACCCTATTAACATACACTTATCGCACTAAACCATGTGGTTACTGTCCCTAACCATCACTGGTGTTGAGAAACCGCTGCTACAAGGTGTAGTCAAGCGATCTCTCTGAAATAATTGTAAAAGGAGACATAAGCGTAGGAAAAAAGCTGTCTATTCTTTATTCATCTTTGTTTACAATGAGTGATGTTGCCCCGTATATATAGTGCCAAAAACCACTAAGAGATAGAATCGAATCTTTCAAAAGATCGAGACGGGCCCACATTCGGTTGTGAAACTCCAGGTTTCCTAACACTCCCCTTTGGGCACTTCTCGCGAAATGCATATGTCTCATCCAAACTCCCCAAAAACCTAATGGAAAAAGTTGGGAGAAAGAGTACATAGCCCGCGACATGATTACACGAATTGCCTCATTAAAAACTTTAACATGAGAAACTTCAAGAAAACTCATCTAAGGGAAAAATAGTACAATCCACCTAAAATGCTTCATATAATCTTCATGATTAACTTTGGACACTTAATCTTCTTGACTAAGATTTAATTCTTAATACCAGTATTAGTCTGATCTAGTGCAATTAGCTAAATACATCAGCGCACCTATTGCACTTAAGTATGGGAATTTCGGTCCCAATACTTCCTCCCCCTCTTCTCTAGGTCTATAGGGATCTTGATTTGCTTGTAATGACCTTCTGACCATGGGGGTTTTAGTGGGAAATGATGTTTCAAAACCAAACCGCTCTAACACCTTCTGAGTGTAGTCTGACTAATGTACAAGGATTCCATCTGCCACATGCTCTAGCTGCAGGCCCAAGCAAAATTTGGTTTTACCCAAATCTTTCATTTCAAATTCAAATTTTAAGTAGGAACTTGCTTCTTCTATATCTTCCTTTGTACCAATGATATTCAGATCATCTATATATACTGATATTATACAAAATCCATTCTGGGACCTTCTTATGAATACACAGGGATAATCTGTGCTATTTGTGTATCCTCATTTTTCAAGAAATTCACTCAAACGATCGTACCACATTCTACCTGACTGTTTCAACTCATACAGTGACTTCTTCAATTGTACGCTATAATGGTGTTTTTTTCCTCTATCCTGATTCACCAATGGTATTCCTTCAGGTACCTTCATATAAATGACCGAATCTAGGCTCCCATAAAGATATGCTGTCACAATATCCATCAATTTCATTTTCAACTCTATGTTGACTACCATTAAGATTAAATATCTAAAGGTAATACCACCCATCACCAGGGAATAGGTTTCTTCATATCAACGCCTGGTCGTTGAGTGAAACTTTGTGCCACTAGTCGTGCTTTGTACCTCACAATTTAATTCCTTTCATTCCTCTTACGAACAAAAATCCACTTATATCCGACTGGTTTAATGTGTGTGTGTGGGGGGGGTGCGGCATACTGGCCCAAAAACATCTCTTTTGTTCAGGGATAACAGTTCAGCTGTTATTGCCTTCTACCAGTCTTCCCAATCTGACCTCATTCTACATTCAGCGAGCGATGCAGGCTCAGGGTCATGATCTATAACTGTGGCAATTTTGTTTGCGAAGTATGTGTCGACTATTGTGGTTGCTCTATTCCAGGATTCCCCTGAATTCACATAGTTTATTGCTATTTCATCATGGACTGCACTTTCAGGTGCTTCTTCATTTTTCTCTTCATAATTTCTTACTATTGGAGCAAGGTCCATTAGTTTACCAATGTCGATTTCAGCGCACGCATTTTCGTTGGTTCCTTCCTGCGTGGGAAGATTCAAATCTGGTATACCTACTTCCTGAGATTCCATACCATCGCCAGGTCTCAACTGGCTCCCCTTCTTTTCCCATTGGAGCACTTTTGCGATCGGTTGTGGTAAGCTCTCATTTCCCACCTTCGTCGGATGTCTCCAGCTATTTGGAACTTGAGAAACCAAATTTCTTGTCCTTTTATTATTTTTCGAAGCTCCTATGACAAGATGAGGGGTACCTTCGTTTGGTACTTCCACTCTCTCCGGTGCATTGTGTGCAGGTACATGTGATTTAGTCACGCTCTTCAAATCACAAAAATGATCAGGAAGATTGTTTGCTAATTTTTGCAAATCGATAATTTTCTGTACTTTACCATTTGCTTCACTAGTGCGAGGATCATATGCCGCAATTCCTTCAGTCTGCCATATAATTTCCCAACATTTTTCATCCAAGGGTATATTTCCTCCCCCTAATGACGAAAAATTATTTTCATCAAAAATGCAGTCAGCGAAGTGGGTCGTATGCAAATTTCCAGTTGTTGGTTCTAAATATCAGATTATGGATGCAGTCACATAACCGACATATATTCCAACTTTCCGCAAAGGTCCCATAGTGGTTCGTTGTGGCGGCGGTATTGGCACATAAACCATACATCCAAATTTGCGTAAATGGGAAATCTTCGGAATTACCCCTTGCATTAGTTGCATAGGTGACTGGATGTTGTAGGAGGATGGTCTATAATTAGTGAGAGCTGACGCATGTAAGACTGCATGTCCTCAACATGTAGCAGGCAAATTACAGTGCTGCAATATAGGTCTAGCAATGAACTTTATTCTCTTTATCAGTGCTTCGGCTAGTCCATTCTGAGTGTGGACATACGGTATAGAATGTTCAACTTTAATTCTCATACCAGTGTAATAATCATCGAACGCTTTAGAAGTAAATTCACCAGCGTTGTCCATTCTGATGGATTTCACGCGGTGATCTGGAAAATTATTCCTGATTTGTATGATCTGTGAGATCAACTTTGCAAAGGCGTGGTTGCAGGTAGATAATAGATATACATGCGACCACTTCGAGGATGCGTCTATTAATACCATAAAGTACCGAAACGGGCCAGAAAGCGGCTGAATAGGACCACAAATATCCCCCTGGATTCGATCCAGGAATGCAGGGATTTCATCTTATACCTTTAAGGTAGACGGTCTTATTATTAATTTTCCAGTAGCATATGCAGAGCATACAAAATCTTCATGATTCGAAAAATTCTTCACATTTATGCCATAACCTTGTGAGTTAGTAATTATGTTTCTCATCATTCTAAGACCAGGGTGACCCAACCTATCATGCCACAGGGAGAATAATTCTGCACTACGAAATACAGTCTTCAAGGTAGTGAACACTTCAAGTGCCCTAATGCAAGTGTAGTACAAGCCACTGCTCATGGAGGAAAGTTTTTCTAGTATTCTCACTTTGCTATCACGCTTAGTGATGTGTAGATACTCCCTACCATCTTCTTCACCAGTTTCTACATGAAAACCGTTAGCGCGAATGTCTTTAAAACTTAAGAGATTTCTTGTAGATTCAGGGTATAACAATGCTTCCTCAATGTGCAAAGTAGTTCCCATAGGTAGTATGACTGTGGCTCTTCCATAACTTACTATGCATTTATCACTTCCAGTGACAGTCATCACCTTTCCAGAGCTATTTCTAATAGACTAAAAATACATCTTTTCTCTTAAGATGGTGTTTGTGATTCCACTATCCACAATACACACTTCCTCCATGTAGGCATCACACATATTCTATAAATAAAACATTCAATTGTTCACATGCAAGGAAGTAGCAACAAGACTAAATGCTTCATTAGCTATCGAAAAATAATATTGTTTGCAGCTAAGATTTCTCTTCTAGAGCTTACATTTATTCTGTCAATCCTCCTAAATTCAGCAACTAATTGAATGGCTAATTACTCTAATTCTAGATAAAGTCTGCAAAATATCCGGCCAGTTCTGCTTCAATGGCTTTGTTTTCCGCTTCATTCTTCATGGCATCGTCTATGACAGTGGAGGAGGGCAAAGTAGAGGTCTCCGCATCCTTCATTGGGAGGTCTTTTACAGTCATTGCGGGAGCGTCATCAACTTCCATGTGAGATGCATCCCTTTCAACTTCGACTACTTTGTCCTCTTCCATCCCCACTGCAATGGTGAGGTGTGCTTCTGGCTGCTCTTTCTTCTTCTTCCGGAATACTTCCACAATATGCTTTGGTGCTTTGCAGATTCGGGACCAATGGCCCCAAACACCGCATTTATAGCATGTCTGGTTCTGCTCACCATATAGCTTGAGTTTTTTCTTTGTCTTACCATTATCATCACCAGGCTTGACTTCGCCTGCCACCACTTTCTTTCCTCCCTTCACCTGCTTCATATTGCGGTTCTTGCGCGCTTTGAAAGAGCTGTGATTGACTTCTAGACCACTGCTCTTTCCTTGCGACTGGGATAAAAAGTTCTTGTTTATGACTTCATCATGAACTTCATGCAGTTGCAATACATCAATCAATTCAGAATACTTCTTGTAATTTGATTGACGGTGATTGCGTGCGGATTCTGCCGCATTTGGGTGGAAAGTGGAGAGAGTCTTCTCAATTTTCTCCTATTCTATGATCTCTTTCCCACAGAGACACAGTAGTGTGCAAATACGGTGCAGCGTGGAGTTGTACTCTCTGGCATGCTTATAGTCATAGAAACGAAGTCGGACCCATTCTTGCTCTGCGAGAGGTTTGATGGTGTACTTAAGACGCTCAAAACGCTCCTGCAGTGCGTCCCATAGTACCTTAGCGCTAGTCATTGCCATGTACTCACCCTTCAAAGTGGGAGAGAGATGATGGCGGAGAAAATGAAGTGCATGATCATTCTCATCCTCTGTGGCAATAATTGTACTACTTGTTCCCAAGCCAATTGCAGCGCGGAGCCTTTTTGCTCCTAGTACAATTCCAACATCCGATGCCCAAGTGAGATAGTTACGACCATCAGCACTCAGCTCAGCGAACTCCTTGTTCGTGATGCCAGCCATCTACATATTTAAATGATGCAAGTATTACTACTAGTAAAGTTGCTTCATATTGCTAGATTGGATTGCTGCAAATTTTTTCGATATTTTCTATGCTATTATGTGAATTTTACTGAATTTAAACTCATAACAGGCAATTTAAACAGTAAAATAACATAGAAATATATACTGCATAATGGCTAAAACATATGCAAAATTCAAATTCTAGAGATACTTTCATGTAGGAAAAGTATTTTCAGGATTCTCCATAAAGTGCGAGGGTTTGTACACAAAATTCCAAAATTTGCATAATTTTCAGAAACCAGAGGGTCTAATTTGCAAAATCAGAGCCTCTGGATAATTTTCAGAACAACCAGGGGCATAAACGCAAAATTTAGGGATTGCGCTTAAATTAAAAGAGAGTATGGGGGCTAAACGTAAAATTTCTGATTTTCCGCCCTCCTTTTTTTTTCTTCTGGTTTTTCACCTTATTGGGCCGGCCTGGTTATCCTTTGGACCAGCCCGGCAAAACTGCCCACCCGCCTGCTCTGTATATGGGGGTGGCTAGGGTTTCCAAACCATAGCCGCCACTCAGTCTAACGGCCGGCGACGCTCAATGCACGTGAGAGGGCGGCGCCAACGTGGCGCGCAGGGCCTGCGGTGGTCCGACAGGATGCAACACCGCGCCGCCGCGGTTTGGGCTGTCCAGCGGCGCCGCTCCGGGCGGTGGTCGGAGTGGCCAGCGTCGAAGCGCGGTGCTTGTGCGGAAGCCGGCGTGGCGCACGGTGGCGAGTGGGACGGCGGAGTTGGCGGCGGCGGCGCGATCCGGGAGGCGCTCGTGCGGGAGCGGCAAAGCCGGCGGCGGCAGCACGGTCCGTGCGACGCTAGTGCAGGAATGGCAGCGGCGGTGGCCCGGCCGCATGCGGGCGGCTCGGCGGTCCTCCAGGAGGTGCAGCGATGCAACAGTCCGGCGGCGCTGCTTGGTGCGGTGTGAGCACGCAGCGAAGCCACTTCGGGCAGCGCAGAGGAGCAGTCGAGCACCGACGGGAAGGTCGCCGACTTCTTCTTTTTTTCGATCTGTGGCGGTGGCCTTCGAGCCACTGCATACTGTGCTTGAGTGTGGCGGCCGGATTCGACCGGCGGCGTGGTAATTGTGCGGTGAGCACTGATGGGAAGGTGCATCCCTCCCCTTTTTTTTTGTTTTCTAGACTGTGCAGAGACGGCGGCCTCCGGTATCGGCCGGTGGCAAGGTGGTGGCTGCGGGCCCCACCAAATCGGATACACGGAGTTCATGCGATTCAATACTATTTATGCATACGGGCTACTGTTCGTACATATGGGCTACTATTCATGCAAGATTTCAGATCTATTTGATGCAAAAGATAGTAGTTGCGAGGATACGTACCGAATCGATCGTACCTTTCAATTCTTGTGAGTCCGCGTAGGGCATATAGGCTAGGCCAAAGACCTGTCCGCTTGATGTCGATACCGATGTAGTGCAGATCGGTCGCAGGCAGATTCATTCTGCTAGCTTGATCTCCGGTAGAGCTTCGTGCTGATAACGTGTAGAGAAACCACTGCTACCGGGTGTAGTCTAGCGATCTCTCTGAAACAATTGCTAAAGGAGACACAAGCGTAGGGGAAAAGTTGTATATTCTTTATTCATCTGTGTTTATAATGAGGGGTGCTGCCCCATATATATAGTGCCAAAAACCCCTAAGAGATAGAATCGAATCTTTCAAGAGATCGAGACGGGCCCACATTCGGTTGTGAAACTCCAGGTTTCCTAACACACTTGAGTGCCAACTGGCGACTTGGCGGGTGCGCTACGTACGCATGCAGCGGGTGGGTGCGGCCGTCGCGTGGCTATATATCACCGCGCGCATCCGCCACGCCACCTCGCTCTACATTCACTTCCACTTCGTCCAACGAACCAGAGCAAGAACTCGGGAGGGAAGGAGAAGGGAAGCAGGGAAAGGGCAGGTGATCAAGATCGAGGAGATAATGCAGGTCTTCATGAAGACGCTGACGGGGAAGACCATCACACTCGAGGTCGAGAGCGGCGACACCGTCGCCACTCTCAAGGACAAGATCCAGGACAAGGAAGGTGCGGTGCGGTGCGCTTCTCTTGATCGCTACCTCGCACGCGCTCCAATCGCATTGCTTTTCTTTGCGCTAGTGGCCTTGCCCGCATACAAAAATAAAGCCGTAATCTTGGGGTTGGATTTTGCTTCAAATCTTTGTGTGCTTGTAGGTATCTCCGCCGACCAGCGGTGCCTATCTTCGCAGGGACGCAGCTGGAGGACGACCACACCCTGGCCGACTATAACATCCAGAAGGAGTCCACGCTTCAACTGGAGCTTCCCCTCCTCTCCAGCTACGTCTGATGGCGCATCGACCTCCGCGCCATCGCGTAAAATTACAACGTCAACAAGATGATCTACCGCAAGTACGTGCATTCTAGATACAACTTGTTGAGTTAAAAATCAACACACGAGGTTGTAAATAATCAGATTACTTCACTTTCATAGAAACACACGATTAGTTTTCGAAAGTAAACTAGCAAATGGATAATTTTTTGATTTCGTCGAAGAAGCAACTATTTTATAAGCAATACCAACAAAGAAAAGTGTCACTAGAACGACCAATTGAGGTTGGGAAGGGAAGGGTTGGGGATTGGGTTCAGAAGAATTGGGGACTGGATTCGCAGGAATTGCAAGGTTCTAGGTTTAGTATCTCCATTGCTCCCCTCTCCTCTCCCTCAACACCAGTACAAATACCCTTCTCACTCACACCACTACCCTAACAACCACTCCATTGGGCCATACTTCAGATTGGGCCTCCTAGTCCTGAGCCCACGACGAGGTTGGACGTTGTCCTGGTTCCTTGGCACCCTTCGCTCCCCTGTAGAATAGCCCTCCATGGTGGCATCCCCTCCTCTTTCAAACTTGGCTTGTCCCCAAGCAGGCACCAGAGGAAAGCGATGTTTCTAGGCTTGAGATCCTCCTAGATCGCTAGAGACTCAGGCAATCCCAACCAGCGGACTAGCACTTGCACTACAACGGTTGATCCTTTCTTGTAGAGCTAGCGTTGAAGTATTTGTTCTGGTACTTGAGTCTCCTGTAGCTCATCTGAAATCACCGGCAAGGCCCCGACGCTCTGCATTGACGAAGGCAACACGTGCTTCAGCTAGGACATGTGCACCACTAGGTGAATCCGATAATCGTCCAGAAGCTTCAACCTGTACGCCACAGCCCCCACCCTCTGCAACACCTGAAAAGGCCTAAAGTAACGGAATGCCAATTTATGGTTAGATCGGCGGGCCACTGAAGTTTGTATGTAAGGTTGGATCTTCAGGAACACCCACTCTCCCACAGCAAATTCCCTGTCTAACCGCTTTTTGTCAGCCTGGCTTTTCATCCTCTGTTGCGCCCTTGTAAGATGTTGCTTCAGAAGATTATTCATGAGCTTCAGGTCATGCAACCACTCAGTCAGATCAGGAACCGAGCAAGCCGAAGTATCAACAATGCCAAATTGACACGGTTCCTGACCATACAGGACCTCAAATGGAGTCTTGCCAAGTGTTGTACCAAAATTTGGCCAGCGGCAGCCAAGAACTCCATTGGTGCAAACAAGCATGCACAAAGCAACGCAAATATGTTTCAAGACATTGATTCACCCGCTCGGATTGTCCATCGATCTCCGGATAATAGGCTGAGCTCATTCTCAATTGAGTTTGCACCATTCGGAATAGCTCTCGCCACAAGGCACTCGTGAAAATCCTGTCCTGATCAAAGACCAAGGACTGTGGGAGACCATGTAACTTGTAGACCTGATCCATATATACTTTGGCCACTTGAAGAGCAGTGAATGGTTGTGCTAAAGGAAGAAAATGTGCATATTTCGAGAATTTATCAACCACTACCATGATTCAATTGAATCGGCTAGATTGAGGCAAACCTTCAATGAAATCTAATGTTACCATTTGCCATGCGTAATCCGGTAGTGGAAGAGATTCGAGTAGCCCCGTATACTTTGCAAGATCCGGCTTAGCTTGTTTGGAAATAGCACATGCGCCAACATGTTGTTTGATTGTCTCCTTCATTACTGTCCAGGCAAACAACTTCTTAGCGTGTTGGAAAGTGGCCTCAATGCCGGAGTGCCCTCCTACATCTCCATCATATAGTGCTTTCAGCAAAAACTATTGTACAAACTCATTGCTTCCCACCCAAATTCTCTCTTTATAGCGTATCACTCCTCCTTGCAGAGTGAATGTTCCTTGTGGAGATCCATCTGTCATCTGTTTGGACAATAGTTGCCTAAAGTACTGGTCTTGGTGATACCCTTCTTTGACTTGCTCCAACCACACTGGTACAACAGAAGAGATTGCCATCAGATGCTCACTCTCTTCAAGCTTGCATCAAGACAAGGAGTCCGCACCCCGATTCTCCACCCCCTTTTTTATACTAGTCGGTATTGTAATCCTAACATCTTGACCATTAACTTTTGCTGCTAAGCAGTGCTAAATCTTTGCTTCTCGAGATGAACAATGCTTCTTTGGTCAGTTTTGATCACAAATTTCGACTATTGAAGGTATGGTCTTCACTTCTCAACCAACGCTAAAATGTCTAAGGTCTCCTTTTCATAAGTAGATAGGCCTTGCGTCCTCGGTCTAAGTGCTTTGCTAAGGAAGCCGATTGGATGTCCATCTTGCATCAATACCGCGCCAATGTCCTTATCTGAAGCATCAGTCTCCACCACAAATTGTTTATCGAAGTTGGGTAAAGCTAGCATAGGGGTGGTGATGAGAGCTTGTTGTAAAGCTCTAAAGGACTCATCTGTCTCGGTTGTCCAAACAAAAACTTGATTCTTCTTCAAGAGATTGGTTAAAGGTCAACTGATCTCCTCGAAGCTTTCGATAATAACCAGCTAACCCAAGGAATCCCCTTACTTCCCTCACATTGGTGGGTATCGACCATCTTTTCATTGCAGCTATGTTCTTTTCATCAATTATCACCTGCCCACCACCGATCACATGACCAAGATAAGTCAATCACTACCGCGCAAAGGAGCACTTGGAGGCCTTCACCTTAAGCTGATGCTTGATCAGAATTTCTAGCACCTATCGCAAAAGATGCTCATGCTGTTCTAGTGAGCTACTATACACTAGAATATCATCAATAAATACAAGGACCCCTCTTCTCAAAAGTTGCACGAAAATTCGGTTCATCGTACCTTGGAATGTCGCCGGAGCCCCCGTCAAGCTATAAGGTATAACCTTAAACTCATAGTGTCCTTGATGTGTTTTAAAGGCTGTCTTGTCCTCATCCTCGGGTCTCATCCGTATTTGATGATATCCAGCCTTGAGATCCAAGAATGTAAACCAAATAGCTTGTGCTAACTCATCCAGCAGCTCATCCACAATTGGTAAAGGGAACCGATTCTTGATGGTAATGGAATTAAGGTGGCAATAATCCACATAGAACCTCCAAGTCTTGTCCTTCTTTTGAACCAATAACACCGGCGAAGCGAATGGACTGGAACTCAATTGGATGACCCCATGTTGCAGCATCTCTTTAACTTGGCGCTCAATTTCTTCTTTTTAAGCTGGACTATATCAATAGGGGCGAAGATTCACCGGCTGAGCACCTGGCAGTAAAGGTATAGCATGATCAAAGGTCCTGGGCGGAGGCAACCCTTTTGGTTCATCAAACACACTCTGAAATTGATGCAGTAGCTGCCTAATACTATCAAGTACCGTCTGCTCTTAGGACTGCTCAAGCAAAGCACAGATCTGCACTACATGTGCAATAGCTCCTCGGTGTTCCAGCCCCTTCATTTGCATTCCATTCAGTTTTGTACATGCTATCGTGTTGGGCTTAACTCCTTGTAGAGTAACCCTTCTACCTTCATGTCTGAATACCATTTGTTTCTTCAACCAGTGCACTTCCATAGGGCTATGTTCCTCCAGCTAGTCAATTCCCAATATGACATCATAGCAGGCCAAAGGGAGCACTCGCAGAGTGGTGCAGAAAGTTTGTCCCCTAACCCACCATTCACACTTTGGAATCTCCATGGTACAAGTCAGCACCCCCCATCAGCCACTCGCATTCTAGTTGGCTCCAGAATTCTTGCAACATTGCTCATTTGTCGGGCCACTGCCTCACTAATAAAGCTTTTTGAGCTTCCCGAGTCCACAAGCATTAAGACTTTGTGGCGCTGAATCAACCCTTGCAACCTCAAGGTTTTGGGTGTTTCTACACCTGAGAGAGCCTCCTTGGAAATTGCCATTAGATCCTCCCCCAGACTCAACAATATTCTGGTTCTCCTCTTTGTTTTCTAACTCTATCGATAGCATGTTGAGCAGTTCCTCCACAACGTGCAATTGAACTGTCTTTGAGCATTTGTGATTGCAGCCGGTCCATTTTTCTCCACAAGTGAAGCACTGCCCCTTTCCCTTGCAGTACGCACGCAAAGCAACCATCTGGTCCTCCATTCCTCTAAATGCTCTAACTCCTTTTGTTCCACGCTTATCTTCTGCGGAGGGTGAGCTCCAATCTCCAAACTTCACTAGCGGTGGTGGCAGTGGGTAGCCCTGGCATGGTGCCCCTCGTGATGCCATGGCCAAGGGCTTAGACCGCTGCAACTCCTTCCGCCTTCCACTGTCTAGCACCTCCTCCTGTAACAAAGCTAGAGATATGGCAGTATCGGTTGTTGAGGCCTATGCAAAACTATTATAGCTCTCACTTCGTCCTTCAGGCCATCCATAAATTGTGATACAAAAAACAACGGATCATTGTGAGAATTATGTGCCATCAACAAGTACATCATTCCCTCAAGGTTCTCCACATAATCTGCCATCGATCCGGTTTGCCAGAAATGGAAGAATTGTCTCAAGGTTTGGGTAAACTCCTCTCTACCAAATTTCTCCGCCACTACCTCACAGAAATCCTCTCAGGTAAATGACTCAAACCGAAAATTGGTGTTCTCTACCTATCTCGCCGCCCCTCCAGTGAAGTACATTGTTGCCACATTCACCCAAGAATCTCTGCCCACACCAAACACTCTAAAGTATGATTCACGCCTCTTCCTCCCCAGCCTTGGCCGATCTCCACAAAATTGCGGAAAATCAAGCTTAGGTAGGGGTGTATGGTAATGTGGATGATGACTCGATTTTCTCCCCCCAATTCTCCTCCTCACTCTGATGAGGAGCAGGCTTGGCTCGAGGAATCTTACCCTTGCCCGGAGAAGGCAACAAGGTGTTGACCACTCCGTTCCCAGATCCCGCTATTCATGATGTGCGTTGTGGATAGTGAGCCCAAGTTCCTCCTCCCCGTGCAACTCGCTCCCTTCCGCCATGATTCTGCCATGGCACCCCTTGTTTGGACGAGGCATAATCAGAGGCAGATTGACAGGGCGAATGCTGAGGACGTGGTTACAAGCGATCCGATTCACTTGCGTCTTCAACTCGCTCACCTCTGCCCAGATCTCCTCCACGGACGCCTCCATGTCAGGCCTCCACCTCACCAGTCACACGAGCACGAGCAGCTCCCGTGAGATTGGCAACTGTGACGAGTGGGTATCCCTGCGAATCATCGGCTTTGGCACGAGCGCCGACGAGCTACGACAAACCGAGGCGCGGTTGACGCGCTTTGCGAGCAGCTGCCCCAACCTACTGTTCGAGTTCGAGGGCGTCTTGAACAGACCAAACATCGTCCGCCATGACCGTATCAAGACTGACGACGCGACAGTGGTCGTCAACCTGGTGTTCCCGGCCGCACAGAACTCTAGGACGAGCTCAAGAGAAGCGTGTAGCGCATTGGCTCGCATTGACTCCCTGAACCCGTCCTTGGTTTTCTTGGTATAGAAAGATGAAGGCGGCTGCAGCAGCGTAACTGGCGGCAATGCCACATTGAGACGACACTCTGGTCATATTTGTTTCCTTTTGGATTGTGGATTGTGAATTGTAGAAGCTTATATTGAGTGGATTGTGGATTGTGCTATAATTCAGTCCTATATTTGCATAATCTACTTCCAGAATCTGGTTGTTTATTTACAGAATCCAGGAGCAAACAAACAAAGCCTCAAGCTTGCTACCACAGTTCACGGCTACCCTTCGGTACTTCACCGCAGTGTTCGACTCGCTGCACGAGTGTCTCCCTACCGATAGCATCGAGATTGATTCTAACCATTCGGGTCAGTTCATACATTGAGTCCATGATTTTATACATTATTACTACTATGTCATTTTTTCTAAAAATATTCTTATACTATCACTCTTCCTATATATATTATATAATACCTCTAGATAATAAATAGTATTTTAACTGATCTAGATAGTAGATTAAAAAAATGGATAGCCCGAATTTATAGGGAGGGCTCGTGTCTGCCATGGTAGTCTAGGACTCTTGAAACCGAGAAGATTTTCTCATCACCTTGATCTCTGTCGTTTCCTAAACCAAATCGATCTAAACTGAACAAACTAACCCTCGTTCGGTCAACCTACCACAAACACATAGGAGATCCAGTCAAACTGGTCCTGCCCTACAAAGCGCTGCCGTCCTCCGCGCGCTGTTGCTGATGGTCACTGGCAGCTCGCCGCTCTTGCTGCCTTTGGGCGTCGACATGAGTGTGCCGAAGACGACGCTGAGGCTGCCGATGATGACCGAGCGCTTGTCGAAGGTGTGCTCATCGGCGAAGACGCCGAGCATCCTGAGGCGTTTATTCTTGGGCGCGTAGGCGAAGTAGATGGAGACGCAGACGACCTCCGTGGCGATCGGCCTCGGCACGCAGTCACTAAGCTTTTCCGAGGCCGATCCCATCCAATGCGCTGCCGCCTGTCTGTGTTCCATCCTCTGCAGCCTGATCCCGCTGCTTGCTGCTGCCGTTGGCCACTATCGTAGAGAATCTCCTCTGGAGCTCGCATCGCTGTCACCTGCATGCAGCGGGAAAATTGCCAGCGCCAAAGCATGCAGTCAATGATTGGTAGTCATCGTGCCATCAACATGTTGATGCGCCCACTACCTATCTTGATTATTGCATCTTGTCGACTTCAGCAATTACTTCACGATCTCATGCACCCTTACCTAATCAGAGTACTCTACCTTCCGATTAAATAAATCGACATCGGCTTTAAGTTCTTATCACTAAACCAATCATCATTGCAATGACTATTATAGATGCTAAATTTTGTTATCAACACGACTTTTGTTGTATTGTGTTTGCGTGATCTGTGCAACTTAATTGTGTGACTGCAATGATCGATCTGCATTGCTTGTATCAGTTCAGGGCGCGGTTGTTTGTCACAAACTCACAGGTAGCATAAGTTCTTCTTTACTTTCCCCATGAGTTGGAGTTTCCGATCAGTTTTCTGTTTCTTCATCTTTTCTAGTTAGTTGCATGGATTTGAGGTCCATTGGATGGTAGGAGTGATGAATCAGTTGAATTTGCAAAATCACCTTATGAACAAAACTTTCTGTTTGAGCTCTCAATTTCCCAGTCAGTAATTTGCTGCAACTGCAGAAATTATTTTGTTCATTGATCGGTCCCGTTTATATGTTTGTGAAATTCGTGCCATCTGTACCTGTTTGCGTGACTGTTATTTGGTAGTATCAAATTGATTATTCAATCGTACGCTTGAGTTAACCTTGTGGAACAGACTCACAAAGCGCACTCTTTTGACCTGCAATTCGTGCCGGTTCTGTATGTCTCTTGGACTCGCTTAATTAAACGATGGGTTTGTTAAGCATTTTATGCTTGTACTTGTAGTACACATGACAAAGCCTATCTTCATTCACCATTTTGTTTTGCAGGTGTTATGCTCGCCTTCTCCCTGGGGCCAAGAACCGCCTCAAGAAGAAGTGTGGCCACAGCAACCAGGTTAGCCTTAGTTTCTCCAATCACCAAAACCATGTTATTGGTCTTATTGGCATTGTCCAAATATGACTCGTGATCCATGTTTCAGAGTTGTTGTTAGTTGGCATCACTGTGCTATAGTTGCTGACACTCACACCTAGCATTTTAGACCTTGATGTTGTTTACAGTTTCAGTTCTGGTCGTATGTTATGCCTGCTTTAGATTTATGGTGTGTGCATTATTCAGCCTCTCTACTGCTAAGTTCTTATGTAAGAACAGTTTGTAACAAATTTATATATGCTCAGAGTTTTCTATTAGTGGTATTGCTAACGATAACATTGTATAGTTCCAGTGATCAATCTCCTCCTCCTCATTGTTTTGTCTGATGTATTTTGTCCAATCCATTCTTTTCAGCTAAGGCTAAAGAAGTGCCGGGACAGGCATAGGTTCAGCTAAGGCCAAAGAAGTGCCGGGACAAGTTCAGGTTCTGAAGAGCCATCCATCAGTTCAATCAACTCTCTCGGTTTTATAACAGATTTACCAGTCCTTCTAGGTCTTGCTGCTTCGTAAAATTCCTCCTTGATATTGAACATCGAGTACTCTTCTGAATACTTGGGTTATCCTGATGGCATGGTTAAGAAATGCTAGTTAATATGGTAGCTTAATTCTCCTGGCTGGAATGAGCACTTCCCTGCTCTCTATGCTGCTCCTTTTTCTGTCTTTTAAGGTTTGCTGAATGTTGAATTCTGGTTACTCTTTTGAATAGTTGGTGGTGTGTTTTGGTTAACTGTTAACATGGTAGCATGACTCTTATGGAGTTCTGATCGGAAGGAGCTCTAGCCTGCTTCATATGCCGTTGTTTTTCAAGGATCATTCTGAACCTAGGCATTTGCAAAAACACTGCCCTTGTACCATTACTCGGTAAATACTAGCTGTAGATAGTTCCTTGATTACACACAATGGATTAGAGTGAGTTGATGCTTTTGTGTGGTTGTTGGAGTAGGTGCAACTGCCTCCTAGTATAGTTAGATCACTTGTAGTACTCCATCTTAAAAAAATAGATGATGTTTTAGAGTTAAGTATAAGTATTAAGATAAAAAAAAAAAAAAAATCATCTTACCCACTATTAATACCATCCATTGCATGAGAAATAAGATTTACATTGGAAAGGAAGTTACTTAATAAAATAGTAAGATTGAAAAACTTATACTAAAGTTATTTTAAAATCGTAGAACGTCATAGATTTTGAATATTGTATAATGGACTAAAATATAGTCTATTTTGATACGAGGGAGTAATACATTTTGCTTGAACATATGTAATTGAGGAACATTCTGGGGAATGAAACGAAACCCTTGATTATGATGCTCGATTTGTTCCCGTCCAAGCATCCAATCCCTACTCGCGCCCATATTCAGCTCTCGCCGCAGCCGGTGAGTTTGGATCTGCTAGCTTAGTGGGTGCGCTACACCAAACCCCTCTAATTCTGGACTAGCAAAAATTCCTATGAAGATCAAGATTTTTCTCCGGTTGTTAGAACAGACTTCTTTACTAACCAGAGATAACATGATAAAAAGAAAACGGAACGGGGATGGGAAATGTTCCTTTTGTACACGGAATGAAACATAACATCTCTTTTTCTTATGCCCTATTGCCAAAATGACATGGGGATTCGTTGCTTTATGCATTTGAAGCTGATTGTATTCCTAATTCTGTACGTCAGTATTATATTTGGGTTAACAAGTTCTTACCCAATGGTCAATAGATGCATGTGATGGGCTTAGCAACCATTTGTTGGGCTGTATGGAAGGCACGGAACAAAGCATGTTTTTCCATGCATGCTCTTTTCTTAAATTCTGCACAGATCTTCTCAAGGGTATGAGTAAGAAGAATTTGCTACGTAGAGTTAAAGGTTTGATGCAGACAATGCCTCGATACAAAAGCGCGACGTGATGTGGTTCATGAGGCCGTCCAATCTACCAGGGCGGATGTAGTTTGTTTCCAGGAGACGAAGCTGAAAATATATTTAAAAATAATAATAAATTCGGAGGCTGGGAATATACAGAGAGAATGAGGGATAGAAAGCAACAGATCTGAGGAGCGTGAGTCAACCCAGCAGGCAAGTATAAAAATGAGTAATTTTGTATTACGTGTGGGATAAAAATCACAGTGGTAATGTTATACAGAGAAAAAGAAAAAAGAACTGCTACAAACTTGTCTGGGTGACAATGCCATTGAGCCCTGGGATTTTTTCTTGGCTACTTTGAAGGAGAACAGCTCTTTTAGGGTTGGAGAGCAGGAGCTGTTGCATGTCCTTCGGGAGGACACTGAATGCTGCTTGGAGGTCTCCCTTCAATTTCTGGCATGCTGCTATTGAATCAGCACTTCCTTTTCCAGAGCTCTGGAGGGAGAAGAATAAGAACAACAAATAACATTAGGGCCTCCACTGGATAATGTCTATAGAACATAGATGACTGAATAACAGAACAGGGATTTTGAGCAAGCTAACTGTATATTCCATTGACCTCTAATTCTCTATATGCTATATACCACTAAGGAATTTCATGCCCATTTCTGGTGCAAAAAAACTCTAGTTGCTGGTGTAATTAATGACGGAAAATAGGAACTAGACATAAAACCTCAGATGGTGTAAAGCTGTAAACCATAAACCCCACCGATCAATGTGAAGTCAGAAATTAAAATTAACGAAACAAACTTTTGTTCAAAGAACATAAATGGGAAAGGTTAGTCCAAAAATATCTGGGTATAGAACATAGTTATATGATTTTAGAAAGTAGAGTATAGAGTATTCCATCAATTGGCATTCAATACAAATAACAATTACGAAGTTGTCACACAGTAGAATAGGCATTGGGACATTAACCCAATTTGTCGTTCTTCAAACAAAGAGACAATTTATGCTGCTCTTATTAGCTCCCAACTAGTAATTCAGCTGAAAGATATAATAAATATTCAAGTTGTATTAATTATTATAAAAGATGGGGCATATGCAGTCAAACTAATAGAAAGATTGGCACCAAACAAATTATATGGTCTTGTTATTGAAAGATGGTAGCATGAAGTTTCCAATTGATCAGAATTGAGCAAATAAGTTACTCTTATGGCAGCTAGCAAAATCACTTCTAATATTTAGTTTACTTTATAAGAAACCAACCCAACACCACTAGTGACAGTGATCTGCTCAGTCTAAGAACTTAACTCATGTTCATTTTAAGATTCTGTGGCAAATCACATAAATACATGATCCGAGTCTTTCCCTAAGAGAGCATCTAAGTATTTAGGAAAATTCAGCCATATGCTGCTGATAAATAAACAAGAAGTTTATTCTCAATTAATTATTGCAAGAGATCATTTCAGAACTTTCAATTCCTAGAGTTCATAAATCATGACGTCAGATATACGTTAGGATGCCCCTTATCTCACAAACTGGAGTTCAATTCTAGGTAGAACTTAAGCAACAGAAAGACTGAGTTAGATAGCTGAGTCTTATTTATGTTTCGTATTAGGATAAGATTGCAGTCTTAGGTGGCAAAATCCTCTATATAAAACTCATTTTTTTCCTTTTTCTTTGTTATTTGACATGTTGGATTCTGGGCTGTTCTTGGGCTCATCTTTGTCATAACAACATAGAATCTCTAAGGATGATCAGACTTAAAGTTCCACACCTTGCTGCTGAATAAATGCCGGAATAATGTAATGCTATCACATGTTAAGAAATTGCAAAACTTAGTACATTAGATTTTTTAAAATGTGAATAGTTAAGATAGTTACCTCCATCTCTCTGAGAAGATACCGCTCAACAGCATTAAAAGAATCAATCCTCTCCAATTCAGACATCTTTGACATTAGCTTTTCAATGTCAACATTCATGCGAACCTGCCTCCAGAGCCTCTGCTGTTCTTGCTCTGCAGCAGCACGTCTTTGCCGGAACCAAGGCATGAAATTGGGGCCTTCCAGGAATCTCCTGTTAAAGATGAGAAGTACAGGTCATGCTTCTTTATTATGCCAGTAATTCAAAGAAGAAACCTAATAAGTTGCTTGACAAAAAAAAAATCTGGCTTACCTATATAGGTCCAACCAATTGGACCTCATCCTTTTGGACAAAAATTTCCCTGGACCTCTAGCAGCCAAACCATTGACAAACTCATCTGCGTGAAATGGTGGTAGTAATGGTGGATCAACAAAAGGAGAACTCCCTTCCGATGGTGTTGTAGTTCTCAGATACGGCCCAAAAGGTGCAAGGAAGTTGGTTGTCAACTCCAAGAAATGCCGCCGCAATATCTCATTATTGACTACTGACATGGACTCCTCAATCCTCGGTGACACACCTGCATCAATGAGCCTATTTAGAACAGAAGTATCAGGCTTTGTGGTTGGCGCGTACGTGCTCCATAGCGCTTCCTTGTGCTCTGTCATGAGAGAAAGAGGGCCTTCTCTTCGCAATTTGATGGAATTCAATAGGCCAGTGGGAGAGAACTTATTGACTGCAAGCTTGTCAAACTTGAGCTTCCCTGGCGTCCCATTGGCTCCATTTACCAGCGATTGGCCACCTGCTGGGAGTACCCTAGTGGAATTTGGATTCGGGCTTCCCACGGACACCACATTGGGGATACTCTTAAGACTCTTCAAGAAAAACAAGTTGGTCACGCCAAGCACCATTGGCGGGAACACCTCGCCTTCTGCAAGCGCGTTCAAGCGAGCGAAGTCCGGATCATGGATGGTAAAGTACGTCCGGAAGTCCACGCTATACAAGAGTGGAGCAACAAGGCTAACAAGCCCAGCCACAGCCTCGGAGCACTGAGCCGGGGATGGCGCGACAACCAGTACGGGCTCACCCACCACCATGAGCTCCCAGAGCGTCCATAGGTGGAGGAGCAAGCCGCGGAACGCGGCAAACAGGTCCGCATCGTGGAAGAGCCCGTACGGCACCGAGGGGTTCGCTGGCAGCAGCGCGGGCGGCGGACCAGGGTCGTCGGCCGCTGGCGGGAGGTGCACACGCAGCGCGGCGCTGCCGATCGGGAGCTCCATGGGGCGCCCCGGCACCGGTGCGGGCCACGCGGCGACGTGCGACGCCACCATGGACAGCGCACTGGGTCCCACGTCGAAGCAGAGCGGGCCGAGGATCTGCAGCAGGAGGCGGAAGAGCGAGGAGTAGGGCGCGTGGGAGAGTATGACGACGGACTTCTGTTCGCCGCCGCGGGGGAGGCGCTCGTCCTGGCGCTGGCGGTTGAAGACGAAGCCGTAGAGGAAGGCGCGGCGCGGGGAGGAAGGATCCGGGACGCGGAAGGAGAAGAGGGAGTCGTGGACGGAGGAGCGGTGACGCGGGAGGTGGTGGGACATGGAGTCCGGGAAGGAGGAGAAGGCGACGAGGCGGTCGAGGCCGCCGCCGGGGGCGGACAGCGCGTCTGGCGGGAAGCAGGCCTCCACGAGCTGCCCGCGCTCCAGGTCGAACCGGATGACGCAGAATGCCCGCGCCCACCGCGCCAGCGCCGCGGGGTCGGGCGGCGCCGCCGCGTCCGCCCCGCCCCGCGGCGAGACGGACGGGATCCGGTTCATCCCCGCGGCCTTTGGGGAGGCAGGGAAAATTAGGGATTTGGAGAGGGCCTGCCCCGGCCGAATTGGGGATGGGGGTGGGTTTGGACTCAGGGGGGCGACGCCGCGGCGAGCGTCAGCGCAGAGCCGCGGGCGTGCGGGACGGACGGGCGGGGCGGCAGGGGAAAAGGGAGAGGCCGCGGCCGGATCGGGAGGGCACGCGTGCGATGTCGGCCGGGCTGGCTGGGCTCGGGCGGGTGGTGCTGACTGGTCTGCCCTGGTGGATTGGGTGCGACAGCCGCGCGGGGCTGGATCGCTGTGTGCGCCAGGTGGGTCTCGCTCATAGTTTGTTCGCTTTTGTTGCTTTGCTATAATTTCGGTTACATGACTCGTATCGGTGCCTGTTTTTGTTGGGAAGTTTCTTTTTTGGTTTGATTTTTTGCTGGGATGTCGGCCAGTTATGTTTGGGCCGGAAAATATGATGTGTCGATGTCAATGTCCAGACAACAATCTCGAAGAGGGAGTGTTTGATAAGTTGGCATTTGTTTCGTACTGCTTCACAGGATGACTGGATGAGGACAATAACCTTTGGATTATCCCCTTTCAAAAGGTGTTCACCTTCACTTATGTCTACATTAAACACTTTTTTGTTTGCTCCCATGAAAATAGGGTCGAAGTATTAACTCATTTGGATGTCATATATTGTAATATTATCAAAATCAACAAGCTGGTATACAAGACTCACTTGTTAGTATCATAAAATAATCTTCATATGAGTAACGAATCGTAGTCTCAATTTTTATATCAACTCATACGGTCTCAGATTCAATCAACCAAATAAAAATTCAGCTTAACATATCCAGATAGATATAACCAACAAAATACTATTCTTTTCAACAAATATAATTCCGCTCGACCTAGCTATACGATGCAGCTTTACGAAACCTCATCGAAAACCAAACACACCCCTTGCTCCTTGCCTTTGCATTTGTGACGGACTAAGGCTGCGCGACGAGGAGGAAGAGGTGAGAATGCACTAGGTCTAGGTGACATGCTTGATCAAACTATTGAGCATGGTGCTACTATTACGAGTAGAGGCATATTCGATAATTCACAGACCGTGCTCACCGGAATCGATCTCTGCATTTCAAGTGCATCGTTAAACTTAATAGTCCCTCGTGCTACCAGCTAGAATGATGTCTGTCATCGTAGCAAACCTTGGCACATAACACGTTTCATGGCCTCTTTCAGTAGCATTCTAGCACGTCACTACATCCTTTATGCCTCCCATTGTCCAGTGTTTGCTTCAAGCAACCGTGATCCTAATCCTACAATGCCACCTCTTTCCTGGACTGCCACTTTCAGAGGATCCATTTCGGTAATCCCTCACAGCCGTTTTGCCCCGTAGGCGTAGTCCACACCGATAGCTCGCAAAGCTACAACTATGAAAACATTGGCCAATGGGGTGACCTGAGTGGCGCCATGCCGGCAAGAGGACGGCCCAAAGTGGGTATAGTGGCAGATTCAACACTATCGAATATATGACTCTTTTTTTCTTTATCCTTCTTTCTTTATTCTAATATTTTTTTCTCTTTCATACACTGTCAAATTCAGTAGAACCTTCCAAATGCGTTCAGGTAGGAGCCCTGCGCCCCCTCGACCTCTGAGTTGAGTGGGAGAACAGATGAGAAGTAAATTTTATAGGATTCTGTTTAAAAAGATCATCGTAAAATTGTATCTATATCATTTATTTCGTGATTTAATAACTAAATTGAATATGAAAGAGAATAAACAAGTATCATCGTAAAAAAAATAGTGTAGTTTGCAGTACCGGATCATATATCCGTTGGCGTACGGAGAGATCGGAAAATTGAGCTCATCGGAGGCGGGGTCGGGTCGGTGGCGGGTGGGCGCGCCGCGGACGCGCAATCAACTCCCACCTTCCAACCAACCCCGCTGGCCGCTGCCCTCTCGCATACGTACGCCCTCCCGTTCGCCAAACACCTCATGTCCCCTGGCTTTACCTCCTCTCCAGCTTTTATCTTTCGGCGCTAGCTGCGACAGCCCTAGTAGGCTAGTACTGTCTGTCCAAACTGCGTGGTTCCGAACCAGAGCTTTTTCACCGCTGCTTGCTAGTACTAGCCTATGAGGATTTGTTCTCACAACTAACAATTGCTTGTTGGTGTGCGGATGTTTTCCTGGATGATCCTAGGCTAACGTTAGCATACTCTAATAGGTACGGTGCCTGTTACCAGTACTGAAAGCGCATGTGATCAGATTTGTACTACGTCGTACCAGTACCACGTAGTGAAGCACGAACGAGCCATTGAATGACCGAAACTGTATGGCCAGAGGACGTGGGCATTGTGGATCCCGTAATGTGCTTACGGGCTCCAGCTCTACAAATGCTTTCATGGAGCCTAGCTGGTTTCTGAAAGGGCCAGTCCCCGTCCTCTATCATCAAATTTCCTGCTATTTTTAGGGGAATTTTGATTATTTTCCCTTTCTGATCAAACAAAATAACTTATTTTTTGAACGACGAAATCATAATGTGAATCTCCGCAATGCAAAATAAAGCAAGCACGTCTTTTGACAGTGCACTGTCTACCTACGAGCGTACCACCACGAGCGTCGGATTCTACTGCTGTTTCCGATGTTGAAGACAGGCCTCTCCTTTGATTCCGAACCCTCTTTTCCTGTCGATGACTGTTCTTCCCGACAAACCAAAGATGCGCTAGCTACCTGTAGACAGGCCATTTCGGATAACCACAACGCCCTGCGTGTTTCATCTTTTGACACGCGTGCCAGTTGATTTTTGAGTCTTCATCAACCTTTCTTTACCCCAAGACCAATCCGCCAGATTGCACGGTCGTGCTCACCACTTACGCAGGACATGCCCCTCTCGCCACCTCGGCCGGTGCACCGTTTCCAATTCCCCGGCGCCCACCGGCCGCATCGAACAGGAAAACCTTAGGCTAACCCAGTCCTTCCCTCCATCCCGACGCGAAAAATCAAGCCTTTTTCTTTCGTTCATGGGGTCCAATGGCCCGGCCTTTCTCCCTCGGAAGGTGAAGGAAGAAGCTTCAAAACAACTCATCATCCTGCCAACCCGGCAGCCCTCCCCTCCCCTGCCATCTCATTCCACATACTTTCCTCCGGTCTCGCTCGGCTGCAAGGTTCCAAGAACGTCGAGACCAAGCAAGATCACGGTTGTCCATGCTGCGGCCGTAGCCCGTAGGGGTCGTGATCGAGGAGCAGCCATGGCGGCGGCGGCGGGCAAGCTGGCGGCCGCGCTCCACCGGAGGACGCACAGGGTCACGTCCGCGCTGGCGTACGCGGTCCTGGAGTGGGTCCTCATCGCGCTGCTCCTGATCAACGGGCTGCTCGCCTACGCCATCGCCAGGTTCGCCGCCTACTTCGGGCTCACGCCACCGTGCCTCCTCTGCTCCAGCGTCGATCGGCTCTTCCAGGAGGACGGTGGCGAGGCCGGCGGCGTGCGGTGGCTGCGGGGCGTCCTCTGCGGCGCGCACGCCGCGGAGATCTCCGCGCTGGGGTATTGCGTCCACCACCGGCGGCTCGTCGGGGCCAGTGGCATGTGCGAGGGCTGCCTGTCGTCGTGGAAGGAGATGACAAGCGATGCAGGGGAGAAAAGCGCCACGGCGTGTTCTTGCTGCAACGGTGTTCTTCGAACTTCTTTGCGCGAGCTGGAGGACAAAAGGGAAGAACATGCACAGGAGAAGATAACAGAGGAAGAAGAAGACCAAGGCTACGTTCTGCTGGCTCAAGAAGACCATGAAGAGGAAGAGGAGGAGCTGAACGAGATAGAAATGCAAGAGCAGCAAAGCGAGGTGGAAGGGCAAGAACAACAAGACGAGAAGGTGACCGCTGTTGAAGATGAGTCCTTAGAAGTCATGGTTCGGGTCGAAGAGATCGCGCCCGAGGACGACCGGTTGGTGCCGGTGGTGGCGCTAGATGAGATGACGATCGCCGATGGTTCGGGTTTGCATCGGGATGTTGAAGAGGAGGAGGATGACACGAATCGTGTAGATGATGAGCAAGATTCGAGGGATGTCGACATCGGAGTGGTTCTGGAGGAGAAGAGGATTTTGGATTCTTCGGTTGCAACGCCGGCCGATGCGATCGAGGACTCTGCTGTGCTCATCAGCCCCATCCCTCGTCCAGAGATTGTAACAAACCCATCTGATCCTGATCAGAACTCCATTCCCCACGACGATGAAGATGTTCCTGACGATACTGTTGAAATAGGAGATTCCACAACTGAAGAAGAACATATCTTGCCTCAAGGTACTACTCTCTTCATATGCTTCTCACATCATGTCCCATTTCTTGTCAGTTAGTATCCATCTCATGGTTCCTGCTTCAGTCACAGAAGCAGTTTCTGAAGATGACAACAGATCAGCAGAAGTGGACACGAACTGCGAGGTATCAATCGGAAGCGATATATGCGAACGGGAGCAAGATGAACACGTCGTCCCATTTCAAGACTCAGCGCTTGAGGACCTGGTTGCTCCATTGGCAGCTGCAGATGATCAGCCATTGCCATTGGAAATCCTAGCCCAAACTGAGCAAGGTAGTACACTGATTGAACAATACTTGACATGCAATTCCCCCCCCCCCCCCCCCCCCACTGAGATGTTCTTGATACTTGGCGCTTTTGTTGAGCTAAAATTAATTTTAACTTTTGTTGGATTAGAAGCAAGTGAAACCGAACAGGAGGAGGTGACCGACGCCACAAGATTAAACCACCTACCAAATGAACAGAACGAGGCCGAAGACGACAAGGCACCTGAGACACCGACGTACGGCGTCGCCACACAACGCTCGGACAGAATGTTTTTGCTCGAGAGGAAACGGTCGCTGTCGTTATCTTTGGACGGGAGCGTAGCAAGCGAGGTCGAGGGCGGCGAGCCTTCCACCGTGGATCAGCTGAAATCGGCGCTGCAGGCCGAGCGAAAGGCGCTCGGCGCGCTGTACGCCGAGCTGGAGGAAGAGCGGAACGCCGCTGCCATCGCGACCAACCAGACGATGGCGATGATCAACAGGCTGCAAGAGGAGAAGGCGGCGATGCAGATGGAGGCGCTGCAGTACCAACGGATGATGGAGGAGCAGTCGGAGTACGACCAGGAGGCGCTGCAGCTGCTGAACGAGCTGGTCACCAAGAGGGAGAGGGAGAAGCAGGAGCTGGAGAGGGAACTCGAGCTGTTCAGGCAGAAGGTGCAGCACTACGAGGACAAGGAGAGGAGGAGAACGGCAAGCTTCAAGGCCAATGGGGTCAGCACCAGCTGCAGTGGCACTTCTGTGTCGTCCAGTGGTGAGGACAGCGACGAACACTCCGATGACTACTGCGAGCTCGGCGAGTCTCCGCACGACGGCAACATTCAGAGCTCGTCGGATGCTGCTCTTAGCTCCATGACGGGTCAGGATGGCACGAGGCATCTAGTGGCCTTGGATGATTCGTTGACGTACTTTGAGATCGAGAGGCTCTCCATCCTGGAGGAACTCAAGGCCCTGGAGGAGAGGCTCTTCACATTGGAAGACGACGACATCAACACCACCAGTGCAGCTGCTGGCCATTCCTCCGATGATATCGATTTGTCGGCTGATGGCCTTCAGTCACCTGAGTATGGTCTCACCGATGACAAAGCTAAGTATCGAGGCAGGACCTCTATCAGTAGGGGGAAGAGTCTTCTGCCTCTGTTTGATGCAGTTGGTGATGAGAACGGTGATCAAATGCCATCTGCAAGGGTAGAAGAGGGAGAAGCCGTTGATTCGACGACAAAGTCGGTTTCTGTGGTTGCCAAAGAGCAGGAGAGGCTGGCAATAATAGAGGAGGTCGATCATGTGTATGAAAGATTGCAAGCACTGGAGGCGGACAAGGAATTCCTAAGGCACTGCATCAAGTCCCTGAAGAAAGGAGAAAAGGGCATGGACCTTCTTCAGGAGATCTTGCAGCATCTTCGCGATCTCCGCAATGTGGAACTTCACGTCAAGAATGCTGGCGATGCCCTTGCTGCAAATTCAGCATAGAAGATGCTGCTGTAGATGTGGTAATTTTCTGCTCCTGCATTTTTCCTTTTCTTGTTTACTTTGCAACAAAAGAGCGGTACTGTCCAAAAGAACATACACATTATTAGCACATAGTTGTCAAAGAGTTTACAAGTTACAACCTTGATATTTACCATTATGAACATTTTTTTTAGAAGAGAGTAGCCAATTACTCTAAAAGAGATGACTTCCTCGAATCTTGTCAACATGGTATGTTCCTTAATTGTTCAGATAGTTTGCCAGTTTGAGGTTCTTTTGAGAATAAAAGGTAGCAAGACTTACCATTAAACAGCTAAATATGCCGACGATAATTCCTACTTACAGAGATCACTACTGTTATGACTTTCGAATGGTACTGACTACTGAAACATTTCGTATGTTGTCAACACCATATCTTCCTTAGTTGCTTTTCAGAAAGTTTGCATTACTCTGGTTGTTACCAACAATAACGTCCGGGAACAACTATGCTTTGCAGATTACCCAAGCTTGATATTGATTGAGTTGATCGGACTTGATGACTCGATTGGAATGATTCAAGGTACTGCATTGGTGATGGTCCCTTTGCAAGATACTGGCCGAATTTAAGGGAGGTTCTGCTCATTTTTGCCTGAGGGCCGCCTGGAAGCAAGCCTCCCTTTTGTGCTGGTCCAGCACTGCCTACTTTTATGATTTGTGGTGGTTGTAGGAATCATTAGGTCTTTCAAAGCTGCACAAAGCTGAATCATGGTGCCAGCTTCTGCGACTGTGAAAAACAAAAGAAAAAGGTTAGTCTGAGTGGAGATGTGGAGGATTTTTATTTTATTTGTGCCTTTTCCTTTTTTTTGTGGTTAACTTTCAGATTTGTTTGTGCTGAGGTAGGGGGTGTTGATGTATTTGTTGTATTTTTATGAGGTTGTAGCTTGTATGGTTGGTAAGTGCGGTTTGTTCGTTGTTTATAGCCAGATTTATGATGAAAGAAAGCCTCTTTATGATGAAATCCCATTGTACTAACCATGATCCTCGAGTCCTTGGTGTTTCTGCTCCAAGTTAGATCCTAAGCTCCCATCCAGTTTGTAAGAAGGTGTAGTATGATAGCACGGCAGATTGAACCTGCTCAATTATGCTGGTTTTGATGAGTGGCTTTGAGCTGTCCTGACACTTCAGCTCGTTGATGGATGAGCACACCACTAATTGAACGATTAATGCAATGATATGGAGTCCTGGGGTCTGGACTTTGGAGGGGCTATTATAAACAAACAACTCTTGCATCTATTATATTATTATTTGATTGTTAAAAGTAGTCACCAGGTTCGCTTTTAAGATCATAAAATTACCATATTAATCGAAAAAAATCCATATCATATATGATTAATAAATAGCTAGATTTGGAAAACAAAGAGTTCATATCAAATATGATTAATAAATAGTTAAATTCGAAAATAAAAATTATGAAAAATTATCAGTTTGATTTCCACACAGTTTGGAAAGCAAATTATCTAAATAAAAAGTCCAAATAAAATAATTGATAATAATTAAAATTGGGATTACAATAGAAAAAAGAAGGATCCACATAAAAATAGTCTTAGAAAAAAATCAAATTATTATAAAAATTAAATAGCTAAATAAAGCGTCCATGTAAAATATAATTAAATAATAGCTAAAAACATAAAAAATCAAAAATCAAAATTCTTACTAAGATAATATATTAAGAAGCACTGTAGCTTAAGGTCGTCGCATCAAATAGACAGTTAGGTTGCATACACCTGACATATGATTTTGCTAGTTGATCAAAACGTATATAAACCAAACCAATACATATATAAGTTTATAGCATAATAATTTTCTCTTCCATTAACGTAATTTTTATTTTTTCTTCAAATTTTATGTGTTTTGTAACTAAATGATAGTGACATCATAAAAACTAAAGAGAGTAATTTTTAATTAAATATTATTATGATAAAATATTACAACAAGAATAGTCATACTATTAACATAGGACACTTGCTAGTTATGATATTATAATAGAAGGTGGATATTACATACTGCTACATCTACATGGACCTATTTTCCGGCTTGCAATTTTGCAGTTGCAGAATTTCTTTTCTGCCCTTGCTCAGAGCAATGTGTAACTGCTACTTTTTTTTTTAGCTTTTAAAAGAAACAAAGGCAGAGGCTCATCATTCATTCATTTCGAAAAAAAGAAAATAATCCTTTTCTTTTGTACTTTTTTTGGGTCTGACACAGACAAAGAAAGGATCAGTGATTCAGTGGGCCTGGTTGGGAGGGAAGATGAGGAGATTCAGATTGATCAGCTAATGTTGCCCAGTAGTCATGGGCCTGTTTTGCTGGGCCCGTCTGCTCAGCCTAACTAGGCTGTAACAAATCTCACGCAGGTCAGCACAGCCTGGTCGTCCAATTCGAAGGCCCAAACATGAAACGTGAAATGTTGCTACGCATATGCATTGGCCGAGCAAATGCTTTCGACGGCGCATATCCAAAATAATTGTTATTTTAGGTGTATAGTCAATTATTTTAAACTTTGATATAAATTATTTTTAATGTACTGAGTTTAGATATTTAAAAATGACGTGGATATATTTACCTTTAAAGTCTTTTTATAATAGTATATTTTTCTATATTTTATTAATGTATTATTAAAAAATAATAATCAAAGTAATATTTTGAGAATGATATTTAATTCGGACCGGCGGGAGAACTCCACTAGTCCACTTTACTGCGTTGGAAGCCGGAACGACTGCCGCCAATCCGAATTCCCAGCAGCGCCGCTACGGCTCCCCAGGCGCACTTATCCCCGCAGAAACACTCCCCTGCCTCTCAGTCTCTCCTCGACCCCTCGTATAACTAACAGGTCGCTTCAAGCCTCTCACACTCACTGCACGAACCACTGGACACACAGCACACCACGCTCCACCACCCCGCTCTAGCTTCAGATGGGGGTTAAGAAGGCGAACGCGGCCGACGATGCCAAGGGCGCGATCACGGCCGCGGCCAGCGGCGTGACGGCGAGCGCCATCGCCGAATCGTACAACGACCAGATCCGCCCGCTGCTCGACGCGGTGGACCGGCTGCGCCACCTCAAGGTGACCCAGGAGGGCATCCAGCTGCCCACCATCGTCGTCGTCGGCGACCAGTCCAGCGGCAAATCCAGCGTGCTCGAGTCGCTGGCCGGCATCAGCCTGCCGCGCGGGCAGGGCATCTGCACGCGCGTGCCACTCGTCATGCGCCTCCAGGACGACCCCTACGCCGACTCGCCCAAGCTACAGCTCGAGTACAGCAACGGCCGCGTGGTGGCCACCACCGAGGCCAAGGTCGCCGACGCCATCAACGCCGCGACCGCGGAGATCGCCGGGAGCGGCAAGGGCATCTCCGACGCGCCAATCACCCTCGTCGTGCGGAAGCGTGGCGTACCGGACCTCACCCTCGTTGACCTCCCCGGCATCACGCGCGTGCCCGTGCAGGGACAGCCCGAGGACATCTACGATCAGATCGCCAAGATCATAAAGGAGTACATTGCTCCGAAAGAAAGCATCATCCTGAACGTGCTCTCGGCCACAGTAGACTTCCCGACGTGCGAGTCCATCCGCATGTCTCAGCAAGTGGACCGCACCGGCGAGCGCACGCTCGCTGTGGTCACCAAGGTCGACAAGGCCCCCGAGGGCCTGCTTGAGAAAGTCACCATGGACGACGTGCACATCGGCCTCGGTTACGTCTGCGTTCGCAACCGCATCGGCGACGAGACGTACGACCAGGCGCGCGTTGAGGAGGAGCGGCTGTTCAAGTACCACCCCTTGCTTTCGAAGATTGACAAGTCCATGGTCGGCATCCCAGTCCTCGCGCAGCGTCTTATGCAGATACAATCTGCCATCATCGCCAAGTGCCTCCCCGACATCGTCAAGCAGATCAACGATCGCCTCAGCCGCAGCAGCGCCGAGCTCGACCAGATGCCACAGGATCTCAACAACGTTGTTGACGCGGTCAGAGTCTTCTTCCACATCGTCAAGCAGGTCTGCACTTCGCTGGAGAAGGTACTGGTGAGGGGAGACTTTGACGTGTACCCTGAAGAACGCGAGTTCCATGGCACGGCGCGCATCGCGGAGATGCTGAGCGGATACGCAAAGAAGCTGCCTGAACAATGCCCAAGGAGCAGAGGCGAGCTGTTCCTGATGGAGGAGGTGCGCATACTGGAAGAGACTAAGGGCATCAATCTCCCCAACTTCCTGCCAAGATCGGCATTCCTGGTCATGCTTAAGAAGAAGGTTGAGACAGTCGATCAAGTGCCTCAAGACCTTGTCAATGGTGTCTGGGAGTACGTCGAGGACCTGGTGATGAAGATTGTGCTGAAACACTCAGATAACTTCCCGCAGATGCAGTCGTCGTGCCGCCGCGCCGTCCAGAGCCTGATGGACAAGGCGCGGGCGCGCTCGGCGCAGCACGTCAAGGAGCTTATGGAGATGGAGCTGGTGGCGGACTTCACGGCGAACCCGGACTACATGAAGACATGGGCGGACATCATGGTAGGTTTCGAGGAGTTCATGAAGGCTGTGGAGGACCATTCAAAGCCGACGAGGATCACCCTGGTAGGCTTTGGCGAGGTCGACGTGTCGCATCTGAGGGTGCATGCCGACTTAGCAGAGAAGGCGTTCGACCTGAGGGCGCGGCTGACCGCGTACTGGAAGAGCATCGTTCTGAGGCTCGTGGATGGTCTGGCGCTGCACGTCCTTCGCGCCGTCAAGCTGCTCGTGGAGAAAGACCTCGAGGAGGAGCTCGGGAACGAGCTGCTGGGCAACAAGTTCGCCGGGGTGGAGAGGATGCTCACGCCGTCTCCGAGCACGGGAACGAAGCGTGAGCGCCTCAAGAAGAGCATCGTCCTTCTTCGGCAATCCAAGGAGGTTGTTGCCAACATCATGGACAAGATTAGCGCGGCGGGTGAAGTCTAGGCAGATGTGATGTGCTTTTGTGTGTGTGGTCGCTGTATTTTGGATGCTGCGTTTCGGTGCGAACTTTGTTATGGTGCTTGTTGGCTACCTGCTATTTGCTGTTATGCTCATGCAGTTCATGTTTACGTGACCAGTTTCAGTTCTTATCTCATCAGTGTCCATGTCTATTAGGCCGTTAAATGTCATTCTCTATATCTCCTTATAACTCCTGTAATCCTGCCATGTAGTTAAGTTATTTATTGAAGAAAATGAGGTTCCGTGGGCCGTGCAGACGTGTGGTGGGCTGGGTCGTGGGCCAAAGCAAATGAACATAGATTCACTATAAAAGCCGAGCGGCAACAGCAAAACAGGGAGGCAACCTGGCTCGCTCCTCTTCTATATTCTTTTGCGTGCTTCTCCTGTAATCCTCACACTCCCCCCCCCCCCCCCCTTCCCCTTGATCCTCCTATTTCTCTTCGTCTCCACCAAATTGTCATCTGATGGTTACGGTTATCTTAAATATAAATCCATATAAGTATTCAACTTTGTTATGAACTACTAGTAATACTTAAGCATTTGTAATATTGTGTCGACAATCTAATTGATTTGCTTTCCTTGTTCAGTGGTAAGCAGCCGGTAACCGGTCCACAATTGAAAATTAAAAAGATGAATTTGGCCGAATTGCCACCGGTAATTGGTCCCGCGCCATTACAGCACCGGCACCGGCCTGGGTCCACTATTTTTTATGCTTCCGGTTATCCCCGTTCATCCTGCCACACGCCTGGTTCGAGCAAGACACCGGCAAAACGCGCGAGAACTTGCGGCGCCGCCGGAGCCCGTCTCTTCTTGTAAACAGGAAGCACTCTAATTTCTCCTTTGACTAGCAGGATGTCCGCGCGATGCTACAGATCTCAATAAACGAAAAGTTCTGAACTGTCCGCGCGATGCTAAAAGTTCTAAAAACTGCATGTTGATCTACTTATCGTAATATAATTGTATTTTATCTAATTCATATCACAAGCCATATATATCAAAAGCATACATCTTGTGAATACAATTATGTGTATGCAATCCCATTTACACCAGAAGGTCCTCGAAGCCACCTTTACGAGGACACAAAAACCAGCTCCACTAACACCATCTTAAATTGTAGTGCAGCTCCCACATAGATAGAAGACCTTGTTTGTTTTTATTCTGATTATGTATTCTAGTTCTAAAAACAAAAGTAAAAACAAAAATAAACGGTCACAATCTAAAAATTGATTTTCACCATCCATAATCCACGTTGTACTATGAAATTCCACAATCTTATAATCAAAATCATATTACTAAGTATTTTTCTTTTAGTCATTGGGGACTTCACATATATGTTATTTCTATTTGATATCTCAAGTTTAAAATGGCTTTGCATTTAATAAATTTGCCAAAATTTTCAGTCAATGATATCTTTGTAGTCACCATATACCACTTCCTTACAACTTGCAAGCTCCACAAGCGCATTTTTCTCCTAGACCTTATAAAAGTCTTTCTTCTTGGGAAATTATATCTCCTTAAACACCTAGAAGAAAATGGTAGCATCGTCAACCTTTTAAAATACATACATGCTGAAGTGAGTGAACCTCCGATATTTTCATCCGTACGTATGCATCCTTTTGCAGCATGGAGAACCTGCACCTCAAATCCATGGAGGGCAGTTCAAAGCTGACTGGAGCATTGGTTTCTTTGGTGGGGCTCTACTGATCAGCCTGGACAAAGGAAAAGATTTGCATCTCTGGCATGCAATTATAAGAGGGAGCCGTAAGGATTCTAATGGAGCTGTTGATGGACAGCATATGAGCGGCACCTTGCTTTTGTTGGGTGATTGCATAAGCTATGCATTTTGGTACCCCATACAGGTATGTTTAATTGTAGCTGGGTGTTTTCTGGACAAAGGTTCGTCTTCTATTTTTTCCATAACAAGCATATCGTAATATTAGTGCTTATTCTTATTCTTCTTTGGTTTGAAATGTGTATTTTTGGCTAGTAATATTTCATAAATGTGACATTTTAGGTGAAAGTTCTAGAAGTATACCGTGCAAACACTGGTCCCTGGTGCTGACTTGTTTTTAGGAGGTCTGCAAACTTTTGCCATAGGAATAATTATGAGAAGGGACACACTTGCCTGGCAAATAGGATGGAACATGCACCTACTCACCATTGTCTCTACGCAGTAAGTCTTTTCAGAATGTATTTAGTGTTAGTTTTTTTTTTCTGCAAAGATTGTAAGGAATTGTCCTTTGCTATCGTGTGAAATTTCATTGCTTTCACATGTTTGTTTGGGGCAATTTGTTGTGCATCATCATAAAAATAATAAAAAATAGAAAATATCATCGACTATGAGGCCTATATATTATCCTCACAGCAGATTGTATTTTTCAATATAGACACTTTTGCAATGGTATCTGTCACGTCTCAAATTCGTAATAGCATAATTAAATCTAACCATGCATTATTAGTGTCATGATTAATTTCGGGACAATTTATTTAGGCACACTAGAGCACTTCATTTCAAGTCAATCGAATGAGAGAAGGAAATTCTGGAGAGAAATGAATAGAATTCGTAGCTAAAATAGACTGTTCTCTAACATGTAAGCCCCACTAGGTGGGCCAACCACCCCATCTCTCAAGGGACAACAGCCCACCTGCTCTCTCTCTCCCCCTCAGCTCACTCTCTCCCTTACCCGTGCTCCAACCGGCCAAGGAGTAGGAGCTCCCCCTCTCTCAATCTCCCTCTCTCTTTCTCCCTCGAATCCACACTCTAGAAGTCAAATCGAGGTACGTATGTGATACTCACACGATCACTAGCTCATGAGCTTCTCATCCATCCAATTTATTTTCGTTTTCCCAGAAGATTCAAGCTTGTTTTGACTCATTTTGGTGTTCTTGGTTGAAGAACGAGGAGCATCGGCGTTCTTCCTCTTCCCGAGTTTTTTCTCCATCTCCCGACAGTCACCCACCTCGACAAGCACCGTGGGTAAGTCCCTTAGGTTCCCCCCAGCATGAATGTGTGATTTGGTTGGTCAATTTCGAGTTGGAGCAGAGTTATTGAGTTCCTACGCTTTGGAGCTAAAATAAGGATTTGGATGAGATTTGAGTTAGTAATCGTGTTGCTAGGTTAGTAACTGAGTTCTAAACTCTATGAACCATCTCAAACATGTCCATCTTTTTGGTTTAGAGAGGCTCGCAAATCAAATCGGTCAAGATTTCCTCTTGAAGTAGCCTCTCTGGACAACTCGGATAATCCGAATTGACCCGGATAGTCTGGGTAAACCTGGAGAAACTCCATTGAATTGTCTTTAGAAATCATTAGGGTTTAGAGTGCAATTTAATTCTAGAACCCTTTGGATAGGGCATATACATGTTGATGTTGCATAGATTTAGCACGCGAGTTGAATCGACCGGGAAAAACATTTTAGAGCTCAACTCGACCATAACCTGGATAGTTCGAATTAACTCGGAGGGTTCAGGTAAATTCAATTTAGACTTAACCGAGACCCCAACTCGAAACCTCGCCCGGAGTATCCTTGCAAAGGCCGGATGCAGTAAGGTGATCGCCATTGGCCAATCCTGCCAGGCTGGCATAGAATGTTGAGTTGGCGCATGAGGTCGTCCAGAATAAAATTTTGTGATGAACCAGAATCAACCAATGCTAGCATTGGTGCGCCACCAATGAGGACCTTTTGTTGCACGGTATTTGCTTGTTGAACGCCTACCACCACGTACAAAGAGATGTGCGGTTCAATTGAACCATCCTCTGGTGCACCCCAGTCTTAAGTATCCGACGCTGAATCGTCATACTTGATGAAGAAGAGATGAGCACATCGTTGGCCACGGAAAAATCTCTCATCACAATTAAAGCAAAGTCCCTGTCGGCGGTGCTCTGCCATCTCAGTTGGCGTGAAGCGGCGAATTTGGTGTGGCACCGTGGTGTCGATCGGTGCTATAGTAACAGCGTTAGAATGTCCGACGTTCGTTAGCGCAGCAACACTGTAAGGTCTGACGTGCAGCGACGATGTGCGCTGCCCTGACAATGATCATGAACCACCATACCGCAGCAAGCGAGTGGCCTTCTTCTCGTACACGCGGGCTAAACTCATGGCCTCCTCGAGATCGCCTGGATCCTGCAACTCTACATCGACCCGCAGCTCCTCTGCTAGGTCGGATGTGAACAATTGACGCTCTTATCGTTCTGTTAAGGGATTTGCACAGCTGAGAAGCACCAGGAAGCGGCTTTGGTAATCTTCCATAGTACCAGTTTGTCAAAGATGGCGAAGTTCTCCTAATGGATTGCTGCGAATTAGAGGCCCGACGCGTGTTGCATAAGATCTTGAACTCGTTCCAGGATATCTCTCTGCGACTGCGTTCAAGGTGGAAGTACCAATGGTGCGCATTGCCATCCATGTGATATGATGCAAGCCATACCTTGTATTGCTCCTCAGTCTTCTGTCCGTGGAAAAATTGCTCACATCGAGTAAGCCAAGGTAGTGGATCATCCTTGCCATCATAGCACAGAAACTACAGCTTAAATAAGCGAGGCACAACACCGGTGTTGCTATTGTCACATGTATCTGGCCAGTCATCGGTCTGATAGGTCCCGAGCCTATTGGCTAGATGTGGTTGGACGAAGGGGGTTGGTGCATGGGTATTGCCTTGGGGTTGCAGGATGTTGGAACCACCAAGCAGAGCGTACGTCGGTTGTGAAGGAGGCTGTTGTTGGTGTGTTGAGATTGATCAATAATTGAGGTAACGTCACCCGTGATGTGAGCTGGATCAATGCCTTTATCCTTCTCTACTGTGGCCAGATGAGTCGTGATGCCGCTCATCGCGCGCATAATAGCCGCCAATGAGTTCTGAATGTCGCCGAGTGCACCGAGGTGCTGCTGGATGGACTTGAACCCCTCTTGATATTCCTTGCACATCATATGTTCTTGAACAGCGAGCAGGACTTTAAATTGCTCCTGATCGTCACCGGATGCCATGGATTTGATACCAAGTTGTCACGGTCTTACGGCAATGACCTGATCGGATATGTGTGGAAAGCCACCAGCCTTTCTTTTGCCAGTTTCCTACTCGTGATGAGGACAAGGGTGATGCCTAGGGCGTCTGCTTGGTGGAGAAGATAATAGAAAGAGCAAGGGATGAGAACTAGATTGTTGTATTGCTTGCCTCCTAATACATGCTACTGCTCTTAATATATATAGCCAACCAGTACATAGTCCTATGCGGCCAGGAGTCCATAAGACCATAACCGACTCCAATTACAACTCAAATTTGCTAACATATCTCAACTAAACTGTATAAGACTCTATCTCTTATTCATAACCAACTAAATCTAATTGGACTTTCTTAATTTATATGATCCTAACTATAGCAATTCAACTGCCACTTTAATTAGCTTCCCTTTGCGCCTTTCTCCTTCTATATGTCAATCCGACCATAACATCTAGGAACACTGTTACTAGAAGAGTCTCACTGTTGGGAGGTAAGTAAACAATTACATACCAGATCCTTGAAGTTGCACTGTTTCATAGCTTTCTTAGACTCTAGTAGAGTTAGCAACTTTCTTACTGGAAGGTTAGCAGAATTGTGATTTTTTTTTTTTGAAACTACAATACCTACAATTTGATTGAATACACAGCATACGAAACCAGATAGAAAATTCTCTAAATTCATTAGTGCACTTTGAATATTAAAATTTTGATGTTTCAAAACCATTGTCCAATACTTTTCTTTTGAAAGATCCAGCAAAGTGCTGTCATTATATTAGTATAGTCGGAGAAGCAAAACTGGTTCCAAGCTATACAGTAAAGGTGGAAACAGAATAGTTGGTATAAGCCGCTCCAACTAAAAACTGAAAAAGATAAAATCTTAATGGATGATTAATGACTGTAAATGTGCTTGCAAGTGCGCCTAGATTGCATTGTCACAGGCGGTACGTGGGATTTGTGATTGAAAACGCGGAGGAAATGCACACAATGAATATCTTTTCTCATTCACGCGGAAGGAGCTTCAAAGGACCCATAGAGCCTTCTAGTGAGTGAGAAAGCAATCCAGCTTTTGCTTGCCATTGGGAGGGCAAGGCACCAAGTCCTGACTCCTGAGCGCGATTCGTCTCACTAAAAAATGTCCCGAGCACGATTGGTACGAAGTGCTTGAAACTCATCAAGCATAGCCGTGCAGGCCTGCACCAATTACGATAGTTGAGGGTGCCTCATAGGTTCTACGGAGATGATAGATGGTGGAAACAGCAAAGTCAAGGACCTCTCTAGAAAGAACACGCAGGTCGGATTTTTTTTTTTTTTTTGGTTTTCTAGTTATGTGTAAGCAAACCTACTAATACAATATTCATGTGACAATTTTAAATGATTTTACATTTGTTAATTGTAATACTTTTAAAATGTTGATAGTGTTGATTTTAGTATGGCTTCAAAATAAGTGACATTGGATTTTTTTTTTGTGGCGAATCTACTAATCCAATTTTCATGTGGCAAATTTAGATGTTTAACATTTATTAACGGTCAAAAAGATTTAAATGTTGATAGTGTGCATTTTGGTATGACATCTATTTCAAACCAGAGATAGTAAACAATGTAGCTTAAAAAACATTATACTCTGATTGCTTAATCTCGACCTTACTATGGTTTACGGATGTTGCAATCCAGTTTGTGAATTTGGCTTACAGTATTTACTATTAAAGATGATAGTTTGATCGTCTAGCTGTTCTGATGTATGTAATCATATATTCTTTTTGTGCCATAACAGATACATGTTGCTGTTTTGTGACAGCTAGTTAGTCAGTTCGCTGGTTTTCAGCGGCCTGTATATATACCTCTATGGAAAGGCCAAGGAACTACAGGTGATGAGGTGAAGACTACCATGTCAGGTTCAAAGGATAAGGAGCAACAGGTGTGGCCTACCCATGGTTCAGTGAGTGAGGATACAACATCTGGTCCTTGATTTGGGGAGACTAGCCGTTCGTGTCAGCTCTGCATGAACATTGGATGTCAGCTCTAGTCAATATGGGGAGAGTATGCTAGAATGACCATGACAAAAACTAGAGGTGCATCGTGGTTTCCTAGTGGCTAGTGATGAAAAATTTCTGTGTATGGCAGATCTACCTCATCTGACTATAAAGCTATGATGCAGTATCTCCAATTAATGCATGCACTAATGTAGTGATGTTCATTATTGTGCTGAAAATAAATGTATCTACCACTCTAAATTGACCGGGCTTGCCTTAAACGAGGTCCAATCAAGTAGAGTACATTTAGGGCTTCAAGTGTTTTTTTAGTTCATTCTCTTGTCATCTGAGTAACACTACAGGGAAATAGCACGAATTCTTTTTTTATATTTGACGAGAGGCACCAGGCTGCCGTTCCTTGTTGATAGATAGGAATGTGCGTAGAAGTCATATACAAAGCGAGAGCACTGTACTAGAAAAGGAGACTAATTACAGGTTTAGCCAAGAAAGAGCGAGCTGATCTTTGACGATTTGCACCATGATGTCTTCACTATGCCCTTGCTTCCTGAAGATCCTCGCATTTCTTTCGTTCCAAATTGTCTACCACAACAGCTGTATAATTTACTTCCATGCTGAGATGAGAGTTAGGTGTGTCTCTCTACTACTTCCTACGTCGTGTGATTCCCTCATAGTCTCTCCTCTATTGCTGCCACCAGGATCAGACACGCTAACAATCTGCCACACCCTTTCTTGGCCCACCCATCCAGATGTTTTACTTTGCACGCACGATCTTTCTTTGTTGATTGAACGCTCACAGAGTATTAAGGAAAACATGAAAAACAAGCAATAGCAAGGGACATCCTTAGTTTGGTACTAAGATGATCCTAATTATGTGAGTTGTGACATTCTAACTAAAATGAATCAAGTGCTTTATTGGAATAAGTTTCTACTTTCTACTTTCACTTTCTGCAAATAGTTTGCGATGTGTGACATCCTAATTGAACTGAACCGTAACTATAGAGTCTAACAGTAGTTTCTAGTTTCTCTTTCTGGTAAGTTAGCACTCATACAGTAATGGTTAAAGGGTAACACGTACCACGCTCTAATATACAACAACATCAAGTACTCTCTAGGCGTTAATCTGCAGGGAGCATTGTACAATAGGCAGCAGCACCTAATAATAACAGTGGCATCCAAGTTAATGGGGGAGACAATGCCACTGGTGCTGCTCCATAAGCGGACATTAGCATTGAACAAAGCTGCAAGAAACGCATCTACATTATCACCAACACTAATACATGAAAAATTGTACCAGTAGAAAAGTTGGAAGAGAGAGACACACCTTTAAATGTATCGCTGTAGTGATCAAACATGCAAGTAGAAGAGCCCTCCTTGTCCAGCCACCACAAAACTGGATCATCAAGGACACCATCTTGTTAGAGAATTTCGTTAGTAAAGCCCTTGGAGCACCTGGTAGCAAGCTTGCCGATTCGGCAGACATATTTGCTGCATCAGCAGCATATTCTGTTCTTCTGCTATGTCGCAAATAAGCAATAGCCTTTTCTGCAAACAAGCCATATATAAGAACTATTACAGGGACAACCACCAGATATAGGAAAGGTAGTGTGATGACTAGCACATCTGGGTTGCTCAGTTTGTCACCCGTCAAGCCCCTGTCAAAAAATGGCATACTCCATCCAGATAAATACATTCGAGCAATTTCTCCATTTTCAGATGTCGCGCGACCCCAAAACCATGGCATTTCGATGAGCCAGAGCACATATATGACAAGAGAAAACCAGAAAGGTTTACTCCTTGCACCCTCCATTAAGAACCAGACCAACCAAAAGTAAGCCTTTCTCTGCTGGATAGGGGATGATAGAACTGACACAGCCCATCTTTGGTACGATGAACTTCTCCTAACAAAATAATACAACAGTTTGGGGGTGAACAACAATACAATGGTGAAGGCCAAATTACTCCTCAGAAGAACTTGATACATGTGTTCCCATTGGACTTCAAAGACCAGGTAGTTGAGCCATGGGCGTGGGGGAATTGCCATCTTACCCTCGACTGAAAATGGTTTCTGCTCACTTGAAGTCTTTACACCACGAGAATCAAGCACAAATACCTGCAACCAGTAGCGAGTAGGGGATGGACTTCTGTAGGTTTCAGCATTCCATTTGGCATGGAACAAGGGTCTGCGAGCAGAAGAGCTGGCAACAGGCTGCAAAGGTATCTCCTCAACTATCTTAAACTCATTATGAGAGTCGAAGACTCTTGCACTCACATTACGGATAATTTGATGAGAAAAAATAAGAACATTTATATCATTTCTCATTGACCACTTCTTTGATTCCAACATATTCATGCTTCTTGAATCTGTCGGATATGTGACCAAGATGGAAGTTTGGAGTGCCTGTTTTAATGTGTGGTCTATGAAGGAGACTGCACCTCTATCTATTGCTAAAATCCTCATCAATCTAGAGTCCTTCCAGTCTCCAAGTTCCCATTCCCAAAAGCTTGACTTGTGATCTTCTGTTGTTATTCTCATTTCATGATACCTCCAAAGCTGCTTACTAACTTTTGCATGCAGATGGCCGCATAGGTACGCTGAAATTGACTGCCTTGCAAACACACTTTCGTAGCGCTGTCCGTTTTCAGATGATGTAGTGAATGACATGGGGAAATGTCCAAAAACAACTTTTGTAATTGGAGCATTAGAATGATTGGTCCGGTATTGGAGTTCTGAATTTACTGCTTCAATCCTCTTATCGGTTGGATGACCAAATAGATTTGCAGGAAACCGTATGCCAACACTCATTGTATCATCAATGCCCAGGAAGAGGTAGCTTCTACTGTCTCCCTACAGTTCCTTTTAGGACAATTCAGTTTCAGAACTGTATGGGCAATTAACATAGATGTGTAATCATGAGAATACATTACGCCAACTAGTCCAAAAATAATATTTCATAACTGGCATTGGACCATTAGTACACAAAAGAGTGATATTAAAAATGGGACACTAGTGCCCTGTCCTCAAGACAAAGGTGCCTTATCATTCTAGACAAAGGTGCTTCGTCATTCTATGCATAGTAATTTGTAAGGCTCTATTGTAGTGTCAGATTACTAATCAATAATGCTTAATATTTATGCTGTGCCAGTAAATATTTTACAGTTTACACCTTGAAACAAGCGAGGATAATAAATCACAGAAGGTTAACTAAAATTGGGCTACCCATAGGATATGAGTACACAATGGTGCTTAGCAATACAACCACCTTGAATAAAGTAAATGATGCCTTACAGTGAGAGCTGACAAAGGGGCAAGTCGTACCTGAAGCAATATACTACTGATGATGCTTAATCGCTCAAGCTGTGAGTTCACACTGTAAGTTGAGAAGAAGTCCAATTTTCCTCCTCTATAGGGCACTCCATATGTATCATGATTGCCTCTAATATCAAATATCCTGCTCTTATCAATGCCACCTCTTCCAACAATTGCATCAATAGTTTTCTTGTAGGTAATCCATTCGTATTCATCCTGTCTTGAGGTAGTTCTTCCCTGATTCTTTGCGTCTTATTGACAAAACGATGAAAAAGTCAAGTTAGAATATAATCATGAAAGATTTGTAAAACTACAATAACAGCAATATCGATCAATCATATTAATCATATGTGTGCTTATCCCATTACCTTTTTCCTAACCAGGGCTTTCTATCTACCATACTTGCATGTAGCTATGTACTTGTCATGATAAAAAGTTCTCTTACGACTGGACACAAAAAAAAAGAAGGTAACCAGAAAGGCCTTTCAATGGCAACATTATTATATCATTTTAACTTTCCAATATTCGTTTTGTCATCAAATCAGAGTTCTGTTTCGATATACAAGGTAGTGTCCTGCTTCGAATCCTTATATTGTAACAAGGTGACTTTCTTCTATTCTGTTAATGGATATCCTGTTGGGCTATTAATGGTTTATGCACTGAATCCGAAAAGTATGCTTTAGCACATCTCCAACAATATAGTCAACTACTTCCTATAAGAATTGTCCATATCATATATACTCTATAGTTAGCAAAATATGACATGGACACATTCATTCATTCTCTCCTCCACGTAGACAAAAACATGACGTGGACACCCTTATAGTTAGTTGACATGGATTGTTGGAAGCACTAGTAAACAAGTTGAACTTAGGCCTTGTTTGTTTGCTGCTTCTGTTTCTGGCTTCTCTGGTGCTAGAAGTCAAAAGTCCGAACAAACGGAGTTGCTGAAAAGTGATTTTTGGAGAAGTCAGAAGCATATTTCTAGGAAAAGTAAACTAGAAGCTGAGAAGCTAGCTGAGAGTAGCTTTTCTGAGAAGTTGTGTACTGAAAAGTTAAAAATTTATTATAAAAACCAACAGCTAAAATCCAAAAGCAACTTTTCAGAAAAGACAACAGCAAAAGTAGCAAACAAACAGACCCTTAGACTCATCTCTGAAACTCTGATACTTCAAGAAGGGACCGTATCCGATACGGATATACGGTGGATACGTATCCGGCAAGTATCCAAAAAAATAAATATGTAAATTCCGGATACACAATTGGATATTCTCTGATACTACGCGGATACTGCCCAACCCATTTGTGCCCACATGATCTAGTCGCCCATAGTCCCGCACGCCAGCTGCCGTCCGCACTCCCGCACGCCTCCTTCTCGTAGAGCCGCTCGCACGCCTCCTGCCAGTCGCCAGCACGCCGCCCGTAATCATTTTCCTGGGAAAATGGCATATCTCCATATCCATATCGGTCTGATACCGATATACATATCCGTATCGGTGCTGCTTAGGCTCTCTTAAAAGCCATACCATTAATAACTCGAGTTGTGCAAAATTTATATTGTGTACAATAGGTATCTGGATATTATCCCAATTCAGTTTGTTTTAAATACTTTTGGTAAATTTTTACTGTTCGAAATCATTTTCCTGCAGCAGAAACTAATTGAACTGTCACTAAAGTATCAAGGAATGACCCAGAGTAACTGTACTACTTGGTCTTTTTAGACATTTATTTTGATGATTAGATGCATATACATTCAGGAGCAGTATTGCTAGGGAAAGTTTATTCCGTTAGGGAGAGAACACATTGTGATCATATCACAACTTAGTAGGAAAGTTAATGCTATGATCATGCCATAGCTAGTCGAGCTCCCATCTATTTGTTGAAAAGGGCATATGGCCATACAAATGATCGCTCTATTTATAAAAACATGATCCTAGAACTGTGAGTTAGCATTGTCATGTGTCTCCTTAGTAATATCCGCTACTCCAGTACGGTCACGGGACAACGCTGAGTAGTATTTATAAAAACGAAAAGATGAGGGCTTAAGAGAACAACTCCACTACTCCAGTGCGGTCACGGGACAACGCTCTAATGAGAGTACAAGTTACGGAATGTTCCGCACTTGACAGTGCAAAATTCAGATCCAGAAAATGAGAGCAGAGGCCAGAGGGCTCACCGATGATGTCGCCAGTGACGAGGAGGAGGTGGGGCCGGATGGCGCGCAGGGCTTTGCCGAGGAGGCGCGCGAGGTTAGCGGCGCGCTCCGGACGGTAGGCGCTGATGTGGAGGTCGCTGACCTGCACCACCCACGCCACGTCCCCGTCCATGGGGAAGGCCGACCTCGACACCGACGCGTCGTCGTCGGCCTTCGCTTGCCACGAGGAGCACGGTGGCGGAAGGAGAAGGATCAAGAGCAGGATCAGGAGGAGAGGCGTCGGGAGCGGGAGTTCGGAGGCCATGGCTGCGGGGACCAGGGAGCGGGGGATCGGCGGGGAGTCGTGCCGGTGGTGCCGTGCCGGTGCCGCCTTGCTGAGGAAGAAGAGTGACCGGTCCGCAGTGAACAAGCGTTGGTGGGCTGTGGGCCGAAAGCATGGCTATGAGAGGGATCGTAGAGCTTTTTTATTTATATATTTCTCAAATCAAAAAATTGTAAAGATAAGAGTTCATTTTGAATAATCATATATCTAGATTATTATCGGAGGTTGAAAAAGCAATAAATCTGTAAAATGTTGGAATGACGGGGTGAACATCGCTCTTGTTCTCTTTCGTTGAACGGGCGACGATAACTTACGCATATAATTATTTAAAACCTATATATATATATATATATATATATATATATATATATATATATATATATATAGGACACATATTCTATACTCTTAGGAGTATGTACTCCCACATGCAATATACCATCTCAACAAACACTTTATACTTTTTTATCATTTTTAGTATACTCTAATACTAATTCTAAGATACTCCAATATGAGTTGTATGAAAAAAAATTCAATGTTAGCCTTTCATTTTTGCTATATACTCTTTTTTATACATAAAAGAAGTATATACGCAAATTATGATAAAAATCATGGAATTTCATAAAAATTTTCGTGGGATTTGTATTGTAGTATCTTATAATTACTAATGAAGTATATTTAAAATGATAAAGAAATATAACATACGTGTAAAAGTGGTATATGAGAGGTGAGAGTACATACACCCAGGAGTACATAGTAGTTTTCCTATATATATATATATATATATATATATATATATATATATATATATATATCGAAAAATCGGACTCGGACTAGAGTCAGGAAGGTCAAATAGATCCATGTTGGGCCCTTAGTAGAGCTGGGTCGGGCAAGGGCTTTTCGCTGCGGCATGACGGATCGAACGGCCCAACGCAGTTCGCTCGACGCCAACGCGCTCCCTCCCTCCCTCCCTCCCTCCCTCGGGAACACCGACGCGCCAGAGCACTGCCAACACAGAGACGGATCAACGCCAGCGCTGTCCATTTGACGTCTCGCGCGGTCGCAGCAGCTGACGGACCTCATCGATGGATGGAGCAGGAAGGGAGAAGAGAAGCACCAATGCGGGTACGCGAGCTGGCTTCCGCCTCACGTGATCGTCATTGATGGGAGCAGCAAACATTCAACGCCTTCGAAGCGATAAACAACGCCCGGAAACCGTGGCGACCCAGGCACACTGGTCGGCGCTCCCTCGCCATGGAAACAGGAATATCTTGAGAGAACGGGCTGATAGCGCAGCAGTAGAACCTCTGCCGTTCCCTACCTACAAGCGATCGTGTTTCACCGGAGCATACTCTTAAAAATAAAATAGTTGTCTCTCACACGTAAAGTCATAATAAAAATACTACGTGCCGTCGCTTATACTAGAATCTTAGACTATTTCGTCGATCTCGCTAGACACGGTCATCTAAAGTATATGTAATATATATTGACGTGAATATATCTGTGTCGAAGAAATTGATTTTTTAGGCCTCTTAACTATATACTATAAATGTATCTGGTTAGACTATGTCTAATATATTCTCTTTACGAAGAGATTTTTATTTTTTTTTAAAGTACTTTAATAATTTCTGTTTACAGTTTAGTTCAAAAAAAATTTAACGTTATTCTTTTTATAATAAGATTTTCTTTTTTTTACGAATTCTTTTGAAAAAAACTATTAAAGATGGCAAAAAATAAAAACGAAAAAGAGAATAAAAAAGAACAAAACGAAGAAAAAATAGTTTAGAATGGTCTTAAAAGGTCAAAAAAATCTGGAATCTCTTGAGCTGCGTGGCCAGAAGCTTTTCACGGGTTAGTCAACCACACAGACGCGGGCCGCACTTCTATGCCATTAATTTCTCCCCCTCACACACACTAAATTAAAGCAGAGCTAATCTACTCCGGTTATTCAGCTGCATCACAGATAAACCAACCATGGAGCTCAGGTATGTGTATGTTCTTTCTCTGTACTGTACTCAAGCCGCCTGATACAAGTTATATACGTACGTTGAGTAAACATGACGAGCGTGACGTACAGTCACGCGTGCAACAAGATGGTTATGTACTTATATGTCCATGCTTGGGAAGCTGAGTGGTTTCAAACTTTCCAGTGTGATTGTAAACATATGGATCGTAGTGTATTTCAGTACTTGTACTTAGGTTACTATCAAACTTAAAAAAGTAGTTTTGTAATATTTTAAAAAAGTAGTTTTGTGATATTCACTCAAAAAACTTTAATCATTAGTACATATAAAAATTTTAAGATTTGACAATGCAAATGATATGAATGAAACAATACTTTTATATAATTATATATTAAAAATTATAAAAATAATATTAAAACATATGTATCGAAAACAGTATCGATATCATGAACATAAGTACAAAATAACGGAAGTAGTAGCTCTCGTGTTGCTATGTACGACCGGATAATGGCCACCTTTTACCAGGCCAATCCCGTCGAAAGTCGAAACAGAGCTGCTTTGTCACATCTCTGTGCGTGCAGAGACAGGGTCAAATATCGCCACCATCACTGTACGTGTACCGTGTATGTAGTGGATGGCATCTACGGTACGTACTAGTACGCAAGCGTCGCGTCCATAGACAGGGTACTCCGATCCTAATCAGCTTATCAAGATTCGAAAAAAATCTAAACTTAGACAATATAGATTAGTGAAATAGATAACATATAGTTGTATTTATTAATTTAGCATCTGTATTTTGCGTACAATGTGTTGTCGTATTCGGTATACCGTGTGTTGAAAAACACTTTTTGGTACACGTTTTTGGTATACATTTTTATATACCGTGTGCCAAATATGAATGCTAAATTAATAAATATAACTACATATTATCTATTTTGACAAATATATTTAGATATATTATCTAATTTTGGATTTTTGACCATCAAAATTCACCTCCAGCTAGTTGGGCGCAAAAGTGTGCGCACCCCTATGCTGGCAACCAGTTTATTTTGACCCTGGATTAAACTAACATGTGAGCTCGCGTTGATATGGATGGCCTGGACGAACTCGGCATCGGTTGGTGAAAGATAGGGGCATGCGTTGATGCGTAGTATAAAATGGAGGGAGGGAGCGGAGAACCTGAGGGCACCTTTTCCGCCGTCTTGTGCGTTAAGCTGCACCGTGGCACACGCGCTATCTCGCTCTCTCTCAGCTGCATATGCAAGACTAGTAGTAAGCTTCCAAGAGGAAACTGCCAAGCTCCCCTATGAATCCCAAGAAGACGCTTGGTTCCGTTTCAGCAGCGCAATATAGTTGGTTCAAGTTCACAAAACTGTTTGGGTCTCGAAAATCGCTCTCGGCTGTTATTGGAAAATCGTTGTTATCGTGATAATCGGATAAAATTTGACGAGAATTTACTCAAAATTCACTCGATCAAATTTGAAATTCGACAAAAATTCAAACTGAATCAATCAAATGGTAACCGATCAGTTTGCTACGCTTACTGTCCATATTTAGTAATTTATCGAGCGATTTTTTTAAATTTTAATGAAATTTAACGAAAAAACCAAAAAATGGTTCAACCTTTAAAATCAATAACTAATTCATCTGAGCTTCAAATTAAGTGAAATAAATTTTGTTGGTTTCCTTATAACATGATCTACATGATTAAATTATTTATACTCATAAAAAAATTGAATTTTTTTGTGAGAAAATATATTTACTAAACCTAGTTAAATGCATAGTTTACTCTTTGCTAATCTAAAAATTATAAAACGAATTTTTAGTCTTCTTACATGATACTATGTCTTTTAAAAATACATGAAATTATGAAATAGTTATTGTTACATGTAGGATTGTGTAAATGTGTTGCAACTAGATTAATTCGTAACTAACCCATCATACCTCCAAAATTAGTGAAATAACTTTTATTAGTTTACTTATACTATTATTATGTATGAAAAATAATGGTAGACATGAAAAAGTTAATTACAGTGTTGTTTCTTAACATATTCATTTTATACTTGTGAACTTTTTAAAAATTAAGGAGAAATTAATAAAGCTTCTAAATAAAGTTAAGCTAATTTTAAAGAACATCTTAAGATACTCATAAAAAAATGTGTTTATATGTTAATATTTTACTTAACATAAGTTAATAAATGAGTTGTACGTTTCAATTTTTTTCTTTTTTTTTCAAACCTTCTCCATGTAGAATATGATGCAAACAACATAAGGTCTTAGATTATTTTTGAATTTTTTTCATATAAGGTCTTAGATTTACCTCTAGTTTTTTTAGAATTTTTTTCACATAAGGTCTTAGATTTGCCTCTAGTTTTTTTTGATTTTTTTTTTTAAATTTAAATTCGAAAATCGGTCGGTTTTTATTATCGATGCGGAGCAATAAACTCGGTTACCACAATTTTTGAGCGGTAACCGTCGATATGTTGAACCCTAATTCATTCGCTTTGAAACAAGGAGTTTGCATGTGTGACTAGCTAGTACAACAACTGTTTAGCAGAGCTCTAAGCTTCTAGAGTTTTTAAAGCTAAGTACTTTTAGATTTAAAAAATTTATAAAGCTAGAGCAATAAATACACCGAGGATATTTATATGAATTATCTTATTCTTATTTTAACTACAAATAAAACTTAACTTATATTATTTTAATATACAATCTCAAAATCTAAAGCTAGAAGATAAAGCACTACCAAACAGGATATTAATGTCCTGACTTGCATCTGAAAACAACCAGCAAAGAATCTGTAATCTACTCCAGCAGACACTACATCGTACTGTATCATTGAAATGAAACAAATTATTTTCAGTACATGGGAAGTTTCGAGAGCATTAATTGAAATCTGGAACCCGTGAGTACTTTAGTGCATTTTTAAATTTGCAATTGGGGGGGACGTGTTTGAACTCTCTATTTAAAATGGCACGGCTCCTAAGTACATGTGTAAACACTACGGCTGTCGGAATTAGAGAAAGAGGTATAGAGGTATCAGATTTAGAGGAAGGCTGGGGGTGGTGGGTGGGGTGAAGCGAGGTAGTGGTGGCGATGTTGATGTTAGGGTGGCAGGTGAACGATGGGCGAGGTTAATAATGGAAAATTCGAAAATGGATTGATCAGTGAGGGAGGAACGGTGACGGTGGATCTTATGGTAGAAGAGCCGTTGGAGACGATCGGAGGCGGTGGGACGGGAGAGCACTGTGGGAGGAAGAAATAGTCAGGGAAAAAGAAACGAGGGAGGAAGATAATGAACAATAATTGCTTAGTTTTGAATTATTAGATTTAAATCGGACACATGTGATTCGTAGCATGAAAAAAATCATCAGATTCAGGTGTCTGAGATTTAGCACAGCCTTAAAATGGCGAAATCTGAGTTTGGACTGTTTTGGATGGTGGTGCACTGGTACTGCAAGATGCAACGAGTTTTGCAGTCATGCATCTGCATCTACCTCATCTTCACGGAAAAGAAGCTTGATCTATACAACGCCGCTGACATCCATAAACCCAGAATTGGATCCTCTGATTTCAACTTTGGTGAAGTCACAGTGATTTTAAATAAATATGAACCGTTAGATTTAAAATGAATTTGTGGTGAAATGAGAGTATTTGGATCCACTGGCTAGCCCTAACGGCTTCCCTTAAGGACTAAAATCCTGTCGTGAATGGATTTTTATTTTCTTTAACGTTTCAACAGTTTCTCTTCACGGTTCCCTTCACGACGGGATTTTCAGAGTCATTCACTTCAGGACGGGATTCTCTTTCCTTTTCTTTCGCAATTCCCCTCGAAGGAAAGCTGTTGGAGATGAGAGAAAATAAAGAGAATAGAAACAGGAAAAGAGAATCGAGAAGATAACGAAATAAAGAAAATATGATTAAGGATGATCTTAGAGAGTTTTGGACGGCCATTAACATGCTGCATCTGGAAGCGAAGTCAATAATCAATAATGCAGCCAGCCGAAGCAGGTCAAAGTCAATTCGACGGTACGAATAGCAGGAAACCCGCATTCGATATCTGCGTTGAACATGGGTATCTCTGCCAGATTAAAAAGCGAAAACAGAAGGCCATGCATCTCTTTGCAATACAGAGCTAGCGCAGAATGAACTTATGAACATATATTTATTGCTCGTGGAACAAAAACAAATGAGTACATGAATGTTTTTACCTGAAGCAGCAAACACGCCAAACTAAAAAGCAAGAACAGTGCACTACCTAAGAGCACCTAGCTAATGCGCAAGCAAGTATCCCTCTCATTCATCTTCGTTTCTCCTCGATCGAGCTTCCAAGGTAACCATAACGAAAACTTCAGAAACGTGGAGGAGAAAAGAAGCAGAATCAGAAGCTTACGGCAGTCTCGCCATTGTCAATCTCACAAAGCTCTGCCACTGCCACTGCCACACCGTGCCTTGCCTTTGTCTGCTCACTCACGAACGAAGAGCACCGTACCTTCTGCATCCGTCTGATGACTCTCTTCCCGAACTTGTCGCCCTCCTGATCTTCCCGTCCCCAACCGTGTCATCTGTTGTGCAAGGGGTTTGAACCGGTGGGCACCGACCTCTTGCCGTCCCCGACCATGCCCGCCGCGGGTGACGGCGCTGGAGCCATCAGCAGCGGGGCCGTGTCCAAGAACGCCGACGTGCGGGATGCGTCGACGCCTGTGAAGACGGTGGAGCCGAAGAAGGAGGAGTGGACGAGGACGGCGATGAGGAGCCACGGGCCGAGCAGCCCCCGGCTCCCCTGACAGCAACCAACCATATTTTCGAGGTCGCTGTACACGATGCAGTTCGCGACTCTCGCCGGCCGGCCTTGGCACGAGTAGTAGTGGGAGGGAGGAGGCAGATGAGAGGCTGCGGCTAGGAGTGCGGCCGCTGCACATCAACGGAGAGAGTGGACGCTGGGACGACCGGGAGGTGGCGGGGAGCGTGACGGGCGTCGGGGCTTGGACTTGTTGAGTTTATTGTTGCTGCTCGAGCGCGCGAGCGTTGTACTTGGCGAGTGAGTATAAAAGTAGAGGGGCGACCGGGGATCTAACGCAATGTGGACGAATCAGATCGTCGCACAAACAGGTCTACCGCTGGACCCTGAAGGAGAGACGTCACTCGGCTGCGTACATGAATGTGTGAAAGGAGGCTTGTTTTTTTTCGTAAGGACAGCATGAACTTTACCCATTTTATATTAGAAAAAGAGATTTGATCAAATTTATGAAGAAAATCGGGTCTGAAAACATAATAACTGCGTGATAAGAGACTCGCACATCATATAAAACATAATTCAAGAAAAGTCTACTGTAGGTCATCGTTGTCAAACTCGTCCTTAGCGCAGCAGCTCCGACCACCCGTAGTGAACCTTGACCATTGTCTCATCATCATGCTGGCACTCGCAATCACCACTGATGCAACTAGAAAAATGTCATACCTCATGTCATCATTGCCGAGCTCCGTTGGACCCCATCGACGTAGCAGCTCCGACTCCATTCAACACACACCTTCCAAGCGCGTCAACCGACCAACCGAGCACAAAGCGAGATTCCAAGGAGCAGTGACCACGACCAAACACGTGGAAGGATCTCCAAGACAATGTCTCCAAGGAGGATGCGACATCGAAGATGTCATCGTTGCCCGTCCAGAAATTCGGACCTAGGTTGTCACCCGTAAAATCCATTGGGTGGGAGGGAGGCACCATGATAACATCTCCCAAGGAGGAAAATGGCGCCAATTGCGTCGCCGCCATCAGCACCATCATGAAGCCGAGCTAGCCTTTTGCCTAGAGCCTAAAAAATCCTACCCATCGCGCAATCGAGCCACACCGTCGTTGCCTCGCGCGCGTCACCCGCTGGCCCTCCACCAGTTGCTGAGCACCCCATGTGCCGGATCCGGGGGAAGTAGACAAACCGGTAAGGGAGAGAGCCCAAACATCCGAGAGAGCGGGACAGGGCGAACACAGAGATGAGTTCCACGACAAGCACCATGGATAACCGTACTGGAGAAGCTCGACTTCGAATTCTTCTCCACCATAAACCACAACCGAGCTCTGATGGTGCCAACTGTTCACGCACACTGACGAGGGCCCAACTGAGGGCACCAGACCAAGCGATGGTCAGGCGGTGAGCAGGACCGGCCGCTGACACACGTCGACGAGGGCGACCAACTAGGCATACATAGAAACTACTGACGGAGGGCATGACCGGCTGCTCATGCCCATCCTGCCTGGATCCCGATGGCCTCAAAGAGGAACCCAACGTCCAAGGCAGATCTAGCAGCCATTCGCCTGGATCCTAAGCGCACCTTGTGAGGAAACAACATAGGTGTGCGGCAGTGGCGGCGAGCGCCCCGACGATGACGCCCATTCTTGCCCTAGAGCCCGACGGAGGGAAATCTGGCAACGGCTGCGAGGCATCCGACAGAGGGAAGCCGAACCAGCCGCCCACGAGCCTAGCCATCCATGAGCGCACTCAGCTCGGTAGGTCACGGATCCGGCCGGAAACACGTCGGATCTACTCTACCGTAGGCTCACGGTGAGAGGGTGGGGGAGGGAAGAAAAGATGTTTGTTTACCAGAGGGATGGTCAAATGTCTTCCAGACTGCATCGATCTATCCATTATCGTAAAAAATAGTTCTATCTACGTACGTAGAGAAGGTGGGGCGTACCTACATACTAGCCAGGTGATAACATATGATATTTGAGCTACCAGTTAACCGGAAACTGGAGCACCTACTTGATCGAGCTGGTTACTCAGTCATCTCTATTCATAGCTCGCAAATTGAAAAAAGAGTGGTTTTGTAGATCGCACGCACGCCTGCAGATATATGAATGAGATTGACCTAAACCAGATATTCTGAGTTTTTCTGTTTCACGAACTCGACATATATAGGTGTCACTTCGACGCTTTCTACAGGAAATCTCTACCGGTCTTATTTACGGCGATGCTTTGATTCACGCTGTTCTAGTCTAGGAAAGCATCAGTACATACTACTCGGCCCAGTTCAAGCACTTGCATCGTTTCGTTTAGTTTCGGGCCCGGGCATTCGGTGGGGCCACTGATTACGTGCACTAGTTAGTATACGTAGCTTCTCGGGACAGACAATAGATGCAAACTTCTGAGAGATTAATGTCCTTGGGGCTTTCTTCTGCCTGACGAGACTTGTACAAAAACGGCCGGTGCTGGTGGATCCAAGCGAAAAAGAAGTTTCGGCCGCCGGCGGGTCGCGCGGGGAGTCCACGTGAAGCCAGCGCGGCGCGGTTTGGCAGAATCTTCGGGAGCGGTTTTAAATTGCTCCTCCTTGGCCGGACGTCGACGCCGTGGTGTTTCTATACTCCGCAAGTAGAAGCAGCAGTCCATGCATGCACACATGAACTAGTAGCTAGTGGAAGAAGTTCTCTGCTGCTGAACGCCGCAGTTAGCAGCGCTGCCGCACAAGCACAGAGCTTAATTAGGCGGAACAAGGCAGCAGTTAGTCTCCACTCTGTCTCTACGGTTGATTCTCGCGTAATATCTTACTCTACTTTCTTTTTATATAATAATAAACTCTAAAATTTAAATAATTTATTTGTTTTTCTATCTCATCCTCGTTACTGTCTCACTATCTCGTTATAGACTATAAATATAAGATCTATTTTAATAATTTAAAAATAAAAAAAATAGGATAAAAATTAATAGATAATCTCGTTCTCCTGTTTCGGATCACATCTAAAATCAAACTATGTTATCGTTTCCGATGTATTTGTTCTGCAGCGCTCCTAAGCTCATTCACATCTTCATACATTAAGTTTATGATTGATATTAATATATTTAATATTTATATTTTTATTATAACACAGAGTCACTTAGCCAGTCTCTCATACTTAAAAAGCAGCAAGGTGTGATCCGTTCACCAGAATATCCCTCCACCGATTCCTCCGCCCATCCGCACGCCCGCTCGCCGCACGATCACCAGTTCGCCTGATCGGACGCTGTGCCCTTCATCCGCGCCCGTACGACCGCATGCGCCCCATCCTCCTTCCCGCTCTCGAAATTACCACCCGCTCCATCCTCATCACGTGCATGAACAACACCAGTCCGCCGGATCCCCTCCACGTGCCACCTCCGGCAAGGATGCCTCCTCCGCCGCGGCGGACCGGGAGCAGCCGTCGGCCTCGACCGCCACCAAGATGGCCACTGCCAGGGATCCACGCGGGGAAGATGGATCTGGGTGGTAGCGGCCTAGATCTATGCAAATCACGGATTCTCTTCCCACCATGGCACAAATCGTCCAGAATCCTCGCTTGGACCTGCCAATCCCGCTCCTTCTCCCCCTCCTGATACCTCTCCAATCCAATCCGAGCCAACCACGAACACATTCCATGGTGGTGAGCTGGCGAGCCTTCGATGGCGGCCGCTGGGTGTGGAAGCGGGGCCAGCACAGCCTTCTCGGCCACCGCCGCGCTGGATCAGGCGACCCCCCCGCACGGGCTTGCCTTCTCCTCCTCCCGCGCCGCTCTGCTCCCTGGCAACAGACCTGACCAGGCCTTTGTCGTCGTTGGGGATGTCCACGGCCAGCTCCACGACGTCATCTTCCTGCTCCGAGATGCCGGGTTCCCCTCCGAGGAGTGGCTCTTCGCTGCCGCCGCCGCTGCCAGCCTGCCCTCCTGCCGCTGCGCGAAAATCTTGCTCGCCCTCCACTGTGAGGAACCGTCCAAATAGTATTCTAATTAATCATCAGGAGGATCATTATTCATAATCACAACCTCGACGATTAACCAGAATACCATTCCGGTAGTCCCGGCACGTGTTTTGTGCCCAGGATCGGAACACATGCCTTCCAACTCAAATATCACAACACAGTTTAATAGAGAGCAAATAATTAAACTGGATTACCATTGTTAAACAAGCAACTGCTTCCACAATTTACAACAAAAGAGGAACAACAACTACTACTATGCAGCGGAAGAAAAACCTATACAACAAAAGAGTATGGAGCCGTATGCCCTTAGGCTCCATACCAAAAGCGCCAGAGTTCGGAGTAGAAGGTGCTACTCCTGCCCGCCACCCTGATCGGCAGGCACAAAGTAGCCGAACACTGCCTCTTCTTCGCCGACCTGCGATCCTGAAAGCAACTTAAGGGCAGCACCCTTAGTACGAAGGTACTAGCAAGTCTTACACAGTATGAGTATATATATTCTCGACTCCAAGGATCATGCATTTTAAAGCTGTAGCAAGGATTAAGACATGTTTAAGTTCATTAAGCGGTAAGCAACCTAGACTCTAGGTGTAAGCAACTGACTTAACCAACCACCGACTCAAACCCTGCCAACCAACTGATCAAAACAGATATATAACAACAAGTGTATAAAAGCATACCATTCCCACCAAACCACCAACCACATACCGACCAAACCACCCCAATCCAACCATGCCACAACCCACATCGAAACTCTACGACCAAAATATGGTCGCTCGGTGGAGATAAGCGATAGCGATGCTCATGACCGAGAGCGCGGCAGCTCGAACTGATTATACACCCTGCAGGGGGATACTCCTGGACCCACACGACACAGGGACCATACGGCTTGTGCCACCCGCTAAGATGCGCACAAGGGGGTACCCGTGACAACCTTTCCCAACCAGGCCCAACCATGTGGATCAACCATAGCTCGGCGAGGCGGTATTAGAACTACTCCCCGAGCAAACTAATACCGCTAAAAGCCCGGACTCAAACCGGACTCACACCGTCTATGACGAGGCCCACATGACCACGTCTGCGAAAGTAATCGGCTCGCCTACCATTATATCAGCATGTGGTGAGTAAGGTATGTGCTAAAGCCGACTACACCGATGATCGGTGCTTAACCGGTGCAAGCGGTCTACGGTGTCCGGGTTCCCTCCCCGAACTGCCTGAGGACTCCTCGTGAGCAGATGACACCCCTAACACCGCCCACACCTCGTCTCAACTCACCACTCACCAAACCGACTCATCATCAACCCAACCATAAGTGCGAACAAATAATAAGTCCTAGGCTCGCGACAACGGTGGACGCCGCCGTCGACTTCTACCGGAAAGCCTAAGTACCACTAAGCATAGCGAACTAAAATTAGACCTCGATGACACCACTAGGCTCCTAGGAACAACACATGACACGTGACCGAAATGGGATAATGCATCGGCATAGGTTCTACCCAACTCAGTACCCGACACATGCAATGTATACATAAGCGTAGATAACATATTAAAATTTCAAGTAGACACGGTGCAATATGAACGATGCTTGCCTTGCTGCCCTGAATCAGAAAGGTGGGACGCCTCACGATCGCCCACGGCCTCCGGGATCGACGGATCGACGTTCACTACAGAGAGCAACGCGTGCAATGTAATGAGCATGTATGAAATGCGATCATGTAAGAAAAATATGCTCCACAATACATGACAACATTATTCCAAGATCGTACTGTCCAAACCAGAATTTTCCAAGTGGTCTCAAAAAGTTTGGAGTTCCTACGAATTAACTACGAATTTTACAAGCTATCAGCTATCAGGAAAGCCTGATAAACCGTGCTCGGGGTGCCCGGGATGAACAGTACTCACGGGTACCCGGGGTGAACAGTACCCGGGGGTGCTCGGGATCGACCGTGCTCGGGTGCTCGGGGTGAACAGTACAGGGGTGCTCGGGTCGTCGGGTGAACAGTACCCGGGGTGCTCGGGAGTGCTCGGGTGAACTGTACTCGTGCTCGGTGAACAGTACCAGGGGTGCTCGGTTGAACAGTATCAGGGGTCGTCGGGTGAATAGTACCCGGGGGGTCGTCGGGAGTGCTCGGGGTGACCGCGCTCGTGCTCGGATGAACAGTACCCGGGGGTCGTCGGGTGAACAGTACCCGGGGTGCTCGGGAGTGCTCGCGGTGACTGAGCTCGTGCTCGGGTGAACAGTACCCGGGGTGCTCGGGAGTGCTCGCGGTGACTGAGCTCGTGCTCGGGTGAACAGTACCCGGGGGTCGTCGGGTGAACAGTACCCGGGGTGCTCGGGAGTGCTCGCGGTGACTGAGCTCGTGCTCGGGTGAACAGTACCCGGGGGTCGTCGGGTGAACAGTACCCGGGGGCTCGGTGAACAGTACTCGGCGCTACAGTAAAATCAGCCTCGCGCAGCTCCAGAACAGCAGCCATTACGAAGGGAAAGACTGAGCTAAACTAACCTGGGAGTCTCTCTAAAACAAAAGTAAAAATGCCTAGAAGGGTGTACAGGGTCTAGACTTTGCTTAACCGCCTAGCAACATGATTCCTAACTCAAATCCACATAAATCCTCATTTGTTCCCAGACTGCAGAACTTTAAGAACTTTGCAACCCTAGTTCCAGATTCAAGATCTATCCAACCAAAAATGAGCATACTTGCCATGGGAGCCTAGCAGACTCACCTAAGGTCCTTTGCTGAGGTTGGTGACCGCCAGTTGAAGGAGGAAACGACGGAAAATGGCTTGGAGAAGAGAGGAAAAACTGCTGCTTCCTTGCTTCTCCCAAAGAACACCAAACAAGTTCAGAACCAGCTCGAATTCCTTCGGGGAAACTGAAAATGAATTGGATGGACGAGTAGTCCTTGAGCTGGTGGTCTCGTGAGTACCACATACGTACCTTGATCTTGCTCCCAGAGGTAGGGATCCAAAAGGGGAAAAAGGGAGCCTAAGAGAGAGAGTGAGAGAGACGGCCAACTCCAACTTGCTTCCTCAAAAAGCCTTATGTGGTGGAGTGGGTGAGGAGTACGTATGGGCAGGTTTGAGGGGAGAGAGAGCTGTTGCCCACTTATAGAGAGATATTTTCCACCCAAGTGGGCCCCATTTACCTAGAGGAAAGTTCAGACTTGCTTCCAGCTCCTTTATTTCTCTTAGTTTTTCCTTCTCCCACCTCATTGACTCAAAGTGAAGTGCTCCAGTGACCCAAACTGGAACATGAAGCTGAAATTGCATGTTTTAGGATTAAAACACACAATTATGGATTTCGGGACGTGACATCCACTGCGCGGTTGCCAATTTGTTTCTCGGAATCGACTGAGGACTTATCCTCCGCCACCTCCCGCCGCGTAGCCTCGTCGCATCACAGTGCGTATGCAAGGCGTGGCCGCCATCGTCGACGGCCACCGGCTGCTGCTCAAATCCTCTCAATCCTGGTAGATATTTGATTGCTTTGATGTTGAGCCTATTGGATCCGCTTCGATAGTCGGTGGGACTTCATCGATCTCCCCATCTTCCGCTGTGATGCGATCGATCCCCGACGATCTACTCTTCTCCTCCCATTCGATTCCACTCCTACACCCCAAACCACCTCAATGGCATCTACTGTGTTTGTTCTCCCGCAAGTCATGGCTACAACAGTTCCAAGGTAGACTCTCTCTTCCCGGCGTCTCAATTGATTTATATATTTGCTGTGTTTTCTAATTTATATATTTGCCCTGTGTCAATCCCATTGCAGATTAATCCCTGCAGAGTACTCCTACATTGCTCCAAAATATCATTGAATCAATCTTACAATCCCCGCAGAGTACTCCTTACGAGGTAACCTAATTGAATCATCTTTTCTTTTTTGAAAGGAAGAATCCTCTTTTCTTCGTTTTGTTCACTGTGTACCAGATTCAATATTGTGTTGTGTTGGCTTTCCAATAACATTTGCATATGAGTTAACCACCATGTGTATATCATACAATTGATTCTTACACGTAAACTTGAATGTTGAATCATGACATATAAATTCAGTTTCTGGACATCAATTTAGTAAAGGATGGATTACCGGTATAAGCCATGTTGATTAGTTTTTCCACAAGGTTATCACTTCAGTTTCTGAAAGTGTATTACTCTTTATATTTTATTTCAGTTCATGCATAAAAGTATTGTACTCTGGTCTAGAGATTTATTTTAGCACCTAACAATGCAAGCTTGATGCGTTGAATATGTAGTGTTTATATTGCCTTTGAGATGATTGGTGAAATGTCTCAAATGGCTATTAACATGAAGAGATTTTATATAATATGATTTTCTGCATCCTTTTGTCTACTCCACAAATTAATGGTTTCTATTCCTCCCGAAGATTCATATTTCTATATTGTGACTTAACCACATTAACTGTTATTGATGACTTGGATATACTTTTCATTTTACATGTGTTATTTGCTTTGTATTTTAAGTACTTTCCTCTGCTTATATGGTGCCTACCATTAACACTTTCCATGATTGTTTATTATTGTCTCCACGTCCATTGATTAACTTATACTTGCATGTTCTGTGTTTTAGTTTACTGGGTTCTGAAAGCAGCAACAGGGGTTTTTGACTTGGTAACTATGATTCTGGTGAAGGGAGTTTGGTTTGATAATATGTGTGTTCTCTTGGCTTGTGGAGTTGCATGGAGGGCGGGGTGCTTCGGTTTTTGGATGACCTTCGAAGGAATTGGGAGCAAGGAGGCATGGGAAAGGGGTGAACCAAGTGGTTGACATCGGCTACGGCGAACCAGCGGAGTAGCAACGGAGCACTGGCCGCAGCAGCACCCCATGGAAAGGGCAAAGGCAAGGTCACCGAGCTTGAGTAGGAGGTTTGGCCCAATCTTTGCCGTTTTGTCCAGTCGTTGCAGCTTCTGAATCTGATTTGGGACTATGTTCGACGAAATCATTTGGAACTAGGACTCTGAAGTAGGTTCAGCTATTTTATTATTTGTACATCGTACTATTTCTATAACATATAGCCATGTATTCAGTCTGTGAAAAAGATACAAAACACTTTAATCTGGTATGTGGTAAATCTATTTGTTGTGTTATTGGCCATTTGAGGTAACCATGGTGCCCGCTGTAACAGATATTACTTTTGGATTGACCGAAATTAACTGAAAAAAAATTTATGCAAGCAAATTTTTAATCCTTGGCTCTGTATAACCCTGTTTTTTATTTCACAATGATTGGGATTTGGGAACGAAAATGATAAAACATATAACCGGAGATTGTAGATAAACCGGAGATTACTTTGCATTTTATGAAAGCATTTACTCAGCTGCACCCAAACTGTGGCTACTTAGCATAGCACTGCATAACCTGAATGTCAAATGCATGGCGTACTCTTCTGAATTCTTCTACCAAACCCCTTTATTATTGATTACTCATCGATGGACTATAATCAGCTTCTTATCAATGTTTGATGCACCTACTGAATCAGGACCTTGACCATGTTCTGTTAAAGTATTATCTGTTTTTGATGATGTCAAGGTGGTGATTATATGACGAATTACTGACAGCTAAAATAACAGATAATTGTTTTTAGTTGTCATGCCTGCAGTAGAAAATATATGTGTTTTTTATGCAATGGTAGGTTCGTGCACTCTTTGTGATATGGACAGGGAACCTAACATTTAGGTTTCATACTATTCTGTCATTGACTGATAGAACAGTGAAACTCTATACTTGGTCAAATTTGTTTCTAACAGTAAACTGTGCGAGGCTTATTAGTGTTACTAAATTGCAATGCACTTGATCATGTCAAATATCATTGCTTAGCCATGCACTTAAATGATATTATCCTGCCTGGTTCTAGAGTAGTCTACGATCAAAAGAATAATTTTTTCATCATTTAGAGTTTGTTTCTTAATTGAGACTATTATCACACGACATCTTGCTGATGTCCCTCCTTTGCAATTGGCAGGCTTTTGATGAAGCCATCTCGGAGCTGGACTCCCTGAGCGAGGAGTCCTACAAGGACACCATTTTGATCATGCAACTCCTTTATGACAATTTGACCCTCTGGACTTCCGATATCTCGGTAATCATCTATTTCCCAAACATAAAGTTCTGCTCATACTCTTTACTTTATCCTGAAACCATCCCGATTCCTTAACAATTGTTTTCTGCTCACACTTTTTGGCACCTGACCCTATTTTCAGTCTGACAATACCTCAATGTTCTTTTGTCAGGGTTGTGTCACATTTGTCATGATGTCACATCACTTTTTTTTAATAAATTTTTGACGTCCGTTGCAACGCACGGGTAGAAAACTAGTCAAAGAAAAAAAAGCTTCTTTTGTTTCTCAGCTGCCAGCAGAAGAATGTGCAACGCCAAGTGCCGCCGAGAGCCGGACCGGCCCATTCCTACATGGGCCATCCTGAACAGACCCAAGCGTAGCGCCCGCGTGGGTGGATATTAGCCCGGGGCACATAAAAGGCGGGACGGCCCAAAATGTGGTGCGTACCGCCTTGGGCTAAAGGATCAAAACAAAGTTGGGCCTCATGGTGCAAGTATCTTACCATATAGGCCTGGAATGGCACTATGACGCTCTTGTGTTGTTTATTTCTGGAATCAAGACGCATCTTAATGCCCATCTAAAGTTTAAATGGAGTATGATCGAACAAAATGCCATATCATCGCGTACTCTATATGCTTCCAGTTTTCATCCAATTGACAGAAAATGCATATGTTAAAATTTCATCTTATTAACACCATTTACCATTAAAATTGGGTCAGTTCACCCCTAATGGTTTTTTGTTTTTCATTGTACAAGTTAAGTTACAATTTTGTGCGACAATGAATGACATCATGCACCATATTAGAGAAATATTTTATTCTTTTACGATTATTTTTTATGCATTTTTTATTTTTTTTCTGGGAACGCATTTTCATATCTCGAGTTAAACAAGTATTAGATGCTCTCAACCTATGAAAATAAATAGATACCTACATATCTGACGGTTGACAATTGATATGTATAAATCCATGTGTATGTTAATATACCTATCTCGGGCCGTGGTGTTCTTATTAACAATCTATTATATTATTATTTAAATGTTAAAATGAGTTATAGTCAAGGTCACAAAATTATTATATTAATTAAAAAAAAGTCTAGACCACCTATTGTTACATGTAACTGTCTACATTAAACCACAAAAAGTCAATATCAAATATGATTAATAAATAAATAAATTTAGAATTAAATGAAAAATTAGCGGTTGGATTTTCGTACGGTTTGAGAAGCAAAATATTTGAATAAAAAGTGAAAATAAAATAAAATAAATAATAATTAAAATTTAGATTAGAATAGAAAAAATAAGAATCGATATCAAATATGGAAAAATTCGCTCTGTAACGTTGAAAGATCACGTCTTTTAAAAAATACCATCCGAAAGATGGTGGCTTAAAAAAATACCATTAAAAGATCAAAACAGTGACACTCCGTGACATTCTGCTGTTGACAGTGTTGACTCGGACAAAACTGCCCTTACCTGCTCGGCCCCTATTTTGTTCGCTGCTCCCTCTCACCTGCCAGCTGCTGCAGCTTCACACCTCCTGATCTGAGCCACCCGCTGCAGCAAAACGAGCAAACAACATGCAAAAAAATAGCGGCATGACCTGAGCTCACGCACAAAAAAAGGTGCACATAACAAATTCATGGACTGAAATCGGTAGTATATACAGGTAGCAAAAGCTTACACATCACACATAAAACATGTTCAAAAGTATAGGTTTTAGAGCAGCGAGTTTTCACAACACACAAACATAGTTTTCACAACACACAAAAATATCGAGCTCAACACATGATGAGCCTTCTACATAACTGTGAGAAACAGTAACATCTAAGATAGGATTAATTAAGATATTTTAAAAACTAATGATTTTAAAAACTTCACAAAATAAATCTATCTCAATTTATATCTAAATATGCTCTAAGTTTATCTAGTATGTCTACTTTATCACTCAAGAGTATTGCAGCATACTCCAGTAAAGTAAATTGCAAGTATATAATGCAGAAACGTAAATAAGGTAGAGAGATAAATTCGACACAAGAGACTTATCTTGTCGTATCGGTGACACACAAGCCATCTTTAGTTCATGTTAGAGCTCCATAAAGGATATGCTCCCGGTCGCTAAGTCTCTTCTGTTAACAGCTCTTAGCTACTAAGTCACCAAGGTCTCAAACATAATGAGCCACCAATGCGAGGTCTCACCATTAACCTCTTTTTCGATCACTTGTACGCCGTCTTCATTTCGGAGCTTTAGTCACAAAGACAATAGTATCCACATCATCGCATCATCTTCTTACCGTCGCTCCACACTAAGTCAGAGTATCAACAAGTTACCGGCGAGTCACCGATACTCTAAGGCGGCGACGTACCTCTCAGTACATGGTTGGATCACTCCTTGATCCACTCTCTAGGTTACAACACCTAGCAAAACTTATCTCTAGACCTATAAGTACTAATCACTCTCTAATGGTGTACTTAATCACCTTAGATGAACATTTTAAGCACTTAGATGGCTTAGATGTCTTCTCGGGTGTGTATGAGGTTCTCTAGACTCTAGCACCTTCAAATGAATGAGTGGAGAGATATTATAGCCTCAACCCCATAGACTAGCCGTTGCTCCAACATCTCAACTTTACTGTGAATACTGAATGGTCCAGTGTAGACAATTTGTACTCACGGTTCATCTGGTGTGTACACCATTATAAACTAGTCATTGGAACTCCACTCAACAACCCTTCTGAACATTGGATGTTTTGGTGTAACATTCACTCCAACACCAGACTATTTGGTGTGTTGACATGCGCCTGATCACACCACTTCTTCTCTATGCAAAAAGCTCCGACGTTCATAATCTTCATCACCGGACCTTCTGGTGTATACAACACCATCTTTTAGGGATTTTTCACACACTCTGTTAAATGCTCCGGTGAAACCTTCGATGTGCATATTTTGATCGCCGGTCCTTCCAGCGTGTTGATCTTTGGTCATCAACTGTTGCACCCTCTCTGTAACAAATGCTTTGGTGTAAGCATCCGGTGTCTTCAACTTTGAGCACTGGACCTTTCGGTGTATGGAAACTTCTCTGATTTTATCTGACAAGAATGCTCCAGTGTGTATAGTGCTCTGAGCACCAGATCTTCTGGTGTAGTCAATTTTACTGAAACTTATTCTAATTCAACTGAACTTTGTCCCGACTGCGGTAGTTTCTTCATGTATTGTATCATTGAGACCTACTAACATATATTCTTGACAAACATGTTAGTTACAAAGAGTATGTTATCATTAATCACCAAAATTACAATCATAGTCTAATAGAAATATTTTCACTACAATCTCACCCTTTTCGGTGATTGATGACAATATAACCAAAGTAAGAGGCAAATAATACAAATTAAGAAAATAAATGATTTCAAAAGTTCACAATACTATACCTCTTCTCTTAGATGCATGATAAGAAAAAATTATGATATCAACTATGAGGACAACCATGTTACCAATATTATATCTCCCACATTATGTCCCTTGTGGCTGTCATGTAGATAGGTTTTTCTTTTTCTCCATTGCCACTATCTCCCTTGATCGATCCATGCAAGAATTTATTTATCTTTGTCAACCCCATATGCATCCTCTTTATCAACAATCTACCCGAGATAGTTATTGCATCTTGCTTCTCTCTTGGATCTTGCTTGCTTCCCTTGCATCTTGCTTTGGTATCAAAATTCTCTCCCTTTGACAATAATCTAAAAAAACTACAAACACATGTTGAACTTATGAAAAAAAATATTAGAGCATTTGAGAGATAGCTTCATAAAACACGATCCATATGAATGATACCACTTATGAAGAATTATGAGGAATTCATACCAATTAAAAAGATATACCTATTGTAAAGATATGAGACATTGATATCAATTGAAAAAAACAAACAGGGATCATAATTCATGAAACTCACATGATATAATCTAAACTACCCCTATATATGTGCATACATATAATAGGATCCATTTATGAATACCACTTGTAGAAATATAGTCATATATGCATAACTAGACAATAAGTAGAAGTTTAAACCATATCATATATGGAGGTAGCTTAAATGTATAAATGAATTGATAATGATACAAATTGAAATATTTAAGTATTGCATACCTCTGGAGACTTGTTAATCACTCTATGAGACTACAAAAGATATTACTTGAAACACATGTTAGTCTCAAAATCACAACCAATAGGATATACTTCCCTAAATATGTGCATACAAATTTCAAATACTTATGAGATATATGCGCTTGTTATTGATAACAATAAGAAGGGTACGCTATAGATTGGTTCATGGCACATAAAGAATATCAATGGAAGAAGTAGTGACTTGTAAGGAACCTACAACTAATAAACCATATAGGTTGCTCATAAGAAAGAGAGAAACACAAGCAACCTGTCATATGAAAAATCTACACTAAACATTTCAATAACTTAAAATAAGCATATGCAATCCTAAACAAGGCAAAGATACTAATAAATTGAAAAGAATTTGCATATAGTAACATTACCTCTTTTAACTTTGGATTAGAATTTAGGTATATGATGATCATGATTTTTATCAATGTGTCCGATCTATGTCTTATTTGCTTGAATCTTTATTTCATATTGTGAGCTAAGTCTCCAAATCCTCGAGCTGACTTGTGGACTTTAAGTTTTATTTGGAATCCAAACCGATTGGGACCCTTCATGTTGGTGATGATTTCCCTTGGGCATCTAAATATGTTGGTTCCACCCTCGATCCTTTCTCTCAACCATGTGTACAACCACTTTTCCATATATTTCTTCTTGAGCTTGTAATAGTTGCTCTTAATCTTGATCTTATAGTTGAACTTGGTGTAGATGTTGGAGGTCTTGTTGGAGAGGTTCTTCATCTTCTTCTTCTCTTTAGTTTCCTTCTTGACTTGCTTGCTTTAGAAGGACTTGTGGTCTCCTTGATGACACTTGAAACATATCACAGTGGACTACTCTGCAAGCTTCTTCACTATAGTAGTATGATTATCTTGAGGAGGTTGGACATATCCTTTGCCCTTTAATTTTGGCAAGTCTTCCTTGAGCTTCTTCGCTTCTTGCTTGAACTCAGCATTCTCTTGTGCAATAAGTTCATTAGATGGTTCTATAAAAACATTCTCAACGCACATCTCATTGCAAAGAGGTGATCTAGATGTAACAATTAAATCACACAAGAAGTGAAATAATCTATCTCAGAATTGAAATTCAAGAGAGAGGTCGATTGCTTAAAATAGACTTTAGATTGATATTTAATGTACTCAAATTCTTCCTTAAGCTCTTCATGCTCTTTGTTTAGCAATTCAAATTTGGTCAACAATTGTTTATAATTAGAAATAAAGGTAGGATGAATGTCATTAAGAGCATTGAATTTCTTAAGTTTTTTGCATTATTTTTAAGGCCATCTGTTGCTCATTAATCAAATCAAAAAGTTCTTCATGGGATGGAGAATCCTCATCAGATTCATCATCACTTACATCGTTTTTGATACCTTTGGTTATAAAGCATTTGTGAGATGATGGCTTGCATGATGACGATTTGCGTGGTAATGACTTTGAGGAAGAGCTTCTCTTGGAGGCGTGGATGGTGAGGCTCTCATCGCTTGAGCTTGACTCTTCATCTTCACTCACTCATCTTCCTATGCTTGTGAATACTTTGGCTCTCTCCCTTGTCTCTCTCTTGTTCTTGATTGTCACATCCCAAATATGTAATCACGTGATTAAGCCTAATTGTATGTCATTAGCATCGTGCCTAAATTTGGGCAATTTATTTTGGCACACTAGAGCACTTCATTTCGAGTCAATCAGATGAGATGGAAATTCATAAGAGAAAAGAATAGAATTCATATTGGAAATATCTTCCTTCTCTTACATGTGGGACCCATTTGAGTGGTCAACCACTCCTTTTCCCTCTCCCCCATGTGCAACAGCCCCCACCAACTCCCTCTCTCTCCCTCACTCCCACCGTGCTCTCTCTCCCCCTCCCGTTTCCAACCGGCCAAGGAGAAGAGCTCCCTCTCTCTCAAGCTCTCTCTCCTTCTCTCTTGATTCCTCCCTCTAGAAGCTGAATCGAGGTACGCATGTTATATTCACGCGATCACTAGCTCATAAGCTTCCCATCCATCCAATTTATTTTCGTTTTCCCAAAGGATTCGAGTCGTTCTTGGTTTTTTGCTTGAAGCATGAGGAACAGCGGTTGGACTCCTCTTCCCATGTAATTTCTTCGTTTCCTTCATCACCCGGTGGTCATAACCTCCACAAGCACTGTGGGTAAGTCCCTTAGTCTTACCTCAACAAGAATGCGTGAATTGGTGGGTCAATTTTGAGTTTGGAGTTAAGTTTGTGGAGTTCTCGAGTGCTTGAGCTTTGGAGCAAAAAGAGAGGATTCAGATGAGATTTGTGCTAGGAATCATGTTGCTAGGTTGGTGAGTGAGTTCTGGACTCTATGAACTTTCTCAAATATATTTCCCTTTGGTTTGGAGAGGCTCGCAAATCAAATCAGCCAAGTTTCCCCCCTTGAAGCAACCTCTCTGGATAACCCGAATAGTCCGGGTAAAACCCGGATAGTTCGGGTAGCCCAGTGAAAACCCCGATGATTTGTGCTAAAAATCGTTAGGGTTTAGGGTGCAAGTTGAGTCTAGAACCCTTTGTATAGTGTATATGTATGTTTATGTAGGATAGATTTAACATGCATATCGAATCAACCGAGGAAGGTCATCGAGAAGTGCAAGTCTGCCTAACCCGTAGGGTCTGGGTAATTCGCGGTGTTGTTAACCGAGCACCCTCACTCGGAGCCTCACCCAGATAATCCGCCCAACCCGGATAGTCCAGGTTAAACACTGAGGGTCTAGGTTAATTCGATTTAGATTTAGCAGAGAACCCCCGTCCGAAATGCAACCTGGAGGTTCCGGAACCCGAAGGTTCCAAGTTCAACCCGGAGTCTCCGACCTCCTATTAGATTTCTGAAGTTGTTTATATCGTAAAGTTTGCTATTATTTCCCATATCTTGCACTTTTAGCTTGTTTTTATGTATATTGTAGCATACATTGTTACACCTCATTCATGCTCATCATTGCATGCATTATTCTTTAGTGAACAAGGATCCAGAGCGTTACGTGGGTGTGGTTGAAAGTGACACCGAGCCACTCGGATTTTGTGAATTATGTGTGGGTAGCATCAGGCAGCCACCTGAGCAACGAGGCAAACATCTAAGCATGTTTTTCCCATTAATTTGGATCATATGTGTCTAATGTGATGAAATATGCTTTATATACGTTATGTATGTTGTTGAATCGATGTCGGGTCTTGTATGAGTAGAACCTATGCTGATATATTATACCCCGTCTTGAGTTATTGGTGTTGCATCTTATTGTAACCAGAGTTTAACTTGATGATGATCTAGTTTAAAAGTTAACCGAAATGCTTAACCATGCATATATTCTCGGTAGAAGTCGAGCAGGGGTTCAACCCCGCTCGCGAGCTATAGGCTTTAATTACAGTCATATTGATAACAATGTTGGATTGATGGTGTTGGTTGGTTGAGTAGTGAGGATGAGACGAGATGTAAGTGGTGTTATGGGTGTTTTTCCTACTGTCGGAGGATTAACTCCTGTCGCAGGGATCCCGAGAGACCCCTTTTTAGAGATTCGGCCGGGGGGATGATCCTGAATAAGTTCGTCGAAGAAATAAATGGAAGTGGAAGTAAATGCAACGGCCGGTGGTGGGGGGATGATCGACTTAGTGCAAAGGGAAATAAATGCACCAGAGTTTAGACAGGTTCGGGCCGCACGGAGGCGTAATACCCTACTCCTGTATGGATGCAATCACTGTCCTGAGGGAGATCCCTCGAGGATGTATCTGGTTACAAGAATGTTGTGTCTAACTAAGAGCTTGAGGCTCCTTGTTCTTAAGTAGGGACTACAGTTTGGTTCTTCTGTCCTCGATGCTTGCGGTCTCTTCTTCGTTAGTCGCCCCACGGTTGACTGCTTGGGCTTTTTTTTTTGATCGCCCGTTCTCTTCTGTGTGCCGACTCTTTTATCACTCGCCGGCTGCGACATGCCCCGAACGGGAAGGAGGGGGCACAAGTTCCAAGACGCCACGATTGAGAAAGGCGTCATCATTTCCTCTGGGCGAAGTGACCGGGGAGGTGGAAAACGCGGCGCACGCCCGGTCACTTGTCACCATAAACGCCCTGGCAACGGGCGCCGTTGAGAGGGCCCACCGGGCAGCCACAGAGCCACCCGGCGTGCCCGCCCTGTCTTGTTTCTCTGCCACGGTAGGGCGGCAGGCGGAATGCCCTGATCCTGGCAATGTTATCCCGAAACACACCGGATGATACAGGACGGGACCCGTGCAATTAATAGCCCCACGCCCCTCTGCCAAAGCATGGCAGGAACTGACGCTGCGGCGGAAGCAGTTGGATGCGTTAGGACACGCGCGCTCATTTAATGCGGCCTTGGACCTCTGACGGGCGGATATCTCATCGGTGGGCCCCTCGGGGGCCTCTCTGGGTCATCGGGGAACCGAGTACTCAGGGGTACTGTTCACCTCCCCGAGCACTCTCTCCCGGGAATGCCTATCTTTGTCTTCGGGGTACCGGGTGCTCGGGGGTACTGTTCACCTCCCCGAGCACTCTCTCCCGAGAATACTTATCCATGTACGAACCTTCGGGGAGCCGAAAGCCCGGGGGCCACCACGTGCAACCCCGAGCACTCTCTCCCGAGCAATTTTGCACAGATCTTTCGGGGAACCGAGAGCTCGGGGACTGCGGCGCGCAGTCCCCGAGCACTCTCTCCCGAGCACTTTTGCGCAGATCTTTCGGGGAACCGAGAGCTCGGGGACTGCGGCGCGCAATCCCCGAGCACTCTCTCCCGAGTACTCTCACACTGGCCCTCGGGGAACCGTGCACTCGGGGGCTGCTGCGCGCAGTCCCCGAGCACTCTCTCCCGAGTACTCTCACACTGGCCCTCGGGGAACCGTGCGCTCGGGGGCTGCTGCGCGCAGTCCCCGAGCACTCTCTTCCCGGTACTTAGACTCTGCGGGTCATCGGGGAACTGGGGTGCTCGGGGACCAGGAACTGTGGCCCCGAGCACCTTCTCCAGGAACTTAGACTTTCCTCGCTTCGCAAGAGGGACCTCGTGGGATGATGGCACTTGGCGGACGGCTGGCCTGGCCTCGGGACTCAGGGACCCCCGGTTCCTGATACATCGACACCTACCCCATTGTGGAGTTCCTCGGAGTAGGTCGGGAGAGGAACCCCAACACCGTAGACCGCTTGCGTCGCTTAAGCATCGATCGTTGTTGCAGTTTACTCTAGCACTTACCGTACTTACCACATGTGAGTTTAATGGTAAGATAAGCCGAATACCTCTATAGCTGTGATCATTTTAGTTTGCACATCGACGGTGTGAGTGGATGGGCTTGGCGACCTTAGGATCAATATCTTAATCACTTGAGGTTCTTTTTTCATCTTCTTTATCGCTCTCTTTATCTTCATTATCACCATCATTTTCGCTTGAGCTTGACTCTTGCTATTGTCTCCTTATCTTTCCCTTCATGTGTGAACATGGTGCTTGCTTGCTTGTCAAAACAATATTCTTGGTGTCAGATGAGGTAGAAGCTTTGACTCTCATGTTCATAGTCATCTCATGGGCGGTGATCTTACCGAGAACTTGACTTGGAGCCTTCTTGCTCATGTTGTGATTGTCGTAGATAATGGTGTTGCTACTCACCTTGGATGAACACTTTAAGCACTTGGATGACTTGATGTCTTCTCAGGTGTGTATGAGGTTCTCTGGACTTCAGCACCTTCAAGTAATGACTGGAGGGGTATTTATAGCCTCAACCCCGCAGACTAACCCTAACGGCTCAACTTTACATTGAACACCAGATGGTCTGGTGTAGACAGTTTCTACTCATCGGACCATTCGTTGTGTACACCATCATAAATTAGCCATTGGAAGTCCACTCAGCAACTCTTCCAAACACCGAATGTTCCGATGTAACCTTCACTCCATTACCGTGCTATCCGGTGTGTTGACCTGAGCTTGACCGCACCACTTCTTCTCTTTGCAAGAAGCTCCGCCGTTCACAATCTTCATCACCAGACCTTCCGGTGTATACAACACCATCTTTTCAGAATTTTTCATACACTCTGTTAAATGCTCCGATGAAGCCTCTGGTGTGTATATTTTCATCGTCGGACCTTCTAGGTGTTGATATTTGGTCATCCACTATTGCACCCTCTCTGCAACAAATGCTCTAGTGTAAGCATCTGTTGTCTTCAACTCCGAGCGCCAGACCTTTCGGTGTATGAAAACTTCTCTGGCTTCTTCTGACAAGAATGCTCCGGTGTGTATATCCCACTATGCATCGGAGCTTCTAGTGTAGTCAATTTTCCTAGGACTTCTTCTAATTCAACTGAACTTTGTCCCGACTACGGTGACTTATTCATGTATTATATCATTGAGACCTACTAACATATATTCTTGACAAACATGTTAGTTCTAATGATATATTATCATTAATCATCAATATCACAATTATGACATATAAGGACCATTTTCGCTACAACAACATACAAAATCATAACACTAGTTTATGATAACCTTCTCAATATGACCAAAATCATAACACTAGTGATGTTGCCCGTCTTCTCGTTGTAGGCCCTAGACTCTTCGGAGTAGAAGGAGAAGCTGCCATGCTTCTAGTTGTTGGTCCCGGACTGATTGGAGTATAAAAAGAGCTTTTTGATGTCTTCCTGAATTTAGTAGGAGCATGTATTGCAGTTTTATTGGAGCTTGAATCATCACCTTTTCCTTTCCTCTTCTTGCTCAATAGGAATATAAGTGAAAAAGAAACCAATATGGCCAATCAGAAAGGGGAAAAAAGAGAAAACAAAATATAAGTAAAAAAAGGAAGAAACATAAAACAAGTGAAAAAAATGAAAAATCAAATGAAAAAAAGATACATATTATCTAGACTTGGCAGGAATTGGTGGTGGTAATTCAGCACCTAGTTCAATTGGATGCTCACAGCAACCCTTCTCAATATAACCAAACTGGTAAGGGCTCCTTTTCCCAGCCTCACCACAACTCTCGATCCTTTTCACTCTCGGCCTACCTGCGGGCCTTTCAAGCTTTCGAGGCCACATCTGAAACCCAAGATCAACCACATGCCACTGTGACTTGTCAACCATCGGGTTGATATCAAACAGATAAGTAGCCTTGAAATGATAAATTGTGTAGGAATCATGCATATAGTCTTCAACTTTAACTTTTCTCAAGAAACCTATGAAAGCTAGAGCATGGGTGAAAGGTTTCCTAGATATCTACCATTGACCACATGAGCCTGTTTTGTTACCAAGGTCCACTGCATGCCTCCAAGGAGTATTATCCTTAGTCAGCCCAGTTGGATCATCACCTTCAGGGTCAAAACCAAGATCCATGTAGTGCTCCTTCTCTTCCTCCTCTATTCTAACTGGGTCAGCTGTTGTAACCCCAAGTTGTGGCTCCTGCGCTCATTCTGGACCATCATCTTTTGCATGCCCACTTCGGTTCTCATTTACAACTTCAACTGGGACAATCTGCAGCTCATTCCTCACTTGGATCTGCAGCTCATTCTCCTCATTTCTCACTTGGATCAGCAGCTTATTCTCCTCATTTCTCACTTTCATCTGCAGCTCATTCTTCTCATTTCAAGGCATCTTTTTCCATGTCAATTATGCAGTACTCCTCTGCATCCACCCACCACCCCACGGTTCTACCCTTGTGGTACACGGACCGACCATCCTCAACTGTATAAAAGGAAGTGACTACAATATCTACTCTACAAGCACTCTTCTAATCAATACTGAAATAGTAGAGTACACAATGTCAACAAAGGAGCAGCATCATACATTTTCCCCACACAAAGCAACAAGACGTCGATCAACGTTGGCAGCCACATTAGCCCTCCTCCCCATCCCCTCTCCCTCATTTTCCTCTCTCGGCTGCAAAGAGTAGCAACTGCCCTCCTCCACATTTTCCCCACGAAGCAACATGACAACAGCAGCTCTGCCGCTACAAATACATGGCCACCAGGCCCTATCCAGACCATCCTAGCTACAGGGAAGCTCCGAGAAGCTTCACCGGGACCTCCGTTGGTTCCCCACTCGATCCAGCTGCCTTCCCACGCCAACCGATCCTCCCCATCCCCTTCTTCCCTAGCTCTGGTGGTGGCACGCCTCCAACGCCGCCATCAATTTCTTCCTCTTCAGTGATCCCAGACCAAATTCCCTTCATATCTAACTTTCTCACGAGCTCAAGCACCTCCATAACCTCTTGTTCATGTGGTTCCCCCATGGACATGAATAATAATCTACCAGCAAACATTACGGTTAGGGCTCGAGTCTTACCCTTCGGGGATCTTAGCTGGATGCATCTTCCCTTCGTTGCTCACATGCGGACAGGGGCGGCGCCGAGAAGGGGCTGCGCACGGGCTGTGGATAGGGGCGGAGCATGGATGGTGCATAGGCGACAGACAGAGGGAGAGTTGGGGACTCACAAGTCGAACGCTTCTGGAGCTCTATTCTGCTTGGGCGTGACTAGAAAGGCAATTTTGCCATTTCTTTTTGGGTCCGGAGGAAAAAAGAAGAAGAAAAATACCCTTTCGACCAACAACATGTAACAGAGTGTTAAATTTCGGAACGTTGTGATTTTTCAATGGTATTTTTTAGAGCAAGATTCTTTCAATGGTATTTTCTGAATGACGTGATCTTTCAGTGGTACAGTACCAATTTTTCCATTAAATATAGTCTTAGAAAAAAAATCAAATTATTATAAAAATCAAATACCTAAATAAAGAGTACATGTAAAATACAATTAATCAATAACTAAAATTCATAATAAAAAATAAAAATAAACTTATTTTTCTTACTAAAATAATATATTAAAAAGCATTGTGTAGCTAAATGTCGTTGCATCAAACAGGTAGTAGTCAAGGCACAGCATGCTGCCAAGACAAATTTATTCTGATTTTGGTTGGATTATCTACACCCGACATACGATTTTAGCAGTTAATCAAAACATATATGCATCAAATTAATACATGTATACGATTCAGGTACAAGTCTGGAGCAAAATAATTTTCTCTTTTGCTAACATAATTTTTATCTCTTTTTCTAATTTTATATGTTTTGTAACAAAATGACACTAACCTCATTAAAAAAACTAAAAGATTAATTTTTAATCAAATGTTGCATGACAAGATATTGCAGCCAGGGCCAGTTCTGAGATTTCAGTGGCCCGGGGTGAAACTAAAAATAGAGCCCCATTGAACATAAATATTTAAATATTTATATATCAATTACAAAGATAATATTCTGGGTAGAGTCCACGAGCATTTATGATAAGTTTGAACAACCTGAAATACGCATGTTATGGTAAGTTGGAACAAAATTATCGTAAATGCTCGCGGGAATAAAATTGTGATGGATCGGAGTACACGTACGTATGCTTACGTTAATGCATGCTAGCTAGGTAGAGATACTCACATGCCTATGTACAACTTGCAACATGCAGCTCTAGTTACTCATCGGTAGATGCAGCAGGTAGCTTGCAGCAATAGTAGCTTTGGATTTATCTGCTCGCAGGTGCCAGCACCATAGTACAAACACTGGACCCATTAATTGCCGGAGTGAGCGGAGACCTTTCCATATTTCAAATGTGCGATCTCAGCAAGGGTCGGATCCATTTGAGGTAGAGTAGAAACTATAGAGGAGAAAAATCAGCAATGAAAACTCATATGGCAATGATTGACGCATGTCCTCGATCGAAGTTGCGGGCATACAGGACACCTTGGAGTCGTGGTCCCACGAAACGCAGGAAACTGGACTATGTGGACGGAAGAAAATACGAAATAGCCAAATTAACAAATAGGCTAGGCCGGCAGGTTACTTAATTTTTTATAGACCGGAGGAACCATGCCACTTACGTCCTGTCGTACGAATTGTTAGGCCTACCTGCTACTTTAAATCTAGTTTATCATACTGTTATGCATATATACTATACATATGTACACAAGGAGTGGCCCCTCAGTTTTGGGGCCTGGGACGGTCGTCCCGCTCGATCCCTTCAGAACCAGTTCTGATTGCAGCGAGACTAGACACACTGTTAGTGTGAGCATCTTTATTATTCTTGTTATTTATCCTTTTTCTTAGGATCCTCTTTGTTAACCTTTTTTCTTGCGGGACCTTTTGTTTATTTTACCAATGGGTGGTGCTACTTGTTTAGTCATTTCACTTCCGTTTCGCTTCTCTACACTTTCCGTTTTTGCAAAGGAAAGTACAGAGGCGGCAAAAGGAACTTACACAGTGTGGTGACTACGATCTGACTGACTGAGATGGATGGGCCGATCTTTTCCGTGAAGACGCATACGCGAAACATAAATACGCTCGATGCTGTAGCACTACAAGCACCAGCGAAGGGAGAAGTGCTACGAACAGACAGCAAGCCCAAACAAGGGACGAGTGAATGCGGCGGAGCCACGCCATGATGAGCCCTGGCCGGTCGTTTTGCCTCGACCGGTTAGTTCCCTCCGCCTCTGAAACTGCCGCGCGCTCGGGCGCGTCACGTAATCACGTTGCATGACGCGCACATGGCCCAAGGGCGTGCCGTGCCATGCCTTGCAGCCTGACCGATCTGAACCCGATGCCTAGCTTCCTCCGTCCGCCTCCTCAGCCAGAGGCCCAGCCAGAGCAAGGCAGCAGGTACTGTGCCGACGTACGAAAACAATCGAGAAGGCCAGGGGAGGAAAGCGATATCTGTGGTGGTAGGAAGGCGCTCCACTTGCCCCCCCCGCGCCTCGTTCCCCGCTCGATCGAGCTAACCGGACCGGGAGAGAGCGAGCAGCACAGCAGCATGATCGTGTCGCCGACGCGCATCGCGGCAGAGGGCCTGGGCGCGGGCGCATCATGGCGCCGGCATGCAGGACCCGGGGGATCTCATCTCATTCGCCTCGCGACCAGCGCCGGCGAGCCTCTTTACTCATGGGCTAAGATTTGAAGCCACTCGATAATCGTGGCGTAGATGAGTGGAGCCATTAGTGTTGCCTATTGAAATATAGTGAATTGTTTAATTTTTTCATCAACTTAGGTTTTTAAATGACTTGATTGGTGTATATCGATCAATATGATATCAGAGTGGAGATCTCTCGTTCGCGTCCTGCCAAACGTAATTAAAAATAAAAATTTACAGTTAACTTCTATTTACACATATGAGACCTCAGAAAATCTTTACTTAAGGAAGAACATTAAAATATAAGTGAATTCACTCCTCATGAGCTTAGCCATTTGAGTGAATTATACAGCTCAATACTGTCACTATCACTAGTAGCATTAGCCTGCTCATCGGCGCGGATCCTGTTTTGCTCAATCCTGCGCCCACACAGGGATTAGAGTAACAAATCCGTGTGCTCGTACTACTCTTGCTGTTAACCGCAGGCCGGCCAGGAGTGTATTCCAAGACACAATGATTGTGTCGCTCGGGGAGGCGTGGATTGGTAAAGTGCATGGGCGCTTGCTGCAGAACATGGGCCTTGACCGAGGCATCCAGGCATCCACACACAAACATATACAGTTGATATGTGCAAGCTCGTCTACACGGACTACCGCAACTCTCTTGCTTCGATTCTCTATCTCGTCCTCTCCTTCCATGCAATCTTTTGCCCCTGCTCTCTCTTCTTTTCCCCCTTTTTTGGCCCTGTTCCAGACCTGATCGATCAGCTCCATTTACACACCCTTTTCTCCTCTTGTCTCCATTGCTCCAGCCTAGTAATTATAATACCCTACTAGACTTTGCCCCCACAAGGCCATCGAAAGGCGTGGCAGTCAAGTAATGCTATCAGGTCAGGTCCAGAGAGTCTTTGGCCACCGGGGCGAATTGAAGCGAGAAAAGGCGAGGCCTTTTGCTCGCTCGCTCTGTGTGTGTGTGTGTGAGTTATCAGGGGAGGTTCGCCATAATTCTTGCGAGGCCGGGCGAGATCATAAGCGAAAGACAAAAAGGCCGAAAGGCAAATCATGGTGCCACATGCCACACCCTATACAAAAGCTAGCCCTAGAGAGACCAGCAGCAGGAGCATCCATCTCGCTTCCACGCAAACGTACACCACAAACCTTAGCTGCTAGCTCCTTCACATCGATCGATGGGTGGTCACGGTGACCACCACCATCAAGAAGTCGGCGTGCTCGTCGACGACGACGACGAGGAGCTCGAGCAGCAGGCGAGGGCTTGCTGTGGCGCGACGAGTGGTGTGGTGGAGCAAGGAGTAGGGGATGGCGGTGGTCAGGAAGCTGCCGGCATGGTGTTCGAAGCGAGCAGTAGCGTGGGGAGCGTGAGTGTGACCATGGCGCCGTCCCAGATCCTCTGCTGGCCGCCACCGCTGCCCGCGCCGCCACAGCAGCAACCGCACGGTGCGATCCACCACCACTACAACATCGGCGGCGGCCAGGCCCCATTCTTCCCGCTGCCGCCGCCGCTCCCCCCGCAGCCGCCCCCGCCACCCCCGTTCTTCGCCGACTTCTACGCGCGGCGCGCGCTCCAGTTCGCGTACGATCACCACTCGGGCGGCGCGTCGCCGTCGTCCGACCCGCTCGGCCTCGGCGGGATCTACATGGGGCACCACGGCGGCTCCCCTGTGGCCGGGATGATGATGCCGCCCTTCGCGTCGTCGCCGTTCGGGGACTTCGGCCGGATGACCGCTCAGGAGATCATGGACGCCAAGGCGCTGGCCGCGTCCAAGAGCCACAGCGAGGCCGAGCGCCGCCGCCGCGAGCGCATCAACGCGCACCTCGCGCGCCTCCGCAGCCTCCTGCCCAACACAACCAAGGTAATTAACGCACTCAATCGTGGTCACGACACACCGAGTAAATTTATGCATGCACCGCATATCTGCGTATGCGTGCGCGCGAACAGCATTGCTGCTGGCTCTCCATCCGATGGCACAGGTGTAGGGCTCCCGAGCTAGGAGACAGGGAGAGGGAGGGAGCCGCCTAGTTGACGCGAAAAAGAGAGACCGGGAAGGAAACAAAAAGCTCGCGACGCAGGAGATACTGCTGGCCTCTCCGAGGAGAGACAAACACGAGAGCTCGTGTCAGGCTCAGGCATGAACAGTGACAGGAAAGATAATCAAAGCTGGTCATCTCGAGAGATCAACCATCTATCCGGGTTACCGCCCTAGCAACTCCCAAGGATCCCAGCCTCTGATCCTCTGCAAACCTACATCCCAAACCAGCCACGTTTCTCTACGCCACTAACAAAGTTTCTCTCGCTAACTCTAGTTAGTTAGTGCACCACGGCGGGTTTGTCTGCATGTAGGCGTGCCAACAGAACAAGTATAAAGAATTAGGAGTGGCGGTGGCTAGAAGCCCCACTTCACACCAAAAGGGAGAACACAGATCGCTTGTGGAAGCGTGCATGCGAGCACCACCAACAGCAACCCATGCGTCGCACTTACATTTTGTATTGATTACGAGCAGATCGTGCTCTTAGTAGTAGGAGGGGGGTGTGAGTCCCACGCTGGGAAGCATGCATGCCACGGCACGCACGGCCCCCTTTTGCCCTGCATGCGTACACCTCATCCTTTCCCTCTCATCATTCTTGCAACTAAACTAGCGCGGGCTCGTGGTCTTTTTCCTTGTGATTTACTCCTTGTGTGTTTGCTTGTTCGGATCGTGCGCGCGTCATGCAGACGGACAAGGCCTCGCTGCTGGCGGAGGTGATCCAGCACGTCAAGGAGCTGAAGCGTCAGACGTCCGAGATCACGGAGGAGGCGTGCCCGCTCCCCACCGAGTCCGACGAGCTCACCGTCGACGCGTCCAGCGACGAGGACGGCCGCCTCGTCGTGCGCGCCTCGCTCTGCTGCGACGACCGCGCCGACCTCCTGCCGGACCTCATCCGCGCGCTCAAGGCGCTCCGCCTGCGCGCGCTCAAGGCCGAGATCACCACCCTCGGCGGCCGTGTCAAGAACGTGCTCGTCGTCACGGGGGATGACAGCGCCGGGTGCGCGGGGACCGACGGGGACCAGCAACAGCAGCAGGAGGAGGCGCCCATGTCTCCGCAGCACACGATCGCGTCCATCCAGGACGCACTGCGCGCTGTCATGGAGCGCACGGCGTCGTCGACCGCCGAGGAATCGGGAGCAGCGTCATCAGGCGCTGGGCTCAAGCGGCAGCGCACGACGAGCCTCTCGGCGATTCTAGAGAACAGGTCTATCTAAGCTAACATCCACTTGATGAGATGTGCAAGATGAAACGAAAACAACAGTAAAAACAACACCACAATATCTCATAGTTGATCATAATACGGTGCAACTAGCTAGCTAGCTACTTACTATGGATCATGCATGTTTGCCAAGTACGACTATTTTTTTAGTTTTTTTTCATTTATTTATAGTCTTCCCCTCTGTGTGTGTTGATCTCAATTGGTGGAATGTATCTGCATGCATATGGGATATCTCAGCAATCAATACAAGGTTTTCCTTTCTCTTTAGCAGCAGATCATCGGGTCTCAGCTGGACTACCATTTGCAGACCTTTCGATAAGTTAGATTAGCCTGTCATTAGTCATACAACACAATGTACATGATGTTTAACTTTAGTGTTTGAGTTGGTATGCTCTCAGTTAATGCATGTTAAACTCAGAAGAGATATGTGGCTACTGACTAGCATACGTACTTTGCATGTTCCCATCTACAATTAGCTAGTGCTTTATACCTTTTCCGTGTAAACATGATTCACCTTCAGAATTAGAGCTTTGTGTACTTCCATTCATTGCATAACGTAGATCGTTGTTTCGACCTAGCATGGTCCCAACATTAAACTTTGGCCAACAAATTATTTCTGATCTATTCAGTTATGACTTGAGGCAAATCAAGATTTAATGAGGGTCTGCGGCACCGTTATTTGCATAACATTCGCAAGAGGAGTTTAGTACGTATACCTTTATCGGATTTTGGGCTACATTGCTCATACTACTACAGATCATATGGAACGACTTGCAATAATAAATCTAATAGTTTCACTTTAATTATGTCATTAATTAAACTATGCAAATAATTGGAATCTCGTTGGTCAGAATTTATAAAGTTTGGCTCTTAGAATGTGTGGGCGTCTTATGATACAACATAGGGTGTCCGAGGATTGAACCACATGCTGTTGTGGAAATTTCATCTCCCTCTTCTAGTTTAGATGGAAAAAAATATCTTATCAATGGCCAGAGGCCTCTGTAGATTTTTATTTCCTTAACGCATTTGTTGGATTTCTCATTCTGTTTCGGAAAAGTTCAATGGGTAGAGGAAATGTCCATGCGAATCACATGAAATAAGCTGTTTCTGTGTCTGTGTCATGTCTACAAAGGCGATTGTTGTTTAGTCTTAGTAGCTTGGAGGTATGCATTACGTATTTAGTGTCTAGAACTCTAGACTATGATTTTTTAGGTGCGTCTTTGTTCTACGAATCTGAAGCGAATAACAGGGAGACGATTTGTACACTAAGAACCTCTTTTTGAATGCATTTCACAAAAAATATTCATGAATCTAGTATGAAACAGTTCAATGATCACATGTGTTGAGGCAAATATCTCAGCCCATAGATATCACACTACTGCAGAAATCTTTAACACTGTCGACTCTAAAACCCCCTTTACTATCGGTTTTAGAGTCGATAACAGGCAGTGATAGTCTGCCGGCCCGGAGACCGACACTGAAAAGGTTATCACTGTTGGCTGAAGGCTTCAGCCTGTAGAGAAAGGGGTTATCACTACTGGCAGAAGGCTTTAGTCAGCAGTGATAGTCAGGTCCGAAGACCGACAGTGAAGGAGTTATAATTGCCAGTTTAGGGTTTCAACCTGCAAAGAAAGGGGTTATTACTGCTGGCTGAAGGCTTCAGCCGGTAATGATAGTCGGTTATCACTGCCAGCAGAAGATTTCAGCGAGCAGTGATTTTTAGTGCTCAATTCAACATGTTTGTGATCGAAAAAAAGCAAAAAATAGTTTTTTTGCGAATAGAGGGCCTTCAGTGGCAGTGATTTTTAGTCCTCGATTCAACATGTTTGTGGTCGAAAAAAGCAAAAAATAGTTTTTTTGCGACAAGAGGCTAATGACGACCTCTACTTTCGAAGCTAATGACGAGGCACATCCCAAAAAATGCATGTCTTTAGATATGTACCTTCCTTGACCCTTAAAAAAAGCACAGAAGATCCTCGACATAATCTCTAAAGTTTTTGGATGAAAACTAACCTTCTCCAATTTGCTTGATAATTTTTGGAGACATAGTACTACATTTGGAAGTCAGTACTGTGCAGACGTTTCATCAATCCGAGTTACCAAACTCGTGATAAAAATATATGAATTTATAGTTTTCAACTTTGTGACCTTGTATGTGGCTTTTTCAATGATTCCTACTAGTTTTACACTAGATCTAAGCCAAAAGTTTGTGGTCAAGTATATGGCTCCCTCTGTATCAGTTTTAGATATTTATTTGTGCATCTATATGGTGTCAAATAAAAAAAATTATGAACTACAAAGTTGTAGATCTTGTCAAGGCTATAATTTTCATATAAAATTTGTCTTCATCCGACTTTGTATGAAAAAAAATATAAGATTAGCTGTCATCAACCATGGCTGAAACTTTTTTAAGATTATTTTGGTATTTAAATGACCTCAAATTAAAAAGTTTTCAACCACAAAGTTGTATATCTCGTCGAGGACTATAATTTTCATGTAAAATTTTTCCCCATCCGACTTTATATTAAAAAGTTATGAATTTTTTAAGATATACTATCATTCATTATCACTGTCAACTTATCACACGAGCTGGCAGTGATACCTATTATCACTGTCGGTTCATAACATGAACCGACAGTGATACTTGACGAACCATCACGGCTGGCTAGAACCGGCAGTCTTATTAGGTTCCTCTTGATGTTTTGATATGAAATATTTCAAGTAAGCTAGCTTTTCTTATGATAAAATTTGGCAATTTTATGAATCATGTAGACTACAAAATGCTAAGTTCTTGATTACCATGTTTGTAATTACTTTGACTTAGTCACTGCTTGAGTTAAAGCTAGTTTAATTAATATCTTGCTCTAGACTTCTTAGTTCATATCAATGGATTGAGAAATATTGCACTATATTTTTTGTCTTTATCAAATATTTAGCTCATGATAGAACTTTGAAGGAATAAATATTTCTTATGTCGCAAAGACACTACTTGACTTGATCATGTGAAAACTTGATTCTTTGTGAAAATATGAATAATCTTGTGAAACCAAGTATCTTGTGCTAAAATATGATTCAATATGGTTGTCTTGAAGCCTCAAAGTGTTTGTCGTACCCAGTCACGCTACATTTTGCTTGGATAAAACTTAAGGATAAAAATGAAAGAAATGTGACCAATTGCTTAATTTTATTTTAAATCACTTGACATAACTAAGTCTTAGTTTCATATGTGAGCGTTTGTAAAGTCTACTATCATGAATGCTTGTTTGCCTAGTTTGAGATTGAAGTTGGCTAGTTAATGTTTGTACTGTCTCGACACGAGTGGATGCTTGTGTGGTGGTCGCTTTGAGCACAATTCGGCTATGTGAAATTCAATGCGCCAACTAATTCTTTGGGTTAGGTTTGTACAGCTCAATGTTCTTATGTCACTGTTTTTTTAGCCTTTGTGCTTTTGTGAGCTCCGTCCTCTATTTTCCGTAACCCTATGATGTTTCTAGAATTTGTAAATGCTTTGTGGTATACTTGTGAAAGCTCATTAGATTTGCATGTTCATGCATTGCATAATATTTTGTTCTTGATGTTTGTACTGCCGAAGGGGGAGAAATGAATGAAAAAGGAGAGAAATAAAAAATATGCACCAAATCACAAAGAAGAACCCTACGTAAATGAGAAATGTGCATTTATCAAGGGGGGCATTTGATTTTGTGTTTTTGAGCTTTTATTACTCTTTCGAGGTTTTTGAATTGTATTTGCCTCTCTTAGGCCTTATGCGACCTTTCTTATAACAAATGACTTGTTTTTGCTTTTTCTTGAGTTTTTGTCACTTGGATGAGTCTATCTTCTTCAAACCAAAATCTTTGTGCTTTGAAGTGTTGTCAATGCACTCGTCAAAGAGGGAAATTGAGAAACTAAGTTAAAATGTGTCTTAGTTTATATGTGATGAGTGATTGATAATGTTGTCGATTTAGTTTGTCGAGTTTTGGATTGCTTAAGCTTGATTTGAGCATTTTGATTATGGACTAACTGGAGTTGGAGAAATATGTTTGCTTGTCTCATGGTGTGTAGGTAACGAATACAACTTAGCGATTGACGGCGGGTGATCGGGGCTAAGTGGATGCTTGGTGCCAGATGATCAAGGAAGCCAGATGGAGTCAAGGATAATCTTAGCTATACACGTGGATGTCAAGCAAAGATTGAAACGGAGGATGAAGACGGCATGTTGACAAAGTCAAGCAAAAGGGATGCCGGTGCAAGTGACAAGACAGCTCGAGGGACCGGGAGCAGGAGAAACTTATTAACACTCAGGATCGTAAGATAGAGTACACGTGTCGAGATTAGAGCGCTTGCTTAAGGTGTAAGCAAGTGATGAGTCACGCTTTGAAAAGCGTACTGAGGGCTTCGCGGTTGAGCCTCAAAACCGTAGGAGGATTGGAGAAGTATGTGGCACCATTATAAAGCTTGCATCGAAACGAAGTTAAGTCGTGAAGGCGTCACGGCCGTTCGATGGACAGAGTAAAAAATGAACCAAAATACCCTCAGTGGTAGGTAGGAGCGTAAGACAAAAGAGGGGTATTTTGGTAATAAGATAGTAAATTTAGGAGTCAAATTTTCTATGTATATAAATAGAGGGGTAGGGTTATGAGAGAGTTTGAACCGGCACTTGAGTTCTTGTGCCACTTATTTGAAATTCTAGTGCTAGTGTTTTAGATGAGAGGAAGATTAATGCTTACCCTATATAATATGTGAGAGTTTTTTAAGAAAATCCTTATAATATGTCTAAAACAGGGCTGATCTCTTTGAGTAATGAAGTTTATATTTTTGCATATGCTTGAATTCTCCTCCTTCTAATCTGTCTCTATTGGTTCCCTTACAAGTTTATAAGTTTTCCTTTTTCAGTTATGATTTTCTTGTTGATTTTCGTTTTTGCCTTTGAGCTGCGATGTTTCAACCTTGTGAAGTTATTCTTCTTGTTGTCAAAGTCATAAACGTTCATATACTCACATATTTGAGAAGGTCTTGAATCCCCTTGTCTCTAAACTATTAACTTGGAGAGTTGCTTCTTTTGGTGATTATCTTTTTACTTTGTTCTTTGTTTAAGTTTTAAGTTTTTGTGCTCAAAGACACATGGAATAGTCTGGTATAGAGCATATGATTTATATTACATCCATAGAGTCATATTGTCTTGAAATTTTCTTTCTCATTTTGTCTCACTAAAGTTTATGTTTCCGTTTATGCATTTTTTATGAGAGTTAGGTGAATAAGGAGGTCATCTATTTCGTAAGAAATTTATAAGACGTCTATTCACCCTGTCTTATCGCCGTTCTTGGTCCTACAAAAACTACTATTAAATATAAGTTGGTATTCCTAACAAATTGTATGCCTTTGCAATGAACTATACACATCCTATATATATTCTTGTACATATACAATTGTTGATACCCATTACTTGCAATTCATACTTGAGATCTCATCTCAGGTTGTGCTACACATCACCCTAGTCTGTGTTTGATCACATTCTAGGTTAAATTCTTTGTTTGTTTACTAATTTTTTTTGAATGGATTAAGATCACTCATATTCTATTCACGAATGACCCCTGTTCGAAATATGTTAAGTGTTAAGCTTCTAAACAAATGGTAATGCAAATTGGGAAACATATGTCACAAGTAAGTGCATGCCACTAGCTAGCAGCTAGCACTAGCAAGAAGCAAATTAAAAATAATCAATCTCACCTGAGTATAGTTATATGTGCGTGCAGTTCTCCATTTTACGAACACCATTGTCTCATTGTCTTCAGAAATGTTACTCCATTTTTCTTCCTATAAACCTTTTAGGGTGTCTTGGACACTTTGTGCAGACTTTGGAGAGGAAGCAGTACCCTGACAAAAGGGAAGGGGAGGTGAACCGGTGAACCATAAAAATATGCAATCTTGAAGATATACTATCACCGTATGACGAACAGGACAGTTTATAGAAGGGAAGAATAAATGGAGCCGAATTGCCCCATGATGCGCTTCGTTGGCCGCTTTTGCTCTGTTTTCTGGTTCCTGAAACCGAAGACTGCGCTGTCTGCACTGCGCAGTGCACAGTTTGGGACGCTGCAATGGCTGCATGACGCTAGTCGTTCGTGCGCAACCAATGGCATGCAGAAGGTTGCCTTGTTCTGCTTGTCGAGCACTGACTCTTGCAGTCTTGTGGATGGACCAGCTAGCTAGAATGGAAGGTTATGACTGCAAGTTCTGGAACTGGGATCGGTTTGCTTTTCCTAATCCAAGGCTGCAACATTTCAGTACAAAAAGTTCACTTATTAATCCCAACAAACACAGGTGTAGACGTGCAGTTCTGTGACATACTATTACCAGTACTAGTTTACATGCAGTTGCTAGCAAGATAAATAACATTTGCTACAAAGCAGGAGACTGGATTTGCACGACACTGGATCGAGGCGTTTCCGGTCTCCACCTGAACTAAGCTCGTAAACTAGCTTCAACTCACATCGATTGGGTGCAGCGTTCCAATCGTTCTAGAGGACTCAGGAGGCCACACACTAGACAATGTGCAGCGGTTGGGGCTGGCTCTGCGGTTGCCAAGTCATCTCTTGATTCCGCGAGACGCCTGAACAGCCTCGGTTTGATCTCGCTTCTATAACATTTGAGTAAGCAGAATTGGCGCAAAGCCATGGATTCGTTCACATGTGGTCAATATCACATATTGTATCCGTTGTTTGGTGGGTCTTTATACTTTACATGAAGAAAGCAAAAGACAAGGTCTAAATCTAATCTTTGATGTGAGCATGCATGCCATGCATCATTATGCCAAAGAGACGTAGTTCAGAGGGCTACAAAACTACAGCCACTTGTCCAGTGCCCCTCCTGTGATGGCAACTCGTGAGCTACTGAGCTGCCTGTACGTATGTATGACCTTGTCATAAGCCTGGCATCATATGGGATCAGTGAGATCCGCTTCTCGCCACCAACTTGCGAAATGCAATTCTCACCCTAGGTGCGCACACACCCATTTCGAGTTTAAATACGTGTGAGTTCTCAATTTTTTTAAATTTTTTTTGGATCATTTGTGAGTTGTAAAAATGAGAGAAAATTATGTAGTTTTTTACATGTGAATTTTTCTCTTGTACAACTCATAAATGATCGTATTTTTTTCTCAAATTTTCAGGTGATCATGTTACATCATATTCTTCATCCAAGATTTTTTTTCAATATTTGTTTAGAACTCATACGTGCGCACCTATGGCGAGAAATTTGGCATCCCAACAACTTGCAATTAACACACAGAACTTTTAGCTCGGACATATAGTATGGGAACAATGGTACAGTATGTGCATTTTCCTAGTTTTGTTATGTGCTACTGTAGTTTTGCTTCAAGATTTGTGCAATTGCAACCACCAGGAAACCAAATAGATAACTGTCTTGGTTGATATGTGTAATGAGATATTGACAATATTTAAGTTGAGTTGGACTTAGTTAGTATGAAATTGAAACGATTTTCTCTGAATTCAGGTAATTTATTCTCACCAGATTATCAGATCTCATCGGATTATCAGGAAGCTGGTACGGTCATAATTAAGCATACGACATGACGTCATTCCGTGGCTGCGCCCTTGTCTGTCTTAGCAGGGCGGCCGAAGCTTCCACAGCTCCCCCAATACATCTTCACCGAGCACTACATGCACTGCTTACTCTCGTCCAAGTCCAACCACTTCCTCCAGAGTCCAAACTCCCAAGCTTATAAATAACTCGGCCGGCCGGTGCCCTCCGGAGACAGACCAAATATTTCGCCCTCTGCCTATCCAATTCTCTCCCGCACACCACACACACAGAGACACACACAAGGAACACCACGAGAATGGCATCCGTTCTCGTGTTCTCCTGGTGTTCTTTCCTGCTTATCCTCCTGTTGGCGCCGGCTTCACGAGCGCTGAACATCGGCGACCTGCTCGGGAAACCACCGGCGGTAAGGACCAGAGGGAAGCGAACGAAATCTGAACTTCTGTAAGCGCTTTTCGAGCTGATCGATTCTTTCCACCATGGACTTGCTGTTTTCGTCAGGGAAGCCAAGGTTGCAGCCGGACATGCGAATCCTCTTTCTGCACGGGTAAGGACGCCACAACCTCTGACACTGTCGTTCCTGTCACAGAGGAAACCTGTGCCCTTTAGTTCTGTGTCCAGTTCCGGGTTTCTGTTTCCCTGCTAAGTTTCAGAGGAGTTGATTGAAGCTTTATTATGTTCTAATAATCCTCTAGTCACTAAGCTTTCGTGTGAGGATCCCTTTCGAGAGTTCCATTTTCCTTGAATGCCGATGGACTGAACGTAGTCTGCACACTTACGAGCGGACACGGGCAAAGGAAACTGATCAACTGACACGCTTTTGCTTTTATGTTGTCCGTGATCGATGCAACCGGTCCATGGAAGTCCCGCCGCTGCTGAGGTACGGGAAATACTGCGGGATCCTGTACAGCGGCTGCCCCGGCGAGACGCCCTGCGACGCCCTCGACGCCTGCTGCATGGTCCACGACCACTGCGTTGACACCCACAACAGTACGCTCTCTCAACTCCGCTCTTCAATTCCCCCCTCTCTCTCTCTCTGAATGAGACCAAAAAGTCGAGCAGGAGAAAACACAAAAGCGGATTACGCTCGTTGCTTCACCCGGACGGGACGCACCAAACCTACCAAATGTTCCCGCTCGGCCTCACGGCCTCACGCCAGGTGTTTGCGAGCTGACGCGCCACCTAACACAATCGGATCAGATTCTCAGAGCAGCAGTAGTACAGAGCTACCAGATAATATAAACTTAAACTGAGCGCGTGTGGTGCAGAGCATGCCCCTGTTTGGCCTAACGCGCTGCACGGCCGCGTTTCTGTTCGACCAACAGCGCCGCCAGACCAACCGATGCGTGCGTCGGCGCGTCGCAGCCAACCAACATGTGCGCTCCGTGTGCGCCACCACCCCGCCGCTGTGCCGTCGCATCCTTCCTTTCCGGCACGGCACGGTTGCACCGCTTGCACGCGTCGGTGCGCATGATTGCATCACTCCCCTTTCTCCCTCAGTCCACTCCTCGCACGCACTCAAGCGCACTAGATGCCCCACGAGTGGTGAATCTGGTGTGCATGTGTCGCCTCGCCGTCTCAAGTGCCCGCGCGCACTCTGTCGCTGACTGCTAGCTCGCTTCTGACTTGGCGCAGATGACTACCTGAACACGCGGTGCAACGAGAACCTGCTGAGCTGCCTCGACAGGGTGCACCCGGCGGGGCCGACGTTCCCGGGGAACGAGTGCGACGTCGGCCAGACGGCGTCCGTCATACGCGGGGTCATCGAGACGGCCGTGCTCGCGGGGAAGATACTACACAAGCGCGACGACGGGCAGTAGCCGGCGCCCGGCAGGGAGCGAGCTGATCAGAGGCTGGCGGTTCGTAGGAGCGGGCCGTGCTTGCAGGGCGGAGCAGGAATAAAGAAGCACGCGCGCGGCGCGGCGCGGCGCCCGTTCGTGGCGCCGCGGCAAACCAAGGTGTGCTGTGTGTGCTTGGAGTTGGGGCGTACAGCGTATACAGTGGGGACTTGGGATTTAAATGTATAGCCGAAATAATAGAGCAAAGGTTGATTGTTGGCAGAAGACAGTTTGAATTCACTCTTGTCCCGCTTCAGTACCTCCTTTTGTTTGTATCCATGCCACCTGTTTGGATTAATCTTGTCTGCAAGATCGAGATGCGTGCAATGCTAGCTACACATGCTTGGTATGCATCCACGGCAGTATTTGCTTGTGCTAATAATGAGATGGTATGAGGTCAAATTTGGCTCCTCCGATGACTCAACCTTTCTATTTGTAACGGATGGTTCACAGTTCATGCACTACAGTACAACATAATCCCTCTCATTCTTGTACTTTTCTAGTCCTTTCCGAACTGGCGTTAACTGGCTTTAAAGGTATAGAAATTATCATGTTAATCCAAGAAAAAATAAAATAAAGAGTATTTATACAGGTTTATAAACTATCCAACACATTTCGAAAATTTAAACCCAAAATACCTCTATAACTGCTTCTCCATTCCCCACATCTACCATTATTAAAGAAAAATATCTATTATTATCTTAGTAACTGACTAGAAAAAAGAGCATCCATGTTTAATCTTAAGGGCTAGAAAATCCCACGTAAATTGGACAAAAAAGAAACAAATATGTACCATTTACTCCGTAGGCCCAGATTATAACGGCCTAGATTTGTTAGAAGGGATAGAAAAATTAGAATGTTGGAATCCTGTTCAGATACTACAACATAATATGTGGAAGCACAGGGGACGGATTGATTTGCTAATGTTGAAGGGGGAAAAAAAGACAAAAGGCTCATGTAACAATCAACCGATAGGGAACCACGTTCGTTAAAAAAAAAAAGTGAGCCCGGCGGCCAACGTAACGCCTGAACGCGCACACCAGGGACAATGACCATGCGCTCCTCCTCGATGTACACACCATGGACGACCACGCTCCTCCACAATATGCAAAACCGAGCGTCGAGGCGCCGATCATGCACCCTCCAGACTGTCATGTCCCTGGGTAGTGATACATTATAGAAGTAGCAAATTGAAGAGATTGGAGGGAGTTTAGACTAGGGATAGCAAGGAATTTGGGGAAGACGCCAGGAATTGCAGGAAGGGATGAACTGAGGAGGAAGATGAAGTTGTTTCTCGGTTCTGTTCGATGCCTGAGCTGTTGCTGCTTGTTTCCCTTTTGTATGTGTCCTCCTTCTCAAGTGGTTAGTCCCATATGTCATACAAGGCAGCCTAGACACAGGGCCTCATACATTACCCACCACTGGAGATTCAGTTTGCCCTTGAGCTGATGACTTTGTAGTGGCTTGCATCCATCAACAGTTTTTGAACTTGCAGCCCTCAAGCCAGCCTCATAGCCTCATCTAGAGCTCTTTGCATTCTCTTGAGTGTAGGCAAGGTAGTGTTGATGAAGTAGCCATCGTAGCTCATCAAAAGAGGTTCATTTCCAACAACCACACACCTCTGTTCACTGCAAAAGCCAAAGTAGAAGTAGCAAATTGAAGAGATTGGAGGGAGTTTAGACTAGGGATACCAAGGAATTTGGGAAGGCGCCAAGAATTGCAGGGAAGGGACGAACCGAGGAGGAAGATGTTGTTTTTCGGTTCTGTTCGATGCCTGAGCTGTTGCTGCTTGTTTCCCTTTTGTACGTGTCCTTCTCAAGTGGTTGGTCCCATATGTCATACAAGGCAGCCTAGACGTAGAGCCTCATACATTACCCACCCTTGGAGATTCAGTTTGCCCTCAAGCTGATGGCTTTATAGTGGCTTGCATCCATCAATAGTTTTTGAACTTGTAGCCCTCAAGCCAGGCTCATCTAGAGCTCTTTGCATGCTCTTGAGTGTAGGCAAGGTAGTGTTGATGAAGTAGCCATCGTAGTTCATCAGAAAAGGTTCATTACCAACAACCACACACCTCTGTTCACTGCAAAAGCCAAAGTAGAACTTTTCTTCCCACCACTTCACTGCAGCCGTCTCCGACTGACAACCTGCACTAATTGCCCACACACACGCAGAGTTAAACCCCTGAACACCAGGATCCCAAGGCCTTATGAGATAAATGGAAGAACAACACTGAAAAAAATGGTTGGATTACACATGTTGTAGTCATTTTCATAACTCCTTGCAATAAGGCACTTGTTGGAATAACTTTTGTTCATCGTGTCAAGGTCCATCCCCTTCTCAGATTTCATTGCACAAAATGCAGCAAACACTCTAGGGTCACATGGCCGAGTGATGGACAAGCTAATCAGAAAGTGTATCTTCTCACACATAACAGCTTGACTTCTAGCATTGGAACCACGACACCAACTCGATAGCATTTTCTCGAACACTGATTGAGCATCTTCCAATGCAGATAGCCAGGGTTAAAACCACCTTGTTGCCATGATGGCATCTTGTCAAGCATCAGATAACTACTTTGCACACTCAAATTTTCAGGATTGAACGCACTTCGCCCCCAAGGTGGCATTGTACAAAATTCCAACTCTAGAGCCAACCATCCATTGCAATCAGTGCATCTGGTGTCCTGGTCACACTCAAGCACCTTGATTTTGTGCTGCAATGTCACTTTATTTAGATAGCTCGCCATAAGCTGCTCACAGGATAGCAGCTCTTGCTGCTTCACAAAACCTTATGGTTTTTCATCAAGCACCAGACAAACATCACCTACACCATTTTGATTGTTGGTGTAATAGGCAAGGGGGTGTTCCACGTGAAAAGTCCCGTGTTGCAAAGTGTCAGCATATAGCAGGTATTGTCAAGACCACAACCACACTGCGCGAACAGAGCAAAGCTCTCATGACCAGCCTCCTGGTCACGCAACGAGGTCCTGCAACCAATGAGAGCTGGTCGCAGAGCAGGTACCCACCTACTCGGTTAAGTCTTATTTAATGTTGCATACTCAATTGTTTTTTCCTTCCTCAGGCACTTGCTTTCGACGTTGAATGGTCGTGGGGTGGTGTGAAATTGCAGTGACCCGTATCGTAGCATTTAATGGCGCGAGATGGTCAGACGGGTAAGCATGACTGTGTTTGATGATGATACAACATACACATGATGACTAGAGTAGGGCAAGCATTCCTATTAAATGTCATGATGTGCTAGAGTAGTTGGCTCCGTCATGGGTATGTCTGCAGTAGGGTTTGGCACAGTTTATTTATTTGTGCATCTTTTTCCCTGATATATAAAGAGGTCAAGACTGTGCTTGTAGGAATATTCTATAACAATTCACTCAATTCATAAGAAAATACATATAACATAGAGCTATTATCCCACATGAGGCCTGGACCAGAATAAATCTCGGTGTTCTTGAGTCCAAGTTGATACACATGTATAGAAAACATGGATCAACGCGCCCGTCGTTCAGTATACCTCAGATTATTGTCAGGGATCATCCCCTGACATTGATAATCATGACACTGTATGTGCACATCAGTGGTATATATAGTAAGGTAGTAAGCCTTAGTCCCCTCTGATAGCAACAATTTGATTAGTTCCACATCTTCCTGTCGTTCATGCTTTCCTTCATAGTTCTTATGAGATATTTTCACTACCATGTACAAAGTATGAACACTTATCATGATTTTCTTGCACTTGGCACCTTCAAAGAAACTATGCATATATCGGAGGGTTAACTCCTGTCGCAGGGATCCTGAGGGACCATTTTTTAGAGATTCGGTCGGGGGGATGATCCTGAACAAGTTTGCTAGAGAAATAAATGGATATGAATGCGATGGCTGGCGGGGGCGGAAAGATCCAATGCAGAAAAGAGTAAATGCACTGGGAGTTTAGACAGGTTCAGGCCCCACGGAGGCGTAACACCCTACTCCTGTATGAATACTATAAATGTCCTAAGAATGTCCCTCAAGGATGTTGCTGGTTACAGGAATGCTTGTCTATCATAGAGCCTGAGGCTCTTTGTTCTTCGGTCTGTGTAAGCGTGTCTTTGCTTGTTCAACTTGTCTCACTTTTCTTTTCTGTCCAACTCGTCTTCGATCGTCTTTGCTCGTACTGCCGGCTGCTTTAAATACCCGCCGGTAGTAGCGTACCCTGAAGAGGAGGGCACGAGTTCCAAGGTACCATAAATGGAAAGGGCGTCATCATAGCCTCTGTGCGAAGCGACGGGGGTTGAAAACGCGCCCCGCGCCCGGTCAGCAGGCGTCATGATGGCGCTTGTAACGGGCGCCGTGGAGAGGGCCCAACGGGCAGCGGCAGAGCGGCCCGGTGTGCTCGCCCTGTCTTGTTCTCCTGCTGCAGCAATGCGGCAAACGGAACACCTCGGGCCTTACGACGTTATCCCGAGGCGCGTCGGATGGCACGGGACGGGACCCGTGCATTTCATGTCCCCACGCCCTTCTGCCAGAATATGGCAGGAACTGACATCGAGCGTGGCGGGAGCAGTTGGAGGTGACAGGCCATGCACGCTCTTAAATACGGCCTTAGGCCTTTCACTGGCTGACACCTCATCTCTGGACCCCTGTGGGGGCCACTATCAGGGAGCTTCCTAGGTCGTCGGGGAACCGAGTGCTCGGGGTTACTGTTCACCTCTCCGAGCACTCTCTCCCAAGAATGCCCTTTCTTGATCCTCGAGGAACCAAGTGCTCGGGGGCCACTGTTCACTTCCCCGAGCACTCTCTCCCAGTCTTGACTGTACGGATCCTTCAGGGAACCGAGTGCTCGGGGGCCGCTGCTCGCAGCCCCCGAGCACTCTCTCCCGGAACTCAATTCTCCTGGTCGTCGGGGGACTTGGGTGCTCAGGGGTCACTGTTCACCTCCCCGAGCACCTTCTTCCCGGTTACTTAGTCTTCGTAGTTCATCGGGGAACTCGGGTACTCGGGGACCTCTGGCTATGGCCCCGAGCGCCCTATCTCGGGACTTAATCTTCTCTACCTCGCGGAGGTGACCTTGCGGGATGGCGCTACGTGGCGGATCGTTGACCTGGCCTCGGTATTCGGGGACCCCCGGTTCCTGATTCACTAACAGCATACCATTCTGAAGATGCATTTTGTTAAGCACATTGTGACAAACACTCACCACAGGACGAAAAGGTTGCATAGCGACTTTCTCGCCATCAAGATGCTCCACATTATCACTGGTGTGGCTGAATTTAATGTTAGAGATGTCCTTAGCCATATCAAGCTCTGGGAACAGTGACAAACCACCCACATGGGGTAAGAACATCGTCGCTCTTGCAAACAACATAGTCATGAAGGAATGTGATGAGCCAGCGCACTGGGCGGTAGCTTGCATGCACCCATGATACCTACACATGGCACGGTGGTGCATTGTCATGCTCCATTTCTTCTCAAGCACATCTTCAAGCACCTTGGTGGTGTTGGTTTGTTCCACCTTAACTCGCTCAAATGGAATAATGTCGGTCTAGGATTATGTGTCCATGACCACAGATCTAGTCGAGTACTTGACTGAAGGCAAAGCTGTGCTCGACACGGCTGTAGGCATACCAACATCATGGTTGAGGCTCAATGTTGGGCACTTGACAAACATCACCGTGGTGTTGCTGGTGAGGAGTGACTACATGTATTGGACGTCTAACCAACAACATCCTTCATATATGCATCTGCCATGCACAACTTCTCGAGCTAGGACTACTTCGCTGCTCGATTGGAATATGACAAGAGCAATCGCACCATCTGTTATCTCATACATATGCACATCTTCCATCACTCCAGATCGACCAAACACTTTATAAAGTAACTCCTCAGTCATTGGATAGATCATATGATCCACTGTGACACGAAGAACACCTCTAGTGCTCGCCTTTTGGTGATCAGGGATTTTGTGGAACATCTTGTGGATGCAAGTGGAAGGGGTTGCAAGCGTGCTTGAAACAGCGACCGCAGAGGCCGTCGAAGAAGCAGGGGCTAGGGAAGATGAAAGAGAGCTGAGGGCGTGGTCCTACGCAACACAAACCTCATCGAGCTTTGCCAAAATCAGAGCATACATAGCCTCCCGCTGTTGTTGCTCAAAGGAGTTTGCAACCAATGTCTCCATTGGAGAAGATAACCACCATCTTCACACATCCTTCGTTGATCAAACTACGGGTTGGAATCATGTTGCTCAGGATAAAAGCCAATCATTCCTTTGAAATTGTTGATCATATCAGAGTAGAGAATCAGAACGGCTCTGAATACCAATTGCCATATCCATAGATAGTGATACATCATACAAGTAGCAAATTGAGGAGATTAGAGGGAGTTTAGACCAGGGATAGTAAGGAATTTGGAAAAGACACCAAAAATAGTAGGGACGAGACAAATCAAGAAGGAAGATGTATATTTAATCTCATATTAATTATCTTTTATATCTAGATGTCTAATATTTATCTTTCATATATTTAAAAATACATTTAATATCTCATTATTTATCTTCTATACTAGACGTCTAATATTTATTTTCTCTATAATGTTATATTCTAAATTGTTTTCACATGAATAAAACACGTGTGTAGTTGCTAATAATGTTTAAGAAAACCGGCTGGTCAAATTTCAAATAATTTGCACATAATCATTCTTAAACTACGCTACCGGACCACCTTACTGGTTCTTAAATGTCCACCGTGTTCATGGTTTCTCATCGTTGCAACAAAATTTTATTTGTGTTGGAGTTTTCTATTCGTTGCACCAAATGTTGCAAACAGCGGAGTCTTTCTTTTCTGTGTGTGCGCGAATGTAGATCCGATTTGTTCCGTCACGCACTAACGAAAGATGTTGCAATGTTCTAATATCATGAAAAAATTATTTAGTTTTTGGAAAATTAGATCTATTTTCAACAGAGATTTTTTAATAATATTATTTTATTAAAAAATTATAAAAATAATAGTTGAATTCATAAAATTGCAAGAATCCTATCGGTATGCAGAGTGTCAATAAGAGACTTGTTGGTACTCCGTATACCGATTTCTTATGTGACAGTGGGTCCGAGGATCTGTCGGCATACGAGCAGTGAGTTTGTAGGCCTGTCGGTATTCCGCGTGCCGACATATCCTACGTTCCACAGATGATATTCAATAAAAATTCATAATTTTTGATATTATCTTAGATGTAGATGATCTTTATATAAAGATCTACAAATTTCTAGTTGAACATTTTTACATTTTAATATGTTTGTATGCCCAAAAGGTGATCAGAAGTTCCTGATCTAGTTTTTTAATATAAAATTTATAACCATCTTTTGTGTATCTAAATGGATTCAAATAAATAATATTCAACTAAAAAATTATAGATCTAATCAAGAGCTATAATTTTCATATAAAGATCATCTCCATCATAAATTATATCAAAAAGTTATGAACTTTCTATAAATATCGTCTGCGGGACATAGTACCCGCCGACACACGGATGCCGACATGCCTCTTGGCACACTGCCATTTAATATGTCGTCATGTGGAGTGCTGACAGGTCCTAATCGACATTCCGTGTACCAACATGTATCTATTCTTACAATTTTGTAAATTCGATTATTATTTTTGTAATTTTTTAAAAATACTATTGTTGAAACAAAATCCAGTTTCAACCATAACTAGGACGTACATTGAGCAAAATTTGCAAGTTCGTTGATTTTCTGTTGAAGGCAAAGTAATTTGTTGCATACTACTCAAGTGTTGCTACGAACCGCCAGACTGAATGATGGTGCTGGTCTGCCGGTTACTCCCGTTTGCGTTTCCGCATGAAGCTCAACAAAAAAAACAAAAAAAATTAAATTCTGGTTTTCTGGCCACAAATTGGGCCCTCTAAAAACCTTCTGTAATGTTGCTTTCGAGCTCAATACTGGGCCACACGAGATCGGGCCAGGACACGGCCCATCATGCGACACGTCTCTTTTTTCCCAAAAAATTGAGTATTCATCTAAAGTTAATCAACTTTAATAATATGTCTAAAATTAATTATTATTTAATAACCATATTCACCGGGACTAATATGTAACAACGTTTAGGCTTCACCTCTTTTACCAATATAAAATTTTGTAGATTTATAATGACATTTTTTAATATAAAAAATATAGTGATATATTTTAAAACTGTAATAGTTATAATGACATAAATAAAAAACTTTTTTTTACCTTGCTCTAGCAGTGTAATCTAAGGGCTTGTTTGTTTTAGCTGAAGATTTTGAAAAGTAATTTATAGAAGTTAGATCGTGAAAAATTGGATTGTAAAAAGCTGAATTATGAAAAGCTTTTAAGTTATAGATTCTAAAAACATTTGATAGACAGTTTAGTAAAATAAACTTTCATAATCTATCAAAAGTTGAGAAAAATCAGTTTCTCAAATTCCCACAATACAATCAGCAGATTTTAAAAAATTATAAAAAAAACTATCTATTTATTTCAGCTTCAGATTGTAAAAACTGAAAATCGCTATCCAAAACTGAAACAAACATGGCCTAATCCACACGAGGCCCCTTTCGAGCACAACGAATCTGCACCGTTCGCTCCGTCACCGACTCCCATCCGCGACGCCAATCGCCCTGTCGTCTCGCTCGTCGTCCTCCCCGAACCGAAGCCGAGCCCGAGACCACCCAAACCGCGACCACGTTTCCATCCCCTTGCGCCGCGGCCCTCCTCAGCTCCTTCCCTCCATCTCATGGCGTCGTCGGAGGCCGACGAGGATCAGCTCCTTAAGAGCTTCCTCGCGGAGGTCAGCGAGGCGGAGCGCGACAACGAAGTCCGCAGGTCCCCCTCCCTCTCCCCCCTCCTGTCCCTTTCTCGTCTGACCCGATGGTTTCATTTTGTAGCGAGTCCCTTCTTCGCGTTCCGTAGCTTCAGATTCGATCCGTTTAGCGCCATTCGTCCGTGGTGCGCGGCCTAGTAGATGTAGCCCTGGCTGGGTGCTTAGTTTCGCTGAGATTTGGGGTGTCCCTTTTATCAGCGAGTGAATCCTAGGTCCCAATTTTACGGTCGTTCACATGTTTTAGTCGTCTCCGTACTGAGCTTGACCCGTGATCTACGTAGCTTCTGGCTGTCAATTGCATCAAATTTCATGTTTTCCGTTTATGGAAATCAGCAGTTTCCGAAAATTTGCCCCTTCTACTCTGTGTGCGATGATTGCACCATGATCGTTTGTATCATGATTGTTTGCTGGTCTAGTCTTATCTGAGACAAAATGCGCTGTATTGGTGAGGTCCTCGGTATATGTATGTAGAGTTGTTCGAGTTTGGTTGGCAGAATCCAAACCCTGCAGTAGCTTGGCTCAGCTAGTGATCCAGTTCAAAGTCTAATGTTATCTAGCTGGCCGATTTAATTGGGGATTCACGTCTTGAAGACCATTCTAGCTTCAACATTGCTAATTTTATGGGAATCTGTTGCTCAATTCGTATTCTGCGTGCATTTGTAAGTCCTTTAAAGTCAAGGTACCGATGGGCTCTAGAGTGAGCTTGATGAATTTAAGTGCGAATACTGAACTTCCCAACCTTCTTTTTCTTATTTGGCCATATTCTGATCCTGTGTAGATTTTCCAGCTATGGATCTGTTGCTTTTTCCGTTGTTACTTTGCATGTTTGGACCCTCTCAGCACTATATGTGTGTTTAGTTTTATTATGTGTACCATGTCAGAATCGAAACATTTATGGCCTCTTGTGCTATGCTAGTTTCTCATAAGCTTATCATTTTGTACTCAAGATGGACATACCTTCTTGCATGTTATCACTGTTTGCTATGCGTGAAATGAAAAAGTCATAGATGTCCTCCTTCATAACTTGTGCTGTCAAATGGACTCCATCTTCTTTCTGTTGTTCTTAAGTTTATATAAACATGATTGTCAAATAGGTAGCCATGTATTACAACTAGACACGTAGAGGCAGATGTTAGTTTGTTTAAATGGCGTATAGAAGTTGATCAATGAGAGTTATAATGAACCGAAACCAACCGTTTATCAATGGCATTTGAGCTTTATCTTGTTTTACCCTCTCCTGTTCCAAATGGTAGATATTTATTACATAGTCACACGGATCGGGGTTGAAGGCTCGTTCCACGACCCCGGGACATCAAGCCAATTTGAGGGTTGGGGTCGAACTGGGTCAACGTCCCGATTCTGGATGTGTCACGCACTTTTGTCGTTTGGGTTGCTACGAAACGATATGCAGGTGAAGAGTCCGGCTTACCTAGCGCAGACGAGGAGCCGTGAAGACGGTGGAGGCGGGGGTGAAAAAAAAGGTTATTTTTCGCGGTTTGCAGTTTGGATGCTCCACTCCTGCATATTTTTTGTTACATCCCTGTATCATTGACTAGTTGACCCTACGGAAAGCCATGGACAAGGATTCTTGTGATGGATAGCAAAATGAGTATGTACCTCAATCTCAAGCTTCGTCCCAGGGTCATCGACCCGGAATCCTTGGGGTCACGTCCCGCGTCTCGAATTATCATCCCGAAGAAGTATACCCCCTTTGTTCCCAACTTTTCTCAAGTGTCGACCCATGTCCTGTGACTCCGTTCCTCGACCCGGTCAACCCAAATTTCTTATGACTATGGTTTATTATATTATTTTAGCCTCTTGGCGTCGTGAAGGTGAATCACCTTCATAAACTTATTTAATCTTCCTAAGTTATTCCCCAAACCTTGTTTAAAGCTCTTTCCTGTCTAGACTACTGCTCTTGAGGAAGCAGTGTGCTCGGGGAAGTTATATTTCAAGTCAAAATTGCACAATGACATTTCTATATAACAAAGTTAGAAGTTTGGAATAACATGCATATGGATAACTAGGGAGTCTTTCTTAGTGATAAAATTAAATGAATTGAAATGCCAGATCATTTGACTGTTTATTTCTCACTTATCTTGCCCCTTCCTAACATTTTCTTAATTTATCAGGATACTTGGTTGCTTCAAGTTAAACCCCTTTGAGCATCTAAAGTTGTCTTTTGATTCATCTCCAGACGAGGTGAAGAAGCAATATAGGAAGGTATCAAGACATGGTTTTGATATTTAGAAACTCTTCTGGTTCTGATCTAGTTTGTGTGTAGATCTAATAGCATGTTGCATTTTCGTACCATCTTGCAGCTGTCATTGTTGGTCCATCCTGATAAATGCAAGCATCCGCAAGCACAAGAAGCTTTTGCAGGTATCTATGGAAACTAGCCAGTAATGACAGTAGGGGAGCGTATAAGTAGTATAGAACTGCTGTAATTCCAAATCTTGTCATGCTAGGAGACAGTATTGCACTGCATTCCTTTAAGGCATATTTGTTTTTGAAATACGACTTGTACGATGATATAAACCATCAACGAGCATATACCAGTTAGTAATTCTAGGTATCAGCCTGCAAATCAGAAAAAAGTACTGGGATTTGGGAAGAATAGAATCAGCAAAACTAATGCATTTCGAAAATAAAAATTCCTTGTAGGCATTCAAATTTTGTCATGGCAAAGACCGGAAGAGGGCATGACACACCGTCATACTAGAAGAGAACTGGAAATGAATTAACTAGATCTGTATCCTATGTCCAGAAAGAGTTGCAGATAACTATTTCAAAATTATACCATGAGTAATCAGCTTAGAAATGAAATTTATGCAGTTTTAATTTGATCGCTGACATGGTAGTGCCAAGAAGGTTAACGTAGGATTAGCCACTTTTTGTATTCCTTTATGGGGTACACTTTTGAAGAGAATCCAGGAAATGTAACTGTTGCAGTATCTCTTCTTGTAAGAGCTTGACTGCTGTAGCTAGTTATGCCATGGTTCCACTAAAAAATTGACCACTTTGTTGCGCTTAAACTACTTGCTATTTTCCAACTGTCATATTGCTTCTCCCATTTCCTTGCTCATTTATATATATTTAATTGATGGTACCTGCTCATAAACAGCTCTGGCGAAAGCACAGCAGCTCCTGCTTGATCCACAGGAAAGAGGATATATTCTTGGTCAAGTTATTGCTGCAAAAGGTGTGATGTGATCTTTTTATTCCTCTTATTTTTGCATTCACAACATGGTTCTTGTTTCTGGTTTAGTGATTTGTTCAAATGAAATAAAGCGTACATGAACTTGAACAAAAATTTGGCGTTCCTTTGTGTTAAAAATTTCAGAAGAGCTAAGGGCAAAGAGGAAAAAGGAGCTAAAGAAAGACAGTGCTTCCAAAATAAAATCCCAAGTAGATGAGGTAAGTTTATCTTATGGAAGGTGATGTGAACTTCTAGCATCAACATTGTTATTAACATCGGAATACCATGTTTCATGTTTGAAAGACAGGCCTGAATTTATCTAGTTTGGATTAGTTCACTGGTTTGAACAATTTTATAACCATCCCATCCCCAGTGTTCTGACTGGCCTGGTTACACTACTGGTGATGCTGGTTTCGATTTCCTTCTGAAGAGTTTGGTTGTATCTTATTTCATGTGGGACAAATGCCCAAAAGTACTGGCTGCTGCCTGCACCATCCAAAACGCCTGTTGTTTGCTGGAATTTCTGTAATAACTGTGCAGATATGTGCTGCACTTTTGTCTTTATGGGCTGATCCCCTAGGCACTGAAACAATTATGTGAACATACTGTAGAAGTCATCACGCTTTTGATTGGATTTTAGAATCTTTTAAAATAACATTTTTTCATAAAGAGAAATGCTTTGTGTATCTGAAAAGCTTCATTTGCTGGAATTGCAACAGCACGTACAATCTGGCAGATCTGATGTTTCCTTTTGCATACGTCATCTGTGTGGTTCAGTAGCTCTATGTTGACAAAATATTATGATGATTGCCTGCTTCTGCGTGCCACTTGGAACATCTTATTGAACTTCATGCATCTTGAACGATTTTGAACCCCAATGATCTGCTTGCATCTTTGCAGGGAAAATATGAAGAGCAGTTTGAACGGTCAGATGAATTTCAGCAGCAGCTGATAATTAAAGTTCGTGAAATTTTGACGGATAAAGAATGGCGTCGGAGAAAAATGCAAATGAGGGTAAGCAAAGTTAAGAAAAATTCGAATATCATCGATTGAGATAAATGGCTAATGAGCTATGTTCATGTGCACTGCACAGATATCAGAGGAAGAAGGAAGATGTAAGAAGGATGAGGAAGAAACCAAAGAGATGTGGAAGAGGAAGAGGGAGCATGAAGAGAAGTGGGAGGAGACCAGAGACCAGCGGGTACCTTTGCAGTCTATTCTATGTAGAAGTTTGACACTCTGTTAGCCATGCAGCATTATGATGCTTAAGTTTTTTTTCCCCGCATTTGGTTACTTTCTTCACAAACTTCAGTATGAGACTAGATCACCTATCATTAGTACCAAAGAGTATTCTGAAAAGCTGGCAAGGAAAGGATCACGATGTGTTATCTAGTGTTGTTGCTTGTTAGTGGATTTTTAGCATAATCATCAGTACTGTAGATTTTTTTGTATGATAGTTGGTACCTCAAACACTATTTTCAGTCTGACTATCTGAGCTCTAATGTGCTGGCGAAATACTACTGCCACTTCTATGTCTCCATGACATGTGGTAATCAATATCTTTCTCATAATTGGTAAGTAGTTACAAATAGATTGTAATACATTTGCAAAATCATCCATCAATCCCAAGGGATACTGGGAGAGTCCGGGAGTAGCATAGTTGAAGGGTGAGGCCGTGAGGGTACTTTTTCAATGCACACGTATTAGCCTAAGCGCATCATAATATGACCATAAATTTAGTGCTGCATTCAAGACTTGAGTTACAGTGCTTTTCTGCATCGTCAGTGCTAAAGTTTGTACTCACGTAATTAATTCCCTGTCACCCATTATCCATACACAGTGCCACAATCTGTGCTCATGTACTAACTGCCTGATACCATGGATGTGTGGTTTGTAGGTTTCTAGCTGGAGGGATTTCATGAAGACCGGAAAGAAGGTTAGAAGTGCATATAGGAAGAAGTATCTTGACACCCATGAATTAGTAACTTACTAACTCCTTTTTACAGGGACGGAAAGGCGAGATCAAACCCCCAAAACTTAAGACAGAAGACCCGAACAAATCTTATGTTCAACGGCCGGTAAAGCGTGCTTAAGAGGAATGCTGTTAGTGCTGCAATTGAAGAACATCTGGTAGCGATTCTTCTTGCCACCTCATTCAAGCTACGGCCCAGCGAAGTTATCTTCCAGGCTGTAAGCTTCAAATATGCCACTTGGGTTCCTAGTGTAGTTGATGGAATTGTTATTAGCAGAATGGCTGCATATTCCTATCTAGAGTGATATTGGATTAATGTACCCGTCGGGTAGAAAATGTTACTGGAAAAAAGTTGAAAACTTTCTGTTAGAAAAGAAGTCCTACTGAAGTGTGTGTTGGAAGCTCATCTCTGTCTGATCCTTGTTTCACTTTTCAATGCAAGTAATGCTGATATATATATACTTCATCGTTTGCTATCACTGAGACACTTCACTGGATGCTAAGGTATATTTTAGCTCCTCGTTACTTCTGCCCCAATGTATTGCAAATTGCGGTGAGATATTCTGAAAAATATGTGCTAGCTAGGGATTTGCGGTATCTGTGTTATTCAGGTTTTGAAGCCTCATTTTTAACACATGCTACTTGTAAGCCTGAACTGGCTAGTTTTGGTGACTCTAATATAGATGATTAGGAGCACGACACCACACACCAGGTTAGTCTCATCTGATTTGCCTAGAAAAATTTGTGATGTTTTAGTGTTTGTTTGGTCGGCCTCAGTGCCGACGGCGGGGATTACGATGAGGGTGGGTTCATTGGGTACTCTTGACTTCAGTAAGCTGTGCGTATGGTGTTGACATAGTGAATCATGTGGATAGATAGCTCACAGTGGCTACTATCGACGTTAGACAAAATGCCATTGAAAGTCGCTCACTCTGGAAGAAGCCAACAACGGACGGGACAATTGAAACGATTGACTATGTCGTCATAGGTCTGACGGCCAGCCTGGAGAACGCCAGGACTCGGGATAAAGATGCCATCGACGGGCCTAGACGCTGGCAGTTGCATGCCTGAAATGCAAATGTGAAAGCTTGAAAGTTCATCCGTGATACATTACATTCCATTGTCAAACTGTACACGAAAGAGCTGGTCAAAAACGAAGGCTCCATTTGTATTATTCGGTTACTATGAGATCATCCATTGTATTTGATATTGCGGGTTTACTCTACCTATACCCAGGTGCTATAAATCAACTCAGACTGCTTTCCTCCCGAGACCAACGCTGGAATCTGCTCGGCATTTTGGTGATCATACAACAACGGAAATAGTTGGCACCACTTGCACGCGTTCACCATGCGTGCACGTACCATTGCATGGTTATCTTGGACCCTATTTCAAACGCAAGGAAATCTGACGCCGCAAGTATTCTGTAACGCTGGATTATGTGGTTTCCAATATCTTGCATCAAAACCGATGTGTGAAAACTAAAGCTCCTAAAAATTAAGATCTTCATGTGGTTTTTGCATAAAGGAGTAATCCTCACTAAGGATAAGAACTGGGAAGACAATGAGAATTGTCATTTTTTTTAGTAACAATGAGACTATTCAATATCTTTTCTTTGATTGTAGTTTTGCTAAGTTATTTAGAGAGCAATTCAAATCACTTTTTGACTTACAACCTCCTCTTAGTATATCCCATGTGCTTGGATCATGGCTAAATGGAGTAGGTTTAAAGCAAAAGAAAAAAAAAATTGGTTGGGGCAAGTGTCATTTGTTGATCACTTTGGCTTAGTCGAAAAGATATTTGATAAAGCAAATATTCACTCATTATGCATGTAACTTTCATGGGTACACACTAGATAAGATTTTGGGTACTGTTACAAAAGCAGGAAGAGCGAGAAACCATACACACCGTATGCCGCTTTTTGGAATTAACCATCATGGATATTTTTGCCAAGTGTAGACGCAGGTTTAACAATATAATTGGTGTTTGATGTTGGACATTATCTATGTGTTAAATCTTATTTGATGAACTATGACTATATGGTAGACGTAGCGGCTGAGATATTTTTATTCTATTATCTAAAGAGAATATGTGGTTTCCATGGATCGAGCAAGCGCAAGTTGGGCAGCTATTTTCTCCAGAAACGTTATCATCTGATGCTGTGTTCGTTGTCCCGGACCTTTATCCCCCAGCATCACCTTCCTCTCCATACGCCCAACCTGATGACAGTCTGTTAACTAACTGCCCAGTGGAGCCCATGCTTTCCCCATAGACCGACGCCCCCCTCGAGTTTTTTTATTTTTATATTTTCTAATATTAATATTTAAATAAATAGATCTTTGATGAAAAGATGTACATAAAAAGACGTCTACTGCTATCTGAAAAGGTGGTTAGATCCTTGTCACCTCTGAAAAGGCGGTAAGCAGTCCTTACATCGTTCCGTGGCAGCACGGGTAACTGCTCCATGATCTCTGATAGGTGGTTAGGCTCGGCTTGGATGAACAGTATGGCTAGTACTGTTTATATCTCAGTTTTTTTTATATATTCTCTGTATAAAATAGTAGTTTTTTTAGCTCTAAAAATTTTAGAATTTTTTTACGTATTTTATAATCAATATGCAACCTATTTTAATTAGATTCATCCAAAAATCTTATATAAATTTAAACTAAAATTTTCCAAAAAGACTACTTTTATAACTTTGAACAATTGTTACGGCTTCAAATAAATTTTCAAAAATCTAAAAAATTCACTAATATTCTTATTATATGATGGAATAATTTCTAAAGTTATTTGTAGTCCTAGGTTATGTAGTGAAAAAGTAAGTTCCTCTGTAATGCTCTATTTATATGCATTTTTACCATTTCATGTGATATCCTTCTTTTAATTCAATTTGAATTCAAACATATACACCCCATGATTTTTATTAATAATTTGAGAAATGTCATGTAATTAATAAGGCATAACCATAACTCAATGTACATCCTATAGAAGAAGTCACACTCTTTTGAAAATATCAACTATGACTACACAGAAGCTGAGGCAATAAGACGCGCGGATGTTCAGCGGCCAAAAATATTTATTGTACAAATGGCATAACAGAGTGCTTCAATTATCATATAGCCGCAAATGTTTATTATGCAAATACTAATTTTGCGAACAATAGTAGTTGTAAAGCATAATTATCATATAATCCGGTACGAAGTTTACATACGCTGATAACACATAGGATATAGAGTTTATCGTCATTGTGCAAATGAACCCTAATTATAAAGAGATGACTACAATAAACTTTGGCATGTAAGATACGCCTAAAGATTAACCTAATTGTGTGCTGCTGCTAAACGTAATATGCATTAAGGAATAAAAATAGGCCGATTTACAATAGATGCTCTCTACTGAGTGCACTTAGGATATCTATAGAGATTCCATGTGAGATATGTTGCTTGCTATTGTTATTTCATTCTGCAAAAATTCAGCAAGGAGTTCTAGGATTTTTAGAGTAACAGAAGACTACTGTTTTGTACAGAGAATATAGTAGGGAAAAGTAGAGCTTTAAATAGTACTTCTGGCACCGTCAATGTATGTATATGTTTGAATTCAAATTGAATTAAAAGAATAATATCATATGAAATGATAAAAATGCATATAAGTAGAGTATTACAAAGGAACTCATTTTTTCACCATATAACTTAGGACTACAAATAATTTTAAAAATTAAGGCATCACATAAAAAATATTATTGATTTTTTTCAGATTTTTAGAAATTTATTTGAGGCCATAACAATTGTTCAAAGTTATAAAAGTAGCATTTTTTGAGAATTTTAGTTTAAATTGTATATAGGATTTTTGGATAAATCTAATTAAAATGGGTTACAAATAGATTATGAAATACGTATAAAAAATTCTAAGATTTTTGAAGCTATAGAATACTAATATTTTGTACCGAGAATATGAGACGGAAAAATGAGATGTGAATAGTACTCTGCGCAGATACTGTTCATCCGAGCTGTAACCGACTGAACCACGTGGTACTGCTTACCACTCTCGGCTGTGAGGAGGTAACCGCTCTTTTAAAAAACGATAGATGTCTATTTATATAAATTTTTTTATTTAAATATTAATATTCAAAAATATATATAAAAAAACTACGCCCCCCTCTCACTCTCTAACCCCCTGAAATTATTAGTGCAGCCGGGCCTTTTGACAAGAGTGAGACCTGAGGCAGACACCAGCATCCGTCGCCTTTTCCAGTGTGCCCGGCCGGGCCAGCAGCACCGTCGCCCTGTGGGCCGCGCGCAGACGCAAAGCCGAGGCCACCGATCGATCCCTGCCCCGCGCCCGCGCGCGTTCGTCACGCCGGGGCCCTCGCGCGGACGTGTGAAACCGATGGTTTCACGGGCGCAATCGATGGTTGGCTGGTTGACTTCACCGGCCGTGACAGGCAGGTGCTGCACCGCGCGACGGGGCAGGGGCAGGGGCATGCGCGCGAGCCATTCCTGGTCGGGCGGGTGCGCCTAGTCGTGATGGTGTCACGCGGAAAAGGGCCCGTGGCCCAGCTCCACAAATCCGTGACCGTGGGCCAGCCGCCCTGGCCAGACATCTACAGTTAGAGATGTAAGTAGGTATTTAATATGTAGATCATTATTTAGTTTTTTTAAAAAAAATTAATTAGGTGTGAGTAAATTCTATTTTATTTTTTCGTTCTGGATCGATCTAATAATTAAAAAAAATATGAAACTTGCATCGCTAGCTACTGTCGTGCGGCTGATGTGAGCGTTGGACGAGAACTAACGGGTTGGTTTGCTCTAGGAGATTAGGAAAAGGAAATTGCACAAAAGGGCACGAATTATTTGTGGCCATTTCTACTGCGTAGAATGATTTGTAGCTTTGTTTCACACGTGTCGGACGTGGGTAAGCGTCGTCATGAGCAAGTGGGTGTTCAACCTTGTTGCATTTCCATTTTCAATTTGCTTTCAGAAAGACGGTGAGCTCAGAGAGCTCGGTAGCAGGTCGATCGGCACTAGGGGAGGTCACGGACTAATGGTACTGGTAGTTTCAAACTTTAAAGGTTGAGTTGATGGAAAATGATGTCCTGTGTCATTGTTTATACGTACAATCAACTGTTTAACCTACCTCGTTTTTAGCTAAGGCCATCTTAGGAACATGTATAGGATCCCTAACCTAGCTAGCTCTAAAGTATTTGAGAAAGAAAATGGATTAGTACTCTTGAAAAATTATGTTGTGGTTTATGTACTTGATTCTTGGCAACTTCGTAAGTATAACTTAAGCTGAATTGAGTTTGTGGTGTATAATACCAGCATTTGGTGGATTAATTTTCTTTTGACAATTTATGATGAATTTCATGCATTTTTTCATGGGTTGAGCATGTGTTGAAATTTCAGCTCTAATCACACTACATCATGTCCAGGTAACAGGTAGGCACAGATGAGCACGTTTAAAGCAGCATAACGCTTTATCACGCGTATTAAGCTACCCAAGTACGGATAAAAAAAATGCACTCGCCCTCTCTCAATTCATCACAGAATCAGTGCAAATTATAGAACTCCTTTCCATCTTTTTTAAACAAAAAAAATCAATTTCCATCAGTCACACTGAGCAAAAATTCATTGCTTCGCGTACTTTTTCTGTACTACTTTTTTTTTGGCAGTGGCAGAGTTCTGCCTAAACTAATTAAGAGAAAGGAAATAAAAGTGTCTAATTATAGCTAGTGGACAATCTCAATAGTTTTGAGCTTACAATACAGGGACACAAATAAAGTGATAAAATAAACGTCTCACCCTTCTAAAAGTATCACGTGTGACCTCATATTGATGTCATCTATAACGACTCGGAACACCTTATTTTCTTGTTTGGATGAACCTAAAAAATCATTTTGTTCTTCAAAAAAATTGTTCCACATTATATATATCAAAGTCTCATTGAGGCCTCTTTGGCATGCTGTTGGCGTAGCCTGCGACGTCTCGTGCCACCAGTCTTGTAACATGAGGAAATTGACGAATGTAATGTGTGGTGGTAAATAGAGACGGGCGTGGAGAGCACTTGCGACCGAACTTGGATGGTGAGGGGCACTCAAGGCATAGGTGAGCCACCGTCTCAGGCCAGGTTTGGCACAAAACGCATTGAGATTGGTGTGGCCACCCTCTGATTGCAAGGTTATCTGTCGTGAGAACATTGTTTTGAATCAGTGTTCATGCAAAGAATTTGCACTTATTTTCTGCCTTATCCTTCCAAGTAATGTTCGATGCAAAAGGCGCGAAAGAGCATTTGAATTGTACCATGAGAAACCAAGTTGAAATGTGCATTCGTTTGTATGTGATGAGTGATTAACATGTTTTTCGATTTGGTTTGTCGAGTTTTGGATTGCTTGATTGAGCATTTTGATTATGAACTAACTGGAATTGGAGTTGGAGAAATATATTTGCTTGTCTCATGGTGTGCAGGTGACGGATGCAACTTGGCAGTCGATGATGGGTCATCGGGGCTAAGCGGGTGCTTGGTGACAGATGATCAAGGAGGCCGGACGAAGTCAAGGATGATCCTAACTATACACATGGAGATCAAGCAAAGCATGAAACAGAGGATGAAGACGTCATGTTGACAAAGTCAAGCGAAAGGGATGTCGATGCAAATGACAAGGTGACCTTATCTTTGATTTTTGAATCTTTCTTCTAAAGTTCCAAATTTTGTGTGGAGATGAGTTATTGATTGGTTTGTTGTGGAATATAGTATTCAATTTCAACCATGAGACCCACCTTTGATTCGATCTTCAAGTTTGGTTTTTAAATTCTTTGAGTTTTTATTCTGTTCTAGACGGATCTTCCGGGTTGAGCTCTATGTTTCCGCTGTGTTTTGTGTTTTGTGTTGCGCTTTGTTCTTTAGGTGCGTTGGGTGACAAAATAGGAGAAGGCCATCTATTTCAAAAGAAATTTGTTGATAGCCCTATTCACCTCATCTAGTCGTTATTCTCGATCCTACAATTAGTATCGAAGTCGGTTTGATCACTTGTTGATCTTAATTGGCTTTGTGATCCGTAGGTGACACGGAGAGAAGTGGGAAGATTATGCTGTTTGATGGCAGTGATTTTTCGTACTGGAAGTTGCGCATGAAGGTTTATCTTCTAAGCTAAGGAAGTACAATATGGGAAGTAGTTGATTCTAACTACGAGATCCCTGCTGCTTGCACGACTCAGGTTCAAATTGAACAGGTTTGGGGCCAACAACAAGGTCAGAAATATTTTGTTCACTAGCTTGAGTCGGAATAAGTTTGACACGGTCCAGCAACTCCGTACTGCCCGAAAGATCTGGAATATTCTGAGTGTCTTTCATGAAGTCACTAATCAGATTAAGGGCATATGCAAAGCACATATGACCAGAAATACCAAATGTTTGTGCAAGACCCCGAAGAGTCTTTGGATGTGATATTTGCTCTCTTTGATGAGATTGTTAGCAATGTTCGATCAACTGGTGTTTTGTCCTATTCTGACTACGAGAGAGCAATCAAGCTTTTCTATGCTCTTGACCCTAGCATATGGGAAGTGAAGATCTTGAGCATTGAAGAATCTCCAAGTTACGACACGTTGACTTGTGATGAGGTCTTCAGCAAGCTCAAGTCCACTGAGATAGTCAAGACGACTTAGATCGGTCTTGAATATCCTCTGTCTCAGAACATGGCGTTGGTTTCCAGACCTAGTGGTGGTAATCAGTCTACAGCTGGTTTTTCTTGTGCTAACACTTCATCGAGTATATTTGCTTTGCCTTCCTTGGTTTCTCTCACAGAGGAACAGGTGGCCGCGCTGGATGATGAGGACCTTATGCTGATTGTGAAGAAGTTCACTTGGTTATACAACAATCACCGAGACCGAAGAAGGGATGGTTCTCGTGCCTGCTTTGAGTGTGGTGACACTACACACTTCAAGATGGACTACCCCAAGCTCAAGAAGAGGGAGAACGGCGACCACGACTACAACAAGTACAAGAAGAAGAACAAGAAGACCTTTTTCAAGAAGAACCACGACAAGATAGCTAAGAAGGCGACCAAGGTGGCTTCTAGGATGTTCGTGGTGGCTCTCAGCGACATCGACACCTCTTCTAGCTCGGAGGAGGATGAACTGCAAGCAAAGAACAAAAAGAAGGCCAAGGACTTCACCGGCCTCTGCTTCATAGCGGACGACAACGACGACGATAGCGACCCCGAGCTGGATCCTTCCGAGGTATTATCTTCTTATGACCAGCTTTCCATCCAAGTTGATACCTTAAATGATGCTCTCGTTAGCCAGATAGGTTACTTAAGAAAGTTGTGCGTGAGTTGAAGGATCTTAGGCCTAAATATGAGTCTGTCTCTACTGAACTTGTATTGCTTAGGTGTAGGCCTGATGTTGAGGAGTGTGAGAATCGCTTGATTGTCATGGCTGAACTTGCCGAGCTTCGTAATATGCATGCTCAAGTCACCGGTCGGCTTGAGAGTACCGAGAAGAAGCTCTTTGAGGAGGAGTCTAGGTCTACTCTCTTAGGTGCTTGTAAGTTGCCTGTTGCTTGCAAAAGATGTTGAATTAAAAGACAAGCGCCTGAAGGAGCTAGAGTCTAGATTGGAGAGTGCTGAGAGTTCTAAGGATGTGCAGCTAAATTGTTCCACCTGCACCATCTTTCATGACAAACTCAGCTGGGTTAGAGGGCAAGTTCAAAAGCTTTTGACTGAGAATGAGTACCTTCTTTCTCTGGTGGAGAAGTGCTCAGAGGGCAAAGGGAAAATGAATTTGATCTTGGTCAAGACCAAGATGTGTGCTGATAAGACGGGTTTGGCTCTTGGGTTGGGTTTTGAGAGGGTAACTTACGGTGGGGAGAGTAAGATTGTGTTCACCACACCTACTACCCTAGAAGCTAAGAAGTCTAAAATCAATACCACACAATAACTCATCAAGAAACACATTCCTCAACCCAAAAAAAAAACCCGCACCACAACCCAAGAGAGCTCCACAGCCTAAGATGAGAAAGCCTGTGAGAGAGCGCCAAGTAACCGGTAGATGAGTTTCTGAGATAAGCTACCATTGCACCTACTGCCAGAGAGAGGGTTACTTAGTTGGGTTTTGCTTTCGCTGTAGGAGATATGAGCGGCATGAGTGGGAGTGGAGCACCCAGGGCATGTACTGCCCTTCTGTTGGTGTATATGAGCCTTTTACTCGCTTCCACTCATGAGTCCCTAGCACTTTTCACTCTCTTCCTAGAGGTGTTGCGTGATGTGAATTTTACCATGACTCATGGTTGGTACACATGTAAGATGCTTTGAGTCCCGACGCTTTGGCAGACCACGTTTTTCTCATCATGGTACTCGCTCTCAGCGTACTAGACATGTTTTACCTGCACCTGCTTTTACTACTTCAGGGCGGATGACTTAGTACTGGATTCCAAGGAGTTTTTTGACTAACCCCAATACTGAGCTATCCACCTATTATTTTTCTCATATATAGGTGGCAGACGGAGGCTTGGAGAACAAGTGGATCATTGAGTCTAGTTTTTTGCGCCACATGACCAGAGATTCATCATGGTTTTCCAGCCTCACCCCCATGAAGCAACACGAGTACATCACATTCGGGGATGATCGAAAAGGAAGGGTGAAAGCCAAAGGTATGGTAAGAGTGAATGAGATTTTCACTCTCAAGGATGTAGCTTTGGTGGAGCATCTAGGATACAACATTCTATCTGTATTTCAGTTGTTGGATGGGGACTTGGAAGTGCGTTTCAAACACGATACTTTTTGAGTTCTCGTTTCTTCTAGCGCTTTGATTTGCAAGATTTCTCGGGTTGGAAGAGTTTTTGGAGCCGATTTTTTTTGAATCTATTGGTTCTTCTCGTTGTTTGATTGCTTAACCTTCTTTTAAGCTTTGGATGTGGCATAGGAGACTAAAGCACATGAGCTTTGATTTGCTTACTCATTTGAGTGCCCTAGACTTGATTCAAGGATTTCCCAAGCTCAAGTTTGAGAAAGATCTTGTTTGTGCTCCTTAGCGGTATGGCAAGATGGTTATTGTCTCTCACCCACCAGTCAATCTGGTGATGCCTGAATGACTGGGAGAACTTCTTCATATGGACACTGTTGGTCCTTCTCGGGTTTATTTGGCGGGCGAAAAGTGGTATGTTCTTGTAATTATTGATGACTTCTCTCGCTACTCTTTTGTCTTCTTTCTCGTGATCAAGAATAAAGTGTTTTTATACTTTTGGAGCTTAGCTTTGAGATTGTTCAAAGAACTCACTAGTGCATTGAAAGCAATTCGCATGGATAATGATACCGAATTCAAGAACTATATCTTTGATGCTTTCTATCTTGAGCATAGTATTGAGCATCAATTTTTTGCCCCACGCGTTCCTCAGCAGAATGATGTGGTTGAGAAGAAGAATCACACTTTGTTGGAGATGGCTGGAGCGATGCTCGATGAGCATAGGACTCCTATAAAGTTTTGGGTTGAGGCTATTAGCACGACGTGCTACATATACAATTGAATTTTCTTACGCTCGACCTTAAATTTGACTTCTTATGAGTTGCGTTTTGGGAGGAAGTCAATGGTTTCACATTTGAGAGTTTTTAGGTGTCAATGCTTCATCCTAAAGCATGGGAATCTTGACAAATTCGAGTTGCATTCTTCTGATGGCTTTTTCTTATGGTATTCTTTTCATAGTCATGCTTACAAAGTTTACAATATTTACACTAACACAATCATAAAATCCTGTGATGTGACTTTTGATGAGTCAACCCCTGTACTAGTATTATCTTTGAGTGTGCAGGTTATTAGGAGATGAGCGAGAGCATCTTTATAGATGGTGACCTTCCAGCTCTTGGTGACGATGAGGATGATCCAGTACTTCCCTCTACCACACATGCTCTAGAGTTGCCTGCTTCTTCTACTCTAGCAGAGAGTCCTACATCCTCTACTTCTACTTCAGCTGCTTTCGAGCCTGCATCATCAATGTTTGAGGGGAGGTACACTCACAGCGTGAGGCACCTCAACACATTCAGCGGTAACACCCTCTACAGACGATGATTGGTGACATCAATGAGAGGGTGACGAGGTCTAAATCCGCTTCTCATGCTCATTTTATTGATTCTATATTCGTTGCTTCTTTTGAGCCCCATGATGTTAGACATGTTTTATCTGATTCGAGTTGGGTCAATGCCATGCATGAAGAGCTTGAAAATTTTGAGAGAAACCAAGTTTTGGTCCTTGTAGAGCCACCCCCTAATGTTCACACCATAGGCATAAAATGGGTTTTCAAAAATAAATAGGGGGAAGATGGGTCTGTAGTGAGAAACAAGGCTAGACTAGTGGCTCAGAGTTTCACTTAGGTAAAGGGGATAGACTTTAGAGAGATCTTTGCACCGGTAGCTAGATTAGAAGCTATTAGGATCTTTCTTACATTTGTGGCATCCCAATGTTTCAAGTTGTACCAAATTGATGTTAAAAGTGCTTGTCTTAATGGTTTCATTCAGGAAGAGGTCTATGTTAGGCAACCCTTAGGCTTTGAGTACCTCAAATACCCACATAGAGTTTAAAACTTAGAAAGACTTTGTATGAGCTTAAGCAGGCACCTAGAGCTTGGTATGATAGGCTTAGGTCTTTCTTGCTAGAGCATATGTATGTGATGGGATTAGCTGATAATACTTGGTTCACTCTTAGGCATAACAATGATTTCTTACTTATTCATATATATATGGATGATATCATTTTTTTAGCTCTTCTTATATACTTGTGGCCTAGTTTGCAGAAACTATGAGTAGGGAGTTTGAGATGTCGTTGGTGGGCACACTCAACTTCTTCCTTAGGCTGCAAATCAATTAATGCAAGTAAGGTACATTCATCCACCAGACGAAGTACACCAAGGATTTGGTGAAGAAGTTTGACATAAGTGATGCGAAGCCCTTAGCAACACCAATGGCTACCTCGACCGTGTTTGATCCAGATGAAGATGGCGAGAAAGTGGAGCAGCGGGAGTAAGGAGCATGATCAGTTCTCACCTGTATTTGATGACGACAAGACCCGACATCCACTTCGTTGTTTGCTTGTGTGCTCACTTCCCGGCTTCACCGAGGATGTCTCACCGCTAAGCGGTGAAACACATTCTAAGGTACCTCAAGTACACTCTCGAGTATGAGTTTTGATTTTCACCTTCCTCTTCGCTTTCTCTTTGAGGTTTTTCAGATGTGGATTTTGTTGGTTGTAGAATTGACAGGAAAAGTATCTCTGGTACTTGTCACTTCTTGGGTAATTCTCTTGTGTGTTGGTCTTCTCGTAAATAGTCTAGCGTTATGCAGTCTACTGCTGAAGATGAATATGTAGCTGCTGCTAGTTATTACCCACAGATTTTGTGGATTGTTGCTACTTTGAGAGATTTTGGGTTGAATTTCAGGAGTGTGCCACTTTTGTGTGATAATACCAGTACCATAAGCTTAGCCAACAACCCAGTTCAAAACTCTAGAATCAAACACATAAATATGAGATTCTACTTTATAAGAGAACACAATGAGAAGAGAGACATTGAGTTGAGCTATATAGATACCCAACAACAGCTAGCCGATATATTCACCAAGCCTCTAGATACTACAAGATTTGCCTATTTGAGAGAAGATCTTGGTGTGTGTCATACCTATAGCATTGTATGAGGGGGAGTTGTCCTTTGTACATACTCTATCTTACTTTTATTGTATTTGGATTACATTTTATTATGTAAGATAATCGTAGTAGTTGAGCTTCGACTTGTATGTCGTTAATATTTTCGATTGCTAGAATTGAATTTGGACTAAGTTGAGTAGTTGTGTGGAGCAATCTTTTAATCTTAGGCTTTTCTTAATGCTTTGACATGATACATTTCAAGCAATCTTAATTTCCTTAAGATGAAATTTTATAATTTTATGAATCATGTAGGCTATGAAATGCTACATTATTGATCACCATGTTTGCAATTGCTTATGCTTAGTCAATACTTATGTTAAGGCTAGTTTGATGAATATCTTTCTCTAGGTCTTCTTGGTTCAAGACAGTGGATTGAGAAACATTGCACTATATTTTCTGTCTTTGTTAAATATTTAGCTCATGATAGAGCCTTAGGGGAATATGTGTTCTTATGTCGTAAATACACTACTTAACTTGATCTTGTTACCATCTTGATAACTTGTGCGAATCGAATAATGATGAAAAATTAAATTGCTTGTGCTAAAATGTGATCCAATACAGTTATCTTGAAGCCTCAAGGTGTTTGTCGTACCCAGTCGTGCGATACTTTGCTTGGATAAGAGACAACTTAATGATACAATAAAATTCAAAGAAATGTGCTTAACTGTTTAATTTTTTTAATTACTTGATCAATCTAAGTTTTGGTTTCATATGTGAGTGTTTGTAAATGATACTATCATGAACACTTGTTTGTCTAGTTTGAGGTTGAAATTGGCTAGTTCTTAACGCTTGTATTACCTCGGCACAAGTGGATGCCTATGTGTTGGTCACTTTGAAAATGATTCGATTATGTAAAATTAAATGCGCCAACCAATTTTTTGAGTTTAGCTTATCAAGCTTTATGTTCTTATATCACTGTATCTTTTTGAAGCTCTATGTAATTGTGAGCTCTACGTACTACTTTTTGGAGCACTTTGACATTTCTAGCTCTCACAAATGCTTTGTGGTATACATGTAAAAGCTCATTTAGGATAGCATGTTCATAATATTTTATCCTTAATATTTGCATTGCCAAAGGGGAGAAGATAAGAATATGCATAAATATGCTTTAAAGGAAGAGAAATGAGAATATTTGCAACAAACTTTAAAGAAAAATGAAAAATACGCATTCATGAAGGGGGGCATTTGTTTTTTGAGTTTTTTTTTGCTCTTTTGAGGTTTTGGCTTGTCTTTACTTCTTTTCGGCCTTTTGCAATTCTTCTTATACCAAGTGATATGTTTTTGCTCTTTATCGAGTTTTGGTCACTTGGATGTGCTTCATCCCTTCAAACCCAAATCTTTGTGCCTCGAGGTGTTCTCAATGCACTCATCAAGGAGGAGATTGAGAAACCAAGTTGAAATGTACATTGATTTATATGTGATGAGTGATTGACAAGGTTGTCGATTTGGTTTGTCGAGTTTTAGATTGCTTGAGCTTGATTTGAGCATTTTGATTATGAACTATTTGGAGTTGGAGTTGGAGAAATATATTTGCTTGTCTTATGGTGTGCAGATGACAGATGCAACTTGTCGGTCGATAACGGGTGATCGGGGCTAAGTGGGTGCTTGGTACCGGATGATCAAGGAGGCCGGACGGAGTCAAGGGTGATCCTAGTTGTACATGTGGAGGTCAAGCAAAGCATGAAACGGAGGATGAAGACAGTGTCTTGACAAAGTCAAACAAAAGGGATGTTGGTGCAAGTGACAAGGTGGCTCGAGGGATCGAGAGCGGAAGAGATTTGCCGGCGGTCAGAATCGCAAGACGGAGTACACGTGTCGATATCAGAGCGCTTGCTTAAGGTGTAAGGAAGTGACAAGTCACACTTTGAGAAGCATGTTGAGGGTTTCGCTGTTTGGCCTTAAAACCATGTGAGGACTGGAGGAGTATCTTGCACCTTCGTGAAGCTTGCATCGAGGCAAAGCTAAGTCGTAAAGGCGCCATGACCGTTCGATGAATAAAAAGAAAATAGATCAAAATGTCCTCAGTGGTATGTAGGAGTATACTACAAGAGAAGGATATTTTAGGAAAAAGTTAGGAAACTTACGAATCAAGTTTTCTAGATCTATAAATAGAGGGGTAGGACTATGAAAGAGAATTAACTAGCAACTTGAGCCTATTGTGCCACTCATTTGAGAGCCTAGTGCTAGGGTTCTAGAGGAGAAAAATATTGAGTGTTTAACCTATGTATTTGGTGAGAGTCTTGAGTGAGAAATATTTGTAATCCATCTAAAATAGGGCTGACCTCTTTGAGTAATGAAGTTTATATTTTTGCATATGCTTGAATTCCCCTCTTTCTAGTTTTCCTCTATTGGTTCCTTTACAAGTTTGCAAGTTTTTAATGTTTCGTTGTAATTTTCGTTTTGATTTTTAGGCTGAATTGTCAGCACATTGTGAAGTTATTCTTCTTGTTGTTAGAGGTATAAAAATCACATACAATTGTATACTCGTAGGTATTGAACTCTCTTGCCTCTAGATCATCAATTTGGAGAACTTCTTCGACCGGTGACCTTATCTTTGATTTTTGAATGTTTCTTCTTAAATTCTAAACTTTGTGTGGAGATAAGTTATAAATTGGTTTGCTGTGAAATCTAGTGTTCGATTCTAACCATGAGACCCACCTTTGATTAGATCTTCAAGTTTGGTTTTTAATTCTTTGAGTTTTTGTTCTGTTCTAGACAAATCTTCCAGGTTGTCTATGTTTCTGTGTTTTGTGTTGTGCTTTATTCTTAAGGTGTGTTGGGTGAATAAATAGGAGAAGACTATTTATTTTGAAAGAAATTTATTGATATACCTATTCACCTTCTCTCGTCGTCTTTCTCGGTCCTACATGCCAGATAGGCCAACTTTGCTGAGTAAGAGCCATCGGTCGTTCGCCTTCAAATGATGGTGTCAGGAATATCCACAGAGAGATTAAAGTTTTAAAGTTATGACCACAAGTCTACTAACTCAAAAATACGGATACATGTTGTTATTTTTCTACATACTTTTTTAATCCATCTGACATTAGCCAGTTCTATAGCTACCGAGTTGTTTCTCCTTCTAATGAGGTGGTACAAGGATAGTGCAATTGATTTTGGCGCTGCGCTATAGAGCCATCTGTCTTGTCAAAATTTAGCCTTATTACCATCACCAACGGCAATTGAGAAGACTACATCTGTGTCAACATACTATTTTCTAGTTTACTAAACAGTGACCCCCTGTATGTTGTCTGAGCCCTTCCAGAGAAACATCTTCTGATTTTGTCAAGTTTTTCGAGAACCCATTTAGCCATCGGGAATGCTGTGAGGTGATAGATCGAATGCAGGAGAGGGCTGAGTTAAGTAACGTCAAATGGCTGATTTTGGACATGAGTTTTTTTGTTCCATTGGAGTAATCTGGCACCTATTTTGTCAATTAGGAGTTGTAGGTGTGATTTAGTAAGTTTTTTGTATGCGATTGGAGCCTTAGCGACAGGGAAACACTTTAATCTCTCTCAGGAAATGTTGAGTGAGGCGGTCTGAGTTTACTTTGTTGCATCTACCTTTTCTAGACTAAAACAAAGAGAAAAGATCTTGGCCAAAAGGCTGCCATTATTGTGAGACCCCTACGAGATCAACGGGGGCCACGGGTGCATCATCCAGCAGCTACGAAAGGCTGCCGGCAATGGCCTAAATACACACACTCCCATGAGCGAATGAGCTTTTCGTTATTCGCCCCCCGGCAATTGGCAATTCGGCATCCGGCAAACCACATGAGAGATTGGTGGCGAGGCATGACTTGTTCATATCCATGATCCGTCCACAGATCTTATTCCCCCAATGCCGGGCGATCGCGAAAAGCTTTCGCCATTAGCCGCGTGAGACGCACATAAAGACGACATGATCAAAGGAGCTTTGCTTCGTCTGGTAGCTGATGCTCTCGTGTTATCTTTGCTCACTGTGTGTGTTGCAGTGTTTGTACTGGACAGACTGCATTTCCAGTTGGGTGTGTACTGGTGAAATATGGCAAGGTGAGGCACAGCCGCACAGGTGTTGAAATGCTGTAAAAAAGTGTTGTCCCTCTCTTGGGTACTATAAAGGATTCCAATTGGAGTTTGACGATTTCAATTCAATACGACGTTCTAAAATCTAGCTATCTATTATCTTAATATTTGAATGTTAAAAAAATCCATCATATTTACTCTTAAAGTTATAAAATTATCACGTTAATTGAAAAAAAGAAAATAATCTACACCACTACGAGTATCTAACGGTCTAAATTAAACCCAAAAATCTATATCAAATATGATTAATAAATAGTTAAATTCGAAATTAAAAATTATAGAAAATTAGTGGTTCAATTTTCATACAGTTTGGAAAGCAAATCTAAATAAAGATTCCAAATAAAATAAATTTAATAATAATTGAAATTAGGGTTAGAATAGAAAAGAAGGATCCATATTAAATATGGTCTTAGAAAAATCAAATTATTATAAAACTCAAATACCTAAATAAAACGTCTATGTAAAATATAATTAATCAATAGCTAAATTTTATAATAAAAAATAAAAAATTAGAATTCTTGCTAAGATATTAGATTAAAAAATACCGTGTAGCTCAAAGTAGTCGCATCAAGCATGTAGCAGGTAAGACAAATCTATTTTAATTTTAGTTGAACTGCGTATATCTAACATACGATTTTGATAGTTGGTCAACACGTATACAAATTGAACAATTATATATATACAATTCAGTTACAAATTTAGAGCATAAATAATTTTCTTTTTCACTAACATAATTTTATGTTTTTTTAATTTTATATATTTTATAATTAAATGACACTAACCTCACAAAAAATTAAAGATACTAATTTCTAATAAAAAAATTATAAAAAAAATATTATAGCAAGACTAGCCGGAGTCACCATACTTAGTCAAGGAGACAAAGAATGTCAAATCTGTAAGGTTATTGTACTGTATGCATCGCTAGTGAAGTAGAGAGTACAGCCGAAATGTTTCTTTATCTTGAGAATGGAACATTTGTTTATTCAAGTAGAATTGGCAAAAGTAGGGAGTTAGCATCGGAAGCATAAGGTTCCTCCTTTTTTTCCGTCATTAGCAGGCATAAGCCTTTCTCATTTTTCTTCTTTTGCTTTACACGCTCCACACCTACTTCTTTTGGCTCTCCTTTTGGTCTTGTGTCTTTTTTTTTTTCATGGAGTGTTAATTTTGGCTTGTAATCAAACACTAATGTTATTGCAGGTTAATGGGGCATGCACTACTGAATATTGCTCCTAGGCAGATACCCACAAATCTGGCCTATCTTCTAGTGCATTTTATATTTTCTCGCAAAGAATATTTCACATCCAATTTTTCTCGCAAAGAACATTTTATATTTTGGTTTTGCATAATTTCATACTATCGACTAAAACACATTTAGTACAGGCAAAATCGTCCCCCTAGATCCTCTCCTTTTCACTTTTACGCATTCAAGCCCCTTTTCTGGACTGGGCTAGGGCCTCTTCTGAATCCATTACCGCTGGAAAAACCAGTGCTGATGGCCGCCCATGTCAGTTGCAGCTTTGGAAACCGTTCCTGCTGCTGCACTGTGGCAAGGAGGAGTTCGTTATCACCATTCGTCACCGCGATGTTGCTCTCTGTTCCAAAAGCTGGCCGTCGAAAGCGGTCACTTAGCCCTTACGCAATCTCTCCCGTTTGTCGTGCCATCTGTTTCAGCTATATTCTCCTCCAATTAGCTCTGCAAAGCGAAGGTTTTATGTATATCATGCCTAGCCTTTTCCATCTTTAGAATGTGATAGGGCTGGCCATAGTCGATGTACACGAGAAAAAGAGCAATTAAATAAACTAAGAACAATCTGTGTGCACTTGCATGGGCAGAGAACCTTTGACCTCAAAACTAGCAAAACAAAACTATGGCTTCTGAACTTCTCAGTCCTATCCGTATACACTACCATAGAGCTAATTGTTGTGTCTACCCTGTAAATTGCATAGCATATATCGAACTCGATTGACTCATCCTGCTTCGGATCAAAATTCGAAAGCGCCATACGAATGCAAGTTGTCCCGGCATATATGTATGTCCTGGAACATGCTTTAGAAATGCCTGAAATGGACATTGAGCAGTGTCATTGTGCACTGGCATCACCAGACGGTGCAAGTGACAGCCTCGTGAAGCATCTGAATTCAGTTCTTTTTGATGTCATCTCCGGAGAAAATATTGGTCAGCCTGCATCCATCGAGTTCCAGATAACTCCCGCCATCGCCGTCAGAATCTCGCATGCAAGCATACACATACATCATCGATCGCATACCAGCTAGCTGAGCCCTTGAAAGGCACAGGCGCATGGAGATTAGCATCACCCCCACTGTAGCTCACTGGCAAAAATCGACATGAAAAGATCTCTCCCTATCTCTCTCATCACGCCAATGCAAGCCCTTTATTCGTGTCGGTTTTCTTCTTTGGTCCCGGATTTCGTGCCCTTTAGCGGCTTAATTTCGGCCTGGTTTTGGACGGCTCGAAGGGTGGCAACTGCGGGGGACATTCCGTTCCACTCCACTCCCAAGATTCTGATTCTGATTCTGATTCCTGCCCTGGCTCTGAAAATTGTTCTTGAAAGCCGCTGAAACAGTGTGCTGAAATCATAGTGCGTCGGTGAATTTCGCATCTGATTTTGAGTCCTTATTTAGTGGATTGATGATGAATAATCTTCAGTGGCCGACGTTATATATAACCATTTTGAGACTAGGAACTAGGAGGACACAATGATGGTCACTACGCCCTTTTTCTTTCCTTTCTACCATGATAATCAGTTTTTGTTTGGCCAGCCCAGCAGGGCTTTTGGGGGATGTCAACATTCAGAATCAATTTTGTCTGCCTGAATTTCAGTAGTGTCCATCAAACTTTACAATCATGGAGTGCAAATCAAGTTTCGAGATACTTGCTAATCCAAGAAGCAGTCATGATTTAGAAGATTTACATACATACATACACACACGCTATTGTACACCTATGTTGGTTTTGAGGTGGAGCACGATGGAAGGGGACGTGGTCTGGTGGGGTGGGTCACGCTGTTGCGGTCGGGTGTGAGGTTCGGTGTGATGGGAGCTCGGGTACAAAATACTATTTTACATCCAGAATAGTATTTCCATATGCACACACATACTGTATATAGATTATGTGTTTAGACTTAACTCTAGTTATTGTTGTACCAGCCTCAGTTACAATCTAAAAAATATTAGAGTTACTATTTGCAAGATTGGGAGTTACAGCCAAACGTAAAAAAAAAGAGTTGCAATTGCGTTATAGATGAATGTAACTCCTAACAAATTTCTTATCTAATGATGTACAACCTAAGAAATATGATTATAATCGTAGCACAATCTAAAACGTAACTCGTTAGCTTCTCGTTTTGCACTTATATACTTTTGTACAAGCGTTTATAACTGGTCTACCTAGCAGATTGTAACTGACAATTGTTTGAGTTGTAACTGAGTGTGACGCAACAATAAACTATTTTTTTATCATTAGGTTGATCCAAAACTAAAAAAATAAGCTAAAGATTCACTACTACCCAATTAAGTCAAGAAAAAAATGAGCTAAGTAGTGATCCAGAACTACCCATTAGGTACCTACTTACATTCCTAATATTTTTGCGTTATTTACAACATACATTTGATAACGCTTTCAATATACGACATATTTTCTTGTGAGTAAATATATGACATGGTTGAAACATTAAAAGCATATAGGAGATCACATAGATAAACTAACAAAGATAGACACATTAAGTACATATAGGAGCTCACATAGAATACACATATTGTACTTCTGGAAGGATCATGATTCTACCATTCGATCCTTAACACAAAACAATCTTACGTCCCACCTAGTGTAGGCAATTTAAAGTTACAATTAAATATGGCTAAATGGATCATTCGGGCTGGCCCGGCACGAACCCAGTTCGGCACGGTCCAGCTATGCACGGTCCGAACGGCCCATATACTATAACGGGTCGTGCCGTGCTAGGCCGGTCCGAGCACGATTTTGGCCCGGCAGCCCGGTCAGCCCGGCGGGCCGAAATAGATAAAAAAATATATAGAAAATAAAAAAATATATAGAAAAAATATATAGAAAATAGATAAAAATATAAAAAATAGATAAAAATATAAAATATATATATATATAATAGAAAATAACCGGGCATTTGCGTGCCGGGCCGGATCGTGCCGGGCTGTGTCAGCCTGGGCTGGGCCGTGCCTGTGCCGGCCCAACTCGGCCGGGCCGTGCCGTGCCGGCCCGTCGTGCCGCGCGCTCGGGCCAGGCACGTCCTGTGGCCTCGTGCCGTGCTGGCCCGGCCCATCGGTGATCGGGTCGTGCCATTCCTGGGCCGTGCCTACAGTGTCGTGCCTCAGGCCGGCCCAGTAGGCACTGTCCATTTGGATATCTTTAGTTACAACTATAGAAGAAAGGACGGATAAGGGTAGTTTTGTAGGTTGCCTTCATCTAGGTTTCAAATGGTGGCAGTAGATTACTCGCTACTTCGCCATGTCTTTTTTTTTTATCTCAAATACTAGTATGGCATGCACTCAATTTTATTTTTACAAGTTATTATGAGTTAGACAATTGGAACACAAGATAATATTAATTGGCAAAATAATACTATTGTATGTAAAATATTTCAACTGAATTTATGTCATTGTAGATAAACCAATCTTCAGATCTTCTAACTGCAGAGCGTCCTGTTGTATCCAAGTCCAATTCAATTGTCCAAGTATTCAGTACACTTATTAGCGCACCTGAGCAGGATGACATGGGTTGGAGCAAGGCTGATCACACGGAGATCAAGCCCAAGCGGTCCGAGCGTTGGCTGAGGCCCAACCCCCGCACGACTGGGCCAAGTTGGATATAGCAGTTGAACATCTTGGGCTTAGCCCATATAATGAGTGGGCGAGGATAAATGGAGAGAGGTGCTAAGGAGAGAGGTATGGCCTAAGACATTCGCAAACTTTGTCACGCTTTCTTCCTTCTCCGTTCTAAACCTAGAACCTTGCTACTGTTCTTGCTTGTTCTTCCTCTTGCTTGTGCAAAGTAATTCCACCATCGGAGATCACTTTCCTACCATTTTGGATCGGTACCACCACTTCACTCGATTCCAAAGGAAACTTGGCGCCATGGATCCACATACGAAACTCATCCTCGATGAACTCCGCGGTCTCAACGTTCGATTTGAGGCTATCGAATAGCGATTCAATGGCGTCGAGACATTGTTGGGTGACAAACTGAGGAAGATCAACGACATCTCCACCACGATTGATGCTTGGACGCCCTAGATTGATGCAGCCGTGGAGAATCTGCAGTTCGAGACCAGAGTTCTCCACAAACACACGGATCGGGTGGTATTGGCTGACAAACGCTTCACCGGGGATCCTCCTTCATCCAGAGATTGTTGCCGCGCGCTCACCTGCCGGAGAACCACCATCGGCTCTCATGGGCACCGCGAGAGACAAGATTACTGGGAGAATGTGTTTGGGTCGGTGTCCACCTTCTCACATCTTCTGGTCAAAGGTACCACCGATCTGCCCCCAAACCAACCTTTCTCTGGATTTCTGCACGTGGATTTGACACTGAGATCTTCCACCTCGTTTCACCACTCGAACAAACTACCCAAACTGATTTTACTAGAGTTTGATGGTGAGAATCCCAAATTGTGGAAAAGTAAATGCAAGAATTACTTTAGTATGTTCAGCATTGAGCATTCTATGTGGGTCAAAGTTGCATCCATGCATCGCACGAGTGTTACAGCGCGCTAGCTTTAGTCAGTTGATCATTGTGTTCATAACATCACTTGGAATGATTTTTGTGAATTGATTCTTCTACGTTGTCCGTGATGAGCATGAGAGTCTGATACCATAACTGTTTCATATCCGGCACACACACAGTTAAAGAATATGTAGATAAATTTATTGAATTAGTTGATCAACTGGCTGCTTATGAGTCCATACCTGATTAGCTTTACTACACCACACACTTTTATTAACGAATTATGCAATGATATCAAATCTGTAATCATGGTTCAAACTCCCCCGATCTTGGTACTGCTTACGTTCTTGCCTCCTTGCAGGAAGAGGTCGGTGACACATCTCGGTGTCATGACTTTCAGCCGGACTACTCTATGGCAGCTAAGTCCATGCTCAAGGGACCCAGTCCACTACTTCCTCCACCGCACGCGAAACCGAGAGCTACTGAATTGACAGAAGATCATCACGGCATGGAGGCAGTGCATCAGCAAATTACTGACTACAAGATGGCGGCACTATGTATCACCAAGCATGAGGACTCTGCTACAAGTGTGCTGAGAAGTGGAATTGTGATCACAAGTGTAACACCATGGTGCAACTACATGCAGTGCAGGAATTGTGTGAACTTTTCAGTTGTGAAGAAGGGGAGCAGAAGCAGTACCTGGAAGTGTCTTAACCCCCAGCTAACAGTACACTGCTGACCATTTCTTGTGAAGCTATCTCAGGGGCTGAATCTGCAAAAACACTAAAATTGCAAGCTGTTATACAAGGAATTGACATGTTGATGTTGTTGGATTCCGACAGTTCCCACACCTTCTTGAGTTCAACCATTGCTGCACAGTTGCAAGGGGTGACACCTCTACAGTAGCCTCTCCCGGTTCAGGTGGCCAATGGACAAATTCTACAGTGTCAACATGAACTCAGAGCTCCAACTTGGGCCGTACAAGGCATTTCTTTTCATACTCCATTCAAGATATGTTCATTCTTATGGGGCCATAATTGGTATGGATTAGCTAGAGGTCTTTAGTCAGACGAAGATACATTGGGGTTGTAAATGATTGTCTATTCCATATAAAGGAAATTGGGTAACCTTGCAAGGCATGTTGCCGGATAATTTGGAATGTACTGCTTTACAGCTGCTAGCAATTTCCACTACTGAGGATCACCTGCCCAGCAATCTCAGACATGAGTCAATGCAATCAATTTTGGATAAGTACTGTGATGTCTTTCAAGAACCACAAGGGCTACCTCCTACAGGATCTTGTGATCACAAAATTCCTTTGCTGCCTGACCATACCGATATCCACCTACTCTGAAATCAGAAATAGAGCAACAGGTGCAGGATATGCTACACCATGGATTAATTCAACACAGCTCCAGCGAGTTCTCCTGTCCAGTGCTGCTCGTGAAGAAAAAAGATGGCAAGTGACACTTCTGTGTTGATTATCGCCAATTGAATGCATTGTCAATCAAAACAAAATACACAGTACCCGTGATCGATGAATTATTTGATGAGCTCGTGGGAGCCTGCTAGTTCTCCAAACTGGACTTGCGCGTGGGATACCACTAAATTCGGCTCAGTGAAGATGAGGAATTCAAGACCGCCTTCCAGACACATACAAGAAACTATGAATTCCGCATCATGGCATTTGGATCGTCGGGGGCGCCAGCCACATTTTGGAGTGAGATGAATACAACATTGTCTGAGTTGCTCCGTAAAAAAACTCGACGAGGGGATTTTTTTAACTCCAGCCTGAATTTCACTCCCACAGGGAGTCGAACCCAGGACCTGAGGAGTGCTACTAGAGCCACCTAACCAACTCAGTTAGAGGCCCGTTCGCTCTGAATTGCTCCGTAAATGTGTACTCATCTTCTTCAACAATATCCTGCTTTACAGCAGATCCTTTGAGGAGCATTTGATTCACATCGAGAAGGTCCTACAACTTCTTCGCAATGATCAATGGAATGTCAAATTGTTTAATGCGCGTTCGAACATAAGAGTATTGCATATCTGGGACATATTGTCAGCGCCGCAGACGTACAAACATATTAATCCAATATTGCGGCAATTTGCGACTGGCCAACACCGAATTTGGTCTAGGAGCTGCACAGTTTCTTAGGACTCGCCAGCTATTATTGAAAATTCATGCGTCAATTCAGTTCCATCAGCCGACCCCTCACAGACTTATTGCGTAGGCACAATTTGTTCATATGGCGGCCCCCACTGTCATCCCTAACCTCCTGCCCTCGCCCAACTGCCCCCCCCCCCCCCGAAACCGCTGCCATGACGCCCACATTCGGCTTGCGCGCACCCCCTTCGATCTTCGCAACCATCTTCCCCCCACGGCTATAAAACCCAAATCAAACCCCCGATTGAGGTTCATTTCGCTACATCGCACCCTAGCCCCCAAACTTCGTCGGATTTCCTCCACCAGAGATTCTTTGCGCCATTGCCAGACATCCTCTGCTCCCTGCCATTGTCATCGTGCCACTCCATCCTTTATCGACGCCGCCTGAGCTCATGACATCGTTTGCCATATGCATATGGTCGTCGTCCGCCTTTCTCCATTGAGGTTCCGCCACATCACAGAGCTCCAGAGGCTGCCAAAGCTTGCTGTTGAAGCTCCGCTGTCGCCGAACCTCCTTGATCTTTCCCAATGCCTGCAGTCGCATCAAACGGAGTCGCAGTCACCCCTGCTTCCTCTTCCACTGCTCGCCGTTGTGAACCGAGCTACGCAGGGCCATTTTCCCTCTTCTCCGGCGATCCTCCGTCGTCCCGAGCCATCGTTGACGTCGATCCCCACCGGAGCTGAGGTAGGAAGCTCATCCTATCGTCGGATTTCATCTGTGCGGTTCGGATTAGATTGTAGATACCCCTCCGTGTAGTTAGATATCGGGCATCCGATTAGAATCGTGCGCGTTAGATTTAATTAGGCCATAGCCGAGTCAGCGTGCCACGTTGGCATCTTTGTCCCACGTGGCAGTCCATGTCAGTGCCACGTGTCGGCCATGTCAACCATCAAGTCCCATCAGCGTGCTCACTTCATATTGATGTCATAATTCGGGTTTTGTAATTAAAATTTATCTATTAATTCTTTTAATTAGGTAGTTTTGCATTTAGGTTCCTAAACTTTTCTGTTTTAACAAAAAAAGCCCCTATAAGCTACTATTTTTACATTAAAGCCCTTAGACTTCCTATTTTTACATACATCCAGACTTACTATTTTATTACAAATTGAGTAATCTTTTGTAGCAACATGGATCATAGGGATCTAGGCATGTTGGTTTGGTTGGTATGACTGTTGTGTGTGCATTGGGTAATGTGTGAATACCTGCTTTAGATCCTAAGGACTGGTTTGTGAAGCATGTAACCCGGCTCAACAGTACAACCACAAGGCTAATATAGGTACGATTTGGGTGAATAATTAGTGGTCTGCCTGACTCTGTACACACCAGTTGGTTGTTCAGTTGCACAAGAGGGGTCCTCTGCAGTGGATAGAATCTCTGTTAGTGGTAAAACCTTAGTCCCACTAATTATCAAGTCCCATCAGCGTGCTCACTTCATATTGATGTCATAATTCGGGTTTTGTAATTAAAATTTATCTATTAATTCTTTTAATTAGGTAGTTTTTGCATTTAGGTTCCTAAACTTTTCTGTTTTAACAAAAAAGCCCCTATGAGCTACTATTTTTACATTAAAGCCCTTAGACTTCCTATTTTTACATACATCCAGACTTACTATTTTATTACAAATTAGTCCCTAAACTTTATTAATTTTACATAAATGCCCTGATTACTTGATATTTTACATTTAGGCCCTTGTATTTTTATTTATTTACATATATACCTTGAACTTTTATATTTTTATAAAGAAGCCCATAAACCTTTACCTTTTACATATAAGCCCCTAAAATTTTATAAACAAGCCCCTAGATCTTTCTATTTTTACCGAAAGGTCCCTGTTCTTTTACAGAAAGACCTATGTAACTTAAAACCCTTATAACTTTTCCATTATAGTTCTGCTTTAGACTATTCTTACGCTCATGCGATCGTAGTGACATGTACTTTCTGTTAGTAAGCTTGTTTTAGCCTTTTGATATGGTTTGGTGTATTATTCTTAGTTTTTTGTGCTTGCTTGTTTTAGGTGTTCGTGAATGCAATAGGAGACGAGCAATGTATGAGCTTGCAAGAGTAGACCTTCGACTTTTGTGAGCAACCTGCTGTTGAAGGCAAGTGTCCTTGACAACTTTGATCCCATTATAGGAAAGTGTGTCCTTTATTTGTTCATTATGAATCTCATGTTTAAGGTTTACTAGTACTTTTCATATTATCCTTGTCACATGTGTTGGAGTTGAGGTGTCAAGGGTAGATTTGCTTATCTCTACTATCATGAATATGGGTTTGTTACTTAATAACCTAATTAATTGTCTATACAACATGAACCAAATTGAGTAATCTTTTGTAGCAACATGGATCATAGGGATCTAGGCATGTACAGATTAGAGGGCGCTTTGTAAAGACCCCGGCTCTACAGACCAGAAGTGTGAAGCAACACGGGAATCACGACTCGTAGGTAAAGTTGTACAATCTCTGTAGAGAAATAAAACTGGTTAATCAGCCGTGCTCACAGTCAAGAGCGGCTTGGACTTCTTCATTATTAGTGGAAATCTTAGATGGTTGGTTTTGGTAGTTAGGTGGTGGTGACCCGATGAGTTGGTAGCTGGATATGGAATACCCGGTGAGTTTGGTAGTCGAATGGAATCTGATGAACCATATATTTTAAAGCCTTGTTGCCACACATAGTAAATATCACTACTATACCTTTTGTAATGAATTCTATCGTTATGTAATGATACTGTAATGATTTCACTTATGACGTCACCGTATGTATGGAACATGATCCTAGCATACATGTGAAATGCATCCAGTTTGTTCTTTTGAAACTAGGTGTGACACAAGCTGAGATAACATTTTAGACACTTAACCAAGCACTGATCCAAGCACCAGTCCTGGCTTGTCCGGACTTCACTAAACAATTTCACATTGATACGAATGCCAGCAAATTGGGAGTGGGCACAATCCGTATGCAAGACGGTCACCCAATTGCGTTCGTCAGAAAGTCTCTGGGTCCTCAAAATTATGGTCTGCTCACATACGAGAAAAAGTATCTAGTGATTATTCGATGGTGATCTTACTTGCAATTGGGGAATTCATCATCCATACAAATCAATGTAACCTGTCGCATTTGAATGAGCTGCAATTGCATACCCTATGGCAACAAAATGTATTCACTAAATTACATGGACTCTACTATCGCATTGTGTACAAGAACGGAATCAACAACCGTGCCACAGATGCGCTATCGCGACAATCGTCCTCCAACATGGAATTGCAAGCCATTTCATCTTGTCAACCCATTTATGCAACGTCTGCTGGTGGAACTCGCTTTGTCCAAATCTGAATCATGTGGTTATACTATGCATCAAGGGATAATACGCTACAAACCACGCATTTGGGCTGGCCAGGATCATAATCTGCAGCACCGGATCATCCACACACTACATAACAGTGCAATTGGCGGTCATTCAGGATTTCCTGCCACATGTCGCTATGTGAAGAAGCTGTTTGCATGGTGTGGGATGAAAGCGCATATTCACGAATTGGTGATGACCTGCCAGACTTGTCAGCAAGCAAAGCCTAATCGCGCTAAATACCCAGGACACTTACAACCCTTGTATGTCCCTACCCAATCTTGGCAAATTATTTCACTTGATTTCGTTGAAGGACTTCCTCGTTTGGACCGATACAATGCTCTATTGGTCGTTACGGATAAATTTTTGAAGTACGACCATTTCATCTCATGCTCATCCATTCTCGGCCGCGCAAGTTGCCAAGGTATTTATGGATTCATTTACAAAAGTACATGGACTACCACTTTCAATTATCTCAGACAGGGATTGCATCTTCACCAACCTATTTTGGCAAGAACTATTCAAATTGGTCGGTACCAAGCTGCGGATGAGCTCCGCCTACCACTCCCAGATGGATGGTTAGATGAAGTGACTCAATCAATGTGTGGAGACTTATCTCTGCTTCTTCGTCAGTGCCCGTCCATCTCAATGGAAGCATTGGATTGTGCAAGTGGAGTTTTGGTACAATACAAGTTTCCACTCGGCATTGAACAAATCTCCTTTTGAAGTTCTATATGGCACCACTCCCTACCATCTGGGCATCGAAGCGGCAGATTCATGTCCTGTCTCTGAGCTGGCTGATTAGTTGGAGGAACATGCAGTGATGGATCGATTGTTGCATCAACATCTACTACGAGCCCAACAGCGCATGAAGCTGCAAGCTGACAAGAAGCACACAGAGACCGTAATTTTGTTGTGGGTGATCTGGTTTTTCTGAAATTGCACAGCCATATGTGCAACCTCTATTGTGGTCCATGCCAATCACAAGCTCGCATTCAAGTATTCGGGCCATATCGTGTCTTGGAGAAGATTGGACCTATGACTTACAAATTGGAGTTGCCACCATATAGCTCTGTTGATCCAATCTTACATGTCTCTCAGCTGAAGGTCGTCGTCGAAGCCAAGGTTCATGTACTTCTGGAATTACCGTCTGATAACCATTGCTTCCAGGTGCCAGAACTTATTTTGTAGCACCGCATGATCACGCGTGGGGCATCAATGATTGCACAAGTATTGGTGAAGTGGTCCTCCTCACTAGTGGATTTGGCAACATGGGATGACATAGAGGCTCTACGTCAGAGGTTCCCCATGGCGCATACTTGGGGACAAGCAGCCACTTGAGGAGTAGGGGATGTTAGCGCACCTGAGTAGAAAGACACGGTTTCGAGCAAGGTTGAGCATACAAAGATCAAGCCCAGATGGTCCAAGCGTCAATCGAAGCCCAACTCGCACACGACTGGGCCAAGTTGGACATAACAGTTAAACATCTCGAGCTCAGTCCATGTAATGATCGAGCGAGGATAAATGGAGAGAGGTGCAAAGGAGAGAGAGGCATGACCTAAGACATTCGCAAACTCTGTCACGCCTTCTTCCTCGATCCTAAACCCAGAACCTTGTTACTGTTCTCGCTTGCTCTTCCTCTTGCTTGTGCAAAGTAATTCCCCGATCGGAACCCTCACAACACTATTTGTACATGTGTGTATTCCTTTCATTGTTTTCTAATTTTATTTTCAAGAATGTCGACATGTGCTCAGGATGACAATCCACTGTTTTCTAGTAGCAGTCTGGTTTATCTGGCACGAACATCAGTCCGCCCTGTTCCATTTCTGGGAACCCTTCGTCCCAACGAACTTCGTAAGTCTTAACGTATCGTGCATCAAACTCCATCCAAAACACAAAATCAGATCATCGGAGACGTCCATCTCAATCATAAACAACGGTCACTAGTAACAGAAGCAGCATGTAAATCGTAGTAGATACAACAGGCAGGGCACGCTCGGGGATGGATATACCGAACCAATTTAGCGCGCTCTCTCACACACACGGCTAAGCCAATCACGTGATGATCATCACTCACTACCAACAACAACATGACGTTACGTACATACGTTACACCAGCTGCTGAAAACAAACAGAAGCACTCAATGAAGCATAGAATGGAACGGCGACGGGAGGCGGCGGCGGCGCGGTCCGGAGCATTCGGCGGTCGGGGTTGATCAAGAGGAGGTGGCGATGCACCCCTCCCATATGAAGAGCTGCCGGCCGCTCAGCTGCCCGCACCGGCGCATGTGCTTAAGCAGCTCCTCCTTACTGCGCCGCCGCCTCGCTGTCATCAGGAGCTTGTTCTCGCCGCACGTGGCGCCGGGGACGGAGTCGTCGCCATTGCCCCGCGGCGCGGCAGTCGCGCTCAGCGCTGAGGCTGCGGCCAGGGCCGCGACGGCCGTGGTGGTGGACCCCGTGCAGCGCCTCGGAGGCTTGGGAGGGTGCTGTGGTGCAGCAGGGGCGGCATCGTTGATCTCCTCGCAGGTGGCGACCGGCTCGGCGCCCACGAACTTGTTGATGACGAGCGCGGAGCGGTGCACCCGCGGGCCGCTTCCGCTGTGCGCCTGCGGCTGTGTGCTCACCTTGACCTCGACCACGGTGCCCCTGTCCACGACCTCGACCTCCTCCTCCTCGTCCTCATCCTCCTCGTGGGCGCCGTGCTCGTCAGCCTGCTGCTCGGGCTCCAGCTGGCCGCGGTCCTTGTCCAGCTCGTCCGAGGCAGGGGCGGCGGTGTCGGCGAACGACAGGAGCAAGCGCCCGCCGCGGCGCTGCGCGCGGAACAGGGTGGGCGACGGCATGGGCACGGCCTCCACGACCAGGCGGCCGTCGCGGCGGGTCTGCCTCATCTGCATCGCCCCCACTGTGCGCCGCGCCAGCGACGGCAGCGGCGGCGGGAACGCCCTGGGCGGGGGCGCGCGCGCGGCCACCTCGTCCTCGCCCTCCTCGCGCTCGTCGTCGGAGTTCGGGCACGAGAGGTCGGTGGCACCGTCGGCGTCAGAGAAGCCGTCGGAGCCGGTCTCCGAGCCGAGGCTCTCGGTGCAGATCTCCAGGCTCTTTTGGGTCAGCAGGCTTGACGAGCGCCGCACGAGCGGGTGCACGTACGGCGCCTGAGCCTGCCTCGGCGCGGCGGGCGGCTTCTGCGCCTGGATCATGTTCCATATGTCGTCCCTCTCCGGCCGGTGGTCATCGCCGCCGTGGTCCGTCTCCTTCAGCATCACAGCGGCCTTCTCGGCACCAGCGCCAGCAACGTTCCCGCCGTCGCCGCCCTGCTCAACTAGGTGGCACGGGTGGAGCTGCTCGGTGGTCTCGAACACTGTCAGTGCCATGCCTCCCTGCTGGTTCTTTGCAAGTGACACTGAGCTAGCTAGTTACCTAGCTCGACTTGTCGCAGGTAGTGTTACAGGTTACCCCAAAAAGAGGCAGTTGTACAGCAGTGCTATGAGTGACGGCGGTAGCTTCTACTTTGTACTTGCTGCAGCTACTAGTGCTAGCGCGCGTGCGTTTATATTTCGTGGCTTGTTTTTTTTCTTTTACCTCGTGGAAGAGGAGGAGGAGCAGAGCACACACAACGACGCGAGGAAGCAGAGCCAAGAAACCAAACCAAACGGGGAGCAGAGCACGCGGCGGCGCTATACAAGCGGAGCCGCGCGGTTTGACGGGGGGGAGTGGACGGAACGAGAGGCTGTGGCGATGGGTGGAGAGATAAGATTTGGAGACTCTAACGCGCGTCTCGGTCTTGCTCTGTTTTCGACTGGTTTTTCTCTTGCTCTGATGGTTCTTCACACACACCGGCTCTTCGATGGATCGGTTTCACTATCGCACTCTCCCACTGATTTCTCCTTGGCTGGCTGCTATGGGAAGAGAAGGCTGGCTCACACTTCCTGACTGGCTGCTATGCTAGGTTTCAGCTGGGAAGGGAGGTCACACGATAAGAAGTGGAACAGCAGGGGTGGGGTATTTGTAGGGCGCGGAGGGGTGCTTTTGTGCTCGGGCTCAGCCTCTGCTCACCCCACACCCCACTAGCATGGGGGAACAAATACTTTTGCAGCCGTGAGGGCCCCTCCATGACATATGCGTATTCCTTTCGGAAATTTACTAATTTTTTTCGGAAGGAAAAACTTTCTGAAAATATATTATATGCGTTCATCTGCATGTGGTTGTGGTAGTGGTATACTGCCCCCGTTGCAAAATAAACATGTTTCTGCCATTTGCATCTAGTAATGTGGGCGTCCAAGTCCTTGCTCGGTTAGTAGAGGGTGCCGTCCGGCACCAGACCACGTCCTTCTCGTAAGTAAACGCCAGAGCTCCTGGTATATTTTTTAAACGAAAGAAGAAGTGGTACATGACTTAAACGTTCTTTTCTAGCCGAGTTAGATGTCAAGCGTAAAATTTTGCTGGAAGGAGGTGATCGGGTGACAGATAATGTTAGAGTATATTTGGGGTATATTCAGATATGTTAGTTTAGGATGGATTATAATATCAAGATACCTAACTTATCTTTAGAAGAGGTTTTTTGTCTCCAAACTTTGTACTTTATATATTCCATCCTCGAGGCTCAATACAATATATTGACTACATTAACTAATTCTCATATTCTATCCACCGAGATAACGACATAATCTCCAATTTTTTACTACTTTGGTTAGACAAGATCAATCATTGCATACATAACTATCCATTTGAAATTAGATGAATACTCAACCAAAGAAGACACACATTGTAAATCACTCATCACAAATGATAAACCAAGGCACATCTCAATTTGGTTTCTCATACACTAAACATAATGTCAGGTCTAGATGCGGTAAGGTAAAGAAGTGATTCAATCATAGAATGATAAAACTTTTGGTCAACCAGTTTACCTATTTCATCCAAGTCGAGATGTCTATTAGTAGGCATAGGGGTCTTGATTAGCTTACAATCATCCATCTTGAACTTCTTAAGGATGTCCCTCGTGTAGTTTTTTTATTGATGGACGTCCCTTCCTTTAATTGCTTTATTTGAAATCCAAGGAAGTAGTTGAGCTCGCCGATCATCGATAATTCAAACTCTCTAGACATCATATCACCAAATTTTTTTGTAAAACTCGTTGTTAGTTGAGCCAAATATTATATCATTAACATAAACTTGACACAAGAAAAGCTAATTATCGATGATCTTTATGAACAATATAGTGTCCTCCCTCCTAATCATGAATCTTTGGTTGATGAGGAAGTCACGTAAGCGTTCATACCAAGCTCTTGGGGCTTGCTTGAGTCTATAAAATACCTTGTGCAACCTATAGACATGATTAGGATATCTAGAATCTTCGAAACTAAGGGGTTGTTCAACATAAACTAGTTCATTAATGAAGCCATTTAAAAATATACTCTTCACATCCATTTGATAAAGCTTATGTTATGAAGTGAAGCAAATGCAATTAGAATATGGATGGCTTCAAGCCTTGCCACGGGAGCGAATATTTTGCCAAAATCCAAACCTTCAATTTATGCAAAGCCTTGCGTTATTCGTCTTGCCTTGTTGCGTACCACCACACTATGTTCATCTTGCTTGTTGCAGCAGACCCATTTGGTTCTAATCACATTCTTGTCTTAAGGCCTCTCTTCAAGTATTCATACTTCATTGCAGGTGAAGTTGAGTTCTTATTGCATAGCAATCACCCAATCTAGAGCTTTAAAAGCCTCATCTATATGTGTGGGTTCCAAACAAGAGGCAAACGAGTAATATTCACAAAATAAAGCATATTAACAAGAGCGAGTTCTTGCTCCCTTAGATGGACTTCCAATGATCAAGTCAATTGGGTGATCCTTAGAAATGTGTGTTTGTTTCACTTATGATTCTTGAGGTGTATCTTGTGGTGGTCCAATATCTTGAGCTTAAACTTGAGTTTCCTCTCAAGAGATATGGACATCTTGTGATGGAGGTGGTTGATCATCCTTCTCATCAGCTTAATCAACTTGGGGTGCCATGAAGGTGTGTGGAGTGAAAGTAGAAGGTACATCTTCATCATCCTTCTTAGGCTTGATATCCCTAATCATCATATTCTTCATCATATCTCTCAAAGATTCATCACCTACTTTGTCACAAGAAATACCTTCTCCTTGGAATCCATTAGATTCATCAAACTACACATCATAAGTTTCTTCAACAAAACCGGTGGTATTTTTGATACTCGATATGCTTTGGAGTTCGATGTATAACCAACAAGTAAACCAATATCACAACATTTTTTGAACTTGCCTATGTGTTCTCTTTTCTTATAGATAAATCACTTACACCCGAACACCCGGAAATAAGAGATATTGAGTTTCCTTACAATAAGAAGCTCGTATGGAGTCTTCTTTCAAAGTTGGTGGATATACATTCAATTAGATGCATGACACGCTGTGTTGATTGCTTCCGCCCAAAACTTCTTCAGCGTACCATACTCATCCAACATTGCTCTTGCAAAAGTGATCAAGATCTTATTTTTCCTCTCCACTATACCATTTTGTTGAGGGGTGTAGGTTGATAAAAACGCATGCTTGATGCCTATATCATCACAATAATTTTCAATTTGAGTATTCCTGAACTCTGTACCATTGTCACTCTGGATCTTCACAATTATGGTCTCAAACTCATTTTGAGCCCATTTTGCAAACTTCTTAAAAATCCCAACGATCTTGCTCTTATCATCTAAAAAGAAAGTCTCCTCGAATAATCATCAGAAATGATAAGACAATAGAAATTACCACCAAGACTTTTGTAGGTAGTTGGTCCAAAAAAAGTCCATGTGTAGAAGCTTCAAGGTTCTTGATTTTGACATCATTGATTTGTATGGATGAAAACTTGCAACTTGCTTTCCCACTTGGCATGCACTACATAACATGTACTTCTCAAATACTACATCCTTCAAACCAACCACCATTCTATTTTTGAACACCTTCTTTAATTGGCTCATTCTAATGTGTGAAAGTCGACGACGCTAAAGCCAATTTATGGATGTCTTGGTGAAAAGGCATGTTGTCAACCTAGCTTCAGTAGAGAAAAAAATCTACAAGATAGATATGACAGTGTCTAAAACCTTCAAAGAATAGATCATTATGCTTCTTGCTAGTTATGATAATATCAACATCACTAAATAAACATATGAAGCCTAAATCACATAGTTGAGCTACGGAAAGCAAATTAAAACTAAGAGACTCTACTAAAAGTACATTAGAAATAGAGAGATCATTAGATTGCCACATTACCCAAACCTACCATATTTGTCTTCGAATTATCACCAAAAGTGACTTTGTCATGATCGCTCACTTTATCTTCTAAAGAGGTGAATATCTTTACATTGCCGATTATATGTTGTGTGCATCCACTATCAAGCACTCAATACTTTCCATCGACTTTGTAGTTCACCTACATACATGGGATCAAGGCTTTTATTTAGGTACTCAACTAAATTATGTACCTTTCACGTGAGACACAAGAGCTTTAGGCACCCAAAATTACCTAGGAAGCTTGCTCTTAGCTTGAGTTTTAATGAATTTAGCCATGACTTTTCCACTTTTAAGCTTATGCAATAGGAAATGATGATCATTGAAAGTGTACTTGTGTTTAGGAGGTAAAATAGGAAGGAGTTTAATAAGAATTGGACACTCTCTTGTGTGGTGGCTGGTGACCTCACAATATTAGCAATATGAACCAATTTCCTTGATGAAACACTTCTTGATCTCCGGTGACTTGGTGATGTTCTCCACCGGGTTGGAGAGGCATCCAAGGCCTCTCTTGTTATAGAACATGGCATTTCCTTGTGCTTATACTCCCCCTTAGTCAACCGGGCCACACACAAATTGAGATATGCAATCTCATTCATAAGATCTTGCCCCCTTGCACGGTTAGTCTTAGAAGATGATATAGTATCACATGAAGAAGAGCATGGGATATCAAGAAGATAATCACAAGAAGTAGATGCTTGACCTTAACAACATCAATAGTAGGCAATACATTCATGCTAGGATCAATAACATCCTAAGCTAACTAAAGTTCTTGATATTAGTGTTTCAAGTCAACATGCTCAAGCTTTACCTTCTTATTGCTCTCTTCAAGAGATTTGCTAGATACAACTACTTCACCAAGTTTTTTAAGAATATCATTGTATTAAGCAAGTAATTCATCATGACTAGAGCTAAACTTAGCATTATCATTTTTAAGAGACTTGGTTTTAGCTTTTTGCTTCTTGATTATGGTAGCATAGTCATTCATGATCTTAGATTGATTATTAGGAGAAAGATCATCATCACTACTATTATCATCCTCGCTACTCTCCTTGTTGTTTCCTTTATCGTGAGGCACATAGGTGGTGGAGGTACCGATGGATCATCATTGGTGATGGTGATGCCTGCGAAGTTCTTATCTTCATCATCACTTGAATATTCACTTGAACTTTCGCTGGAGATCTATTCACCAACAATATAAGCCTTGCGGCCTCCACCCTTCTTGTTGAAGAGCTTCTTCTTATCTTGACCCTTTTTCTTATGCTTATCCTTATCCTCATTTGCATCAATCTTCTTGGTCTTGTTTTTGTTTCTCTTATCAGGATGAGGCAATCATACGACATGTGACCATATTCACCATAATTGTAGCACTTCTTTTTATCTCCGCCACCGAACTTATCAATTTTTTTGGAGCAAAATTTGTTCTTCTTGGAATCATAGTTATATCCCTTCTTGCCCAATTTGGATATCATCCTTGTGGTTCCTCTCATGAGGAGGGCAAGCTCGGTATTAGAGTCATCATCATCATCTTCATCGTCATATTTATTGCTTTCACTTGTTGACGGAATCTTCACCTTCTTCTTCTTCTTCTTTTTATCAGTCATTTTGGCCTTGAGAGCAAGATTCTTCTTCAGAGAGGATTCTTCTTGATCTCCAGACAAGAACATCTCATGAGCACAAATTTTTCCCACGATATCGGTGACGATCATGTCATTGATGTCTTTCTCATGAAGAAGAGATATGACAATATTGTATTATGGCTTGGGAAGAACCATCAAGATCCTACGAATAATATCTCCTTAAGACAATTGAGTGAGTTCAAGAGAATTGATTTCTTTAACAAGCACATTCATACGAGAATACATATCATTGTATAGTTCATTAGGAAGCATCTTAAATTGATTAAGTTTGTGTATTAGCACATAATATCTTTCCTCCTGAATTTTTATATAACCCTCATAAATTTCACAAAGACCGATCCAAATATCATGAGCTAATTTCTTGCTCCTTACTCTAAAAAAAAATATCTCTTCACTAATTCCCTCAAAACTAACATTTTTAGCCTTAGCATTCCATCTAATTTGTTGTTCGGTAAATGGTTGATCAAACCTAATGGAAGCAAATAGTAAAACTTTAGGGGAAATAGCCTCAAGATAGCTTGTCATGTAAACTTTCTAATAGGAGAAGTTCTTTCCCTCAAATCTTGGCACGCTACTTCCATTTCTGGGGGCTATTGCTCTAAGATTTTAAGCCTATCAAGAGCATGAGGCTCTAATACCAATTGAAAGGATCGAATGACCCAAGTGGGGTGAATTGGGCTATTAAAATTACTCCTGCCGAATTCTAGAACAAGTAGCAACCTTAGCCTAGATGAATTGAATTATGACTGCACGATCAAACTAGACATATGCATGAAAAACAAGCGAGCTAGAACACAAAGTAAATACGAAAAGTAAAGATTGCAAGTAAGTAAAATGCTCAAATGTAAATCCGAGAAAGTAAGGAGATGGACAAGAGAACACCAATTTTTTTCCCGGGGTATTGAGTAGTTGGCACTCCCCCTAGTCCTCGTTGGAGCACACACAAAGGATATCGCTCCCCATTGATTCACGAAGTCTCAAGTGCTCACTCATTATTGTCATTTCTCCATCTTCGGATTAGCGGGCATCAAACCAAGCACATAGCTCTTCTTGGAGCTCCCACAAAACTCCAAGAGCTCACCGAGACACCTCCAATCACCAAATACCGGCCAGGTGTTGTCAACCACTAAGAGTAACAAGCCAATAGCTTCACTTGACCAAGATCAAGCTTTGACTACAGCTAGATACACACTTGCTACTCTTCAAGTACTAAAGATGTCCTTAACCTTTAATTAAGAACTATGTAATTCACTCAAGTGCACTCTTTTACTCCTTGATGACACACACAGTGTATGAGCCGTTCTGGGGTCGAAGGGCACCAACTAAAACCAAGTGAGGGGGTATTTATAGGCTAGAGATCCAAATTTAATTATTGTCTAACAACCCACTTTTTTCTATTAACACCAGATGATCCAGTGAGTGCAAACTTTAGAGCCCCATTATGCCAGCTGTCATTAGCCGTTACTACTGAAAAATGATCCGGTGGATTCATCCGATGCGACTTAGTTCATCACCGGACCATCTGATCAGGAAAACCAAGCCAGACTACCCTTTGCAATCTTCTCTTTAAAAATTAGTCTGGTGATTCCTCTTTGCCTTCATCGGACCATCCGATCAGAAGAACCAAGCCAGACTACCCTTTGCAATCTTCTCTACAAAAATTAATCCGGTGATTCCTCTTTGCCCTCACCGGACCATCCGGTGAGTGTAGCTTCTTCTGGAACCAAAAACAATCAGCAAGAAATGCTCCGGTGCTCCCATCTTTTCATCACCGGATAATCTGGTAAGTTCAACTTCAATTTCACCTGGAAAAATTGCTTCTACTAAAAAAAGCTCTGGTGCTCTCACAGGGGTAACACCGGACTATCCGGTGAACACTTCTGAAAATTTTGGCCACGTGTCACTGAGAACAGGTTCCGGTGAGAATACCTTCTTTACCACCGGACATTAGGTATACTCAATACCTTCCTGAGTTGAGAAGCTAAATTTGATCTGGTGAGTTCGCCTTTCACATGACCGGACTATCCAGTGAGGTAAACATCTCCGAGCTCGTCCAAATCAAACTTCTTTGAGCTCTGACTTCTCGATATCTCTATCATGGGCTTCTATAAGCTACCTAGTGCTAGAATTTCACAAGTGTCCATCAAACCAAGTCTAGACTCAACTAAATCAAGTTACTACTCTTAGTCCCTCTTTATAGTACGGTCAAAAGACTAAGAAAGAAGACATATACTACTCTAAGTGTCATTTTTCTCCCTTGTGACACTTAGAACTAGAAGATCCTTAATCTTGATGTACATTTTCTTTGATCGTCCATATAATCAACTTAAGGACCAAGAATACCCAATCATCATTGTGAACTAAAATCTTTGATACCCTTTAAAACAAGTTTGTTAGTCACAATAATATAGTTGTCATTAATCATCAAAATACTTACCACTTACCTAGGGACCTAGATGCTACACACGGCCTTGACTGCATTGTTTTCAGCATTGACCTCTTCTTAACAATCGATACCCTTCAAAACAAGTTTATTAGTCACAATAATACGGTTGTCATTAATCACCGAAACACTTACTACTTACCTAGGGACCTAGATGCTGCACACGGCCTTGATTGTGTTGATTTCAGCATTGACCTCTTCTTAACGATTGCCTCGTCCGTGTCACCGTCTTCTTCCCTCGGGCTTCCTTGCACCCGTCACCATGGCGCCTTCTTGCGCCCATGGCTTCAAAAGCGGCTCCCTCAACCACGACAACCACTATTACGGCTACGTCGACCACATCTAATCTATCCCACGCACGACATCCTCAATCACGGCTACTCGCCTCGCTCTCGGCTACCTCGACATCAAGCACAAATGGCTACTATCTGCATGAGCAACTGATCGGTTTCTCCTATCACAACATCTACATCGCATTATTTCGACTGTGAGGATGTCATTCGTCTTCGTCTCCAGTCTCATCGTTTGCGACGCTACCGCTACGACTGCGGAGAGATGTTAGAGTATATTTAGGATTGCTTTAGATACGGTAGTTTAGGATTGATTGTAATCCTAGGATATATGTCTTATCTCTAAGAGAGACTTCTCGCCCTTCAAACTTTGTACTCTATATATTCCATCCTTAAAGTTCAATAAATACATCGACCACATTAACCAATCCTCGTATTCTATCAGATAATTTCTTAGATTTGGGCCATGGTGCCCCATTGAGCCAAGAAGTTGCCATTCAGCTGTTGGCTTAATTATTTTTGAAATTTATTCAGCTGTCGGTTTATGCCGTACAACTACTATTGGACAGGGACCTGAAATTAGGAAGATAGATAGATAGAAAGGCACCAAATTGCTTCGTTGCATTTCTGACTCCGAACAGATCAGAAGTATGGCGTAGATGCTCCCAAGTTCCAAGAACGTATTATGCATATGTGCTGCCACTTTGGCAATCATTTGATGATCTCTCGTTACCCTTTCTTTCTTTGAAGTAGATATACTTACCTTGTTGTTTCACTCTAGTGATTGAGTCATGCCTGGTTGAACGTTTTCCTCGTGATTTTAGCTAAGGGAAAACTGAATAATCGATCATGCCTTTTTGTTTCCTTGAAAAACTACCGGTCCAAATCGGCCTACTTCTGGCAACGCCATCCCACCCTGCATAAACGAAACAAAATGAATGCAGTAGGATTATCCAGCAGCCTGGTCCTGCGCTGCAGGTGATCATATGCAGCGTCTCGCTCTGAGCATCTGACGCTGTGACTGTGCGAGCGAGACAAATGCCCCGATTAGCGCGCAGAACAGGACACGACCTGCACTGCTGAGCATCTTCCAAAGACCCCGGAATAAGGCCTTGCTACTGTTAAAGAAGCCTGGAGTTTTATAATAATACGGACCTGTCTCAATCTCTTTGAGTTAGAGTTAGAGTTTGGTTTTATTGGAATGGGTCTTTATTTCTTGCAGATTGATTCTATCTTTTAGAAATTTTTAGCACTATAAATATAGGAATGAACCCCTTAATGTATAACACAAATGAATAAAGAGAAAACTTTTCCCTATATTTTGTCTTCTTTGTATGATTGTTTTCTTAAGGGATCTTAGACTACACCGGTAATAGTGGTTCTTCAACACCTTATCAGCACGAAGCTCTACCGGAGACCAAGCTAGAAAATTGGATCGTCTCGTTCGCAAGGATTGAAATGTACGATTCGGGACGCTTTCTAGCTACTACTGTTTTCGCTTCGGATTTGTACATTTTGCGTGAATAGCATGAACAATAGCAGTAGCATGAATAGCACATCGCAGAGAATAGCATCATAGCATGAACAGTAGAATGTAATAGATATGTACGTCATAGCAGTACTGGTGGGGCCCGTTGGCGCTACCACATCGCCATCCAAAATCCGGCGGTCATCCCATGAACAAAACACGGTGGCTCGATGGCCACCGCCACAGATCGAGAAATAAAAAGAAGGATGCCGTCCAAAGTGGCACCACCGTGTGTCGCACCGTGCCACCGCAGCCCCCGTAGCGCCACTCGTCGTGCGCCCGACCGCGCAATGCCTCTGCGCCACCTGAAGTAGTGTCGCCAAGCATCGCCCGCACGTGAGACCACCACAACTACCACCTCGCACTGCCTGAAGCGGCGCTGCAGCGCACCGCATCACCTCAAGCCTCTGTGTGCCGCGCAACGACGGCGCCATGGGCCACCAAAGCCGCCCCTGCTACAAGCAATCAGGTTGTCGCCCGTCATGCACCCGCCTCGCGCCGCTTCGCCCGCAGCCGAACGATCACAACCGCCACCATCGCGCGCCCGTCCCTCACTCCGCGCCACCACTTGAAGCCAACCACCCACCACCGCCTTGCCAGCCGAGCAGCGCTGCCAGCACCCCCACACGGGCAATGGGCGCCCCGGCCTAAAGGCGACCGCCGAAAGGGCCAGGTGGCGGCTAGGGTTTTCAAACCCTAGCAGCCCCTCGTCTAGGAGGCGTGTGGGCTAGTTGGGTTGGGTCGGCCCAAATGTTAGCAGGCCGGCTCAATAATGGTGAAAACCAAAGGAAATAAGAAAAGGAAAAAGGAAAATCTGAAACTTTGCTTTTAACTCCCTGGGTTTTCTTTAAATTGAGCATAATCCCTGTATTTTTTGCATTTAGGCCCCTGGTTGTTCTGGAAATTATTTAGATGCTCTATTTTTGCATACAAATACCTTAGAATTTGAATTTTACATCTATTTTAGTAATTATGCAGTATTTAATTATGTTATTATTATTTTTACTACTTAAATTGCTTGTTATGCATTTAAATTCAGTAAAAATTCATATAATAACATAGAAAATGTTGAAAATTTTTGTAGTATTAAGCAACATGATGCATCTTTACTAGTAGTAATATTTGCATCATTTAAATAAGTAGATGGCTGGCATCATAAAAAAGGAATTAGCTGACCTGAGTGTAGATAGCTATAACTATCTCACTTAGGCGTCAAATGTTCGGATTGTACTTAGAGTGAAAAAGTTCTGCGCTACCATTGGCCTAGGAACAAGTAGTGTAATGGTTTTCACGGAGGATGAGAATGATCTGGCACTTCATTTTCTCTACAGCCATCTCTCCCCCACTTTGAATGATGAGTACGTGGCCATGACCAGTGTTAAGGCACTATGGGACACACTGCATGAGAGTTTTGAGCGTCTTAAGTACACCATCAAGCCTCTTGTAGAGCAAGAATGAGTCTAGCTCCGTTTCTATGACTATAAGCATGTCAGAGAGTACAACTCCATGTTGCATTGTATTTGCACACTTCTGTGTCTCTATGGAAAAGAGATCTAGAAGAGGAGAAAATTGAGAACACTCTCTCCACTTTCCACCCGAATGCGACAGAATCCGTATGCAATCACCGTTAATCAAAATACAAGAAGTATTCTGAACTGATTGATGTGTTGCAGCTGCATGAAGTTCATGACGAAGTGATAAACAAGAACTTCTTATCCTAACCGCAAGGAAAGAGTAGTGACCTAGAAGTCAATCACAAATCTTTCAAAGCACGTAAGAACCACAATAAGAAACGAGGGAAGGGAGGAATGAAAGTGGTGGCAGACAAGGTCAAGCTTGGTGATGATAATGGCAAAACAAAGAAAGAAGTCAAGCCATATGGTAAGCAGAATCAGACATGCTATAACTACGATGTTTGGGGCCATTGGTCCTGAATCTACAAAGTACCAAAACATGTTGTGGAAGCATACCAGAAGAAGGAGGAGGAGGAGCTAGAAGCATACATCACCATTGCAGTGGGGATGAAGGTGGACAAAGTAGCCATAGTTGAAAGGGAAACATCTCAACATCTCATATGGAAGTTGATGATGCTCCCACATTGGCAATAAAAGACCTTCCAATGAAGGATGCAGGGGTCTCTACATTGCCCTCCTCCATTGTCATAGAAGATGCCATGAAGGATAAAGCGAAAAAGAAAGTCATTGTATATGAAGTGACCGGATATTTCGCAGACTCTATCTAGAATTAGAGTAATTAGACATTTACTTAGTTGCTGAATTTAGGAGGATTGAATGAATAAATGTAAGCTCTAGAAGAGCAAGCTTAGCTACAAACAATATTTTTTATAGTTATAAAGCATTTATTCTCATTGCTACTTCCTCGCTTGTAATTGATTGAACGCTTTATTTATAGAATATGTGTGGCACCCGCATAGAGAAAATATTTATTGTGGGTAATGGAACCACACATCATCTTAAGAGAAAATGTGTATTTTTAGTCTATTAGAACTAGCTCTAGAAAAGTGATGATTGTCACTGGTAGTGATAAGTGCATAGTAGGTTCTGAAAGAGCCATAATCATATTATCGATGGAAACTACTTTGCACATTGAAGACGTATTGTTGTACCCTAAATCTACAAGTAATCTCTTATCTCTTAAGTTTTAAAGATATTCGCGCTAACAGTTTCCATGTAGAAACTGGTGAAAAAGATGATATGGAGCACATACTTATCACTAAGTGTGATAGTGAAGTGAAAATATTAGAAAAGCTTCCCTCCATGAGCAATAGCTTGTACTACACATGCATTAAAGCACCTTAAGTGTTCACTACCTTAAAGATTATGTTTCGTAGTGCAGAATTATTCTTCCTATAGCATGATAGATTAGGTCACCCTGATCTTAGAATGATGAAGAATATAATTACTAACTCACAAGGTCATGGCATAAATGTAACAAATTTTTTGAATCATGAAGATTTTGTATGCCTTGCATATGTTACCGACAAATTAATAATAAGATTGTCTACCTTGAAGGTACAAGATGAAATCCCTGCATTCTTGGACCGAATTTAGGGTGATATTTGTGGTCCTATTCATCCGTATTCTGGTCTGTTCCGGTACTTTATGGTATTGATAGACGTATCCTCGAATTGATCGCATGTATGTCTATTATTTACTCACAACCACGTCTTTGCAAAGTTGATCTCATAGATCATACAAATTAGGAATAATTTTACTAACCATCTAGTGAAATGGATTAGAATGGACAATGCTAGAGAAATTATTTCTAAAGCGTTCTATGATTATTGTACTGGTATGGGAATTAAAGTTGAACATTTTGTACCGCACGTCCACACTCAGAATGGACTAACCGAGGCACTGATAAAAAAGAATAAAATTTATTACTAGACCTTTATAGCAGCACTGTAATTTGCTTGCTACATGTTAGAGACATGCAGTCTTACATACGGCGGCTCTCATTAATTATAGACAATCCTGCTATAACATCCATTCACCTATGCAACTAGTGCAATGGGTAATTCCAAAAGTTTCTCATTTACGCAAATTTGGATGTATGGTTTTTGTGCCAATACCGCCGCCATAGCGAACCACTATGGGACCTTTGCGAAAAGTTAGAATATATATTGGTTATGAGACTGCATCCATAATCTGATATTTAGAACCAACATCTGGAGATCTGCATACGACCCGCTTCATTGACTGTATTTTTTATGAAATAATTTTTCGTCATTAGGGAGAGGATATATACCCTTGGATGAAAAATATCAAGAAATTATGGTAGTCCAAAGGAATTGCAGCGCATGATCCTCGCACTAGTGAAGCAAATGATAAAGTACAGAAAATTATCGATTTGCATAAATTAACAAATGATCTGCCTGATTATTTTTGAAATTTGAAGAGCATGACTAAGTCACATATGTAAGCATGCAATGCACCAGAGATGGTGGAAATACCCAAAAAAAAGTTACCCCTCATCTTGTCCAAGGAGCTCTGAATAATAATAAAATGACAAAAAACTCGGATCCTTAAATCCCAAATAGTCGGAGATGTCTAGTGAATGTGGGGAATGGGAGCTTACCACAACCAATCATAAAAATGCTCTAAAGAAAAAAAAAAAGGAGCCAGTTAAGACCTGATAATGGTATGAAATATAAAGAAGTAGGCATACCAGATTTGAATCTTCCCATACAGGAAGAAACTAGAAAAAATGCACGCGCTAAAATTGATGCTGGTAAACTAAAGGATCTTGCTCCTACAGTAAGAAATAATGAAGAGCAAGATGTAGAGGCACTGAAAGTGCAACCCATGATAAAATAGTAATAAACTATGTGAATTCAGGGGGATCCTAGAACATAGCAACCACAATAGTTGATATATACTTCCCAAATAAAATTTTCACAGTTATACATCATGACCCTGAGCCCGCATCGCTCACTGAATATAGAATGAGGTTAAATTGGGAATACTGATAGAAGGTAATAACAGCTGAACTGTTGTCCCTGAACAAGAGAGGTATTTGGGCCAGCATGCCACACACCTCCCCACATCAAACCAGTAGAATTCAAGATCAAAGAAGTTACCTTCGCTGGCCATGTCCTTCCCAAAAATAGAGTCACAGTCAAACCAAGCAAAGTTCAAGATATGCTCAATTGGGTGCAACCTCAAAGCTTCACCGATATCCGGAGTTTTCTTGGACTTACTGGATACTACCATCGGTTTATTGAGAACTTCTCCAATATTACCAAGCTTATGATCGAACTCTTGCAGAAGGGTGTGAAATTTACATGGTCCGATACTTGTGAGCAAGATTTCCAAACCTCGAATAATCTTCTCACCGACGCTCTCATCCTTTCTCAACCAGATGTTAATAAGAGTTTTGACGTTTATTGCGATGCTTCCTGTATAGGCCTCGATTGTGTTCTCATGTAAGACGGCAAAGTCATCGTCTATGTTTCTCACCAATTAAAGTGTCATGAAGAAAATTATCCTACTCACGACTTAGAGCTTGCAGCCATTATTCATACTCTAAAAATCTGGCGTCACTACCTTCTTGAAAATCTTTGCAATATCTATACTGATCACAAGAGTTTCAAATATATCTTCACTCAAGCCGACCTCAACATGAGGTGAATGAGATAGCTTGAATTGATCAAGAACTATGAATTAGAGGTTCATTATTATCTCGGCAAAGTGAACATCGTTGCCAATGCCTTGAGCCAAAAGGCTCAGTGCAATTGTCTTTTGGTCAAGCCCGGAAATGTCACACTTTGTGATAATTTCCGAATACTTGGACTCGAGACAGTCTCGGAGGGATTTCTTGCAAATCTAGAGATCAAATCCACCCTCCTCAACCAAAGTAAGGAAGCACAAAAAGAAGATGTCGCATGAAGAAAATCCATGACATGACTGAGAAAGGGCAAGCTAGATTCTTTTCTATGGATGATCAAGGTAGTGCGTGGTTTGAAAGACGTCTAGTAGTTCCTAAGGTTCCTAAACTAATAAAGAAAATTTTGAATGAAAATCTTAATTCCTTGTTATCCATTCACCCGAGAAGTACCAAGATATACCAAGACCTCAAGCTAAGATTTTGGTGGACCCGTATAAAGCGTGAAATAACTCGATATGTCATCAGGTGTGATATTTGCCGGAGAGTGAAGGCTGAACATCTCAAGCTGGTTGGTACGCTCCAACCATTACATATTCTCTCTTGAAAGTGAGAGGAAATTGGTATGGATTTCATTACTGGACTATCTAAGGCCTCTCGAGAGTATGACTCAATTTGGGTCATTGTGGATCGGTTGACCAAGTCAATTCATTTCTTTCTTGTCAAAACCACGTACTTTGTTAAGCAATATGCAAAGCTATACCTCGCTCGGATTATTTGTCTTCATGGTGTTGCTGTGAAGATAGTATATGATCATTGTTCCATCTTTGTATCCCATTTCTGAAAGAGCCTTCATGAAGCTATGAAAACTGAGCTCTTCCATAGCACCACCTACCATCCTCAAACTGATGGTCAAATAGAGAGGGTAAATCAAATACTTGAAGATATATTGAGAGCTTGTGCTCTCACCTATGAAAATAAATAGGATATTTGCTTGTTTTTTGCATAGTTCTCATACAACAACAGCTACCAATCCAGTATTAAGATGTCATCTTTCAAAGATGTCTATGGAAGGAGATGCCAAACACCGTTGAATTGGTTCGAGTCTAGCAAAAGAGCTTTTTTTGGCCTGGATTTGGTCAGATAGGTGGAAGAGCATGCTCTGACAATTCGCAGTTGTCTTCTCATAGCTAAATCTCATCAAAAGAGCTATGCCGATCGTCGTCGGTGTGAGATTGTGTTCAAAATTAGAGACTTCGTCTATCTCAATGTCTCTCCGCTCAAAGGAACGCGGCGTTTTCAAATAAAAGGAAAGTTGGTTCCACGTTATTTTGGCCCTTTCTAAATTATTGCCCCGCGGGGCAAGGTGGCTTATCAACTGGAGCTACCTGCATCCCTCTTCATCATCCACAATGTCTTCCATGTCTCACAATTAAAGAAGTGTCTCCATATTCCAACCGAAGTTGCAACGATAGGTGACCAACATCTTCAACCTGACCTTTCTTATTGCAAGCATCCTATTTACATTCTTGATGAAGCCAAACGTAAGACGTGACGCAATTCATTTAAATTTCTCAAGGTTCAATGGAGTAATCACTCCGAAGATGAAATGACATGGGAATGTGAAGATTTACTTCATGCCGATTATCCTGAGTTATTCTCCAACATGTGAGTGTTGACTTAGTTTCCATTCTTTATAGTACCTTAATGTTATCCACGTCATTCCATTACTATGCAAGTCATGAAGCTTCTAGATTCACCATACTCTCCCCTAAGCTCACCCGAATCTCAGGACAAGATTCTTTTAAAAGGGGGGAGTTTGTTACGTCCCAAATCTTGTAGACATGTCATTAAGCATAATTATGCATCATGAGCATCATGTTTGATTGTTGAGCATTTGTTGAGTGCTTATTATTTCCTTTGGTGGCTCAATTTTTTTTGGCTAAGAATTATAAAAATACCGGACCTTAGAGTTTTCTTTTAGCTTAAGTTCCACATAGGCGTTGTGGGTGAATCAAATTAAAATGGTTCATCTCATATTGTAATTGCTGCACAAAAATTCGTAGAATTTTTGGAGCACTAGTGCATCTCGATTTGGGTTAATTAAAGGAGAGAGAAAAAGGAAATAGCAGTTGTAATGGGCATGAGACACTAACAATTGGGGCCCACTTGACCTGGCCCACTCCCCTCCCTCTCATTCAGCTGCAGCAGCAGCCCTCCCTCTCACTCTCCCTCACTCTCACGCTCTCTCCCTCCCAACTGTGGCAGCTGCTCTCCCTCCCTCAACTCCCTCCATTTCTCCCCCAAATCCTCCCTCAAGAAGCTAAAATCAAGGTATGCATATCACATCATTGCGTTCTCTAGTTTCTAAGCTTCTCATCCATCCAATCTTTTTGCGCATGCACGAAGGATTCGAGCTATTCTTAATCTCTCTCTGTTTGTTTTGGTGAAACCACAAGGAGAAGTTGTTTGCCCTCTCTTCCCCAAGCTTTTCCACCATTTTCTCCTTCAACCGACAGTCAGCCATCTCCACAAGGACCTTGGGTAAATATCCTAGGATCCCCATGTGAGAATGCACGAATTGGTTTGGCATTGGATAGGTTTTTCAGCTGTGTTCTTGTAGTTGCGAAGCACCATTTTTGTTCTTGATGAATTGGAGCTAGGAAGGTTTAGATGAGATAGAATCCGGGAATCATGCTTGTTTTTGTGGGTAGATGGAGCCTAGAACCCTTAGACTCGTGCGGACATATTGTTCCTTAAATTGGTGAAACATGCAAGTTGAATCGGCAAGGAAATCATCACGATCTCGTGCTTGCCAGTTCACCCGAAAGTTCCAGTTTATAGCCTGAAAGTTCTGGGTAATCCAAGTTAAGCCAACCCAAGAACCTCTATCTGGAAGTTCCGACCTTCTACCGGAAGTTTCGGATTAATCCGAGTTAAGCCAACCCAAAAACTTTTATTCGGAACCACACCTGGAAGTTCTGACCTTAATCCAAAACTTCCGATTAAATAGCATTGCAACCCAAGAACACTTGTTCAGAACCACATCCATAAGTTTCGGATTAAGATTGGAACTTCCGGTTAAATAAAACTTGCCAACCCAAGAACTCTTGTTCGAAACCACATCGAAAGTTCCAACCATCTGAAAGTTCCAATCTTAATCTAGAACTTCTTGTTAAATAAAACTTGCCAACCTGAGAACCCCTATTTGAAAAAATACCGGAAGTTCCGACCACCTAAAAGTTCTGACCTTAATTCGGAACTTCCAGTATTCAATCAGAATTTCATATGTTGCTTGGATCAGAGAACTTCTTGTTCTTTCGCATGTCTTTGTACTCTTAGCTAGTTGTACTACATCCTCACTCTTAATGCATCTTGTAGCATACCTCTTTGCACCTCATTCATGCTTGTCATATTGCATGCGCTCTTCTTTAGAGAACAAAGGACCAAAGTGTGACGCGGGCGTGGTCGAGGGCGATCCAGAGTTTGTTGCTGTTGATTATGAAGATGAGCACCAAGGAAATCAGCTAAACATATTTCACCTTATGATTTGGATCATGTAGAGTCTAAATTGATAGGTTATCATTCTAAGTATGTTGTGCATGTTTAGCGAGTCTGTGTCAGGTTTCATGGATAGAACCTATGTTGATGCATTACTTCTATCTTGTTTTGCTGATGATCCCTATCCTTGTAACTCTGGTATAACATATCGTTGTCTAACTTAAAAGTTATTCGAGATGCTTAGAAATACATAGGTCCTCAATAGAAGTCGAACGGTGGTTCGACCATCGTTCGCAAGTTATAGGCTTAATAATTGATCACATGGGTAATGTTGATGATAGGATGTATGAGATGTGAGAATGAGGTAAGATATGGACGGTCCTAGAAGTAGGTTGGGAGAGGAACTTAAATGCCATAGACCGCTTGCATCGTTTAAGCACCGACCGTTGTTGCAGTTGGTTTTAGCACTTTTTGTACTTTTCACATATATGTATATGGAACGGGTGAGCCGAGTACCTTATGTTGTTATGCTCTTTTGGCGTGCAAGTATATGGTGTTGTGGGTTGTGGGCTTGTAAAGGTATCTAGTTTGCCCGGTGAGTAGTTCTAGATGACCTTCGCACATATAGACGCATGTTTAAACAGTTAGGGGCTATTTGGAAAAGGTTGTCACGTGAATCATCGCTTGCAACTGACATGTTGTATAGAGGGTGGTCTCGTATCGTGTGGGTAAAGATATACCCTGGAGGGTGTGAGAACAATTTGAATTACCACGCTCTCGTTTATGAGCATACTTCTATCCATTTACATCAATCGTAGAGTCCTGATGTGGAATGATGTTATGATATGTTGTTGAAGTAGTTATGATGGTTAATGATGAGTTGAGATATTTTAAGTTACATATATGTTTATGTTGTTGATATCATGTTAGAAGGGTATAAGTGGTTAGGTGTAGCTGCTCACACACTAGAGTGGACTTTGCTTTTATATATAAATTTACTTAACCTTATGGCTGATTCCTTGCTAATTTATTCAGATGCATTATCCTTAGAGTTAGGTTATTATATGTACATATTATGGATTAAGTCTTGCGAGTATATTTGTATTCATGTTGTTTTGATGAGTTTTGCAGGTGAGAAAGAGGTATTTTTTGGTTACTTCACGCCCGTCGATGTTGGCGACGGGTGAGAGTAGTGTCATCTAATCGGGTGATGTCATATTAGGGTGGTGCCTCTGAGCAAAAGGCTCTACCTATTTTTTGTTGTAATAGATTTTATTTTCTACTGCGTAGTTTCTCTAAGCGGCTAGGAGGTGAAGTGCTACTTTTGTCCTTCTAGTGTACGTTTTCGTAAATCAATGTAAATCTGTAATAACTTAAAGACTTATAATTTAATTTTCATTACTCATTATTTGCTATACCTTGATTTGATAAAGCATGTTGTAAAGGCTTGTATTCTAATCTTGGATATAAAACATTTGATGGGCCACTAAGATTGGATTCTGGTTAATCATTGTGATCATGATTATGTAAATGATCGTCCTAATGATTAATTAGAATATAATTTAGACGATTCCTCACAAAGTCTCTCCCTACATCTAGTTTTGAAATATGTGTCCGTGGTATTAAAATGATGAGGTTTAGAGAGTTGCACATTTCAAGAGGAGAATTTCCACATAATATTGATACAAAAAATTAAATTTTAATCAAGAAGATTAAGTATCCAAAGTTAATCATAAAGATTCTATAAATTATTTAGGTGGATTGTACTTTTTTCTAATTTAGGCGATTCCTCACAAAGTCTGTCCCTACATCTAGTGTTGAAATATGTGTCCGTGGTATTAAAATGATGAGATTTAGAGAGTTGCACATTTCAAGAGTAGAATTTTCACATAATACTGATACGAAGAATTAAATTTTAATCAAGAAGATTAAGTATCCAAAGTTAATCATAAAGATTTTATGAAGTATTTAGGTGAATTGTACTTTTTTTATCTTAAATGAGTTTTCTTCAAGTTTCTAATGATAAGGTTTTTAATAAGGTAATTTATGTGACCATATTGTGAGCTATGTACCCTTTCTCTTAACTTTTTCTATTAGGTTTTTGAGAAATTTCGATGAGACATATGCATTTTGCGAGAAGTGCTTAAGGGGGAGTGTTCGCTCGATTTCTTAGGGTTTGGTTCTATCAGAATTGGTTTTTATCTCTTATAGATTGATTTTATCTCTTATAAGTTTTTAGTACTATAAATACAGTAGTGAACTTCTTATTGTAAAACAATAAAATTCTCCAACATTATGTCTCTTTTATATGATTGTTTTTTCAATATCTTTGGACTATACTGATAGCCGTGGTTACTCAACCGCTCCCTTGCACTGCACCGCCGCACGCCGCAACGTAACGTGGTCCCGCCACACCGCCGCTCGCAGCGGCGCAGGGCGCCAGGGGCTCAGGGGTGGCATGCATGCAGCTGACATTCCAGCGCGCCGGCCGGGCTTGGCTTCCCCCGCGTGCGTGTCGTACTGTCGTGTCACCCCGCTCCACGCACCCTCCCCACCCGCACCTCGCACGCGCCATGCGGCGGAATGGATTCCACTGTGGCGCATGCATCTGCCGCGCCGAGGACGACACATCTGCGGGCCGCGAACGACAGGTGGGACGCACGGACAACGAGCTGGGAGGTTGGTGCGGGAGTGCGGTTGCGCTGCGCTGCTGGTTGCGGTGCTGTTTCTTCCATCGGTTTCTCGAACTACGGGCTACGGCGGCGCGGCAGGTCCGCTCGGGGTACAGACGCTTCACGCCAGCTACGCGGGGGCGCGCGCGACGTGCCTGCTGGTGGCGCCTGTTCGTGCAAGTTCCGTGTGTCGCTAACGGCCGCGAGCCGTGCAATTGGCGCAGCGCGCCGGCGCCCCGGGCCGGCCGTTCCATGCGGCTCCGCCTGCCTTCGCTTCTGGAGATTATCGGTCTCTCTCGCTAACAGCTTGAACTTCCGTTGAAACCAGTGGCGGAGCTTCCTTAAGAGCAACAGGGGTCTTGGCCTCCCTTACTTCAAAATTTTGTTGAAATAAGTGTTAATTTTACTATTTAATTGTTAACTATACACTAATCCTTCTCTACTGACCCTCTCTCGATTCCTTGTCAAGCTCCGCCACTGGTTGAAACCAGCTGAGGACTCCAATCGATGAGGACAAACAAACTTGAGGATTTAGGCATTCCTGTCTCACGTGACAGAAATTTTTTAGCTGCGCTAGTGCAGGTTAACCGTTTCGCTAGCTTTGCCACGCTTGCGAAAAGAGTTGTTGCCTTAGTTCTCTTCATCCCCTCTTCAGAGTACAAAACTGTGCAAACTTCCCTGCGCACTTCGTTTCTGTAATTTGCACGATCCTGTTGCTCTCAGTACTCGCCAACCCCACAGAGTGAACCCAAATTGCCGAGCAACTGATCGGACGCGCGCGTCGGGCCATCAACCGAGAACGGCAACACGATCTGCTCGCCTTAGCCACGCATTTTCGTTTCCCTGGATTTGTCGGATCACTGGGAAGCTTTGCTACTTTTCCTGTGTATTTATTTACACATTCATCATGAATGGACGCGTTAGAGCACGAGGTGTACTGGTAGGGGTGATAGTGCAAGAGGGTCGACCCTCTACCCTTTTTAGTTTCTTATAAATAAACTAAAAAGTCATTTTCTCATATATTTTGTGGATTTTTTATATAAACAAATAAATTAAAGAGAGATCACAAGATACCATAAGATTAACCTATTGACACACCTATCTACTACGATGATAAGTAGAAGAGTTGGTACATATTTACGACGGTATATGTAGGACGTCGTTAACTTGGTCTCTCCTGCTAGGCCTAATTTACATACGGTATTCCGTCTATTGACTCAAACGGTCTAACTTATATTCCTACCGTCTATCGTTCATGTTAATATATTTTACAGGATAATATTTTACATGATCACTTTAGATAGTTATAAGTCTACTCACATCAGATTTGCGTCTACACGTAAGAGAAGTAAGAAGAGTAAAAAATCCACAACCGCAAGAGAAAGCATCTCAAGATAAAACTTTGGCTTCTCCCTAAACTATCTTGCAAGGTGAACTGTATTCAGAACGCTATTTGCCGACGATCTTGGCCCGTCCGTGCAACCCTGGCCTGTCTGGGAAGAAACAGAGCAAGCGGCGAAACCAGCCGGCCAGAGACCGCCACGAGCAGCAACCTTTTGACGAGCCGGTGTTCCCCGTTGGGTAGTTTCCGTGCCCTTCTTTCTGTGCAGTTCGACAACATGTACAGATTCACTCGCGTCTGGATAGGCATGAAAGTAATGTACGGAGTCCCAAAACACAAAAAGGTTAACGTCTGCTAGGTTGTGCTAGCATTCCAATTCCACCGTCCTTTCTCCTTTGTGAAGGCTGCCTCCTGATCGTCCTTTGCGAGTGTAGCTTTCGAAACCTACGTAGAAATGTCAAATTCCACTCGTGTAAAAATCCGAACACTGATGTATATAGGTTACTCTCCGTTTGGCATCGTTAGAACTCTAATGTACAACACGAGCAGCCATCGTGTTTGCATTGCTAGAAGTGATTTCATCTTATAAGCTGACAGACGCTTCTGACGTCCAGGTTTCTGAAGGTAGGATATCTCAAGTATATATATATTCAGTAAATGTTTCAGCAAGCAATACGGTTATGGAGTCATTATTCTTGAGACGTATTTGTGATTTTAGAAGCACCTCGATCGTCAAAGGCTACATCATCGCAGACATGGCGATTCACACTCGTACGTATCCGTCTCCCGAATCATCGGGTCCCAGGAAACGCTGTTTTGACGAGAGGTTTGAGTGACGCTTGGGGCAGCTTTTGCGACGTGTCGATCCAGCGCACCGCCATGGATGAGCGAACAAGTGGAAGTGGAGTGAGCAAACACGCACGGTTCTGTTCACGTCTCCTTCAGCTCGGCTGGAAGAATAAGATACAGTTGTAGCATCTCCTCCAGCTTTCAGATTCCGGTAAAAGCACAGAGGAGCTAACAGTCTAATTAACATGAAAAGCAATTATTTTTCCACTAGATAATGAAGGAAAATAAATGAAAAGGATGAGTATTAGATCATCTAGCATATAGGGTTATTTGGTTCTCGCCCTCAAGAAGCCAAGCTAAAATTTGGTTACGTTAAAATTGAGATCATGTTAAAATTTGGTCATACCAAGTGGTGTTTGATCAAAGACCAATCCAAAATTTTGACCGGCTAAAAAATTAGGATGACTATTTTAGATGCTAAAATTTTATCTAGCTTTGCTATAGAAAAAATTTAACCGATATAACCAAATTTTAGCTTTAATCCAAATAGAAGCTAAATTTTGGTTTGGCTTCTGAGGGCAAGAACCAAACAGCTCAATATTCAGGGCTGGTTTGATAGATCCACACATTGTAATAATGAAAAGAATATTTTTCTTTAGATGTATTTGCCATGGAGGGTAGGCTAATTCCTTCTCAAGGTTCCTATGCTTTTGGAGGAAAAACAAACAAGCATGTTTTCGTGTTCTGTATTCATGTGTTTTGAGCATGCATTCGTAGCTGCTACGTCATTGCTGATTTTCTGACGCCCATGTTTTTTTAAAAGAAAAGAAAAGAAAAGAAATATATCTAACATTCCAATCTTATACAGTTCAATCGTCATGTTTTCTCGCGCCTCTTCCCTTTGGGGTGCGAAGAAAGCTCCAGCATTTTAACTGTACATTAGCAAAAAGTGAAAGGTGAGAGATCGCGAGGATGGATTCCCTATCTCTCGCAGGCGCTGGCGCTGCACGGAAGCAGGACCGGAAATCCACGGCAAGTGCCATCAGAATCCCGCCTGGATTTGCAAGCCATCAAATCTTGCGCGCCATTACCAGGACAGGCACGATCCTGGGGCCATCAGATCTGCTTCTGTCCAATTCTCACCATCTATATCTGCTACAGCAAAAGAAGCGACGCTCCATGGACCATCTATCTGCTGCATGCTCATGCGTGTCGCCGTTGCCGTTGCCTTCAATTCGATCGATCTGCGGCAAACCGGCTGGTTTCGTCCGACGCTGAAAAACAAGTAGATAATGCGCAATGTTTGTCATTATCGGTGATTCGTGGATTTTACTAACTTGTAGAATAAAAAAGATATTTTAAATAGACGAATTATATGAACATGTACAGATATTTTAGATAAGTTTTAGATTTCTTTTAGATAATAATTCTATATTATATTTGTTTTGTATTGATGTGATTTTATACAGGAGGTTGTATGGGTAGTCTAAATAAAACAAAATCTAATCGGTAACTTACTTACTCAAATTATGTTGCCTTTTAGCTTGTGCAACTTCTCCATATAGACTCTAGGCTTCATATATGTAAAGATGTTGTACGTTCTCTATAATCTTTTTTTATATTCTTAGATATAGACTTTTCTATTTACAGGATACTCTGAGTATCTATAAATAGTTTTTTCATTTGAGATTTACTTTTTGAAAATAGAAATATACCTAAAATATTTATTAAAAAAAAGCCTGAGATGTCCGTATATAATAAGTTATCCCGTAGTCATCTTCGGTTTCCATCGTTAGATGCATGGTTTCTGTTGCTTCATTTGCGCAGGGAGGACTGAAATTTCTACGTGTAACACATGCATGCAGACATCTGATGAGCTGACAACGGATGCGACACGATTAAATATGTTAGGTACGTACGAAGCTTCTTTTAGAGCCATTCGGGAATAACTTTGGTCGGCATATGGATTGCACCCACCATTGATGGACTGATGCATGGCCGGATAGGAACATGTGGATTACAGTGGCGGACGCACGGTATGAACAGTGAGGGTTTTGGCTTCCAGTCTTTTTTTTTTACTAAGGTATTGTATTGAGTGACTAACTAAGCTTTTAATAGTATAATGTAGATACTCTTATCTCCTCCGCCCGTTGTCTAATGGTCAGATCATTGTGGATTTGTTGTCCGCGCTTCGGCTTTCGCGTTGGCATTCTAAAATCGTGCTATTGTGGCATGCGGGGTGCTCCTCCACTTGCCTGCTGCCTCGTGCAGTCACACTCTTCTTTGGTCATCTCGACCTCAACTGTCCTTTCACCGCTATCAATTCAAGTTCGTGCTGACCACCTTCATCACGGTGTGATCCTTCTCTAACTTAACTCACATAACCACACGAGGTTGCTAGAGATAATAGATGACAACATCAAACTGATCTCACTTGACAGTATTACGGAACTAGAGAGTATCGTGTTTGATGCCGACAGAGGCAAAAAAAAAATTATACATAAGCCCTATTTATTTTTTATCTTGCGTCCGGTCCTGGTGGATTATATAGCACGCGCGGACCCACCCCACCCTGGACACTAGCACTGGACCAAGGACGCACCATATCTTCGTCGTCGGAGTCTCGGACTGCATAGCATGTTTATGCAGTGGCGTGGCGCGTGGCTGTCTTCTCATATAAAGTTATATACGCCGGGCAAGTTGGTCTTGCAAAAACTCGGGCGAGAATGAATCGTGACCATATAGTACACAGCCACGCAATAATTGCATGCATGGTTCGTGCAAGTAATATGCCTCGAAATACTAAGTGGACAAACGTACCACCTCTTGAATCCATCCATCAAACAGGCACCTCCACAGATAACCGACCTTAGCACCTAACTCGGTAACGGGTGTACATGCTCTGAAACTAAGCTCGTAGTTTCGGTAGTTATAGTGCATGCTTTTACATTCTTTTAAGGGACAAAGCTTCCATGTGCTCTTGCATCGCGATTGAGATACTGGAAACACGTAAAAAGACATAGTAGCGTAAAGAGAATCAGACAGGCGTACGCGCGCGAATGGAGACCGAGTACGTGTGCACTACTGCAGAAACGTAAGCGAATTAGGCAGGTCTGCTGCTGCTGTGCTGTGCAGCCGACGTGCCCAACGGAGCGCGAAGGCAGGAATACATTACGATTTCCGCGACGCCTCCGTACCGTATGTACCGACCACACATATGTTTATAAATATTATATGGTATAATATCAATCACAAATTTAAGTATAAAGATTTAGATACGTTATAGGAGTGTTGCCAAACAAATGTATCCAGATGACTTAATTTGATTTTAGATAAGATTTGAAAAATTAGAAAAACATTATTTACTAATTTCTTCTAATTTTTTATTTATTTTTATTAGTAAATATGTTATATATCTGTAACCGGTAAAAAATAGATAAATATTAAAAATAATAAATTATTTGAATTTGAAATGTTTTTATTAGTTACGAGAAGGATATTGGAAGAGGTAGCTATCACTTCACGATTCGCTCTTCTCACAGTGCAACACTGCAATGCGTCAATGCCTAGCCGGAGAGGCCATCCATGCGCCGGGCCAATGAGGCGAGAGGGAGGCGCATGCATGCCCCGGGTCCCGACACGAAAGTCTAGCGTGTCTTGGCGACCGGTCGAAAGCTAGCGCGGGAGGGTAGTAGTAGTAGGCTTCTTTCACTGTGCCGGACGCGGGCGGAGCACATGGCCGCGGCCGGCGCGGGGTGAGGGGATGCCAAAAATGGCGGTGCCCTAGCCTCTCGTGGGTAGTGGGCGAGCAGGTGACCCAGAGGCCGCGGATCCGCCGAGATCGTTGCCGGCCCGCGTCGTACTGCTGTCCCCCTGGACGTGTCAACCCGGGGTTGGCCGCGCACCGCGGTCCGGTCAGAATTGAGATCGGTGCGGGCTTGGCTGGAGTGGCGAGGTGGCTGGTGCTTGTTGATTAGAGGCCTGCGCACGCACGTACGTGACCATTTTTGGCAGTGACTAAAGTTTTTTATAAAAAAAAGTTGATTAATAGCTAGAGAGAAATACTAGGTTAGTAAGGCAGTTGCAAATGTTAGTTAAAAGGCAGGGGTGGCTCAGACCTCAGACACGAAAGGACCAGGCGATCCAACGATTGATGGGATTAGCTTTCTCCATCTTTAGCGAGTGGATTTGCTGATGGACCGACCTTAATCCAAAAGGCGCCAAGAGAGAACAGCAGCCAAGGGGTTGATTGGTTGCTGTATAAGAGGATTCTAGTTTGATGGATGCGTATAATATTAGAAAGAATTGTGTGTAGTTATTTGTATAGGAGTATTCTAGTCTGGCAGATATATATAATATTAAGAAGAAATATATTTGATTGTCTGCATATATTATTCTAACCTGATCCGACGGATGCAAATATATGTCCGCATTATAACCCAACAAATACAAACGGCTCCACTTATCAGTGTCACAAACTCTTCCTTCATACGATCTTATATTCGATCAAACAAATAAAAATTCAGTTCAATTTTTCCAAACATATACAACTAATAAAACACTCTTCTTTTCAATAAAAATATCTTCACCCTACAATCCATACTTTAAAAAAAAAAGCAATCACACCCTAATTGACAGGCAGGGACGGCGATCGATGTTTTTGCTCCCACACTAATCCTTCGTCAAGAAGAAGCAAAAGTTTCCCAAACCAGCATAACACAGCTGCACTACTGGTCGACGACCGCATGGCACACTATTGACGTTGTACTGGCTCCTTTCTGTAATCACTTTGGTTATTTTAGCCTTCCACAAGTTTTGACACTTTCATTTTCTATTCTCATTTCCTTTCTTTTCTATTCGCATCGAAGTAAGCACATTTTCCAACTTTGGTAAAACAAGGCGATTCTGAAGCCTGAGAACGAATAACCACGCAAGTGGTATGATCGGTATCCACACATAACAGATATGGTTATAAAACAATGCATTCTCTATATGAAAACACTGTTCTATATACAACAATAGTAACAAATGAATGGGACGACCCGGTAAAGAATTATAAAACCAATACAGAAATAACCAAAACTGGGACCTGAATACAGGCGGTCTCACCAAATGTGCTGTCGGCCAAGGACTGCAGCTTCAACGGCCGTACACACCGCTCAATGCAAGCACAACTATAACTCAAAAAAGGGGGAAATAGTCTAAGCTCACCATACAATTAAGCATGAACCAACCTGACACAATCCATCTGGTTTGACCTATCTAACCAGATCCGACGAACAATGGTTTCCAGCAAATGGCAATCGTTGAAAAAACCCAAACAATCCAGCAGAACAAAGAACTGAAGAAAATTTGGTTCTCAGAGGTCATCTTCTATTGGCAAATGCTGCCAATGCGTTTGCATGAGCTGGTGGCAGAGCACTTAGTATAGGCTGCATTTGCTGACCATAAACAGATATCAAATGAGAAACGGCCTTGCCAATATTTGTTTTGACTCCATCACTCTCATTTGGGGATACTACCACTTGAGCAAAGACATGTATAACATCGGGCACAAGTGGAAGGATCTGCAACAGTAAAAAGTTAGATTTGCCCCATGAATATAGACTAATAATGGGCATCTAGATCAAGAATCACCTGGGGATGTGACGACAATAATAAATTACAGATGCAACTATAGACAGTCATTGATTCTTCATGATCTTCTTTTAGTGGCAAAGCTTTGATAAACACTGGAAGAACCTAAATGATTGCAACCAAGCATTTGTTACACTCTTAAAATCTGAAACCTGAAGTTGTCCAAACATATTAAGTACAATGTAGTGCCAACCTGGTTGAGAGGAATTGACTGAGGCTGTACCATTATCATCCTAGCAATAGCACCAGCAGCATTATCTTTTACTGCATCATCTGATTCAGAATTACTAAACAAATGATGCAGAGAACGAAGTATATCCCCATAGTATCTGCAAAAAGACGAACAAGAACTAGTGAGCAAACAAATTTACAGGATGGAAAGTTACTCTTCAGGTTGCCGTGAATTCTAATTACGTAATCTGAGATATTGAGAAGTAATTCATTTGTTGACCATACAATGCAAAGGCATAAGATATGCTTCAAAATTCTTAGCTGCCCTCATTCAACAGTTCAGTAGAGCATTTTACAACTATGAACAGTGTTCAACTTTACCTACAAACTCTAGGCAGACTATTCACTAGAGGAAAAACTTGATTGCTCTCTTGGCCAGTTTGAGCAGAACTTTGAAAGAGCATCGGATCCAGAGTGCCACAGTTAGTGGTAGGCTCCAGCGAAGAAAGAGAACCTAGAATGACCTATGAGTCTTGCAGTCGATTCAGAATTTCAGATAGTATGGCCATTGAGAAGCATCAGAGGTAAGGATGGATCAACTGCTCTCACTTGCCGATGTATTAATCTAATGTATGGAATATGGATAAAGTGAACATGACACAGCCTTCCCTGATGTTTCTATAAGAAAACTGTTGGATTTCTCAAGCAACTAAGTCAGTAGAACACATTTCATTATTTCATCAGTTAGGTTTTCCGAACATAAGAAAAATACAATGCACATTATATCTTTTTTTAATTTGCTAACACATGTTATATCTTAAAAGAAGAGTATTTATCTTCTCATACTAGAAAGCGCAGGGCAGAAGCCTTCGAAGACAGTCAGGAGCTTAAAGGCAAGACATGAAATATGACCATTTTAGCAAAGGAATATACATACTTTAGTGCTGCAGCACCTCCGTTCTTGCATATCTCACCAACACAGAAAGCAGCATTTCTCCTATTAGTAGCATCTGATGATGCAAGCTCTTTCAACACCAAAGGCATTATCTTCTGAGAAGAATCCAAATACGAGGAAGCATGAAGAGGACCATTAAAATGATAAAGTTTCACAAAAACTTTAAGAATGCTAGAACCGTACATCAACATAAGAAGAAATTGGAGCACCCATTTCCTGAGCGACCTCAGCTAAGGTTGCAACAACCATAGTCTTATCTTGGGGAGGATGTGGAGATTTCTGCATTTATTCCAGGAAGCAATTTCAAACTTCAAAAGCAAAATACACTACCATCATATGCTTCAGAAAGATACTACTACCATGGCGTCAATTAATCAATTGATGAGAAACAAATGGGATATGGAGCATGTGCACATAGAGAGAAGGGGGAGAGTAACATACAGCAAATTTCATCAAGGGATCAAACAATTTTGCAAAGATGGGATCAAAATAAGATCCCATTACTTTTGCAAAAGCAGGCAAAAGATCTGAAACTGCATCCATGAGAACTTCATCATGGTCAATATCACCATCATCTTCCCCATCTGACTCTACTTGCTGACAGCTTGATTCTTGACGCAAAAGAACCAGCGTTGCCTCAGCAAGCCTTGTCATGTCTGAAACAAACACATAGAAGGGATACTTTTAACAACACAACCTAGTATTTTGAGGCCACCTCATACTGGACAGGTGCAGCTTACAAAGTTCAATTGCAGTGAAACCATAGTCCTTCACAATGTCTGCTACACTCATGCAAGCCTGTGCGACTACCTCTTTATCATCATCCTCTGTCATGGTCTTGATGTAAATGTTCATAACAGTATCTGGGGAAAAAAAGAAATGCAGCATGATTGAATGATATCACATAGGACAAATGAACTTAAAATGCAGTATATTATATCCAGCATTTACCAAGGACATCCTTCTGTTTCTCTAGTACATCCTGCATGTACAGAAAGCATATATTCTATCAGAATTTCGATGTTATTTTGCAGCAATCATATCTAAATTGATGAAGGGGCAGAGGAAGTAGCGTATGAATATTTAGCGCAACGAAATACTCACAGCATGTGTAGGAGGTATTGCCCTAACTGCAGTTAGAATATCTGCAACAAGGATAACACTGTAACTACTAATAAAACCACAAAATCATATCGTTGATGGAGCACTGTAAAAAGAATAACACAAACATGTATGTGTTCAAAAGCCCCTCTACCTACCTTTACTAATGATAAGTTCCGAAAGTACTGATGATTCAAATTGATCAACATCATACCATTCTGGATTATGTGAAAAATCTTCTCATAGCAGCACTAACTTTTCCCTGTAATTCTCGCCTAGAAACTTTTTGTATCCTACTTATGGCATATACTCGTACTGTATACCCCTAAGATTGCGCTAGCATTGGGTGAGTGTACCTAATGTTTTCTAAAATTTTGGTGTTTCAATCTGAAATGAGCTTGCTGTCAGATGTAAAGGAAACCTCAGTACAGACAATAGGTATAAAATACATCATTTAAAAAGCACACGACACTTCAATGGATTATCTGTCCCTTTCCACCTTGTATTTTGCTATACATTAAGGTAGAGACAGCTTTCCCATAGTGTAGTATTTAGACATTTAATTTCATTCACTAAATACACTTTTATACATTTTATGACTATTTGATTTTTTTACGATTATAAATTAATAAAAAAATTGATGAACCACTTAGCCTGACAATGAAATTTTCACAAAGCCAACAGTAAAGAAACAAGAAGGGAAACAAAGACCAATTGAAAACTCATGAATCAAATAGAAGAAGGGAAGAAATTACGTTTCAAAGAAATGATTGCCTGGAGCCTGAGATCTTCGTGAAAATACCCACTGTGCCTGATTAAAATCTTCAGTGACTCCTCCAAATACCTAGTGTAAGTTAAGGAAATTTTGAAACGTGAAATTGTGACCAGAACATCATCTTAGCACTTTTCAAGGATACGGAGCATAGGCACTCTTCGTGTGAAGTGCAAAAAAACCAATAGCCTGTGTTGCAGCAGCTTTCTCATCTAAAACTCCAGTCCTCACACTGATATTTCTAACTCTTGGCTCATCGTTGACATCATCATCAGAAGAAACACCACCAAATCCATTGTCAACGCTATCAGTGTCATCAATGTCCACAGCAGAACCATCATCCAAGTTGCAGGAAGAAAATACGAGAGGTACAACATGATGAAGATACTGCAATGTGCAACAAATCACTTTGATAAATAATTAAATATAAAAATCAGCCATAAATTGAATAAAAGATAAAGTCCCCTTATTACCTGTGTAAAACTATCACCCAAAATCTCAGCAACATTGCTAAAAAAACCATGAGTATATTCTCTAAGTTCGCTGTAATCCAATCCAAAACCCTACAAGTATGAAGAGCATAAAGAGTTGCACTAAACACTGCCAAAGTGTCTGAAGGTACTGGAACTACGACTCACAGAAATAGCAGCCTCAATAAAAGGAGGCAATATTGCTTCAGTTCTTGCTCTGCCAACTGCCATTGCTACTATCCCAACAACCTCGGTAGCCCTAGCTCGTGCACACAAATCTTCGTCGTTAGTGAGCACCATAAAACCTTTCATCATTTCAAGAACCTTTTCTGCATACGGGGTAAAAGCCTGCTCAGCAGCAGCTGCCACCGAGCCAATTGCAGACTGCAGAAAATATCAACATTATCAGAATAAAAGATGATTTTAGTGGGGAAAGGTTACCGTCTTTCCAGTATACAGCTTATTTAATATTATTTATTACTACACAAACCATGCATGTCTCTTGCAGGTTCCGAGGACTGCTTTGCAAAGCCATAACCAATCTGCATATCAAGGGATCCAGATATGGTAGGATATCTTCACCCATGTCCTCACAGAATGCTGCAAGAGCATAATACGATTTCTCCTGCAAGAAAAAATGCATTAGTTTATCATCCAAAGAAAACTATTATGGAAAAGGTTTCTGCCCATTTAGAATAAGCAATATCATCTGCATTTTAACTGCGATACCTTAACTTCGTCTGATGGGTCTTCGAGTGCATTTAGGATGCATGGAAGTACGCTTGCATAGTGAGATAAAATTTCTGGCTGCAAGTGTTCAGCAAACTGACCAAGAGCAAAAGATGCGGCGCCTCTAACCATTTGTTCTTGATCCTTTAAAGCTTCTAAAACAATTTTCAGACAGTCCTCCAACTTATCTTTCAAATGTTCGCAACAACCCTCAGAGATAACACCCAGTGATGTAACAGCAGCCTCACGATACTTTGGATTAATGTGATGAAAGCTCACAGAAGCAAACTCAAGAACCGGTGCAAGAACATGTCTTGGTAAGTTAATGGCCATTGTATCAATGACTTCGGCAGCAGAACGATCAGCTGCTAGATCAGAATCTTCATCTTCATTAGCTGTTTCTGTAAGCAAGGGGCACATAATTTGTAGAATAGGTACAACCATCTTGTGCTTTTTCAAGAAAGATGCTTTAAATTTTACAAGCCATGAAATTATCTGGATAGCCTGAAACAATTAAGTGTAAGTTTGTAACTCGTTTGGTAATCTGTAAATCGGATACAGATATAGTAAAGGATGCCGATGGCTGATCAAACCTGCTGCCTTATATTTATTTCCAGATCCTGGTTTGCACAAACTTCCAGCGAGAATTGCACGATTGATCTCACAGAGTCCCCAAGGAGTGGTGCAGGAGATTCAATTAGCTCGTCAAATATTTCAAAGGCAATGGAAGCAACATCTTCCTCACCATTAGCAAGACATTGCCTTGATACATTCAAGATACTGGGAACAAATTCCCGAAACATTTTTACCTACAAAATGTAGCCACACATGACCACAACATTAGTCAGTGGCAATGTGTCAAATGGTATATTCAGCAAGATCAAAACATGAAATCAAATTGCACAATGCAAGCTGATAATGGAGAATACAAATAATATAAAACAAATCACCCAAAACCCTAGGGGGGTACTAGATGTGTACAGTAACTATGCTCACATTGTATGAACTATTTTGTATTTTTTTCTCACTAATTTGGAAATAATATCATGTGAACCCGTAAACTACACAATTTGTCCCAAGCTCCAATAATCTACACAATTAGTTAATTGTAACACACACAAAAACTAAGGAACAGGAACTTCTCAACTATGTGGTTTCCCTTTTCTCTGGCAGTATGATAATTAATAACTCGATGGAACTGCACTTATCTCAGGGAAATACATTAGTTTTGCAAATCTGATTGTTGGCATAAGGGTTGTCTAGTAAAGATTAGCAATGAGTCAAAGACTACGGGGTAATAAACACAAGAGCGAAACAATGATTATTATGATAAGTGAACAAAATAGCAAGCGCTTCAAAAAGAATAAAAGTACTTTTTGCTGTAAACAAAAAAAAAACAGCAGGTAACCTCCATCATTTTCAACGATCGTAAATATAGCACCATTTTCAACTCCAACAACAACAACAAAGCCTTTGTCCCAAGCAAATTAGGGTAGGCTAGAGATGAAACCCACAAGATCCAACTAAAAAGATGATGAGAAAACAATAATGAAGTAATAGTAAAAAAATAAAAGTAATAACAGTATAGAGAGACTGATGCTTCAACTCCAAAGTCCAAAGAAACTAAAACTTTTAAAACATAAGAGCTGATAAGCAAAACTTACAATGTCACCTCCATCATTAACATATTCTATGAAAGATCCAACAGCCCTGTTGCACAGAGAAAAAGAAGTAGCTTATTCACAGCAAAATTTGGTCAGATGCTATGCTGAAACGAGATTTTGGTCACCAAATATAGCCATACTTTAGGGCTGCTATTCTGACTCGAGAGCTAGTCTCGTCTTGCATGCATTTTAGCAAAATAGGTTGCAAATTGTTCAGATGAGACTGAAAAGTGGTCCCAATAGTTTCAGTAAGGGAGCTGAAAAGAATCAAAGCCACCTGTAAAGAAAATAACATGGCAGAAAAACATTGAGCCAGTCAGCATTGAAATTTTGTTTGCAGAAATAAAGCAGCAGTTATCCCTTTATAATCAACTGTAGATAATATTAAAAAGAATATTAACAAACAACAATTACCATAGATTACAGGGCTCGAAAAATGGTTACCCCATACCTTTGACATACTACTAAGCTCAGAAAATTAACTGATATTGACAAATGCATTATCTGTCAATGATACATCAATTTATCGACGCTATGATCCGACTAACACGTAAAGAAAGTAAAAGAGAAGTGAACGGCAAATAGAAACTTCTATGAATACAAACAGGAACAATGGTATAATGCCAATCTAGGTTTCACATGTGCATATATCTCCATAAGATCAGCATACCGAAAGATACACTTTAAATTTAGCTATTCACAAGGAAAAAGTTCAGAAACATAGATCAAACAGAAGAAAAGGACATTGAAAATAGGCTTTTATTATGGTTAACATTTACAATTCATCTAATACGAGGAAACGACAAGGTGAAGTTAATTTTCCTTCAATATGAATAATGTGTATGTTCATCTGCTTGGTAGGAATAAACCTTCACCAAGATAGACTTACTTCTCTATGGTCTTCTTGTGGACTTTGGCTGCATTGGAAAAGGAAAGGTAGCAGCTCTGGCCACTCTCCTGCAGGGATAGCATACTTAGCTATAATGCTCACAACATTTGCACTAGCTCGCCTTACAAGATGACTGCACAAAGGAAAAAGAAATAAAGAACTCTAAGCTTAATAGAAGTATATGTCAAAAAAAAACATTTATAAGGCAGGTCGAAAAACAGATGAAGAACACAAAGTTTTTGTCTGCAACATTTGCATCCGATTTTGCATTGTAACCATGGTCTCCATGAACACAAACAATCTATTGTGGACCTCATCAGGTTCTGATTGGTTTAAGTTGTACTAGATATGTACATCTCTTAATTTCAAGGCAACTTGGTAACCCCATTAATGGTTGACAGGACACTGATCGATGCTCATGCCACGGAAATTTAGAAGTGTAAATTTAACAGTTTACATGTATTTGTGAGTCTAATTGTCCAAATAAGTAAAGCAAAGGTTACTTTTAGAGAAGTTGAAATTCTACAGCAGTTTTTTTACAGTTTTGGGTGGAAAACAAAATTGTCCAACATCTGGAGGTTTTTCTTTGATTGCATATCATATTAGCTCAACAGGGCATTTCAATGTGTAGGGTGAAAGAGAGCCCTACACACTCAAAGCCACTGAATCAGGTCTGAAAAGTTTTCAGCATGCAGAAAGACTCACAACAAAACATTTCAAGCCCTTCTATCTTTGCTTCCACAGTTCAGTTATCACATGCCTAAACTCTCACAAAAAAAGAATTTTTGCGAGAGTAAAAGTTGAGAGCTGCGACCAAAGATGTGTCATTAACAAGAATTAAGCACCTTTTGCTAGAGATAGTTTGTTATGATTTGACCACAACGAATTATCTATGTAACCCATTGAACAAAGCAAAGCCATCATCTCTTGAGCAACCAAAAATGAGTTTAGTTTGGCGAAAAGAATGCTGCCATGAGAACTCGAGATTGAACGATCAGCCATCTTATAACATGCATGCGAATATCTTGTGCAGTTTATAACATACTCGACTACTCATCAAAATTGGGTAGGGAGCTTCCGGATGAAGCACAAATGGAATGTCTATTTAGTTGGCATACGTGAGCAATCGAGGTCCTAATAGAAACATCAAACGATTATCATAAATTGGCCGCTCAAACAGGAAGGTTTACTAAATCTATTTGAAAACCCCTCAATTCAATTCCGTAATCAGCACTCGAAAACACATTCAAGTGCCCCGTAGAAAGCCCAATCCAACTGAATTGAAAGCGGGCAAATTCTAAGCCGCGCGAGCAGAGAGGACGCGGGAGGAGGGATTGGAGAAAGGCGGTTAGTGGGGGACCTGTGGTCCAGGGTGATGGAGTCGATGAGCGCTTGCTTGAGGGATGCCTTGGCGTGCAGGGGAAGCTTGGGCCAGTGGGATGTGATCTTCTTGCGGAGTAGCACGGCGGCGAGCTGGCGGACGTTGGGGGTCTTGGCCGTGCGGAGGTGGTGGACGAGCGCGGGGACCACCTGTGGGTCGCGCGCCAGCCGCCGGATCTGCTCCTCAGCCTGCCGCCGCGCGTCGTTGTCCGGCATCAGGAACTGGATCAGCAGCAGCTCCAGCGACTGCGCCATTCCTCGCGCCTGATGCTGCTGCTGCCCGCGCCTGGAGTGTCCCTTTACTGCGATCGGCTGGGCCGGCGGAGGCGGCGGCGGGCGAAGGGGGAGAGCAAAAACCCTATCGATTTGGAGGCGTGGTCGCTCGGGTTTTGTTGGCGGCTCACGTGGGGGCGCGGCGGGAGGGGTTTAATAGTAGTTGGGAAATTGCTGTCTTTTCGTTTTTGTTTTCTTATTTTATCTTGTCTTTTAAAACTTTTTTTATTCCGGCCGGAGGGGAGCGACTGTGCGCAGCCTGGCAACTGCTCGACAACTCGATTGGCGTCGGCTGCAAGTTGCGCGGCAGCTTTTTTTTTTAAGAAAGCCGGGATGTATTTCATATAAGCATAAATCAGATTACATAACCATCCTTATAAAGACACCCCTGAAGATTAATAAAATTATATGTAGGTCTTTGCAAGGATCCCCGGTCTCCTTCATCACCGGTAATCGGAGGAGCTGCTAGACGGACCACCGCCCCTGGATGGAAACCCCGCCAAGCAAATAGGTTGAAGTAGATGTCTTCCTCGATGAAGAAAAATCATAGTTTTTTTATGCTTCAAATGAGTAGTACACCAAACATGTCGACGTACCCTTGAAACGATGAACGCAGAGGCCTGCTTATTGACCAGAGGATGCACCTTCGCCAAGCAACAGATCAAACTTCAACATGGCATCATCGACCACTGGTATGCCGGAGTAGGAAGCCCAGAGACCAAGGTCAACAACATCGAACAAAATTCGACACCCCAGCAACATAAATACGACATGGGAGGAACAGAGAAATTCCTCCAAATCGCAACTTCACTGAAACCTCAACTAACGCATACCTTCCACACCCACCGTAAGAGAAGACGTCGAAGCCAACACCCACACCGATGACGAGATAGAGGAGCAAAAGCCAACCAAACAACCTCACAATCACCATCAAAACCATAAACTACCCCAAGCTAAGCTAAACTACCATCTAACTACTACTAAACAACCCTACTGCTACTGGGGGGGGGGGGCTCCCTCCTCCTTTGACGTGCAGCTTGTAAGTAGAGGTGGGAATGGGTTGCAACGCACTTACTGACTATCGGTCTAGCCCAACCCAACTGTATCCGTGTGGGGTGGAGGTTAGCCCAATGTAGCCCAGTTAGAGGGCATTTACAGGGCGTTTGGTTAGAGGATAAGGTTAAATAGAATATGGTCATCTATATTTTGTTAGATATTCATGTTTTGTTAGATGGGGTGATCCGATTTCTTATTTGATAGTATGGATAGGACGATCTAATTTCTTATTTGGTTGGACGAAGAGAACTTAACAGGTTAGCCATTTTTTTATGGGACCCGCTTGTCATATTTTTAGCTTTTAATCAAAATATAATCATGCGAGATCTTTTTTGTTGATTTAATTGCAATGGATACAATGCTACAATCGGATCGCAAATCAGATAAACTATTTAGAGATAATATCATTTAAAGCGTGCTAACAAAAAAATACATTTAATCTAACCAACCAGAAGATATCACATCAACAGGAATAAAACTCATCCAGAACATGAATGACTCCGTCCAACACTTCTTCACATACGGGCTCATACAACATCTAACAAGAATATTATCTCTAGATGGCTATCTCATCCAGTGTGCCAAACAACTCAAAAAATTATGTGGCTGTCGGAGGATTAACTTCTGTCGCAGGGATCCCGAGAGACCCCTTTTTAGAGATTCGGTCGGGGGATGATCCTGAATAAGTTCGTCGGAGAAATAAATGGAAGTGGAAGTAAATGCAACGGTCGGTGGTGAGGGATGATCGACCTAGTGCAAAGGGAAGTAAATGCACCGGAGTTTAGACAGGTTCGGGCCGCACGGGGGCGTAATACCCTACTCCTGTATGGATGCAATAACTTATCCTGAGGGGGATCCCTCAAGGATGTAGCTGGTTACAAGAATATTGTGTCTAACCAAGAGCTTGAAGCCCCTTGCTCTTGGGCAGGGACTACGGTTTTTGTTCTCGGTGCTTCTGTGCTTGATGCTTACGGTCTCTTCTTCGTTGGTTGCGGCACGATCGACTGCTTGGGCTTGCTTGCAATGTCTTCGTCTGTTGGCTTGGTTCGTTGTGGGGTTCGTCTTCTTCGTCTGGGTGTGTCTTTTATTCCTCCGGTGTGCCGACTCTTTTATGCACTCGCCGGCCACGACATACCCCGAACTGGAAGGAAGGGGTACAAGTTTCAAGACGCCATGACTGAAAAAGGCGTCATCATTTTCTCTGGGTGAAATGACTGGGGCGGTGGAAAAACGCGGCGTGCGTTCGGTCACTCGTCACTGTGGACGCCCTGGCGACGGGCTCCGTTGAGAGGGCCCACCGGGCAGCCACAGAGGCACCCGACGTGCCCGCCCTATCTTGTTCCTCTGCCACGGCAGGGCGGCAGGCGGAACGCTTTGATCCTGGCGATGTTATCCTGAGACACACCGGATGATACGGGACGGGACCCGTGCAATTAATGGCCCCACGCCTCTCTGCCAAAGCATGTCAGGGACTGACATTGCGGCGGGAGCAGTTGGGAATGTCAGGCCGCGCACGCCCATTAAATGCGGCCTCGGACTTCTGACTGGTTGACACCTCAACGGCGGGCCCCTCGGGGGCCCTTCTGGGTCGTCGGGGCACCGAGTGCTCGGGGGTACTGTTCACCTCCCCGAGCACCCTCTCCCGAGAATGCCTACCCTTGCCCTCGGGGTACCGGGCGCTCGGGGGCACTGTTTACCTCCCCGAGCACTCTCTCCCGAGCACTCTCGCACGAACCTTCGGGGAACCGAGTGCTCGGGGGCTGCCACGTGTAACCCCGAGCACTCTCTCCCGAGCACGTTTGCACTGACCCTCGAGGAACCGGGCGCTCGGGGGCTGCCGCACGCAGCCCCCAGAGCACTCTCTCCCGGAACTTAGCTCTTCTGATCGTCGGGGGACTAGGGTGCTCGAGGGTGACCGGGCACCTCCCCGAGCACTTTCTTCCCGGTACTTGGACTCTGCGGGTCATCGGGGAACTGGGGTGCTCGGGGACCAGAGGCTGTGGCCCCGAGCACCTTCTCCCGGAGCTTAGATTTTCCTCATCCCGCGGGAGGGACCTCGCGGGATGGTGACACGTGGCAGACGGCTGGCCTGGCCTCGGACCTCAGGGACCCCCGGTTCCTGATACACCGACAGTGGCCATCTCCCTTCAACCAAACACAACCTTACAAATTATATCCAGATTTTAATTCCCTCAAAAGTCCAGATTTTAAAATCATCCAAAGTTCCACCTTTGTTCGGCTAAAGAAAGAGAAATTGCATGAGCTCTTTTAGGGGGTGTTTGGATGGTTACCCTTGTGTGCCTTACCGATTTTTGGTAATACTCATGGATTTTGGCTATTGTTTAGATCATTGCCACATTGCATGCCCTGGGAACTTTGGCAACGTCAAGTAGAAACAGCACTAAAACACTGCCGATTTCGCGGGCGCCAAAATCCTCCGCCAAACTTTGGCGAAGCCAACGCGCCAAGGTTCTCGTGGCTGTGCTCATAGTATCTTATATAAAAACTATAAAATCATGACTTCAAACCATGTTATGCCCACCCAAAAAAAATATCCATGGAACAACTAACAACCTTAGATCTATCAACAACCAACAAATCCAATTGCTAAGATTCATTTGATGGTGCTTCATTCAATCCAATGAGCTAGAATATCTTGTCAACAACCACTAGAAATACTATGCTCACCCACATCTCGCCCCTTCCCACATGCTCAATTAAAAACCAAAACAAAACTGGCAACGCAACCCCTTGTCAAACCGCAACCCCACATTAAATGAGCGGGGAGTGGTAGGAGTTGGCGGGGGCGGGGGCTGTGGAGCACACACTGCTCTCGGTGCTCTACGCGGGCCACATGAAGTCCGACACTGACGTGCTCTTCCCCTCACTCGCCTTCCTCTCACAGGCCGCGCAGTGACGGCTCCGACGTCGGCCCTCAGTGTTGCTGCTCTGACTCAGCTCCCCCGACCATGTCGCGGATGCCACCGCTAACGTTGAGCTCGAGCTTCATCAATGAACCCCACATCTAGATCTTACATGCAAGGAAGTTCCTAAATTTTTTTGAATGAAATAAAATATTAGAATCACATTCAAAAAAGTTTACATATGGAGGGGAGGGGGATTGGATTGCATCCCTCTGTTGTTTTGGAATGGACTCAGAGTCAGAGGATTTTCCATATGATACATGAGGAATTTCCATATAGAGGGCTAGGGGGTCAGGCTGTCCATATATATTGCACAATTTGTTGCCCGCATGCACATACCGGAGGTAATGACCAAGCTGAGGAGGTTGGAGCACCACCACAGCCCACACGCACACACCAGAGGCGATGACCAAGTTGAGGAGGTTGGAGCACCACCGCAACTCGCACGCACGCACCAGAGGTGAAGACCAAGCTAAGGAGGTTGGAGCATCATCGCAGCGTCAACGATGCACTCAGACCATCCTTCTCCTTCCACACAGAGAATCTCTCCGAGGTAAATCCTTCGACACAGAGAAACTCATCCAGCTATGACCGTTGCAGTTTGAACATGATTATCAGCTTTTTCCTAGTAACTTAAGCTCTTAGTGATGTTCTTTCAACATTTTTTTAATGTTTAATATCTCTTGTATTTATTGAATGGTGATTTATTCATTTCCTAGTAGGCTATACTGGATTGGTTTTGCTTGATGCGTTTATTTTGTCGATCTCTATGCCATGCTATTTGTGTTTCATTTGTATGGCTTGCCGATAGGATCATCTAATGGTACTTGATGCCATGCAGGTTTGATTTAAAATCAACATGATGATTGTCACTTGGAAAACATCATTATGTTAAATGTTGTGTGAAATGTCGCTTAGAAAATGAAATCGAACCAAGTGTTGTGTGATGCTTATCATTTTTCCTTTATTAAGGTAGATCATATTAAGTGAACATACATGGAGCAAAAGATTTAGCTTATAATGGTTTGTGTGTTTACTTGTGCATATGAGCTAGAAATGTGTATGTTGGATCATTGAATTGAAGTGCATCTCTAGATCTCTATAATTGTTATTTCTACTACTGAATGTATCGTTTTTTCTGTTATGTACAGAGTTTAGTAAACCTTTATACTGCCTCAGTCTCTTGAGTCATTTCCTATGATGTAATATTCATTTTCTATTGAGATATGAATATTTTCTTTGTTGTTGACCAGTAACTCTGTGTTCATATTTTCCCCTTAGTTGGTTGCTGTTTATCACCCTAATGTCTGAAGCGAGTCTCACTACTCCGCAAATTGTGGTTGTATTACATAGAAAACAAAGATGTGTATTTTTCTTCTGTTACACATTTTATATTAGATTATTGTTTATAACCCTTTTGTCAAGTCTTATGACATGTTCCATTGCATTAGTTCTCCTGAATTCTTAATGTATTTTATCATGGTGGGTTTAATTGGGATATTTTGGCATCATAGAAACAGAACAAAAATGGTCATGGTTTGCATTTGTCACCGGTTTATCTGTTGATTGCTATGCTCCATCAAAGGTTGTTGATTTGCTTCACTTTCAATAGTACTTGATAATGCATATCTTATTAGATCATGATAAAATTTAGAATTGGTGTGACGTTACTTCATCTGTTTACTCTATGTTAAAACCTTATATGGTTTGTAGAATAGTCGTATACCAAAAGAAGATTCAATTAGCAAATTTTTAGTTTGGTATGCAAAGCAAAGGCCTTAAATGTGCTGGAAAAAAATGATTTCTAGTTCCAAATATTTTAGTATATGCACCATTTTGTAATCTATGATGAAGTTGCATTTCCATTTCCTCTGTTTTCAGCTTCAAAACTTCATAGTGGAGCTGTCCTTGTTGCAAACCTTCTTCCTTCAATCATTTGTCAACAAGACTGCATTGCTCAATTCATAATGCCAATAATTATGTAGGATTGATATCAGTCTGTACATCATGTGTATGTTGCATTTTGTCTATTCTCACTTTTGTGAATGATTTTATTGTTGGTGTTGCTATATTTAGTGGTTGTGTTGTTCTTTTTTTTGTTACTAATGGCTATTACAGTGAGACATCTCTTGCTTTGTAGTCGTGCATTTCAGAGATTTGTTGTGAAGACCATCAGGACTCTAAAGAATATTTTGTCTAAAGGCACCATTCACAGCCATTCATGATAAAAGAATGTAAATCCCTTAACTAAAATTTGTAAATGATGAGTATGTTGTGATGTGATACTGACTTCAATTTTATTGCACATTATATTTGATAATGGGTTTAAGTGGGATGAAGTATTTGATCTGCAAAGAAAGCAATTGATTAGTTCACTTACACATCTCATATCTAAAAAAGAAACATATGATTACCTTCTATCTCTACTCTGCTATTTTTTTTAATCTCTTGTAATTTTGAGTAATCACGTCAATATGTGTTCAACCGAATTTAACATTATGTTGTATATTTTAGTATTCATTGTACTTGGATTTGGCTTGTGTTGAAATTGTACTTGTGTTCTGCTTAATTACCTGCTTTCATTTACCTTTGAAAAGGTGGTGTTGTTCTGAAAGACTTAAAACTAAAGGTCGAAGCACTGAATTCTCTCCGCAATGCAGTAAGAGTGAAGGCTAATCATAATGTTAAAGGTACATTTCTTGATGTACCATACCCAATTGTGGTATTTTTAAGTCATATTATCTAACATTCTTTAAACATTTTTTTGCAATATTGTAGCATCTCTTTGGTCTGTTCATGCTAAACTACATAGAGTATTGGACATGAGATATACTATATGATAGTGTGACTCAAGTATTTTTAGATTGATCATAAAGGTTTTGTGGCATGTTTAAATAATTATATTATATTCAGCTGAAAGACTAATTTTTATTATAATTTTGTAGCGTGATATGACAAATTTCAGACAAAAAATAGCAACAATTTTGTTGAACTCGAAACTAAACACGAGGAAATAACGTTCAAATTTTGAACATGACGGCGAAGAAGAAAAAAGTTCATATGATGTTGTGATGGTAGATAGTCCTGCCAAGCGTGGCAATTTTTTGAAGAGAACATATCAACCGTTACTATATGTTCTTCCCATTGCCATCACGCCGACAAATGCATCTTAGTTAGTAGGCGAGATTTGCAAATTTATCGTGTCTTTAGACAATGCTAAGACTTTGGAGTATGTCTATCTAATTCTATATAATATATATTGTTTATATACATTGTTCTTATTTGTTATTGCACCTAATGCAATATATTGTTTATAGGAAAGAATGGATTCGGAGCACTAATTCTCAACCGATTAGCTTAAGCCTAAAAAAGGTCAAGGAAATAATAGATGTGCAAAAATATAAGACATATGATTGTTTCAACATGGACGTGAGGATGTATGTATGCGATGGGATCAACCTGTTAAAGGACACTCAATATCACTATATGAATCTTCATTTCTAGGTACAATATAATATATTTATGTAGTCATCATGTTTGCACAGAATTTTATGAGCTCTCTTATTATCACAATTGGTGTCTAACTTTGGATGAGAGTCATCGCATAGAAGGAAGCTTGATATTCTGTTGTTGGCAACAATGTTTGATACGTGGTCTGAGATGGAGTACGATATTTCACAATGCAAGTTAGTATGTTTTATTTTGTTGTTCGTTTGTGTCGTGGTTTAGTTTTTTCTAATGATAGTGACTATTGTTTGCAGATTCTATTGCCGATATGTCACCACAGGTATTTCATGCTATTTGCATATGATATGGTGGCTAGAAGTGTATCGGTATTGGGCCCACTGGCTATACTGGATTGGTTTAAAGGAAATGAATCCATAATGCACTACCAGTTGAAAACTCCCAAAATTTTCAATAAACTAAATCTAGCTCTGGAAGTAGCAAACCCAAAGTGGATTCACAACATATGCGATTGGTATCGTATAGTATCAATTTATGTTTCAAAGACAAAAGATTGATAAATTTCTTAGAACATCGATCCAATCAATTAGATTGTCCACGTAGATGTAACAATTTATTCTTCTGTAAGTTTGAGCTTTTTTTTGTTATTAACTTCATGCGGAACGGTCCACAACTATAACCACCGATTTGTATTGTGAGTGTTCTCAACGGCATTATGGTTTACATTAAGTAATTGGTTATCTGATTATGCACTTTTTTGACAATTACAATGATATATAATGCACTTACAGGATGTGCACGAACTAAGAAAGAAGTTCTCGATTGACCTACTAAAATACAATAAGAATAAATTTAAAGACAACATCCCTTAAGTTGTACGAGAATTTATTAAACGCATCAGATAGTGCATGGTTTGGAATGAGATATTATTTGTGCTATTATTTTTGTTTATTACTATTGTACTATTTATTTTTCTTTTTTACATATTTTTTTGCTCATGACTTCAATTATGTAAAATTAATAGGTGGTTATAAACTTCTACACTGTAGTTTGCTTAAATAATATAGTAGGTGAATGTAAACTTCTACATCATAGTTTACTTAAATAATATAATAGGTCCACAACGGCTCACAATGATTTGAAGTCACCGTGAGTTCAAATCGTCTGAAGTCAGGGGATCCCAATTCGGAGGATTGAGGTTGAGGCAAGAAGTATGGCCATCTCGTTGATAGGGATATCTGGAGAAGTAACGAATTAATTAGATGATCATGTTGAGAAAATCAACACTTTTATGTTTAATTTAATCTATAAATAAATCATGAACTCGAACAGATAAACTAGCAGGAGCATATATATGCATATTTTGGACATATATGTAACAACGTTGCACAAATATATTTATAATATACTATAAGGACAGCTGAAAACATATCATGAGAGACATTAGGAAATAACATATGCGATTGCCGTGAGTGTATCGATCTTCTACAGAGGGAGAAACAGTAGGTAGAGATTGACCTCCCTTTGCCTTCAATTGCAGTATTCATTTATTTGATGATGGTCTTCCTTATTTATATTACATGCTTTATTTCTATTGCGATGAGCGAGTAGTTTAATTAGGGATAGGGGCGCTTAGCCGTCATGTAGTGCACTATTGTAGATCGGAAGTAATATTAACATAGCCATTTTTTATGCAAATCCTTTTTATTTGTCTCTCACCCTTTTTAGGCTTGCTTGGCTGCAAATATGAGGATCAGGTATACATAGGGAGGCAACGACTGTTTGGATGACCAAGTTGTAGATTGGACTCCATGATAAGGACTATACTTGCCTGCAAAAAAAAAAGTTTCACAGGGGATCGATAATACAGCCATGACACACAAAGTGTTGTTTCATAATTCGTCCCGTAATAGATGTGACGGTATCGTGTGCACTCAAAGGTGATCATTCTTATCCAATGTCACACATAAGAGACCACTGGATATAAAGAGATTAGTGTTTTCCAACTAAATGACAACTATATTTAATTCTTACAGTTGATTTTTATTTTATTTATTCACTAACATGTAGATCAACTTCCAATCTACGCAACCAACTAGCTACATGGTTCCGACATGTCCTTGACCCTATTTAATCATTTTTGGCATTCTAGTTAACTTTAGCACCATTTACTTCTCACATTTAATAGTAGATTTATTATTTAGAGTTTTCTATTTACAAGTATTTAATTTCCTCTACATTACAAAAAACATTAAGTAATTGCAAGTTTAGATTACAATGCAAGGTTGGTAAACCAACCACCTCCCTAAAAGATTGATATTTAAACATAGGGTCACTCTAGGGATTTCGTACTGCAATTCTTCGAAATGACACTAGGAGAACAACCAACCCTCTCCCTGGGAGGTGGTTGGTAGACTACAATGCAAGGTTGGTAAACCAACCACCTCCCTATGTGATTGATATTTAAACTTAGGGTCACTCTAGAGATTTCATATTGCACATTCTTTGAAATGATATTAGGAGAACAACCGCGTATAACAAGGACACGTCACAAAGCAAGCAACACGTTTGCTGGCACTGTTGCCAGGGAGGCAAGCATCATCATACAAAGTTTGCATTTTTTTTCCCTAGTATTTTGTTTTATTTATTTTCTATATTTTATTTTCTACATTTTTTCTTTTTTGAGGGGGTCAATAATGAAAAACTAACAACATTGTTTGGTAGTTTAGATTTAGATCCCTTTAATCAAGTTTTTTTAAAAAGAAGAGATACAAGTTAGCTAAATTGGAAGATGTTAATCATAAGCTTAGCTCTTTAACTAGTCCACCAAATGCCACACAGAGGTTGCTGATAGCTCATCCGACGATCACCACACAGAAGATTAGTGCAACAAAATCAATTTGCGGTAGTCCCAATGAAGATTCTATACTTTATGTGCAATCTTTCTCTGAGTTATGTGAAATGATGAAGTAAGAAGGCGTAGATTCTAGTATTATTAAATTAAAGCTTTTCTCTTTTCCCTTCGTGGAAAAGCAAAAGAATGATTAAATAATTTACCCATTGGTAGCATCACATCTTAGGCAATTTGCACATCTAAGTATTTTTTTATCAAAGTATTACCCTCTAGATAAGATCTCTTATTTACATAATCAAACTGTTTCTTTTAAACAAAGCGATGGTGAAAGTCTTAGCGCTGCTTGGGAGGAATTTAATGAAACTCTCAGTAATTGTCCCAATCATGAGTTAAATTGGATTATTCTTCATACTTCTTACAATGCTATTAACTGAGATTTTAGGACACACCTAAATGTTGCAGCCAGAGGAACATTAATGAACAAGACAATCAATGACACGTAACTACTACTTAAAGACATTTTAGAAATTTACTTTCAATGGCACAATGAGAGGGCGTCAAGATTAAAGAAAGTGAATATGATGGAGGGATTTAATCTTGAAGATAAGATTGACAAGCTTTTTGATTTAATGCAATTTAACAACAACCACACTCAAGTGAATTCGATCAGTGAGATCATCGATGCTAACTTCATACGAGGTAACGCTTCTTACAATCCAAATTAGCGTAACCATCCAAATTTACCGTATGGTAATTCTAATAACAATTGACATGTGGTTAGGCCGCAAGGTAATATGTATCCTCAAAATAATAAAAATTCCATAGTCCATGCTAAAACAATTCGTAGCTTCTCAAACGGAACAAAATGAATTCTTTATCGATAATGTTAAGGAGTATGATATGGCTATCTCCAACATGTCTAGCAAGATAAACAATTTATTTGTTAATATCATTAATTTTGAGAACATGATTAAAGCCATAGAAAGCCATGTCATGAAGATCGCGAAAGGATAAACAAGAATCCTTAGCCATTTTACAGGTAAACTAGAGTCAAACCCGGTAGAACAAGTTAAGATGTTGAGGGTTCCAAGCAACAGTAAGCCCATTGAGGTAGAGGATATTAAAAAACAATATGCTGAAGTTTTGGACAAATCGGTTAATGAATTAGTTCAAATTATGCAAACAAGTCTCCCCCATATTGAAGGTTCCTCTAACTCTTTATCAAAACCTTGATCTTGGTCTTTTGCAACCATCATAATTACATGTAGAATTTGCTAATGCTTCCTACTCTAGAGTAGTAGGAATTAAAGAATATGTTGTTTTCATGATAAAGGAATCTCCCATCCTGTTGATTTTATTGTACTTGATATACCGAGGATGCTAGCATTCCCATTATTCTCGGAATACATTTTCTTAGAATTGTACGTTGTTTAATCAATATGCAAGAAGGGAACATTAAGTTCAACTTACCAGGAAGAGCATTTGTTTTACATTTCCCAAGAAAGAAGAAGGTCAAGGAAGAAACAGTTGAACTAAGAATGAGAGATTTTGGAGGGACCGTTGTCACGATCTCTCATTTTCTAGGTATCGATTGACGGATTACCTAAGTCAAGCTAATGACTTAAACCAAAAGCGCTTATTGGGAGCCAACCCAAGCAATAAAGGTTTATTTACTTTCCATTAATTTTATAGTTCAATAAATTTTTGAAGTGGTCAAACACTCAATTTATGATTTTAGAGATAAAGATTTAATGTTTAATTAGAAATGCATTTAGGAGAATTTTTGCTCAAATTTTTCCTATAGAATGTATACTATATTTTTGGACCACTAACATCTACAGAAAAAGATAAAGTCAAAAAAAAATTATCACAAACCGAGACCCTATAGTGAGTAGGGTCGACAACGATGCACCGTCTAAGAGTAGCTTGGAGCTACTACTGAGGAGGTTGCGATTGAGGTTGAGGCTGAAGAGGCTACCACTGGAAAATGAAGCCACCAAGCTTAACTAAAATTAATATTTTTGCAAAGTTAAAGGTAAATTAAAAAAGAACACATAACCTACTATGGAGCCATGACATGCCATCGGGGTCAGAGACTGACCCCGACACCCCTATGCTAAAACCCATGTACCCCTTTTGTGTTCATAGCTATGACCCCCCATGTAAAAATGAACATGACCCCAGCAGCTCGGCCCATCCACTAATGCACATGCTAGCAGACAACAAACTAAGGCCAAATCACAAAATCATAAGGCCATTTCGTTGAAGCTAGCAGCCCGTGAAGCCACAACTCGCCCTTTGATCAGTAGCCCAATTACAACATGAAATCTATTAAAGCAGTAGCTCACAAAATGTGATTACTCTGGTCTCTTGATTGCTCCATCCGCATGTTGCTCATTTTCCCCTTCATCGGTCTTGGCTTCTCACGTTCAACAATTAGCATCTAGGGAGTGACCGGCGAGGTCTCTGCTCTCAAGCGCCCAAGGTTATGTACCTAAGCCCTAATTCCGCACTGAAAATTCCATTCATTTATTATCACATTGAGTCATTGATTCATATTGATCTCCATCCACCCATTAGCCCGCTTGGTTCTTAAGTCTAAAATCTTAGGCTTTTGATTTTTTTTAGTTGCATGGTTAGGAGCTGAGGAGGATCCTTCCTCTATTCTTCTTACACCATGCTTGCATATATGGTATATACTCTTACTATAGACTCTAGCGTTTAATTTTGTTCAATAATTTTATAGTCCATCAAAGTATGATGGAACGATTATTGAAAAGAAAATTACCTCCAGCTGGTGATACTGAGGATCATGATGGTGGGACTTCAAGAAGAGATAGCGGTGCATCAAACACTAATCATACTACTCATCGTTCTTTGTAGGTCTCATGAAACGAGGTAAATTTGGATGAACTTCCTTATGATCCTGCGGATAGAAGAAGAATATCAAGCTACAAGATGAGATAAGATGAAAGTATTTGATTAGAGGTTCTTTTAGGCCACCACATGGTTTTAAGTATCCACAGAGATTCATAGCGGGTCATCCATGTCTGTTTCAACCTGAATGGTTCACTACATATGACTGGATAGAGTATAGCGAGAAGGTGGATAAGTGCTTTTGTTTATATTGCTACTTGTTTAGAGATTGTGATGGGAGCCAAGGTGGGAACGATGCATTTGCAATAGATGATTGGGATGGCTGGAACTAATCAGATAGGCTTCCAGATCATGTAGGCACTAGATGTGATATTTTTCATAACACGACAGTGAAAAGAAGTAACAATTTGGTGAAGCCTAACCAATCTATTGATGCTGCTCTCAATAAGCAAAGAAATGTCACTAAAGAAGAGTATCTTATTTGATTCAATACTTCAATTAATGCTACTCAATACTTGCTGAATCAAGGTTTAGCTTTTTGCGGTAATGAGGAATCAAAAGAGTAAAAAATAATGAAAATTTTCTATAGTTGATATAGCTTTTGGCAGAGCAAAATGGCAAAATAAAGAAGATTGTTCTAAGGAATGCACCTGGAAATAATCAAATGATGGCTTCAGAAATTCAAAAAGGATATTGCAAATTGTTTTGCTGAGGTAAGAAAGGTTGCTTTATAATTTTGTTTTACAAATGATGTTATCTCTCATAGTCTATTAAAATAATGAATTAATGATGTTTTTTAGATCATAGTGAAATCTATCATTGAAAAAATTGGTGGTGATGTGTTTTGTTTATTGGTAGACGAGTCAGCTGATATTTCTGGCAATGAGCAAATGGTAGTGGTTTTGTAGTATTTCAACAAGTTTAGTTTAATAAAAGAGACTTATTAGTGTTGTTCATGTGAAAGAGACATCAACTTCATGTCTCAAATCTAACATTGATATTCTATTTTGCTAAGCATGGATTGAAATTAAAATAAGTTAAAGGCAAATGTTATAATGGAGCCAGTTATATGAGAGTTGACTTTAATGGTTTGAGAGCTTTAATCTTGAGAGAAAATAGCTCAGCCTACTACATCCATTGTTTTGCTCATCAGCTGCAATTAGTCATTATTGAAGTAGCTTAAAAGAATGATTATGTTAGTGATTTCTTTGACATGGTATCCTTATTGCATACTGTGGCTGGAGCTTCTTGCAAACGGAAGAATATGATTTGAGAAAGTCAACATGAGAGAGTAAGAAAAGCCATAGGCATTGGATAATTGAGTAGTGGAACTGGATTAAATCAAGAGTAGTCCCTTCAAACAGTTGAAGACACTCGTTGGTGTTCTCATTATAAAACTCTTAAGAGCTTAAACGATTTGTTCCCTATTATTATTGAAGTGCTCCAATATGTTTAAAAAAAGGTCCAAATGATGCGAAGAGACGTCATACTTGTGGTATCATAGGCTATCTCAAGGGTTCCGACTTTGTGTTCCACTTGCACTTAATGTTGACATGTAAATTTTTTATCACTATTGTTACAAAGGAAATATCCAAGCAGAAATTTCAGCAAATTAGAGATGATATTTAGGATTCCCTATTGGAGACCATATACTCTTTTTTGTGAAGACATGGCATTCCAAAGTTAGATATGACACACGAGTATATTGATTGGCATAAACCAAGGCAAAAGACTAACTGCACTGACTATTAGCACCATATATATAATTGCTTGAACCCAGTTATTGACTTGCAGCTTACAGAGTTCAATGACAATTTTAATGAGGTAAATTCTAAACTGCTTACCCAGATCGCTGCTTTTAATCCCAAGAATTCTTTTGATCCTTTCAAATTTGAGAGTTTAATGGAGTTGGTTAAGTCATACCCTGATGATTTTAGTTTAACACATCTGAAGGATCTTGGCCAGGGTCATATTTACATTGATAATGTGGGAGCTAATGAAAGATTTGCCAATTTGAATGGTGGATAAAAAAAGCATCTTACTTTTCATTTGGTCTGTCAACTCCCTAATCTAGTACTTGTTCTTTCTATCGCTACAATATCGGTTGAGGGGTATTTTTCAGCAATAAAAATTATGAAACAATACTGTAAAATCATATCAACGATAAATTTATGAATGATTCTATCATATGCTTCATGGAGCAAAAATTTGTAGCTACAATTCCAAATGATGATGTGATAGTTCGCTTTTCAAGAGATGGAAGACCGTAACTGTAAAGTGCAACAATAAGATGTAACCACTATTGTAAAGTTTATTTTGTCACAAAATTTTATTATTAATTTTATCCCTATATTATGTATGGTCTTACATTTGTTAGAAGCTGTAAGTTAGTGCCATGAGTTAGTTGTGACCCAGCAATCATTTTTCCTGAATTCGTCCCAGCTTCTTGCACGTTTTTTGAGAAGTGTCTTAATGCATTGTTAAACCCTCAAAGTTGGCATAACAGTTGGATCTATATAAAATTGTACCATTCTTCCTTGATGAACCGTGATATATTGATCGCCCGTACATTTTCTTTGTACCAACAGTACAGCTCTTGCTCGTCCTGTTACCTGCCTTTAGGTGGGCTTGCCAGCTTCCAATATTAAAGGCTAAGGCTTCTTCACGGAGCTTAGTACGGGCTTCGGTCATATGGGTTGTCCTCAGCCCATGTAAGCTACCGACGCAATCACCAGTTCACCACCGCACCGCTGAGGCCGCGGATTGCCGTCGCTCTCTACGCTACGTTTTCTCCTTCGCTGGGCCATACGGAATTACGAGTCCATGGCGCGAAATCGACTGGGTAGGAAGGCCCATCCAGCCGCAAAACTCGCGTGAAAAACCGTAGAAGGGAAAAGTCTGTCTCACTCAACTATTGCTCAAGTACGTTGCTTCCTCTCCAATCATTTAAATTCGAGTAATTTATATTTTAACTATATTTAATGATAGTTTCGTTTTATATGGTGACAACTCCGGCTGCACTATTGGTAGTGTTTCGATGACGTGGCATAAAAATTTCAAAAAAAACATAAAAACCATAAAAACTTCTAAAAATACTAGAGACAATTCTAAGACCTTCTGCGATTTTTTTCAAAAATAATATCCTTTACATCATATTTCATGGAGAGGAATCTTAGAAAAAAAAGAAAAAATATGCAGCTCATTTATTAACTCACATCAAGAAAAATATTAATATGCAAACACATATTTTTTATGTAGGTGTACCTTAAAAGGATATATAAAATTAGTTTCACTTTATTTAAGTTCCATTATTTTCTACATGATTTTTATAAAGTTTACAAACATAAGTGAACATCTTTACTACTTAAAAATACTTAAAAATACGTAGTGATTCTCGCACCGAGACTGGATGTTATGTCCTCTCCCTAATCCCTCCTCTCCCCATGTGCCAGATAGGTGGGCCTCCCATATCCAAAAAACCCGCCGCTCTCCACTATCCCTAGTCCCCAAATCGCCTCCCCTCGGCCACCCATAGAGTCTAGTCTGATTGTCGCACCTTCTTCCTCCCGGACGCCATTGTCCTACGCCAGTCCCACCGGAGCTCCACTCCACCGCACTTGGTGCTCGTCTCCAGCTCCGTCATCGCTAGGGTTAGGGTTTTGGCAGCCACTCGTCGGAGGGCTTGACCTCACGAGGTTCTTCTCCACTCCGGGTAAGACGCTATCCTCTCCATGATTCGATTCATTTTGCCTGATTTGTCACTTGGTCTTAGATCAAGCATGTAGATTCATAGCTTTGGAGAAAACACACAAATACTATATTGTTGGCCATTGAATATTGTTGTTATAATATAGGCATGGTAGATTGTTTTCAGAATATTCTTGTTCATTACCCATGTTTATTAACTAATGCTCTTAAGTTGATTCATAGTTGTTTATGAAAATTTTACGTCTAAATTTTTAACTATCACCACTATTAAGACGATGACAACATATATTATAGCGTGAAGATATTCAGCTCCCGTTGTAACGTACGGCCACGTAACTAGTGTTAAGACAAAGCATTGTAATTAACTTTGTCATGTCTACAATTATTTTTCCTACACAAATCATCACTTAATTAAACTAATAAAAGTGGTTTCACTAATTTTAGGGGTGCGATAGATTAGTTATGAATTGATCTAGTTGCAACACATTTACTTAATCTTGCACGTTACAATAACTATTTCATAATTTTATGTATTTTTAGAAGATAGATGATCATATAAGAAGACTAAAAAAGTTGATTTAATGATTTTTCGATTAGCAAATAATTAACTATGCATTTAACTAGGTTTAACAAATAATTTTCTCATAGAAAATATATGATTTTTTTCGTGAGTATAAATACTTTTATCATGTAGATCATGTTACAAGAAAACCAACAAAATTTGTTTCACTTGATTTAAAACTCAAAAGAATTAGTTATTTATTTTTTTAAAAACCAACATGTTTACTTTATGTTTATGAGCTTTGTAAAAATTATGAAGAAATTAATAAAACTCTAAATGAAGTGAAGCTAATTTTATAGATGCTCTTTAAGTACACCTATACATAATTTTATATGTATTTGCATGTTAATATTTTTCTTAGCATGGGTTAATAAATGAGATATAAGTTTTTTAAAGTATATTTTTCTTTTTTTTAAAGCTTCCTCTCATTAAATATGATGCGTCGGTTGGAGCTCCTCCTCGGCCACCCACCCGCCGTGGCCGTGCGACCAAGACGACGCCCCAGCCGCGTGCGCCGCTCCCTGCCCCGCCGAGCGGGAGCGCCTTTTAATTTCCGGCTCCGCAGCCGCCAGTATATTGTACTCCTCCCCGTCCCGCCCGCTTGACATCGCGTCCCGTGCCAAAGCCGACGCGCACAAAAGCAACCCAAAGCGAAAGCAAAGCGGCCACCACCTCCCTCCCTCCTCCACCCCACCCGTCACGCCGAAGCCGAGCAGCCATTATTCCTGCTCTCGTCTCGTCAAATCCCCTTCCCTAAAATGAGAAACCTAGTACTACCATAGAAGCCCACGCACCCACCCGTGCTCGAGCGGCACCGGACCACCGAGTGAGGCAGTGAGCCGTGAGCCCATGCCACCGCGCGCCGCGGCCGCCGCCGCCGCCTCGCAGCAGAACGACTGCTGCATCCACGGCATCGGCCCCCGCTGGCGCGGCGTCGGCGATCTCCCCGGCGGGGCGCCCTGCAGCTACCTGCCGCAGCGGAAGCGGCTGTCCGTGGACGGCAAGTGCACGGCGCCGCGGATATGCATCTGGGAGTGCGACGGCGAGGCCGGTGACATCACCTGCGACATCGTCGCCGCACCAATCCGCCGTAGCTGCAGCGCGAGGACAATGCCATGGGCAGCGCCTCAACCGGCCCCGCCGTTCCGGACGATGACGCCGCCGCCACCGCGGCCGAGGCCGCAGAGGGTGGCGGAGGAGATGGGCAAGAGACCCGGGGAGACCATTCTCAAGGGCCACCGGAGCTACAGCCTCATGCTTAATCTGCAGCTTGGCATAAGGTAGCAATGCTCTCGCCGCAGTTACGTTACCTAGTCCTTGGAATAATCCGTGTCTCAGTGTTGGTCTGGTCTTCGTGCCGTAGCTATTCGGTGGGGAAGTCGTCGGCGCTGCCGTTCAGGAAGCTCTCGTCGTCGGACTTCGACCCGCGGGAGAAGGTGTGGACGCGGTTCCCGCCAGAGGGGTCCAAGCTCACGCCGCCGCATCACTCCGTAGATTTCCGGTGGAAGGACTACTGCCCTGCCGTATTCAGGTGCTATATTGCTCTGGTGGTCATGAATTTGGTCATTTGGAGAAGAACTGCGATTGTTTTGTGCGCGTGGATACATTGCCTGACTGCTGAGTGATGCCAGGCACCTGAGGAAGCTGTTCGGGGTGGATCCTGCGGACTACATGCTCGCCATCTGCGGGAACGACACTCTCCGGGAGCTGGCATCCCCGGGCAAGAGCGGGAGCTGCTTCTTCGTTACGCAGGATGATCGGTTCATGATTAAAACCGTGAAGAAGGCCGAAGTGAAGGTCAGTCGTTAGAGATAATGCCTTTGATTTGCTAGACTAAATTCCCTTCATTCATGGAGGCACTTAGTTGTTAGTTCCATTATTCTTCTACTACTTTGGGCATCTTTAACTCTGTGCTTTAATTCCCGAAACAATTTCTGAAAAAACAGCTCTAATAGCAGAAAAGACCTTTCGCGATACCTTTTTTTTTTTGGCGATACCTGCTCTTTTTGTTTTCTGCTTTGGAACTTAGATTTGTTGCCCATCTTTAAATTTAGCTTGTTTATGAGGAAGGGTATACACTAATTTTAGTTGGTGACATAAACATCGGCTTACTCAGTATCTTGGTTAGCAGGTTCTAATTAGGATGCTGCGGAGTTACTATGAACATGTTTATCGATACAAGTCTACTTTATTGACAAGGTTTTATGGCACACATTGCATTAAGCAAGCTGGCTGCCCTAAGGTAAGCAATAGTCTCGTGAAAGATACATAGCTCCTTTAATTCTTTTCTTTGCCATTACATTTCTATACTAATGATCTCGGCAATGACAAGACGACAACCTTGACAAATAGGTCCGGTTCATTATAATGGGCAATTTTTGCTGCTCAGAGTATAAGATCCATAGGCGTTTTGATTTGAAAGGTTCCTCACATGGTCGGACTATCGACAAAGCGGAACAGAAGATTGATGAAACCACAACTCTAAAGGACCTTGATCTTGATTATGCATTCCGATTGCAGAGATTTTGGTACGAGGAGCTTATGAAGTGAGTTGCCCATTAGATTAACTTAAGTTCACTGGCTGCAATATCATGACAACTATGAGATTGATCCCAAGTTCGTATCGCACAGGCAAATACAGATGGACTGCACATTTTTAGAGACACAAGGAATTATGGACTACAGCTTGTTACTAGGAGTTCACTTTCGTAATGATTTCTCAATGCCTAAGATAGGCCTATCCCAGTATATTGGTTTGTCAAGTAAGTAGCATGGATCTCTGTTAGTTTCAACTAATCTGAATTATGGTATGTATGTATTTTGCTCATAAGTTGATAGTCCACCAATTTTTGTCTAACCTTGACGATGTGCCTGATCAGAATCCACTGGTAAAAGAAAATCATTTGAAGGTGGAGGCGATGTTTGTGAGCTTTGCTTTATGGAATCTGGATGCAAGGATAGAGATTTGATTATTGACTCTCGGTAACTTATTACTTTCGTGTTCTCTTTCAATTTCTTTGCAAAGTAATGTAGACTGTTTAGGAATAACGAAAATAACCCTTTATGAACTTGGTCGTAATAAAGCGTGAAACCCAGTGATTGATCAATCTCAGTATTATGAGTATAGAAAATGATAGGTCACCAGAGAAAAAATGTGTTGTATTATTGCCCATATCAGGTGCGGTAGTCCTTCAGAACTTGTCAACTATTCTTTAATATTTCATCCTGGTGAATTTTGGGTGTAGGTGTGTAGGTAGCCACTAGTTGCTTCTATGAGCACATCAGTGAAACTATTTTGATAATTTGGGTAGCATAAATGGAATCGTTGTTTCTCTAACTTGACAGGTAGTTCATACTCCTACTTTAGTTCTAGCTTATGTAATTTAATGTTCAGTTAGGAATCGTTGTTCTCTAACGCTAGTCTCCACTATGGCAAAGTGCTGACTTTTATGTTGTATATTTTCAGTAATGCAATTTAATGTTCTCATCATGATCCTACTTTGTTGCTTCCTTTGTAGCCAACAAACGAGGAGCATCATTTGGTCATGTTTGTTTGTTTAAGTCAAATGTCTATAAAGGAACTATTAAGATACCTTTAGCTATTGCATCTCGTGATCTTGTCGAGTCTTTTCCGTTGGGCTAATCCAACCTCTGCCTGGTCATATCAGGAAACCATTGGTCCAGTTAGGAATGCACATGCCCGCACATGCTGAGCGAAGGTCAAAGAAAATACTAGACAAGTTTCTCCTAAATGAAAGACACTTGTTCATAACCACGCCAAGTGGAGGATCGCGGGATGTCTACCTCTTCTTCGGAATAATTGACATTCTTCAGGACTATGACATAACTAAGAAGCTTGAGCATGCTTACAAGTCCTTCCAAGTCAACCCTGGCTGCATTTCCGCTGTAGACCCAAAGCTATACTCAAGAAGGTTCCAGGACTTCATTCGCAGAGTATTCATCAAAGAACAGTAAGAAAATTGCATAGGGTTAACTGGTGACTGTTCCACACTTCCACTGACTTTTTACATGATGAGATCCATTGGTGAAGTCTTGGGTATGATCGTACCACCGATCCCGAGCGTGCCCTGAAACAGTGGAAATGATGGGCGGTTTACCATATGCACAGTTTTCTGAATAATTGGCGCCATGGAGCTCAGCCGACACGCATGCTAATGTTGAAAGGACGTGAGCTAAACTATAGAGCACCGCCTTTTGGAAGACTTGTAAGATGTAAGTGCCGACTCCATGATTGCGGAGCACATCCCAAACGTCCCTGTTATTTATTCTTTTTGCACTAGCATCTACCAAGAATCTCAAGTGTTTTTGTTTCTTGGGATGCCTGATAAATATGATCTTGGCCGAACGGGGATCAGACATTGTACATGCACATACTGTCGTGTAGTAAAAACACTAGATGGGTTTAGGAACTGGTGCATCTTCTCAAAGTTCAAAAACCAACTGAAATGCAGCTTGCCTTCAGTAAATATGTGCAGCTTGTTTCTTTGCTTGCGGATGAAAACTCTCTTGCCGGACTGTTCGGATGAATTATTGATTGAAGCAACGCCATGTTCATGGTTCAGAGAAAAGAAGCTGTCTTGTAAGCAGTGTTGCCTTCTTTGCAAGCATTTGCAGCTCATCTTTTGCTCGCGCCTACTCTGACCAGAGTGGTGACTGGGGACTGGAGAGAGGTAGTGCCACTTGCGCTACTCCCACTGGCTTTGCGAACTGGAGAAAGATAAAGTGCAAAAGCGGAAGGGAGGGGACATGCATCAAAAGGAGAGAAAGAGAGTGCAGGGAGATGCTGAGACAGATCTGGCCTGCTTCTGTGACTTAAGTCTGTCTAGTGATGAATTTTTCTTCCGTCCTCTCGGCGTTGCATGGCGTTTCCCCGACTTTGCTTTGTCCCACGCCAAGGCCTACTCCATTTCTTCTCCCTCCTGTGCTCAATCTTTTGTCATGCTCTGCTTTGCTTGGATCTACTATAACCGGGCCAGCCTTCAGCATGACTGGGGGAGCAGACCAGGTGATCAGAACTTCTTGAGGTCAGGATGATGCATGCCACTCACGCATGACGCGTCCTATTCTATGTATGGCCAGGCCGTGCTACTAAAGTGGTACTAGTAATACACTCTAGGCAAATAAGTGATTGTTATTTCGCAATTGTAAATGTGTGTTGGTATATACTATACATGTGTTATATTGTCTCTGTCTTCAGTTTTATTGTACCTGTGTTGTGTTTTTTTTTTTTTGTGTGTGTTTTATCAGGCATATCATGTGAAAATGCTTCAGAAGTTGGGAATTTGACCAAATTAAGGTCTTGTTTGTTACAGTTTTTGCTGGTAGATTCTAGAGGATTTTGCAGAAGTTGTGTCAAACAAAAGAATTCTGCAGTAGAGTATCAGTAAGCGGATTCTAAGAATGAATTGTATAATTTGGAGAAGCATAATCTATTTTTCACGTAATTCTTCAGAAAATGGATTGTATATAAGCACAAACCATGCCAAATAGGATCTAAGTTTTGTGGGCCTAATGGTTGGTGGACCAGTGTCAAGAGAGTGCTGGGAGTGGTTATGGTGCGGTCACTAGTCAAAAAGTGTTTAACATGCATATCAAAGGCTCAATCTCTCTTTTACACTTTATTATTTGATTTCCCACGTGTTACAACGTGAGCTAAAAATTTGCACACGATAACATTGTTAACTTCTCTAATAGCTCACCTGGTACGATATGGCACCATAAATAAACAACATAATTCTCATTGGCAAAGTTGAACATATGCAAATTGTAGTCCTGACTGCTCGCCCATCCTTGTCCTTAATCCTTCTACCCAAGCTTCCCTACCGCTGTCACTGTGCAACCAACACTACAAAGAATGATTGTACACTATCTTTTTTAGATGAAAACATTATTTCTTCAACAAAATATCGAAACCCATCTCCACAACTCCCTCCAAAGTCCTAATAAGCTATTTTCCAAACTTAGTATCATTTGATCAGCCAAATAGACAACCACTGCAACAGATTCAAACGCAGAACACAGCTTTTAAATTCTTACGGATAAGATGAAAATGTGAGTTCAAAATTTCAGATATTTGCAAAACACATATTAACAAAACACCACCCATTTAGATCCTTGTATAAACATGGTGAAAAATGATGATACAATATAGAGGTAACTGATTCACAACCCACGTCATCCGAAATTACTCGAATTATCTTGGTCGAAGAATGTATCATGTGCTACTACTAGAGCTGGGACTTGGGCCGGGTTGGGCCAGCCTGACCCGGCCCCCTTTGGACCTCGGGCCATTCGGGCCGTGCTAGGATGGCCCGAGGTGTTGTTCGTGCCGGGTCGGGCTGGCTCGAGTCACCTCCAGCTAGGCCCAGGTCCGGCCCAAAGGCACGACAGGCCTCATCGGGCCGTGTTGGCACGGGCCCGGTACCGTTTTGAACACATAAGATTTCTTGGTCGCTGTTGAGCCCATGTCTATTTGCCAGCTGTTGGATGGTATAACCACTGGGCTCGAGGATAGTGGAGTGGAGTATTGTATCTTTGACTAATATAAATGTTGTTGTACCTGTAAACCATCACGAATTTATCAACTGGTTCTTTCAATGTCACCGTTTTGACAAGGGTTGGACCATGTCCACACACATGTGAGCTTGAACATTGAGGTGACAGGGATTGGACCACCATGTTTGCACACATACGATCACCATCTCTGCACACATATGATCACCATCGTGCATCGGGCTATTTTTGTGCCGGGCCGGCTCAAGCACATCCCATATTTTGTGCTGGGCCGGGCCGCCCATCGTGCCTCATATCAAGTCCTGGTCCAGCCTGTGAATCGTGTCGGGCCGGCCCGACCCATCTATACTCGTGCCGGGTTGTGCTTGGGCTAGACCGGGTCGTGCCGTGCTTGGGCCAGCCCAAAAAACACGACCCAAAGTCCCAGCTCTAGCTACCACCCATTCGGGTTCAGATGATCATGAAAAATATTGGCACAAAATCAATATATTATTATGCCATAAAATCTCCATTAGCTCCACAGAACAAACCTGCAACATTGTCAATTGTGCTGAGAGCGTAGTAGACTCCGTTTGCAATACATGTACCTTATGGTCAAGCTCTTGAATGTACCTCATCTTGCACTCCTTTGACCCCGCTGCAAACTGTCGATTTGCTAGAATCCTGAAAAATTCCACAAGATACAATGCTCGATTCTGGAAAATGGATGAATGTCCCAAACATACAAAAAAAATGCACACCTCTTGACTCTCTAGGGTCCATCAAATCTATCTCCGCAAGACGCTCGTTTGCCATGATCTTCTTCTTGTTAGCCTCAATGAACTCTCCATTTGCAAGCTCCATATCAAACAGTGCCACAACACCTCCTTCCAGGGACTTGCCCCCGTCCTTCCTCTCTACTGGCATGGACTGGCTCTCTGTCGTGTTCCCAGCGCGCGTGCCGCTCGCACGACTGTTTTAGTCATCATGGCGCTCCTCAGAGGAGTTGAGCGGGTCCAGCCCATCCAGGTCCATGTAGGCGTTGATGAGATCGTACAAGGCCACATCGTCGTTGTCCAATCTGCAGCCCTCCATCGCCGTGGCCGCCTCGTGCTTCATCAATGGCGACGGTAAACTAAGCTGCACGAAGCCGAAGGGGATGTCGCTCTGACCGCTGGTGTCTCGCCCTCATCAGTGGCAGCCCGAACGGTGGTGGGTCGGAGTTCAACGACGACAGGGAAGGTAGTATAGCGGGTGCCACACCCAGATTGGCGTACGGAGGCGGCGGGATCGAGTCGAGCGAGAAGAAGAGTGGCTGGGATAGTGAGCGCATGGTGGCCCTCACCTCCGAGGCCCAACATCGCAGGGATCTAGCCGTAGAGGATGGGAAATGCACCTACAGGTGCGCCGGCGGCCGGAGAGACAGCGGTACACAGACACCTATTCGAATCGCCAACTTCAATTTTCTCGATTCAGATAGGAGTAGGGCTTCGCGCGGTAATACCTCACCGGTGTCGTCATTGGGCATGAGAGAGGAGATCGTCTTCACGAGCACGGAGGCCACGCCTGGATAGTGAGGCCCAAGAGGAATGTGGCAGTGCACAGATCGCTACGGCTAGAAGTTGACGCGCTTGACCAACGGAGAGTGAAAAAGGGTGGAGGGGTGGTTCACGGATGGGAGGAAGATCATGGGGATAGAGCGGGATCAGAGGGAGCAATGAGGAGCAGGATGGAAAGCGACCAGATGGAGGTGAGGAACGGGACAAGGGAGTGGGTGTTGGTGCAGGCCCCACCTTTTGGACAAGTGGGAGAGGAGCGGGACCGGGTAAGGGCAGGAGTCTTGGTGCGAAAATCGCTATATATTTTTTAAGTAGTAGAGATAAGTGTTTATTTTCTCTTTTTCAAACGCTCCCACTAGCTGACATAATTGAAACATGAGGGGTTAGGATGCAAGAATCTCCTTGGTTCATGCGAACGTTGAACTATTTCACGTGTAATTCTATGCATTTCAAACTAGTTCTTTGAAGTCAAAAGGAAAATGTTACAAACTACTAAAAGCACACATGAGCCAAATGGTTGACTCAACCTGGATATTCTAAGAGCGATGATGATTCTCACATGTTCAGTCTTTCAAGTGTTACTGCCTAATGCAGTCTATACGGTTGGGATGCAATAGAGTTCATATGTTTGATAGAGGTAGACATATGTCAATGCTGGGAAGAATGACTCCAAACATGTTTAGCGGGTATTCGACTCTAGATTTGCCTAAAAAGCGCATCCAAGTCGAGCCTAAAGATAATATGTTAAAATTGTTAAATTTTGTTTGTTCTAACAATTTAAGGACAATGTTGCATCAATTATATATAAATGTTTTGAGGCTAGTAGGCCAGCCGTTGAGCAAAGTAACATATTACAGGAAACGCTCCAAAATAGAAATAAATTATTAGTAGCTCACTTGCCTACTTTTCTTCGCCAGCAAAGATTGTGACTTCTAGAGGCTACAGTGTTGCAATTGGCTTAACAATGAACAAAAGGAAAAATTTCTAAGAGAGTTTGTAGCGAACATGGTTTTTTTAGTATGTGATTTTATCAATTAATGATAATGTGATTAATGTGAAATGTTTGTCAAGTATATGCTTTAGTATGTCTTATGGATGTAATATATGAAGAAGCCACCAAAGTTGAACTTAAGAAAATTTGAATTTGATGAGTTCAAAGAAAATTACACTTACCGGATGGTCCGATGCTTAAAAAAGATAATACACCGGATAGTAACAAGTATACACGTCAGAGTATTTTGACACAGAAGAAAAGGCTGAAGAACACATCAATAGTCCGGTGTTGATGTGAAATATACGCCAGAACATTTTTCAGAGGTGCATTTCCGTAGCAAGAGAGTTGTACACACAAGATGGTCTGACGATGGAGAGGAGTGTACATCGGAGGCTTCACCGGAGTATTTTTTTTATAAGATTTTCAATGAAGAGAGAAGTTTTACATACTGGATGGTCCAATAATCAGAAGATTATACACAAGGAACAAATGCGTAGTGAAATATGGCACAGTTGGCTCAAGTATACACATCGGGTAGTTCGGTGATGGATTTCAAGGTTACACCGGAACATCCGGTGTTCAAAATAGGTTTGAGTGCATGTCCAACAGCTAGTTTCTACTGTTGTATACACCGGATGGTCCGATGTTTGTATTGCTTTTAACGCCAGATTATCCGATGCTGTCAGTGAATCAGGAACCGGGGGTCCCCGAATCCCGAGGCCAGGCCAGCAATCTGCCACGTGGCGCTATCCCGCGGAGTCTCCTCCGCAAGGTAAAAAAGATTAAGTCCCGGGAGAGGGCGCTTGGGGCCACAGTCAGTGGTCCCCGAGTACCCAAGTTCCCCGATGATATGCGAAGTCTAAGTACCGGGAAGAAAGTGCTCGGGGAGGTATACGGTGGCTCCCGAGCACCCGAGTCCCCCGACGATCAAGAAAGCTAAGTACCGGGAGAAATGTGCCCGGGGCCGCGAGCGGTGGCCCCCTGGGCACCCAAGTATCCCGAGGACCCACTGAAGGAAGTTCCGAGAGAGACTGCTCGGGGGCTGCGTGCAGCAGCCCCCGAGCACTCGGTCCCCCGAGGATCCGTACAGGCGTGCCCGGGAGGGAGTGCTCGGGGAGGTGAACGATACCCACGAACACTCGGTTCCCCGAGGGTGGAGAAAGGGCATTCTCGGGAGAGAGTGCTCGGGGAGGTGAACAGTGACCCCCGAGCACTCGGTTCCCCGACGACTCAGAGAGCCCCTTGACAGTGGCCCCCGAGGGGCCCACTAATGAGGTGTCAGCCAGTCAAAGGCCCAAAGCCGCATTTAAAGAGTGCACGTGTCTTGTCACCCCCAACTGCTCCCGCCACGCTCGGTGTTAGTTCCTGCCACATTCTGGCAGAATGGTGTGGGGTCATTAAATGCATGAGTCACATCCCGTGCAATCTGGCCCGTCTCGGGATAACATCGTAAGGGCCGAGGCGTTCCGTCTACCGCGCTGCTGCGGCAGGAGAACAAGACAGGGCGGGCACGCCGGGCCGCTCTGCGGCTGCCCGGTGGGCCCTCTCCACGGCGCCCGTTGCCAGTGCATTTATGGTGACGGATGACCGGGCGTGGGACGCATTTTTCACCCCCGGTCACTTTGCCCAGAGGTGATGATGACACACTTTCCGTTTATGGTGTCTCGAAACTCATGCCCCCCCTCCCGTTCGGGGCACGCTACTGCCGGCAGGTATTTAAAGCCGCCGACAGCGCGAACAGAAGAGAGGTTTTCTCAAAAAGAAGTTTTTGGAGGCTTTGGAGAAGTTTTCGAAGTAGCGAAGAGAAGAGAAGATCGAGAGCACCCAAAGCCAGCAGATACGCGTAGACCGAATAACAAGGAGCCCCAGGCTCTAAGATAGATAAACATTCTTGTAACCAGCAACATCCTTGAGGGACATCCTCAAGGCATTTATAGTATCCGTACAGGAGTAGTGTGTTACGCCTCCGTGCGGCCCGAACTTGTCTAAACACCAGCGTATTTACTCAGTTCCGCACTAGATCATTCCACCCCCACCGGCCATCGCATTCATACCCATTTATTTCTCTGACGAACATATTCAGGATCATCTCCCCGGCCGAATCTCTAAAAAGGGGTCCCTCAGGATCCCTGCGACAGGAGTTAACCCTCCGACAGTTGGCGCGCCAGGTAGGGGTCAGCAAAGGCGCGACGACGTCGACTATTTGGAAGAGCGCCGGCGGCGTGCCGCCATCCGAGCAGCCCGCTACCAGCAAAACCTGCGGCGCTACCATCAGCGTCACATCCGGGCCCGATCTCTCGAGGTGGGGGATCTAGTTCTCCGACGCGTCCAATTGCGCGAAGGAAGGAATAAACTGTCCCCTATATGGGAAGGCCCCTTTACCGTGATCAGTGTCCCGCGAGAAGGCTCCTTCCGGTTGGCTGCAGAAGATAGGCAGCCGCTCCCCAACGCGTGGAACATCGAGCACCTGCGCAAGTTCTTCCCGTAGATGGCCATGTTTGCAGGCTCAGGTCAACCAGACCGGGGGCTCCCCCCCCCCCCCCGCCCAAGTTGACCGGGGGCTACCACTAACTAGGTAAGTCACCCAACCTTGTAAAAAAAATTGTCAATACAATACATATATCAATGAGCCGTTCCTATGTCAAAATTTCATTTTTCTGGATTCCATATGTTTAATCTGTCTGGTGAGATGCTCGATTGTGCGAGAAAAGTTCGCTCTCTAATTTTCCCCGTTGATAAAAGAATCCCGACCGGTATGCGTGCGGGCAGTTGCCGCTGACTTACGTCTGTCATGGTAGGCTGTGGTGTTCGGTGTCGTGGCAGGCTCCCGGGCATCACTGAGTCCTTGGGGTTCTCGGGTAATCCTATCGCTTGAGTTGCTCGAGTAGTCCGGAGCCTAGGCCCCAAGGGCGGGCTGTCGGTGCTCGGTCTGGTCTGGCATACCCGGGCGCCACCGAACCATAGGATCTCAGGGTTATGCCTCTGCCTGTCTCTGTCCGCCGGTCTGGGTATTCGAGAGGTCTCGGGTCGAAAATGAGAGCAGTCTATAATGAGTACCGCACTAACAGAGCGCACCAAGCAAAGAATTTCTCTATTTTTTTCAAGTCACAGATCGACAATCAAAAGCAAAAGCAGCTCGACCGCGAGGGCCTCAGTGCCCAGGTCGCTACTCGGCCCTAAGGGTCCTCGGGTGTTCCTATTGCTCAGGCATGAGTGGTCGAGATCGCCTGATCCTGGGCCCCCCTTGCGCCCCCCAGTGCTCGGGCGCCCCAGCCGTGGGAACCAAGTTCCCGGGCACCCCGAGCTCGGAGGGCATGCCTCTCCTGGATCGGTTGGCCGAAAAGCTGACAGCTGTCCGGTGAGTGGTTAAATTCACACGAATTTACATTCAGTAATATATTGTTCCCGAGTTGTCCTCGGGGGCCCTCGTACTCTAAGCTGTTCGGCGAGATGGTCTCCTCGCGCACAAAACCCTGCCACGTGTCTGCTTTTTCCTGGAACAACAGAACGGACAGTAGAAAGGTGTATCGTACGTACGACAATGTCTGACCGAAGTCTTTCATGGTGGTCGTGGTGTTCGGTCCGCTTAAAAGGCCCCGGGCACTACCGAGCCTCTGGGGTTCTCAGGTTATCTCACGGCTCGAGCTGCTCGAGCGATCGGGAGCCTAGACCCTGGGGGAGGGCTGTCGGTGCTCGGTCCGGTCCGTCCTAGCCCGGGCACCACCAAACAGTGGGGACTCTTGGTCGCATTCCTGCCCGCACGTGTCTCCAGTCTACTTGCTGAGTGGTCGCAGAGTGGGAAAGTGTTCACTGGTCATGGCGTGCTCCGTGCTGGATCGATCTATCTCCCGAGCAAGGAAGTTCGTGCCTTTGTCTTTTGACTTAGCCGTTGCGGACTCGCGAGGGCCCGGGAGCTGAACGCGCCGAGAAGGCCTCACTGCTCGGACGACGAGTGGTCGGGGCGACTTCGTTCTCGGGGAAGGAAAGGTCGGGCTCGGTCTGACCGAGTACTCCTCGGGGCATCAAGTGAAAAGAATAGAAACTTCATCAAGCACTCAGAAGAATACTGGAGTTGCGATCCCAAAGAAAAGCTTCTATTATATTCACAAAAAAGGACAGCTATTCTGAGGGATCACTCCCATATTTACATCAAGTCAAAGAAAAGGAAAAACTACAAAAGCCTACTCTAAGTCGAAGCCCTCGCCGCTGCTCCCCGGGTCCGGAGTAGGCGGCGCCTCTCACGTGAAGCAGGCCGCCACCTCGGCGGTGGCGCCCCGAACTGTCTCCCGGGTAGCCTCCTCCTCGGCTTCGACCACCCCTTCCCGAGCTGGTTCCAGCTGGAAGTTCGGGTCCCGGCTTCGGTAGCAGGCCAGGACATGCTCGGCCACCGCTTGGGCCAAGCCTCGTCCTTCCCGGGCGGCTAGCTCCTGGACGGTCTGGGGGAGTGCCTCGAGGCGCTGGCTGATTCTCTGGAAGCCAAGGGCGATGTGGCCGATGCCCGTCCCCTTAGCCTCCACGTGGACTCGCCCGAGCCCGGCGACCCTCACGGACCTTTGCGCTTGCCGAAGGATGTCTTCCATCATCAGCTTCACGTTGGCCCGTTCGGTCTTGACGGTCTCGAGCTCCTCCGTCACGCTCCGCAGCCGCTCCTCGAGGCCTTGACCCCTGGCCGCACCAGTCGCGGCGGCCCCGGACGCCTGGGCTTCAGCCTGCTTCACCCGCTCTGCAAGGGCAGAGAGGGCCTGTTCGCGGGCGGTCAGCTCTGACTCCCACTTGGCGGCCCGCTCCTCCCGAGCGGCTGAGGCCAGCATCGTCTCGGCAACCTCCGTCTCCCGGAGGATTAGCAGTTCCTCCCGGGCTTCCAGATCCGCCGTTGTGATGCCGACGTTGGTCTCTCTGATTGCGACGTCCTCCTCCCGGCGCTGGAGTTCGGCGCGGATCTGGTCAACCTCGCCTTTCAGGCGGGCCAAGTCGGCCTAGGAGGCCTCCGTCGTCCTCTCGCGGACCGCCTCCTCCCGCGCCTGCGCCTGCCTCTCCCTGGCGAGTGCCTCGGTAGCCTGCTGCTGCGATGCCTCGGCCAGGCAGGCGGCTTCTTCCCGCTCCCGCGCGGCCTCCGTGCGAATGCCCTCTAGGGCCTTCCGCTCCTCCTCCAGAGCGCGCCGCTCGCTCTCGTTGGTGGCGCACGCCGCGGCGACGTGGGCCTCAAAAAGGCGCCAGCCCGTGACAAGCCGCTCCCTCTCCATGGCAAGGGCGGCACGGTTCGCCTCAAGCTGCGTCATCTCTCCCGCCACGGCCGCCTCCAGCAGCCCGATCACCTCCCGGGCGCTTCCTAGCACGACTGGGAGGGGGTCGGCGGGACAGCTGGGCGACGGCTGGGCGCTGGGTCCCCTGCGAGCCTCCTCCGAGGGGCTCGGGGTCCCCGAAAACTGCCATGCAGGCACCGCCCATGACGAGGTAGTCAGCCCCACGCTCGACGCACTCGGAGCGGACTCAGCCGGCGCCGGTTGCTCGGGCACGGCCGCTGCCACCCGCTCGGGGCTGGGCGGCGCTTGTGGTTCCGTCTCGACCGACGCGCTCAGTGGCTCCGGCTCCACCGGCGCGCTTGGCTCAGGCACGCTCGGTTCGGGGGCTGGAGCCGGCCTCGGTGCCTCCGGCCGTCCTTGGTCTCCGACGGCGCCCATAGGCGGCCTGCAAAAGAAGAACGAGGTTAGTCTCCAAACTCGCTCTGGGCAAGGCATGCTTAGGAAAAAAGGGGGGAAAACTTACACAGATTTTGGTCTTCGGTATTGCCACCTCGATTCTGGGATCATGTACCCCGGGCCCGACGGCGTTGGCCCGGAGTCCTCCCTCCTCCTCTTCCGCGGGGGGCTCTGCGGGGCCGCCGTGCGGTCTCCAGGCTCTAGACCAGGCCCAAGCAGATCAAAGTCTGGTTCCAGAAGTGCAGATGCTGCCCCCGCCGATGGCCCCACGCTGGACGATTGGCCGTCCCGGCCTCCCTCCTCCTCGCCAGGCGATGGCGACGGCGGGGACGTCGGCATAGGAATGAAAGTCCGGAGGCGCTTCCCTCTGTCCCCCAGTGCTGTCGCCGCCCTGCTGACGGCGGCGCCTCCTCCTCCGGCCTGGCGGCTGCTGCCTGTAGCAGCCCCATCGCTGGCCTGTGGCTCGCCGCCTGCGGCGCCCGGGCAACTGGTCTGCGTCGAATCGCCTGTGGCCTCCTCGCCGGCCGCCTCATCCACCCCGGGAATCTGGATAGTCCCGGGGTTCCGGCGCCCCGGCCGGTCAACCAGTCCCTAGGCGTCGAACTCCGGCAGCTTCGCCTGCAGCGCCACCTGGTCAGGGTCGGCGTAGAGCGCTAGCTCCTTCCAGGGGAGCTCCGCCCGGCTCAGGTCATCCACCCCGATCACCACCCGAAGCAGGCCCCTCAACGCCGCCCTATCTAGGTCTCACTCCGCGCCGATCTAGGTCCGGGTGATGTCCTGGGAGCCGGTGTACACCTAGCAGGGTCGGGCCCGCTCCCGCAGTGGCACCAGGCGTCGGTGCAGGTAGTCCGCCACCACCATCACCGAAGTAAGCCCGCCCTGGCGCAGAAAGTCGATGCGCTCGAGGACCGGCGCCATCCGCGCGTCCGCCTGCAACGGCACCTCCCAGGTCGCCTTCTAGGGTTCCGCCGCCATCTCCGGCAGGGTCAAACGGTCGTGGGGGCTGACGTCGACGTAGAACCAGTCGCGCCGCCAGTCCTCGCACTTGCTCTGCAGCACCTGGGGAATGTACTGCTCCTCCAGGCCGTCCCGCAGCCGGAAGTGGCAGCAGCCGACGACGTCCGTGGTGGAGAGGCCCCTCTTCTTCCCGGCTGACCGCAGCACGAAGAAGTGCCGGAAGAGCGCCACCGACGGCGGCACCCCCACGAACATCTCGCAGAGGTGGGCAAAGACCGCCAGGATGACGACGGAGTTGGGGCTGAGGTGCACCAACTGGATCCCGAACGTATCAAGGATCTGGAGGAAGAACGTCGAGAATGGCGGCATCAGCCCGGCCGCCACGAAGGAAGTGAAGAGGACAATGCGCCCTGGACGGTCCGTCACCGGCGTCACCACCGAGGCCCCCCGCTGGCCCTCGGGCACCATCAGCTTCTGCACCTTGTCCGCCGCCTCCTCATTCACAAGGCGGGACTCTGGCAGCACGCTGTCGGGAGTCCTGTCGCGGCGTCTTCCTCCTGCTCTCGACATCTCGTCAGGGTGGGGGATGATTTGGATGGTGGGGGAAGAGGGGTGCTCTGATCACCTAAAGAAAGTCTAGGGCTCAGGAGCGCAAGTAAGGCAAAAGCTTGATCGAAAGATGGCGTAAAGAGGGGGGGTGGTTCGCTCCCCTCCTCCTTTTATACCCTAGGGAAATTCAAACGTCGCCTTCGCGGCGCACTCGACGGGACGGTTTTCTCGACCAGCACAACCGCCAGGCGAATCTCCCTCAGGCCGTGCGGGTGTCAGCAGTTGCTAGGCGTATTTTCCTCGATTTGCGCGGTTGCCACGCGCACCGCCTGCCTCGTTATCACGCGCCGCCCGTCCCGTTATCACACGCCTCGGGAGTCGGTTGGACGCGCGTACGTTCGGCTCCCCATTGGGCCGTACCATAGGCCCGGACCGGAAGGGCCACTATCTGAGAGCTCGCCGCGTGGCGTCCGTACTGGCTTCGGCCTCGTTGACGACGAAGGGCCCATCCGCAGTCTCTGGGCCATCGCCTGTCAATGGGCCCGGGGGCTGCTGTCGGTGAATCAGGAATCGGGGGTCCCCGAATCCCGAGGCCAGTCTAGCAATCCGCCACGTGGTGCTATCCCGCAGAGTCTCCTCCGCAAGGTAAAAAAAGATTAAGTCCCGGGAGAGGGCGCTTGGGGCCACAGTTAGTGGTCCCCGAGTACCCAAGTTTCCCGATGATCTGCGAAGTCTAAGTACCGGGAAGAAAGTGCTCGGGGAGGTATACGGTGGCCCCTGAGCACCTGAGTCCCCCGACGATCAGGAAATCTAAGTACCGGGAGAAATGTGCCCGGGGCCGCGAACGGTGGCACCCTGGGCACCCAAGTATCCCGATGATCCACTGAAGGAAGTTCCGGGAGAGAGTGCTCGGGGGCTGCGTGCAGCAGCCCCCGAGGATCCATACAGGCGTGCTCGGGAGGGAGTGCTCGGGGAGGTGAACGGTACCCCCGAGCACTCGATTCCCCGAGGGTGGAGAAAGGGCATTCTCGGGAGAGAGTGCTCGGGGAGGTGAACAGTGACCCCCGAGCACTCGGTTCCCCGACGACTCAGAGAGCCCCGTGACAGTGGCCCCCGAGGGGCCCACTAATGAGGTGTCAGCCAGTCAAAGGCCCAAAGCCACATTTAAAGAGCGCGCGTGGCCTGTCACCCCCAACTGCTCCCGCCACGCTTGGTATTAGTTCCTGCCACATTCTGGCAGAAGGGCGTGGGGTCATTAAATGCACGGGTCCTATCCCGTGCCATCCGGCTCGTCTCGGGATAACGTCGTAAGGGCCGAGGCGTTCCGTCTGCCGCGCTGCTGCGGCAGGAGAACAAGACAGGGCGGGCACGCTGGGCCGCTATGCGGCTGCCCGGTGGGTCCTCTCCACGGCGCCCGTTGCCAGTGCATTTATGGTGACGGATGACCGGGCGTGGGACGTATTTTCCACCCCCGGTCACTTTGCCCAGAGGTGATGATGACGCACTTTCCGTTTATGGTGTCTCGGAACTCGTGCCCCCCTCCCGTTCGGGGCACGCTACTACCGACGGGTATTTAAAGCCGCCGACAGCGCAGACAAAAGAGAGGTTTTTTCAAAAAGAAGTTTTTGGAGGCTTTGGAGAAGTTTTCGAAGTAGCAAAGAGAAGAGAAGATCGAGAGCACCCAAAGCCAGCAGATACGCGTAGACCGAATAACAAGGAGCCCCAGGCTCTAAGATAGATAAACATTCTTGTAACCAGCAACATCCTTGAGGGACATCCTCAAGGCATTTATAGTATCCATACAGGAGTAGGGTGTTACGTCTCCGTGCGGCCCGAACCTGTCTAAACACCAGCGCATTTACTCAGTTCCGCACTAGATCATTCCACCCCACCGACCATCACATTCATACCCATTTATTTTTCCGGCGAACATATTCAGGATCATCCCCCGGCCGAATCTCTAAAAAGGGGTCTCTTAGGATCCCTGCGACAGGAGTTAACCCTCCGACAGATGCTCTCCATCTTTTTAAGCCGTTGGAGCAACGGTTAGTTTGTGGGTTTGAAGCTATAAATACTTACACTCAGCCATTTAAGTGTGTTATAGTTCAGGAAAGCTCATAGACACTTGAGAAAACATCAAGTCACTATAGTGCTAAAAGTGATCATCCAATGCAATTAAGTATAAGATTAGGGAGTGATTAGTGTTAATAGGCTTAGAGAGAGTTGTTGCTAGCTATTGTTGCCTAGAGAGTGGATCAATGAGTGATCCTACATTGTAGCAAATGGTACGTCGGTACTTTAGAGTCTTGCTGACTCGTAGGCACCGTAAGTCTTGGTAGTTCGTACTTGTTGACCTTCCGACTTGGTGCGAAGCAACAACAAGACTCTTATAGGGACGCGAAGACCCTTTGTCTTGGTAGCTCAAGCTCCTAAATGAAGACAACAATAAATAACCGAAATAGAGGTTTATAGTGAGGTATTACCTTAGTGGCTTGGTGGTTCAACATACTCGTGGCCTAAGTGGCTTAAGTGTCGTGATCGGGTGCTGTCCGGGAGCTATAGTTTAGGTGACTGCTCCAGCATGGACTAGGGGTAACGTTTATAACATGGATACCACATGATAAAAATCCATTATGCCGAGTTTGCTCTCTCTCTGCTATTTTTACGTTTCTGAATTTATATACTTACAATCTACATTTGCATGTTTATCTTGCTATAGTAGTTTGATAGGATTAGCTATAGTAACCCAAGAGCTTGGTTTCCTGTGGCTAAATATGGGAGATGAAGATTTTGATATGGTGACTAGCGTCAAAAATTTTTCACGCAAACCTGCTTTGTAAAAGTTAAATGTTGGGAATCATCTTATTTGATAAAGTCTATTTAATTGTAATAATTGGCTAATTTTGCTCCACATTTACTGACGAACATGCTAGCATGAGCATTAAAATGTGCATTATAAACTTATGTTCTCATCCTACTATGTGTAAATCTAGTTTTTATTTATCATCAAACTAATAGTGCTACCCAATAATACTATCAAATATTTTCCCCCTTCCATCCATACCACCGCCATTTTAAATTTGTTTTATCCGTACCATCAATCACCATGTCGTTCCTTTTTTCTTCTTTTAAATTTAATTCAAGTTGGATCTGCAAGATATAGATAAATTCTCATAAAAGAATTAAGAATACAACAAAACCAATTCAACCACTCGCAGAAAAGGGGGAAAAAAAAAACTCAACTCCGATGGCCCAATCGACTCGATCCCTGGACTCGGGTCTTTGCGCTGACACCTCGACTCCCCTAAACCGCTAAACCCATCGTGTGCCCGCCGTCGCCGCCGCAGCCTTCCTCCTCTCCATCTCCCGCATCCGAATCCCGCACACCTCCCCAGTCATGGCCACCGCCAGCGACGGCGGCGGCGAGCAGCGGCGCCTCCTCTCCATCCCGAAGGAGGGCGAGCGCGTCATCGCGCCGACGCGCCGCCCCGACGGCACGCTCCGCAAGGCCATCCGCATCCGCGCCGGTTACGTGCCCCAGGAGGAGGTCGCCATCTACCAGTCCAAGGGTGCACTCGTGAGTCCTCGCCATCTCCTTTCCTCCCCGAGCTCCCTCGCGTCGTCTCTGTTCGATTTTGCTGTTCTTGTCGAGGTGGTTTGAGGTCGATGCTCGTCTTGTGCTCGGTGCAGATGAGGAAGTCAGGGCCTGACGTGCCGCCAGGGTACGACCCGGCACTCGCACAAGATGCCAAGCCCAAGACGAAGGCAGCCAAGCGGAACGAGCGGCGTAAAGAGAAACGGCAGCAGGTAGGGCTTCCTATCTGGTGCTCGTAGTCGCGAGATTTGGTTGAATTAGATTGTTCATTGGCATGATTCTTGTCTTTGCTTAGTGTCCAGGAGGGAACCGAATAATGGGGACTGAGCATGTGATTGAGAAAGGCATTGACCTTTCCTCGTGTATTAATTAGTCATACTCATTAGTTCGTATGTGCAAAAGATTGCCCTCAAACAATGCTATCATCGTTAAGATATCTAGTTGCCTGCAGCTAGTCTGAGTTGTATTTTAGGAAATGGATGAGCAGCAATAGAATTGGATCAATATCTACGGTAGTTGAACTGTGATACAGACATCATAAATCGCTATCCTCACGGAAAAGAGAAATCAAGACATTTTCTCAGATGGATTATCTAACTGCAATATATTTATTACTTTTCATTGCTTGGGTGTGACCATAGCCAGCATTTAATCCTCCATGTATGATTATGTAAGGTCATCATTGGTGCACTGACCTATTCGAATATCACTCAAATTATACCATGTCCCAAGTTGATGATGAGTGTTATATGCACGTCTTACGCTTGCTGCCAACAACCCTGATGTGCTTGTTATGGAACAAGTTTTAGAGCAACCTTATGGAACTTCTTGGTGTGCGCAATTTGGAATTGACATAACTCATAAGGCTATGCAAAAGTAGCAGAACACAGCAGCTATATCACACTACTTCACAGAAATCTCGCTGTCTGCCCTGCCTGTCATTATATCTGAGCTAAAACTTAGCCGATCGTTTCATCTCAATCATGCGGTAGCACCAATGCTGAATTAGAGATTCATGTGGCAATAGCTTGCATCATTGTTCCTGTGTGTTCACTTTACTGCGGCGCTCAAGCTTATGTTGCTTCAGGGCTCCAGGTATTAGAAGCCATGGGAGCAGCTCTAGTAATCTGATCCAGTCCAGTTATCGACTGTTAGTGTCGCAATACAGGCACCCACCTTGGCAACATTTGTTTTATTGCACTCCTCTAGTCCTGCTTCTTGCTTCCATCATGATCTATCTGTAATCTTGTGTACTGACTTGGGGTAAGAACATAGAGATCTGATGCAGATATGTATGAGTCATGTAGCCTCCCTGATGCCTTTGCTTACAAAATAAGGGTGTTGTGAGAAGTTAAACTGACCTGAACAAAGTGATTTATGGCAACACGGAATTGGTTGACTTGAGGCCCTAAGCCCCTAAGATTTTATGCTTCGTACAAGACATGGAGTTTATTCATCATATGATCATGTTCCTAAATTTATAATGTCCTGTAGTTTCTCCAATTAGATATCAGTGTGTGGTTCTATGAATGTCATATATAAGTTCTGTAGCTTTCTCAAAGTGAGGAAATATTCTCTGGTATAAATGCATCTCCAATATGTCTCAGCAGGGTCATCCCCTACTGTTCCCTCCTACGAGAAATGCATCACCAATAATATTTGATAGAAAAACAAAAGCATCGCTTCTTTGGAATCAGAGTCTTTTTGCTAGCATACATTGGGTTGAAGAAAACACCATATGTGGTTTTCTGGAATTGTCCCGACACATGCACCAGTAGTTCATTACCAAACATATTTAAGTTTGCTTCCTCATGGATTTTTTACTTAGAAATAACAACCCAAACATTAGTTGATTATTGAACATAGCAAGACGGCAACCCAATTGTCCTGATGAAAGCTAGTTTTTTGGTGCGTAATCCTTAAATGTGTTAATGTGAAATGGTTACATGGTTATTTAATGAGCCAACACAATGACTTAAGCTATTCATGCTCTGGCAGCTTTAAGAATGAAGAATAAAAAAAATCATAAGGTAACATGTTTAACTTCTCATAAATTATCTGGTCAACAATTGGGTTAGCATAACACCATATTTCAATTGTTTTGCGCTACTGTAATGATTTGATTTCTTTTATATTGAACACATCTGGTTTATTAGAATGGTTGTATGATGTAATGCTGTACATGTTTATTAACAGGCTAGCTCGACAAATGATAAAGGAAAGAGCTTGGATATAGAGGAGGCTGGTGCTGGAGAAACTGACAAGGTTCTTCCTTCCAAAACTGATAAGCAGAGGGATTCAGTGGACAGTGTTACGAAGCAGATAAGTGGCATTGCTATTTCTGAATCACCTGTTATAGCAACACCCTCCACAAATGCTACTGACAACTCACAACCAGAGTCATCTGCTCCAGACATAGACAAGAAAATTCGAGCACTGAAAAAGAAGGTTCTCCTCTCTCTTTCTCAATGTGCATGCACATTTTTTATGCAAAAAAAAAAAAGTATAGTTAGTCCATTTCCAAACAGATGTTTATACCACTTTCCTGGTTTATCTGGGGCCTGAGCTTGATAGATATTTCTCCAATACCCAGTTGGATTTAACCTTGTTTTTGGTAAACTTCGAGTATGTGTTTTTTTTTTTTCATTTTCAGTATTTTGAAATTTAATAGTGAAATAATGTGCCTTCTTGGAAGGCTAGTTTTACAATCAACCTGAATTGCTGATTACTTTGTTAACGCATTGAGAATTTGGCTCCTATTTGATGAAATTGATTTTGTCCTGACTTTTGGTTTATTCATGCTAATTGCCATGAATCTAATGTTAATATCTACTATTGATTGTTCTTTCTTTCTATTATTTTAGTGCATTTAAGGTTTTTTGTCTGTGAAAGAAATAGAGGATGGGATAATGCTCAGCTTGATTATTCTTGTGCAGTCGAATGGCTTTTATAGATGTACAGAGGGCTAATACTAGGAAGTAATTAGCTATACAAGGTAAGGTATCAATCTTCTCTAAACTAGGAAGGAGATTAATTGCTGCAGCTGTACATTCCATACATACAATCCTAAGCTAGGAAAGGGAGCTCGGCAGGGCTGCTGGGCCTGGTAGGATAGATATTCCAACACCCTCCCGCAGTGTCAACTTGGAGCCTCGCGGATGTTGAGACTGGAGCGAACGTCCTGGAACACCGCGGTAGGCAAACGCTTGGCGAAGATATCCGTGTACTGAAGGGTCGTCGGGACATGTAGAACGCAGACGTCACCGAGGGCCACTCGTTCGCGTACGAAGTGTAGGTCGATTTCCACATGTTTAGTCCGTTGATGCTGTACTGGGTTTGTGGAGAGATATACGACGTTGATGTTGTCTCAGACAGCTTGCGCAACATGGTGAGGACAAGAGTGTCCTCAGACACGTGAGGGCGTCAACGAAGGACTTTAGACACTGGGAGTAGGCAAGGATCGTCTGATCACCTTGAGCAAAGTTGCGGAACTCTGCTTCGAGGGAGAGGACGCGTGCTGTCTTGTTGTCGCGGAACAGTCCCTCCAGACTGGTCCAGACAGCATGCACGGAGGCGCCGAGTACGAGGATGATGGCGAGGATCTCTTCGGAGATGGACACGTAGAGGAGGGAGAGGATAGCGTAGTGTGTCGATTCCAAGTTGGTGATGGCGTCACTGGGTGACGTCTTGGAGTCCCCGCTTGGGTAAGGAGCCATCGAGATGGCTCTTGGTACCGAACTTGCCGACAAGAACTTGAAACAGTTCACGCCAGCGAGAGTAGTTCGGCGGGTGAAGCTCGAGCGAGAAGGGGATGTGTGTGCGCACGTTGATGGTGGAGAGGGCGGAAGCGGTGGGGGAGGCCATGGTGGTGTGCCGTGGATGGCCTGGCTGGCTGCTGTCCTGCAGATGCAGGGAGATGCGCAGAGGGGTGACAGGATCGTAGCTAGTTTGATGCCATGAAAGAAATAGAGGATGAGATAATGCTCAGCTTGATTATTCCTGTGCAGCCGAATGGCTTTTATAGATGTACTAGGAAGTAATTAGCTATACAAGGTAAGATATCAATCTTCTCTAAACTAGGAAGGAGATCAATTGCTGCAGCTGTACATTTCATACATACAATCCCAAGCTAGGAAAGGGAGCTCGGCAGGGCTGCTGGGCCTGGTAGGATAGATATCCCAACAGTCTGTACTTTAAATCTTTGGACCAGCTTAGTAGATTTGGCAGTGTTATTTTGATCTATTAGTACTTAGTCTAAATTCAATTGAATCTTTGATATTCATTTTTTTTCCCTCATGTGCCATTTTCACTTGTTTGGGAATCTTTATATCTTGTAGTCAATTGATTTTGTATATTCTGCCGTGATCTTTTTGGGGAAAAAACTTGCACTGTTTTATTTTTCAGAAAATGACTGATTGGTATTAATTAGTAATTTCTTTAATTTACAAAGTTGATATATGAGTCTGTCATGTGTCTAAGCATGCTGACAGTATCGCTTTAAATCTTAATATTTTAGTAACCAATCTGGATGAGGTTTGACTTGGATGAATTTGTCTCGATTTTTTTACAGATACGCTTAGCTGAAGCACAACTGCAAGGTGATCCCGAAAAATTGAAAGCTGAGACGCTGGAAAAGACGAAAAAGATTGAAGGGTGGCGTGAGGAGCTAAAGCTTTTGGAGGACACGAGGGCTCCTGCGGCTTCCTAGACAAAGTCTAGTTCGGCTCTGATGTAGAATAGAGCCACTGCTACCAAACAATCACCATGGTGTTGTGCTGATCCAAGGTCCGATCAATCACCATAGGCTTCTCCATTACCTGTGGGTTGCTGGAAAAGCAGTCAGTAGATGTGGGATCGCGCGGAACGACGGAAGATTTTTTTTTTCACCACACATTTGTGTCTCATGTTCGCCAGCAAGTTTCAAGATTTATATCGGAAGATCCATTTGTCACAGAGACCACACTGTGAGATAGCTCAGCCGATTATTGTGACAGTGTGGCTGTAACTTTGGTGTATTATGTCAATTCTGGGGATTTCTTGACACTAGATCAGAATTTAGTCCCCTACACACCTAGAATCCATCTCTCTGCGTTACCACCATTATTCGCAGATCCAGTATTCCAGTAATTCATAACTTTTCAGGCCTTGTCATTCCTTGGTTGCAACTGAACTGACAGAAGACTGCCGGACAGTGTCCATGTCTCTTCGTGTGTTCCATCTTCGGCTTTCGCAGGTACCGTCACCATTTATCACGAAATGACCCTTCTCCGGAGGATGAACCAAAGATTCCCTCTTTCGTTTTTTTTCCTTTTCTTTCTTTTGGATAATTACTCACTATTTGTATCGTTGCTAAGGGGCAGAGCTTCACGACAAATGCTGAAGAATCGTGTAGCGGTGAAACAGAGTTTTTCAGGGTTGAATCGTAAACGCTCCAGGTTTTGGCTTTGTACGCACTCATAGGCAGACAGGCAGCCGAGTCAACAAACAACGCGTGAGAAACGAATCCTCTTGCGCTACACCCGACACCGTTACGGTCTCGCAAGCCAAATGGAGAACGGCAGCCAAGCGAAGAATTTTCTTGGGAGTTCCGTGCATTGAAAAGGGAAAGAAAACATCGCCGTACGTCCCGTACAAAATAAAAGTAAACAAGACATGCAATTCCAAGCTAACTACTGTTGACAGTTCCAAAGCCTGAACCTTTTTCTATCTCCATTTTTTTTCTCGAAGCATCTCATGGACCATCACCACATGGAGATGCAGACACATTTACATCGGCTCTGACTCTACAACTCATGCGCTCAAATGCGCATTCGCTGTTCTCTCTCCGGGCAAAAGAATATTAGCCGGCGGCTCAACCACGAGGACATCTTCCCTTCCTTCAAACGCATGTCAAAGAATCAACTAATGAACACAGGAGGTTGACGAGAATGCTGTGGAGCGTTGACAATACTAGCTCCAGGCAAAGAACCCTCCTTTTCAGCCAGCTCCGCATGATTAGCGAGGACTAACATCTGCAGGTCGGATAAGCACAGAAGTCAAAAGTCAGATTAAACACGCGCTTATGGAAGAAACAAGCGGCGCCCTAGTGAGCCACAGCTGAGGAGCTGACGGCATCAAGCCATTCAACATGATATGTGAAATTTCAGTGAGAAAAGATGGCTGTTTTCCAGGGTAGTGCACAAGGTATGAGAAACTGCTGAAAGCAAGATGGTGCTCAATTTCTCACGAGCCAAAAATCCTTTTGCAACTGTAGCATGAACATGAAACAAAAATGTAGAAGGTTAGCTTACCATTCTGCCAATATGCTATAAATGATCCTCAGTCTATCAATTGGCGCCACACATAGATGAATTTGGGCGAGATGTCCTCATAGACCGTATGGACCGCATTGACCTGTTCACGAATGGATGCTCCAACAGTTTGGATGCACAAGGTCTGTCTTCTGGATTGGGTTTTACACACTGGCTTATGAAATCACGAGCGTCCCTTGAAAGAAAACTTGGAATTGCTGGTGGTTCCCCCTTACCAATCCTGTATAAAGCTTGTGTCTGCAGAACAAGTTGCAAGAACGGGTGTAAATACACATTTAGAATTGAGCAATTGTATGTACATGGGCACATTCATATAATTTTAAACAAACACAACAATTCACATTTTCAGAAGCTAGTATTAAATTCTTTCTCACCCATTCCAGATCATGATAGGGAAGTTGACATGTCAACATCTCTAGGACGGTGCAACCAAGACTCCATATGTCAGCTGGAGGTCCATATGTCTTCTTTGGATTGACAACCTGAAAATTTAGATTTTAGTGTGTCCATCTAGAATGATCTTACAGGAGAGATTTGCAGATTTGACACTCTAAACATCTAGTGTCAGCCAATTTGACACCGGGCCCAGTTGCATAGACTCAGGTTAGCCCACATGTCAGCCTCAACGGGCAATTGACACTTCTTTAGAGTGTCAAATCAGCAATTTTCTCATCTTACAGGGTAGGGACAAACCATAATGTTGTTATTTCAATGACCTAATTTAACAAAGAATGTTTGCCAGCAAATAAAGTTCGCACAACAAGCCCAAATCAAGATCAACAAATCATCATTTAGCAACACTGAAATATTAACTCAGCCATTACTCTACCAAGGATCAACTTGATTAGACTGAACTAGATGTTTGATAGATCTGTAATGAGTACTGACAACCATGAAGTAGGGCATTACCGCAAGCAATATTCCAGTACTTTAGGACACGAGTGCAACAAGGCCTAATGCTATCTCTAATATTTCACCAATAGGCAATATCATGAGTCTACTACTTACAATTGATTATTCGAGTCTAGACAAATTATTTAAGGAAAACATAAGATGGACAATCAAATCCAAGCATATTCTAATCTCAAGTCATAGTGTATGGTTGTATACCTCAGGTGCCATCCAATAAGCAGTTCCTTTGCATGATTTAATCTCACTGAATTTGGTAATCTGTAAGAGAATTGATAAAACAATATTGTATCAGAGAAGTATGGTATGGGATAATTAAACTACTATTCATTATTCATAGATCGAACACAAAATTATGCAAATTTTGCAGATTGCAAGCAGACCTCCTTAGCCAGTCCAAAGTCTGCAAGTTTCACAGATCCATTGGCATGCACCAGTATATTTGCACATTTAATGTCTCTGCAGGATGAGATTTCGAGCTACAGTTCAGAACATACATATATATAACAGTATAAGATGCCATATATAATTCTGCAATACTTTTCCAATCAATGTGAAAAAAAATTCAGCTATTGGACATTGCTTAGTAGAGCATATTCATTCAAACTGATGGGCATATAATTGCCCACACCTATCCCTTATCTTTTTCAGTAATCTCATATGATACACCGATGCAGGATGGAGAAAATGGCACCATTATAGGCATATGAGCTAAAATAATCTTATTACCTATGAACAATGTTCCTTTCATGGAGGTAAGTCAACCCATTAAGAATTTGCCTTGTATATGCTGAGACATGGGTGTCTTGCAAGCGGTACTTCTGATACAAAGATGCAAGAGAACCTTGGGTCACTAGTTCAAGGAAGATGTAAAGTTTCGAGTCTTCCTGCAAGAGAGAGTGGATCCAAAATAAAACAATGAATTTCTATGCATACAACATATAGTATTTCAACGAAGTGATGAACTGAAGTTACTTGCTTTGTCTGTTCCATAATACTGTACTATATTCTCATGCTCAAACTGGCTCAGAAGTGCAATTTCCTGAAAAGATGAAAATAGAGGTCACATTTTGCAACACTTCTTTTTCTTTTGAGAAAATGAGGACATAGATGGCCAGCATAATCCTCTAAAGGCTAACAGCGCACAGGTCATGATATCAAATCTAAAAAAATCGACATAAATAACCTTCCAACCAGTGCTTAGCAGAAGTCAAACTCAACCATGAACCAGAATATCAAGGTGACACAAGTTGAGCTAGGTAACAATCAGCTTGCAATTCACAATAACTATGGCAAAACTATCTGTAACATATTATAACTCTCATATAAAAAAACCAATCAAAACTAACCTGCTCAAGCTGAAAAATACACTGCTTTGCGTTGCTCCCTTGGTCAAATAAGCTCACTTCTTTGACAGCAAAGAAGACACCCTCACTGTGAATATGACGCAAAAACATAAGAGACTTGTGATAGGAAAACAATAGAGCAGGCTAATAATGAAGGCAACCATTCCTATTGCACATCGGCATACAGAATAAAGAACAATTGTTTCATCCAGGACAACAAACTCTCACGTTTTGTTCTCAAAGGCTCAAAGCTGAATATCCAAGTTAATATGAGCTATCACTAAGAAACCCAGACAATTCAGAACACTTAAACGAGTAAATATTTATTACTTCAATCAAAGTTCTAAAAAACCAATCAGTTGAGTAAGCAAAGAATTATTTGGTGTTCACCAAGAACTCATGTAGCACAACATTTTGGCACAGCAAAATGACATATCCTCCTGTTCGATTGAGGATTTGGTTTGTGGAACCGGATGGGATTCTGATTTTAGTGGAGTTCCGATTAGCTACAACTGAGGATCATGTTGATTGAGTTGTAGAAGATGAAATCATGTAATAAATTCAATTACTAACTAAATACTAGGTTCTATCTTGCAGTGTCTGTTTCTTCTTAACATCTAAAAATGGAGCCAGTAAGCTCCAATCAGCTATAGAATCAGTTCTGCGAAACTCAGATTAATCAAAGCTTCTAGTTGTAGCCTATGCTAATATATGGACTGACATAGCATGTTAAATTGTTGATCCCAAGCAGAAACTAAGCAAACGGCACAGAAGAACTGAATTTTATCTTTAGAGAACTTACTCGCTGATGCCCTCGTAAACCGTCCCGAACGAGCCACTCCCCAGGAGCATCCCCCTGTTCCATGACCGGATCTTCCTCCTAAACCTCCCGTTGGGTGAGATACCGAACATGGACTCCGTGGTCGTGCTTGACGTCTCGTCATCATTGATCGTCGACAGCGAAGACGTGCCGGTGAATTCCTCGGACGTCTCCCCCAGCCTGAGGTCCTCCAACGTCAACACTACCGCCGCATCCTCGTCCTCCTCCACCGCATCCTGGCGTCCAAACCCACTGCCAAATCTGCTCACCAGGGCGTGCTCTTTCTCATCCGGCGCGAACGACCGCAGGATATCCCACGTGGATCCCGCCCCGAAGACAGCCGGCAGCGCCATCGAGGGCGGTGGTTTGAGCACCGGCGGCGGGCGCACGCCCTTGATTGCTCCCTCACCGGCTGCCCACTTCACGTCCTGATGGGTGGGCTCTTGCGGATCCAGTCGTGCAGGCCGCTCTGGAGCTTCGGTTGGGGCGTCCCTTACCGCCAGTAGCTCAGGGAAGGCGTCCCCAGGCCGGGCCGCCTCCACGGCACCCTCGCGGCGAAGCGGGGAGTCCCGCACACGGGGGTCGGGATTGGGGCGCGCGGAGGAGTCCCGCGAAGGGGAGCTGGAGGCGGAGGCGGAGGAGCGGACGGCCTTGTGCGCTTCCCAGTCGGCGAGCGGGATGGCGAAGTCGTCGGGGCCGGAGAGTCCGAGGCATTGGCAGAGGAGCTGAACGTCTCCGCCCCTGTCGCCGCTGCCGCCGATACGGAAGCTGGTGAGGAGGTCGAGGGAGCAGGCCGCGGACCCGGCGAGCGAGACGGGCCTGGAGGCCGGCGCGTAGGCCGTCGGGGACGGCGGGTAGCTGCAGAAGTTCGTGGCGTCGTAGGCGATGTTCTTGGAAGCGTTGCGGCGGTCGAGCCGGCGGAGGCAGCGCCTGGACGAGCCGGAGCTGCTGCTGCCCGACGGCGACGGCGAGGGGTCCTGCGCGGCGGGGGGCGGGCCCATCGGGGGCGGCCTCAGATCATGGGACGCAGGAGGAGGAGAGAACGCCGGAAGTGAGAGCCGCTTGGCGATGCGAGAGGAAACGGTAAGCGCGCGATTTTTTAGTTAGCTAGCCGCAGCCAAGGCGTCGGGCACGTCTCTGATGGTTGACTCAGGCGCGCGCGGGCGCCAGGGGGCTCCTTTCTGGAATTCTGGGACGGGATCCTCCCACGCAGTGTTTGGTTGGATGTATACCATCCCGTCCAGTACCGATCGGTCATGGGAGGCTATTCGTCTGCATGAATCGATGTATTCAGATTCGAAGAATATTTCTTCAATAGGCCGCATCCGATGGTTAGGCGAATTCGCTTGAACAAGCCGTACAGTCCGACTCGTCCCGTTCGAACAGTACAATCGCTCTACTGAAATTTCCAAAAAATCAAAATAGTGATCCTTTGTTACTAAAAATCGTAAAATTTTATGTATGTGTTTCATAATCTATATGTAATTAATTTTAATTATATTTATCAAAAAATTGTATAGAATTAAAACTAAAAATTATAAAAAAGTACTACTTTTATACTTCTAATAATTATTAGGCCATCAAATAAAATATCAAAATATGAAAAATTCACTAATATTCTTCTTATATGGTGAATTAATTTTAAAATTATTTTTAGCCATAGGTTATATGGTAAAAAAATGTATTCTTCTTTAATATTTTATTTATATGTACTTTATCTTGTTATATAGCCCATCTAACATTAACTCATTCAGATAACCAAATAAAATATTATACTAAGTTGTCATATTTTATACAAACAATTAATAAATTCTCGTATCATCGTATATATCTAACCAAACAAACTATTAGTACCACTCATTTAACATTATCCCGTCCGGCACCATCTCATCTAAGACCATATTATCCCATTTAGTTTTGTTCAATCAATCCAACGCTACCTTAATATAAGCCCAGTGATATAGGTTCGAGCTAGTATGTTAATAAGCGTAGTAGTCGTGCAATACATAACAGGATTCTCATCTCTGGCTGCGGGCGAACGCTGGTGGCTCAATAGCTGATGGATGGGCACTTGGCCAGATACGCAGGCGATGTGTTTAGGGCATCTCCAACCAATCCAAATCGTTAGCTATAAATACTACACGTCGGCATTTAAGGAGGCGAGTGCTAAAAGCTAGCTAATCTTTTTATCATAAACATTTATTACTTCAACTAAGATTCGATTAAATTTTTAAAACTTCATCGTTAATAACTTTAAAATATTTAGTTTGAAAACATAAAAATCTACGTGTAGATTTATCTTGATAAATACTTTTTTACTTTTATATTTTTGTTAAATATTATAATTATATTTTAATAAAAAATAATTATTAAAATTAAATGTTAAAGATCGTGAAAAATAAAAAATATCATGTATTTTTATCAGAAGAAAAACTAACTAAGTAGATAGCCTATAGAGGATTCCAATACGCATGCAATATTTTATAACCCTATTACATATAAATCTATATTAATTTGAAAGAGCGTGTTAGATGGTCCACTTAAAAAAATTGTATATTATGCAACACGTCGGCCGTGCTCAATAGAGTCTCTCTATTGCTGGAGAAGCACTTACAGCGTGGCAGGGAGGTGATGAGCTCAACAACCGATGGCTTGGCACGTGCGTGCGTGTTGTTCTGGCTAGATGCGTGGCTAATCATTCACTGCCGGCATGTCAGTGTAATCCGCATCCCATCTCCTATTATGTGTTTTTCGAGTCCTTTTTCCTGCAAACCTTCACGTATATGCTCTTGCAAACGTCTTACTCCCTCCGTATTTTTTTTATATAACGTCATATTTGTGAGAAGAATGAATTTTAATATATGACGTCGCAGTTACGAGAAAACGCCGTTCATCTTTGCTCCTTTGCAATGCTCCTGCTAAAGACCTGGTGCTCTCCCTCAATGATGGTGCTCTTCCCTGATGGCAACAGCTCTCCTCGAACGGTAGCACTCTCCCTTGACGGCGATAGCTCTCCGTGGGCAGGACCTCTCCTGCCACATCCTTTTCCGTGCCATCCTCGTCGATTCTGTGCCAAGAATCGCTCCCAGACCTTGCGATTTGGGGAGATTCAGTGATGATTTCAAATCTGCGATTTTTCTACTAATCAATTTGGGGACATCCAGTGCTTTGTATACTTTTGAAATTGATTTTTCTATGGTGGAGATGGCTCCTCCATGGGATGCGGCCGAGGCAGCGCCGATGAGGGCAGGCTTGGCCCAGAATGTGGAGCTACGGAGGAGCTTGAGGAGGCGCAGGAGGAGCACATGAAGGTACGCGGCGAGATGGAAGCCGAGGGGGTTCGTGGATGGAGGTGTGAGTCGTGCGGTGGTGGGGCACGGTGGGGTAGAGCGCAGGGCAGCAATGGGGCGCAACAAGATGGAGGCACGAGTCGCGCGAGACAAAATCTTCACAGAAATAGAGAGCAAAAGAGTTAATTCATACTTTTCTTAATTTTATCAAACTTGTCTAAAACATCATATAAAAATATATGAAGGGAGTATATTTCAGCACACGGGTAAGCCGCATGGTATGGAGGAGTACATGGTGTCACGACTCACGACACTCCGAAGCATTTGCGATGAATCAGTCGGTACTCACTACCAGATTGTGGAGCAACTTTGGACGAGCGAGCACGACCAGTGCACGCAACCTGCGGAGATTCACTGACCAGTGACTTGTACTGTACCGCAGGTAATTTTCATGCGGTTCGCTCGATAGGACTAGCTAGACGCGTGCCCTTTTGTGGCCGGTACGTTATCAAGGCAACGTAATCCAACGGTGCCGTAGCCACTCATCCCCCATGTAACAACAGGGACAGCCAGGCAAGTCGTTTTACTTTACCGCCATAGGACCGGCGAGACTTTGGGCTGGCGGGCGTGAGATTACCGTCTCGGCGTGTGAGCGAGCGAGTGCAGCAAAAATCGTTCGCTGCTACCGCCACACGAGTTGCCCTGCAGGAAAGCTACGTGTCGTGCTCCCGCGGCAATCAGTGATGTCACTGCTCTCGCATCGGTGCTTTGTTGTACTAAGTACGTGCTCACTCCATACATGTCGGTTAAAAAAATTTAGTCAAGCTTTAAAACTTTGACTAACAATAATTTAAAAAAAATAGTTTGGAAATCTTATAATCGTATGTGTGGATTTGTTTTTTTAAAACACTTCGCAATATCACAAATCTAATGTATTTTATAAATATATTTTAATAAAAATAATATTCAAAGTTATAGATTAAAGACTATATCGATGGATCGTACAGCCTTCCGTTGTTCATGTTTTGCTTGTACGAATATAGTACTGCCATGCTCTTTGACCACATATATACACAGGAAATTATACATGTTTTCTTTTTCCTGAACAATACATAGAGTCCTTTTGAGTTTTGACCTAGGGATGACCCTTGTTAAGCTTGCATACCAATCAACTGCAAAGTAGGACGGTTGGCGGCCGGTCGACCAGTGCAGCTCATTATTCGCGGCGTAAAGCGCGCACGATCGCAAGAATGCAAGTGATGAAATGAAACTTGGAAGTACCCTGGAAAGGAACGAAGTAGATATGGCGAAGACAAAGCAACTAAGCAAGGCGAGTGCATAGAATGATAGAAAGTTTGAGGACGTCTCTGAGATTTTGAGAGCATTTTCTCCTGTGAGTGCGTAGAAAGTAGAAATGGGCAGGTGTCCCACACTCCCACCGAAATGAGGCGGTCGGGAAAATATAACCTGGAAGCGAACAGAGCACGCACGAACGGAAATAGGAACGAGGGGGGTTCACACGTGCGGTATGTGGAAGAACAGAATTCAATGAAAATAAATTTTATAGCACTCGAGTCTACTAAAGACCCTCACTAATATAATAATACGTATCCACTCAATCAATCTTCTTTTCAAACTAATCGTTATATCACGAGATAAAAGATATGAATAGAATCTCACAAGTATCTTTTTAAATATGATATTATAGAATTTGTTTCTAGATCCAGGTCATCGGGAAAGTTCAAAAGGGACATGCATGGGCGCATGGCACCGTGGCATACCCGGGATTTAAGCAAAAGGGTACTAATTTTCACTCAGGGCCCACCGCTGCAACACACAAAAGAGCAGTCCAACAATGAACCATCGGTAAGGGCGAGGCGCCGGCGAATCGGCAGGGACGCATGGATTGATTTGTGTGGGAGGGAAGCAAGGAATGGGGCTTCTCAGTGCTCACCAGATCGTCGTCCTTCAATCTTTAGGGTTGAGGTAGAGGGGAGCCGGGACGTCGGGGTCGGGCGACAGTCATAGCCTTCATTGCAGGCAGTGCAAACTGGTGACCACGGACGGGGACGGACCCTGTCGAACTAGAGCCTAGAGTCTGGTCGCCTGGAGGAGCTGACTAGCCGAGCACTTAAGCAAGAGTTGCAGGGTGCCGCACGGCATGAACACGTTCTCAAGTCTGCATGTGCACTAGGCTTTGACCTTTTTTTTAACATTCTAAGTTTTAGTATTTTAAAATATAATAAAAAATTATTTTAAAATATCTAATTATTTAAAACAGTATAAAGTCAATAAATATACATTTGAATATATATATATATATACTTGTATGTATATATTTAAATATATTATTTTGACCAAGTATATCAAAATGAGTCAAATTTATTTATGAATTAATTCCTTTAGTAATTCAAATCATATGAATTTTGGTTTATTTGTATTTATGATTCTTTGGATGGAGATTTGAATGTGGATATCTCTCAAATTCAAATATATTTCTTAGATTCAAATCAACAGAAATCCAAATTAAATTCAATTATTTTGAATTCAAAACCTCTCCCAAAAAGTCAGGGCTTAGAATCCAAATTAAAATTCAAATAATCTTATTTGAATTAATACCAAACCAAAATTCCAAATCCAAATGCAAATATCTCTATCTGAATCAACCCTAAATCAAATCCAAAATCTTTTTTATTCTTCTCGGGCCGCCTTCCTTCTCTTTCTCTTCTGCGCAGCCCAATTCCGTGGCCCAGTCTCCCTCTCCCCTCCCCCGAACACGTGGGACGCAACCATTTTCCCTAGCCCATTTCTCCGTGTGTCAGCCCAGGTCACGAGCTCGCCCGGCCCAACGCACACGCGCGCCAGCGCTGCCCACCTCGCTGACGCTTCTCACTCACCGACACGCGGACCCCGCGCCCAGACCCTTCCTCCTCCTCCAGCTCGCGCTGTCCGAGTTCGCACCGCTGTCACCGATTTCTCCTCCCGCAACTAAAGCGGCGGATACTTCTATGCCCCTCTCCGATACTCTCTCCGCGCTTTCGCTCTCTCTCTCTTTCTCTCTCTCTGGTCTCACTGCCACCGCACGAGCAAGTCACCTGACACCACAATTTCGGCGTCCGCCATACGCGTTGGCCGGTGGCCGCACTGCCACCCACGTCGCGCAATTTCTAGTAGCCGCCGCCGTCCTGATCTCCGAGCCGCACGTCTCACCTCCGTCTCTCTCCCTCGCTATAGAGCTCCCAGCCCTCCATCTCTCCCCCCCTGCCCCTGTTGTTGCTGAATGAGGAAACTGAGGTCGAGCTGACGAGAAAGTGCGCGAGAGAGACAAGTGTTTATGCAGTGCTCAACGTTCTCTCTTCCTGTTCTTCTTCCTTTCTATATATCTTGTGTTTACAACTAACTCCAGCTAAGTTTGCGGCGTTAGACCGAGTATGCCGGCTGCGCCATCCCACAGCCACTCACTCCTCTTCCCTACAATGTCACCATGATTGCTTGAGCCGTGCCATCCCACAAAGCAATCCTGGCTGCCTACTTCTACGCAACAGAGAAACGAGGGCGAGGCCAAAGTCATGTACATGCGCACGCTACAAGCCTCTTAACAGAAAATATCAAAACAAGCTAGGAAATATCGCAACGGGATTATAGGCTAACGATTCACCCCCCCCCCTAATCATGTTGCTTTGGCTTTACTTCTTCGACTCCAAGCTTTTGCCTCATCTCGACGAACTTGACATGCTCGAGCCCTTTGGTTAGAATGTCAGCTAACTGAAGATCAGTGCCGACGTGATCCACATCCAACTTCTCTGACTCAATGCACTCACGAATAAAATGGTATCAGACGTCAATATGCTTACTCTGCGCATGATGCACTGGATTTTTGCAGAGCGCGATCGCCGATTTGTTGTCCACGCGAAGCCTGAACTTTGCCGGTTCTCCTCCTCTTATCTCGACGAGCAGGCGACTGAGCTAGAGTCCTTGGCAGGCAGCTACTGCAGCTGCAACATATTCCGCCTCGCACAAAGATAGCGCCACGATCTTCTGCTTCTGCAAGGCCCAGGTGATGACGCTTGAGCCGAGGAAGAACAACGTCCCCGTCGTGCTCTTGCGATCATCGACGTCGCCGGCATGATCACTGTCGCTGTAGCCGATCAACGCCGGTTCTGACAACCTCGCACGGTAGACGCACCCGTAGCCGGATTTCACTGGGGTTCCCCTACCGTCCAGAGAGAGTTGTCGCCAGGTCCTCGAAAGCACCCTGCTGTGAAACCAATGTATATAGCTAGTAGCTTTCATTACTTGCTTGATAACCCGCGCACGTAGGGCAGGATTTGCTTCACCAGCGCCCAATGCTGCACTCCCGGCGCCTCCATGTACCGGCTCACGATCCCCACTGCATATGCGATGTCCGGGCGTGAGTTCACCAAATACCGCAAGCTCCCGATGACGCTGCGGTAATGGGTGGCGTCGACCGCGTCGCCGCCGTTGTGCTTCCCGAGCTTGAGCCTTGTCTCCACCGGCGTGTGGCATGGATTGCAGCTCCCCATGCCTGCGGTCTCGAGAATTTTCTCGGCGTAGCTTCCCTGGCAGAGTGTGATCTTGCCAGGCTCCTGACGCACCTCGATCCCTAGGTAATAGCACAAAGGACCGAGATCGCTCATCTGGAACAGATCATGCATCTATACCTTGAAGACGTCGGTGTCCGCAATGTCGATGCCGGTGATCACCAGGTCGACGATGTAGATGCCGACAAGGAGAAACGAGTCCGCTCCCCTTCTCTTATACAGAGCGTGTTCGAGGGGGCATCTCTCAAAACAGAGCGACACCAAGGAGGCGTCCAACTTGGCGTTCCAGGCGCGGGGCGCTTGGCGGAGCCCGTACAGCGCCTTCCTTAACCTGAGCACCTTGTCCTCGCTACCGGCGTTGATGAAGCCCGTCGGCTGGTGTACGTAGACCTCCTCGGCGAGGTCCCCGTTGAGGAACGCGCTTTTGACGTCCATGTGATGGACTTGCCATCCGCAGTGCGCCGCCAGAGCAAGCAGTAGCCGCACCGTCTCCATGCGAGCCACCAGCGCAAAAACCTCTTCAAAGTCAATGCCCTGACGCTGCACATATCCTTTTGTGACCAAGCGAGCCTTGTGCTTCACCACATTGTCGGCGGGGTCCTTTTTCACTTTGAAGACCCACTTAAGTCCAGTAGCGCGGTGACCGGCAGGGAGCGCGACCATCTCCCATGTCTGGTTGTCGAGGATGGACTCCATCTCCTCCTCCACTGCTTTTCTCCACGATGGCTCCGACAGTGCCGCCTTGACGCTTACGGGCTCCTCGGCGGCGAGGAGACATAGCCCGCTGTACTCAATGGTGCACGGTGGCGCCGCTTCGGTCACCTCGTAGATGTCGCGGTACCTCTGCGGCACGCCTTCTAAGTCGGACGTCCCGCCGGTGGGCGGAGTCACGAAGACAATGCCATCACCCCCCGGCTCCTGCAGACCGGGCATCGGTGTGGCTGGTACAGTGTCATCAGGTGCTATCGCACTGGATGTCACAGCTCGCGTTCCTGCTGTGGCTACGTTGCTCGAGGGAGCGGTGGTCACCGCGTAGGCTGGCGTGATGGCATCAGTGGAGTACACCACCGTGAAAGAGTCGCTGCTCACTGTCATGTCACCGTCGGACTCCCAGTCCCACCGACGATCCTCCTCGAAGGCCACGTCTCTGGTGATATAGAGACGGCGTGTAGTGGGGTTGTAGATGCGGTAGGCCTTCGCTCCGTCCTCGTAGCCGATGAAGACCATCGCCGTGGACCTGTCGTCGAGCTTCTTCACACCGGGCCCGACGTTCTTCACGTGGGCGACACATCCAAACGTGCGCAGGTAGCTCACGTTGGGCTTCCGCTTGTGCCAAGCCTCGTACGGGGTGATGCTGCGCAGGCTGCGCGTCGGTGAGCGACTGAGGATGTGCACTGCCGCCTTGACCGCCTCTGCCCAGAACACGGCCGGCACGGCCATGCTTTTCAGCAGACTCTGGGCCATCTCCACGACGGTTTGGTTCCGCCATTCTACCACCCCATTTTGTTGCAGCGAATAAGGTGCGGTAGTGTGGCGGCAGGCCCCGTGCTTGTTGCAGAAGTCGGCGAACTCGACGGAGTTAAACTCGCCGCCGCGATCTGTCCTGAATGCCTTCATCTTCAGGCCGAGCTCATTCTCCGCGAGGGCTTTCACTTTCTTGAAGAATTTTAGTGCCTCGTCCTTTGACCTGACCACTTCCACCCACATGTATCGACTAGCGTCGTCAACGATGAGGAGGAAGTACTTGTTACCTCCCGGGGTCTCCAGACTGATTGGCCCGCAGAGATCGCCGTGCGTGAGCTCCAGCCGCCCCTCCGCACGATACGTCGTAGCGCGCGGGAACGGCGCTCGGTGCTGCTTCCCAAGAGCGCACCCCTCGCAGAACTACTCGATGCGGTCGATTGCTGGCATGCCGATGACCATGTCCTTGGCGACGAGATTGTGCAGGGCGCGGAAGTGTAGATGCCCATAGCGGGCGTGCCAGCGCCACGCCGCGTCCCCTGCCTGCGCTAGTAGGCAAACCGGCATCGTCAGGCCAAGGGAGACGGAGTAGAGGCGGTTTGGCATCCGTCTCACGTGCGCCAGCACGGTCCGCTGCCGATCGAAGAGGCACATTATGCCTTCCTTGACCACCGTCTTCACGCCAATTTCGTCCAGCTGCCCGATGCTAATGATGTTGCTCCGGAGCCGAGGTATGAAGTACACCTCGGTCAGCACCCTGTGCTCACCGTTCTTGCATACGAACAATACGGATCCCCGACCCTGTATGTCAATCGCCGAGCCATCGCCAAATTTTACCGTACCTGACACGTGCTCGTCGAGGGTTGTGAACATAGATCGCATCCCAGTCATGTGGTTGCTAGCACATGTATCAAGGTACCAGCGATCATCGACGGACGACACCGGGATGACGCGCTCCTCATTCAGGTATACGCGCTCTTCGCCAGCTCCTGCCGCGGCGACAGGAGGTGCTGCCATGGCAGCCATCGTTGCCATTGATGGTGCAGGCGTCGGGTCCAGCGTGGTGGTGACGTCGCCGGCCACCGCTAGCAGGAGAGCGAGCGCGTCCTCTTGTCCTTGCACGAGGTTGTCCTCCTCGCGCCGTTCACGATCGCGTCGCGGCTTGCGGCACTCTTTTGCCAATGGCCCGGGATGCCACAGTTGTGGCATTTGCCCTCTCGACGCAGCGGCTTGCCACGGTTGCCGCCGCCGCTTCCTCCACTTCCGGTCAGCTCGTTCTGGGGCCTCCACTTGCCCCGTCCGCGTGACTTGCCGCCTCCGCCGGATGAGCCCTCGCCACCCTCGCGGCGAGCTTGATACGCCTGCCACTCCTCTTTAGTAAGGAGCAAGCGAGCGCCGCATGCGCCCTCGCCTCCTTCGGCGAAGCGCTCCTCGACGGCGAGCAGCTGACCCGTGAGCTCCTCAATCGAGAGAGTGCTCAGGTCCACGAGCGTCTCGATGGAGATCACCACCTACGCGTACCGAGGCAGTACGAGGCGCAGGAATTTCTTGACGGCGCGCTCGTCGTCGATTTGGTCCCCGAGCACCTGCAGGTCAATGACGAGCCCCGAGAGACGTAGCGCGAAGTCCTCGACTGACTCACCATCTTTGAACGCCAGGTTCTCAAATTCGTGACGCAGCTTCTGCGCCCTAGCCTCCCGCACGCGCTCCACACCCATGCACATCGTACGCATGACGTTCCACGCGTCCCGAGCGTTGTCCTTCGTGGCGATGACGCGCATCATCTCCGGTGGCACTGACCGGAGGATTACTGCCAGCGTGCTCCTGTCCTCTCGCTCGGTGACGGCACCATGCTTGACAGGCTCCCAGATGCCCTGCGCTTGCATGCTCACGCACATCAGGATCGCCCACTCGGTGTAATTCGTCCGAGTGAGCATCGGGTAGGAGGCAGAGCCCGTGGGCTCCTTCACCACCTGCAGCTCCCTGCCTCGCCTTGTCCAGCTCCGCCCACAGCTTATAGGACATGTGTGCGGAGGAGTGCGTGAGCCGCCAGATCGAGATGCAACCGGTGACTTACCGAACTGCGACTTCTCTCCATCATCAACCATGCCGCCAGAACTTGATCAAGGCTCTGATGCCACTTGTTGTTGCCGAATGAGGAAACTGAGGTCGAGCTGATGAGAAAGTGCGCGAGAGAGACAAGTGTTTCTGCAGTGCTCAACGTTCTCTCTTCATGTTCTTCTTCCTTCCTATATATTCTGTGTTTACAACTAACTCCGGCTAAGTTTGCGGCGTTGGACCGAGTATGCCGGCTGCGCCATCCCACAGCCACTCACTCCTCTTCCCTACAATGTCGCCATGATTGCTTGAGGCGTGCCATCCCACGAAGCAATCCTGGCTGCCTACTTCTACGCAACAGAGAAACGAGGGCGAGGCCAAAGTCGTGTACATGCGCACGCTGCAAGCCTCTTAACAGAAAATATCAAAACAAGCTAGGAAATATCGCAACGGGATTATAGGCTAACACCCTCCCCCCCCCCCTCACCATAGCCGTTGCGAGCCGTCGTCCAAGTTGAGCCGCCGCTTCGCTCTGCTCGCCACCGCTGCCGAGCCGTCACCAGGAGCGCGAAGGGACCGCGGAGGAGCATATGGAATCGGGAGAAGCACGGGGCGCGAAACAAGCTCGCCACGCTACCCGCCTCGCCGCCACTTGCATCCCTCACCACCGATCACCATTCGCTGCCCTGAGCTCGATGAGCCTCCCCGTTCCTCACTCCCTACTTCTATGTAGCGGCTAGGGTAGGTAGAGCCCGCCTTCACGCGGCAGCCCTCGGCCAGTGGCCAAGCACACCGTGCCGGTGAGCTTCTCGCCGCCGACATACATCCTCCATCTGCATGAGCTGGCCTTCATGCCAAGGATCCCCAGGCTGTTAGGCCTCTTTTGCTGTGCAGGTGGGACACACGTAGTACAGGGGAGATGCTGCCGTTTTCTGTGCACCGTCGCTCTTCTCCAGTGTCGTTCTGGGCCCGTTCTAAGGCTCGGGCGACGTCGAGGTGCCCCTAGGCGAGTTCCCCAACAGCAAGCCCTAGACGCGCTTAGGCTCACCCTCCCCCTCTCCGGTGAATCATCCGGCGAAGCTTAGCCGTGAATCCCCACCGTCGGCGCACACTTTGCTCCGCTCTACCCAGCTAACAGCGCGTGCTCCTCCCGGGCGCCTGGTTGCGTCGCACCGCCTAGCTAGCCAGGCCAGCACCCGGCTTAGCTGTGGCGGGCAGGCCTCCCTGCGCGACCCAGTGGCCAAGGACACTTTCTCCTTAGGCCGGCCTACCTAACTCAGCCCACTAACCAGTCGAGCCCGATTGGCCAACCTAATGCATTCGGCCCAAGTGTTGTGCAGCCCGGTCCACCCTAGCACTGTACGTTGGGCCCACATCACTATTTAGTGGGCCCACCTATGAATAGTACTATTTCATAATTTTTATTTAATTTTAAGGTAAACTTTTCGGGTGTCGTAATTTCTCTGTTCTGACTCTGACTTTTGCAATTCTTTCATGTAAATTCAAGATATATGATTCTATCATAGTGTGATATTCATTATGGCTCATTTGGTATTTTATTTGGTGTTATTTGATTCTTTTCTAGTATAGGTTGTTATTAATTGTAATCGTGTTTATATAACCAGGAGGATTTCGCGGAGACAGGAGGATTTTGACTTCAACCAAGAGTTAGAAGAAGACTTTAAAGAAGGCAAGTTCTATCTCTTTTATCATGTTGAGCCCACGTTTTTAATAATTTAATTGATCATCTTATAACATGACTTATTATCGCATATGCTATGTATTGCGCTATTTTAACTGTTTTTAGTAGTTAAATCTTACAAACAATTAACATGTCTTAAATGTCATTATTCAGAATGCATATTACACTAAGATCTATCTATCGTTATCTATATTAATGTTGGGCGACGTCTTGATATCAAGCATGCTTAGGATAAAATATATCTATTTGGAGATGTCGCTATGGAATACATCTCTTCCGAGATATCGTTTAATTGTTTAATCAATTCAACTCATATGCTATAAATCTTTGGTGATGTGGAATCCTTGATATGGTGTGAGATATGACATGTGATGTGTAAAATGAGTAAAAACTGTTTTAGCGAGCGCAAGTAGGGTAATCCTCCGGTAGAGGATACTTATAGGGGCTTGAGTTATCTTTATGGTATCCATTGCCAGTTGAAGATGTCTGTCCTGACTGTATAAGTACCAAATCATTGTGTCGTCATACTAAGTCATCCAATGCAACCAGACGTTCTGTACGGGTAGGACTTGAATTTTCTCTCCCGACCGAGCTAGGCATCCTATTAGAAGGGTCAGGTGCTCACCTAGGATCTAAGTGATTATCTGGCGTGTTACTTGGGTGTTGCAGACCAAGCATATTACAAAAGCTTATGAGTATGACATTGGGTACAAGGTCTCAGGTACTTGGTATGTCTTGTAGTAGAGTTTAGCAAGGAAAGATGATTGAAATGTCTTAGTATGATTCGCTTGTTTGCTTGTAACGGTTGGAGACTGAGCATATCGCGCGAGTAGAGTGTACAACCTCTGTATAGTATAAATCTATTTGAATAGTCATATCCACAATCATGGACATGCAAAGAAATGACCTCACTTAGTTAGACTTGGGGAGTGAGTATGTCTTGATGAGTGGGTGTGTGGACTAGATGTTCATGTGATAAGGTTGTTGATTCGATCCGTCAGAAGTTGTGTGGTAACAGAGGTACATCAGACATAATAATAGGGACTGTGGAGTGAGGTAGAGCTCATCCGAGGACAAAAACCCTCTAGATATATCTTGGTATCTTGTTTAGACTGTTTTTAAAGTTAACAGTAGATAATCAATTGAATATTTACATGAAACTGATTTACGCTTAAAAATAAACCATAAAGCCTTGTCCTTGAGATATTCTTTATGTATCTATCAAATATCTTTAAGTAGTATATGATTTGCTGAGTATATTCCGTACTCATTCTTGCTACCATTCAAATGAGGAAGCAGATACCAACTTCGCGGAAGCCGAAGGCGCAGATGAGTAGTAGATTAGTGATCGTGTTCACACCCTAGCTATATGTGGCTTTGGGTAGTTGTTCCACTGTGCTTTTGATGACCGGTATGTCAGGTTTGTAATGTACCGTGTGGTTCGAAGAAGATCTTTTGTACTATGTAACCTTAATATTTTTATGTACGATGTATGACTGTGATGCCATAATTATTATATTATGTGTATCAGCTACTTAATTTAGAGACTGATACAAAAGACATAAGAGATCCTAAGAATATGGTCTTATAAGGTGCTAATTGGGTTTAAGGGAGTGGTATCCCTAAGTGCTTTGGACCGAACCCGTATTAGAGGCCCTAGCATGGGCCGTTAGTCCGACCTTGCATGGTACAACCAAGGTAGCATGTCCAATCAGTTATTCTGTTTGGCAGAATGTTAACTTTGAGATCTATACAAAATTTGAAGTTTGTATAATAAAATAAAATAATTTAAATAACCATTTCAGCCTAAAATAAGAATAAAATATCTAAACTAAATGCATTTAATCTTCTCACATCTCTAATTAAAAAATAGAATTAATAATTATCATTAAAAAAATTGAAGTTAGAGCTCTATCAAATATGGCGTGAGAAGGGTGATATTCTGCCAGCTGGACGCATGGTGCTTCCTTGCACCATGATCTCCTGCAAGGCCTGAACAAGGAGCAGCACTACCGGATTTCGGTACTTTGCCGTGTGCCTAGGGCACACGGCGAAGGCTTAAAAACACTCGGCAAAGTGTTTGCCGAGTGTAACACTCGGCAAATAGCTGTCGGCGTACACAGTGCCGGCAAACAGCTGTTTGCCGAGTGTTTTCTATCGCGCACTCGGCAAACTCTTTGCCGAGAGTTGAATCCGATACTCGGCAAAAAAAAGCGACTAAACGGCAGCAGGGCCGTAACGGCCGGTTTGCCGAGTGTCTAAGTAATACACTCGGCAAACCCTTACTCTTTGCCGAGTGTTTACACTCGGCAAAGAGTTATATATATATATATATATATATATATATATATATATATATATATATATATATATATATATATATATATATATATATATTTCGTTTCCAAAAATCGCTACAATTCAAAACAATATATATATATATCACTGCATTTCATACCATCACATAATAAATTCGAAATTCACTAGACAAGGCAGATACATCACATCCAGATTCAACTTTGACAAATACAACTTCACATTCATGTTTACATAGCACATTCATGTTTACATAGCTTACATAGGACATGATGGGTATCACATTTGAGCACTAGAAAAGGATCATATACAGTACATTCTAGACATTAACAACTGCTACAAGGAGATCTTCCATACATGTAAACCTGAAAAGAAAGGAAACCCAACTGAGTAAAAATTACTTCAAGCAACGAAACATGTGTAAAATAGCATAAGGAAAATGCAGTAAACTACAGATTGACAAGGAGACATAATTTCCTATTGTTCAGTGCCCAAGTTTTGAAAAAAGAACTTGGATTACCTTTGCCAGAAATGTTTGGGCTTTTTTGTGATGCCCTTTCTACATGATTGCAACCAACTTTTCTGATTGTGTAAAAACAAAGGAACAGACAACAGAATGAAAAGTCAGGTTACCACAAGCTTATAGTTAATTAACATCAGAAAACTTATTGCAATGCAATCTGATTGTGTAGAAACAAAGGAACAGCCAACAGCATATATATGTTTGGGAATGGAGAAAAATGGAAGTCAACAACCATAATTACATTGACACCATGCATCTGCAGAAATTGATATTGCATCTAGAAGAAACAGAACCATAATTACAGGATTTAACAGAATTATGTAATCAATCAGAATCAGATTAAGCAAGATTATCAGTATTTGAACTGCATGGTATTATCCTAATTTCCTTTGATGCCACATATTGCAGTCATCAGCTTGCAATATTTAATGAACTTAGTCAAGACAATAGGATTCGGAAAGAATAGTACTTGTCGCAATGGTCAGTTGCTCCCTTCCAGCCATGGTTGCATCGGCGGCCAACTCCTCAAATTCTCTATCCATTTCAGCGATTCCTTGAGGCAGACGGGGACTCATGTTCCCTACAAAACAGACAAGGAATCAAATGTGGAGCCTATGCCTAAAGACATAACCGGATAAAAAAACACACAAACACAGAGATGAAGATCGATCCATGAGCACCTGCAGCCAGTGGCGGACCTAGGGCTTTCAGACAGCCTGGGCGGACTTTTAGAGCAATATTTTATTAATAAAAATATGCTCTAATTAATAAAGTAACATTCAAATATTAAAATTTCGATTTTCACCTTGTGGTATATTTGTGCTTCCTTGAGTTATCTGATTTTCACTGCTTCCGCTAGCGCCACCATTGTTTCTCATAGATTGAACAAGGAATCTCCTCATGTCTGAAAAATTTATAAATCACATTCTGTCACCCATTTAGCATTCACCTAGCTAGAGTATTAATTCTGAAGAATTTGGTGCCGATTGCAGTACATCCTGGCATTTTGCATGGTGAAGGTGATGATTTCACTATTTTTGCAGCATTTTCTTTTACACTTTTCCTGGCTGAGAAAAAGCAGTACCCCTTCCACTAAATTTCAACAATGGCTGACATCTCCTACTTCTACTGAATGAAGATGCCCTTTGGGGTAAATTAAATATTGTCTAACATATTTGCCAAGGTTTTTTGCAATAGTTACCACTTTGAATTGCAATATCTTACAAGTTAGAGCTTTCATGGAGAATGACTTACAGCTCTGAGGTTCCTGCAGGCTGGTGCTCTTTCTCCAACGAAACTAACTTAGCTAAGGATGAAGCTTCTGGATGCCCACAATAGAGTAAGGGTCATCACCAACAACTCATCGTCACGCACATCGCCTGCAAAAAACACTGAGACATCACAAGCTCAGAACAGGCTCTTAGTCTGTGATGTTCTTGAAGAAGGTACGAGCAAATTGGCCATTGATTTACTGACTTACCCCTTTTCCTGGCCAAGTCAATCACACATCCTTCTTGTTCTGCAAACAGTTTCAGGTCTCAACGGACAGTTTCAGAATTTAAGATACCTCTGTCAATGCCATTCAGTCATTGCATCAATTCCGCAAATAGGCAAATAGCTGAGACCTGAGACTCTGAGAGCATGATACAAATAATCTAAGAGTTGCAATTCTTCTATCTTCGTCAGTTATACTAGAGCTTGCAATATATTTTCCTGCAACAAAAGGTGGGATTGAGAGTTGAGACTTTGAGTAACTCTAAATCTCTACTTATACTATGAACATGATATAAAATTAGGGGCTTAGGGCCGAGTTCGGAGTTCATATGATGAGCTATTGAGCTTTGATTTATCTGCTTGTTGATAACTTGATATCTTAGGGACTCTTGGGGGCTGGGGTCACGGCCTCACCTCACGCCTCATGAGCTCACGGAGTCACGGACGGTCACGGCCTCACGGGCAGGCGTTTACTGGAGAAGTGGAGAAGCGAAGCGCGGCGGCCACTCAGCGGATGGGGCTCTTGCCTCGGTGCCTCCTGGATCCAGAACCAGGCGACGGCGAGTCGGCCCCTCGCCTCCTCGGTAGACAGCGGCGGCGGAGATGCAGAGCTGAGACCTGAGAGCACGGGGCGTGAGGTGAGGCAGGGGTGCGACATTGCGGGCTGCCGGATGCAGCGACACCATCCGCTGGACCGCCGCGCTCGGCCGCAGCTCCGCCCGCTCGCCACCTCGCTCGACGGCCGCACCCCTGCTGGAGCACCGCCTCCGTCCTTCGGGGCTCTGCGCCGCGCCGACTAAGGAGCGGCACCCCGCCGCCGCTGTCTGCACCACCTGGTCGGAAGAGAAAGAAAGGCGCGTCCGAGATTGGAAGGGGAACGAATGAATAATGCGCAGCCGGAAAAAAAAAGGCGCGGCCGACGAAAAAAAGGCGCGGTCACGGGAAAAAAATTATTTCATTGTTTGCCGAGTGTTAAAACACGGACACTCGGTAAAAAACTGATTTTTTTAAGAATGTTTTTTTTTTCAAAAGTGTTGTTTAGTTTTTCTTTACTTCTATGTTTTTTCTTTCTTTATTTTATTTGTTTTATGTTTTTTTCTTTTCATCTATTTATTTTTTTGACACCACGGTAAGCTACATGTTGGTGGTCGAGTGTTGCCACCCAGGTGTTTCAAATTTCTTTCCATCTCTTGAGTAAGGTCTAAAAATAGACGCAACAACATGAATATAATTTTTCTACCCATTTTTTTTCCATTACTACATGCACTTGCAGTACAAATTTGACTTATATCCATTAAAAGCCTAGAAATGCACTTAATGAATTAAAAATTGCAAACGGATCCAGAAAAATACCAAATTTTAACATGAAATATGCTATATTATATGTTGAGTGTAGAAAAAGTTTCAAGGTCAAACGATGATTCAATCGTCACTTCGACTTCAAACTTGATCCGTTCCGTTTTGAAACCACGATCCTTTCTCGGAGATGCTTCGGTTTCTAAGCATCGTACGTGACAACTTTTGCAAAACATTCTCAAATTTTTACCATAGCCTCTACGTATCATATCATGACACCATGGCAAGTCTTATATTTTTCAGATTTTGTTTGCTTTTTTTACAATTAAAAAACCAATAAGCTACATGTTGGTGGTCAAGTGTTGCCACCCAGATGTTTCAAATTTCTTTTCATTTCTTGGGTAAGGCCTAAAAATAGACTCAACAACATAAATATGATTTTTCTATCCATTTTTTTTCCATTATTTCATGTACTTGCAATACAAATTTGACTTATATTCATTAAAAACCTAGAAATGCACTTAATGACATAAAAATTGCAAACGGATCCAGAAAAATACCAATTTTTAACATGGAAAGATAGGGGGAAAGAAAAGAAAAGAGAACAAAAGAAAACAAAAAGAAAATAAAAGAGAAAAATATTTTCGTGTCCTAAAAAAATAAAATAAGAAATGTTTGCCGAGTGTCCGTTAGACGACACTCGGCAAAGGAGGGACGTGCCATCAAATTACGACCGGAGGGACACATGGCGTGATGTTTGCCGAGTGCCCGACTTTGCCGAGTGTATTTTGTTGAATTTGCCAAGTGCTATTCTTTGCCGAGTGTATATTCTTTAAATTGCTGAGTGCCTAATTATTTGCCGAGTACTTTCGTGCGGCACTAGGCGTGGGGGGTCGTTTGCCGAGTGCACGATAAAATGCACTCGGCAAAGAATAAAACACTCGGCAAACCTTCAGATTTCGGTAGTGCAGGCGGTGGTAGTTCTACTGTTCCAGGAGGAGCAGCGACCCACCAAAGTTCTTCCAAAAGGCAGCTTTCAGGAGACAACCACGTAAGTATCCCCGCTGTAAGAAAGTGGGTTCCAGCTCATTTATTCGAGGTGAACGCTGACTGGTACGCGGCTCCAGCGATTCCGTGTGTGCAAGATCTATTAAAAAAATATTTAGCTTCGAGATCTGTACAAGATTTTTTTATAATAAAATAAAATAATTTAAATAACTATTTTCAGCCTATAATAATAATAAGATGTCTAAACTAAATGCATTCAATCGGCTCACATCTCTAATTAAAAAAACTAGAATTAATGATGATGATCACAAAAGATTCTTGAAGTTGGAGCTGTATCAAATACTCCTGACGTGAGTAGAGATAGCAACGAGTCTACCCCACCGAATTTTGCTGGAACGAACTTGAACCCGAAACCCGACTTGCTAAACCTGATCCGAACCTGAAATCAAAATCGGGCACAAAACTATCCTCGCCCCTGGCCCTGTCGAGAACCCAAAACCCGACAGAACAACCCGAAACCCGATAGTGGGAGAGCGGCACAGGTGAGCAAGGTGCAGCATGACGGGCGATCAGGGCAAGGCAGGCGCGGGTGCTGGGTGAACGGGGTTTCGGGTGACACCTACAGGTGAAAAAACAGATCCGAGCTCAAACCTGATCCGAGTTGAGACCCCAACCCGACCTGATAGCTTCGCAGAGCTATTTTTTCATCCGAACCTGCTCCTATAAAATCTAAAACCTGCAGAGACTCGACCCGACGTGAGAAATTGCTATCCCTATGCGTGAGAAAAGTGACGTTATACCAGGTGGACGCATGGTGCTTCCTTGCACCATGATCTCCTGCAAGGCCTGAACAAGGAGCAGCGGTGGTAGTTCTACTGTTCCAGGACGAGCAGCGACCCACCAAAGTTCTTCCAAAAGGCAGCTTTCAGGAGACCACGTAAGTATCCCCGCTGTAAGAAAGTGGGTTCCAGCTCATTTATTCGGAGGTGAAAGCTAGAGCGGTACGCGGCTTCAGCGATTCCGTGTGTGCAGTTCTTTCTTGTGTCCCTGCGCCACGTAACCGACCGGCAGAACGACCTGAGGAAGCTGCGCCTCGTGCTTGCCTTGGACTACAGTCCACGAGCTGGGTCCTCGGCCTCGTCGCGATCGGGAGACTCTTCGCTTCAGGGTCTTCCAACGCATGAAACCCAAGGAGCCGCCCCTCAATCCTCCAAAAAATCTTATGTGCCAATAGGCAGAAAAAGAAGAGTGAGCAAAATGAATAAAACCATAGCCTATGTGAAAGAAAAGTAAAGTGTGAGTGCGATAAAGCTTTTACCAATAGTTTGAACCTTATGTTACTCTTTGACTCTCTTTAATACATTTGTTTGTATAAGGAATCCAGAAAATGGATGAGGAAGTTTTTAGTTCATTTATAGCAAACTAAAAGGCAGGGTCAACCATCTGGGACCCTACGCATACTAAGAAGCCCATGAGTTATTTATGCCTGATATATCTGCGTTGTGTTTTTCCAGAGCTGGATCTGCCTACCTCTTAAAAAACATTGAAATTTGACGGTGTTCCGCATGTTTTACAATGATTAACATACTCGGAAATGTGATTTGACGAAAAGGAAACATATCTGGGACAGGGACTGAAGAAAGTCGTTTTGAAGATCATTTAGATGCATTGTTTTTTTGTTTAAAAAAACACATAATAACTAGATGATTCATAATATGCTACTCACCAGGATTTTACTTACCGTTTTGTAAACGGTAACCGAAAATATGCGGTTATCGCGATAATCGCTCGAAATTCGGTTGAAATTTGTATAAAATTTATTTGCTAAAATTTGAAATTAGGAAAAAAAAAAACTAGATTCTACATTCGGTAGCCGGTCGAATCGGACCGATTATCGAGCGATTTTCTTGATTTATCGAGCGATTTTTTCAAATTTTTTTATTATCGGTAACCGTTCAATTTTGTCAGTAACCGCTCAGTTTTCTCGATTTATCCAGCGGTTTTCTCGATTTTCAATGAAATTAAAAAAAAACTCAAAAATTGGCTCAATCTTGTAAAATCAATAACTAATTCATCTGAGTTTCAAATCAAGTGAAACAATTTTTGTTGGTTTTCTTATAATATGATCTACATGCTGAAAGTACTTATACTCATAAAAAAAGTTAAAAATTTTCTATGAGAAAATGGATTTACTAAACCAAGTTAAATACATAGTTTACTCTTTGCTAATCCAAAAATCATAAAACTAATTCTGTTAGTCTTCTTACATGATCATATGTCTTTTAAGAATACATGTACTCATGAATTATTTATTGTAACATGCAAAATTGTGTAAATATATTGTGACTATAATTCATAACGGACCGATCACACCTCCAAAATTAGTGAAATCACTTTTATTAGTTTATATATAATATGCTTTATGTAGGAAAAATAATATTAGACATGAAAAAATAATTACAGTACTGTTTATTAACATATTCACTTTATGCTTGTGAACTTTGTAAAAATTATGGAGAAATTAATAAAACTCTAAATAAAGTGAAATCAATTTTAAAAATCCTACGCAAGAAAAATATATTTGCATGTTAAACTTTTACTTAACATGAATTAATAACTGAGCCGCACGTTTTAACTTTTTTATTTTTTTAAAATTCCTCCTCATAAAATATGATGCAAACAACAATATTTTTGAAAAAAAAAATCACAAAAGATCTTAAAATCATCTCTAGTTTTTTAAGATTTTTTTGAATTTTTTAATTCAAATTCGGTTACCGTTTTGATTTTTAAAACCAGATTAAAACGGTAAGCTCAATAACTGCGAATTTTGACCAGTTAGCGTCGATAAATTGAACCCCAAACATGTAGGCATGGGCCGTGTACATTCGTCAGCTGGAACCTGCTGAGGCGGACCCAGCCCAAAATTATAGGTAGGGCGGAGTCGCCTGCTCCGCCATGAATCAACACCGCTGAGGGTGAAAAACACGGTGCAGAGAGATCAACATAGAGGTCTCGCCGTCGGAAAGGTAGGGCGGCCGCCCTACCTCGCCCTATTGGTCAGTCCGACTATGGGAACCTGGAAGGTCCCACGGTATAAATTAGGACGACAACATCGCCAACAAGCATTTACATTACACGAAGCAATAGTGGAAATGATCGCCTAGCTACACCCATTCTAGTCCGAACCGCACCATTGGGCTCCCCCAGCATGTATTGCGAATATGAAAATTGGGTTATTTTGCCAACCCATTGTCCTACTTCCTCTGATAATGTTAGGGGAAAAATGCTGCCGATCATCATCTGCGCCAGTTTATTAACTTATGGATTGCATGGCGCTTGCTCTATTACCTTCTGGCGTCTGTCACCGAAGCAGCCACTTTCTGCTAATAATAAAACATCCTCAGGAGACAATGAAAGTGCTCCAGAACTCAGGTAATGTCTTGACTGACTAGACCTGGACAAGATTAACAGCACAAAAGCACTAGTGAGCCACTGATAAGGGGTCTCAGTGTAACAATATAGTTTCACAGGTTCCTAGATTAAGTCCTGACAACATTTTCAGCAGATGATGTTGTGTTGCGCGCACCGCCAACAGCTAACTAGAGGGGTAACGGAACACATTATTCATGAACTGGAAACACAGATGTGAGGCAGTAGTGGTGCCATGGATTTGCACCAAAAAACATATTCCCGAATTCGAATCAAAACAAACAGAAAATGGAAATGCAGTGCTAATATTACAAACACATCTTGGGAAGTGGAAGCTATGGACAGGTTAATGATAATAAACTCATACCAAACTAATTAAGTCGTTTCTTTCCTTATAATCCAGGTTCTAAGAGCTGTTCAAGAACTGCAGTAGGTTGCAGTGGCACTATTTACATCTCAACCATTCAATTGTTGTACAACACACCAATTGCACACTACTATTTGATAGGGAGAAGATTGTTGGTTCACTCCAGATATCCAGTTTAGATTTGACGCCATACGAAATGACTGAAACAAAAATTGAATGAAAAGAACTGGCGCAAATATGTTATTGCATAAACAAAGCAAGATACAGTCACATGACTGCTACTTGGAGTAACTTCCTTTTTTCTTTTGTGGCTTGTTTGGATAGGTCATTGGTAGACCCTTTGGATTGGCAGAGAAAGTAGCTCATTTTCCTCATCAATCTGAAGAGATTGGCTTCAATCCCTACCAATCCAAACAAGTCCTTAAAGGGAGGGAGGTTCTAATATGAAATCCGAATATCAGGATTCGTGGGTATTTTAGCAGAGTACGACAGCTGACTTTCAACGATAAGAAAAGATCCCCAACAAAATAATATTTTTCCTGAAATTTGAAAACTTTTCCCCCAAAAAAATTCAAAGTTTAAATAGAATTTGTTTTGTGTGATGAAAAATGTATTTATAAAATATTAGAATAGGTTAAGGAATTTTAGGTTAGATAAATCCTTGTTCCATTTTCTCAATATTATCCAAAATCCCTATATCAATTTCTTTCATTTTATATCTTGTCATCATTTCTCCAAAGCTCTGAAGTTCCTTATCTTTATTTCTTTCTAATTCCTTCCCATACCAAAGATGGCCCAAGTTGTCCTGTCCCTTCTTCCATCTCCAGATCGAGAGGCGGACAAGTACAACGCTATTCACCTTCCCGACTCCATGACTGCTCATTGGAGCTCCCAAAACTGATGAATCCATTGAGCACATATGTCGTTTAATTGCCAAAATTAAATATGTTGTTGTCCTCATTCAATCCCCTCATCAATTTCCTCTTTATTTCCCTCAATTCAAGGTTATAACTGACGCTTTAATTGTCTCTAATGGCCATTACTCCGGCTGCCAGTTACTCCTCGTCGCCCAGCCCCATCTTCCCGTGTAGTTTCGGAGTTCAACAATGCCTCAAATGCAAATCTTGACAATACCAAAGTTATAGGTTTCATCGAGAGCTTCGATTTGCATCTATGGAAGCCCCATTTGGATAATGGATCTAAAAGTTATTGCCCCCGAGATCAGTGCTGCGAAGATAAGGCTGAATTCAAACAGTTTATCTTGTGACGCATTTTTGAAAATCAAGATGGCATTTTCAGAAGTTCCAATGAATACCAAAGTTGTAGATCTTTTCGTGCACTACAAGATAGAGCCCAAAAACGTCCAATTTGGAGTTCTAACGGTGAAGTTATCGTCCTTGAACCTGTGCTGTCAGTTTCATCTTCCTGCACTCGTTCGTTTCGTCTTCCACCATCACCGTCCTTTCACCTCCCCTTATGGCTGTCCCTCTCCCTCCCTACACTATAAAAGGCACCCTCTAGGTAGCTGCAAGCAACACACCTCCTCCCCTACACCGAAAGGCTACCAAAATGCCGCCCCAACACCATCTACCCTAAGTCCGGCGGAGCGCCACCCATGCTCGTTCACTGGTGACCCTCGCGTCGCGTCCTCACTTCCAAAGCATCGAAGCAAGGTAAGACACTACCCATTAGCCTCGTCTCCGCTCCCCGTCCTCCGACGAAGCACCATGCCGAGCCTCTTCGCCAACAACCGCCTAGCTCCGTCGCGCCGGCTCCTCGCTGCACCTGCGACCCGACCGCGCCCGCCTTCGGCTTCACCAAGGCGATGCGCTGCCGAGGCGTCTGCTCCTCGCCGCCCCCAAGTCCTCTGTCATCAACACCGCCGAGGATCCTCTCCACAACCGTGCCCCGCTGGACTACGTTAGTATGCCGTCGCCATCGGTGTCGTCTCGTCTCCGTGAATCCTTCTTCCCCGATCATCGCAGTAAGACGACTACGTTCTGAAGCAGTACGAGGATCTCCAGGAGCAACAGTTCGAGATAACTGAGCAACATCATGAAGGCAAGTGTCCTTGAACATTTTACACCTACTTTTATAAAGTTTTGTTTTACAAATTGCATGCTCGTCAAACATGATATCACATGAATATGGTTTACTAGTTTTCCCTCATTTTCCTTGTAGCCGTAGAATGGTGATCATGGTTTGGGTAGAAAATGCTTAGTGTCGCTTACTCATGGGTAGAATAGGCAAATGATGTTTTGTTTAATAATACATGATGATAACCTTGGTAAAGATGCTTAGACTCATGGAAGTTAGGGTCTGGGCAAGTGTGGCATGATGGATGGCCTGCGGATGTGTTCCAGGCAGATTGTGGGCTTTTTCGGATATTGGTTATCTCCCTGTGTTAGTTGATGACGGTCTTACCCAGACCATATTAAGGACCGGTTCGTGGAGCGACCACCTATGAAAACAGTACAACCACAAGCTTGGTATGGGACGGACCTAGCCGAGTAATTCGCTATCAGTAATTCGCTATCCTCTCAGCATTGTGAAGATCATTTGGTGGTACGAGAATGGAAGGGTGTACTTCCTGCAACCGTAAGGCGCGAGAGGGGGCTTCTGGGATGGAGGGTGTATTCCACTTATGTACGGCGGTGAAACCTCAGCGGATCGACACGTGCTGAGAGAGGCGTTGGAAAGCTTTCCAGTGGATTACTAGAGCACACCTTGGAAGTGTGTAAGAGTCATCTGTCGACCAACGGGTACTCGGCAAAATAGGAAGACACGTCTTGTGGGTAAAGTGTATAAGGGTAAAGTGTATAACCTCTGCAGAGTGAAAACTGAATATTCAGTCGTGCTCACGATTATGAGCGGCATGGACCCCTCACATGATTAGTCGGGTGGTTTCTGATAGTGCTCACGGTTATGAACTGCATGGACCCCTCACATGATTAGTCGGGTGGTTTCTGATGGTTTGGATGATCTTTGGTTGGTTCGGGTGGATCAAAGTGGTGGGAACTATGATTCAACCTTAGGTTTTTGGATAGAGGTGGGTGGAACCTCAAATGAGGAGCAAGGTGGTTGGAACCTTGGCTCAAGTTTTAAAAGATCTTTCACATAGTAAATATGTTGTTTTTATAACTGTTTTACTACTAAAATGACATTTATGCAAACAAACCCCTGAGTTAAGCCATTCTTGGTATTAGCCTCATGTCATACTTTCCCACACTTGCGGAGTACGATATGCACTCACACTTGCTATTTTCAATAATAAATGCTACTCAGTTGGAGAAACTACAAGGAGATCAAGCGTTCCAGGTCGCGTTGCCCCTAGTCGATTGCCTGTGATGTGCCTAGAAAATCCATAAAAGTCATCTTCTGTTCTTCCACTGTTGTCTTGTAAACTCTGGTATTTATTTCAATAAAGTTATTTTGTTCGATATAGAACTGTATATCACTTATATGTCACCACATGTATGATGAAACTGATCCTAATATACATGTGGAATACACCTGATTATTCTTTTGAGAAACCAGACGTGACACCTTTAGTGGTACAAATACACCAAGAAAATTCTTTAGAGCATGGTACATAAAACGGAAATGCTAATGACTAGAATTATCTAAGTTTTAGAATGTCTTGTTTAAGAGACTAAGTAATTTTTTATTTTGATTGGAATTTAATTATGAAATACCATTCTTACAGACAGAATTTACAGAACCGAAAGACAGGGATTACCTTCTTTGCTTGTTTATGGCTTTATTTTCAGAAAGTCGCAAGTTTTCTAATCGGGAGATCTGACTGATTGAAGCCAAATAATCAATCAAAGCAGGGCCTCTCAGTGACTGAGATAGTTTTGAAGGAACAACTGGAAACAGGGTTTCACACAGATGAACATGCCACTCCCTGCACAAAGCATTGGCAATCACTAATCAAGGACATAGTCATGTACTCATGTGACGACTACCATTCTACCAACACAACAAACCAATAGTGAGTCTAGTGGGTCCTGCAAAATTTATGGGGTCTCAGAAGAAACTAATCAGCTGCATGCTAAGTGCTTCAAAATGAATCTTCCAGTGGTATCAAGCAAATAACTTTAACTAGTCCTGGAAAAGGTTAACCAGAAAATATTTCCCTGACAAATTTATTGAGTAGAAGTACAATTTACACTGCATCCAATCTTTAAAGAAATCCTTTACCATGGCAAAGTTTCATACCACTGACAAGTGCCCATTTATGTTATCGAATGGTGTAGTGAAAAATTTACAGACATTGTGTCATTGCAATGGGAATTATCATAGAGGGGCTTATAATTATGTTAACAAAAGTGTGTCTATCAGACCATCACTAATATGTTGACTTGTATTTGCAAACTATATCAATTAGTGCATCACACGCAGCCATGTAGGGTTCAACAAAAAATTGAAACAACCTTAAAATGCTTAGTGATTAGCTTTCCAAGATATGCCAGCTACCCAAATATCACTTACATTCCAAGCTATTCATAACTGATCATCATCAACAGCAACTCGTAAAATGATTAAAAATCGCCAGCATTTTTGTCAATGTACATGGCGCTGTATTGACGCAAATGTAACTGCAGCGATTTATTATTCTGACCACTAAAATAAGCTGCTATCTTTAATTTCGTATCCACAAGACAAAAATTAGATCATGAGTGAATATATAGAGCTTTATGCCATGATAGCAGCATATACAAGCAACTAATTTACTGCAAGGAAATTGCATTGCTTACTTTATTTTAGAAATACTAGTAGTTAGATTTTTCATATTGGAAGTGCTCGCAGATCCATCATTGTTCCTGAGTCCTGAACTCATAATTTTACCAAGAGATATGGCACTTGTACTGGCAAACAACAACTCTTGTCGCAAATCAAGAAAACAATCATCTATATCTTGGGACTTCCTTGAGAAAATGCAAAGAGCATGCTGGGTATAAACGGATCCAATTTCAATCTGATTTCTGTACCAGGAGAAGTCATCTGGCTCAGCACAAGGAGTTGAAGCTGGATCCAACGTGTCCTGCACAAATTTGTAAATGTTTGCATCAATGCCATGTTACAGAGGCATGAATCTTTAAGCAAACAAAAGATTAGATGCCTCACATTAGTAAGAGGGTAACAACGGGAGAGAATAAGATCTGATTCTGATATTAAATCAGATACTTCAGAAGCAAGTTTCAAAGCTCCAGAAGCTGCTCTGTTGTGGTTAGTCTCACGGGGAAGTTCCAGACCGCAACCTCGTAGCCTGTTCCAAGTATCTTGTACTTGTTCAACCTTGCAGGAGTCATTAGCTTTTTTGGCAGAAAGCATCCAGATGCTTTCAGCACGACTGCACTCATCCATCAATTGATACCCAGCAGTCGAACAACTTGCTTGTTCGTTTCTACCAAATGATTCCACATAAACCTCACTCGTCTCGCCAACTACATCTTCCATGTCTTTCTGTCGTTCAGTCATTAGATTCTTCAAATTGTTATTGTCTTCTAGTACCATTCTGGACGTAATGTAACTACCACCATTGTAAAAGGCAGACAAATCATTGGACATTGCCTTCGACAAAAACTCGTCACTGCTTATGGATGCAGATGTGCCCCCAACAATGAAGGATGACTCAGGCACACATGACACATCCTGTGACATAAATGTATCACAAACTTGTGAAATGGACCCAGCCATGTTGCTTTCAAGTGGGTATTGGAAAGAATCAGCGATTCCAAAGGCCTCCCTTGATTCACTAGGAAAAGGACATTGATTGGAAATCCCTTGCCCATGTATATGAGGCACTTCTGAAGATTGTGGGAAGAAACCTCCTTCTGTAACACTAAATTTGGTGTCTTTGCCAGCATCTACATCAGCCGGATCATCATCGGACTCAGATAGTAGCAACATACCATGCCTATTTTTCTTTCTTTGTTGATCAGGTGGAAGAGGGATATCTGCAGCATCATGGAAATCATCAAGATCATTCTTACAAGGTGAAATATTACATTCAGCCGAGAGGCCACGCTTCAACTTGGATTTCTTAGTCTTTCTTGTTTTAGCTGCACTTCTTCCCTTAATCAAAGGCACTGTTACTTGTAATTGGAGGCCTTCAGGCTCTGATACTTCCATCTGTTTTTTCTTTTCTTCAGCTGAAAGGATTGTTTTGTCTATCTCCATGCATACTGTTTCTGATAATTTACAAGGGAACTCCCAAGGCAACAATTTTGGTACAGTAGAATGTACTGCATCCAAATCAAGAGTGAAAGGACCAGACAAGCATCCATTTGACCACTCTGAAAGTAGAAAACAAATTAGAACAGCAAAAGGTGGCATGCCCACCACTGATAGAGTTAACAAAAGCATCAAAATGCAAAAATCTTTCAAGCTAAACTACCAATTAGTTAGGCATCATGTGGGAGAAGAAAAAAAAAACTAGAAAGGCTCTTCTGGCAGCATAGGTGCATGCAATTGTCAGTGCTAACAGATGGCTCAAACAAATGTAGTTCCTTTACTTGGAAGAATGGAAAAGGAAATATAATTAGTGCAACAAATAGATGAAGCCTGTCTAAAAATGAAGTTGATTTTGAGCCAAGAACAAGCCATAGTAAATTAAGAGCCTCTTTGGCCTAGCATAGACTTATAACCTGACAAAAAAATGTGTACATAGTATGTGAACTGAAAAGGCCAAAATATCTATCATATAAGCCCTAAAGATGTAACGGGGCTATTGGTGCCCTGTGACAAACTCATTGAGCTCATAATCCCCGTAAACCACCCTTAGTGACTTCAAGTGATACATGTAAGGTAGGTTAAGGTTAAACCTGAAACTAATGCAGCTATTGGACACTAGCTTAGGCTTATAGAAGGGTCACTTCATCATAGTTTAACAGGGGTCGGAAACCAATTACACAAGCAAACACATTGAATCTATCATACATAATATCCTAACCATGCATGCACTCAGTTACTTCAGTAAATAAGGGGAAAAGAATGGCATACGAAGTTTTATTGCATCACTATGAGGTTAAAAAAATTTGCAAACAGCGGGCCAGCACAGGCACAACTATAAAAATATCGTTAAAAGGTTTCCCTGGCAAAGCATCTAACCTGTGCATCGCCGCTTGCCTTGGTACCAAAACTGCAAAAGCATCATTATTCTTCTAATATCACCTAAACAAATATCAATTATATGCTTCAATTGAGGAATAGTGACGTCCACTCCCTCAGACTTACAGATCTGCCCGAAATTACAATACCAGTCAATTTTCAACAAATCTGGCAAGCTACATAACTTTTTTTTTTTTTTGCAGTTTCAGCCCGTAAAATAAAGTTAAAGTTTACCATGTCAACATGTGAAAGCAGCTCTCCGGAAGATGGGTATTTGAAATCCAAAATAAGCGGATCCAAGAGATGAGGCAAAGATGGATCCTTCCCTTCAGGAATTTAGGATAGTGCAACAAAATAACAAGAGTTTCAGTATATTACATCAAATAAAATTATTAAGGTCTTCAGAGATCTGCAAAAATCTAAAGAATGTGAAATGCTCACTGTTGCTAGTCAGTATGATTGGCCATTTTGTAGTCTCTGACATCTTAAGTATGGTCGAAATAAACCCGCGATCCTCATCGAAGACAGTATCCACATCCTCAAACAGGATGAGTGTCTTGTTAATGACTTGTTTAGGAGCTTCATCACCCACCTTGGAACTTGAGTAGTATCCTACAGGTGATTTTTGTTGATCACAGTCAAATACTATTCTTGTAGCACAGGACAGCGAATGTTGGTATTCAGTGCTATCAGGAGTCCCTGAAGCTGGACCCGAGGAGTCATCCTTTGGTGGATTGATGACCTCCTCTCGTGACCTGTATGGGAGATAAAAAGGTCAACTTAAAGTTATGTTTCCTTCAACCAGGCAAGCTTGTGAAGTGTTAAACAAGAATGCATAGGTTGTTGGCATTCAAGCTATAATTCAGTACTCGTCTACTTGCCAAAAAGTAACTTCACAGAATTGTAACCAAAGTACTATGCTACTTGCATTTCCATTGCTATTTCCATGCATCGTTTCAACAGAAATTTTGCCTTGCCTACAGCATGAGATCAATCAACCCTCAAGGGCAAATCTAATGTATTTTTTTCAAAGGCACAATTTCAGATTAAATACCTCTTACCACCTTCTTGGTAGATCCACAATTAACTCAAATAAATTTATAACCCAAGCATATGATCTGGTATTCTGATACCAGTGAATGTGATAATGTAAATCAATACCAACTGTAATTGTCCTCATAAAAACAAGAGATTACATGTAACATGGCCACAGTTACTTGTTAACAATCAACTAAAAAAGATGCAGCTGCAGCATAAACAGAACAGAAGGACAAACCAAAAAAGTGAGAAAACATAAAGGAACTGTACGAACCATTTTTCAAGGCCATGTGATTTAGTCGCTTCCTCAAATTTCTGCCTTACATATGCCCCATTTCTCATGTCGGATGTATTTACCTAGAATAATGCCAAGCTTTAATCAGATAATCAAGTACATGTGATATGCATTTGTCAGAAAGAAATGCTGGTGAAAAGGTGTAAACTGGATTGTGAAACTAGCTAAATTCTATGCATCTATATCGCCCTGGTTCTCTCTCATTTGATAATGTGTCAAAAGAACAGTGCATCCATGAATTTAGGTATGCATAGTGACAAATATATCAAAATAGAGCAAGGCAGATACCACCTTATAACAAAAAATTGGGAAAATGATTTCTACTGAATCTGCTGGCATATCAAAATGGATTAGCAAGACAGACGCTTGTTGTAATATTTATCATAGACATTCAACCCAAGCAATCTAGATAGGTGCCACCTGATAGCAAGCAACAGGGAATAGGTCTCAGCTCAAATCTGCGGGCACCAGCAAAGCCTACTTAAAATGACAAATTTGACAAAAACCGGTAATTTCATTCAACAATATATCTAGCTATTACCATGTTGAAAATCAACATAGTTCGAAACTTTAGCTACCTGAAACATGAATATTAATACCACCAGCACATGCATCGTCTGACGATATTGGTACTTTTGCAAGGTACTGTTAGGAATAGCAACTTGTATTCAATAGTAGTCATTGGGGGTGATATAGAGAGAGTATATGAGAGAGTACATGATAAGGACTCTAGTAACCTAACCTATACGTAATGGATAAGGACTCTATATTCCTAACAGGTACAGCATAACATAATTTCAGGAAAAAAAATACCTCGATTACATTGAAGCCTTGTTCTCTTGCACATGCAAAAACGGCAGCTGATTTTCCACACTGGAATTAAGAACAAATATATCATAGTAGCAAAGAAATGCATAAGATTATACTTTAGTTGTATGTCTATATCTAGGTACAAAATAGCAAATTTGTTCTTTATTCCAATCTATTTGTTGCAAGAGAATTTATTGCTGACAGTAAATCAGCAACATTTCAGGTAGTTACGAAAATTAAAAGGTAGAACATAGCAGAGACATCATTAGATTGCATCAAGTAACCTAATGTTACTGCACCTCTATGCAATTAATGCAAACAATACATAATCCTAGGCCAAAAATGGATTATGCCGAAACACAGCCTAGTGCTTTCAAATATATAAAAGCAATTTCTGAACAAATTCCTGGCAGTGTAAACTTCATGTTCAGAGTTCACGTAACAGCCCTATCATACAGTAAATCTTCTGTTCAAGCAAACTTACAATATTAATACCACTTTTACTTTATTTTAGATTTTAAAAGAAACAAAACTTGAGGTATTTCCTGGGTTATAAAATGAGAAGCTCTATCATATCACAGAAACAATTTACAGAAAGAGGGCCACTGGTCTGTAATCCTTTTACTTTTGGGTCGGGGTGGGTGTCCTTTAGGATGATGTTCACTCCAGGCAACATGTTCAACTAAAAAACAAAGCATACTAGCAGCGGAAAGTGCTTAAGAGACAAGTAGCTAAAAGACAGTTTAAATGAAGAATGAAATGCAAATGGCAAGTACTCCTGAGCGTGGCACTCACCCCAACAGGTCCAGTGATTAGAAGCACATTTTCACAATCAGAAGCATCATCTGAATAATCTGCATCTTCATCTTGATACGAGCTATCGTTAATGTCCCCATTAGCAGCTCCAATCTTGTGGCCTCTTTCATCCCAACCTTTGAGCCATTCAGCAAGAAATTTTACATGTTCACTATTTCCACATACCTGTTTAACCAAGACCACAAAAACCTTAATATAAGCTTATCAGAAGTGTTGCTTAGTGGTTTCTGAAATGAGGCATGTTAGATGAAAAGGCTGATTAAATAGAAGCATGCTTCCTATATTCTAAGATACGATGCATAAAGGGCAGTACGCGAAACAAATTGTCATGTTCACCTGGGCTGCAGTTTCAGGCCGGTATTTGTCAATCCATAGGTAATAAACAGGCTGACAGCTGCACTAGAAAATATTATGTTATGTGTAGTTGAAGTTTTAAAGATAAAAACAGTAACAAACTAACTATTTTGTCCAGTCTATCTGAATAAAAAATTGGTCGGCCTGAAGTTTCTGATGAATAGTTTAGTCGATTTGGACATGGAATCAAGAATGATGAGGACTTAGGGTCAGAATAAAGTGTGATGAAAGAACTTCCCTGTAGATTGAGCTACATGCAATTTAAAATTTGCTACAAAAATAAAACAAAGTTGCAACTCCACTTGACTGCAGAAAATTGAAAGCAAAATTTACAGACCAAAAAATGTCCATGCATAGTTTTAGGCCTCTCATGGATATGCAAACCCTTAATGGCTGTACCTTGACTCTCTTTAGTCTTCGTATTTTTTATCAGAACCCATATAAGAAGGTTCACGATGAATACAGCAAAACATAAATGACATTATGCTTCACAGCAATGCGAAGTTGTGAAACACCAAAAACTGATATTAAGTATACAAAATCTAGACAAGTAGCATCCATGCAGGAGTTGATGGAAACGAGACATGCCTAATGCAGAATTTTATGGGAAATTCATGCCTAAAATGTTGACTAACAACAATATACAACATTAAGAAGAATCAATAAATATAAATTCCTATTGATCAGAAGAAGGTAAATTAAATCAGAATTTCCATCCATCATCAACAATGAGATCGGCAGTCTTCTCTTGCAATATATCACTTCAGGAAAATAAATAATTCAGCCGCCATTATTGCTTATGTTATTGTGGGTTTTTGGTTTAAAAAGCAGCCAGATGACTAGCAAATATGCAAGTAAAAAATATGAAGATATATATACAAGAAACACTAGAAATTGGAGATGCGAAATTGAGAAATTTCTATTACAAAGTGCACTGACAAAATAGTGTGACACAAAGTACATAGATGACCAAAAAAAGATGCACTGACATCTTAATGGCTGACACCATTTGAGCAGGCATTAACACAAAATAGGCGATGCATTAATAGCATGAGCTGTTTGGCAATTGGCATAGTCATTCTGACTAAGATTGGTTTAACAAACTTGTTTGGCAATTCATGGTCTAACAAGCTTCCAAGCATTAGTGAAGTTTCAAGTTTGACATGAAAATATAACTGAGCCAGCTAAAAGAAAACTGCAATGCATCTAGGAGAAAGTATGCGTACAGTTGATTACCCGTTCTGAGGAACTTCTGGCCATCCATGCAGTATCCTTTCCGACTGTTTGTTATAAAAAAGAGAAGCTTGGCAGCTAGAATCGGACGCCAACAAGCTCCGATTGTCGGTATTGATCTGGACATTTCAAATTAGTGCATGGTTAGAACAATATGGTAAAACAAAGCAAAATTCTTTTAATTCTTTATAAAAAGACTAGTTGAACAGGAAACTTCTACCATATCCAAAGAAGGACGGTTGCTTTCACTTGGCTCGTCAGGAAAACTAGGTAAACCTGTTCTTGAAGTTGTACACTCAGCAATATTCGGCTCTGCCAACTGGTTCGAATACAAGCCCTTGTAACTAGATTCTATTTCCAGTGGTTTAACCAAGCCCTCGAAGAATGAAGCAGAGTTTTCAAGAAGATTGGCAGTACTAGTATAAAGAAAAGATCCATCAATGATTATCCAATTACTCCAGTGAATCGGCATGCTGGCCTACAAAACAGTATTGCACCTCACTTGCACTGTATAAACCTCCTTAAAATAGACCACAAACTATGAGATGCTTTCTGAAACAAGATATGCAGAACATATGCTTCGCACACCTCCAATTGGTACACAACATGAATAGGATAGAATGGTGGATCCCTTCCCAAATCACAGAGTCCCTGCACATCTTCAATACTGAGAACATCTTGGCCAGCACATTTGTTCATTTTCCGAGAAGCAAAGAAGGGGTGCATTTTCTTTCCAGATGATAACTTTAGATTTTCCTGGCAATGAAATCAAATTATATGTTTTCAGAACAACATATGCAACGATACTGTAAACATGAAATGAACTAAAAACAAGTGCAATTACAACAAGTGCTTTCATCCTTAAACAACTATGAGTTGTAACCAGAACACATATATGGTGATAGAAATAAACTAAGATAACGAGCTGATACTAAACATTTAAGAAAGAATGGGAAGAACATGAAATAAGGGGATATTGCATAGCCATACTGTGAGCATGATAGGACTAAGCACATCAGAAAATCTGTCTTCACATACAATAGAAGCTACTTTACATTGACCACAGGTTCATCTGCAACCTGCCAGATCGGAGCTTGACAGTTTAGTTACCAGCTAAGTCAGTCTGAGAGCTTGTACTTTTTTCCGACAGTTTTTCTTACTCATATCTGATTCTTGGGCTGATGCGATAAACATATGTAACCATATACTTCGTTAATTGGGGGAATAGTAGGAAGCAGGCACACTACCAATTAGTTTATGGAAATAGTCAGAATACTTCTTTTAAACTACCAAGGGCATACAATGCAAAAGGAAAGCAAACCATATAACCTGAAGAAGAAAAAACATACCTCTGCAGACATCATCGCCTCTGATCTTAGGTCAACTACCAATGGTGACTTATCTTGACTACCTAGTACATCACCATCATCATTAGCATGCCCTGCTTCAGAAGGCGTACTCACCAAATCATCGTCAATCAATACTGGTGCTGTTTCAGGTAAGACAGCTTCCGTCTCGCTGATATGTAGTTGCTGACAGCTTCCAGGACCTTCATAACCAAAAGATCCAATTACATTTCTACCAAAGTAGGCTATAACAAATAAAGGCATGAAATCACAAATACATAAATGGTATTCAATCAAACTGTAATGTATAAGAAGAATATAAGTGCAAAAAATGAGCAAACATGTTATACAGAATCATTTATGAACATTATAATATACATCTAAGCCAACAGTTACAATATGTGTTGTGGAGAGCACTAAAACCTTCAATAACATTTCTGCAGGTGAGCGTAGTTTTGTGATAAAATATCACGCTAAATCTGCAGTTCTCTGATAAAGTCCCTTTAATCTGTAGTTTTGCAATAATTTTGTCAATCTATCTGTAGTTTTGTGAAATTTACTCGAAAAAATACTACACAATTAAATATATAAAACCTGTAACTCTTTGAAATTCAATATATCCGTACAGCACTATTATTCAAAACTTACTGTTCAAATTTTGCAGATTGTGTAAACCCGATATTTGGATGTGTTGTTTGATAGTTGCTTCTTGGAAGCTTGGTATTATTTGCTTCCATAGTGTGAGCCAACAGGATATGATATTTTACAGTTAGCCTCAACCATACCAAATAATCATGAGAAGGCACCAAATGATGAAAGTTCGAGTAATTTCCTCATATTAAAATGTAGGAGTGCTGGATAAGAGGGTTTTAACTAACTATCAGTACCCTCTAAAGAAAAGAGAGGAGGGAACACTAACCGTCAGTAAACTGCAGTTCCTTGCAGTGCTTTCTATTAGACATCTTCAGTGCTGCATCTTGCTTTCTACCTTTCCGTTGCTTTTTCTGAGGGCTCTTGTCTAAAATTCAATGGGACAAATATTCAGATGTGAAATTTCTGGCACGGTATGACTGTGTTGCTTCTCATACATAAAGTAGCAAATATTAGCAAAATACAATGACTGGGATGTTGAAACATTTTTATAGATGACAATTATTCTGCAGATCAATAACAGGGCCGACGTACCAACCAAAATGACTTCATCCTTGCTAGCTGGATCCAAACCAGTTGTCTCTTTGTTCGAAGAGGGCTACAAAAAGTTTGTAAGAACTCAGTATTTTATACAAGACACACAAGAAAAGAGTACGCAGAATAACAAGCAGGTCCGGTTCATCAAATGAAAGGATCCATATTTTCTTGAAGGTTAAAAACATAAGACGAACATGAAAAAGGTAAACAGTTATCAGTGTATGCAGGAGGAGCATCTAACTGTCTGCCTGTTGGCAACTAAGATGAAAAATACTTTATTCTCTTTGCTGCATTTGTCTGGAGGCTTTTCTCATTGCCAAAAATGGTTTATCAGCTTCATATAATTTTTGATAGAATGGAAACTTGAGTTGAAGCCTAGCAATGGAGATGGACCATAGTCACTAGAAACCTTGGTCGACCGGGTCAAGGTTCGGTGTCGAGGGACGCGGGTCGTGGTTGTCTAAAATTGTGGGTCGAAGGGGGTAGTGTTCTTTGGACGCTAATTCTTGACGTGGAACGTGCCCCAATTAATCCAAGTCAATGACCCGGGTCGAAGTATGATATGTAACACACAAGTAGATGTAGAAGATTCAGCATAAAGGTTTATTTTAAGAGAAAGATCCATGATAAAGTTAGAAAATATGACATGGGCTGTTGTCTATCTGCAGGCCCATCCAGCACACCTAACGTGCTACCCTAATACCCTAACCCTCCTCTAGTCCCAGCTAACGCACACAGCCCCAAACTCTTTCCTCCTCGCTTTCTCTCTGCTCCCAGCAATCAGCACCGCCAGCCACAGATTAATCACCGCCGGCAAAATTGGTTGTCACCGTCTAGCAAAATCAGTTGCCCAAGTCCTCCTCTTCTCTAAATTAGTCTCGGTTTCGCTGGAGATCTTCATATTTACTTTGGCTGCAACTGCCACCTGGGTACTGTCTGCCACCGGTGGTCCTCTTCGACGCTAGCTGCCTCTTGCATCTTAGCACCAGCGGCCTTCTCCATCTTCTCCTCTCGCTTCCCCGTCCCTCGATACATCTCGTTTCATGCAGCAACGGGGCGGCGACCCAGGCAGCGACAGGACAACGACCCTCTTCGATTTCGACCTGTGAATAGGAACGATGTTCCAGGATGGTGGAACGCAGCATCGACCACGACTCCTATGACTATGAGATGAACAAACAAAATGTACTGATGCAAAGACATCACAATTGAAAACATCTTTTCTGAACTGTTGTGTTGGAGATTACATGTGTAAGACCTAGCCCATTTGGAGTTGGCACATGTGGTCCAAGGGATGTGATGTGGTGACGGGATGATGCCCCTTGGCCCAAACATATCACCTATGGGTTAACCCTTTCACATGAAACAAGGACGAAAGCGTAAGCAAGGTGCTATAAATGTGTAGCCCATTTGTGGGAGCTGAGCGTTGCGCGATTTTGGAGCCATGATGTTACAACATGGATAGGGAAAGGGTGGCATACCTTGGGAAAACACTAAGCAGAGGCGTATTAACACATCGACTTTTTTCAACTAGCTCATTTAACTAACTTATGTGAAGTATATTTGAAAAATATTCCTTTCTTTACCAAGGTAACACCATGAACCTTTAATGATTTGTGTCAATGGCTCCGCACCTTTGCACACTAGAATTTGACTCCAGACCCCCAAAAAAATGGGCCATTGGTTATGGTATCTCATTAATTTAGGAAAACAAAGCGTTGGAGGTTCTAGAAAGTAGAAAAGAGGAAATACTTATGTATAGTGATGGGAATATACATTTAGGATAATAATGCTCTAAATGTAAAAGGCACAAAGTGTCAAAGCCTAAGATTGCATCCAGGCCTTCAAGTATGACAGCTGACTAATTTTATGCTCATAGATTAGAGAGCTAGAGGCACTAGATACAAAAAGGGGGAAAGCTCAATCACATAGTAGATGTATCTTCTGTGTTGAACATTTCTCCAGTCTACCATTGAAGCAGGGATAGTGTTTGCCTTTTCTGATACTGAGTAACTTCAACCCAACATGTTACAAATAGTTTTCTAAACTGCTACTAAACAAATGAGAAATATTTTTTCCATCGGGTGTTCTTTATATATTTCTATTTGACAAAGTAACAGGCCCCGTGCGGCGACATGGGGGAACACCCGTCTAGGGATTCACCCACCGCCACTAGCGGGCGGTCGACACACCACCGAAGCCCCCTCCCACGCCTCCCACCCAGGGTTTACAAAACCGTTTGGGGCACGAAAATAGACCCGGCGGTAATCGAAAAATCGCGGTTATCACGATAACCGCTCAAAATTCGGCGAGAATTCGCTCAAAATTCACTTGGTCAAATTTGAAATTCTGTGAGAATTCGGACTGAATCGACCGAACGATAACCGCTCGGTTTGCATCGGTTACCGAGCAGTTTCGCCGATTTATCGAGCGCATTTTCCGCATTGTCGGTAACCGCTCGGTTTTAGCGATTTATCGAGCGATTTTCTCGAAATTCAGTGAAGTTCAACAAAAAAAATCAAAAAAGGCTCAACCTTGTAAAATCAATAACTAATTCATCTGAGCTTCAAATCAAGTGAAACATTTTTTGTTGGTTTTCTTGTAACATAATCTACATGATAAAATTATTTATACTCATAAAAAAGCTGAATGTTTTATGTGAGAAAATGTATTTGCTAAACCAAGTTAAATGCATAGTTTACTCTTTGCTAATCCAAAAATCATGAAACCAATTTTGTTAGTCTTCTTACATGATCCTATGTCTTCTAAAAATACATGAACTCATGAATTAGCTATTGTAACATGCAAGATTGTGTAAATGTGTTGCGACTAAATTAATTCATAATTAACTCATCACATCTCCAAAATTAGTGAAACCATTTTTATTAGTTTACTTATACTATGTTTATGTAGGAAAAATAATGGTAGACATGAAAAGGTTAATTATAGTGTTGTTTCTTAACATATTCACTTTATGCTTGTGAACTTTGTAAAAATCATGGAGAAATTAATAAAACTCTAAATGAAGTGAAACCAATTTTAAAGATCATCTTAAGATACGCTCTACACAAGAAAAATATGTGTTTGTATGTTAAACTTTTCCTTAACATGAGTTAATAAATGAGTTGCACGGTTCAGCTTTTTTCTTTTTTTTTCAAACTTCCTCCCTATAGAATATGATGCAAACGACATTATTTTTGAAAAAAAAAACACAAAAGGTCTTAGAATTGTCTCTAGTTTTTAGGATCTTTTTTATTTTTTAATTTTTTTGATTTTTTTTAATTCAAATTCGAAAATTGTTCGCATTCTAAAACCGAAGCGGAGCGATAAGGTTGGTAACCGCGATTTTAGAGCGGCAACTTTCGCGTTTTGAAACCCTACTCCCACCTTCCTCTTCCTGCAACCCTCTGCTCCCGCTTCTTCTCCAGTCGACGCCCATCCCGCATCAACGCCTGTGCAATCTCCTCCACCGGTGCCCACGTGACCTCCTCTGTTGGCGGATCTCCGCTAGTCGCAGGCCATCGCCCACCTCGTGCTGACGCCGCCGGCACCCAAGCAACATTCTCCACTGGCGCCCAAGCGATCTCCTCTGCCGACGAACAAGATCTCGCCTTTGTTCGCCTCCCTCTCCACCGCCCCCGGGATTAGTAGTTGCCCTCCCCCATTGGCAATCGGCTCACCACCGGTCGTCACCCTCCCCACCGCCACCGGGATCAGCAACTGCTCTCCCCCATCGGTCGTCGCCCCATCACCGGTCACCACCCTCTCCACTGCTGGGATCAACAACAACCCCCCCCCCCCAATCGGTCGTCGCCCTCACCCTCGGTCTCGCCGTCGCCCATGCAGGATCCGTCCTCCTTCACCGGAGCGCGATCAGCAGTGAGGGCGGGCGGGGAAGCGAGGTGGTCACCTCGAGGAATGGGGATGTGAGAGGGGCCATCTCGCTCATGTTCTGCGTCGCCACTCTCTCACTCCCGGTCAGCCATCCCTCATTGGTCGCCGCCACAACAGGCGGTGTCTCTGCCAACACCAAACCGACGTCAAGGTGCACGGCTGGTGTCAGCTGATTTGATTGGCCAACGCTTCAATTGTTTCTCCGTCAACCACATTGCGGCAAACTACAAGAATGTGTCACGTTGCTTCCGTTGTAAGGGTGAAGGCCACAAAGCTCTCCGCTGCAAGCGCTCTCGAGTCCACATGGAGGAGGTTCCTGCGCCTTTGGCCTCCTCAGTGCCGCCGGTGAGCTCCTTGCCGACGATGCTGTCGTGTGCGTTGGAGCCTTGTGTTGTCCTCCCCTCCGTGGAGGAATGGTCGAAGGTCAACGCCCTGATTGGGACCCCATGAGAGTTGAGACATCCTTGTCGCTAAACAAGTGAATTTCCACCTACTTGAATCAACCATCCCGACTCTTGTGTCGTCCATGGTTGATGATCACATGGCAGATGGGTGGGATCTGATGATTCTTGAAGCTTATGTGCCACCGATTCCACCTCCATCCACACTTGGGGTTGCCGCACTTCAAGTCTCCCCATCGGGTAGGCCACCGGTTGTATCTCCTGGCCCTCTAACTCGCTACAAGCCGTCCCCCCTGAGGGTCACTAGGCTTCGTCGGAATGACCGTTTGGTTGTCAAGCGTCGTGGTGGCAAGGCCACTTCCGATAGGATTCCGGATCCTATCTCGGATGGTGTGCGGTCGGTTTCGGTTTCGGTATCTTAGGATCGGTCCTGCCTTTGTTGGCTCCCATCTAGGTGTTGTGTTGGTCGTGTAAGGCGTTTTGAGTTTCTTGCCTAGGAGTTCTTTTGGCCGTGTAAGGTCGTGTAATTTAGTCTTTCGCTTTTTGATCGTGTAAGGTCGTGTACGGTCGTTGTACTTGGCGATTTTGGCCTTTCTTCTCTCTTAATGCAATGATGATCTCCTGCGTATTCAAGGAAAAAAAACAAAGTAACAGGCATAGTTCAAGAAAGTATAAAGACATAAGTACCTATTCGTTGTGATGGGAATATACATTTAGGATCATACTGCTCCAAATGTAAAAGGCACTCGGTGTTCAAGTCTAAAACTACATCCAGTTCTTCGAGCATGGCAGTTGCCCAATTTTAAGCTCAGGGGCACAAAGTTGTTTGTCTTTCCTGATAACGAGCAACTTCAACCAACATGATACAAGAATTGCAAAATACTAAACGTATGAGAGAGGTTCTATGTCATCTACATAAGTTTCCTTAATTTATTTCTATTTGACAAAGTAACAGGTGTAGTTCAATTTAAGTTGCGAATAGCCGAGGTTGGCAAGTTTGAATGCTTTCCAGGTATGATACTAGTTAACTGATGGGTTCCAGACTTACAGCCTCATCTCAGGTGAACTATCATCAGTAACACATAAAAAAAGGAATAAAATACGTGTATAAAACTACTGATTCGTCACGATTCCCCCCCCCCCCCCCCACACAGAATCAGCAAAAGGAATAGCAGAAGAACCTAATCTATCAGCATGCCACTGAGCATGAAGGTATTCCCCGCGCGAACTACCCACAACTCAACGCAAAGGACGAATAAAAGTAGTGTAAACCACCGAGAAGAGACCAAACGCGACCTGAATTCGTAATGTACCTTCTTGCCAACCTCCGATTTCCGCGGCCTTCCCCTCTTCTTCCCTTTCTCCGGCTCCTCCCTATGATCCTTCTCCCCTGCCTCCTCGGCAGCAGGCACCGGAGGAACAGCCTCCGCTTCTTTTTCTCCTACTGCTCCGCCGCCACCACCTCCACCGCCGCGGCCGGCCGGTTTGACCAGCCCCCACGACAGCTTCGACTGCACGCACCGCCTCAGCCGTTTCGCGTCCGCCGACGAGGGCGACGCCTTCGCCGGGGACGGCGACGGCGATGGCGATGGCGTCGGCGCCTCGGGATCGGCGGATCCGCCCATTGGGACGGGAAATCGGAGCTAGGGTTTGGGTTCGGGGAGCTGGGAGTGGTAGTGGTACAGCGGGAGAGCGGGGCCTGTGGATTAGTTTTACGTTTCTTTCCCGCGCGGGAATTTTCTATAACCTAATTCGCGACACAAATCTTGCAAATTAGCCACTTCAAGTCATACATAAAGTTTCAGCCATCGGATCTTTAGTTGGACGAAATCTGACTGTTAGATCTCTCCTAGCGATGTTTATACCTGCGAAATCTCGCAAATTAACCACTCCACGTCATCCACAAAGTTTCAAACCATCAGATCTCCACGCGAACGAAATCTAGCCGTTAGATCTCCTCCAGGGACGCTCCTCCAGGGACGCTTGTACCTAAGTCCTTTATGAAGCGTCGATTTGCAACACAGTCCTCTTGCCATTTTTCTTCCTCTTGTTTCTCCTTCTCTCCCTCAATCGTTTGGCCTCGCATGGCTCATCCGCTCGGCTCCGCCTTCCCACGCCGCCATGCTCCCTCCTTCGCCTCCACCTCCCTTAGCGCACGACAGCCACTGCTACCTCCACCAAGGCGCCCCTCTCTCCAACGCGACCTGTAGCCGCTGCTCCGCTCTGCCCAGACGACGTAGCTCGTCCGCTAGTGATGTCGACGGTGGCTCCCGTACACGCATCCATCCACAACGGCATTATTGAGAGCGTCCCAAGAGGGCAACAATGAGCTAGAGAGCGGCGACAAGGGCATGTCTGACCTTGTCTCTATAACCTAATTCGCGACAAAAATCTTGCAAATTAGCGGCTCCACGTCATCCATAAAGCTTCAGCCATCGGATCTCCATGCAGACGAAATCTGGCCGTTAGATCTCCCCTAGGATCTCCCCTAGGGACGTTTGTACCCATGAAATATTGCAAATTAGCCACTCCACGTCATCCACAAAGTTTCAGCCATCGGATCTCCACACGGACGAAATCTGGCCATCAGATCTCCCCTGGGGACGTTTGTACCTAGGTCCTTTACAAAGTGTATATTTGCAACCCGATCTGTCGGAGGATTAACTCCTGTCGCAGGGATCCCGAGAGACCCCTTTTTAGAGATTCGGCCGAGGGGATGATCCTGAATAAGTTCGTCGGAGAAATAAATGGGAATGAATGCAACGACCGGTGGTGGGGGTGTGGACCTAGTGCAAGAAAAATAAATGCACCAGAATTTAGATAGGTTCGGACCGCACGGGGGCGTAATACCCTACTTCTGTATGGATGCAATAACTATCCTGAGGAAGTTCCTCAAGAATGTTGCTGGTTACAAGGATGTTGGCCTAACTAAGAGCTTGAGGCTCCTTGTTCTTCGGCTGGAACTGTGCTCAACCTTTCTCACAGTGTCTACTCTCGCCTGTCTTCTTCGTTCTTAGTGCTGTGTTTGGTCTTGTTCAAGAGAGTTCTTGTCCAGTCCTTTTTTCCGTGTCCCCCTTGCTTCTGTGTTGCCGGCTATTTTAAGTACCCGCCGGCCGAGACATGCCCCGAACGGGAAGGAGGGGGCACAAGTTCCAAGACGTCATGACTGGAAAGACGTCATCATTTCTTCTGGATGAAGTGACCGGGGGTGGAAAATACGTCACACGCCCGGTCACATGTCACCATAAATGCCTTGGCAACGGGCGCCGTGAAGAGGGCCCACCGGGCAACCGCAGAGCAACCCGGCGTGTTCACCCTGTCTTGTTCCCCTGCCACAGCAGTGCGGCAGACGAAAAGCCTTGATCCTCACGACGTTATCCCGAGATAAGCCGGATGGCACGGGACGGGACCTGTGCAATTAATGACCCCACGCCTCTCTGCCAAAATATGGCAGGAACTGACGCTGCGGCGGGAGCAGTTGAAGGTGTCAGGCCACGCACGCTCATTAAACGCGGCCTCGGACCTCTGACTGGTGACACCTCATCGGTGGGCCCCTCGAGGGCCTTTCTGGGTCGTCGGGGCACCGAGTGCTCAGGGGGTATTGTTCACATCCCCGAGCACTCTCTTCCGAGAATGCCTATCCTTGTCTTCGGGGTGCCGGGTGCTCGGGGGTACTGTTCACCTCCCCGAGCACTTTCTCCCGAGCACTCCTGCACGAACCTTGGAGAACCGAGTGCTCGGGGGCTGCCACGTGCAGCCCCGAGCACTCTCTCCCGAGCACTCTTACACGAACCCTCGGGGAACCGAGTGCTCGGGGGCTGCAGCACGCAGCCCCGAGCACTCTCTCCCGGAACTTAGCTCTCCTGAACGTCAGGGGACTAGGGTGCTCGGGGGTGACCGCACACCACCCAGAGCACTTTCTTCCCGGCACTTAGATTCCGTGGATCATCGGGGAACTAGGGGACTCGGGGGCCGCCGACTGTGGCCCCGAGCACCTTCTCCCGGGACTTGAACTTTTCTCATCTTACAAGAAAGACCTCGCAGGATGGCGCCATGTGGCGGGTGGCTGGCCTGGCCTCGGGATTCGGGGACCCCTGTTTCCTGATACACCGACACGGTCCCCCCACCGTTTTTCTTCCCCTTCTTTCTCCTCCTCTCCCTCAATCGTTCTACCTCGCATTGCTTGCCCGCTCAGCTCCGCCTTCCCACGCCACCCGACTCCCTCGTTCGCCTCCATCTCCCCTAACGCATGACAACCACTGCCACCTTGACCGTAGCGTCCCCCTCTCCAGCGCGGCTTGTAGTTGCTGCTTCGCTCTGCCCAGACGTGGCAACCCATCCGTCGATGACGACAGTGGTGACGACCGTGCACGCATCCATCCACGATGGCATAATCGAGAGCCTCCCAAGAGGGCAGCAACGAGCTGGAGAGCGATGGCAAGGGGCATAGCTTCCCTCATTGCCACTACCCACCCCTCCCCGTTCAAAATCATCGTCGATCCCCATCTCCTCACCTTTTTCCAGCGCGTCGCCCAACCGTCGCTATCGTCCCTAACCTACCTCCCATCCACACTATCGCGTCTTCCTCGGCTGCCGCCACCACTTCCTCCCCCCCCCCCACCTCCCCACTCCTCTTCACATTGCCTCCTCCTCCTTCCACCGTCAATGCCGACACATCTAGGTCTAGGGGCATTGGTGAGGGGGAGCAGTGGTCAAGGTCTAACATTTCACCAGCTAGCTATGGCAAACCACTAAAAGACTTAGGCGTGAAACCTGCATACACAATGGATATTTGATTATCATTATCGCCTCCGTGCATGAACACCATGAAAGCGCCGCTGGAAGAAGGAAAGTTCATCCAGAGACGACAAAGGAGTCTGAAAGCACTTGGTGTCGACTAGAGGGGGGTGAATAGTAGTTTTTGAAAATTAAAACTCTGCACCGGATTAGACAGTGTCCAAAGACTCCGGCTCAATCCGGATACTCCAGGTTCCAGAGTATCCGAGTTCACCCGGATTATCCGGACTATACATGAACTTAAAATCAAAGTAAATTTAAGTAAGTCTAATATAGTCTACGAGTTACCACAGTCTATATAAGATGTATATGCTCCTTTCAACAATAACCTGCACTCAAATACTCGCAAGCAACAATATTGAGGCAAATCCTCAAATAACAATTTGAACGAGTAAAGTGCAAAAAAGTAAATGGAGACACGATTTGCTCCCGAAGTTCGGCCACCTCAAAAAGAAATGCCTACATCTCCGTTGAGGAGCTCACAAAGAGCCGGATCTTTTTCAATCCTATCATCAACCAAGCGACCACAAAGATCGAGCTAGGGTTCTTACTCAATTTACGAATAATGCAAACTTTCTGTGGTACTCTACAATGATTAGGTGCTCTACGGGTGACCTCTTGCCGTCTAGAAGCACGGAGCTTCAAGAGTAAAGAACACAAATCGTAACTTGGCAAGAACTCAAAATGCTCAAAGGTTTGCTTGTTGCTCTCTTGCTCTAAATCTCATTCTCCAAACCCTAACTCTCAAATCTTGCAAAGATCAAGCACTAGAGGGGTTTGTGAAGGCTATTGAATGCTCTTGAGGGTGTTAGTTCATAGGTAGCTCATCATCATTGAATGGAGGGGGTGAAGAGGTATTTATACTCTTTAAAAAAACTAGTCGTTACTGTGTTTTTCATACAGACTCGGAGTATCCAAGTTCACCTAGAGACTCCGAGTAGCACAGAAACACACATACCTAACATGTCAGAACTTGCCGTCACACTTGAGAAAAACCGGCCAAAACACTAGTTTGGAGGATGCCCGGAAAGCCCGAAAGCATAAGGACCCGGAGACTCCGGACCAACTCGGAGACTTCGGCTTTAGCACCCTCGGCTGATAGAGACTCTTTCTCGGAGTCTCGCTCAGAGACTCCAGGACACTAACAACATCTAGAGTATCCGGGTTAACCCGGAGACTCCGAGCTCAGACTTTGAAGCGAGATAGAGACTCTCTCACTGAGTCTCACTTAGAGACTCTGTTACACTTACACAATCAAAGACATTCTCTCGGAGCTTCACTCGGAGACTCTGGAGCACTTAACAGATTCCAGAGTTTCCGGACTAACCCAGAGACTCCAGCCTCACACAACTCTACCCTTTTCCCCAGTGTTCATGAGTGATTGTGTCTCTCAAAATTTAATTTTAACAAGATACTTTGAGCACTGAGGTACTAGCAAGGCTGAAAAATGCATCCCTTATTATAGTACGACATTCATAAACTCAAATTCAAAATTAAAATAAATTGAACCCTATGAGTTTCTTCATGCCGCTTCTCTTTTCTTTTTAAGGGACGTCGACTTCTTTTAACATTTTTTAATGGAACTAAAACATGTTTATAAAATCGATAAACTCATTAGTCCCTTAATCATTTGTCATCAATTAACTAAAACCTATAAGAAGTCTAGATGCACTTTCAGAGTCAAAATTTGTTGACATTTTAATTATTTTCTAAACAATATATAGTTTACTTGCTTTCCGTAATTTTACAGTTAAGACATAAGTTTGTCCGTGTGATTTTAGTCTACAGTGGTCCATGTTGTGTGTACAGTTTTCAGTACGAATGAAATAATAATCTCATTGCTTTTTACAGCAGGATATGAGAATGTTGTTGCCTCTTGAAAGACAGTGAAGTTCGACCAATTTCCACAATGATTTGTGAGGTCAATAAATTTGCAATCGCTGCAATAGTTTGGGAAATGTAGGTTGAAGCTGATGTAGAACACGAGAAGTTTGTTGAAACCATTGACCGGCAGGTGAGCGGTTGTAAATGACTAATCATTTTCCAAAGAGAAGCAAAAACTGCTTTCATACAGCTATGATTGTGGCAATTTCCATTTTAGATAAAATGAGTATAAACATTACTGCAACATTATCAATTCTCACTTGCAGACATTTTTCTTTTCAGTTCCTTGCTCCTTATCATGCTACATTGATATATGAACCCAACTATGATTTATCTTGGTCATAATGTTTCAGGATCATTGATATGTCACCTTGATTGCGGTGGCAACAGTACAACCAAAATCAATGCGTTTAGCTTCAGAGAACAGAGGTATTCAAAGTTTATAGTCGCGGTAAAACTTTTCATATCTCACTCAAGTGCTCAAGTCAAATAATAATATACTAGATTTGAAATAAGCAAGGATTGGTGGGCCTGCATTATCAACTATTAGCCTGATACAGTGCTCCTTAAATTAATAGCTAATGTTCTAACTCCGTGTAACAGTACCTTAGCCTGAGAGTGGCTACCATTGCATATACTATAATTCAACACTTGACTTTGTAACTTTATTATCCATCCTTGTAGGCACTAATATTTTTTGCTTAGTAGATACTAGGTTTTATCCAATCGAATGTTATTATTATATATAGTTTTCTCAATAATGATTGGAAATTATTAATTAATGTTGTGATCTAATTACGCTTCCGTATGATGCAAAGTTCTAAAGTTTAAGAAGTTGTTATACCACTAGGTACTGACTATTTTACCATTTCGTTGCTATCATTAGAATCAATTTTAGTGTCACTGGCCTCACTGTGCAGCTGAGTTGAGTTGCTATGTAAAGAGCAAACAGAGGAGATTGCCCATTCATTGTTCATTGCTCGGACTTTGTCTAGATTCAGTAGAATTTTGGCTTGAACTTTTTCTACATGCTTCAGCAGGCGAAGAATAACTTCATTTGTGCCTTTTCAATGAAAATCATCTTAGGGCATATGTGGAACCAGCGAAATGGGGAAATCTTCGGGAACTAAACCCCAAGTTTTGACAGCTCAAAGCAAGGATTCAGAAATGACTTTAAGTCGATTACTACACATTTGCTCCCGTCGTTTGTAAATAACTCCCTGTTTATTTAATAACATATATCTTTCTGTGGGTAACTCCCACACAGTTCTTGGTCAAAAATTATAATGAATTTGCGATTGATTCTTGAATCAGGCATGGCACAGTAAATTAATTGTTTGGTAACTCAAGGGAGTTTGCCTTCGTGTTTGTGTATCTTGCATATGCTATATTGAGTGGGTAGCCGAAGTGCCAAGTGTACATCTGTGTCTCATTTTCAGTAGAGAAAGCTTTGTTTGATACTCTGTAGAAGACTTGTTGCATCCTTGTAAGTCATGGATGTTATCATTTGCTCCTCCCTACTATATTGCAAGGGTGGGTCCCTTGTGCAAGGGTGGGTATGATCTATGTTTCTCATGCGAAGGGTAAGTAAAACTTCCTTGCAAGCAAAATAATTTCGTTCTTTTGCTGTGCAAATTAATTATGAGCATTTCAATAAAAGCTCATACTCTTGTATCGTTCAAATTTTAGGTGGAAATATTCTTTTTGGATGCGACAATGCATAAATAATTATTGGCCCACTAAGACAATTTTGCAATCTGGACTCCATTATACTAAGGTATTTATTCTCAAGCATTGTTAAAAACTCGTATGAAACATTGCTACATGTTTTTATCAGTCCTAGATTTAAACCAGGTAGTCATGTATACATAACAGAATCATTAACTTTTGAGCAAACATAACATGGAAAATTCTTTCATTTTGAAATCATGCAAAATAGCTCAGCGTGTCATCAGGTATCTAGCTTATGCTTCATCGTTTTTCCCTAATTTAAATAAGGATCATGAGTCGAACAATAATGATTAAAGCTTTACATTGTAGACAATTTTTTTACATATTAGATACATGTCACAAGATATTCATAGAATATGTGATAAAATCTGAAATGGTAAGATAGAAAATGTGCTAAAACCTGATGTTCAAATATAACTCTCTTTATTCCTTTCTTTTTTCATCGTTCACATCATTGAGCTTCAATAAAGTATGGTAGCTGGTTGAAATAAATAAGCAAATAACCAATATTACTTTAATATACTGAATAGCAGTGCAGCCGGTGATTGCAAGAATGGCGACATCCATGACAGTGATGTCCTGTGGATATTGCCCCTAGGAGTAGTTCTAAGCTTAGAAACACATGTATAAGTGCTAGCAAAGGCGCTGAAATTGACAGAGATGGACTGGAGTCAAAATAGTGGTTGGTTCAGACAGATTTGAGTTTTTATGCATTATGAATTTACATCTTGTGATATCTCAGTTTGTCCTAGAGAATTTAATAGAGTAGCAGATTGTTTAGCTATTTATGGTGCATCTATAGTTTCCTCTAGCTCGTATGAACAGATGAGCCACTTACCAGATTTTGTATCTGAAATTGTATTTGACTATTTGCCTCGATCCGTGATTTAATGGAATCATGTGTTCCTAAAAAAAAGCTTACTAAATTACATCAAAACCAATTGAGAAGTTTATCACCTTTGGTTTACGAAGTTGCAATGGTGAGCTAAAGAAGAAACTGGACACATCCACGTGTAGGCAAAGATGAAGGCATCCTTTCACATGACACAAGAAGGAGGCTCAACCCGCGTACGACGGTGGCGGCAGAGGTCGTACTTGAGCAAATAAGAGGGAAATTTGTTGCATCAATTCCAAATTGGCCTCTGCACGAGCCTGTAGTGACCGAAGAAGTGAACATGGGTCTTCTATCACAGTTGCAATTTATATATCATATAATTTAATGGTTCCTCGATAAGATTTGAACAGCATGATAGAACCCCTGGAGGCCTACGATAAATATCAACAGATAAGAGAAGCACCGCAACGCCGCGCGTTGTTTCTAGTGCAAAGGCTGAAAGGCGGGTGGATATCGTGGAGGTACGCGAGGCCGCGACCGGGACTAGGCGTGTGAGAGAGGTCCGAGAGAGAGACTCATCAGCGTAGGTGGCGAAACAGGTCGAGGTGTTTAGATGGAGTTGGGCTAGTTTATGGGCCATTAGGGGTTCGTTTGGTTCGGTAGAGAGGACCAGCCGGGAGATCACGATCCAATTTTTTGATGTTTGGTTGCTGCATGATGTGGACGGGATGATTAGCATTGAAACATATTCTCTCAGATTTTTAGATGAATTGATCCAACCGACATTGTCAGATCGAGCCATCCAGGTTGACCTAGTCCGTACGTTCATCCGTATACATCTTCGTGATTTTTTTAACTCTAGATTTTATTTCAAAGTATAAAAGTGGTTCAAAAATTCTAAACTTTTTATAAGTAAACTAAGGTTGCTAAGAGCTTATTTTAATTGGTTTGATTAAAAAGCATAAGCCAATATTAATTAATTTTTTTTAAAAAACTTACTTTTGTGACTTATTCTATCCACTCTAATTGCAACAACCAAAAAAAAATTAACTAACTCATTCTATCACTCTCATTCCACTAAGAAAAAAAAAACCTAGTTTATCATATCATCCAAACCAAACAAAAAATTAAATCATCCCATCCAGAAAAAATATAGATAAATATATCACATCTAACTTCGTCCTCCAACCAAATACACCTAATGGATTGGGCTGCAGTATATGGGATCGAAGCATTTCGGACCATCTGAATCTTTTGTGAGTCTGAACCCCAAGAATAATGGTCCACATCTGAACATTGGTAAATTCGAATTCCTACGAGATGGAATAGTGACATTATCCGATCATGTGGGGAAGCTTCTTACCTTCATGCATGAACTAAATCCTGAAACCTTGAACTGAGACTGAACTTAAGAATCAAATTCAAACGGAATCCTCAAAAAAATTCCTACATCAACCCACGTCTTTCAGAGAGGCCTACTCTGCTCTTCCAAACAGGCATGTTCTGGAGGTAGATCCTACCTCAAACCCCATTTTTTGTCAGTCCGCATCTCTCATGCTTCAACCGCTACTCCGCACCAATCAATTCAAATATCATCTTGGCTACTACCATGCATGCTATATTTCCCGGACAGAACCTAAAATGCAAAGCCTAAAGAATCACTTCAACGCAATAGCGAAACCTAATCGACCACAAAAGGATGGTAGAAAATATAAGTATGATCCGGCATTAGTCTAGTACATTGCATTACAGATAGTCTGCATGCTTAGTACATAACGAGTCTATTTCCTTAAGAACTGAGGTTGAACAGTCAGAACTGGAAATTCACTGTGAAATAGTTCGGAAGCAGGAAAGAGCTCACGGTGGAGCTTATCCTCTCAGCCAGGTGTTCCTGTAGGATGAGTTGTCTCGCCGCGAAGCATCATGTGGTTTGTACTCCATCAGATAGCTGTGTGGCAGCTTGAGATGCCTCTTAATCGAATCTCTCAAAGTCATCACACCCTGCAAGGCACAAGAACATGACTCAGTAACAAGAGCATCATATCAAAGAAGCATCAAGCGCTGTCACAATTCACAAACCTGATGGTCTGATGCGTTCCGATTCCAGACACTTAGAATGTCTTCATTGAAACGAACACTGAGCACCACACCACAAACATCATTGCTATAATCAAGTTGGTCGCCGACTAGCACCAGCACCTGGAGATTATAAATGCATAGGCAACTAGAATTAAAATTCAAGAAATCATCCAAGTGCACTGCCAGTTTAATCCAGAAAACATATTTGAACAGTCAGGAATCATGCTTGAGGCATAGGAAAGAAGAATCCATAACAAGACTGTAAGTGATTGAATGGAATCACATAACCCTCCCTTTGAAACAGCACATTAGTTCTGGTAACTTTTACATAGCAATGGCTGACAGCACGCAATTATGCATTAATGCAACCTTGAAAGAACCTTTTAGCCAACATAAATCATTCCCGTGATCAATTCTGGAGGCGAAAGAAAACTAAATTTGAACAAAACATGTAAAAATGTACAGATGAAAGCAGGAAATAGCCAATTGAAGATAAATGGCTTATTGGACAAATGTTCTCTTATTTTATATTTTTAATGAACCTAACAAACAGTTTTGAGTGTGCACAATGGTTCTAAAAAAATCTTCTTGATGGGATCGAACCCATCTAATATATATCTAAATGGATGAATAGACCACATCTAAATAGCATGAAAAGCAAGCATGGTATCCTGGAAGTGGAATAAGGATCCCTGAATGGCAGCCCAAACAACACAACAAAGGCATGTCCACGGGTGAGTGACATAACCGTTGTGCGAACAAACAGCATGGCACCTTTGCTAGTAACTAAAAAAATCAGTGCTCAAAGCATCAAATAAATGCGCATGCTGGAAGACAATATTGATGTCAGATGTAGCCTGAAGGTAGCATATGAGGTAAAAGTAAAAACTTGAAAAGTAAATTTATTATAACAATGCTTCAACAAACACATTATGCACAGCCGAACCATTGAATCAACAAAGAGATTTCGTTTAGGGACGAAACTAAGTAGTAAACACTGCCCATGAAAGTAATCGACTCAATCAAATTTAGGGCAAGGACTTTTTACTATTTCAAACCACAATTGTACTCCAAATCAAATTTATATTGCTTGCAAGCAAGCCCACCCATAAAACGTATAGGTAAGCAGGCAACTGTAACTGCAGGAAATTTTGGAAGTCTGCCGATTCATTTCTGAATTGGTATGAATCGGTTTTATGCTGAAACACTTGCTTCATTGCATGAAAACAAATCATAATAATGGTAATTACAAAAATATAAAAATACTACTATCAGGCTTGCATCAGTAATAATATACCAGAAACATTACACGCTGTTTAGGCCTGCTCAATTTGAGGACTGTTCATCATGAGATGAACCAGTCATCCCATGATTTTTTTGGCATGACCCTGACCCACATTTCCAATTGGCATTGTGGTCACAGGGAATGGTATAGGCCAACCCATTCCATTGCGCAAACCAAAGAGTATGATAAGTAGGTTCAGAGTTTCGCCAAATGATCTTGATTGGCTTATGGGATGGAATGGGTGGTCCGTTGCCATGGCATTTCATATGGCCATAGTGCCAATTGAAGATTGGTCATGCCATAAAATGTTGGACTCGGATCTTGCGAGAGGTGGGTTGATAAAACACACACTGGAAACATGAATTTTTCTCGCTGCCAACATGTTTATTCAAACACTCAAAAACCTATAACTGCTAACCTGCTTCTAACAAATTACATCAGATGAAGCACATTCGGTGCTTCCATCCGACGAAGCACATTCGGTGCTTTTCTTGTTGTCAGCAGCTTCTGAAGTTTATTCCAACATCTAAAAGCCTACAGCTTCTGATGACCTCTAAAAGGATGAAACTCATCCGAGCTTACATCCGGTGCATACTGCACATCTTACCAGGGGAGTCACCACATATTTATAGGCTAGCAACCGGACTGCTGCAGACACAGTATGACGGCTTGCTACAGTACGGATGTACTGTTCCTACAGTACCAGATATACTTCTGCTACAGCATCCATTGGATGGTACCATGATCGACAAACCCGTAATAAATGAGATCTTTGTTCACATCAAACAGGCCTATGTGACATTGTATAGTCCTCCTTCATGAGGCTCGGGAAATGGACGCTTTATTATCACCTGAAAACACAAATACAAACAGTACAGGTTTACTTACCAAATCCTCCCAGAAACGACCAGAAACAGCCTTCTTGAACCGTATTATCCACTTGCCACCATTCTGATTTGCAGGATCCTGTCCATTCAAAAACCATTAACCACTAGAAACATCAACAGACCATTAACCACTAGAAACATGGACAGACATAACAATACACTAAACACAGCCACGAAAAACACCACGACAATTCTAAGGAATACCTCCCAAAGGGGCCGGATGCCCTCCTTGAAGAGATGAAGGTCAGCAGGGCTCGGCAAGGAGGACGGGCGCGCGAGGTGGCAGTAGCAAATCCAGAACGACTCGACCTGAAGGCATCCAAAAGGCACCGGCAATCAGCTGCACTGGAATAATGAATCCCCCACAACAGACCATCGGGCTGAGATATACAGTGCTGAAATCGACGATCTTCTTGATGTTGTCCTCGTACGACTGCGACCTCGCCCCAGGCGTCCGGCGCGTGTACCAGAGCACGAGCTTGCGCTGCGGACGCACGGCAAAGAGCAAAGGAATACAAGTCACATCCACTTCCACGATCTCAACTACCAATCCAATCTACCATGCGCTGGGAATTGCACTGAAATCAAAATACCCCTTTTTCGAATAGGGAGTCGGGGATGGAACTTATGAACGCAAAAGAGATGGTTTTAGCTGAGGGGCGCGCTAGATCTAGCGGGGGCGGGGTCTTACCCTGAGGGGGTGGAGTCCGGCCTCGAGCTCGCGGTTGCGGCGCTCGGTCTCATCGGCATCTGCCTCGTCCTCCTCAGTGGCGGCGGCGGCGGCGGGTGCGTCGTCCTTCCGCGCGTGCGGTAGCTGCTGCTCCTCCTGCTCGGCCTCCTTTTTCTCCGCCGTCGGCTCCATGGCGCGCCCTTATGCGGCGATTTGGTCGGCTGGGTGTAGCTGGTGTTGGTCAGAACTCAGAACAGAATGAAGGCCCCTTTTTATAAGCTGCGGCTTTAGAGTTTCGCGAAAAAAAAAACTCTGCACGAGGAAATATCTGTGTGTTGAATTTTGATTATTTATTTTTATAATAAATTTTTAGTTTCTTAACATATTAAAAACGAGCTCTCAGTCTATTTTTTTAACTCAGTTTATTTCAATCACAACTAATTTCTTAATCGATTAAAAACCAAAAAAACCAACTTTTGATACCAGAGAAAAACATATTAAAAAAAGCCGAAGCAGTGGAGAGAAAGAGAGACACATAACGAGAAAGGAGTTAAGTGGGACTTTGGCCTTTTGTGCCTTTTGTGATGAACCGTGTGTCACAACGGGCGCTTGCGCTTTTGCCTCCGATTTTTTTATTTTTATATCTTTTAAATAAAAAATTATGAAATGTGTGTTTATTTTAAGTTATTGAAAAATTATTAAAATAGACTATAGTAGTCTTGACTCTAGATGTACCATTTTTTAAAATGGAAGTCTATTTTTATAAAAATCCCTTGCCTCCCTTGATATTTCACGGTGATACGAGCCCTTCTTTTTTTTAAGGCACAAAGGCCTTTTCGTGGCCATTTAACAGGTCTCGAACAAGTAATAAAAAGAGTATTATAATGTCAGTCAATAAATTCCGGAAGAATATGTTTTTTATGGAGGAGATATTGCGCCGATGGGGAATTGTGCATCTAATTTGTGTTCTCTCGTTAGAGAAGTTTCTAACATAAGGTTCGTGCAAGCATGTTTTTCCTGAAGAAACATGAGCTCTGCTCCTACACAACTTAGAGATCTGACTCAAATGAATTGAAATTTCAACGTATAGATTCAACTTTCACTTCTATATGTTCAGCTTTGGACTCGCAGGCACGAGAAAATTAATTCGAATAGCAAATTTGAACTCGAAACATCAACGTAGAGACATGCTTGTTGAGCTTTGAAGTTAAAGAAATTGAAGCATTGAAGAAAATGAATTCAACTAAAAACTCAACCATACAAGAATCTAATGACTTAGATTTTTAGAGTTTAAGTGTGTTCCATCTTTTTTATGGCGATGATGCCACTTTCCAGGCATCGTGTGGCTAGGATTTTCAAGGAGACTACACGTGAGGCTACATAGACGAGAACATGGAATGACACTGATGAGTGACAAGGCAAGGTGAAGAGAAAGGGAGGTAGCGGCGATGACCGATAGGGGTAATGACAAATAAGATGGAGAAGTAAGGAGAAGTGTGTTGTTAGTTGTGAGATAAAAGAGTGGAAGAAAATGTTGATAGATTTGTAGAGGTTTGTCTGATATATGGATATGTTGTCCAATAAAAGAACTTTGATGATTTTGTTTGTTATCCAAAGTTTTGAACCAATGTGACGATTGCAATTAACAACCATGCAAATTAACTCGATGTAGAATTATAATATCTTTTCAACGTGCGAACATCGTTTTCTTTTGTGAACATGAGGTAATACAAGATGTCCTTCCCTAACAAACTCAAGCCTTTTTTTTTTGCAAAAAATGATATGGCTATTGTGTTTCAATGTGTCATTTTGGGATCAATTGACCTCATTAATGAGCGCACTAGTAAGCAATGTGTCGAGACTTGCAAGATAAACTTAAGGCTATTGTATTGCGTATTGCAGTTGCAGCACATCAATCACTAATCCCTTCGACTACAGGACGAAGTCAAGTACGGCACATGCATGCGAAAATCTATTTTTGCACGAAAAAGCTGGCGCTTTAAGGATGTGTTTGCTTTAAGGGATAGGGTGAGTTGGGAGGGGACGATTCTTATTTTTTTGATGTTTGATTTAGAGACAGTAGGGATATGGTTAGTCCTCATAAATAATATTTTTTTAATATGTTGAATGAAACTATCCTCTAAATTGGTGGAATGTAACCATCCACCTTTACTAATCATACTCATTAGTAAAATGATTAGTGATATTAGTATGTTTATATTACTTATTAGTATATATTACTATAAGATTAGAACTTGTAAGGGTTAATATGTTAATTAGTGATAATTAATGAGCTAATTAGAGTATAATTAGAGTTAATTAGCATATTTTATTGTTAATTAGTAATGACTATGGCAAGTGTAACATTAATATATGTTAGTGCAGGTTGATTAGTATATATTAATAATTATTATTTAAAATTAAAAGATACAATTAGTTAAATTATTATCCTTATTCGTTCTCGTTCCTTCAATTAAAAAAAAAACTTATTTTATCCATCTAACCAAACAAAAAAGAGTATCGTCTCATTAAAAACAGAGACCATCCTATCCTATCCTATTCTATCTCTCAATCAAACACATCTTAAGCGTTTTTAGGGCCAGTTCGAAAACCATATAGTAGCCTTCTTAGATCATTTCTTAAGGGTAAATCAGTTTCATTTCGTGCTGAAATTCCAAGGCAGACGTACGCACGCAGTCTCCCACTACGCCCACCGCCCCACTATTTCCCCCACTTCTGGCAAGCTCTGGCACTCAAGCCCCGTGCCTCGCCAAACTTTCCCCTCTTCCTCCTCGCAGTTCCACCACCTGATCTCGCAAATGCCCCAGTAAGCTCCAGAAATCCAAAACCATCGGTCCCCTCACCCACCCATCCACCCCAGGGCGGCGGCACCATGACGACCCGATCCAACGGCGACCACCACGGCAACGGCCACCACAACGGCAACGGCCACCACAACGAGGGGTCCTGGTACCCACAGCGCCGCCCGCACTACGGGTACGGCGGCGGGTCCGCCTCCTTCCGCGGCTGCTGCTGCTGCCTCTTCCTGCTGCTCACCTTCCTGGCGCTCCTCGCCCTGGCGGTCGCGCTCGTCGTCGTGCTCGTGGTGAAGCCCCGCAAGCCGCAGTTCGACCTCAACCAGGTGTCCGTGCAGTACCTCCTCGTCTCCTCGCCGACGTCCCCCGCGGCGTCCCCGGCCGGCGTGCCCCCCGTGGCCCCCGGCGCCGCCTATCTCTCGCTTAACATCACGCTGCTCTTCACCGCCGTGAACCCCAACAAGGTGGGCATTCGGTACGGCGCCACGGCGTTCGACGTCATGTACCACGGGGTGCCGCTCGGGGTGGCGGCGGTGCCCGGGTTCGAGCAGCCCGCACACAGCACCCGGCTGCTCCAGACCCGCGTCATCGTCGACCGCTTCAACGTGCTCCAGGCCGACGCCCAGGACCTCGTCCGCGACGCCGCGATCTACGACCGCGTCGACCTCCGTATCACCGGCGACGTCGGCGCCAAGATCCTCGTGCTCGGCTTCTCCTCTCCCAAGGTCCAGGTGCGTACTCGCCACGGCACCCAACCGCACCCAAAACCAACAACTCTTGTTCGCTTCCGCGCAAGCGTTTGATGCGCGAGTTTTGAGCCTCGTAAGCGGCGAGAGTGATGTGATGTGATGTGTGAGCGACTGCAGGTGTCGGTGGATTGCGCGATCGCCATCAGTCCAAGGAGCCAGTCGCTCAAATACAAGCAGTGCGGCGTGGATGGGCTAAGCGTGTAGGCACCAACCAAGCCACCGCCGCCGCAGCAGCAGCGGAAGCAGAAGCTGTAATCCAGTGGAGGTAAATGAAGTGGATGGCAGGATGGGATCTGCACGTCGATTCTAACCTCTCTAATCTCGGGTCTTGATTCCTTCCTGTACGTGGGGGGTAAATTTTGAGCTCTCACTCTAGAGGATGCTGCTGATTTTGTGAATTACCACTGCTTGCAATTAGTATTCATAAATCACCATTGCTTAGGAGCTAGGGAAGTGGATGAAAAAAGGTGGGAGCAAGCAAGCGACCGAGCGGAATCTGATCTCTTTTCTGCTGCGCTCCTCCTTGTGTGTATGCCTCTGCAGAGGATCCGTGTCCAACGCCATGGCCTTGTCTGGTTACTCTGGTCTCTGGGCATGGGAAGGGGAGAGGTGGGAGGAGTTAGGCTGTGGCCATCGTTGCGTTGCGCGGGTGGTTGGTTTCTCACTTCCATGGTAGTTGTGAGGTCAAAACCGTCAAAGTTTTTACTGCATGCTACTCTGATAATAGGGGCGAAATGGGACGGGAACCTGTAGGGGTGGAAAACGGATAGCGGTAATCCGTACTATCCGATTACGAAAACGTGAATGATTGAGAAAAAAATCCGTATCCGACTATGAAACGGATACTAATATGAATATATCTAGATTTATTTGCAGGACATGGATGCGGATATGGCATCTGAAATATTGTCGAATTCAGATGTGAAAATAGATATTATCCATATCCGTATACAATTTAAAAACCCGTATGGAATATACTTAGTAGACCTATTCTATTCCACTACATCGCCGCTTGACACTTCATTAGTTATATATACCACTAATGGAAGTAGGAATAAATTGTAGTTCATTTTAATGGGCAGTAGCGATTTTTTTACACTTTAGATATATATAATGTCAAATGTCAATATATTATGATTTGTGAATAGGAATGAAAACGGATCGGATAGTTTCCGGTCCATCTAACGGAATTAGAAGCTGCTATTCTTTGGAATCAAAATCAAATATTTTCAGCTTACAATCATCATCGGATAATTTTTGTAATCCACATAGTAGTTTCCGATGGAATCGGATATCCGGAGTGACCGAGTTTGGATATTATCTGAATGATCCATATTGGATACATATGATATAGGCCATGCAAAATAAGAAAAAAGGACAAAAGAAGCCTATGAATCGAATCGTCTCGCGGGCTGGTCTATTTTGAGATAAGAATCCATATAACACTGTGGATTTATTTATTTATATATTTATTTATTTTAAATTTTTTGCATAACGTGTGAAGTTGTGATGAAATAAGTTGTGCTGTTTATTATCTAAGTGTCCACATGATGGATTATATTACTTCAATTATTGCGTAATAACTTAGTATGAATATGTTCTTTATTTTTTAATGGTCTTAGGTACAATTTAAGTGGTCTTTTATGTTGTAGTAAATATTCGTTGTCTGTGTTCTTTTTTGATTCATATTGTTTTGTATTCGTTTTTTATATTATTCGTGATTATATTCGTATCCGAATTATCTGTATTTGTATTCGCTTTTGGCAAAAAAATGTGATTTCAAATACAGTGGAGCCTGGTTCCGATCGATCCCAAGCCGTTTTCATCCCTACTCGTGAGTCCAACAAACAACTAATATATGTGATTCTCTATGTTTAATAGTTGTCATGCTCATATTATATAAATTCATTCTTTGGAAATTATTGTTAAAAGTGTAGGATATTCACATACAACTTAATGGAGTAGATATTCGGATTCGGATTCGAATGATTTGATTCGTATTCACATTCAAAGATATTCGGATTTGTATTTGTATCTATATTAAAATATGAATAAAAATGTGAAAAATGTAATATACTATTCAATTCGTATTGGATTCGATTCCACCCAAGCGTGGATGGTGGAATTAGGCATTGTAAATGCGGACTCCGGAGCGTGGAAGAACCTTTGAACGTCGAGCGCTAGGCGTGACCCGTGTCGTCTACTCGTCTCCAAATGCAGGGTGGATATGCTGCATACTTGTGCAAAACGGATTGCCAAAATCGAATATGGGCATCTAAGAGTTTACTGGATTCAGTTATGGTTTATCATAGGTTTAACATTTCTTCGTCCTGTAAAGTCTTCACGCCTTGAAATCTCCTAAGTGAGCCGGATCGAGGACTTAATACTGCCCTTTTTTTTCTCTCTTTCCACATCTTACTAGTTGCTGTGGTCTTATCAGGAATAACCGGACTTGCGACTGCGTTTTGCCATCTAGTAGCCATATTGAAGTTCACTTTGCTTGACTAAGGCCACTCCTAATATTAGTTTTTGAGATATTAATTAAATATCTATTCAAATAAAAAGATAATGTGGTAAGTAAGTTAAAAGATAAAAGAGAATGAGCTTGTTTTTTTTATAGAAGAAACTAACTTTTGAGCAATTTTATATGATTGTGAGATAATAAATTATTTTAAAAGATCTTAGGAAATTAGCAATGCACATACATACATTAGAAACTTATTTTTTAACATTAATTTCTTACTTTTTTTTTCCTCCCCTCTTAGATATCACTTAAAAAATAAAACATTAGAATTAGCCTAAACCCACTCGATAGGCCTAAACTAACTCTTGGCCTATTTGGTTTCCGCAGTAGCTTGCCCTGCCAAAGCGTAGGCTCGTCAAATTTGGCCCACCTTGGTTGGTAGTCGGAACTTTGAACGAGGGAAAAGGAGTTAAGAGTTTTTTTTTCGATTAAAAATTTAAATAAATAGATTCCTCATAGAAATAATTATAAAATTAGACGCCTTACCATCCTCTGAGAAGGCGGTAAGCAGTCCCGAAGTCTCTTACAGCACTCTGAGTGGGCGGCAGCCATAGCATGTGAACAGTAAACCTCAATGAACAGTACTCATCTTCTCTATTCAAAATAGTGATATTCTGTTGCTCCAAAAATCCTAAAACTTTTTGTACGTGTTACATAATACATGTGCAACCCATTTTAATTGAATTCACCCAAAAATCCTATGTAAAATTTAAACTAAAATTCTCCAAAAAAGACTACTTTTATAACCTCTAGCAATTGTTAGCGCCTCAAATAAATTTCTAAAAATCTGTTAAAATTCACTAATATTCTTCTTATGTGATGTGATAATTTCTAAAATTATTTTTAGCTCTAGGTTTATATATGTTTGAATTCAAATTAAGTTAAAAGAAGAATATCACATGAAATTATAAAAATACATATAAATGGTGCATCGCAAAGGAATCCACTTTTTTACCATATAATCAGGGTAAAAATAATTTTAGAAATTATCACATCACATAAGAAGAATATTAGTGAATTTTAACAGGTTTTTAGAAATTTATTTGCGGCGCTAACAATTGCTAGAAGTTATAAAAGTAGCCTTTTTTGGAGAATTTTAGTTTAAATTCTACACAGGTTTTTTGGGTGAATTCAATTAAAATAGGTTGCACATGTATTATGTAACACGTACAGTAAGTTTTAGAATTTTTGAAGCAACAAAACATCACTATTTTGAATAAAGAAGGTAGCAGTAAAATTAAACTTTGAAATACTGTTCATTGATGTTTACTGTTCCCGTACTGTAGCTATCCGCCCCCACTGAGAGGGCGGCAGGGCCCTTACCATTACTCAGAGAGCGGTAGACATCTAGTTTTATAATTATTTCTACGAGAAATCTATTTATTTAAATTTTTAATCGAAAAAATATAAAAATAAAAAAAGCTCGGAGTTAAGAGTCAGCAGGGCACCAACAGGCTTACAGGCACCAGTACTCTACTGGGGATGGCGCGAGTCACGTGGTGCACAGGAATATTTTCGCTTTCAGTTGCATGGGGGCGGACTAGTAGAGGCTTGGCGAGGGCGAGCCTCGTTCAAATTCTTATTTCTTATTTTTTTTATAAGATTTAAGTGAAGTTAGATATTTTCCAATAAATTTGTAAAAGTCTAGTCACTATTACATCCATTCTGAAATAATAAGCCTATTTCTTTTAATTTCGGTATTCAAAGTTAGATTTTAAGTAAATTTTTTTTTACAAAATATATCATTTAATGTTACAAAACCTATGGTGAAATTATTTTGAATTGTAAATTTAGTAGTATAATTTTTATAGACTAGATATTTTTATAATTTAATTTAATGTTAGTTAATGGACTTAAATTTTGACTTTAAAAAAAAATACATATACTATTTGTAAATAGAGGGAGTAGTATACCTCACTCAAATTTTGGGTTGGGAGCTTGCCTTCGCCTGCACAAGAGATGAAAGGATTTGAGGTTGAGGGCCGACAATGGCTTGACCATACATGGCCGGCCATTTTGCAGGTCGAGCGTGGCTCGAGTCGCGCACTCACGTGAGCCTGGCTTCAAGAGGTGTGCGATTGGTGACTGAGCAGAAGATGATTCAAGGTTTGTTTGGCAGAGTTTTCAAGGTTTGTTTGGCAGAGTTTTCAGAGCAGCTTTCCGGCTGGAATCAGTGGGAGCTCTGTCAAATAGCAGCTTTCAGCTTTCAGCTTCCTGAGTGGAATCCGTGGGAGTAATTCTCTGAAATGAATTAAAAGTTGAGGAGTTGAAAAAAACAGTTTCCCTTAATTCACTTCCCACAGAGAATCACTTTCTTCGCATATTTTATTTTAGAGAATCACTAAAGAATTATTTTCAGCCACAAAATCACATTCTCCAAAGAATTACTCCTCGTAAAAAATTTAAATCAGAAAGAACTCTAATAAATAAACCCTCAGAATAATCACTACTACTCTTCGGGAAAAAAAAAACTTGAATGGAGGGGCAGGCGGGTAGCTGCATCTTTTTCCTCACGCGAGTGTGTATGAATGTATCCGCGTCGGCCCTCGGATCGAATGCACTGTTTCTAACAAAGTTTAGTAGTAATGTACAACTCATAAGGGTCATGACCGCGTTAACTTTAAGAAGCCATGCTTTTCTGTTATGTCTCTGTTCTTCCAGCTGCAGGCAAGTCTGCTGCCTGCCGCACTGCCCATTTCGTCTCTTTCCTCTTCTTTCCAACAACGTATTGCAGTTTGCAAGGCGAAAACACGGTGTAAAGATGGTCCCGTCGTCGTTTCATGTTTAGTAGTATTGTTCCTCTCGCACTGTATCATGTATGTTCGTTTTAACTTTGGCAATGACAGGGAGATAGTAAATAGGACATAGGAGTAAAACTCTTGTACCCTGTCAGGTAGATCGGAACGACGTCGTTGTCTTGTTTGCTAGCAGAAACGGAGAAGCATCAACAAAGCTTGCAATGCAGCGGCGCTCGGTAACAATAACAAGATCAACAATCTTACTATTATTAATTGTTGGCTCCGTGTTAATCCTCAAATCAAACGCACTAGAAGAAGAAGAAACAAATCCTACAAATTCTTACAAAAAGCAAAATATCCTCATCATTGACAAATGACAACAATAGCTATTGAATCTAAGATGTTTCAAAATTACCCACATTTGTCATTATAAAAAAGTTAACCCAAAGTACCCCTAATATGTGCTTTTAAATTACTCACCTATGTTGTTATAAAAAATTAACCTAAAATACACCAATATATGCTTTTAACTTACCCACATATGCCATTATATAAAAAAAACTAAAATATTTGCTTCTAAATTACCCAAATATTTCATTATAACAAAATTAACCTGAAATGTCATTGTCTGGCAACTTCCATACCTAAACATTAATTCATGAGTCTCTCAATTATGTCGTGGGGTTTGGAGACATACTAGAAAAAAAAAGAAATATTATACTATGGATGGCAAACACACGTTTTAACGAAAATGGTGAACATGAGGAAAAATAAGAAAATAATTTTTGCGCAAAACTTTGATTCAGTAAAGAAATATAGTAAGAAAATGTGGTTAATATACCGACACCATTCACCTTTAAATCCTAAACTATATCATTTCACGAATTTCAATTATCTATTTAGTTTCTTAAAATATTTCTAGTAGTGCCGACTCGTGGATTGATGGACTAGTCAAACTAATCAATTTACAACAATCTTTTTACTACACAGTTCTTTTCCTACATATAAAAGAGGACACACTCGCACACAGTCCAAGTGTAAAGTATGATCCCTCCCGTCCGCTTCATAAATCAGAATGTACACGAATCCTCCCCAAGGAACTGCTCAAGGTACCTCGGCACTGGCGCGGGGCCCGCGCGGAGCGAGCCCTCCAAGACCTGCACCACCTGCCCCATGGTGGGCCTGAGCGGCTCGGCCTGCTGTATGCACCAGCACGCGACGTTGCACGCGCGGCTGAGCTCCTCCACATCCGCGTCCCCCGCCAACCGCTCGTCCAGCAGCTCAAGGAACCGCCCCTCGCCGACCTTGGTCGCGGCCCAGAGCGGGAAGTAGCCCATGCCTCGGCCGGTGTCACGGTTCCTCCGGCCGGAGATGAGCTCCAGGAGCATCATCCCGTAGCTGTACACGTCGGCCTTGGCCGTGATGGGCAGGCCCAGGATCCACTCCGGCGCCAGGTACCCGATCGTGCCGCGCGCGGTGGTCAGCGCCTGGCTGAAGTCCCGCCCGATGAGCTTCGCCATGCCGAAGTCCGCCACCTTGGGGCAGAAGTCCGCGTCGAGTAGTATGTTCTCTGGCTTCACGTCGCAGTGCACGATGCGCTCCTGGCACTTCTCGTGGAGGTAGGCCAGCCCCCTCGCGACACCGGCCATGATCCGGAACCTGGTGCTCCAGTCCAGCATCCTGATGCTGTGACCCGACAGCAGTGAAGCTAGAGACCCATTGGGCATGTAGTCGTAGACCAAGAGCCTCTCGTGCTTTGTGGCGCAGAATCCTTGAAGGCGAACGAGATTGACGTGCTGGATCGTCCCTAGCGTCCTGACCTCGGTGCGGAACTGCTTCTCCCCCTGCGCCGATCCCTCGAGCCGCTTCACGGCTACCACTGTGTGGTCGGGGAGCGTCCCTTTGTACACCGAGCCGAAGCTCCCCATCCCCAGCTTCTGGGAGTAGTTCTTCGTGCACTGTGCTAGGTAACCATAACTGAACACGAGGAGAGAGCCGTCATGGTGCACCGTTTTCTCATGACGTCGAGCCCAGGCAAGAACGAAGAGCAGGCAGAGTATGGCGAGAACAACAGCTGAAGACGCACCCACGATGACACCGAGATCATTTGTTGACGTACCTTGGTTTGCAGCAGCAAGGTCCGCGGCGGCGACTCTGAGGAACAGGGTTGAAGCCCCGGCGTTGCCGTCGGAGAGCTGCTGAACATTCCTTAGATCATCGCCCCACACCAAGCAGCCATCTTTGTACGCATAAGCTGTGCAAGAGCAATTGCGCAAGCACGCTGCTGCACAACCTCCGGAGCTGCCTGCATCAGCCACTGAGAAATTGCCGCTCGGCATCTGGACATTTTGCACCGGCAGGAACCCATCAGTTGTTGATGCGTTGCTGCTACACTGCAAGCTCGTCTTCCTCTTGCAGCCGCTGCTCCAGAGCTGACCGACCCAATCCCCCGGCGACGCGGGCTCGAACCCCGGCAAGCACCGGCAGTACCCCGAGCTGGCCACGTCGCAGAGGCCGAAAGGCCCGCACAGGGAGTACACGTCGCACTGCGACGTGGGGGTTGCCCAGTGCAGCAGCCACTGCCCGGACTCGTCGGACCAGTCGAACATGGTGATCTGGCCGTGAGGGCTCATCACCATCCTCGATAGGGTCGACGGCTTAGTGACCTGGAACGACCACTTCACTTCCTCCTCGTTGTCCACATAGATAAACTTGTAGTTCCCCGACATGACCATCTCCGGGATGGAGTTGAAGTACCGCCCGTTCCAAGCGCCGACATAGTGGTAGATGACCGTGCCGTTCCACAGGAAGGCGAACCGGCCCGAGCCATGCGGGTCGACCTGGTCCATGTACAGACCCGTAGATGGGTCGGTGGCGCTCCTCCACGACCGGAGCGCCTGGTACGCGCCGGTGCTCTTGTTCAGCTCGACCCAGCCGCCCGGCACGAGCGTGTCGGTCGGGTGGTCGAAGCTCTGCCAAATGATTGCCGACGTGTTGCTTCCCTGCCGGCCGCACAGAACCTGCAGGTTCCCGGTGTCGAGGAGCACCGCCGCGACTGTGCCGTCGTCGCACGAACCCGTCGAATTGGACGACCAGATTGGCTCCTTGGACCGGTTTCCGGCTACGAGGAGGACCAGGCTGCCGTCCTGGGCTACGGTTAGCTCCACGGACGACGGGTCGGAGACTGGGACGTCTCTGTTCATCGCCCAGATGGCGGTTTGCACCGGGATTTGCTTGTACCATATGCCGACGTAGTACTTGGCGCTGCCCGGCGGAGAGAAGAAGCCCAGCTCAAACTGGCCTCCCGCCGAGACCAGCGTCCGGTTCCCGGTGAGAGACCCTCCCGCGGCGAGCGTGTCGTTCGCCGCGGCAGAGCCGCTCGGGCACAGGGACAAGCACGGGAGCAAGAGGAGCAGAGCAACGTGGCGCGAAGCACACATGCCCAGATCGATTGGAAAGGACAGGGCAGTACAGTACTGATGACGACGTTACGTCTGACGAGCCTGAACGACGCCATTCGGCCTGTACTTATACGGGCACACGGGGCAGCTGAAGAAGCCCATTACTGGAACGTGGCTCATGGACATGGTCAAGTAATCAGTGCTGTCTTTGTGGATTTGTTATGTCCGCTATAAGGTCGGAGATCGGCATTGCACGGGCAGGGAGGGAGCACGCTGGGAATGACCGAGGACTAGTCGCGGCGCGTGCACGGACCAGCTACTAAACCGAGACCCGATACTGTTTTGGAGCTCCGCCTGCCTCTGCATAATCCGTTTCGTCGAAGACGGAAAGCTAAGCTTGGTCAGGCAAGTACAGCCAGGAATGCGTGTCTTCATCTGAGCTTTTGTCGTGTCTGTCTTCTCTCGTAGAGTTGAGTCGCAAACCTAGTCAGAGATGCTACAAGTAGAAGTTTTATGTACTGCGGACTTCTTCTTTTGAACTAACAACACAGTGGACTTCTTAGGTTGGACTATGGCACACCTTCGTCGAGCGTGCAGATTTTCACACGCAGGCCGGGGGTTGGTTGTAAACCACGATTCCATCGAGAACTCAGCTCAACCTGTTTGACGCTAACTCTTGTCAAATTAGGATTCGTTTGGTCTGTGGGTGTAGTTTGGCTCATTTTTGGTAGCTATGTTTAAGTAAAGGTCTGTTTGATTTATATCTAAATTTATCATATTTATGGTTAGTCATGTTATATATATATAGGTAATTGTTTGGTTAACTGTCACAATTATAATAAGTTATATTTTATTAGTCTTAGACTACACGTCATACTTTTTTTTTTCCTTTGTCACATTTGTATCTAAGAATTTGTTAGCTACACTTTTTTAATAAACTATATTAGACTAATCTTAGATGTAAAAAACTTTAACACAAACCAAATATACCGGTTGTTTGGTTCAATGTTGTATCTTTGGCGCCCCAAACTTTTTGTTCATTGGGCCCAGTTGTCAGAGACTTGATTTCTTGCCTCTTTGTTTTGTTTCTAAAAATTGGAATTTGAATTTGATTTGTGCGATTTGGGATGAAAGTCTGATAATTTTTATATGATAATATGAACCTTGTCTACAACTAACACTTACCCTAAATATTTTAGCTAGGTATGGACACACAATGTTTGATCCAATACCTTTTACCACTTTTTCAATGACACTACCAGGGTGAACCATGCTAATTGCGTGGTTAACTTGTTGTAATATTTTATCACCATAACATTTAATTAAAAATTAGTCTATTTATTATTTATTATATTTTATTTTGACTCTTTATTTATATATTTTGCTTCTTAAATCGTATAAAAATCGAAATGCTAATTTTTTATAATTTTAAATTCTAAATTTAGCTATTTATTAATCGTATTTGATATGATTTTTTTAACCTAGACTGTTAAATGCTTATAACAATAAATAATTTTAGATTTTTTTAATTATTACTGTGGTAATTTTGCGATCTTGAGAGGAAGCATGACGCTCCGCTTTTAACATTAAATAATAATATTTGTGATCTTAAAAATAAATATAGTGTCTCTTTTAACACTCAATTAATAATATAATAGATTGCGTTTTCTTCATCTGGAACAAGAACTTCTATGTGAAAAAACAAAAAAGAAAGTTAAAAAACAGGGCCTTCATCAACCGGTCCAACGGCCACCGTTGCTCAGCCGGACCCGCCGTGACCCACCCCCCTCGGCGAGCCTGACTCCGACAGCATAGAAAATCGCCTCGTCGCCGTTCCATCCACGGCGACCCTTGACTTCCCCCTCTCAGCCCTCCACAGAACCAAGCCAATTCTGTGATCCGAGCTGCCGGTTCCGCGCCTCCCGATCCGGCAACGATGGAAGGCGGCGGCGACGCCTTCGGGTCTTCGACGGCGCCGCTGGCCTGGCACGACTTCCTCGAGCGCATGCGCCAGCCCTCCGCCGCCGAGTTCGTCAAGTCCATCAAGGGGTCAGCTCTCCCACCCGCCTCCGCTTCCCCTGAATCCCGTCGGTTTAACCGGGCCTATGTTAGATTCAGTTCGTGGTTTTGAGATCTGCAGTAAGGCTTATTCGGGTGATCTTCAGCAGCGCGCGTAGGCTGAATTAGTGCGAGGTGGGAAATTTCGCGAGCTTAGTGGGAATTCGAGGCGCTTTGAGTACATATCGGAGGGGAGTCCTTTGCTGTGCTCCTGGGAATGTCAGTTCATTGTGTTCGCAATCTAGTAGGGGCAGTCGGTTCGTTTGGAGAGGTTAACCTATGGTTGATATTTGGCTTTTCATCCATCTCTAACCATCGTTTGTATAGGTTGGAGCTGGGGTAAAATGGCATTCCGTTTTGTGCCGCCTCAGGGAGCCAGGTGTACTGTACTTGGATTGGATGGACGCCCTGCGATATGATACCGAGATGTTAGGCACTGTGACAAAGTCATGCATGAGGGTTTATCATCTGTTGAGGATACTTGCTTGATTATGTGTATGCTTCAGCTTAGGTAGATAGCCGCTAAATTTGAGCAGAATATATAGGAGCACATACATTGGGCTCAGTTTACAGAGTTTAATGTGCTCTCCTAATTGATGATCTCAAGATAATCCATAGCGCCTTCTGATACAAAAACAAGATTGAATCTTGAGCTGTGGCGTATTGAGCATGTGTTACTAATGACGCTATAACCCCAGAGTTGTGAATAAATGTTACCTGAACTACTGGGTATATTTGATTATTAAATAAAGCCGTATGCAGTGGAGATGATTCCTTTTTCTTACTACATTCAATACGTATGCCCAATCAATACTTGAGATTCATGTTGGTCTATTTACTAAATGCTCGACATTAATTTATCTATGTTTCATGTATACAGATTTATTGTGACATTCTCAAACAGAGCTCCTGATCCAGAGAAAGATAGTGCAGCTGTTCAAGAGTTCCTAGAAAACATGGAAGGTGCTTTCAGAGTCCACACGCCTTGGGCTGGCAGTTCAGAGGAAGAACTAGAGAGTGCCGGTGAGGTAATTTCCTTATTCTGTGGTACTACCACTGCATTTGTAGTATAAGGAGATTGGATTCAATGTATTTTGATCTTACAGAATGTGACCCAGAAAAGAAGATGTGAAGATAAGCTAACCCATGTTCATTGCATAGTAACCATACCAAGCAGCCTGAGAGTCAAATATGAGCACTGGACCTGGCAAAAAGCACCCAGCTAAAGAGATAGCATTCAACCGACTATTTCAACTATCGAAGCAAAATAACTCTCACACAGCAGGGCAAGAAGCAAATATGTTTTGAAAGAGTCCAGTGCTGTACATAAGAACAATGCCATCATATGAGCTATTTGAAACACACCAATCTTCAGTGTTCATGGGTTGTCTCCATTTGTCATCAGCTGAGTCTGCGCAGGCTGTCTTGTTTCACAGCTTCAGTAGCGTCTTGCATAGCAGCATAAGTTGCTGGGATGATGTTGAGAAGCCGCAGCTTGGTTCTTGTCCACACCAGCGTTGATGTCTCCCTTTATCTTCGGTTCGAAAAGAAAAAATGTCTTCCTTTCTCTCTTAGGAGTAGAGACTCGCACCTCCTGGTAAATATTGCCTTACCCGGGCAAAATACTTCTGAAAAGAATTTGGAATACAAGGGGCATTAAAAAACAGGGCTATCATGGTCCAAAGTCTAAACTGCCCTAGCAACTCAACACCAGGAGAACAGATTCCAAATAGTTTCAGGTTCTATAGAGAAGTAGCACAGAGAACTAACCTACCATTTCCTTTTGAGCAAGGTAACCTTAGTTGGACTGCATTGTTACTAAAAACTATTCAACCATAGAAAATGTCTTGATTTTCTTGGGAAGTTTTGCTTTCCATGAAATCTTGTTGCTAATTCCCTGCAAAGATCTACTGAACTATTTATAAACAGACTTCACCAGGAATTGTCCGTTAGATTCCCTCATCTACTAGGGACTATCATTTTGTTCAGATAACACAATACTGAATGCAAAAACCTGTAGTGTCTTGTTTATATACAAGATCTTAACTTTTAAATGTTCCCAAACAATACCAACACCAGGCATGTTTATGTTGGACTTGGTTGCACTGCTTTCTCATGTTAGTTCTCTTAATTAATTTCTGTATATCTAGGCATATACATGACAAAGTAGTTTCTCTGTGTAGGCCTTGGATTTTAAATCTGATTACTCTATGATCATTACTAATTTAGTAATTATTTTCTTCTGAATAGAAATTGTATTTGATGTTGAAAGTCAAAACTTCACTTGAACCATTAAAGTTTACAGTTATCATACTGCCCTAGAATTCTTTAACCAAGACTAGCAATGCTACATGCTACTGCCAAGTATGCTGGTCATGTTGGCGTTCTACTCATATAGGCAGCTGACACTATATGCGGTGATGTTTTTTGCATCTTCACTGAATTATTTCTTTATTACTAATTATTGCTAGAACTTTGCCGAGTAATAGTTATCATTTTATTCTGTTTGTTCTTTGCAGCGTGTAACAATATTTGGCTTTGTCTGTTCTGTGCTTCTAGGGACTTGAGAAGTATGTTATGACAAAGCTATTTAATCGGGTATTTGCTTCGGTCCCGGAAGATGTGAAGAGCGACGAAGAACTTTTCGAGAAGATGTCTTTGCTGCAACAGTTTATAAGGCCTGAAAACTTGGATATTAAGGCAGAGTATCAGAATGAAACATCGTGGCTGGTATGGGAGTTAACTTCCCTCATTATTGGGATTTTGTATGCCTATAAAATACTATTTGAATGCCACTCCATCCACTTATTACACAGCCATTGCGCATTTCTGCAATTCAATTCCCTGCCACTGCCAGCCACCCTCTTCCAGGAGTAGTGGATGCCACTTTTGGTTTTGAAATAAACGTGAACTTGCATGATTCATAGTCAGCAGATCTGCCAATCTTCTTATTAGAGCCAACAAATGTATACTGCTGCCTACTGGTCAAGCCATTTGTTTAGATAAACCCTGTGACAGCTGTCCATTCTTCATATAGGTGTAATTCACTAATACCTGTTATCTTTTTTTTATACAGCTTGCGCAGAAGGAGCTGCAGAAGATAAATATGTATAAGGCTCCAAGGGATAAGCTTGCTTGCATCCTGAACTGCTGTAAAGTCATCAATAACTTACTTCTGAATGCTTCTATTGTATCCAACGAAAACCCGCCCGGAGCTGATGAATTCCTTCCAGTCCTCATCTATGTCACCATAAAGGTATGGTTTACAGCTTTTACACGTATGGATTCATGGTTGTTGATATTTTGTCAGAAAGGCTGTCTTGATCAAGGAAGCATTGTGTTATTTTCAGTGCTGTACTGACATGCACTGACAAAATGTCAGCAAGCCATTGACAATATGGTATAATTGGCTTGACTTTGAAATTTGTCTGATGGTATCTAATGTGTTGGACGTGTCTCACGTGAGGTGCCCCTTAGTGTGTCAGTGCACTGTGCAGCCTAGCTTTGCTCCTCATTTCCTTTTTCTTCTGATTGTACAGCTGCACCTATCTACCTCGATACCTCCTTAGTATTTGTAAACCTAGTACTCCCTCCAGTCATAAATACTTGTCGCTTTGATCAAGATTCGGTCAAACTTTTAAAACTTTGACCGTCAATAGCTTCTAGAATATTTAGTTTGGAAATATAAAAATCATATGTGTAGATTTGTTTTGAAAAATCTTTCATACTTTTATATTTTTATTAGATATTATAACTATATTCTAATAGAAAACAATGATCAAAGTTGCACATTGAAGACCGTGAAAAGTTAAAAGCGACAACTATTTATGACCGGAGGGAGTAAGTTCTAGTGTTACGATGTAGTTGTTTGTTGAATGTGAGAGCAATAACTTCTAGTTAGGAACTTAGGATCCACTTGATCTTTGCTTACAAGGATGATTATACTTCCAATAGCAAACAAACTATGTATTTGTATGGATCTTGAAAAGATTTACTTTCAAGAAAGGGGCCATTAGTTTTATGTTGGAGTAACATTGTAGCAATATGGTAATTGAAAACATCATGTCAAAATTGATCCATGAGGACTTTGGGTTGGAGCATCTTGTATAGGTGCCAGTATACTTTTCACTTTTCAGCCAAGCATGCTTAACAAACAAGTGACCTATAATAGCTTGTTACATCTGTGCCCTTCTGCAAAAGATACACTCGGCACTAGAGAATTTACTGTGGTTATCTTAAAACAGTAATTGACAAATATGCCCATGCGGCCTTAGTTTGTAGCTGTAGAAATTTTGATTTCTTATCTGGACTGTAATGTTAGGATCCTTTTGATGTGGGCTTCAAAAAGTTTCTGTGAATCATTTTATGTAATTTATATTATAGTCAGGATAATCATATTAAATAAGTACCTGTTGTTCTTTGTGCAGGCTAATCCTCCACAGCTGCACTCAAATCTGTTATACATACAGAGACATAGACGACAAACACGATTGGTGTCAGAGGCTCAATATTTTTTTACAAACATACTGTCTGCTGAGTCTTTCATTTGGAACATTGATGGAGAATCATTATCCATGAATGAACTAGATTTCCAAAGGAAGATGGATTTGGCGAGGGAGCGCCTGTTGGGATTATCAGCTGACCCTGAAAACCAGGATAATCAAGCCAATGTCGATGTCTGGGAGCATAGATCAGAAAATCTTAAAGCTAACAGGTATTCTGATGTCAGCTTATCTTTGAAGGATCAGGTCCAAGGCCCAGGACCACAGGCCATGAGAAGGGACAGCGATGTGACTGTGAGTGGTAAACCAGTTGAGAGGGTGCAATGTATTTCTGATTTAGAGAAGAAAGGAGCTACTGAGCTCCTCAATGATGATGACTTGAACAAAAAATTCCAGGAGTATCCGTTCCTATTTGCCCGTGCTGGTGATCTGACTGTTGCTGATGTAGAAAACCTTTTGAATTCTTACAAGCAACTAGTACTCAGGTATGTAGCACTTTCACAAGGTATGGGTCTCAGCCCCGAAACCACTGTTGCTCAGACCATGCAATTGGCATCTGATCTTGTTGTATCTGAGGAGCCTGAGAATGTGCCTAGTGTGGTAAACAACAATGAGAACAGTGAAGGAATCAGCAAAACTTCTGATGACGTTACCAGTGAAAACCTTCATTCAGAAGTAGTTGACACAGTAGGATCTGAAGAAATATCCCAACAAACTGCAGTTGATCCCAGTGATGATCTGAAGAGTCAAACAGAAAAAGATGAAACATCAAATCAGCCTGAGCGTGCATGACTTGTCGGTCAAGCCTAGTTGAACTGGCGATACATGGGGGAAATATCTGAAGCTCGGTCCTCTACCCAGGGATGACAATGATCACAAAGCTGAGTGCATATTTCCCCTCAGCGGATGCACTGGAGCGCTTCAAGTGACAAATGTGCATGCTGGAAACTTGTTTGCAGAGATTCAGCATTGAGGAGGATCAATTCATTCTGCTGAAGCTAGTCCCAGATCCAAATGTTTTTTCATTGCTCCTTAGTTCTTGACTCAGTTGTAAGTTTGATTTTGTCGTGAACACACCTTTTTTTTTGTAAACTTATACATTTGTAACTAGAATTTCCATAAGTGAAGTTTGTTCTTGCCAAATTCAAATTTAGAGGAAATGGCTTGAAAGTCCCTGAGCTTATGAGGCATCCACCTGTGGATTCTTGATCGCGCTCGCGCATCCATTCCAACTGTATCAGCTGGGGCTAACATTCATTAATTCCTCCAGAGAAAATTATTGTCATCCTCTTAATGAAATACTCTCTTCCGTTTAAAAATAGTATGAGTATTTTTTGAAAAAGTTTTACTTTGTGTACGTTAATTAATATTTAATCAAATTATAAGAATATCTAGTGTAGCTGGCTGCTAGCATTTCAGTTCAACATGTTCTGAGTGTCCTGGTGTTACTTTGTGGAAATAGTATGAGTATTTTTTGAAAAAGTTTTACTTTGTGTACGTTAATTAATATTTAATCAAATTATAAGAATATCTAGTGTAGCTGGCTGCTAGCATTTCAGTTGAACATGTTCTGAGTGTCCTGGTGTTACTTTGTGGAGGTTGATTACACTGAACAACCTGTCCAGTAGACTTCGGTCAAAGGATTTCGTCGTCTCAATCATAGGAGATGTGCCATGAGAACGATCGAGATCTGCGAAAGGTTTGTAATAACAATATTTTTCCTCTTCCGTTGAGCTGTGCAGAACATGCATGCTTCTGTCTGTACCCCCTATTTTCGCTGAGTCAATGCAATCACCATTCGACCCAAAGCTCTAGCACGGACACGTGTACTTCCGGTTTGTTTGAACACTTGCCGACACGAACAATCCGATGTTTATTTATTTTAAACAAGGACTTTCCCAACTATCAGTAATTGGCTAACATGGAATGTGCTAGGCTGCTAGGGATGAAGTACTCCACCTTGTTCTATTTTCTTTTGAGAAACAGCTAGGGCATCTCTCTCGCCCTGAGTCATCATCGATCGGAGGTTGCGGACTGCACGAATTCCGATGGAACCGGCCTACTCTCAGCAAATGGCACCGAAGTTTTTCCGATGAACAAACCAGCCTAAGTCCTACCCCTCTATTTACGTTGTAGCTCGGTGTGCCAAGGAAGAAGATGTGATGGGTGAAAAGTGACATCGAGTGAACAGATTGGGCTTTGGGAGTCCTTAACCATCCATGCACGAAAGCACTTAACCGAAACGGGAAAGAAAGGAAGACGACGGACGGGTGCGCTTGAATCTAGCTTGGTAGAGAAGCAGCGTTTGTATTCACCTTTACAACACCAAACGTATGATAGATTACATCAAAAGTACAGCTAGCGTGCAAACTGCTTAAACATGAAGCCTCCTCTGCCAGCGCCAGGAGACACAAAGCGCGTCCTTCAGAGCGCTTCCCGATTAAATTAAGTAATGAGCAAAATAAAACAAAATGGGGAAATCCAACAAGTATCCAATGCTCTAGTTCTCTCAGCAATCCTTACACTTACAGTTCAGTACAAGCAATCAAATCTGTCTTGTGATCTTATCAAAGAAAACGAAAGAATCTTTGGAAAAATGCATGCATGCACATAGCTTGCAGTGGTGATGATGGAGGAGAAGGAAATTATGGAACTGTGCATGCACATTGCATAGTGCTTTTGATCTCCTAGCAGAAGCTCCACAGCCTCATCATTTCGCCGTCGTCCTCGGGCTCCAGCTCCCACGTCGAGGAGAACGGCGCGGCGCCCGCGGCCATCAGATCCATGCACTTGGGCGAGGCGAACGCGTCCACCAGCTCCGTCCACAGGTCCTCCACCTCCGCTGGCGAGCCGGTGCTGGCCGCGACAGATGACGACGTCGTCGCGTGCTCCAGCTGGCCGTGATCAGCGCTGCCCGCCGTCGACAGCGAGGCCGACGTCGGCGTCGGCGTGGCGTCGGCGCTGGAAGAGCACCTGTCGTCCACGCTGGCGATGATGCCGGCGTCGAACGCCGCGGCGGCCGCTGCCGCAGCGCGCTGGATGGATCTCGGGGACATGCCGCCAGTCAGAGAGTCCGAGTGGCGAGTATCAACTTGGCGAGGTGAGGAGGGGGGCGACGAGGAGGCGGAGGGGAAGTTGAGGACGGCGTCGGAGCCCTTGAGGCAGAGCAGCGCGGCGTCGTAGGCGCGCGCGGCGGCCTCAGGCGTGGCGTAGGAGCCGAGCCAGATCCGGCGCTTCTGGTTGGGCGCCCTGATCTCCGACACCCACGACCCCCAGCTCCGCATCCGCACCCCCTTGTACTGCCTCACTGCCGCCTTACTTCCGCCTACGCCGATGACGCTCTCGGGCCTGGCCTTGGTCGCGGCGGCAATGCCATTGCTATCGGGGTTCTTGACCATTACTAGGCGCTGAGATCTTTCTCAGTACGTGCGCCTTCGATGGGGAGGGAGAGGGGTGAAGCGTAAGAAAGTGGTGTAATATTTATAGCGGCGTGGACATTCTAGCGTGGAAGTCTATGTGCAGTGTACATGGTACACGCGCAAGCAAGGGTCACCCTGGAGAAAGGGTTGGGACTTGCGAATTTGGAAGACGCGCGAGCTTAGGTGTCATGCCACCACTCGCCAGCCTTCAATAAAGTGTACTTTCTTCGTTGCTCTACTTTTATGATCCCGTTAGATCGTTCATATTAGTGATGTGCGTGGAGCTATCTCTGGATTCACTATAGTTAATTTAATTAATTAACTTATTTAGTTAGTTGATTAAATTAAATTAAAGTAAATTTATACATACTCATGGATCGTTTCACATCATCCTTAGACCATCTTCAACAGCTACCTCAAATTTTCATCCTCAAAATACTATTACAGTATCCCCTATCACTATTACAGCATCCACTATCTCTAACACTATAGCAGTACTGTATCATTGAATACAGACTCTGTTGGAGACGAATTTCTAGTGCTACAGTACCCCGCAAAGTACTGTAGCACTAGAATTCTCAAATTTGCAGATCCTGTTGGAGAGGGCCTTAGTTCACATATTTGCTGGGACAAATATGTGGTACTAATACCACATAAGTGAAAATAGAAAGAAACGTGGTCATTTTAGATATCTATGCAGTTGTCAAACTTAACTTTGTCCATTATTTCTATTATAACAAAATTATAAAATATAGTGAAATCATGATCTTATGACAAAATATTCATATCTTTTTCCAAATTTCCAAACTCAAAAATAATAGATAGGAACATAAACTGAAACATTTTAGAGCTACAAAGCAAACATAGTTATTAAATCGTTAGCACCATATAAAAACATTCGCCCTAGAGTAGCTATTGATGTGAACAACAGAAACTCTGTTATAGCTATTTTCATACTCTACAGATAGAGGAATATTGAAAGGACAATGATATCGTTTAGAGGGGGTAAATATATATTTTTACAAAAGTTCGTCCCCTTTTGCCGTTAGTCCAAACTTGCAGCAAAAAATAAACTAATTATTTTTTTACAAGTGAAAATCCTAAATATGCCAGGCTCAACTAGTGCACAATCACACTACATAGGTGTGAAGGTTACAAACCTAGGGTGACAAAGATTATTCAAATCTAGTAAAAAATCATGAAAATACTGTTCATCAGAAGTTTTGGAATTATTGTTCACCGAGAGTTCCGTGTTCAATCTGGAAGTTCTGAGTTCAGTCAGAGAAAGAGCTTGAAACTAAAATTAAAGTACGCTTAATAAGTTCTAGCTCAAACCAAATGAAATCGTGTGTCACAAATGATGGTTCCAAGTAGATCCATGAAAAACCTATAAATAATTTCATACAAATAAGTAGATCGAGCAAATATACATAAATAAAAGGCAATAACTTAAGAACAAAGAAACAAGAGAGGAGATACAAGATTTATTTTTTGAAGTTTGGACACCTTCACTAGAGTTTCTTACGTCTCTGTTGAGGGGCTCGGTCACACTTGAGTCAGGTCTCTGTCACCTCCCAAAGCTGTAATTATGTAATTAAGTCCAATCATGCTTCATAAGCATTAGGTTTAATTTTAAGTAATTTTGTATTGGAGCATTAGATCACTTAGTTTTTAGTCAATTGGATGAGAGAGAAAAATTCGGGAGAGAAAATAATGAATTCACATTTGAAACAAGCTTCTTTTTCAAGCATGTGGGGCTCACATGAGTAACCAACCACCCCATCTCCTCTTGGGACAGCAACCCTCACTAACTCCCTCTCTCTCCCTCACTCTCGCAGCTCTCGCTCCCTCCCATCGTGCAGACTAAGCAGCCCCCTCCCTCTCAAGCCCTCTCTCTTTCTCCCTCGATTCCTCCCTCTAGAAGCTAAATCGAGGTACAAATATTGTATTCATATGATCACTAGCTCATAAGCTTCTCATCCATCCAATTAATTTACGTTTTCTCGGAAGATTTGAGCTGATCTTGATGTTCTTGGTGTTTTTGCTTGAAGCACGAGAAATCGCGATTGAACTCCTCTTCTCAGGAAATTTCTTCATTTCCTTCATCATCCGGTGGTCACCAACCTCCACAAGCACCATGGGTAAGTCTCTTAGGTTTTCCTCAGTAAGAATGTGAATTGGTGGTCAATTTTGAGTTTGGAGCTAAGTTTGCGAAGTTCTACAGTTCTTGAGCTTTGGAGAAAAAGAGAGGATTTGGATGGGATTTGCTAGGAATCGTGTTGCTAGGTTGGTGAGTGAGTTCTAGATTTTATGAACTATCTGAAATATGTTTCCCTTTGGTTTAGAGAGGCTCGCAAATCAAATCGGCTGAGTTTCCCCCCTCGAAGCAACCTCTATGGACAACCTGGATAGTCTGAATAGCCCAGTGAAAACCCCAATGATTTGTGCTAAAAAATTATAAGAAACCATTCAAATAGTATTGTAATTAATCATTAAGTCGATCATTTACTTAATCACGACTTCAACGATTAATCAGAATACTATTTTGATAGTTCCGACACATATTTTGTGCCCAAGGTTAGAACACATCCATTTCCAATATTTAACATCATAACACATCTTAATAAAGAGTAAGTAATTAACATTAAATTATAAGTTCTTAAGCATTTACCAATTTATTATAATTTGCCACAAAAGAGAGTTAGGAGGAGATAAAAACCGACTCAACTCCTAACCAACAAAAGAAACTATGCAGCGGAAGACTAAAGACTTTATAACAAAAGAAGGATAGAGCCAGATACCCTTAGACTCCATCACAAAAGCACGACCTCCAAGTAGTTGCCTACTCATGCCCACCAACATCCTCGGTAGGCATGAAGTTGTCAAAGACTAACTCCCTCTCGCTGGTAGTACCTGAAATAGTAGCGTGAGTATGAAGGTACTCGCAAAACTTAATCCACAACAAACACTTATAAATAGCCTGACTCTAAGGATTATGCATTTAGATATTAGCAAGAAAATACCACATGGTTAAGTAAATTTCATATGCGAAAGCAAATTTGACATATACACATGTGAGCATCTATACATGACCAAGGTAACATACTAGCCCATAAACATCAACTGAATATATTGTAAAAGAAACCACGGGAATAATATCTGTAAAGCACCATCTTAACCCATCAACCACTTCAATCCACATTCGTAACTCTACGACTGCTAAAAATGGATGGAAGCATGCTCCTTTACCTACACGACTTGAGGACCATACGACTTGCATGACCACACAAGTCCATACAAGGGGGTACTCATGTTAACCTTTTCTAATAAATCCCGACTGTTTGATCATACGCCTATAGGTGTGGGTGTCATCTAGAACTACTCCTAGAGCAAAATAGATACCCAACCGATCTCATGCCCGACACCATAGACCCGCAGGACAAAAAGTCATAGCTACAAAGGTAATCAGCTTATTGTACCCACGAAAAATGCTAAAACCAACTATAACAATGATCGGTGCTTAAACGATACAAGCGGTCTATGATGTCCGAGTCCCTCTCCCGACCTACCCAGGGGAACTCCACATCCAGATAGGATAAACACTCATAACACCGCTCACATCTCGTCTCATCTTCACCACTCATCCAACCAACACCACCAACCCATTATTATGATCATTGTGCAAGTAATTAAAGCTTATGCTCGCGAACGATGAATTATTTCACCGCTCAACTTCTACCGAGGACTTAAGCACTTGCTAAGCATCACGAATGACATCTTAAGTTAGATAACACCATATTAAACCCAGGCTACAGGGATACGGATCAACAAGTATTCAAAATAGGAGAATTAGTACATAAACATATGTTCTACCCATCATAAACCCGATATCGACTCGAACTCATGTATAACATATATAAGCGTAATTTATCACATATGACACACATTATCCAAATTAATGTGAGAAGTATGCTTAGATGCTTGCCTTGTTGCTTAGGTGACCGTCTAATGCTACCCGCGCGACACTAATAGAAATCAGGGAGATTGACATCGTCTTCAACCGCGGCTAGGTCACGTGCTGGTTCTTCGTTCACTAAATAAGAACGCGTGCAATTATGATCATGAATGAAGTGCAACAAAGTATGCCTCAATATGCATATGATTAAATACCATAAATCATACTTTATAATATAATAAAACATTTTTTCTAGATGACACTAATCATAACATGAATTGTCGAAGTGGTTTCATAATATAAGAAAACATCTTTATAATATAAGTGGTTTCATAACTATGATCTAATCAAGCCAAAAAGTATTTAATTAATTATCAAAAGTATTTTCTTTAGTTTCAACATTTTTAACATGTAGTTCATACTCATACGAAGCTAACGCAACTGGTTTTATGATTTTTGGAGTTTGTATGAACAAATTATGAAATTTACAAGTTATCAACACAAAAGAAAAAGACTGATGAATAGTAACTCCGGGTTTTTTTTATCCGGACTTTCCGGATTTCTGCAGAAAGCAGTTCTTCGCGGAAAAAACTGCCGATTTGATTTGTGAGTCTCTCTCAACCAAAGAGGAACATGTTTGAGAGAGTTTATAGAGTCTAGAACTCATTCAACAAACTAGCAACTCGATTCCTAACTCAAATCTCACTCGAATCCTCTAAATTGCTCCGAAGTTCAAGAATTCAAGAACTTCACAACCTGAGCTCAAAATTTAAAATCCAACCATCCAAACTGTGGGTTCTTACCATGGATGTCTAGAGAACTTACCCAAGGGTCCTTGCTGAGGTTGGTGTTCACCGGATGACGAAGGAAATGGAGGAAACTGTTTGAGGAAAAGGAAGAACACCGATGCTCCTCATTCTTCAACCAAGAACACCAAAAGATATCAAAATCGGCTCGAATCATTCGAGAAAACAAAAATGAATTGGATGGATGGAAAGCTCATGAGCTAGAGAATACGTGAGTACCACATGCCTACCTCGATTTCTTCTCTTAAGGTGGGATTTTGGGGGAGAAAGAGAGAGTACTTGAAAGAGGGAGAGGGGCTGCTGCTGCTGCCTTGGCCGGTTAGAGAGGGAGGAGCATGAGTGAGGGAAAGTAGTTTGTTTTAATTGTGAATTCTATTATTTTCTCTCCAGATTTTTCTTTCTCTCATCCATTTGACTCAACACGAAGTGCTCCAGCATTCAAAATAAAATTACACAAAATTAAGCATAATACTTAAGAAGTATGATTATGCTTAATTATGTGATTACGGATTTGAGGCGTGACAAAAATCGTTAGGGTTTAGGGTGCAAGTTGAGTCTAGAACCCTTTGTATAGTGTATATGTATATTTATGTAGGATATATTTAACATGCGAGTCGAATCGGCTGAGGAAGATCATTGAGAAGTGCAAGTGTGCCTAACCCAGATAGTCTGGGTTAAACCCGTAGAGTCTGGATAATTCATGATGCTTTTAACCGAGCACCCTCGCTCGGAGTCTCACCTGGATAATCCGCCCAACCCAGAGAGTCTGGGTTAAATCCAGAGGGTCTGGGTTGATTCGATTTATATTTAGTAGAGAACCCTCGCTCGGAGCCTCATCCGGACATTTCAGCCTAACCTGGAGATTCCAGACTCAGCCCGAACCTTTCGAGTTAGTTCAAAAATGGTTAACCGAGAACTCCCATCCGGAGCACAACTCATAGGTTCCAGAACCTAGAGGTTCCGAGTTCAACCCGGAGTCTCCGGCCTCCTGTTAGCTTTCCAAAGTTGTATAGATCACAAAGTTTGCTAATATTTCGTATGTCTTGCACTTTTAACTTGTTGTTATGCATATTGTATCATACATTATTGGACCTCATTCATGCTTATCATTGCATACGTTCTTCTTTAGTGAATGAGGATTCAGAGCATGACGCGGGTGTGGTTGAAGGTGACACCGAGCTACGTGGGTTCTTTTAATTCTATGTGTATAGCATCAGACAGCCGCTTGAGCAGCAAGGTAAGCATCTAAACATATTTCTCCTATTAATTTGGATCATATGTGTATCCGCACCGAGCGATGTTTAATTCAAATGGTTGGGGCTTATTAGGAAAGTTTGGCACGAGTACCTCTTGGGTGGACCTATGTGGTCACTTAAGCCATATTATCCTCGAGTCTTGTGAGTAAAGTTATATCTCCTGCAGGATGTAAAAATATTTTAGAATGCCACGCTCTCAGTTATGAGCATACTTTTGTTCATTTGCAGCAGTCGTAGAGTTACGAATTTGTTTTAAGGTGGTTGTTGGGTTGAGATGGTTCTTTACAGATATTGTTACTATGGTTTCTTTTACATAGAGCAAACTCTCCAATATACATTGCATGTTGATATGATATGGAATTATAACAATTGAAGTTCATACCAATTTGTCGGAGGGTTAACTCTTGTCGTAGGGATTCTGGGGGACCCTTTTTTAGAGATTCGGCCGGGGGATGATCCTGAATATGTTCGCTGGAGAAATAAATGGGTATGAACGTGATGACCGGTGGGGTGGAATGATCTAATGCGGAACGGAGTAAATGCGCTGGTGTTTAGACAGGTTCAGGCCGCACGGAGGCGTAACACCCTACTCCTGTATGGATACTATAAATGTCTTGAGAATGTCCCTTCATGGATGTTGCTGGTTACAAGAATGTCTATCTATCTTAGAGTCTGGGGCTCCTTGTTCTTCGGTCTGCGTGTAGCTGCTGGCTTTGGGTGCTCTCGATCTTCTCTTCGCTACCTCGAAAACTTCTTCAAAAAAAAACCTCTTTTTCCCGAGAGCTCTCTTTTGTCTGTACTGCCGGCGGCTTTAAATACCCGCCGGCAGTAGCGTACCCCGAACGAGAGGGGGGGCACGAGTTCCGAGACACCATAAATAGAAAGGGCGTCATCATAGCCTCTGTGCGAAGTGATCGGGGGTGAAAAATGCGTCCCACGCCCGATCATCCGTCACCATAAATGCACTGGCAACGGACGCCGTGGAGAGGGCCCACCGGGCAGCCGCGGACACTTACTAATCACACTCACCATATCATTACTTTACTCAGATTTATCAATTGGTGAGGTGAATGGCAAAGTGACATCCTCTTGGACAACAGAGAAAATCATTTGGTGATGTTCATGATGTGAAGATGAAGTAGAACACTTCTCAAATGACGTCTCTGGAAGAAGAACCTCCTCATCACATTTGAGCTTGTCGTATCTTTCTTTAAGAGTTGTCCAAATGATATGAGCGTACTCAAGTGGTATGATCATATCAAATATATCTTCGCTCAAAGCATTAAATAAAACATTAGTAGCTTGATCATTGAGATGTTTACATTTCTCTTCCTCATCAAATTATATGAGTTTATCACTAGGAGGAGAAATGCTCACATCTACAACTTGCTCTATTTGAGGGCCCATAGCCCTAAAGATAGTAAGCATGCGAGTACTCCACTTAAAATAATTGAAGTCATCTAATAGGAGTGATTCTATGTGAACTAATCCGCTAGTCGATATCTTTACTCTCTATGCAGTAAAGCCCTAAAAAAGAGGCTTGGCTATGATACCAATTGAAAGAACAATTATGTCGTCTAGAGGGGGTGAATAGATATTTTTATAAAAATTTGTCCCCTTTTACGGTTGGCCTAAACTTGCAGTGGAAATAAACTAACGGATTTTTTGCAAGTGAAAATCCTAAATATGTTATGCTCAACTAGTGCACAATCACGCTAAATAGGTGTGAAGGTTACAAACACAGGGTGACAAAGATTATTCAAATATAGCAAAAAAAAACATTGTTCACTTGAAGTTCCGGGTTCAATCCAAAAGTTTCGAGTTCAGACAGAGAAAGAGCTCGAAACTGAAATTAAAGTATGCCTAATGAGTTCTAGCTCAAATTAAATGAAGTCGTGTGTTCCAAATGATGATTCCAAATAGATTCAAGGAGAACCTACAAATAAGTAGATCAAGCAAATACTCACAAATAAAAAACAATAACTTAAGAATAAAGAAACAAGGGAGGAGACACAAGATTTGTTTCCCAAAGTTCGGACACCTCCACTAAAGGTTCCTACATCTCCGTTAAGGGGCTCAATTACACTTGAGCTGGGTCTCTCTCAACCCTTTTTCTCTCCAAGTTTGGTCACACTTTCGAGCTTGACTTTCACTCTTAATTTCTTCTCTTGTGAAGGCGAAATCGAAGCTTTCACAAACTTCCCGCGGCACACCACAACCTTGGGTTTTTGCCGACGACGCCTAGGCACCTAGGGGATTGAATCCCCAAGAGTAACAAACGCTTCACAAACTTCTTGCCGATGAACTCGAGTGCTCAAGAATAGAGTTTAGCTCACTTGCACTCAATATTCCAATCTCTTAACCCAACTCACTTTTCTTCTCAAATCTCATACTAAATCAGAGTGAGAAGCACTTCTTTTAGTCCTAAAGATGTTCTCTTTCGTGCCCTCACAGTAGCCCCTTGAAAAGGGTTGAGAGGGTACTTATACGTAACACCCCAAAACTAGTTGTTATACCCAAAAGTCAGTACAACTCGAAACTTCCAAATTCACCCGGATTTTGAGTTACACGAGCTAAACCTAACAGCGGACTCCAACCCAGAACTTTCAGGTTAACCCAGAACTTTCGGGTAAACTAAAAAGGCCCAAACCGAGAACCTCAACTTGGAATTAACCTGGGACTTCTAGACAACCCAGAACTTTCGAGTTAACCCGGAACTTCCGAGTTCAGCACAACAGACATTCTTAAAAAAGCGATAACTTTGATCCCAATGTCCGATTTCGACAATTTTGGACTAAACAGAAAGCTTATTCAGAGGGCTACACATTCCTACTAAATTCATGATCTCAAAAACATCGGATAAAAATTTGGAATATTCCGAAACCTAATTCAAACACTTTCACACTTTCCGCATGAGACTCCTAAAGCAAACGCTCACTTTGAGTTGGTTAGAAACTCTTGAACACTGAGACATGACAAATAGCTCTACGTTGTATCCAATCAAAGATAAAACTCATTTATACCACTTTGAGCCTTTAAATACCTTCAAGTACTGTTTATTTTCTTCAAACTTAGAGGGTAGCTAACTTTTATATCTTCTTCACTTCATCTCTTTTTTTTCTTCATGTGATTGATGTGAATCACTCGTAGATTCCCATGACCTCACATGATATTGGTGCAAAGCCTTCACTCGTTCTTCACCATTATCATGGTCCTTCGGTACCAAGCTATTTGTTTGTCCTTCACTACCGGATGGTCCATTGCAGCCGAGTCTTACTTGCCCTTCACCGTCTTGCCATAGAAAATAACTTTATATTCGACATCTTCAATGAATTCAGTTTATCAAATATGGAGTTCAATATTTGTTCTTCACTCTTGGCATTAGATTTCAGTTCAACTTATGTCTTGTTATGTATCCTAACCCTAAACTCACTCTCAAATACAAAGCACATGGGTTGATCTATAAAATGTAATTGACAACTTTATATCTTAAATTATTTGATCTCCACAATTAACTTAGCCTTCATATTTATTATCATTCTTCATAAGAAACCTAACTCCACTCATTTTCAAGCACATAGCACACGAGTTAGATCATAAAACTCTATTGAAAATGACATAACTTTAGTTATTTGATCTCCACAAGTAACTTAGCATTCATTCTTCAAGGTTTTTCTTCTTCTTATGAGCATAACTAAGGTCTCAATGCTTCAATGCAATTCTTCGAACTCATAGCATTTCTCAACTAATTAATGCTTCATTATTTATGTATCTCCTATGTAACCTAATAATAATTCTCAACATAATTGTTAGTTCATAGGTATTGTAATTGACTTACCCGAGCATCTTTTAGAGCCTATTCATCTTGATGCATATCTCTTCTTTATGCATCACCTATGGAACAACATACTAACAATTTTCATCATCATTGTTAGTCCATAGGTATTATCATTAATTACCAAAATTACACATAAGAGTTAAATGCATTTTCAAATACATAAAGCTGATCATAATTGTCGGAGGATGAACTCCTGTCGCAGGGATCCCGAGAGACCCCTTTTTAGAGATTCGGCCGGGGGGATGATCCTGGATAAGCTTGTTGGGAAATAAGCGGGAACGGAAACAAATGCAATGGCTGGTGGGAGATGATCGCCCTGACGGGAGAAAAATGGGTGCACTGGGGTTTAGACAGGTTCGGGCCGCACGGAGGCGTAACACCCTACTCCTGTGTGAGTGTTATATCTGCCCTTCAAGGGAATTCTTCAAGGATGTATCTGATTACAAGAGAGAGAGAGACCTACTGAGAGCTTGAGGCTCTCGTGTTCTAGCTTGGCTTGAGCGGGTTTGAGCGTCTGCGTCCTCTTCTTCACCCACCGCCCTTTACGTGCTCTTCATTCTTTCCTTTTATAGGCGCGCCGACCTCGACATATCCTGAATGGGAAAGAGGGGATGCGAATGCCAAGGTGCCACGGAGAAAGGCGTCATCATTTCGTCTTGGCGAAGTGACAGGGGCGGTGGAGAAATGCGGCGCGCATCCGACCACCCGCCACTGTGGAAGCCTCCGGGCGCCATAAAGGGGGCCCACCGGGCAGCCTCAGAGGTGCCCGGTGCGCCCACCCTGTCTTGTCTTTCTACTAGGGCAGGGTGGCTGGCGGAGCGCGTCGATTCTGGCAACGTTATCCCGAAGCACCCGGGTGAAACGGGACGGGACCCGTGCATTTAATGGACCAACGCCCCCCTGCCAGTGCATGGCAGGGTCTGACACTGGGGCGTGGGCAGCTGAGAATGTCAGGATGTCAGGCCGCGCGTGCCTATTAAATGCGGCATTGGGCCTTTGATCGGATGACACCCTGACGACGGGACCCTTCGGGTCGTCGAGTGATCTTGCGCGAACCTTCGGGGAACCGAGTCCTCGGGGGCTGCCACGTGCAGCCTCGAGCACTCTCTCCCGAGTACTTTGGGAGGATCTTCGGGGAACCGAGTCCTCGGGGGCTGCCACGTGCAGCCTCGAGCACTCTCTCCCGAGCACTTCGGTGGGACCTTCGGGGCACCGAGTCCTCGGGGGCTGCCACGTGCAGCCCCGAGCACTCTCTCCCGAGTACTTCGGTGGGACCTTCGGGGCACCGAGTCCTCGGGGGCTGCCACGTGCAGCCCCGAGCACTCTCTCCCGAGTACTTCGGTGGGACCTTCGGGGCACCGAGTCCTCGGGGGCTGCCACGTGCAGCCCCGAGCACTCTCTCCCGAGTACTTCGGTGGGACCTTCGGGGCACCGAGTCCTCGGGGGCTGCCACGTGCAGCCCCGAGCACTCTCTCCCGAGCATTTGGTGGGACCTTTGGGGAACCGAGTCCTCGGGGGCTGCCACGTGCAGCCCCGAGCACTCTCTCCCGAGTACTTCGGTGGGACCTTCGGGGCACCGAGTCCTCGGGGGCTGCCACGTGCAGCCCCGAGCACTCTCTCCCGAGTACTTCAGTGGGACCTTCGGGGCACCGAGTCCTTGGGGGCTGCCACGTGCAGCCCCGAGCACTCTCTCCCGAGCACTTCCTTCCCGGTATTTGGGCTCTGCGGATCATCGGGGAACTAGGGTGCTCGGGAACCAGAAGCGGCGGCCCCGAGCACCTTCTCCCGGTACTTAGCTTCTTCTTACCTTGCAGGGTGGTGACATGTGGCGGATGGCCGGCCTGGTCTCGGAACTTAGGGACCCCTGGTTCTGAATACACCGACAGTAGCCCCCGGGCCCGTTGGTAGCCGACGGGACGGAGACTGCGAATGGGCCCTTCGTCGCGACCGAGGCCCAGGCTGGCGCGGACGCCATGTGGCAAGCTTTCGAGAGGTGGCCCTTGCGGACCTAGACCTCAAGTATGCCACAACGGGAAAATGAGTGGACGCGTGTCCACACAACTTCCGAAGGGTATGATGACCATACGGGCTGCACGCGCGGTCGCTGCGCAGATCGAGGAAAATACGCCTGGCAACCGCTGATATCGCGCGATCGGCGGGAGATTCGCCTGGCGGTGGCGTCGATCGAGGCGACGCTTCGCCGAGCGAACCGTTTGGGCGGCAGTTTTTGGACTTTGAGATATAAAAGGGGGAATGGATCGGTCCGTTCCCCTCTTTACGCTCTCTCGCACTTGTGCTCTTGCCTTCTTTGTGCTCCGAAGCCCTCAGGAAACTCCCAGGCGACCGGAGCGTTCTCCCTTCTCTCTCTCTTCACCACCAAAAACACCCTCCATCCTGTCGAGATGACGAGGGTTGGAGGAGGACGCCGGGACAAGACTTCGGACAGCATCTTGCCGGAGTCTCGTCTGAGGAACGAGGAGGCGGTGGACAAGATTAGGAAGCTGCTGGTACCGGAGGGTCAGGAAGGTGCTGTGGTGGTGAGGCCGGTGATTCTGACGCCAGCGACAACCGTCCCAGGGCGGACCGTCCTCTTCACTTCCTTTGTGGCGGCAGGGTTGGTGCCGCCGTTCTCCGCCTTCTTCCTGCAAGTGCTGGAGACGTACGGCATTCAAATGGTGCACCTAAGCCCCAATTCTGTCGTGGCATTGGCGGTCTTCGCGCATCTCTGCGAAATGTTCGTGGGGGTGATGCCGTCGGCGACGCTGCTTCGCCATTTCTTCGTCCTTCGGCCGGTGGGGAAGAAGAGGGGGTACTCCACGGCGGACGTCGTGGGGTGCTGCAACCTTCGGCTCCGGGAAGGCCTGGGGGACCATTACATTCCCCAGGTGCTGCGCAACAAGTGGGAGGAATGGCGACGGGACTGGTTCTTCGTCGACATCGATCCCCACGAGCGCCTCGAATTGCCAGAGAAGGCGGCGGAACCTCGGCGATCGACGTGGGAGGCGCCGCCGCCAGAAGACGCGAGGCTGAAGCCGGTGCTGGAGCGCATCTTGGAGCTGCGCGAGTCCGGGCTGACCTCCGTCATCGTGGTGGCGGATTTTCTGCGCCGTCGGTTGGCGCCTCTGCGAGAACGGGCCCGGCCGAGCTGGTTTTACACCGGGCCGGAGGACATCATCAGGACCCAGATTGGCGCGAGCTGGGATCTGGGGCCGGCGGAACTGCGGGGGATGACAAGGGTAATCACCGGAACGGAGGACATGGGCCGGGCGGAACTCCCGTGGCCGGAGATGGCACTCTGTGCCAACCCCAACCGGGTGGCCATCATGAGGCAGCTGCCGGAGTTCGACGCCCAGGGGCCCGTGGACCGGCCAAGAAGCCGGAGTCCTGAGGCCTCCGAACTCCCCGGGCTGGAGGAACTACTTGGCGAGGAGGTCGCTGGCAGTTCGGCGCAGGCTGGCGAAGGGGTCGCCGCAGGCGGCAGCCACCGTGCCAGAGAGGAGGGCGCCACTGAAGTCGTAGAGGAGGTGGCACCGGGAGACCGGGGAAAGCGTCCCAGGGCCCTAATTCTAGTACCGAACTCTCCGCCGTCGCCGACGGCGGCGGCGGCGTTCCCGGTGCTGGCGCCGCGACTGGTGCGGATGGGGGCTGCGCCGGCTCCAGAGACCCGCGCGGCTGATCCGGAGCCCCGCGCGGCGGCACCCGAGGCCCACGCAGCGGCCACGCCGAACCCCCAGCGGAAGAGGCGGCGGGAGGAGTTTGGACCGACGGCACCGGACCCGGACATTAGGCTCCCAGCGGCCAAGTGGCAGTATCGGTGAGCCTCCTTTCTTGCTTTTTCCTGAGCATTTCTGGCTCGAACTAAGCTTTTGACATTTTTCATATGTCTCCCGTAGGCCGACCGCGGGTGCCACTGCGCCGGGGAAAGCGCGGGCGCCAAGGCCAGAGCCGAGCCCGCCGGCCGCGCCGATAGAGGCCGGCACAGGAACGGCGGAGGCGCCAATTGACGTGGCGACCACTGGGAGAGAGGCGGCGGCGGCGGCCGAGAGGAGGACGCCGGCGGAACCTACCCCGGGCGCAGAGAGCCCGGGGCGGATAACGGTGGACAGGGCGGCCGATGCGGGAATGCGGCCGCCGCCCGAGTCTTCGGCGCCGGCGGAGCCTACCCCGGGCAGGCAGAGCCCGGGGCGGATGGCGGTGCAAGACTCTGCGGAGAGCTCGGCCCCCCTGGAGGCACTCTGCGGAGAAGCCTGGGCCCCACCAGTGCCCGGCCAGCCCGCCGATCCTTTCCTGGCCGCCATTGAAGGCGTCCAAGTAGCGGTTGGGCGGCTGGGCGCAGCGGTGAACGCCAAGGAGGGGGAGCTCGAGGCCGAGCGCGCCCGCCTGGCATCGGAGAAGGCGCGGCTGGCGGGCGCGCAGGAGGAGGCCCGCGCGGCGGCCGAGCGGGAGCAGAAGCTCCTAGAAGACATCCGCGCGGAAGCCGCGCGGGAACGAGAAACTTTGAAGACCGCGCGGGCAGAAGCCGCGCGGGAACGAGAAGACGCCGCCCGCTTGGCTGAGGCGTCGAGGCAGCAAGCTGCCGAGGCCCTTGCCAGGATGGGGCAGGCGCAGGAGAGGGAGGTGGCAGTCGCAGCCCGGGAGCAGGCGGCGGAGGAGCGGCAAGCCGAGCTGGCCCGCTGGGAGGGCGCGGCCGAGAAGACGGGCATCGACCTCCAGCGCAGGGAAGACGACCTTCGGAAGACCAGGGAAGAGATTCGCCGTTGGGAGGAGGACGTTTCCTTGCAGGAGGTAAACAACGAGCTATTAGCATCGGAGCTCGATGTTCGGGAGGATTCGGTGACTCAGCAGGAGGACGTGCTGGCCCGGCGGGAGGGCGAGATGAGGCGCCGAGAAGACGAGTTGAGTCGTCGAGAAGGCGAGGCTGCTGCTGCGGCGGCCGCCGCGGCTACCAGGGCGGAGGAGAATGCGAAGCACGAGGCGGAACTGGCCGCCCGTGAACGCGCCTTGTCCGAGATGGTGGCCAAGACGAAGCAGGCTGCCGCCCCCACCGCAGCTGGCGGTTCTTCTGGTTCGGTCGGGAACCAGGGACTCGAGGCACAGCTGCGGGCCGCCAAGGAGAAGCTCGAGACCGCCTTTGTCTCGCGGGTCAACCTCGAGCATATGCTGGAAGACATACTCCGGCGGATGCGGCGGGCCGTAGAGAAGGGTGGCCTCGGACGGCTCGTTGAAGGCGAAAAGGGCGACGGCCCCGCACGACAAGTGTTGGGGCTGCAGCAGGTCTGCGAGCGCCTCGAGGCCCTGCCTTGGGCGGTCCAGGAACTCGCCGCCCGGGAGGGACGTGGCTTGGCGCATGCAGTGGCCGAGCACGTCCTGGCCTGCTACCGAAGCAGGGACCCTAACTTCCCGCTGGAGCCGGCGCGGGAGGGAGTGGTCGAGGCTGAGGGAGAGGCCGCCCGGGCAGCGGTCCGGAGTACCGCCGCTGAGGTGGCGGCCGGCTTCAGGCGAGAGGTGCCGCCGCCGCCAGCGCCCGGGGACGACTCGGAGGATTCAGCCGATGCCTCTGCCGCCGACTAGGCCTTTTGTGCCCTCTTTTCTTTTGTTGTAGATGTAGGAGTGAACCCTTAGAAAATGCCTTGTAAATATCCTGTGAATATTAAATGGCAGTTTTTCCTTGGGCTCGCAACTCCAGTTTCTCTAAGTGTTTGATGCTTCTTCTGATGTTTTACTTTGAAGTCCCGGGGAGTACTCAGTCGGGCCGTTCCCGACCTTCCCGTCCCCGAGGATGAAGTTGTCTTGATCGCTGTTGCTGGCACAGTCGGCCTTCAAGCTCTCACGAATCCGCATTGCCTAAGTTAAGAACAAAGACACAGACTTCCTTGCCCGGGAGATGGATCGATCCTGCTCGGAACACGCCGTGCCTAATGAACACTTTTTCACTTTGCGACCACTTAGTTAGTAGAAGGGAGACGCGTGCGGGCGAGAATGTGACCAAGAGTCCTCGCGGTCCGGTGGTGCCCGGGCTTGAAACGGGCCGGACCGAGCACTAACAGCCTGCCCCCGAGACCTGAGCTCCGGACTACTCGAGTAGCTCGAGCGATAGGATTACCCAGGGTACCCGAGGACTCGGTAGTGCTCGGGGTCCTTAAAAGCGGACCGAACACCACGACCACCACGAAGGGCTTCGGTCAGACATTATCGCAAGCGCGCTACTCTTTTCTGCAAACCGCTCTGTCGTTCTGGGATAAAGTAGACACGCGGCAAGGTTTTTGCGTGCGAGGAAACCACCTCACCGAACAGATTAAGGCGCGAGAGCCCCCGAGAATGACTCAAGAACATAAATTTACTAAAAGCAGACTTGTCTGAATATAACCACTCACCGGACAGCTGTCGGCCCTCTGGCCCACCGATCCAGGAGGGATGTGCTTCCGAGCTCGGGTGCCCGGGAACTTAATTCTTTCAACGGGGCGCCCGAGCGCCCGGAAGGCGTACGAGGCTCCTAGGGTCGGGTGATCTCGACCACCCATGCCTAAGTGGTAGGACCACCCGAGGACCCTTGGGGCCGACCAGAAATCGGGGCATTGAAGCCCTCGCGGCCGAGCTGCTCGTGATCGCCAGCCTGTGACTTAAGAGAAAAAATAGGATTTCTTTGTCTGGTGCGCTCTGTCAGTGCGGTACTTGCTATAGACTGCTCTCGTTTTCGACCCGAGACCTCTCGAATACCCGAACCGGCGGACAAGAGCGGGCAAAGGCGTAACCCAGAGGTCCTACGGTTCGGTGGCGCCCGGGTATGATAGACCAGACCGAGCACCGACAGCCCGCTCCGGGGGCCTGAGCTCCGACCTACTCGAGCAGCTCGAGTGATGGGATTACCCAGAGCACCCCGAAACTCGGTTAGTGCCCGGGAGCCTGCCACGACACCGAATACCACAGCCTACCATGTCGGACGTAAGTCAGCGGCGACTGCTCACATGTATACCGATTGGGATTCTTTTATCAACGGGAAAAAATGAGAGAGCGAACTTTTTCTCGCACCACCGAGCACCTCACCAGACAGATTAAACATAGGGAATCCAGAAAAATAATTTTGACATAGCGATTGCTTATTGAAATACTGAATGTGCAATATTTACAAGGTTGGGCGACAGCGACTTACCCCACGGGGCGAAGCCTTCAGATTGCTCGGGCGAGGAGAAGCCCCCGGCCTTGCTGACCTGAGCCGCGAGCACGACCATCTACGGGTAGAAGCGTCGGAGATGCTCGATGTTCCACGGATTCGGGAGTGGCTGTCCTTCCTCCGTCGCCAACCTGAAAGAACCTCGAGAGACCGGGCCCGGACATGGCGCAGATGATAATGCCGCAGACTCTGCTGGTACCGAGCCGCCCGGACAGCGGCACGCCGCCGACGCTCTTCCAGGTAATCCACGTCGTCGCGTCTTTGCCGCTCCTGCTCACCCTCAGAGTATGCATGTACTCGAGGGGAGCCCAGAGTGAGCTCGGAGGGGAGGACTGCTTCGGCGCCATAGACGAGGAAGAAAGGAGTCTCCCCGGTGGCGCGGCTTGGCGTAGTCCGATTGGCCCACAGCACGGCTGGGCCCAGCGCCTTGATTCCCTGAAGCGGGAAAAACCGCGCACGTGGATAGCGGCTGCTGATGGAACGCAGCAGCGACTGGGCTCCTTCTGACGTTGGGCAGCGCTCCGTCACTGGAAGTGGAGCCGGAACGCTGGAGACGGTGTCCACCGGCCATCTTTTCCTGCGGAAAAAAGTGAAACAAACAATCCAGGGATACTCCCCCCTACCTGGCGCGCCAGCTGTCGGAGGATGAACTCCTGTCGCAGGGATCCCGAGAGACCCCTTTTTAGAGATTCGGCCGGGGGGATGATCCTGGATAAGCTTGTTGGGAAATAAGCGGGAACGGAAACAAATGCAATGGCTGGTGGGAGATGATCGCCCTGACGGGAGAAAAATGGGTGCACTGGGGTTTAGACAAGTTCGGGCCGCACGGAGGCGTAACACCCTACTCCTGTGTGAGTGTTATATCTGCCCTTCAAGGGAATTCTTCAAGGATGTATCTGATTACAAGAGAGAGAGAGACCTACTGAGAGCTTGAGGCTCTCGTGTTCTAGCTTGGCTTGAGCGGGTTTGAGCGTCTGCGTCCTCTTCTTCACCCACCGCCCTTTACGTGCTCTTCATTCTTTCCTTTTATAGGCGCGCCGACCTCGACATATCCTGAATGGGAAAGAGGGGATGCGAATGCCAAGGTGCCACGGAGAAAGGCGTCATCATTTCGTCTTGGCGAAGTGACAGGGGCGGTGGAGAAATGCGGCGCGCATCCGACCACCCGCCACTGTGGAAGCCTCCGGGCACCATAAAGGGGGCCCACCGGGTAGCCTCAGAGGTGCCCGGTGCGCCCACCCTGTCTTGTCTTTCTACTAGGGCAGGGTGGCTGGCGGAGCGCGTCGATTCTGGCAACGTTATCCCGAGGCACCCGGGTGAAACGGGACGGGACCCGTGCATTTAATGGACCCACGCCCCCCTGCCAGTGCATGGCAGGGTCTGACACTGGGGCGTGGGCAGCTGAGAATGTCAGGATGTCAGGCCGCGCGTGCCTATTAAATGCGGCATTAGGCCTTTGACCGGATGACACCCTGACGACGGGACCCTTCGGGTCGTCGAGTGATCTTGCGCGAACCTTCGGGGAACCGAGTCCTCAGGGGCTGCCACGTGCAGCCTCGAGCACTCTCTCCCGAGTACTTTGGGAGGATCTTCGGGGAACCGAGTCCTCGGGGGCTGCCACGTGCAGCCCCGAGCACTCTCTCCTGAGCACTTCGGTGGGACCTTCGGGGCACCGAGTCCTCGGGGGCTGCCACGTGCAGCCCCGAGCACTCTCTCCCGAGTACTTCGGTGGGACCTTCGGGGCACCGAGTCCTCGGGGGCTGCCACGTGCAGCCCCGAGCACTCTCTCCCGAGTACTTCGGTGGGACCTTCGGGGCACCGAGTCCTCGGGGGCTGCCACGTGCAGCCCCGAGCACTCTCTCCCGAGCATTTGGTGGGACCTTTGGGGAACCGAGTCCTCGGGGGCTGCCACGTGCAGCCCCGAGCACTCTCTCCCGAGTACTTCGGTGGGACCTTCGGGGAACCGAGTCCTCGGGGGCTGCCACGTGCAGCCCCGAGCACTCTCTCCCGAGTACTTCGGTGGGACCTTCGGGGCACCGAGTCCTCGGGGGCTGCCACGTGCAGCCCCGAGCACTCTCTCCCGAGTACTTCGGTGGGACCTTCGGGGCACCGAGTCCTCGGGGGCTGCCACGTGCAGCCCCGAGCACTCTCTCCCGAGCACTTCCTTCCCGGTATTTGGGCTCTGCGGATCATCGGGGAACTAGGGTACTCAGGAACCAGAGGCGGCGGCCCCGAGCACCTTCTCCCGGTACTTAGCTTCTTCTTACCTTGCAGGGTGGTGACATGTGGCGGATGGCCGGCCTGGTCTCGGAACTTAGGGACCCCTGGTTCTGAATACACCGACAATAATAAAATAATAAATTGAAAGATTTTGTTGAAATTGTACGTTTGGAATTTCTCAAAAAGCTAATTATAGTTTCTTCTCTCCATCAGAACAATATCAAAGTTTAAATAACTCCAATGCATACACGTATGTCAAAAATATGGCACCTCATGTAATATTCTAGGCCATTAGTATTTCTAGTTTTGGCATATGTGGCATAAGTATTTCGGTGTGATGAATTTAGTACCATCTTAATAGTTTAGATAGGATAGGACCAACTTATAAGCCTTCACACTCCAAATATAATATATCCGGGTTAACATTTTTACACTAAGCGAGGATACAAAGTGTAAGAGATGTGATATATGTATGCCCCACAGATGGGCTGGGTTGTAAGCAAATTTTAGAGATAGGGTATTACAGGTTGTATTCAAAACCAACTCTTGGTGCACGAGTATATGCGTGTCGGCCCATGGAGTAGACATGGGATTGTCGTGGCATCGAGAGGAGATACTGGGTATTTTTCCACCATGTACGCGGTAAGCTACTGAGGGCGTCAACCCTGAAGGGGGAGAATGTAATACCCTGATCTATTAGTGTTTCTGATTTCAGTATGGGGCTATTAGTGTTTCTAATTTCAGTACGTGTGGCTCAAGTATTTCAGTATGGTGGGTTTAATACCATATTGGTAGTTTAAATAGTATAGGGCTAATTTATAAGCCTTCACACTTCAAATATAACAATTTCGATTTAACCCTTTTATACGAAGTGGGAACGAAAATATAATAAAAGTACTATACGTTTGTAGGTCCGCTTGACATATGAGTTAGGCTGCAAGTGAATTTTAGAAATAAGATGTTATACATTATTATCTTTTCTGCAATAGTAGCGGCAAATGTTAGTTTATCTATGCCGACCTTGCCCTTGGCTGGGCTTACTCGAGAAGTTATCCAGGCGCGGCGTGGGAGAATGAATGAAGTTTCAGGAATAATGTTTGGCATGAGAAAGAAAACAAATGGAAATCGTCACATGCATGCACTGCCAAAGTTGCCTGATGCTGTCGGAAACCAATAATAACAAAGCTATATTTAAAAATTATAAATGTCCGTGTCTTTTATGAGTGTTTTCAAGATCTGCAGTAGGATAACAACAGTCGTTAGGTGGGTTTTGTAATTAGTCTGGGAACTACACGTACTCTCGAGCTATTTTGATCAATCTAGCTCATAATTTACGGTCACGGTAAGGCCAGCTCTAGCAGCGTTTGCAACACTATACTTGTTACTGTGTTGTTTTTTTGCTTTAACAGATACCGTATCACTGCTAAAGGATATGGTCGGGAGGGAGCGTGTTTTAAATTTGCAAACTACTGTAGTAATCCTCAATATTGTTTATAGAGTATGACTGTGGGACTGAAAAGAAGAAGAGAGTAATAGAAGGTAAGAAATATGGTATCCGGTGGAGATGAAAAAAATAAAAGTTACTGGAATAGTATTAAAAGATATTATAATAATATTATAGAAGATGAATTTTTAAGTATTTATTGAAGATGGTCTAACGATTTATGGGGAAACAATTTGTCCACTGCTCTCTACACACAAGTACTCCCAGCTGAGCTCATCGATCGTCGTATCCAATCAAGTCCAAACTTGAAAGACCCATAAATGAAAACTGGGACCCGATAGAAGGTTGACACTGCGACGATCAAGTATCTGTATGTATGCATCTTTTAGCTAGCTAAGCTAGGTGTAAAGATTGGACGAGCAATTAAGGAAAGTTTTGCTCCCCACGGCAAGTGATCAGTTGATCATATGCCCATATTCCTAATCGAGGAAGGAGCACTGCAGCAATGCTGCCTCGATTCGTCGACTCATGATCATGTGTCGTCACTGCATGTGGAGATCGTCCAAGATATACGCGGTAATAATGCCAACACGGCAACACCAGATGCTGCGAGACCACCTCGGAAAACATGGGGTATATACCCATAACTCTGCGCTGTGCGCGATCGATGACACTTGATTTGGAGTCGGATCTGGTCGCTTTTTGCAGAGATCAATAATCGATTGATGATAGATATGTGTCAAATAATTATACTGATTAATTATATATTGAATTTGAAGTTGTATTAGCGGTGTATGGTAGAGTTTAAATATGACTTATGTAACTTGATCTCTTATAAATATGAGAGGATGTCCGTTGTTATAAACATGACGGCGTAGCGATAGTTTTGTAGAGAACGATGATGGTACTATCGAGGCCCTGAAGCGGCTGATGTGTGAATCATAGGTCGATGTGATAATGTAGATTTCGGTTGAAACTCGTTAACAAATATCGTGTCTCTAATGTTATCTATGATTTGATGTGTATCGTTTCGGTAGATTAATCCGTTGTTTTCATTAGCTAAATTTCTTAACAGTAGAAAATAGCCGGCAATGTTCCTGCGGAGATCCATTCTCGTTGTTCATCGTGGGCGCGGCTACCCGCTGCAAGCGTCGGGCGCGCCTCGACAGAATTGCAGCCGAAAAACATCCCTTCCTTCCGGCAACCAATTTGTTTCCAGCCATCCACCATTGCAATTTGTAAAAGAGCAACAGGAAACGTACATCTGTACTGTGTAGGATACACCTGTTGTAGGAAGTAGTATTTCTGCGCACCGAGAAAAGGCAAGAAAGGTAACGAGGACGCATAAATATAGCTAGGCTAGCTAGCTGCATGCCTAGCTGGGCACTTTGCCTCACATTTGCACATGGAAACGGTTCGATCGGGCATACGCATCTCTCCCGTGGTCCGTCCGTCCATGCCATGACTTGGCACGGAAGGGAAGCGGGGCGCAGTGCAGGATCGCGCCGAGTGGGCAGGGCTCATCTCTTCCCCTTTTGCCTTTCTCCAAAGGACGCCTGCTCGAGAGAAAGCGCTACTCGATCTGCCACTGCCACTGCCGGTTTCATGACTGCGCTGTAGCCCACAGCCTACTACAAGCTCTGCTCGATGGGAGAGGGTTCTGAGTTCACAGTGACTCTGGCGCGAACCATCTGGTCTAGACACGAACCAGAGCTCATCAGGATTTAGTTTTTGACGTACCAGAGCTCATCAGGATTGATCAACAATTCTGCGCGATCACACGAAACACTGCCGGAAAGCTTTCGGGGTCTGGGTACACGCATGTGTTGCGGCATCAAAGTTCTAACAGGCCAGACAGGCTGGGGAGCATCTTGAGCCGAAAAGCGAGCGTCCAGAGCTGCACGCCGCGGTTCGCGCTGGGGATGGGCTTTTGGCGCTTTGTGAGGTGGCGTCGAGCCGAGCGGAGCGGCCACGGGCTCCGCAAAGCGAAACGCACCCGTACCCGCGTCACTTCGTTTCGGCCCCTCATCAGGGAGGCCGGCTGCGTCGAGGTGGTCGGCTTTCGTGAGTTTTTTTAATATATTTTTTAGTTAAAATTTAAATAAATAGATTCCCGACGAAGATATTTGTAAAACTAAACGCCTACAGCTCTCTGAGAGAGCGGTTACGAGTTCTAACCGTCCCCTGAGAGGGCGGGTGGGGCCTTCCCTCCTGGCTCAGAGGCTTACCGCCCCCTGAGGGGGCGGGTAGAGCTCCTCTCAGGGGCGGTAAGGGCTCCTACCCGCCCGTCGCGCCGCACCGCCCGCCCGGCGCCCTACTGCTATAAAAAGGCCAAAAATTAGCCAAAAAATCATAAAAATCCAAAAAAAGAAAAAGTTGAGAAGAGAGAGGAGAATAGAGGAGAGGAGAGGGAAGGAAGAGAGGTCGGCGAAGTCCTGCTGTATTTGGGTCGCGGATTTGAAGGAAAAATTTTGGGTAAATCTTTTTTTCCTTTTTATTGTTGTTAATTAGTGCAGTAGTAGTATATGACATAGATTTTAGACATTTTATGACCTAGTGTTTAGAAAATTGTCAAATTTAGTTAGAAAATGGTACTATAGCAGTTCAATATAGAATATTATTTTTAGTATATTATTTTCAGTATGTTATCTGTAGTATATTATTTTTAGTATATTATTTTCAGTATGTTATTTGTAGTATATTATTTTTAGTATATTATTTGTACCTGCGGACGTAGGAGGCAACAATAGATGATAATTTACGAACCTAGGGTAGCATTTAAAAATTATTTTATTCGATAATCAGAAATATAGTTTGTTGTCTTAACATGGGTTATGTTTGCGGGTATTTCCAGGAATGGCAGATAAATTAATTTTTTTAGATATATTATGGTGAGGGTGAAATTAGGTACGGTCCCAACGGTGTAGATCTGTCTGGATTTTGTCATGTTATGAAGGGGCTTAGTAAAGCTAATGAGAGGACTATTGTGGGTGTGTGCAAATGGCTCATGCGGTTTTTCCAACTGGATCCGCAGTAATATGAGCTGAAGTTGAAAGCTGTCCTGAGCCGTGCTAGTCATGGATACTTTGGTGAGCTTGTTCCCATCGAAGCCACATCAAATTGGAGGCAGTATGTAGATATATGCTGTGAACGTGGCCTGCCGCTTGTTTTGTTAGCTGAGGCGTACCTGAAAGATCAAAATGAGGTGAACTCTGCAGAAGCAGTAGCAGGACCAAGTGAGGCAGTAGAAGATGAGTCAGAGGCGGCTAATGTAGGGTCCAAAGAGGATGTTGGTGATGTTCCAGAGCTGCAACCGATGGGTGTAGCTGATGAAGGGGAGCACATCCCTACCATCATTGAAGATATGGATTTGGAGGATGAAGAGTTGGAGGAAGGCCTTGCCGATGGGGATTCTTTTGATGAGGAGAGTAATGCTCCAGTTCCTACAGAGTGGCGGGATTATGAATTTTCGAAGTTGGTGGTTAGCGAGGCTGACCAGACACCGTTGCAGTACCATGAGAATGAGGTGTCACAGGGTGCTATGTACCCTACAAAAGAGGCAGTTATTGATGCAGTGAAATTCTGGTCGTTGTCTCTTCGTAGGCAATTCAAGGTTGTTAAATCAAGTAAAAGAGAGTATGATGTGAAGTGCTTGGTGCCTCAGTGCCCTTGGCGGGTGCACGCATTCAGAGGGAAATGGGCAGACTACTGGCAATGCTCAATAGTTAAGGAACATAATTGTCACATTGAGGAAATAGAGTTCGCCCACCGGAACCTGTCTTCTGCTTTCATTGCAAATGTTATGTACGAAGAGATTGTGGACAACATAAGGTATGAGCCACGATCAATAATCCGTGCTATTGAGCAAAGGTTCCAGTACACAATAAACTATGCGAAGGCATGGAGGGCGAAACAAAAGGCTATTGAGATGAGGTTCGGTACATATGAAGATTCGTATCACAATCTACCTCGTCAATTAGCCACAATTTGTGCAAGAAATCCAGGAAGCTACTATGATATCAAGCATTACCCCTCTACTGATGTGGAGTATAGCGGAAAAAGAGTGTTGCAGCGTGCTTTCTTTGCATTCGCTGCAACTATCAAAGCATTTAGATATTGCCGACCCATCATATGCCTAGATGGAACATTCCTGACTGGGAAGTACAAATGGCAGATTTTGTCTGCAATAGGGGTCGACGGTAACAACCAAGTCCTGCCACTAGGGTTTGCTTTCGTGGAGAGTGAGAACGGGGACAACTGGTATTGGTTCCTAGAGTGGGTTAAACATGCAATTGTTCTTGACCGACCAGATGTGTGTCTCATTCATGATAGACATGCAGGATTGTTGTAGGCTTTGCTGGATATGCAACACGGTAGCGTTCGACGGGGTGTACCAGTACAGTGGCCAGATCTCAAAAGCAGGTGGTGCATGCGTCATATGGGTGCGAACTTCTACAGATAGTTTAAAAACAAAGAGTTAATGAAGCTCTTCAAGAAGTTGTGCAGTCAGAACCAGCAACGTAAGTTCAATGCATTATGGGCAAGACTTGATGAACTGACTCTAAAACAAATTGCGGAGGCTGCACCTAACGGTGATGAACCAATAGCTCTCGGTCCTCTCCCAACCGATACTCCGCAGATTGTAAGGAGATCGGGCTCATCTATTAGGAGCTTCTCACAGTGGATACGCAATGAGCCGAATGAAAAATGGGCTCTGCTGTACGACAGTGGTGGTGCTAGGTATGGAGTAATGACTACAAAACTTGCAGAGGTTTATAACTGGGTCATGCGAGGAATGAGGTCCCTACCACTAGTTGGAATTGTAGAAGGCATTTTGCATGGGAACTGCAAGTACTTCATTGATCGGTATGCAGCTGCTAAGGTTGTAATGGAGGACAATCGTATGCTTTACGGGCGGATGCTATGTGAGTATATGGAGAAGGCAAATAGGAAGGCCCACATGCATCGCGCAAATCAAGAGGGCACTGCAGAGCACAGGTTCAGTGTCCTGTGTCGGGATAAGGGTCGGAGGGGGGGGGGTAGACGCGAGCGGCATGTTCAAGAGTGTGTGCTAAGGAGTGGGACATGCATATGTAGTTGTCAGAAGCCACAATTACTCCATAAACCTTGTACACACGTCATAGCTGCGTGCGCGGAGCACCATATGCTTCCCAGGCAATATGTGTCACAGTATTTCATGAAAGATCAAATATTGAACACCTGGAACCAGGAGCTGTATGGTTACGACATTGTTAACACTTTTACAAGTAACCTAGGGCCTGCAAGAATATATGTGCCTGATTTGGGAAAGATGAAGAACGCACCGGGCTGAAGACAAACTCGTCGGATTCGTAACGATATGGATGAATCCGAGGCCGGCCCTAGGATTAAGCGATGCAGTCAGTGCAATGAAGTATGTCACACTTATAAATATTGTCCCAAAAATGCAGGCGGTGATGCACCTGTTGTCTAGGTGAGCTTTATGTGTGTTGTGCTAGTTTTGTACCATTTTAATATTTGTTAATTTCGCATATAGTTAATTTGCATTCAAAGTATATTGTTGTTGTATTTATTTATCAATGTATTAATGTACATATCTTTCAAATGCAGAGATGGCTCACCCTTCGACCCCCTGAGCTTTTGGACCTTGCCGTGGACAAGAAGCATCGCAGCTTCTTATCCGCCGAGAACCAGACGGAGCTAGGAGTGTTTCGCCCACGAGGCCCTGGAGAGCTGCTGACGATAGACGAGCGATGGAGCCACATGTACTTAGAAATTTTGATACGAAATTGTCATATCACTGATGTTGTTACATATTATTGATATACTGCAACACTTATAGGTTGGCAGCGGCCAAACTCCTACCGCTTTGCCGGTTGGTCGAGGCCCGATCGACGGAGAACCCCGAGGTTGCGGCCCATCGTTTCTACTTCGATCGGTCGCTGATAGTAGCACTGGTCGACCGTTGGAGGCCGGAGACACATACGTTCCACCTCCCGTGCGGAGAGATGACCCCGACCCTGCAGGACGTCTCCTACCTCTTTCAATACCTCGCAGGTACAATTATACATTTTTTACTACTACTTTCAATATCATATTGTTCGTATCTAACGTGATTATTTGTTCATAGGCCCCTCCAGCCAGTACACATGGACGTCTGCCGAGCCTTCACAGTCCTCCTACCCTAGTCAGGAGGATGAGGCTGGCCCCGACACCGCATACGACATCGTCCGTGACTTCTTCGGGGGCACACCTGACTACGACGTTCTTCAACGGTCCTAGGTTTCCAGTGCACCGCTTCGGACACAGCCCACGCAGGACGAGCCCTCGACACCGGTGGTCCCTACTAGGCCTACCAGACACGTCGGTCCACTCAACCCCCTCACCTACTCCAGGGGTCACGTGAGGGTTAACCAGCGACATCTGAACCACGATGGGGCGCACGGGCGACAGCAACGAGGGAGGCATGAGTAGCATTTTACATTTTATGTAACTAATATATGCATATTCGCTTCGTGATGTACTCCTATGTATTAAGACACGTTTACTTTGTATGGTCGACTTAGCATTTTGTAAATGCATTTCATATTCAGACACGTTCAATGAAGAAGTGACCACAACACAAAACTTTAACCATGACTTGACAACACATGCCTCCTGTCGTAGGCTTTAAACAAGATGTGACAACACTACCCAGCTTTTCCAATCAGTAAATGACAACACGGGTACCAATAAACGTGGAATCTCTGACCATGGCAATGACACAACTTTCCCATTCTTCAAGATGGAATCTGATGCTCCTCCCACCAGCTACGCCCATGCCCTCACTCATTTCTTCACGAGCGAATCCAATGCTCCTGCCTCCCCAACTATAAATAGCCGAACCTCCTTACGGTGAAGCATCGCTCATTTCTCATATCTCTCAAGTGCAATGTCTTCCTCAGCTCCATCGAGCCCACCAAAGAAACAATGGGGGACTACCATACCTGAAGGTCTCGAACCACCAATGTGCTTCTGTGGTGACCTTTGTAAGCTCCGCGAGTCGCAGGACATCTTATACACCTATGGTCTGCACTTCTTCATGTGTGCCAACTACGAGTATGACAAGCCTCGCCATGCAACAACTGGTTATCGACCGGTACGGTAACAGATATCCGCCTCATCTCTTCCGATTACGCACCCTGTTTTACTAACCGCTCATCTTGTTCCATTTGTTCAGTCCCCTCCACCGCTCTGTGATTTTATTCAGTGGCTCGACAATGAGCAAAATGACTCACAGAAGCTGTGGGTCGACATGAACATGAGGTGGAGAAGGGAAGCGTACGCACGTCGGGAGTACGAGTAATAGCAAGAGGAACTTCGCCTCAAGCGGGAGGAAGAAGAGCGCATGAGGAAGGCGGCGCACGACCGTACCGTGGCTCAGGCTCGAGAGGCTGAGAGGGAAAGGAAGCGGGAGAGAGCCCGCCGTACTAAGACGGCAGGTCCCGATGCCCTCCGAAAGGGAAAGTATTCTAGATGCACGCAGTAGAGAGTACCTAATGTAACCCGACATACTTTCCCTCCCTAAGGCATGTTATGATTAGGATCGGCGTACTAATAAATAGGTCTTAGTGCGAACCGTACATGCCACCTTTGTTTCCTCATCGTGTCGTCGTGGTTACAGTGTATTGTAATGTTTTCATCATGTGTTTAATACTATGTTTGTCCTCGTTCGCACCACATACCCACGTAAAATGCTGCAACTACTAATTACTGATTTTTTTGTCCCGCTATTACATAACCTACTCAAAATTTAAATTCTTAATTTCCTTACACCCCTTCCTTTTTTATTTCTTTAATTAAAAAAAAATACATTTTTAGAGGACAAAATGAAAAAAAACATTTTTAGAGAAAAAAAAATGCCCCTAACCGCCCCCTGAGAGGGCTGCAGGCGTCTAGTTTTACAAATATCTTGGCCGGGAATCTATTTATTTAAATTTTAACAAAAAAAATATAAAAATAAAAAAACTCGGCTTTCGTAGCAGATGGGCCTCTTCAAGTTCGGCCGAAAATGTCCTGGGCCTTTAAGAGCAGATAAAGGTTCTCCAGCGCATCGCAGAGGACGCGTCACGGAGGCCTGACCCATGTATTGCACGAGTCGAGCTTAGGGATGGGCTTGCGGGTTCGAGGCTTGCTTAATTACAATTGTAGTTATAATTTTACATCTATTTTTGTATTAGTTGGTAAAAAATAAAGTAGTATGTGAACTTTTATGTAGACTAGTGGGATGTCCGTTTGCATCCTAATCCAGCTGCGTACCCCGCTAGCGCTAGGCTTGTCATGTGTTACCAAGACTAGAATCATCGCAATCTTTTGAGGTTTGATTGATCCCATGTGTTGTTATCTTCTGCGTAGGTTCGTTCGTCTTCGTACGATCCGTGACTCGTGCTTCCTCGAGTAAAGTTTGAGCGTCCGTGTCCACCAACCCTCCACGTTTAAAAGGCTCTCGCGTTTAGCCATTCGATTCCACACCGTGTTCTGATTCCTCAGAAGAAAGGGAGATCGTCTGATTCCAAAAGCGTGTGCAGAGTAAGTGAAGCGATGCCTGGCGTCCACGTTTTAAAGTTTTTTGCGCGTGGCTATGTGATTACACACAGTCGTCTGATTCCTCGGGAAAACAATATGACAGTGTTGTACGTGCAGAGCCCGTGAGTGATGTCTAGCATCATCTCCACGTTTAAAAGCTTTCTGCACGCGTTTAGCCATTTGATTAGAGGCCACCTTCTGGTTCCTCAGGCGAGAGAGAGAGAGAGAGAGAGTTCTGAAGAACGTGCTGATACCTGACGACATGTGAAGAGGATCCCGGCCGTCTCGGTAAAACAAAACAGTCGGATGTGTTGGAACTATGGAATCTATCTAGGGTAGACCCGAGATACTTCAAGCTTATCAATTGAATCAAAGACCTACTGAGAGACAGAGAGACAGAGAGGAGAGGTAGAGGGACGAACCTGACAGCTCCGGTGTAGATGACCCAGATGCCTCCATCACGTTCGTTGATGGAGTCTGCGCACGGGCAGCGACGGTCGGGGACGGTGTCGGTGTAGCCGTCGACGTGGTGGAGCAGGGCGGCGCGGCTGGTGGCTTCCCGTCACTGGCTGCGCCCCTCTTAGATCGGATTAGGGTTAGGGTTTTGGTGGGGTGTACGGCTCAGTCGAACCTCGTGAAAAGAGCCGCCGGCCCCCACCTCTTTATATATCGCAGGGTGACAGGGGCCCTCCAGCCATAGTGGGCTGGGCGCCCCCGATCAGGGCGCTGATCAAGGGCCCAACTGGGCCGTTGGGTCCAGTTAGGGTTAGAGATCAATCTAACAATCTCCCCCTTGATCTCATTCCATCTTTCATTTTCATATCATTTACTTTTGTTCATTCCATTACAGATTAGCGCATAGAGCATGTCTCATCGTCACGGTCAATTGCCGATAGATTTAACAACTAAAACACACCACTCTGTTCTGAAATAGATACTTAACTTTTGGGCCTTCTTTTGTCCAGGAATTATAGGCTTTCCCTTAAACCCATGCCGGCTACATGTTCTCTGAACACGTTGGGTGGTAAGCCTTTTGTAAGCGGATCCGCGAGCATTTTTTTGGTACTTATATGCTCAAGACTTATGACATGATCCCGGACTTTATCTTTCACAACATAATACTTTATGTCAATGTGTTTGGCAGCACCACTTGACTTATTGTTGTGAGCATACTGTACTGCTGGATTATTATCGCAGTATAACTTAAGTGGTCTATAGATGTCGTCAACCACCTTCAAACCGGGTATGAACTTCTTTAGCCAGTTCACCTGCCCCGTTGCCTCATAACACGCTACAAACTCGACATACATTGTGGACGATGTAGTGACGGTTTGTTTTGAGCTTTTCCATGAAATAGCTCCCCCTGCGAGAGTGAATACATATCCAGACGTGGATTTTCTATCATCTCCCGCATAATCAGAATCAGAATATCCCACTATATGGAGTGAATCTGATCTTCTATACGTCATCATGAGGCCTTTCGTTCCTTGCAAATAACGCAAGACTTTCTTTACTAATTTCCAGTGTTCTGTTCCAGGATTGCTCTGGAATCTGCCAAGTAACCCGGTAACAAATGCCAAGTCAGGGCGCGTACATACTTGAGCATATTGTAAGCTTCCGACAGCTGAAGCATATGGAACCGTTTTTATTTGATCGATCTCATACTGGTTCCTGGGGCATTGAAAATCCCCATATCTGTCACCCTTGACTATAGGAGCAGGTGAGGGACTACATTTGTGCATACTAAATTTCTTTAAGATCTTCTCTATGTATGCCTTTTGTGATAGTCCTAATACCCCTTTACTTCTATCTCGGTGAATCTCGATCCCTAGAACGAACGAAGCTTCACTAAGATCTTTCATATCAAATTTCGAGGACAAAAACTTCTTTGTCTCCAGTAGTAGACTGACATCACTACTAGCAAGTAAGATATCATCTACATACAGGACAAGGAAGATGAACTTCCCATTCTTAAACTTTGCATAGATACAATTGTCCTCTACATTCTCTTTAAACCCAAAATTCCTTATTGTCTGATCAAACTTCAAGTACCACTGTCTTGAAGCTTGTTTCAATCCATAAATGGATTTCTTTAGGCGGCATCCCATTCGTTCTTTTCCTTCCATGACAAATCCTTTCGGTTGTGCCATGTAAACATTTTCCTCCAAGTCCCCGTTGAGAAATGCCGTCTTTACATCCATCTGATGTAATTCTAAATCGTAATGTGCCACTAACGCCATTATGATTCTGAAGGAATCCTTACATGAGACTGGAGAAAAGGTCTCATTGTAATCAATCCCTTCTCTTTGCGTAAAGCCTTTTGCCACAAGTCGCGCTTTATATCTCTCTATATTCCCTTGGGAGTCAAGTTTGGTTTTGTAGACCCATTTACAGCCTACTGTTTTGGCTCCTTTAGGAATTATTTCCAAGTCCCAAACTTTATTGGCATTCATAGATTTTATTTCATCTTCCATGGCCTCAAGCCACTTTGATGAATGATCACTTCTCATGGCTTCTTCAAATGAGGTGGGATCATCCTCCATTTGAAATTCTTCAGTGTTGTACACTTCATAATCAGCAGGAATAGCTGATCTTCTAACTCTTTGAGACCTTCTAGGGGCCTCCACATTTGGCACATCTTCTGTTTGAGGCTGTTGTTGCTCCCCCTCATGTGTGGCAATAGGTTCTACAGGATCCTGAAGAACAGGTTCCTCATCGTCATTCATTATTGCCACAGGTGGAATAACAACAGGTGCTGGCACCACAGTATCTTGCACTGTCGGTGCAGTGACAGCAGGTAGTGAGAAAAATGGCTCATGAATCATCGGAGTGGGTGCATACACCCGCTTCTCTTCAAGGTCAATTTCTCGAGCTACCATGCTCCCCTTCATCATTTCATCCTCTAGGAAGACAGCGTGTCTCGTTTCTACAAACTTTGTATGTCTGTCTGGACAGTAGAAACGAAAACCTTTTGACTTTTCTGGGTAGCCAATGAAATGGCAACTTGCTGTTTTGGGATCTAGTTTCCCAATGTTTGGGTTAAATACTTTAGCCTCAGCAGGACTCCCCCACACACGTAAGTGGTTTAGTGAGGGTACTCTTCCTGTCCACAACTCATACGGTGTTTTGGGCACCGACTTACTTGGTACTCTATTGAGAATATGAATGGCGGTTTTTAACGCCTCCATCCACAGGCTCAACGGTAAGGTGGAGTAACTTATCATACTGCGCACCATATCCATCAGGGTACGATTGCGCCTTTCAGCTACTCCATTCTGCTGAGGTTCGCCCGGTGTAGAATACTGGGCAACTATGCCATTCTCCTGTAAGAACCTTGCAAAAGGTCCAGGAACTTGGCCATATGGGGTATGCCGACCATAGTACTCCCCCCCCCCACGGTCGGACCTGACTATCTTAATCTTTAAATTGTGTTGGTTTTCAACTTCTGCCTTAAATATCTTAAATTTATCCAATGCTTCTGTTCTTTCTTTGATTGGATAAATGTAGCCATAACGGGAGTAATCATCTGTGAATGTTATGAACGAATCATAACCATCCACACTCTTTACAGGAAACGGACCACAGATGTCTGTATGAATAATTTGTAGAATTCCTGTGCTTCGTTTGGCATCTTTCTTAATTTTCTTTACATATTTTCCTTTTATGCATTCTCTGCATTGTTCTAAATCTGAGAACTCTAATGAAGGAAGAATATCATTCTTAACTAGTCTTTCTATTCTCCCCCTCGAAATATGGCCTAAACGACAGTGCCATAATTTCGACGACGCATCGTGAGTTCTCTTTCGTTTTCTGTTTACATCCGCAGACGAGGATACATTCTCATTGTCGCACGCAACGTTCCCATCATCGCATACAACATTCACATCATCACGTAGTGATAATAAATAAAGCTCATTTTGTAAGATAGCAAGACCAACACATGCATTATTAAATGTTATCTTACATTTGCCATTTCCAAAATGGCAATCATATCCATCATTGTCCAAGCATGAAACACTAATCAAGTTTCTCTGTAAAGAGGGAACATAAAGTACATCTCTAAGTAAAAGTGTGAAGCCATCAGCAAGCTCTAGAGAAAGATCGCCAATAGCTTCAACATCTGCTCGGAGTACATTTGCAACTTTAATGTGTCTTTCTCTTCTTTGCGTAGTCCTCGTCGAACGGAATCCCTGTAAAGAATTAGCAACATGAACAGTTGCACCTGAGTCAATCCACCAAGTAGATTTCGAATACTGTATATACAGGGATTCATTTATGAACGTAATAATGTTCTCACCTTTCTTTGCCATGATTATCTTTAAGAAATCGGGACAATCTTTCTTATAATGTCCCGTCTTCTTGCAATGGAGACACTGGTTTTTCTCCACTGTGAACTTATTCTGCTGAGGCTGATGTGGACCTTTTCCCTTTGACTTTGAGGAGGAGTTAGCATTATAATTCTTTTTCTTGTTGTCTTTTATATAATTGATAGTGCCAGCATTGGAAGCTTTTATTCTCTCCTCCTCTTGCACACACATAGCCATGAGCCTCTCTAAGTCCCACTTCTCGGGCTGTATATTGTAGTTGACAACAAAGGTGTCAAACTCTTTTGGCAAAGAAGCAAAAATCAGATGGATAAGGAACTCTTCCTTGAGAGTCAGATCCATTGGTTTCAGCTTGGATGCCAAATTGCTCATCCTTAGTATGTGCTCTCTTATGCCACCATTTCCAGAGTACCTCTCTGTCACCAGCTGCTTTATTAGCTGGGTAGCATATGTCTTTGAAGAGCCAGTGAACTGACTCTTTATTCTATCGAGGTACTCGGTGACCGTGTGATACTCTGGGATTGAGCCCAAAATTGCAGGCTCAATCGTGTTCTTTATCATAGCCAAACATTTCTTGTTGGCAGTGAACCACTTCCTATGCTCAAGGTGATAGGACATCTTTTGGTATTCAAAATCCCTTTCTTTAGTTGCCCAAGCGGCATCAGCCTCGTTTGTCTCCCTCACCGGTGCCACAGGTTCAGTGGGACACGGTGAGGTGACTACCCAGTCCACCTCAGCCAAGATGAAGGCCAGGTCTATCTTTTTCTTCCACTCCGTGTAGTTGTCACCTTTGAGAGTGGGGATCTCTTTGATACAACTCATCAAATTGTATCCGCCTGAAAACACAATTCATATACAGTGAGAACATAAATAATAACAACAATTGCATGCCTTGATTCCAACGTTGGTCAAAATTAAAACATACAGTTGTTTATACATTAAATCTACATCACCGTTGGGCAGAAATAGAATTAATACATGATTAATCTCATTATAATATTGCCATTAATCAACGTTGGTCAAAATAATAACAACATTATAATAAACATATCCATTTTTCAAAATTAAATTCTCCCGTTGGTTCGAATTTAATAATGAAAATAAAATCTTTAAATACGCAGCGGAAAAATGAACTGTTTTCATGAATTTTACCCACAGGGAAAAATTATTATTATTATTAATATTATTATTATTACTATTTTTTATTTTCTTTTGAGCCAATTTGAATTTTCCAATTTTCCAGCTCTTGCTCTTCACTTTTCGGCCCAACCGGCTCGGCCCATCTCTGTTGCGCGCGTGCGCTGCTTGCCCAGGCCGCAGCGTGGGCCTGGGCCGGCAAAGTGCCGCTGCCGCGCGCCCCGCCTGGGCCGCGAAGCGGCCCGTTCAATCTCGGCCGTCCGCGCCGATCCGACGGTCGTCCGTCCGTATCGCGCGAACAAAACGGCGCTCGGCCGGCGACGGCCGAAACCCTAGCTCACTCGCCCCTCTCTCTTCTCTCTCTCTCAGCCGCAGCGGAGCACGAGCGAGCGAGCGAAGTTCGAGGACTCGGCGCCGTCGCCGGCCCTCTCGCCGGCGAGCGCGCTCCCCAGCGGGTGAGCGCGCCGCCGTCGAGCGGCCTGGCTGCGGCGCCCCTTTTGGCCAAAGCCCGGCGGGCAGTGCCCCGGCTCGGCCTTCTTCTCCCCGCGCGCCGGCGAGCCACGCTACGGCGGTGTCAGCAACGGCGAGGTAGGCCTCTGCGGCGCCCCTTTTGGCCAGAGCCCGGCGGACAGCGCCCCGGCTCAGCCTTCTTCTCCCCGCGCGCCGGCGAGCCGCGCTACGGCGGTGTCAGCAACGACGAGGTAAGCATCTGTTTCGATTCTAGCCCCTGTCTAGATCTGACTAGCAACCGTGGCTCTGATACCATTGTTGGAACTATGGAATCTATCTAGGGTAGACCCGAGATACTTCAAGCTTATCAATTGAATCAAAGACCTACTGAGAGACAGAGAGACAGAGAGGAGAGGTAGAGGGACGAACCTGACAGCTCCGGTGTAGATGACCCAGATGCCTCCATCACGTTCGTTGATGGAGTCTGCGCATGGGCAGCGACGGTCGGGGACGGTGTCGGTGTAGCCGTCGACGTGGTGGAGCAGGGCGGCGCGGCTGGTGGCTTCCCGTCACTGGCTGCGCCCCTCTTAGATCGGATTAGGGTTAGGGTTTCGGTGGGGTGTACGGCTCAGTCGAACCTCGTGAAAAGAGCCGCCGGCCCCCACCTCTTTATATATCGCAGGGTGACAGGGGCCCTCCAGCCATAGTGGGCTGGGCGCCCCCGATCAGGGCGCTGATCAAGGGCCCAACTGGGCCGTTGAGTTCAGTTAGGGTTAGAGATCAATCTAACAGGATGGACTCAAGACGAGTTATCGATCAACTCATCGCCTTCCTCCCTCTTGTCTCAGCTCGACCTCACCCTGACACACCTCCAAATTTTTCTTTCGCTTCGCTATTCAGCACTCACAAAACCGGCGAACACGTCTGACCTCAGCGTCGATCGAGCTGCCAGAGGAGACGACGACGTGAACAGGAAGGTGACCTTGGTATTCTCGACACTTGCAAGTCATCGGGCATGGAGATTGAAAACTGCAACTTGCAAATGGCAAGCAACTGGGCAGTATTTTGAGGACGAAGTGCTCCATGATTGATGTACTTAGCGGGCCTCCATGCTCGCGGATGTTTACCAAACTCTGTTCCTTCTTAATTGAACGGCAGAGCTCCTGACGATTTCGTTTTAAACAAGTGCTCCATGAAGCTCGATGATTGTTGGACGGAAGAGCAAAGAGTTGTTACCGTGTCGTCGAGCCATGCCACTTAGTTAAACAAGTTGAATTCGCATTAGGATACGTCTTGTCCCTTACCAAGGAACATGTAGCATCAGCAATAGTGGCTACTACAGGTCAAAACAAAGCAATGCTGGCTAAAGCTTCCAACCACTCAAACTCTTGGAGCTATCCCAAGCTCAATTTATGGCTTGTCATTGGTTCTAATTCACCCTTTCTTCTCGAACAGGAATCTTTCGCGTCATGATTCAAAATTTCAAGACAAACTAGTTCAGCTTCTGGGCCTACAAATATAACTCATGTGCTGTCTCTTCTGGTGTACAGATGCTAGTAACCAGCTGCACTTGTTTTTGAGGTCAATAGAAATCAATGTATTTGGTTTCTTAGAGTACGTAAGTTCTGCCTGTAATTGCATTGCTTGCTTGAACTTGCTTTAGATAGCAGCTTCACAGTTGAAAAGTGCCGTGTCATTAAGGACCATGCGTCTTCCCACAAGATGTGGCAAACGATACCATAGCAGCAAACACATTGCAGCTGTGTCAGCAAAATGCCCTACCTCAATTTTTCCCGATCTTGTGAAGTTTAGGATCTCTGACGCAAAGCATTAAGAAAACATTTGAATTATTAGTCGTGTTGCGAATAATTTGCATCACACCAGTTAGTTATAGAATGATAAGCATGGGATGGCATGAAACACATTGCAATTATTATATAAGAGACTGAGTGACTGACATCCTATTTTGATTCTATTAGGGGCGTATCTTGCAATAATACTAGCTGACATATGATGCAGAAAATAAGAGATTATTCATCATGCTTAAACAGATAATAAATCATGTGTCCGTAGCGACGAAGAAAATTCTTATAGTGATCTTTGCATTCTGCAATTGGAGGAAACCAGAAACCACCTTTTCTTGCACTGCAATTTTGCTAGAAATTGATGGTCGAGGCTTTATCTTAATGTCAATATTCAACATAGACCAACTCAAACTCTGAGGTGCTTTAGGAAAAAAACTACAAGTTCCTTTTGCAATGGAGATCATTATTCTAATGAGTTAGAGTATCTGGAAAGTTAGGAATAACTGGATTTTTAATGAAGCTCGTTCCTCAACTCAAGCAGTTTGGAGTATCCTCGAAAAGGAGTTTAAGTTGGTTATCCATTGAGCTCGGCCTAGTCATGTTGATGCTATGTTTCAATGGCTTGTATCTTTAGAATAACTTGTTTTGGTTTGTTTATGTTTTGCTTTTGATTTATAACTTGACTTTGTATCCATATTTCTTTATTTTTTAATATATAATCAGTAGGGAATGATCCTACTGTTTCCTAAAAAAATTCTTATTTTGGTTTTATCAGGCACATACCTTGCAGTACTACTAGGTGACACATGATGCAGCAAAAAAAGAGATAATTTATTATGATTGAACAGATCATAAATTATGTGTTCATAGCGAAGAAAAAGTTCCAAGAAAGTGAACTAGATGACCAATTTGTTGCATGTTCTATATGGTTCAGTTGCAGTTGATTTCCATTTAACTGAAACCTCCCAGTTTTTTCCAATCAAGATGAGAGTAGTACTTGTGCTTCTAGAAGACATAAAAAACATTGTGAACGGATGGACCGTAAATCTGTTAAACCCCTCTTAACAGGTTTAAGAAAACAATAGAGAACTCAAACGCAGAGTAGAGTGGCGCATATGCTTCTAGAAGCCAAAATGACCTTCTAATTGGATTGACCTTCAACCAGTTCTTCCTTCTAATTTTAAGCTCAACCCACTCTTAACAGGTTATAGAAAACAATAAAGAGACGAATGGACTTGTAATTCTATGATTCTAAAACCTGAAGTTCCTTTCTTCAGACAAATAAACTTTCCCCAATTTGCTAGTGCTTTAATTTGATAACCCGTGACCCATTTCCTGGTTGTAGTCAGCTGCTCATCAGACACAAAGTGATGCAGTTCTTAATTGGCTCCCAACTCCAACCACCATTTTTTGTGATGGGGATTGGGGACCTTGATTTAAACCCCCCAAAAAAAGTGCAAAAGTCTGGGGGAAGAGAGAGACACCGAAACACTTTTTCGATGATGAACTCGTTGCACATCCTTCTGCATGAAAGGCCAAGAATTCATCACAATTCAATACTCTTTTATTGCTTGCCACTACATATAGTGCAGGACTAAAATAACTCCATGATTAGTGTAAGGGCCCCGAGTATACACCTACTGTCTAAACTAACGAGACTTTGTAGTATGATATGACGTTCAGATTTGAAAAGTTTGCTCACATAGGGTCAGACAGAGGCTGACCAGATGTGGGTTCAGATTAGACTGATTAGTGATTCTAGCTTGAAAGCCTCCAAGTACAGCTAAATGCCTCAGCAAATTTGGATGCATCTTAGCAACCTGCTTCCCAGAGTAGAAGCCTGAAAGGTGCATATGTCTGTATTCTGAACGCTAATGTCAGGCACGAAACATGTTCTATTGAAAAACTGATGCAACTCTGATCAAGTTTCTGACACAGTTTCACTAGACAAACCCCCTTTTTTTTTCTTGAAATTATGCAGGAGCACTGACTTGCACTTAAGAAGAGATGGGTGGCCAGCGTGCTCGACGGCACGCCCTACAAACTGAGCAAGCGCTCAGTTCCCTGAACAGCCCTTTGAGGAACCAAGTTTCAGATCAACTCCGAAAACTTGATTCAGAGGAAGATGCATTCCTGGAGCTAAAGGTTGCAACCGAGTTAGCTGCATGTGCCGATGTCCGTCCGATTAGTTGGGATTATAAATAGCGTGAGTCGGAGCCCGTTGAAGATTCCTAGATCGGTTCCACAATCACCACAAGCAATGATTTAGTGCTGCCTCGCTTGGCAAAGCATCGGCCATCATCAGAAGCTAAACAAATGCATTCCGGCTCTAGTTTATCAGGAAACAGCCTCTGTTGATGGCACCATCCGGCATGCTAACGTTATCACCATTTGATGCTCGACGGTCTACTGATCCAGGTCACGACGAAAAGGCACTTTATTGCAGTAATGTTCTACTGGCTAATGCTACATTAATATGCATTTGATCGTGTTATAGGAAGCAACAAGGATGATGTAAACATGAGGTTATGGCGCCTAAGCATATGCCTGGGGTTTATGCCGAGCATATACCACCGGTCTGGGCTGCGTTGACGGAAGAGACAGGGAAAGAGTTGAGTGCTCGTGATTGAGCATCGTCAAGTTGGCAGCTGGAGCTGGAAATCGAATGGGGTTTGGAGACAACAGGAGCAGGTGATCGAATTATGGTTATTGAGTGTTATTTGCTCGGTTCTTTCTTAAAATGGATTGGGAATTCCTCTGGTCTTGGATTTGAGGAAAAACAGCACTTGAGTGGTGCCCAATCCGATAAGATTTATAAAGAAAAAGAGAGTGGTGAGAATAAAATCTTAACTACTCAAATTTAGATCGTCGAGTATCCAATTCCGACGACGTGCCGAGAGGATACTAAGGGTGTGTGTGGTTGCTAAAATCTCTTCTAGTCTGACTCGTTGGATACGTTATCCTATAAAGAAATATATTTGTTTGTCCATATTTATTGTTCCAGTCTGATCCGATGGATGCAAATATATGGTTTCATTCTAACTCAGGAGTGAAGATCGATTTGAGCATCACTTTCCAGCCTAGCCCAATGGATATAGGTTTTGCATGTGCTCATACAGACAAGCCCACTTATCAGTATCATAAAATTATCTTCATGTGAATAAATAATCATAATCTTAACTCTTACATCCACTCATGCGGCCTTAGATTCAGTCAATGAAACAAAAATTTAATTCAGGCTGTCCAGAAAGATACAATCAACTAAATATTTTTTTTCAACCAATATGACTCCACTTAGTCTATTTTTTTCTAGTCTGTTTATACGATACAGCTCTACAAAATCTCATCTGAGGAACCAAACCCACCTAATTTCTTGTAATCAGTTGCCTCTCCAGGAAAAATCACACATGATGAATTAACAAATGCATGATGTGGTCATCAATCGTGCTTGCAGCAAGGATGGTATGGGCAAGCCTAGGGTTTAGAGAGAGAGCCGGCAACATTGGATGTGTTTGGTTCCGCAGATAAGGTTTTATAGAGATGTATTGTATAAGCATGACGAGGAGAAGCAGGTTGAGGGGAGACATGTTTATTGAAAAGAAGAGATTTTGGTAGGTCATGTAACATTCTGACTTTTGACATTTAGTTTATAGCAAAATTCACTCATCTAAAAAAAATCTAATTGTTCAATCTAACACAAAACCAAAGAAATATATGTTTGAAATATAAATATATATATATATTTCAAACATATATTTTTGGGTGACTTGGTGAATAGAACATAGAAGGGTGGCATTGCTAGGGCCTAAGAGGGTGGGAGTCCTGTTGGGCCATGGGCCATGACCGAGTTGAGATGGACCATAGGAAGAAGAAACTAGAATTCTGACGGTAATTCCAGCCTAAAATGGAAGAACTCGAAACGATAGGAAAAGGCCTAAATCTTTTCCACAAAGTTTTCTTGTTTTCGTTTTCATTTTTTTGATATATAGTTTCCGGTTGCAACTGTCAGAAAAGTTCGAAAACGATCTCTGAAATACCGAGAATTAGCGTTTTCATTTTCATCTCTAGATGCGGGCATCCAAACATGCTTTTCTCTGATATTATACGCATCCACCGGACCAGACTGGGGGATTCTGGCAACCAAACACACCATAGTATTATTCCGCTAGATGTTGTTCATCCCCCAACATGTTTGGAACCATGCAGGCCCTTTCTTCTCCATGATTCAAAGGCAAAGAATGATTTTCAATTCCCTTTCTTCATTTAAGTCTTCGTGATTGCAGCGTGGGAAATCTGAAAGCAAAGAAATATGAAAGTCTTTCAAAGGGTTGTGCTCTCCTTTCAATTTTAGGTTTCCCACCTTAGAAATAATGGTCTTTTTCACTTACATAGAATGAGCAGCCTTATGAGTATGTCAGTTTTCTCTTGGATTGACACTGTTAGAGCTCCTTTCTCGTTTATTTGGACCTCCTTGGTCCAGTTTATGTTAAGTTTTTCTCTTTATTTTATAAATAAAATTATCACAGAAGGGGCTTCCCTACTGTACAGTTTCAAATAAAAAACATTAGTATTATTCGGCAGATAAATTTCACCCTTGTAACTGACCATAGTCAACAAGTTCACAAATTTTACCTAGTCCAACTCAAACATTATCCTCTATCAGCTCCCTAGGAAAATCTAATTTAACCCTGCATTCACAAGACGACGGCCATAAGCGGCCACCAAATGATTTTCAGATCCTGTCAACATCAAAACTACTTATTAATCTCCCCTAAAAAATTAGTATCTTCCATCATCGTTGCGCGCTTAGTCGGTCATGAAGAAGACGACGCGGGAAGCCACCATTTGTTTATCGAAGCAATTGCAGCTATCCTCCTCAAACAATCGCAGCCATGACCCAAGCAACGGTCGCCCATCACCGTGGGAAAGAAAAATTTTACTAGCACTTTAAACATATTGGCTATTAGTATCGTTCATTTGTATTACAATTCATATTAAAAATATAGGTAAAGAAAATTATAGAGTAAATAAAAAATTAATAGATAAATAGATATAAGGTGAAAGGTATGAACACTGGAAGGTATAAACGGATGAGATAATCCGTGTGTCCATGCGGCACGCGGAGTTAGCTTTCCCGTCACCCGTGGAGCCGCAAGACACAGTGCAACACTTTATGGAGCCTCGTCGCAACAATTGCTCGCGACGTCGTCCTGGCCTCTACGCTCTCCCGGTCACCGGCGGCCGGTCGCTGTGGCCAGCCGGCGCGCCAATGCCGATGCGAGGACCTTGCAACGATGCGAAACGCACGTAATTTTTATCTCCCAGTTCCAGTTGGACGCACGCATCCCTGCCTTGAGCTACTAACCAATAACCACTACCCGGTCGTCCGGACTACGGACGGCGACGGCGACGGCGACGGCTCGGCTGTGCCGTTTACTAATGGTGGAACCGCCGGAACGTACTTAGCTAGCGTCGGACAAGGCAATACTTTACAGAGCTCTCCATGACTCCATGCATGGAGCCACATGTCAGCAGAGGAGTATGTGCTCTGGTGGTGCTAGTAATATTTTTAGCTTCGATTGATCAGCTAGTCGTAGATGCCAGTGGTTAACTGGAGTACTGGACTGCCGGCGGCACTGGCTCTTTCCCATGATCCATGAAATTTAAGTATTAAGTTGGCCAGGGAGCGTCGGCGTATTACAAGATTGGGATCCATGATGGAGAGTGATGAAACTCCCAATGATATATGTTTGCATGCATGGAGGCGTTAGGCTCTAGGTTGATCTGCTAGCTACAATGGCCTGGGCGATGCGTGAGATAAAATTATATATAGCCCGTCAGCTTCTGCTTACAATTTAACAGTGGATCGCGACTGATAAAAATAAGATGCTGATGGCCCAGCAAGTTGGGAGGTCAAGTTGTCAATTTGCACTATGACAAATGCAAACAACAGTCAACATAGGTGCATTTTTACCATGAAAGGCGAGGAAGCATAGAAGATTATCGACTGAACTCCTGTAGTACAAATTTTAGGTGCAGGACCAGGATCTTGAGTTGGCAACATACAACCCATGGCAGATACTAAATCAGTTAGCATAGGCGGTTATTGGTAAGGCCGTAGCTCGACGAAATTTAGATCTTGTTTGAAACGAAGGAATCACGTAGGCACTTTACATATAATAATTTAGTTATTGTAGGTTTTGAGAACTTTACCTGCAGTCGATACTACTTCGTAGACATTAGAATAACAAGGAGTCCTTGCACCTTAGCACCGCAGTAGAGATACAAAGAGTAGGAGGAGATGATTGGAATCCCATGTGGACACCTTCATTTGGCACCTAAGGTGTGGGCACAACCTGTTAACACTCTATGAAAGGCTTAAATCGACTAATCACTGTTGGGATGGATGTGGTAATCACATGTCTCACCCGGTTTCAAAGAACAAACTAGATGTATTCTACATGTATACTAGGATCAGTTTCTATACATACGGTGATGTTATAAGTGAAATTATTACAGCGTCATTACATAACGATAGAATTCATTACAAATGATCAGTAGGTCATAAACAAGCACTAAGATAACTTCTAGTGGTAGCTAGTCTTCATCCACCTAGAACTCAGCTCCATCATCCAGAATCATCAAAGTCTTCTCCTTCTGAGCAGCAACAAGAGGTTGAGAGAAAGCAATCGTGAGTACATGGAGTACTCAGCAAGTGTGGCAAAACATGACATGAAGGCTTAAGGCAAGAAAGGCTTGACTCAGGTTTACTCCATCTATGTGTGACGATACCAACCTTAAAGGAATAGCTCATCGGATTCCATCCGACTACCAGACTCGCCAGATATTCTATATCTGGCTACCAACTTATCAGAGTATCACCACCCGATTACCCAAAACCAACTATCCAAGATCTCCACTAATAATGAAGAAGTACAAGCACGACTGATCGATCAGTTTTATACTCTACAGAGGTTGCACATTTTACCCACGAGTCGTGGTTCCTATTTTGCTTCACACTTCCGAGGTGTAGAGCCGGGGTCTCACTTTAAGGCCTTTACAAAGCGCATCCAAATCCATATACACCGCTAAGGTTTCACCGCTAACAAAGATTCCATCCACTGCAGAGGTCTCCTCTTATACCACTCAATAGCCAAATGGTGCGTACAGAATAAGGAGGACGTCTAATTAATTGGTCAGGTTGTACCCATATAAGCCTCGTGGTTGCGCTGTTTAGCTGGGTTACATGCTCCACAAAGCGATCCTTAGGATCTAAAGCAGGTACTTGCACATCACCCAATACGCACACAGCAGCCATACCAACCAAACCAACCTGCCTAGATCCCTATGGTCCATGTTGCTACAAAAGATTACCCAAACTGGTTCATGTTGTATAGACCATTAATCAAATTAACATTTATCTCACCCGACTTGACAGCATAACTAAGCAACCCTTACACCCAAATTACAACATCGGCGACAAGGATAATTATAGAAAGTAATAATAAACTCTAAACATGGGATTCATATTGACAAAGCATGCAATTAGAAAGTAAAAGACACACTTTCCTATAATAGGGTCAATGTAATCAAGGACACTTACCTTCAACAACAGGTTGCTCAAACTCCTCAAAAGGTTGGTCATTTAGATTCATGAACTGCTCGTCTACTAATGCAATCGCAAGAATCGAAAACAAGCAAGCACAAACATCTAAAAACAGTACACCAAACAGTAGCAAAGTACTATAAAAGCTTACTAAGAGAGAGAACTAGCTCTATGATCGCGGGAGCGTAAGAATCGTCTAAAATAGAGCTATAACAAAAAAGTTATAAGGGTTTTAAGCTATAGGGGCTAAAAGTAAAATAACAGGGGCTGACAAGGGTTTATTTGTGAAAATAGAAAAGTTTAGGGGCCTAAATGTAAAATTACTAATTTTCGAGAATAAAAGGATTTGTTTTTGTACTGAAAATCCTATTTATTGCATCATGCTGATGTCACTGGCTTACTAGGCAGCTAACTGGGCTCAGTTGCTGACATGGTCGTGCCACATGGGACGAAAGCGCATGCGTGGCATGGATACGTGGCAGTGCCGACTAGGGTTAGGCTATTTAAATCTACACCGTTGATCTCAAAACCAGCGGCTATGATTTAAAGGGGTGAAGGGGGTATCTAATCCTCTAATCTCGATCGCACGTGAGGGATTCGATGGCCGACGATGGTTGAGGGAAGTTTGGCGGCCGACGGTGATAGGGAAGCGGCGGCGCCGCCTTAAACAAGGCCAGAGCATCACCGGTAATGCTCGATCTAGCGCTACGGGCTACCAAAAGCGACTGGAAACTGTGCAAACGAATGAGGTGGCGACAAGGATTCTCACTAAGAGCTTCACAGCGACCGGCGATGGCTCGGCAGTGGTCAGCAACGGCGATAAGGCGACAACGAGGTCGAAGCTCGGCAGGGGCTCGGCTACGGCGATGGAGAAACAAAATTGAAGATCAGGAAGGCTAGCTGGCCGTCCCGTAATGCCGAAAAGGTGGTTAGCGGGCCTCGGGGTGCAACGAGGAAACCAGCGATGGCGAAGGGCGGAAATGCTCATCGGAGCTCGGTGGGAAATGGCTTGTTGTGGCGGAATGGCGTTGAGGAGCGGTGGAGAAAGCTTCCCATGGTCCTGCGATGTCGACAGTGTCCTCAATTGCGACGAGGAGGGCTCTGGTGCGGCGGACGGCGTGCGGTGATACTTTTGGAGATGGGTTGAGGGAGAAAGGGAGGGCGACGGGGTGCTGCGGAGGCCATTTTATAGCACGGAGAGGGAGCGGCCCATTGCGGAGACGTGGGGCATAGGGGTGGAGGTGTGCGCCAGTGGTTTCGGGCAGGCAGTTGTGCATGCGGCTAGAGGTGGAGGAAGGGACTGATAGGTGGGCCTAGCACGGCAGTAGGATGGTGAGAGGGAGGGAGCAGGCTGGGCTTCGGTTGGCGTCGACCCATGGCGCGCGGGAAGATGTGCTGGCCTAGTGGGAAAACAAAACGGGTGTAACACCACAAGGCCTTACTGCCAACGATAGAGCTACTATATGAGCACTGGGGTCGACTAACCCCCATTGACTTCCTACCATCTCCAAAGTAAACCTCTTGCTTGCCACAAGTGACCCACTCTTAGAAATTGATACTTTGTAGTGGGTTGCAAAGAGATTTCCAAAGGCACGTAATTAGACAGGGAGATCTTTTATCCCCAATCTTATTAAATCTTGTGACAGAGGTTTTGAGTTCATTGATGAATGAGGCTAGGGACAGAGGCTTTGTCTCAGGATTGGTGGAGCACCTTGTCCCGAGGGATCACACATGTGCAATGCGCTGACGATACAATGCTTATGACTAATTGCTCAGAGGCTAGAATTTTGAACCTGAAGATCATCTTATACTGCTTTGAATGGATGTCAGGACTTAAAATCAATTTTCACAAAAGTGAAGCCTTTGTTTTTGGGGCTGGCCAAGCAATAAAAGAGAAATGTGTCAAAATGCTTAATTGCAAATTAGGGGTCCTTCCAATTAAATACCTTGGTATCCCAATTGATGATAAGCCTTTAGATCTTGTTGCTTTTAACCCCTTGGTTCAAAAACTATAGAAAAGACTTGATCCTTGGAAAAGGAAAAACATGTCTTCAGGGGGGAGATTTGTTTTATCCAACATTTGCCTGAGTAGTCTCTCCATGCATATCATGGGCTTTTTATCTTCTTCATGTTATAACTCATTAGAGAATGAATTATGTTAGATCCAAATTTTTCTAGAGAAGGGCCTAGGATAAATTCAGATATCATATGATTAAGTGAGAGGCAGATTTAAGACCAAAAGACCAAGGAGGCATGGGTATTATTAACACAGAGATTATGAATCAATGTCTATGAAATGGATTTGGAAAATTCTGAAGAATGGGGATGCACTTTTGTGCAGATTTCTGAGGGCTAAATACATGAGAGATAGGGACTTCTTTAGCTCTAAGAGGAAAGGATCCTCTCAGTTCTGGCAAGGTCTACATAAAGTTAAACATTTATTTCAGTAGGGGTCACCTACAAAGTGCATAATGAAAAAATGATTAGTTTTTGGACTGATACTTGGATACATGACACCCTCCTCAAGATTCAATTCCTTGATCTTTACAAAATGACCTCAGATGCAACTTCCACTGTGGCTGATTGTTTTGAGGATGACACTTTCAGAATCAATTTCAGAAGAGCTTTGACTTCCTTAGAATTAGGGAAATATTAGGATATGAACATGTTGTTTAACTCCATTAATTTGGATTTTTTGGATGATGAAGTCCATTGGGCTTTGGAGAAGTCCAATAATTTCACCACTAAATCCCTATACCATTTTATTCTGGATGGTGGAATAAGAAGCAAAATCAGTGGTAATATATGGAAGTGCAAAGTTCCATAGAAGATAAAGATTTTCCTTTGGCAGATGTTTAATAATAGATTGCAAATTGCAACCACTTTAAAGTGAAGAGGATGGAAGGGTGGTGGATCATGTTGTCTCTGTGGTAAAAAAAAGAAAATGTAGATCATATATTTTTCCAATGTGTTCTTTCTAACTTCACATGGAGTGTAGTTAGAGAATGTTTTGTCTGGTCTAAGTAACCCAGGATCCTTGATGAGTTTGTTGTTGGATGGTTGACTCAGAAACTAAAGCTACCAACAAAACTAGGTTTGTTCCTTTTTACAAGGCTTAGCTGGGCATCTTGGAATGCTCATAACAAGATGACAATTGAAAAGATCTTCCCCAAGAAGCCAATTGATATTCTTCTTAATGGTCTTTCATGCTTGCAGAGTTGGAAAATCCTGCTCAAGGACGGCGACAAGGAAAGGATTGATCCGGCTCGTGTGCATCTTATGGACTGGTGCAATAATTTTCAGCCTAATTATCAAGAGTTGATCATTGACAATACTTCTGGAGTATACCGAATGATGGGTGCGTGATCGACGTGTTCGCTGTGTGTGTATGAACTCAAGAACACTAGGGTTATCTAGGTTCAGACCTCCCATAGGATAAAAGTCCTACGTCTTGTGTATTCTTTTATGGATTGTATGAATTCGTTTACAAATGTATTCCACCCCTCTTACAAGCCTGATCCTCCCCTATTTATATAGCAGAAGTGGTGTACATACAAACAGACTGTGACAACAACGTGACTGGTCTAACTCTGATGAAACCAACTACCCCTAGCTTGGATAGGTATAAAGAACCTACACTGGTCGACCGGCCTGCCCTGTCCCATCGCCCCATGCTGCATGCCCACCTACGACACTGTCACATCTATCGTGCAGCACTACGCTTATTTGTAACGTCATCCCGTATCATTTAATGCTACAGGATGGGACACTGCTTATCTGTGCCGGCCAAAACTTTGTTCGCTGGAGAGGATGTCTGGGGAAGGAAAACACTCGAGTAGATAGCATTTAATGCGACTTGACAGGTTAAGATGAAATATCTACCCTGTGACCAGTGAGGCTGGTCGTAGGGCTTACCTTCACAATCAAGGGGTTGGTCGCAAGAGCCTTGCCTGGTCGTACGATAGGGCCATGGTCTTTGATAAAATATCTACCGCCAGTTGGTACTCCCTTGTGCAGACTCCCCCTGGCAAGGGACCTCTTATTCTATACATCAACACTAATGTTGATATCCAATCTGATATCATGGAGTTGTAGTCTCATTGATGTGTTTGTACGCTTAACTTTGATGCTAGCGTCCCTAGCCTGGTATTGTATTTTTTTTCTATTTTGGTTGTTATCTGTGGTCTGGTAGTTGTTGACAGTTAATTTTGCTTTCAATAGAAGCAGAGATCGGTTCTCCTATAAGAAAAAGGCACGTAATTAGCTAGATGTTTTGATCAATTTTTTTTGAAAGGATGGCAGGAGCTTTGCCGATTTTATATTAGAATGAGAATAGAAGAAGACAGGATGTGAGTACAACGTCATCCAACAACAGGCGAAAAAATGAGCCTGAAGATCAACTGGTGACGTCTAAAGGCAATAACAAGGAGGAAACAACTAAAACGGAAAGCAAAAGATGAATAGAGCAACGACAGCACCGGGAGCCCCCTATGTTGTGAAGTTTTCGCCCACTGGATTATCGTCAAGGGCTTCCCCAAAAGCAATCCTTTTTGGTCAATGTCTTCCTTTATTTCGACTTGCATCGGCGACATTGACTCATTTTGAATGACATTCTACTGTTGCAATTTTTCCAAACATTTCATCCGAAATAGATTGTTACACCATTAAAATCCTTCCTGAAATTCATGTGAACCCTTTTTGTTTGACATCTGCCACCATCGGTTGATTGTGGAGTGGTCACTCAACCTTGGCAGCCCCCGGATGCCAAGACAATCCATTTCGTCCCAAACATTGTTGACAAAGGTATCTTTGCGTAGGTGAGTTGGTGTTTCATCAGCCTGTCTGCACAACTTGCACATTTGAACATGTGGCCAGCCTCTACATGCAAGATTATTTAGGCTCGGTTTTGGTTGTCCAAATCGGCTTCATGTTGTATCTTTTGATTGCTCTCGTGAATTGTATGTTGTATGCAGTTTTTATGGTATATCCACCGTTAGACGTCCATCTCCAAGTGATTGTGTCTAGGTTATTTGCGTGCAACAAGAAATCCTGCAGGTTTTCCCATAACAACACTAGTTGATTGAGCTCTTGTAGTGTTGTAAGTTGCTCCAAACTCCAGATCCAATTATGGTTCGGTAGTGCTTGGTTGACCAGTTGGTTTCTTCTATGGGCATTGGTATATGGGGCTGCTGTAATGTTCTTTGGTGCTTGACCGTGCACCTAACTTGAGTGCCAAAACGAAGCTTTCTTTCCATCACCTAAAGTCAACACTGTTGAGGCATCGAAGGGGTTTCTATCTCCTTGATCACAAGGCACCGACATCCCTTTTCCAGCTCTTCTCCTATCCATAGGAAGTTTCGTCGTATATGATCGATTTTCTTGGTGAGCCATTTTTGGAGAGGAAAAACTGTGAGGAAGTATGTTGGTTGGGAAGATAATACCGCCTTTACTAAAGTCTCTCTTCCTGCCAGAGTCCGGAGATAACAATTTGAGATAATTCTTTGTGTGTCATTGAATGTTAACCAAATTCTGTATTTGCCACTGAAAAAATCATGTTTACTTTCATGCCACCAATTTAGTATTTTTTTGTTGTATATAATGCGATAATATGAGCAATAAAATTATTCCAAAAGTATCAAAAGAGGAGCTTAACATATCAAAATCATTGCACATGAACAGTAAACATAATAACAAAGATTTTGTGTCAACAATAATAGAGAGCATGTGTGTTGTATGAACTAAACTGCACTCAAAAGACTTTTGTAAATTTGCTCTTAGAAATAGAATGACAATTGGCCTAAGGACCTGTATGATCCTGCCCCCTAATTGTCCTAGCAAATTTTTCATAAATTGGGCAATGTCCTTAAGATCTCAGCTAGCAAATTATAACTAGACCTAACTTCTTAAGTTCTGAAAAGTTATCCTAGACAGTACTACAGTCCAAACCAAAATACACCAAGTCGGCATAGTGAAGGAAAAACCAGTCAAGACAAAGATGGAAAGGAACCACAAAATTGCTAAAGATAGTGATTGCAAAATTGAACTATTGATCCATCTTGTGATAGAAACATTATGTGTATTGAAATATCACTGCAGCACCAATCCAGAAATAGATTAACAGATAGAATCTAGGAACCAAATACCACGTGTATCTCTGTATACAGGAATTAAAATGGCATACACACCGAACAGCTCTAGGAACCAACAGATTCAACCAACAAGAGAAGCTACAAATTATATGCTAGTGTACTCAACGAACATGCCCAATCTTATACCCTCTAATTATTATTGAGCATATGTGCAGTCCAGAACATACAAAGAGAGGAAAAGGTTGAATACTCACAATGATAAATAATCAAATGAGTCAATAAGCGAGGCAAGGCATAGCTTCACAGGCGCTGTCCCAGAAATCCGATCACCCGCCAATTACCGCCAGTGAGAGGAAGACAGATATACAATACCTCAACTGTACCACCACTGCAATACAAGTGAGCCTTGATGAATACAGCTCCGAGGAGCACCAACACAGCACCTCCACCAATCAATCTCCAAAACAGCGGGGCTCTAACCACCGGAACCGAGTTCAACTCGGCTCAACCTCAGATCAACGAAGCAACTCAGAGAAAGACCATGGGGAGGAGATGGGGAAAAGGGAGAAAATCATATTTCTGTTCATTCCTCGAGAGGAGTCAGCCTCCACCATATAGGGGACGATGACATCATCCAAACCCCCACGCACCCGAAGGAAGCGGAGGGTGGTTGTGTCGCCACCTCCCATGTGTCGCCGCTCCTCCCTACCTGGTGCTCTTGATCTCTTCTCCTCCTCCTGCCCTAGTCAGAACAAAGGCAGGGACACTATGTGTATTGAAATATCATTGTAGCACCAATCCAGGAATGGATTAACAGGTAGAATCTGGGAACCAAATACCACGTGTATCTTGGTATACGGGAATTGAAATGCCATATACACCAAACAGCTCTAGGAACCAACAAATTCAACCAATAAGAGAAGATACAAATTATATGCTAGTGTACTCAATGAACATGCCCAATCTTATACCCTCTAATCATCATCGAGCATATGTGCAGTATGGATTATACAAAGCGAGGAAAAACTTGAATACTCACAATGATAAATAATTAAATGAGTCAATAAGCGAGGCAAAGCATGGCTTCACAGCCACTGTCTAAGAAATCCGATCACCCGTCAGTTGCCACCGGTGAGAGGAAGATAGAGATACAACTCCTCAACCGTACCACCACTACAATACGGGTGGCGAATACAGCTCCGAGAAGCACCAACATAGCACCTCCACCAATCAATCTCCCAAACAGCGGGGCTCTAACCACCAGAACCGAGTTCAACTCGGCTCAACATCAGATCAACGAAGCAACTCAGAGAAAGACCATAGAGAGGAGATGGGGAGAAAGGGAGAAAATCATATTTATGTCCGCGTCTCGAGAGAAAGAGCCGGCCTCCACCATATACGAGACGATGACACCATCCAAACCCCCATGCACCCGAAGGAAGCGGAGGGTGGTTGTGTCGCCATCTCCCATGTGTCGCTGCTCCTCCCTACCTGGTGCTCTCAATCTCTTCTCCTCCTCCTGCCCTAGCCAGACCAAAGGCAGGGACATTATGTGTATTGAAATATCAATGTAGCACCAATCCAGGAATGGATTAACAGGTAGAATCTGGGAACCAAATACCACGTGTATCTTGGTATACAGGAATTGAAATGCCATACACACCAAACAGCTCTAGGAACCAACAAATTCAACCAATAAGAGAAGATACAAATTATATACTAGTGTACTCAACGAACATGCCCAATCTTATACCCTCTAATCATCATCGAGCATATGTGCAATATGGATTATACAAAGCGAGGAAAAACTTGAATACTCACAATGATAAATAATTAAATGAATCAATAAGCGAGGCAAGGCATGACTTCACAGCCGCTGTCTAAGAAATCCGATCACCCGTCAGTTGCCACCGGTGAGAGGAAGATAGAGATACAACGCCTCAACCGTACCACCACTGCAATATGGGCGAGCCTCTGCGAATACAGCTCCGAGGAGCACCAACACAGCACCTCCACCAATCAATCTCCCAAACAGCGGGACTCTAACCACCAGAACCGAGTTCAACTCGGCTTAACATCAGATCGACGAAGCAACTCAGAGAAAGACCATGGGGAGGAGATGGGGAGAAAGGGAGAATCATATTTCTGTCCGCGTCTCGAGAGAAAGAGCCGGCCTCCACCATATAAGGGACGACAACACCATCCAAACCCCCGCGCACCTGAAAGAAGCGGAGGGTGGTTGTGCCGCCACCTCCCATGCGCCGCCGCTCCTCCCTCCCTGGTGCTCTCTATCTCTTCTCCTCCTCCTGTCCTAGCCGGACCAAAGGCAGGGACATCACCCCACCCACATGGGCTGGGGCTACCCAAGCAAGTGAGTCGGCCGATCCAGGTGAGAAAGAGAAAGCCCAAGAAACATTAGAAATTCATATTTTCTCAACATTTTTATCCCTTAAGTGTCATTGTCGTTATAACGGAGATGACGGTAGTGGCACACATGAGATGAAAAATTAAGTTTTTTCATCCCTGTATGCCACTGACGTCATCTCCGTTATGACAGCGATGACACACAGGAAAAGGAAAAAAAATGATGATATGGAATGGATCATAATTTTTTTCAGTAGTAAATCGAGAATTTTGTTACCATTCAGTGTCAAACACGGAATTTTGTCTAAAAGAGAGTTTTCTTTTCATCCCAGTAGCCTCCCTCCTAATTTATCAATGAGAGGATGGAGGACCACTCTACGGAATTTTCTTGTGTCTAACAGCAGGCCCAAATATTTGATGGGAATTAATCAATTTTACGCGAGAAACATTGTAAAATTTGATCCAAAGGCTGCTCTCCACATTTGATCAGGTAGATTTCAGTTTTGCTTAGGTTTGTTACTAGACCCGTGCATTTCCTAAAGTCCTGCAAAATATTATGAAGATCGAGCAGCTCATTGCGGTCTAGATAATGTATACCCTTTTTATAGTTCAGTCCCCGAGCTTGGTATGGCCTAATCCAATCCAGCAGATGAGACGTCGCTAGAAACAAGTTCGTGCTCACTTACAAAGCTTCACTACTTAGTGTGTATTGGAAGAATATTTTTTTGATTATTTGTAACCTACAACTCATCACTGCACAGATGCAACCAGAATTCAGTTTTTTAATTTAGAAAACAGATGCAACCAGAAACCATGCCAAACAGATTAGTGGTTCTGTCCAACAGTAAAGACAAGAAAAGGAAAGGAACCATAGGTAGGAACAGAAGGCAAGTTAAAATATTATTTTTGTGTTGTTTGGTGGTACCCAATAATTTAATAAACCAAATGGATGGTTAAAGAAAATTTCCAGCGTTCTAAATGAGACCTAAATATTGACAAAATGATGTAACATTGCAGCATAAACATATTGAAATATCTTTGCTTAAAAGTGGCTAACTGCATTGTATTTACTTGCATCTAGTGAACTGTATTGCTTGTAATGTTAATTTCTTGTTTTTTTCCTTCTGAAACTAATTGTTCTTTTTATTGTTGCGAATCAACCGCTGAAACTACGGGCTCGTTTGGCAAGGCTCCAGATTCTCCCAGAAACGTTTCGGTTTCAGATTATTTCTGGAAACGTTTCTCTGGTGAATCACCCTCAATTTTCTGAAAATATTTGGTAGGGATTCTGGATTCGGATTCTTGAAGAAAAATGACCTGAGTGATTCTCGAAACAGGTAAAACACCATTTTGGGTGATTCTCCTCGTAATGTTAAAAATGAGAAATATTTCAGATGATTCAAGGTGAAACGTTTCACGTTTTGGTGTATTTGACAGGGATTCTAGAGAATCACCAGAGAATCTAAAATGTTTCTTGCAACCAAACGAATCCTATATTTCTTTTATTTGACGTGCTTGCTAGAATCAATGAGCTTAAGCACTTTGATCTATTACTATATTACAAGGTCAAAATAAGTTGCTAATGCCATTGGGACATAGCTAATATTCTTACTCCATATAGCTGAGAGGAAATGGTAGATGGCAATGGCGGCTTACTGAAATGATAAATAGAACTCATGTCTTGCAGATAATGGGTTAATGGCCAAGGTTTGGTCGTGCTAAGGGCATGTTAGATAGGCTTATTTACGGGGTTTGTAGGACTTGATCCCAAGTCCTCTAGGTTGCTAAATCTTAAGAGTTGAGAATTATAACAATAACAAACTTGCTAAATCTTAAAAGTTGAGAATTATAACAATAACAAACTGAAAAAGAGAGAGAGTTGAACAGTGAACAGAAAGACCGTCTGGTTCGTCTAAAGTTCCAACTCACCGATGGAACGGTTTAAAGAGGAAAACAATCTTGTCCATAATAATCATACGAGATCTAGTCTCATGTATTTGAAGCCGAAACACAATTTATAGCGTGATACCTGGTAATTTATTTTCTTTCTAATTTCATTATATATGATTTTCTTTATCTTTATCATAAAATTTTATGGTAATTTTTACTATATATCTCACTATAAATTAGATTTAGCCTCAAAATACATAAAATCAAATCTCATATGATTATTTTTCGTCCATCTTATCCAATATACTAATCCCAATTGCGATGCCGGTGTCTGGTAGTGCAGTGACGCTGTTCCTTCCCAGTCCGTTCGGGTCCCGGGACCCGGAATGGCACAGCCCTCCGTCTATAAATAAGCCGCTGCCCATGTCCTCCGGACTCGGCAAATCTCTGCTCCCTCCCAACCGCGCCAAAACATTTCCGGGCACCAAACCAGAGCACAGCTCGAAAGAACTCACACCTGCGGCGAGACGCAAGTGCAGGTCATGGACGTGACCGGGGAGCTCGAGATCTCCGGCTGCTGCTCCACGACCACCTCGTCGTGTTCCTCCCTCGACGACGGCACGGGGAAGTACTACGCGTGGAATGGGCTGTCCCCAGTCGCCGACTGGGGCACGTTCTGCTCAGATGATGGCGGGCAGGACCTGCACGACCTCATCGAGTCCATGCTCTGCGACGACACGCTCGTCAGCGCGGCTGACGACGACTGCACGGGCCTCCACCCGGCCATGTTCTCCGATGACGCGTACTGCTACTCCAATGGGTCTGGCCCGAGCAGCACCACCACGACGAACCCGGGCACGCCCGTGTATGACGTCGATGCGCAGCAGGGCGACTGCCCCGAGAAGGGCCTCCGCCTGCTGCATCTGCTCATGGCGGCCGCCGAGGCGCTCTCCGGCCCGCACAAGAGCCGGGAGCTGGCTCGGGTGATATTGGTTCGGCTCAAGGAGATGGTTTCCCACACTGGCGCCAGCGCCGCAGCCTCCAACATGGAGCGCCTCGCTGCGCACTTCACCGACGCGCTGCAGGGGCTGCTCGACGGGTCCCACCCAGTGGGAGGAGCCGGCAGGCAGGCCGCCGCGGCCGCGTCCCACCACCACCAGCAGAACACCGGCGATGTGCTGACGGCATTCCAGATGCTGCAGGACATGTCGCCGTACATGAAGTTCGGCCACTTCACCGCTAACCAGGCGATCCTCGAGGCGGTGGCGGGCGACCGGCGCGTGCACATCGTCGACTACGACATCGCCGAGGGCGTCCAGTGGGCTTCGCTGATGCAGGCCATGATCTCGAAACCCGACGGCGTGCCGCCGCCGCACCTGCGCATAACCGCCGTCTCCCGAGGCGGCGGAGGCGGCGCCCGGGCTGTGCAGGTGGCCAGCCGGCGCCTAGCCGCCTTCGCGGCGTCCATCAAGCAGCCCTTCTCGTTCGGGCACTGCCGTCTCGACTCCGACGAGAGTTTCCGGCCGGCGACGATCCGGCTTGTCAAGGGGGAGACCCTCGTCGCCAACTGCGTGCTCAACCAAGCCGCGGCGACCACCACCATCAGGCGGCCCACCGGCTCGGTGGCGTCTTTCTTGGCCGGCATGGCAACGCTCGGGGCCAAGGTGGTGACGGTGGTGGAGGAGGATCAAGGCGAAGCGGAGAAGGACGACAAGGAGTCCGGCGACGCCGCGGCGGGCGGTTTCGTGGCGCGGTTCATGGAGGAGCTGCACCGGTACTCTGCGGTGTGGGACTCGCTGGAGGCTGGGTTCCCGACGCAGAGCCGGGTGCGCGGCCTCGTGGAGCAGGCCATTCTCGCCCCGAACATCGCCGTCGCCGTAAGCCGCGCGTACCGGACCGTGGACGGCGACGGCGAGGGGAGGAGCGGGTGGGGGGAGTGGATGCGCGGGAACGGGTTCCGGTCCGTGCCGCTCAGCTGCTTCAACCACAGCCAGGCCAGGCTCCTCCTCGGTCTCTTCAACGACGGGTACACGTTGGAGGAGACGTCGCCGAACAAGATCGTGCTCGGCTGGAAGGCCCGGCGATTGCTGTCGGCGTCCGTGTGGGCGCCTCCGCCTATGTCTCTGCCGTCGTCGCCTCCGGAGGGAGCGTTCCAGCCCGTGGAGATGGCGCCGGCCAGCGGTGGCGTAAGCCGGATGGAGTTTGACTACATTGACTCGTTCCTGGTCGAGCCTGCTTACGCGCTAGTTTAATCGTGGTTGTGTTGAGTCAGCTGCTTTAGCTCGGATGTTCTAGGCCTTTTTGATAGGTTTTTTTCTGGAGCCAGAAGTTATTTAAAGGATTGGCATTTAGTCTTATCTTCTGATGTTTTTTGACTGGTTATAGTTGAAATGAATTGAATCTGAGAAGAAAAGAGAAGATTTTCTGGTTTTTTTATGTGCTAAGAAATTAAAAGTTTATTGTAAAAACTAATAACTAAAATTTAACTGTCATAGCCTCTTCCTCAAGTAGAGTTTTTTTCTAAAAACCCTAAAGCTACAATTTATTTGTTGGTTCGCCTGTTTCGTTGGTGAGTCAATTGCAAGAGGTTGAGAGTTCCTAACTCTAGTCCCCAATCTCCAACTTAAGTGGTTAGACTTTGATTATGTACAGTCCAAGTTGAGTGGGCAGTGTTTGACAAACTTTAATCCAAACCACTTCTTCCAGAACAGTGGCAAAATACTTCCCTTTAGGTCTTGTTTGGCTGGGATTTTGTACTAAAATTTCCGCCACCGACTTGATGGCCACAAATTACTAATTTCGTAAACTATAGCAACATTATACATTTATGAATATACTTTTTAAGACAAATATCCTCATACAATTTTTAAATATTCAAACTTAATATATAGAAAAGTAAATTGTCATCCAAGTTTAAATTAATTGACTTCACGTAGTCCAAAACATGTCTTATTTGCGACAGGAGCGAGTGCTACAGTCCCTTAGCCCACCCCCCCCCCCCCACCCCACCCTATCGTATTATCCACATAATTGAGCGTGAGTTTGGAACATAAGAGTTTTGCAAAGTCTCATAGGAATCAATTCAATTCGTATGAGATTTAGGGGGGGAAATCTCATATTCCGAACGAGGTCTTAAAATGCAACAGGATACATGCCAAACCGTTTGAAATGAATGAACACATAATACAACACCTATCTTGGTGCATATCGACCGCGTGGACAAGGGTGGATATGCGTATATGCACACCAAATCCATATCTGCCATGTTTCTTCGTTCTCATGAGAACAGAGCATAGCATTTGCCAATATTAAAATTTGGAGGTACTTGGAGGCTAAGAACTAAGAAGTGGCTAATCTGGTACACATACAACATTGAAATAGGATTGCTGCAGAAACCTGTGGGATCCCTAAACTGGTAGCTTGCCAATAGTTCCATTACTGCCAATCCTATTGAGGAGCAAGGATGTCCGGAGCTCCAATTAGCCGGATGCTTTAATTTTCTGATAGCCTGTCTTGTTGGTTTTCAAAAAAAAAAAGTCCAAAGGCATTGTCCAAAGAAATTATGTTAAACTGCATATTTAAGATATTCAATTGAGCGGTTTTGAAGTCGAGTAGTGATTTATTTTGGAGTTTCGATGCTTGCTTAGGCACCAGTCTCCTCTCTAAAGCCCTGACTACTACTCAAGATCCATTTGAATCATCACGAGTCTCTAATCTTGGTCATTTGGGGGCCCAACTAGTGCTTTTGGGCCTTGAATTCGGCCTATGCTGGCTTTCCAGTCTCCTGAGATGCGAACAGACGAACCGGGCAGGATGCTCGGTGACTCGGTGAGGCCGAGGCCTAGGTGACTACTCGGATGGGCATCAGTGCATTACGGACAGCCGGAGGGAAAAGAGTTTTTCTATTTTTATATTTTCTAACATTAATATTTAATAAATAGACCATGGAACAATAAAAATACTGCAGCTCTTTCAGATGATGTAAGAATAGTAACGTGGTAGTGGAGCCTCTTAATGTCCTCTCAGAGGATGATTAGTCCTCACCTCCCAGAGCCCGATGCGCATCGCCCCTTACCGCTCTCTGAAAGGTTGGCTAGCGTCAGGGGTGGTTAGCCCTCATTTGGAATTTTATTTTTTAATTTAATTTTGTATACGTCAATTTGAAAAATAATACATATTTATTTAGTTGTGCAAATAGTTACCAAAACGACATCACAGAGTGTTTATTTTTTAAAAATTTTGATTTGATGTAAATTTGTCGATATTTATTTATTTATTTGATCTAAAATTGTATGAGTAATTTTTTATTGAGGTAATGTTGGGAGGATATAAAATCTATTTTTTGAACAACTGTAGTTGTGAAACACTATTAGTATAAAACCGATACGGATGTTCCATATGCTGACAAATATTACATGGGACATGAAGTTTGTCGTTGGTGCACGAATGGATCATAACCATAAAGATATGATAACAGCAAACGTTGACATGTATGCCTAAAGACTAATCTAATAGCGTTCCGTTGTTAATCCTAACATGCCTTAAGGAATGAAAATATGCTATGTTACAGTAGATGCTCTTTACTGAGTGCACCTAGGATATTTGCCCTTTCTTAGGGCATCAGACACGTCCGCCTTAGCGCGATAGGCCCTCTTCTGCTTCCTTTCCCTCTCTCCTTCACGTGCTTAAGCCACGGCAAGCTCCTCCACTGTCTTTCTCATGAGCTCCTCCTCCTGCCGCTTCAATCGTAATTCCTTCTGCTATTGCTCGTACTCCTGACGTTCGTACGCTTCCCTCCTCCACCGCATGCCCACGTAGACCCACCGCTTTTGGTCCTCATTTTGCTTCATGTCGAGCCATTCCATGAAGTCACAGATCGGTAGAGGAAATTGGATAAATGAAACAAGATGGGAGATTAGTAAACCAGTGCATGAAATCGTATGGAAAGTGTCACACGAGTGATCTATATCGCTATACTAGTGGGTACTCATACGATCCATATTGAGGCTTGTCGTATTAGTAGTTGGCACACATAAAAAAGCGTAGGCCATGGATGTAGGAGATATCCTGAGACTCGCGAAACCTACAAGGGTCGTCACAAAAGTACATCAATGGTTCGACCCCCTAGGGGATGAATATCCCCTAATGTTTATCGGGTGGGCTTGATGGAGCTGACGAAGACATTGCAGTTGAGAGAGTTGAGGAAGGAGTGGTCTATACATGGAAGAGGGTAGAATTATTTATGGTAGCTGGGAGCTGGTGCATGGACTGAGTGAATGGGCTTGACTGGGGGTTGGAGCATAGGATTTCCTATGAAAGCTAGAAAAGTTATGGCATTGATGCTAGGCAGAGATTCTCCGTGTCAGAATAAAGGTGTTATCATTTAATTTATGATTAAAACTCTGTCGTGTGGTCACTTCATGTCTATAGCTTGGTATCTAAGTAATGTTTTTCATATATTGGAAAGAATTATGCTGAGATGGTACGTTAATATAATAAATTTATCATAACATTGATTAGACATAAAGTTTACAAATAATTCATAATATAATACGTAAATATAAGACACTAACCATATACCCATCGAAATGAACTAATGAAATGGAATTGTAAACAAAATAAATTGTCGTGACTGGCATTTGCATAGTTATTAGTGCATAGATGTTGAATACCTAGGTCATCTCAAGATGGCGGAGGAAAGTGCCGATGCAAATTAGTAGAAAAATGTAAGTTGTGCCAGTCAATACTATCAAGGTAAGATGGTTGCCATCTCTGAGGTGGTGATAGGAAGTTGTAACGATAGGTATCATCAAATCTACCATCATTTTTAGGGTCATCAATGTTCTATAGAGATGGAGGACTCGGAGGGAGGGGTTGTTGTGGCATGAAATCGTCGTCGTCGTGATCAACTTGAGCTATCATGGTAGTAGCATGCCCTATTTCGTTGTTGGTTGTAGGTTATCTTGATGTGGTGCATGAACGTCCTCTTGCAGTGTTTCTTGAACCTTCTCATGTAGTGCTGCAGGAACGTTGAGACATTTGGGGTATGAAATCATCGTCCTTGTTATTTTCTGGATGAGTAGTAGAGGGCATCCATGTACCCCTTAGGTTTGCTAACCATCATCATCTTCTACGCAAACCAGGCATCACACCCCCGCCGAAGAGTATATACACCACCAAGAAGTTTGAGATTTCTCTGTTGATCAACTCCGTGTCTTCCGGAAATGCCTAACATAAAAGAGGAGCGTTCGAATCAATGGAAAAAAAGATAAGTAGGGTGACCAAATAGAAAATGACGAACCTGAATGCGGGATGCATACTGATTGGACAACATCGCTATCCTTCTTTGACTTCTAGAGAAACCATATTAGATAGACTATAAATGAGATGAATGCTATTGATTAGATATTTGATTTTAGTTACCTGTGAACGTGGTTTGGAATCGTGCGAACGTTGATGAGGGGGAACACCTGGAAGCATCTGAACTGCCACATCACGCGGTGGGGTGAGTACTCCTCAACGTAGATGTTAAAGATGAGCGACTTCTTCGTAAGCCAATAGTCAACGTCATAGCCGCACAACAGAGACAGACCGAAAGACGCACGGGCTTGTATCATCAAGTGCCTGTAGGGGGTCCAAACCACGTCCTCTGGACGCAGACGGTCGAACTGCGACCTAAAATGCTCGTACGCGTTGTGGGCCTACTCGTGTGCCCAGTGCGGCTATGGAGAAAAATAGTAAGAAATTGGACTTAAAACATATAGCAAGTGAAGCAGAGCTATGTTTCTTACGTACCCGACATCAACACTACAATGAGCCCATGGTGGGCCTGTCCTCCTCGTGTTCCCTGTACCATTTCTCAGGGTACGGGGACTTATCCACAATGGGCTAGCTGACCGCGAACCACTCGTACGACCACAACTGCAGCAGCAGTGGATACTCGGCGAATGTGGGATGTGGCTCATTTTCCTTGCACACGCCGCACAAGGCCTGATCCATCACCGCAAGGACAGCGGAGGTTCAGCTCAACTAGAGGACATCATCGAGCTTCGCATCTACGATTCCCCTCGCGTATGGAACAAGGGTCCTCAACACTCGGTGGCCTTGGCCGCTGGTGAACATAAGCCAGTCGAACAACCTAAGTAGGTAGGCATCCAAGTGCCTCGAGACCGAGTACACACATGCGTCTGGGTGCATGTATGCAGGCTTGAAGTAAGGCAAATGATGATGAGTAAAATATCTTCCAAATCGTAAAGTAAATGGCAAGGTACCTGGAGCTGGAGGATCTACTTCTTCATAGGCTCTTGCGGATCTAACATGAACTCAGACACATAAGCGGGTGCGTCGTTCGTCCGTTGAACAGGGGTGAACCACGCAAGCATGACGTTCATCCAATCTGCATCCACATCGACGAATCCAACAGTGGCTCTGGTGTAAGGTAAGCCTAACAGCTAGGCTACGTTCTGCAATATCGGAGCCATCTCGCCACAGGGGAGGTGAAAAGTGTGGGTCTCAGGCCTCCACCAGCTGACCAGTGCAGTGATCAGCGAGCGGTCAAAATAGGATCGCCTCGCAGCTTCCTCAGGATTCTCTATTGCTCGGGCCTCCACCAAATGACACATCGGTAGGAGTCCAGATGCTGCCAACATGTACCATTTGGAATATTAAGTGAATATAGAGTATGCAATAAATAAATAATCAGGCACATACGTAGCTAACTCGTGACATACCGTGCTTCCAATGATCGTCGATCATAACTAGCTCCCCAGGGGCATGTGGTCGGAAAACTCATAACTCTATCTAGTGAACGACAGACAAGAAGTTGTGGTGCTTCTTGTCCACTGCAGGGTCAAGGAACTCGGGGGTTGTTGGGTACGTCATATCTGCATTGAAACCAAATATAAATATTCTGTTACATGAACATATTACATATACACATAGTTATGTGAACATCATATAACATATAGTTACACAAAGTTATATGAACATATTACATATACACACAGTTACGTGAACAGCATATAATATACAGGTACACAAAGTTACATGAACATATTACAACATATAGGTACATAATCAAATACAAATGTAAGGTCTAAATACAACGTACATATGTAAGGCGAAAACCTTACAAATATAACATCGAGATACGCAAAACACATTCACATTTGGCCGTTGTCACGATCCCATCTACACACCAAGTGCATTTTTTGGGTAATACTTGTATGTGTAACATATTTCATCGCACTTGCTGCATCGCTTCACCCTTGGACCCGCCTCAGATTCATCCATATCATTCTGAATCCGCCGAGTTTGTCGATGTCTCGGTGTGTACTTCATCTTCTCTTTGTCTATAACGTAGATTTGCGAGGGATCTCGATCACTTGTAAAGGTATCAACAATGTCGTAGCTATAAAGCTCATGGTTCCATGTGTTCAGTATCTGATCCTTCATAAAGTAGGGGGAAACATATTTTCGGGGTAGCATATTGTGCTCCCCAATTGTAGCTATGATGTGTGTACACGGCCTGTGTAGCAATTGTAGCTTCTGTTACGTATAGATGCATGTTCCAAACCTACGCACACACTCTTGCAACTGGCGCTCATATTTGCCACCCCTACGACCCTTATTTCAACACAAGACACTGAACCTATGCTCCGCAGTTCCCTCCTGATTTGCGTGGTGCATATGTGCCTTCTTTGTGGCCTTCTCCATATACTCACATAGCATCGATCCAAATAGCATATAGTTATCTGACATTGCCTTTGAAGTAGCTGCATACCGATCAATGAAATATCTGTAAGTTTTATGCAGAATACCTTCAACAATTTCAACAAGTGGGAGGGACCTCATACCCCGCATAACCTAGTTGTAGATATCAGTAAGATTAGTTGTCATTATCCCATACCATACCCCTCTAATGTTGTACATCAATGTTAATTTCTCTCTTAGCTCATTTTGTATCTACTACGAAAAATTTCTAACAGTTGACCCTGACCTCCTTACTATCTGGGGAGTATCTGTTGGGATGGATCTAAGAGCAACCAGCTCATCTCCGGAGTCTGCTACCTCAGCTGCCAGCTTCGTGGTTAGTTTGTCTAGTCTTGTCTATAGTGAGTTGAACTTTCTCTACTGGTTTTGGCTGCATAATTTCTTAAAAAGACTCCTCAAGTCCTTATTTTTGAATTGTTTGTAAAAGTTTGCACTCATATGCCTCATTCACTACCTGCTCTTCAAGTTGAGCCACTTTACTTGTACACACCGTCAAACGATGCTGTATTGCATATCCAGCAAAGCCTACAAGATCCATGCATATCTATCGCGAATCAAACATATATCAGGTTGGTCTATAACAATAGCATGCTTGACCCGCTCAAGGAACCATTACCAGCTCTCCTTGTTCTTGCTCTCCATGAAGACAAACTCCAGTAGCATGACTTGTTTGTTCCCGTCTACCCTAATTGCGGACAATATATGCCCTTTATACTTCCTAGTGAGGAACGTCCCGTCCAAGCAAATAATAGAACGACAGTGCCTAAATTCCTTGATGGTTGCCGCAAATGCAAAGAAAGCATGCTGCAATACTCGAGGGGTAATGCTTGATGTCAAAGTAATTTATAGGGTTTCTCGCACATATTATGCCTATTTGACATGGTAAGTTATTATATGAATCTTCGTATGTCCCAAACCTCATCTCAATAGCCTTCTATTTCGCCCTCTATGTCTTGGCGTAGTTTATTGTGTACTAGAATATTTTTTCAATAGCATGAACTATTTATCGTGGCTCATACTTTAGATTATCTATAATCTCTCCGTACATACCATTGGCAACAAAAGCAGATGATAGGTTTCGATAAGAGAACTCTATTTTCTTAATGTGACAGTTATGCTCCCCAACTATTGAGCACTCCCAGTGGTCAACCCATTCCCACTGAATGTGTGCACCCACCATGAACAATGAGGAACCAAACACTTGATGTCGTACTTCTTTTTGCTCGACTTCACAACCTTGAACTGGCTCTGAAGAGACAGCGACCAGAATTTCACTGTATCAATAACAGTCTCCTTACTAAGGTAAATAGCACCCTAAGATACTTCGTTCTCATGATATTTCTAAGGTGTCCGATGACCCTCACTGACCACCAACTTTGAAAATTCCTAATTCCTCCACTCTACAGGAACATAAGCATTTCCCTCCTCGTCGAATGAATTATCATCAGTAATGGCTTCCTCCCGCTCTTGATCTTTCCTCTCCATCTCTTCAATTATGTTAGGGATTTGCTCCCTCTCATTAGCTACACTCCTCAGTTGCATCAACCACGTCTTGCTCGTTCCCTACAGTTGTCAGGTCTGCTTCATTCACCACTGTCTGACTTGTTCATACTACCGCTTCCCAAATGTTTATCTCTGTTGGATCCTTCTGGTACGTCTCAGCTAGTAGCACAAGAGGAAGACTATATTCATATGCTATATCTACATATTACCTCCAAGTAGATGTCGTATTAATCGAGACGAGCTCCCCAAAGTACTCCTAAGTAGCATGACTTAGCACAGCTCTTAGCTTAAGCTCATGTCGCTAGGATCCAATTGAAAATAGCGCATCAGCTAATTACACATGCTCACTATGATTCTCTTATTGGCTCTACTAAGTCTCTTGATGACAATGTTAAAACTCAGAGAGATCTACTCCGCTGCCACATTGCCATTCTTATCGCCCTCTAAAAATATTGTATCTCTTTAAGAAGGTGGTAGACATCTATTTATGTGAATATTACCATTAGGGATCTATTTATTTAAATATTGATATTAAAAAATATAAAAATAAAAGACTAAGAGAGATTCCTTTCCGAAAACATAGATGCCTATTTATTTAAATATTGACATCAGAACTCTATTTATTTAAATACTAATGTTAGAAAATATAAAAATAAAAAACTCGAGAGAGAGAGAGAGAGAGAGAGAGAGAGAGAGAGAGAGAGAGAGAGAGAGAGAGAGAGAGAGAGAGAGAGAGAGAGAGAGCTGGGACGGGAGATGAGAGGAGCTTGTGTTGCATCAGGCATCGGCATTGGCTGAAAAACTCCGAGCACATGGCATGACTCATGATCGTTAATGGCTGTTGCAGTCCATCACTTAGAATCACATGGCGCGACTCAGCATTGACCGGTCCTTCATGTGGCTGCTAAGATCAGTTGCATTAGCAAAGTCCAGACGAAAAATGAGACCCAAATCAAACGGTAATACTTCATCAGACGCAGAAGCCTGCAGTCTTCAGATACGTAAAACCACGTGAGGCCCCGGATGGTTCAAACCGTTTGATTCCGGTGCTCTCAAATGCCCGGCGCGACCAGAATTCACGATTCACCTATATGTGTTTGGTTTTTCGCTTCTCTTGGGTCCTAACCTACCAGATGTAAAGAATTAAAAAAATATATATTTAGTTGTTTATATTCACTGTTGCAATATGATCTGATAAGTACAAATATACAATATTATTTTGAATCAGGAGTGAAACCCGCAATCTGATCCGACGGATATAGACTATACATCCACTCATATAAACAGACTCATTTATTAATATCACAAAATCATCTTTATACGAGACTTTTTTATCCACACATACGATTTCAAATTTAATCAATTAAAAAAACACAGCTAAGTCTATCTAAACCTATACAACTAATCAAATACTTTAAATAAATATAACTTTATTTAACTTACTTCCCTCAGTCTACTTGTAAGATACATATCTACTAATCCTAATCCGGATAACAAATACACCCATCAGTTTCCACCATACCTCGAGGTCCGCGCGGACCGCGGAGAAACCCAGCGGGTACGCGAGAAAAGTCCCTGGCGCGCTCGGGCCCAGCGGGTGCGCGACACCGCCCCACCCCATCCGCACACGCAAATCTCGCGTCGCGGCCCAGGGAAACGCAGCCGCCTCGCGGTCGCGGAGCACACCGAGCGGCACGCCACTTTCGCCAGCCGCCGCCGGTGCGCGCGGTGGGGAGGGGAGTCCCAGCTCCTGAGCTTAAGCTAAGGGAGACCGCGGCCCCACGCGGCCTTTGCCGCAACCCCCTCGCCCTCTCCCCCCTACCATGCGCGTCTCCTCCGCCCGCGACGCCCTCGCTCTCCCGTCGGACCCCCAGCTTCTGCGCCTCCTAGATGGGGAGCCGCGACAAGGTCGGGTGCTCCCCGGCCGCGCTGCCCCTCGACCGCGTGCTGGCCACGTTCGCCGCCAACGCCGAGCAGCTCGGGAGGAGGTGGGAGGCCACCGTCCGCGGCCGATGCGGGGAGGGAGCTCGAGCTGCGGGCGGGAAAGAGGAGACGAAGGGGGCGGATATCGCGATGCACACGCCGCTGTTCTACGCCACCTGCGCCCTCGGCGGGATCCTCAGCACCGGCCTCACCCACCTCGCGGTCACGCCGCTCGACCTCGTCAAGTGCAACATGCAGGTCCGTGAGCGAGAGGTTCCTTCCTTGCTTTCCCAGATGGCTCAATGGATAATGGAGCTGCTGATTGGTTCAATGTTCGTTCTCAGGTGGATCCTAGCAAGTACAGGGACATCTCATCTGGCTTTGGTGTCCTTCTCCAAGAGCAAGGTCTTGGCGGGTTCTTCAAAGGCTGGATGGCCACGCTGGTTGGGTACAGCTGCCAGGGAGCCTGCAAGTTTGGGTTCTACGAGTTCTTCAAGAAGTGCTACTCCGACATTGCTGGCCCTGAGCATGCTGAAAAATTGAGGACTTTGATCTACCTTGCAGCTTCAGCGTCGGCTGAGGTGATTGCAGATGTAGCTCTCTGCCCCATGGAGGCTGTCAAGGTTCGAGTCCAGACACAGCCAGGATTTGCTCGATGCCTGACCGATGGACTTCCGAAGATTGTCCAATCTGAAGGTGCCTTTGGGTATAGATACTGCGTGTCTTGTGTGCTTTGTGTTACAACTAGTCTTGTTCAAGGTTTTGGAGAACACTCTTTAATCATGTGTGCAAATTTCAGGCTTTACAAAGGACTTCTTCCTCTTTGGGGCCGCCAAGTTCCCTGTAAGTCAAATGTCTGAGAGGAGTTAAGGGTTCATCACTCCTGATTTTCTATAGACCAAGTAGTTTAGAATTTTGATCAATACCGAACTTTTGTAATTTAGTCCTCTTTCCTGCACCTGCTCTGGTATGAACGAGCCTGCTTGATTTCATTGCTTACCCGCTGGTACCGAAACAAAATTTTGAAGTGGGGAACTATCTCGGTAACAACTTGTATGATCCATAATTCATTGCACTCTGCAGTAGAAATCTAGCCCAGGCACATTTGTCAAAAAACTAGAGTTTAAAGCTATGTGTGAAATAGTCTTCGAGTATGGTGTTCATGGATAACTTAAATAACTTGATTGTGCGACATGACTATGTAATGCCCACTCACCTTTAAGGCGCTTTACAGAAAACGTAGTCATGCAGAGATAGTTCGCACAACTAATTCGCAGAGATAGATCTTATTGCATTCTTTTAACTGAGCAATAGCTCAGTTGGTAGAGTCTCCAGTTGAGAGGTCACCCACCTGGACTCGAACCCGGGTGCTCGCAGGTCGTGTGAATACCTCTCTAAAGAGTTCGGTACTCCCTCTCTTAAGACAAAGCCAGGGGGATGTCTTTTCCCCATGGTCGAGTTTTTAATGACCTATGCTCGCTTGTGCACCCTAATTACTTCTATTTATTACCTTGCAGACACTATGATGAAATTTGCTTGCTTTGAGACCATAGTTGAGATGGTATACAAGCATGCGGTACCAAAGCCGAAAGATCAATGCAGTAAGCCACTCCAGCTAGCAGTGAGCTTTGCTGGGGGGTATATTGCTGGAGTTTTCTGTGCTGCTATATCTCATCCTGCAGACAACCTGGTGTCTTTCCTCAACAATGCACAGGGAGCCACCGTGGCAGATGTAAGCTGCTAGTCCTATCTAAAAAAGGTTCAAAGTAAACTATGTAGCTTACACATTGAAAAAATATCATATAACAAAGTTACGCCTATCTAATTTTGAAAAGAAAAGAAAAGATATTCCTATCCGACTGTAAGATCATATTATTCTATAGCATTACCAATTTTGTGAACAGTTTCTTAACTTTTGTCTTCTGATCAATGCATTATACTTTCAGGCTGTACGAACCCTTGGAATGTGGGGCCTATTTACACGCGGCCTTCCTCTTCGTATTATTATGGTCGGTACTCTCACAGGAGCGCAATGGGCAACATACGATGCGTTTAAAGTCTTCGTTGGATTGTAAGTAGACTTTGCTGTTTCATGCATGTGGTGATATCAAGTTATCTCATGATTACCTTTGATTAATTGTGCAGGCCAACATCTGGTGGAGTGAACCCTAGCGGTGCTGCTGCTGCCGCTTTGCACCAAGTGGATCACGAAAAGCAGAGCTGACTGCACTGAGAAGGTCTTGTGCTGAGCTATCCATCACCGAAGTATATTATCGCGATTCCTCTGATTTTCGCAAGAGCTTGAACATAGGAGGATGAGGTGTTAATGCTATGTTTAAGTTTTAGCCGTAGAGCATTCACTTTCAAGGGCTTTTGTTGCTACCCCTTGAATGACAGAAAACTGTAATGAATGAATTGCCTTTAGAAATGCATTTGGCACATTGGCAAACTGAGCTGTTGTTCGAATGACACTTTTAAATTCTCGCCACTATTAGCCTGTGAGCCTGTCCCACGGTTCCAGTGTCCTCAGTTTATCAGGGTCAGACTTCTGCTTGTGCAACGTGGTGATCTGGTTTGAAGAAGGAAGAATTCTAAGCATGGAACATGTATCTAGCATCCCCTGGCAACTAGTGATTATTGTTGATTCTAATTAGGTTCGGTTCGAGGATTTTTATTTTCAATTCTACTTGTCTAGACTGATGAAAGAAGAGATACCAGAGACAGACTAGTGAGTCGCTCACCATTTACAGGCACACGAGCAATAGCATTTTTGTACACAAGCAGCTTTAGGCCGGTTTGTTTGAGCTTTTGATTTTAGCTTTTATAATAACTATGCTTTTTATTTTTCTAAAAAACTACTTTTAAATTTTAAAAGTAAGCTTTTATAATAAGTTTTTAATTTCTCAGCATATCATTTCTCAGAAAAGCTACTATTAGCCAGCTTTTTAATTTATAGTTTATTTTCTCACAAACAGGTTTTTAACTTCTCTAGAAATCAAAAGCTACTTTTTAGCAATACCATTAGTTTAAATTTTTAGTAGTAGAAAAACTAGAAACAGAAACCTAAACAAATAAACCCTTAACTAGTATGCAGGTTTAAAGAACTAAAAAGAGAACAACATATACAGCGTTCTGCTCATCCAAGATGGCCACATGCACACAGCAGTAGAACCAAGAAACAGAGCACACTTGCGCATGCTATTGTTAGACAACAGGTACTTCGCTTAAGTGTGTATCAAAAAGTTCAACACGCCAACATAATTGTATGGTCCCCGAGAACCATGTAACGCATATAGCAACATACAAAGTGAGTTGAAGAACATAATACAAGGCAAAGCGTTCAACATTTCCGGATCTCAGTTGCTGGAACTCTGGTCATCTACTGCTGTTGCCCAGGAAAACCTTGCATTGGAGGACGCGGTGGGGGTGCTCCAGGAGTGAAGTTAGGTGGCGGTGGAATCATTGGGCGTGGAGGACCATTTGCAACAGGTGGAGGAGGCGGCGGAGGTTGAGCACCCCCAATAGGTGGTGGAGGGATCCTAGGGGGCATTCCCATAGGTGCAGGAGGAGGTGCCTGAGGCGGGGGCGGTGGAGCTTGCGGCGGGGGCGGTGGAACTTGTCCCTGCGGCCTTGGCAGAGCACCAGGACCTCCAGTCCCGTTAGGCAAAGTCCCAGGGGCTGGTGGTGGACCTGGTGGTTTATTAGCTTCTGTCGGTCTTGCCTTGAAGTACAGCTGCAGCTGTTACCAAAAGTACAATGTATAGTTGTGAAACCAAGATTGCTAGAAAGCTAGCTAAGCTCAAGGTAAAAACTTTGTTAAAAAAGACTAACCATGTACTCCTTCTTGTCAGGATCCCAATAGGAGAAGAATTTATCCACTGATTTGTCAATCTCTGTGCTTGGTATCTGCAACAAGAAGTCGTGTCAATAATATTCATTGGCCAGTGGGTCTGATGCCCTATCAGAGAAGTTCTGCAATGAATCACCTTGAATCCAATGGTTTCGTAAGGTTCTGCTGCAAAAAGTAGGTATTGGTATCTCTTATCCCAAGTTTGGACTTTCTGTACAAAAAGAGAAGCATATTTTAGTACATGGGGCAGTACAAACAACATCAAAGCAGCATACTATAGCTCAAACAGCCATGTTGGTCCTCATGCTCAGAGATTAGCTTTACCTGTTCATATGATGACATGAAACGGTGCCTTGGCTTGCTATTTTCTTCGATTTCAGGGTAACCAATCTAAAAGGAAAATTGTCAAAGTTAACACCCCACTGTAAAAAATAATTTAAATTGTTCGTAACAAAATAAAATGATAAAGGGAAAATTGCATATTTGGAAATATGTCCGTAACTAGTATGGTATTCATCATTATGTGTTGTATTATATTATTTCAGTTAAACTCGCGTGTGTTGTATTCTATTATTTCAGTTAAACTCATATGCATGAAACTTATTACTTTAAAACCAGAACTGAATAGTTTCAGAAGAGGAAGAGCAGTTAAGAAACACATAAGCTGATAATTAATTTGGATATGCTAATTTGGAGAATCACTATTTCAAATATGCTAGTTTGTCAATAAGCCTGCTTTATCAGAAGATGAAATTTCAGATAAACAATAGTTTGCACATATGAGCTTAAGCAATCCTTACAAACAATGGACTAGTAGATGCAATAAACTTAAAGATGGAAATGGGAACTAACTTAACTGGTACCACCATAAGATCATTCGCATATGTAACTTAGGTGCCTACATTACATGACATGAAAAGAGAAATACACAAATATATATATATATATATATATATATCTTTAGATAATGGCAGATTCGAAGGCAAACTAACTTTATCTGGATTTTACAATATCACACGCAGAATCCTGTGCAGACTAACTCCATGTGCCAAATAATGTGAACACAACCAATACTAACCTCACATGGTTCAAAAAAATTGAGTACTAACCTCAAAAAGAAATGAGTGCTGCTTCGTGTCAGGATCATATTGTTTGGTTACTGTATACCCAGGTCTGCCAATCTTAACTGCAAAGGGAGGAAAGGTAGTTATGAGAACAGCTGCCAAGAGAATGCAATTGTGTGTGAACAACTAAAGTTGATTGTGTACTTTACTACCAAAAAAAGGTAACAATAAAATAGAAAGGCCCAAATAGCTTAAGAACATTCCAGGACGAGTAAGCCTTCAAAATCATCAAGTCCTATAAATTTTCTGTCCTAAGGAACATCCATTGGGATCAGAAAACTTCATCAATAAAAGGAGTTTGCAGAAGTAATCCAAACGTGCACGATTAGGCTCCAAAATGGGCATAGTAAAAGTAAGACCGAACAACATAAGCTTACATTTGCATCGTCCAAGCTCCAAGATGAGATTTCAAGGCTTTTATAGGTACATTCTCTTCTCAACCATGTTTGGTGATAATATGACCTAAGACAAAATTTCGTTTTAGAAAGGGTTTCAGCTTCCTTCAGCTCATTTAGGAGCCCTTCAGTTATTTGAATGGATATCTACCTTACTTTTCTAATGTGTCAGTAATTCAGCATTACCCCTAACAATGGACACTGGAAAACTATATTGTCAGTGTCTACAGCTTATCCAGAAAAGGTAGAAAAACTCCAGCAAGAAACTTCAGGAAAAGGTGCAGCATGATCTATGTCAGTGAATGTCGTCAGCATCAAATACCTTAAATAGCCATGTGTTACTACAGTAAATAAAGTAGCATATGATCGCCAATTGTCTTATTTTCGACAGAAAAGTAGTTATGGCATATCCAAACAACAGATGGAAAATGAAGATTATGCTATTATAGATATAATGTTCACTTCTTGTTGTTCAAACAATAACTTATCTTTTTTAGTTGGGAATCAAAAAACTTATTGTTGTTCTATTAAGTGAAATTATCAGGAAAAACACATAAAACAAGGCATAATAATTGGCAAGGAAAAGTTGAACTCGAACTAGCCATCAGATCCAGTAGGCTATGCATCCATATTAGGTGCGCTATACAACCTCCAACCATTGAATATCCAAAGGAAATCATGGGTTCTGGGTTTACAACAAGAGGAAAGTTGAAACATCGTGGAATCCTCACAACAACGAACTATGCTATGACACAAGTACTATATCACTCCAATCGTCAAATCCTGAAATAACCAAAAGAAAGATGCCCCAGATTGTTGCTTCACTAACACTCATGAACAAGCCTAGCGCAATAGCAGTTTTTTATCTGAATGAGCTAAATGAAGTCCAGGCAACTGCCAAACGTAAATAGCGAGTCCTAGTTGGTAGAATTATACATATCCGCAACAATTGCAGATTATTTGCGTCTAAATTCCAGATAGACAAATTGGGGAGGGGGAAAAGGAGAGTGGAGAGTCTGTTTTTCTCACGCACCAGACTTGCGGGGCGCGAGCTTGCGCTTGTTGGGCTGGGGCTGCGCGGGCGCATCCTTGGCCTCGCGGGCGGCGCGCTTGGCGAGGTTGGTCTGGTGCCGCTTCCCCTGCGTGTGCGCCAGGTAGTTCCCCTCGTTGTTGTGCAGCGTCAGGCATAGCTTGCACTCGTAGCTGCGCAGGCGCAAAACCCAGCAGAATCAGCGTATAGATCGATAGGATCCATCTGCTCTCTCTCTCTCTCTCTCTATTTTCTTTGATGCAATTTAGAGAGAAAGAGCAGTGCGAACTAAAAAACGCGAATCGAGAGGAGCGCGAGTTCGGAGACGAAGCTAGGGTTTAGTGCGGGTACCTGCCAAGGTGGTTGCGCATGAAGTAAGGGTCCTTGACGAGGTCGATGGTCTCCAGGGCCAGGCGGCGGAGGCGCTCCCGCCGGTCGATGGCCTCGTTCTGGGCGGAGGCGGCGCCGCCGCTGCCGGGCTTCGAGCCCCATTCGCGATCCATGGCGTCCGCTCGGTCTGCCTCGCCGCCTCTCGAGTCTCGAGCGGATGCTCTCCTGTCCGATTTTTATTTGGAGCGGTTCAGGTCAGTTTTTTACTAGCAAGTAGGTCGGCTCGTATGAGACCGAGCCCAACTCGCGGGCCCGTAGCATTAAGTCCTTGACGGATTCGGCCCAAAAATATTTTGTATGCGTACAAATGATTCGAGATTTTGTTCTTCGAATTTGAAATCTGGAATCGATAGAGATTTGACACCAATTGCAGCAAATCTTAGGAAGGGGGAGTTAACCAGTGACAGGCCCAGAATAAAAATAACTAGATATCTTAATTGACCTGCTAGGAGTTTGGATCTCATACATGTTAGACTCGAGTATATCACATAGGATGCTATATATCATGGATCACACTAAAACAAAAATTTAGTCAGTGTCATGTGCACCCCGTGGAGATAAGGAGGATCCATCCATGAAAGTGATCAATTTTTAGGCTTATTTGGGAGAGCTTCAACTTCAAACTCCACTGTGGATCTAGGTGGAGTCTTTCCAAACACCATAGCTCCATAAATTTGTGGAGCAGCCAACTCCATGGATGTAACACCATGTGTTTTAGCATTTATAAATTAGCCAAAAATCCCTCATTTTTAAAAACTTTTCCTAAATAATTTAAGCCAACTTAAAATCTAGAATATATATATATATATATATATATATGTATTTATTCATATGTGTATATATATTGTATATACATATTATATACCTAGGCTCTACACTATTTATTGATGCGCCTAGCCAACTCAGCGAACCATTTTTCTCCACGTGCCAACCCAGCGAGCCATTTTCTCCCCGCGCGCAAACCACATGCATGGTCAAAGGAACCCCACCATCCCACCTTCTCTCTAGTTCTAATTTTTTAAATATTTTTTCTCCTAAACCGTTACTCCTATTGACGAACCACTTGAAGCATCTTACTTAAAAAATATATATATGCTTAACAAAACTAAATTCATTATGGATATGTTTTGACGAACTTTGAAATAATTATAACCATATAGTGATTGTAACTACCCGTTGCAACTATATGCATAGTAAGATTACAACTTACCTGTCCATACTGACTGATTGTAACTAATTGCAACTATATTGCAATCGGCAATGTTGTAACTAAAGTGCATATCATGTTGTAACTAGTCCACACTCGATAATACATGTTGTAACTAGAGTATCTATCATATTATAACTAATACTTACTCGATAATATTGTGACCATATTGCAATCGATAATATTGTAACTAGAATGTCTACCATATTATAACTAGTCCACACTCGAATACCATGTTGCAACTAGAGTGTTGACCATATCATAACTAGAGTGTCCATCGTGTTGTAACTAGTACTCTCTCGATAATTGCATTGTGTGTCTGGTATATTGTAATTATATTGTTGTAACTAGAGTGTCTACCATATTGTAACTATATTGTTCAGCATGTTGTAACTCGGTTGTCTCTATGTAATTATATTATTTAGCATGTTGTAACTCGTTTATCTCTAACTCGACTGTCTAATACTCTCGTTCTAATTTTTGAAATATTTTTTTGCTAAACCCTAACTCCGATTTACGAACCACTTGAAGCATCTTACTTAAAAATGTATGCTTAATAAAACTAGATACATCATGGATATGTTTTAATAAACTTTGAAATAATTACAACCATATAGTGATTGCAACTACCCGTTGTAAAGACATAGAGTAGTTATAACTATATGCATAGTGAGATTGCAACTTACTTATCCAAACCGACTTATTGTAACTAATCATGACCATATTGCAATCGGCAATGTTGTAATCAAATTATTCAGCATGTTGTAACTAGAGTGTATATTATATTGTAGTTAGTCCACACTCGATAATACATATTGTAACTATATTACCTACTATGTTGTAACTGGTGTGTTCACCATGCTGTAACTAGAGTGTCTACCATATTGTAACTAATACTCAATCGATAATGTTGTGACTATATTATTCAGCATGTTGTAACTATATTGTTAAGCATGTTGTAACTAGAATGTCTACCATGTTGTAACTAGTTCACACTCAACTACTATGTTGTAACTAGAGTGTCTAACGTGTTGTAACTAGTACTCACTCGATAATTGCATTATCGTAACTAAAGTATCTAATATGTTATAATTATATTATTCTAACTAGAGTGTTTACCATAATGTAACTATGTTGTTCAGCATGTGGTAACTCGACTGTCTCTAAATCACAATTACAACCTAAATTGTAACTGCAGTATAGCACAAAACGAAACTAGATGTCTAACATGTTGTAACTATATAACAATCCTAAAACTTCATCAAAATATAGCCTTCATGGATCTCATTTTGTTAAGCGTATTTTTTTTCAACAATATACTTGAAACGATCAAAAATCGTATTGGTAGTTCTAGAGATATTATATTTTAACAATTCAAATAAAAAAAAAACTCTACATGTATGCTCTGGTGGGTGGGTTTATATGTGTTCATGGCATCAACGAATTGTCTCTCTTGGTTTGTTAACTTACGAAAAACTCAACTGGGATGAGCACAATAAGATGCTAGCTCGGTCGGCCGCAGTGGCGCAACGCAAGTTTGTTCTGCGTCTAAGCGCGGAATAGACTTACCGTGTGTGTATATATGTATGTGTATTATTATTTGAACTATGTATTTCAAAATTTACCATAGCCAAATTCTAAATCAACCCTACATTAAATTGAGCATTTGCATTTTTGATTTCTTGATGTTCTTGAATCTTGAGTGGCGATTCGAATTTGAATATCTTTTAAATTCAAATCTTGTCTTAGTTCAATTCGGCTGAATCTTAATCCAATTCGATTCTTAGAAATTCGATCTTCCAAATCATCATCTAAGTTAAAGTGGTTAGATCTCTGGATCATTTCCTTTAGCTCAGTTCCTAGTCAGATTCAAATTCATCCAAGTCCTCATCGAATTCATATTCGAATGCCAATCGTTCAAGACATAATCTCGTGCATTCTAAATCTATCCCTTAACCCTTTTTAGCTATAACTCAAATTCAGTTGATTCAATCAAGGTTCAAGTTCGAATCTCTTAAATTAATTCCTCATTCCAAAATCATGTCAAATAGTAATTCAAATTCAAATTACCCTAACCCAATTCAAATTCAAGTGATGATGCTCTTTCCTCTATAGGATAATTTCTTCGTCCAGCTGATCTGCACAATCCAATATCGAGTTGTCAAGGAAAATGCTGATGATGCATTCATGAGTTGCAGAATCTCCAACAACAAATTCAAGCCTATGTCTTTGATGGTAAATCATTATACTGAACTTTTTGTTGTTTTCCAGTACTGTTTCTCTAAAGTCTTCTTGAAAATTAGTGGTTCGAGCCCTAGTTCCAAGAATAAATCTGGATGATCTTTTGGAGCAAAAGAACTATGTGGCCAAAACTGTACTTGAGGAGCATGAAAAGGTAATCCATAGGCCCGATTCTGCTGGGAGTTTGAGATTGGCTTGAATTCTTGGTTCTGCATGAGTATAACTTTAGTGTTACATCTGATCATTATTTTTTGTTTTGCGTGTTTACATCTTATCATTAATTTTTCTTTGCCCCTATATGTATGCTTACAGTTGGGCTTGTGGTTCAGTACATCCTAAACATATTGTTTTGTTGTCCCTAATCCTGACGGAGCGCGACATCGTGGCGCTCAAGCACGGTGTTGAGGCACAGCACAGGTAGCAAGAAGAGACGGAGCGCGCCACGGCGGAGCTCAAGAAGAATGTGCCCGAGCTGCAGATGGCCAACTACGCGCTCGGCGTCCGGCTGCGCGACGCCTCCAGCTGCCGATTCCAGGTGTACCGTGGCCGGACATGTTATGATTGCTCAAGCGAGTGATTGCTCCCTCATCTTCTCTTCTTGTAATAATCTGGGCCTTAGGGATAATTATTGTGTTTAGCAGCAGCATGTTGCTGGTTAATCCAATGGATGTAAGCACTAAAAGGAAAAGGTTTTGTTCAATTGGATTGTATTGATCGCAAAGACTTGAGCAAGAGGTTGATCTTCTGAATTTTGAGAGCGCGCTCTTCTGAATTTTGTTTGGTTTTGAGATCGATTAATTGTAAATTTGAGTTGATGTTATTACTCATCAAACAACATCTTGTTTGTAGTGAATTGGAGAGATGATATTCGTGACTAGATGTGACGAATTGCTCGAACATGTCACCACAGTAGATGAGTTCACAGTAAACTATTTTAACTTGACCAACAATCTTTATGAATAATCACAGATACTTATATGTAAAAACAATATATATGTAACACCATAAAGATAATACTTGTATAAAAAACCTCTTATTTCTAGATTTGAAGCCGGTCTGCTAACCAAACATCTTCACTGTCAGCTTCAGCTCTGTAGTATATCTACTCTACCGTGGATTTTTAAGTAGAGCCGGAAACAGGGAGTCGAACTGTGCTAAACAATCCCTTAGCGTGTCAAGTTGGTCTGACACTTTCATGTATCAATTCAGTTCAAGACTTCAATTATGTATGCTGCTGCTAGTCTGCTGCACGACCAACGATTAATCTTATTGGATTGGATCTGAATTTGTCCATTATGCCAAATACACAGATGACTACGACCAGAATTCAACATCACTCCATTGGACGTGCAAGCTTTGGCTAGTCCAAGGGGTAGGGGATCGTGGCGATGTGGTTGTGCGCCACGGTCCCGATCCACAGCTTCCGGCCCACCTCCCGCACCTCGCTCATCAGCTTCATCACCTCGCGCCCCCGGTCCTCGAGCACCTCCACGACGTTGCCCTCGCCGTCGAGGAGCGCGAGGACGGTGTGCATCCTCGTGGCGGCCCTCTTCGTGAGCATCGTCAGCGTCATGGGGAACTTGAAGCATACGGTCCGGAGCCACGGCCGCTTGGCGAACACCTCCTGCCCCAGCGTCCGGCAGCAGTCGATCGCCACCCAGAACTGCCCCTTGCCGTTCGAGCGCACGTTGTCCGGGAAGCCCGGCAGGTGCGCGAAGACCTCGAACTCCCCCGTTCGTGGGCCTTCCAGCCAGTACCTCATTATCCTAACCAAGGTGAAATGTGTGTAACTTGATCATGCCAATGGGAGGAGCCATTATCATCTGGTTATAATCTTCTAGTAGGATCATGAGCATCAAAATTACAATTTTATTTTTATTTTTACCTGCAGTTTGTTGTCTCGGAGAAGAGAAGAAACTGTTGGTCCTCTGAGATCTGGACGCCGTTCGGGAAGACCAACCCCTTGAGCACAACATGGACAGCACTTGTTTCTGGGTCATATCTGAGCAGCCTCCCGGTGCCTTCTCCTTCCAGCAGGATGTTCAAGTGGTCCCTGCAAAACTAGCTTATATAGTAACTACTCTTCAGCAGAAATACCGAATTTTTTACTCAACTGAAGAGACTCGAATGCTTTGGTTTGCTCACTTTCTGCTGTATCTCATGCAAGTGTCGGTGAAGAACACGGAGCCGTTCCTGTGGATGTCGAGGTCGTTCGCAAACCTGATCGGGTCCCCGCCGGCTTCCCTCGCGAGGGAGGTCACCACGCTGCCGCTCTGGCCGATGACCATGAGCCCGTAGTAAGCGTCGACGACGTAGAGATCGCCGGTCTCCCTGTGGAATCTCAGCCCGAGCGGCCGGCCGCAGAACTGCTCCTTGTCGTGCTGCTTTCTCGTTGTTGAGTTCACTCCATTGGCACAAACTTTCTCTGACCTTTGCCAAGAAAGAACATTGTACATTGCATCAATACATGCCGAGATGAACTATTGAGGATACCAATGTTCCCAAGAATGCAAGTGTTAGATCAAATCTCTTATGATTTCTAGAGAAACTAATGAACGGAGCACTTACCAACCAGGATTCATAACGGCAAACGTCTCCCACCCGGTCTCCTCGCCCATCCACGGCACGACGCGGCCGTCGGCGAGGCCGGCGTACGGCCCGCGTCCCTCGCGGTCGAATTCGATGGACTCCGGCCCGAACACCTGGCCGACGAACTCCAGCCTGCCGCGCCTGAACCGGCTGGCGTTGTCCCTGGGCCATCTGCCCATGACCTCCCTGTACGGCGCGAGCTCGTGCTTCACCGGCCAGTAGTCGATCCCGGCCAGCGGGCTGAGGGGGAATGGGTCCGCGGCGACCAGGGCCACGAAGAAGAGGTGCGGGTATTGCACGATGCCATCGCGGCCTCGCCGTAGCTGGAGCCTCTTCTCTTCCATGGAGACAAGGAGATGGTGATCTTAATGGATTTGTTCAGGGAATGTGTATACGTATCTCGATTTGCATGGAAGTTGCATACTTGCATGAGTAAGATGGATTGTTTGGGCGTAGGTGTCCTTTTGGTTCAGAGTAGCCCATGAATCTTTTTGAGTTCTCAGAGCTGCATTTTTTTTAACAATATGATCCATGTACACGATCTTCATTCAAAGCCCGAGACCAGATACAATTCAAAGAATCGAACCCCTGTTAGCTTAGCTCCCAACTTATAGCTTCTTTAAGTTGGGCAGGTCTCCCTCTCCTCGCCCATCCACCGCAAGACGCGGCCGTCGGCGAGGGCGGCGTACGGCACGTGTCCCTCGCGGTCGAATTCGATGGACTCCGGCCCGAACACCTGGCCGACGAACTCTAGGTATATTTTTAGTCTTATCACAGTGTTCATTATAAAATCTAGAAATATATGGCAAAGAACATACTTTATTTTTTTTTCCGAGTTCCACTCCTTAGGTCGCGTGTGGTGGGCAGATGAAGATGTTGGGTGTCACCGGAGTAGTGGGCACAGGCCGGGGGGGGGGGGAGGGAAAAAAGAAAAAGGTAGAGAATGGTGTGGATTTAGTGAGCGTGGAAACAACACACATTAAATATAACAAAGAGAAGTAGAGCCAAAGAAAAGGGTGGCGAACGCACATGACACAACATCAGTACTATCGTACGGTTGGGCTGGACATGTCTCCATTAGCTACTAATGGAAAAAGCACAGATTTATATAGGGATCAATCAGGAGAAAAAGGCAAATAACAATGAAAAGAGGCAGTGGCAACTTAGGTCGATCATTTGGGCACTAATGTTAATGTGGTCTTTTTAGGTGGCAGTGGATAGTAGGGTTGATATCTATTAATTAATAATGCGACGATGTGCAAATAAATGCACATACAATGCAGTGAACAAACCAGGGAAAGTATCTACTCCAAAGTGTAATTATACAAGCAAATTTAATGATGCAAGCTTTTTTAAAAAAACAATGGGATGATTATGGCACTACAAACCATCGGCTCTAACACCTGCAGTCGAACTCAGTAATTGTGCAGATTAGTGAGCGCAGGGCGAGCAATTTTTTTTTGAAAGAACTAATCTTTCAAAATTATAATCAAGCACAATAAAATTGTATATGCTCCGAAGACAGGCAACAACTTGAAGGGTAGCTTGCTCATAGACAGCCATGCATCCTGCCTTAGCACATGACCAGAAAAAGAGCTGTCGCGGGGTACTTTGGAAGTTCAGTAAAGACAATTCAATTTCTACTCCACAAAGGATACTTTCATTGTCAACAACTTCACATAGCAATGAGGCATATGGCAAGCGGCACCTAGACGCGATAGCTTGCAAGAGGGAGATATAAGAGGCTTCAATAGCAAACATATGGTTATCCCAGGTTGGTCTAGCTTTCCTTTTTTTATTTTTCCCATTATGCAGGAAAAGGAGTAGGAGATAAAAAGGGGGAGAATAAGGGAATGTAAAAAAAGAGGAGAAAGAGAAAAGGTAAAAAAAGAGAGGATAATGTGTCAGTTGCTATACTATGTATAACGGCATAATGTAACAAGTACAATACAAATATGCTTAATAATATCATACATAAGGCAACTGGCAGTAAGATCTTCACATAATATGGGCATGAATGAATTAATTACGGACAGTAGGGGGTTACATCTTACCGAAATTAGAGAATTCAACCTTGCGCCAAACTCCTTGCAGATCAAACAACACAAAGGGCTTCAAAAGGTGAAAACCTACATAGAAAGAAAGAATACCCGTTAGCTTAATTAACACACATTAGTATTAGGCAATGATAACGACAACATTTTTTTAAAAAAAAATGGATGCCCAAAGAAGCAGGAAGAAGAGGAAGGGCGTTCATGGGGGAGGGGGAGGGGGTGGGTGGAGTGAATAAGATGGCAACAATGCCATACCAGAAGCGATGAGTAAAATGAGACTGGAATGTATCTCCCATCGATACTCCTTTGCTACAGTAGCTAGGGAAACACAGGGAGAAGAAAAATATTAGGCTCAGATTGGACTTTTTCCCTCGTGTTTTTTTTTCTTTTTTTGTCATGTGTTCCGCAACAAAGTTTTAAAAAAAGGACCATAACAGAGAAAATAAAACAAAAGACATAATGTAATATGTGGGGGCATTGTGGCAGTTGCTATACCATGCATAATAGGATGATGTAATAGAGACAACAAAAATACGGTTAATAATATCATCCACATACCAGCTGACAATAAGATCTACCTATAATATAGGTATAAACAAATCATCCCGGGACAATAAGAGGAAGGAGCCACATCTTACCAAAAATGACGAACACAACCTTGTCACAAGCTACTTACGGATCAAACAACACGAAGAGCTACAAGAGGTGGAAACACAAGGAACTTTTTAAAAAAGAGCTGACACATCTAGCATAACAAAAATAATAAAAATGTGGCATAATGTAATATGCGGCACAACATAACAGGAACAATAAAAATACAGCATAATGTAATATGCGGGAACAATGTGTCAGCTGCTACACTATGCATAACGGCATGGTGTAACAAAAACAATAAAAACACGGTTAATAATATAATGCAAAGCTAACTAACAATAAAGTTTTCACATAATATAAGTTGAAAAAGATCACTCAGAGACAATTAGAGAAGGGAGCCACATCTCACAAAAAATAACAAACACAACCATGTGACAATATGCTTGTGGATCAAACAACATGAAGAGATACAAGAGATGGAAACCTGGATGGAAGGAAGGACACCTGTAAGTTTAATAAGCTCACATCAGTACATTAATGAAATAAGGAATATGGTTTTTGTAAAAAATTTCATCCCAAAAAGTAGAAGGTAGAGGAAGCGAGGCCAAGCCGGGGGGGGGGGGGGGGGTTGAGCGAACAAGATGCTAATAACGCTATATCAGGAGCGATGAGCAAAAGTAGATTACAATAGATCCACACTTGGTACTCCTTCGCTGCAACAGGTAAAAAGCACAAAGGGAAAAAAAAGATTAGGCTCACATTGGATTCTGCCGCTTATACCCTCCACCTCCCTTTTCTTTCCTTTTTCTTCCCCTCTGCGTACATCCTTTATTTTCTTTTTTTCCCCTCATGCGCATGGGAACAACCTGAAGGGGGAAGGGGAAACCTTTGCATCCAATCAACAAATAATAAGCAGAGAGCAACATCAGCACACACGAATCCAATCATAAGGGGTAACAAACAAACATGTGGATAGGCAAATACGGAGCAATAACCAAACACAGGAAGCAACGGGCAGACACACGAGCAAGTGGAAAGCAGTGATCAAAACAAGGGGGAAATCGGCCAAATACGCACACAGAGCTGCGTGGAAAGAGACATGAAAACCTTAAAATCATTGAAGGGAAAAGCAACCAGATGATACGGGGAAAAGAGAAAGGAAGAAAGCTTCAGGTCGCTTTCCCTTTCCCGTGCCACGCTAACAATTAAAAAACAATCGATAGATGTGGGCAAAGCACGAGAAAGTGCTGGAAAGTAATGCGAGGAGGGCGAAGGGAGGGAAAAGAACAAGCAACACCATATGTTAAATCCATCGCCATAGAAAGTGGCAACCAAAAAACAGTAAACAAATCGAAGCGACGGTAGGGGAAGAGATATGGATCTAGCCATTTTTAAAGCAACCGCTGAAGCTACCCAGCCTCCATCGCCATAGAAAATGATAACAAAAAATAACAAACAAATCGGAGGGCTACTAGGGAAAGGAACATGGATGTAGACACTTTAAAGGCAACCGCTGAAGGAACCAAGCCCACAGGCCGGGAGGATCAATGAGATCCACAAGCTGAAAAGTCGCCATGTGAAAAGATTCGAATCGCGAGCACAACCACTGGCCAAAGCAAGCAATAGTGTGAGGGTAAGAATGAAGACTGAGCAGCCAAGAACCATACCTTGCAAAGGGAAAAAAGACGAAAAAGGGAGGAGGAGCTCTAGATTATAGCGGCCGACGAATACCTTGGACAGCTGTGCATTAAGCCCACACGCATCACACAACGTGCCACAAGGGCTGGCAGTGTCTTCCTGTGAGGAGGTAACCGGCACGTGTAATGCACAAACACGTACACTCGACTAGCACATGGCACACGACAACACACAACGGGGGGCATCCGGAGAGATCGGCGGGAGCCGGCGGCAAGTAGCCTGTCGACACGTGGGCTCGCTGGTTCAGTGTGAAACGGAGCGCGCAACGAGAGCTGCATGACGCGCATCGGGCGAACGAAACGATTTTCGCCGACTTAGACCACATGGTTGGCCTCGGAGCCCCGCCGCTCTAATATATTTTAACTTGATTCCCTTAATCATTCATTCATAATTAAAGGCACTTAACCTTCATTTGAGAGTGCGTGAAAGTTCGATTTGTTTCCTTACTAGTTACGTGCACATGTTTCGTATATAACGCGGGACACGTGGTCGCACACGAGAAGTAGATCTGCGCAGGAGCGTACACGGCAGGTGAGTCCACATAGGAGTGTGTATGATAGGTGAGTTCACGCAAGAGCACGCGGGAGTGGGATATGGGCCCACGCGTAGAAGCGAAGCAGAAAACAGACGTCAAAAATACCGGAAGAAAAATATATGTGAACGAACAAGAACCTGGTTGACCGGCCGAATTTTCGCGAATCCCCTTCTCGCTTCGGCTTAGCCCTGTTATCTTTCCCCGCGAACCAAAACACATCGTCCTAATTTTCATCGCGGAGGGAAGCAAGGGCGATCCGTGGGGCGGCCATGGCTTACGTCGAGAGAGGTAACCCGATTTCCCGTCGAATATTCCAATCCTCAGGATGGATTCATCGACTTTCTTATCTATTACTTGTACTACTGGGTTCGCTTGCCTGTCGGATCCGTCAATCGATCCAATCCTGATGGTTCTTATGATCCTATTGCGGTAGTTGTCGTGTGGGTTGAGCATGTAATCCTGTAGATCCGGAAGCTAGAGTAGCGAATACAGCAAGCTGTCATCGTTAATCTTGCGAGTCCGCCCATCATATACATCAGATTTCGAGATGCATGGGTAAAGCCCTAGCCATAGAATTATGGTTCGCCCATGTTTTTCTGCTCAGCGAGGGGGGATTCTTGCTGAATGAACAATTCTTCTGCTATCTCTGGGAATCAATTGAAATTTCTATTAGGAATCCAGTTAATGCGTGTTTGGATGAGGGGAAAACAGAATTCCCTATCCAACCAGTTTAGTGTTGAACTGCAGCCAATGAAATATCGTTGCCTTATACTGGTAGCCGTTACAGATTGCATCGTTGAACAAATCTTTAGAATTGACTGGATTACGTAGCTTGGTGCTCACCGTATTTTTATTTGTGGCATCATGTATAATTAGTTGTTGTGACTTGTGAAGGAGATGCTGATAAGCAAAAACATGATGAATGACTGGGACAGAAGCGTATAGCACAATGATGCACTGTTTGGGCTGTCGTCGTTCATGCTTAATTTCACAAACCATGTAGACAAGAGTGACCGTGCAATTCCCCAATTTTACAGCTGAACTCATGGGAGATGGGGCCCACCTTGGAGAGAGGCGCCAAGTCCTCTCTAGTCTCTACTAGTATCTTTTTGGTCATATGTAGGCACAATGGTTTTTGGAGCGAAGAGAAATTTAGCTATTAGGGTTTTTGGAATTTTATGATATACTTGATATTTTGGGCAGAATTGCAGCTGGTAGTTTGATTTATTTATCAGTACCATACTGAGGTTTTTCCCAAGAAAAGCTGTGAGTTCTTTCCTTTATATATTGGAGATGAGTGCAAAAGATGCAATTATATCACTTCGTATTGGTTAATGAAGTGTTGAGCCAAATAATGCGCGACTGCTGTATATGTTCCCTTTTTTATTGAGCTGCATATTTTTATACTTGCTAAAAAGTTAGATGATGAATGTAGATCGAAATGCCTAGCAAATTTGAGGTCTGAAACTGTTAGAATGTTTTCTGAAATACCACCGCCATACTGTAGAAAATGAAAAACAGCAAAAGATTTCGGATTTACATATTTTTCATGCAAGTATAGAAGGAATTGGAAAAATTGCCACCATACCATTATGTTGGAGCCAGTTTGCCAAAATACCATCTAAAGTTGTGCCATTGTCAAAAATACCACTATTGTTCATCCCTGTTACTCCAAAATACCATTATGAGCTAACTGAAGAAGGAAAAGACATATGTACCCTTGTCCTTTACTCTGAAACAAATCTGGACAGCAACCATACACATCACAGTGAGAAGCATACTTAACAGGAAAGCAAATATGCATCCGACTTATCAAAGTGAGCATGCATAAATTAGGTCATACATCATTCAAACCACAACAAGTAACATCAGATTCAGCAAGGCATCGGTCCATACTTAGTAAATAAGTTCATACATTGCTTCCAAAATACATAAGTAGCATCACACTACTTTCGAAAGACCACAACAGCACTACATGTTTGATTTCAAAGGGGAATTCATAGCAGCCTTTTGCCTCCTTGTCAGGGCCCTGGACTTGTGCTTGCTTCAACTGGTTGAGTGCATTGGCTAGTAGGAGAACATGCAAGTGCTGCCCTTCGCCTTGTCATTGGACTTGAAGTTGCAGCCATATTGCCATATTGCTGATTGGATTCTCTAGTTGATGTCGAAGGATTGGCACACTTGGTTTTCTTGCCTCTACAGCCTTCTTCCTCCTCTTCCTTCAATTTAATTTAGTAATGATCAGCACATGAACATATAAATGAACAATCCAAGTAAATTATGTAAATGAGGTGTACCTTTTAGACTGTTTTGGAGGTGGGTTAGGCATGCCATCTGGATCAGCCATGGCCTCATTGCAACGCTTTTTCATGATTCCCAAATTGTTTACATCTTTTGCATTGATGTTGTTTTTCCTGTTGATGATTCACCACTATTCTTTATCCTTTGATATCTAGGCCACCCAACTGACCTAGTCAATTTGGGAGGAAGCACCTTAAATCCTAGGTCCACCTTGGGCCATTGAGATTTCCCTCTAATTGGCATGAGGACACTCTGGTATGCAGCCTTAAATCTGGCCACTGAGTAGTAATCATCAACATAGTCCTCTATCTTGAACTTTCTTAGTGAGAATATGAGAGCAAGAGCATGTGTGCAGGGTTTACCAGTGATTTGCCATTGCCTACATGCGCTCTCCCTTTTGTCCAAATCAACAGTTGCATCCATGTGCCTGAACGACTATCAGCTCCTGAAACCTCAGCTATAGTTGGATCTGCTTTTGATATGTTGTAGGGCAGCCCCTTGCTTCTGAGGTTCAATTCCTTCTTCACACTTGGGAGTAGTTTCACCTGAGGCAACCCTTTTGCAACTTCCTTCCTTGTCTCTAGCTTTTCCATTATCATCTGCCTAAGTGTGTCCCATAGGTCTACTACTGGGAGTTGCTTGATCTTCTTGATCCAACTATTGAAGCACTCTGCTAAATTGTTGTTGACATAATCAACTTTGCACAAATCAGAAAACTTGCTTTTGGTCCATGCTTCTTTCTAAGTAATCGATTGCTTCGTCATTGTACCCAACACACTGGTCGTCTTCATACTCACCTTGGTAGGTTTGATGTGGCCATGCAGCAAATGGAGCAGCCAATAGAACATTTTCCTCAGGATCGTTTTCACCAACATCAGGCGGAGAGCTATCACCACCAATAAGTTGAGAGCTTGAAAGAACAGCAACTAATGGTTGTGAGCTCGTGGGGACACCATCTAATGGCTGTGAGCTTGAGGGAACAGCAACTAATGGCAGTGGTTGTGGCTGCAAGCTCAAGTAATGTTTGCGGCTGCTTGTTCTCAATAGGCACAGAATTTCACATTCCTTGTGTCCATGTTACATTCAAATAATGCAGGTATCTCACACTCGGCAATTAAAGGGATCAACCCATCCTCTGTTGTAGAATACTACGTTGTCATTCTCTAATCATCATTCGATTTGAAATAGTTCTTAACATGTGAAGCTAACTCAATGATAGAGAACAACTCATGGTCCACAACAAAGTGTCAGGTTTTACCCTTTCGATTCCTTTCTGCCATCTATGATTGTGCAAAAGGATTCAATCATAACTTTTACTCGAAATGCGTCCGAAGGATCAAACACTGAAATAAGAGTTATAAAGGTCAGGATTCGAGTATCAGCGCAACCTAAAGGATTCAAGTATTCAACACATTGAACAATCTAACATTACAAACAAGTCAATCTAGCCTAATCATGCTATATTTCGGCCCCAATTTTGATCAAATCTTGCATCACAAAAAAGCGAAGAACAACAACATACTCGGTAGGGATCTCACCAGGATCCTTCCTGTGCCTCCACCGTGGGCGGGCTGGCTCCTACCGCCAGCAGCACATGGCAGCGGCGCTAGGGTTTGCTGCCGGGGGGGGGGGGGCAATGGGAAGAGTGACGGGCACTAGGGTTATAGCATTCACTTTTTCCTAGAAGAATTCAAGGGTTCTTGAAATTGTTAGGATTCCATTTGTGTCCCCCCCCCCCCCTCAGTTATGGATTGCCTTTTCTTTGTCAGGGTTGTATATATAATCCATCAACCAAGCAAAGGTCATTTTAGTCTGGACTTGCTTTGCAGGTGTTGTGAAAGACAAGCGGACAATATGGCGACTGAGCATAATCTCTGACTTCTTTCGGGCTGTTGTGAACTTCATCAGAATGTTCTTTCTCACAATGTTCTCAGTAAGTAATCAGAATTAATTACCCAATTTTTTGTTACCGCCAACTTTGCTTTGTTGGATAGGCTTCCGAAATAGGAGAGAACACAATCTTATTCATGTACTTTGACCTTTTAGGCCGAAAAAACAGACAGGTACAAGAAAGGATATGGCGCTGGTAAGAAATGGGACGGTGGACCCGGTGGTGGAGGTCCCGGTGGTGGTTCTGGACGGGGCCCATATGGAGGAGGTGGCAATGGTGGTTCTCGCGGCCCTCGCACTCTATCTGACATCCGATCCAATGACCACAGTATGTGCTCAAATTCCAGATTATGGTATCTTATTTCAGCACGGTGGACTTCAGTTTTCTAACCATCGGTACAAATTTCAGGTTCTCTCCCTGCTTGTGGATCCTGCTGCGGCTAATAAGCGCACTACCATTCTGCCTGATGATTGCTTAACAGATGAATACATATGCTCCGATATGTCCTGAAGGACATCATAAGTCGTGTTACACATCTTACTGTCAACCGAGTACAATCAGTGTGTCGTTGCAAAAAGTCTGTACTCTGTAGCTTGACTCTGGTTTACGTTGCGTGTAATGTATTTGTGGTTTGCCTTGCGTGTAATGATGTCTAATGCACATTGTACCAAGCTTAATGAATTGTCTGAATCGTTCTTTCATGAAGACGCAGGGAGTGATGAATCCTCATACACACAACTGGGGGTTGCTGTGTTTGGCTCATCAGTTGCAGTTGGTCCCAGTCTGGCAACGGCATTAAATGGAACGTGCTCGCCAGTTCGTTTGAAACAAACTTTTCCTGGGTGATTGATTGAGCGAATAATGTTTCAAAACTTTTCCCAACAGCAGAAAGCACATGTAGTAGGAAAAATTCACATGTCCCCTTCAAGCCATTTGTGACATTGCATCCTTGAGTTCTCCTTTCAAATGCAGGATTTTTTCTACGATACCGTAGCTAATCAAGATTTATGTGAACTTTTGTGTTAGCCCTTCATTTCATAATACTTGACATTTCTCTAAGAAGTCACTGATTCAAAATATTTTACATCGACGTTGAGCTTATTTATTACGATTTTTCGCTCTCTAGTTCGCCACCGTTGCTTTGAAGTTGTGAAAAAAGTTGCATATCATGTAACAGTTATTCATCACTTACCTAAGAATTGCGAAGATTTTCACTATCTATTTTTTTTGATAGGCGAAAGCTTTGCCCGTCAGTTTTATAGAAGAAGCGCTAAGAAGCATGAGTTACAGTGTTAAACCCGAGTCCAAGAATGGCTCCGAGTTAACACAAATAAACGAAAAAGGACAAGAAATCAAGTATGATCTATTACATGCAATTGATCAACCACTACGACGAGGCAAAGCCGAAGTTAGGGTCGACGCAAAGACTCTCTCATCACGTTTCATCCATACTCGCCAAGTGAGTAATATAAACAGGGAGTCGAATCCACGCCTTTTTTTCCTTGGGTAGCGGCGACCGCCAAATGTACCAGCCATCCTGAACAACGTTGTGGACGATGGCCGAGGCAAATGAAGCATTGCAGCAGTCTGGTGCCACATCTGCCTAGTGCCATAGGAACTGCTGTGCTTCAGCGTCTCCTTCCCTGACCACAAAGTGGGCAGAAGGCGTGCGTGTCTGTATGTCGTCATCTCATTCGGTCCGCTGTCCATTGCCGCAATGGGAAACACAAGCCACATGAAATGCTTGGCACGCCCCGGAGAGTAACTTAGCCCACAGTTGATGTTCTTGTCCGATGAAGGATGCATCATATGCTGATTTGGCGGAGTAGGTGCTGGATGGATCCCACTTCCAAATCCACCGATCCTCATCCTCATTGTCAAGCTGCTAGGATTCCAGCCTATCCACCGCACTGACGCCCATGACTGGACCGAGTGTAAGGTCCTATGGGTATCATCGACAAGGAGCTTGGAGAGCTTAAATCTAGGCCTGGCGAGGATGATGACGATGAGACCGACTCCGATCAGTCGACACTGGGGTACCAATAAGCCGATCACATGTTCCACCACATCTTCAGCAACGCAGCAACGTACTCCTCGAACAGAAAATACAAGTCATTGGTCTGGGAGGTGTGAGCGACCACACTGGACCCAAGCCCACATATGAAGTGGTAAGAAGTGCCACTTACCTTCAGTCAAGCCGACAACCTCGTGAGTGTCAAGTGACCTGATCTCTACCCTATTATGATCGAAGCCACTATGCAGAACATCCGATTGGGTCTCGTGCTAGTCGACTGAGGGAGCTCCATCAACCTCCTCTTCATCGACACACTGGACACTCTAAAAATTCCAAGGAGTGTGTTGAAACTGTCATCCCCCTTCTTTGAAATTACCTCGGACTTCTCGGCCAAGCCCTTGGGGTGGTTCGAACTGCCCGTCACTTTCGGCTCACCGAGTAACTTTAGGACCAAAAAAGTCATGTTTGATGTAGTGGACTTCAGGACCACCTATAACGCGATCTAGAGGCGACCGTCAATGTCTCAGTTCATGGCCTTAACATGGTCGAGTTGACTCTCGGGTCATAGCTGGAGAATGCTACGCTTAGTGCCCACCCAGTGAAGATCCATATCGCCACCAACCAAGACGAGCGACTCAAGGCAGTATGCCTTGACGACTCTGACCCAACCAGGAGGTCCAGATAGGGCTAGCCTGGCCGCCAAATAGGAACTCATGCTCATCACCTTCCTCCGAGCGAACGTGAATGTCTATTTATGGAGTCCATCTGATATGCCTGGAGTCCTCAGGGACGTGATAAAGCACAAGTTGTCCATACGACCTGACGTGCGACCAGTCAAGCAAAAAACGTGTTGGTTCGCAGCCGATCGAAAGGAAGCACTTCATGAGGATATCAACAAGCTCCTAGAAGCATGCTTTGTTTGATAAATACAATACCTAGAGTGGTTGTCTAACCCAATCATAGTCCAAAAACACAATGGTAAGTGGATGATGTGCATCGATTTCACCAACCTCAACAAGGTGCGCCCGGAAGATCTCTACCCTCTACCCTGGATTGACTAGCTTGTCAACTCAACCATCGGCAGTGATCTCCTAAGCTTCTTGGATGCCCGTTCGAGGTACTATCAGATTTGTATGTATAGAGAAGATGAGGAGAAGATTGCTTTTGTAACACCCTTTGGGGTCTTTTGCTATGTAAAAATGCATTTTCATTTAAAAAGCGTTGGTGCCACTTACCAGCATTGTATTCAACTCATTCTTTGACTACAATTCAGTAGAAACATTGAGGCGTACGTGGATGATGTGGTCGTGAAGAGTAGAACCAAGGACGATATGGTCGCAGTCCTCTAGGAAATGTTTGACAACCTTTGGAAGTACCGCATGAAGCTGAACCTAGATAAGTGCACATTTAGAGTGCCATCGGGGAAGTTGCTCGGATTCCTCGTTTCCAGTCGAGGAATAAAGGAAAAGTCTGACAAGATCAAAGCCATCGACCAAGCTAAAAGAAGTTCAGAAACTAACATGATGTGTGGCAGCATTGAGCAGGTTCATCTCAAAGCTGGGAGAGAGGGGGTTGCCGCTTTTCAAGCTCCTAAAGAGGAGCGACCACTTTCGGTGGACACTGGAAGCAGAAACAACCCTCCAAGATCTAAAAAAGTACCTCTTCTCCCCTCCTATACTGACCGCACCTCGACCTGACGAGAAGCTCTTGCTCTATGTTGCAGCCACCCCACAAGTCGCGAGCATGGTACTGGTGGTCGAACGAGAAGGTCTTCAGCGACCAGTGTACTACGTCGGTGAGGTCCTACACAACGCGAAGACTCGGTACCCACAGGCTCAGAAGCTACTATACGTCATTATGATGGTTTCTCGCAAGCTCAGACACTATTTTCAGGCCCATAAAATCAAGGTAATCCCCTCACTCCCAATCAGAGAAATTATTCGCAATAAGGATGCGGCAGGAAGAACGACAAAGTGGACAGTAGAGCTCGGGGAGTTCGATCTCTAGTTCGTCCCGTGAACGGCTATCAAGTTCCATGCACTGGTCGAATTTGTGGCCGAGTGGTCATCTTTTGAGCCTGAGTAGGTACAACGACTAGAGGCAGATGAGTACTGAACCATGCACTTCGACTGGTAGTTCACGCTGAAGGGAACGGGAGCTAGAGTAGTCCTGACCTCGCCAACTAACGACATCCTTAGGTACATAGTTCAATTATGTTTCTAGCCACTAACAATACTGCGGAATTTGAGGGCCTCTTGTCTGGAATGCGGGTAGCCTTCGCACTTAGGATTAAAGGTATGTTAGCGATAGGGGACTCACTACTGGTTGTTAACCAAGTGCATAAGGAGTGAAGTGAGGAGACTAGAGCGATGTTTTTTCAGTTTTGAAGTCCGGCATGTCCCTCGCAAGAACAACTTCCAAGCCAATGAGCTAGCCCATCTAGCTTCTTCTCACAAACCCATCTTGGTCGGAGTCTTTGAAGAAAGACTCACACGACCATTCACCACGGTCTCGGGCCAAGGTGAAGGAGATGCTCCACTTGGAAACAGAGCACTAAAGATAACACCTTTGTAGGCAACGCCTCCTTCGGTGCCATCGACATTGGGTGGCCATCATGTGGTCGTCATGCTCAATTCGGGTACGACCTAGATGGATCAGATCTCGAACTACCTTTAGAATCGAACAATCCCTGACGATGTTGCGTTAGTAGAAAAGGTCTCGTGGTAAACACGCGGATACTCCTTGGTAGAGGGACACCTTTATCGCAGGGGGAGCAAAGTCTTTTTACTGAAATGCATCACTTAGGAAGAGGGGAGCACAGTTGTCGGTGTATCAGGAACCGAGGGTCCCCGAATCCCGAGGCCAAGCCAGCCATCCGCCACATGGTACCATCCCGCGAGGTCTCTACTGAAGGATAAGAAAAGCTCAAGTCCCGGGAGAAGGTGCTCGGGGCCACAGTCAGTGGTCCCCGGGCACCCCAGTTCCCCGATGATCCACGGAGTCTAAGTACCGGGAAGAAAGTGCTCGGGGAGATGTACGGTCACCCTCGAGCACCCTAGTCCCCCGACGATCAGAAGAGCTAAGTTCCGGGAGAGAGTGCTCGGGGCTACGAGCAGCGGCCCCCGAGCACTCGGTTCCCCGAGGATCCGTACAAGAGTGCTCGGGAGAGAGTGCTCGGGGCTGCACGTGGCGGCCCCCGAGCACTCGGTTCCCCGAGGGTTCGCGCAAGAGTGCTTGGGAGGAAAGTGCTCGGGGAGGTGAACAGTACCCCCGAACACCCGGCACCCGAAGACAAGGATAGGTATTCTCGGGAGAGAGTGCTCAGGGATGTGAACAGTACCCCCGAGCACTCGGTACCCCGACGACTCAGAAAGGCCCCCGAGGGGCCTTCCGATGAGGTGTCAACTAGCCAGAGGTCCGAGGCCGCATTTAATGGGCGTGCGTGGCCTGACACCTCCAACTGCTCCCGCCGCGCTCAGCGTCAGTTCCTGCCACGTTTTGGCAGAGAGGCGTGGGGTCATTAATTGCACAGGTCCTGTCCCGTGCCATCCGGCTTGTCTCGGGATAATGTCATGAGGATCAAGGTGTTCCGTCTGCCGCACTGCTGTGGCAGGGGAACAAGACAGGGCGAGTACGCCGGGTTGCTCTGCGGCTGCCTGGTGGGTCCTCTCCACGGCGCCCGTTGCCAGGGCATTTATGGTGACGGGTGACCGGGCGTGCGACGTATTTTCCACCCCCGGTCACTTCGCACAGAAGAAATGATGACGCCATTTCCATTCATGGCGCCTTGGAACTCGTGCCCCCTCCTTCCCGTTCGGGGCATGTCTCGGCCGGCGGATACTTAAAATAGCCGGCAACACAGAAGCAAGGGTGATCGGATCTCTCTGGACTCACTCTCAAAGAACACCAACCCCACAACGAACCAGACCAACGAAGAGAGACACTGTGAGCAAGGTTGAGCACAGTTCCAGCCGAAGAACAAGGAGTCTCAAGCTCTTAGTTAGACCAATATTCTTGTAACCAGCAACATCCTTGAGGGACTTCCTCAAGACAGTTATTGCATCCATACAGGAGTAGGGTATTACGTCCCCGTGCGGCCCGAACCTGTCTAAATTCTGGTGCATTTACTTCTTCTCGCACTAGGTCGACACCCCCACCACCGGCCGCTGCATTCATTCCCATTTATTTCTCCGACGAACTTATTCAGGATCATCCCTCCGGTCGAATCTCTAAAAAGGGGTCTCTCGGGATCCCTGCGATAGGAGTTAATCCTCCGACAACAGTGCTTTCCGATATCCATGGAAGCATATATGGTAGCCATGCTTTGTACCGCACTCTGGTCGAAAAAGTGTTCTGGCAAGAATTTTAGAATTTTATCGACCAACTACCCTCCAAGATGCTTGCGAGCTGGTGAAACGTTGCTAGTCATGTCTGTACCATGGCCGACAAACCAACCTACTAGTCCAAGCACTATAAATTATACCACTCTCTTAGCCTTTCGTTGTCTGGGGGCTCGATATCATGAGACTGTTGCCTAAAGCCCTATGCGGTTTTGAATTCCTGTTTGTGGCAATCGATAAATTCACCAAGTGGATAAATGTTGTCGGTGTATCAGGAACCAGGGGTCCCTGAATCCCGAGGCCAGGCCAGCCATCCGCCACATGGCGCCATCCCGCGAGGTCGCTCCTGTAGGATGAGGAAAGATCAAGTCCCGGGAGAAGGTGCTCGGGGCCACGGTCGGTGGCCCCCGAGTACCCCAGCACCCCGATGATCCACGGAATCCAAGTACCGGGAAGAAAGTGCTCGGGGAGGTGTCCGGTCCCCCCCCGAGCACCCTAGTCCCCCGACGATCAGAATAGCTAAGTTCCGGGAGAGAGTGCTCGGGGCCGCGAGCGGTGGCCCCCGAGCACTGTGTTCCCCGAGGATCCGTACAAGAGTGCTCGGGAGAGAGTGCTCGGGGCTGCACGCGGCAGCCCCCGAGCACTCGGTTCCCCGAGGGTCCATGCAAGAGTGCTCGGGGAGGTGAATAGTACCCCCGAGCACCCGGCACCCCGAAGACAAGGATAGGCATTCTCGGGAGAGAGTGCTCGGGGATATGAACAGTACCCCCGAGCACTCAGTACCCTGACGACCCAGAAGGGCCCCCGAGGGGCTCATCGATGAGGTGTCAATTAGTCAAAGGCCCGAGGCCGCATTTAATGAGCGTGCGTGGCCTGTCGCCTCCAACTGCTCCCGCCGCGCTCAGCGTCAGTTCCTGCCATGCTTTGGCAGAGAGGCGTGGGGTCATTAATTGCACGGGTCCCGTCCCGCGTCATCCGGCTTGTCCTGGGATAACGTCGTAAGGACCAAGGCGTTCCGTCTGCCGCACTGCTGTGGCAGGGGAACAAGACAGGGCGGGCACGCCAGGTTGCTCTGCGGCTGCCCGGTGGGCCCTCTCCACGGCGCCCGTTGCCAGGGCATTTATGGTGACGGGCGACCGGGCGTGCGACGTATTTTCCACCCCCGGTCACTTCGCCCAGAAGAAATGATGACGCCCTTTCCATTTATGGCGTCTCGGGACTCGAGCCCTCTCCTATCCGTTCGGGGCATGTCTCGACCGGCGGATACTTAAAATAGCCGGCAACACAGAGGAGGAACCAGGGATGACGAACCGGACCGACGACGAGAGACCGAGAGTAGACACGAAGAACACAGCGCGAGAAAAACACCGTGGGGAAGGCTAAGTCCAGTTCTAGCCGAAGAACAAGGAGCCTCAAGCTCTTAGTTAGGCCAATGTTCTTGTAACCAGCAGCATCCTTGAGGGACTTCCTCAGGACAGTGATAGCATCCATACAGGAGTAGGGTATTACGCCCCCGTGCGGCCCGAACCTGTCTAAATTCTGGTGCATTTACTTCTTCTCGCACTAGGTTGACACCCCCACCACCGGCCGTTGCATTCATTCCCATTTATTTCTCCGACGAACTTATTCAGGATCATCCCGCCGGTCGAATCTCTAAAAAGGGGTCTCTCGGGATCCCTGCGACAGGAGTTAATCCTCTGACAGAGGCCGACCCCGTTAGGTAGATCACAATCACAGCAGTGATTAAGTTCATACGGGCGCTGGTGGTGTAGTTTTGCAATTTAAGTCGTATAATTATGGATAACAGAACTCAGTTCACAAATAGTACTTTCTAGGACTACTGCAAAGAGATCGGTACCAAAGTTTGCTATGCGTTGTGGCACACCCACAGATCAGCGGACAGGTCAAAAGGGCAAATGAGATGATACTGCAAGGGATCAAAACCTAGGTCTTTGATCGGCTTATCAGCTATTCAACTAGGTGGATGAACTACCCATAATACTCTGATTGTTGCGAACAACTCCCAGTAGGGCTACGACCGAGACCACTTTCTTCCTTGTTTTTGGTGCAGAGGCAATGCTTCCCTCCAAGATCACCCTTCAGTCACCTCGAGTGGCCAACTACTCGGACGACGACCAGGTAGCACAAAGTGAGGGTGATGCAAACATGATCGAAGAGTTCCGCGAGCGTGCTCTAATCCGAGCTACCCGATATCACCAAGGCCTCAAACGCTATCACAACCACAAGGTGAGGGAGCGGAGACTGGTCGTAGGCGACCTTGTCCTTAGGCAAATCTAGAATAAGGCCAGTCGAAATAAACTCTCTCCGATGTGGGAATGGCCCTACAAAGTAGTCGATGTCACCTGACCTGGTGCAGTCAAGCTAGCCATGGAGGACGGCAGTGAATTACACAACTCCTAGAACATTGCCTTATTGTGCAAGTTCTATGTGTAGGGTTGCTCGGAGACGGGCCTATTTCTCTATTTTTCATAACCTTCCGAACGAGTGTAGAATAAGACTTGCAAGTTTTTAAAAGTTCAAAAGACTAGACTCTCTATTTTCCAGGATGTCACGACCAACAATGGACCCCCGTCAGATTGACTCTCTGACCACTACGGGACCTGGCGGCCAAGAAGTTAAAATGACCATTTGGTCGTGGGCTCTGGCACAGCGTGGGATCGCTGCTTGCACAATGGCAAATATACTAATGGCCTGGGATAACGACCGTGAGGCTACAATTCCCCACTCGGGTCGGGCACTGGTCGCCACCGAGTGACTTGTAGTGCCAAGGACTGTCCTGTGCTTCGAGAGCCTAACTGACGAGAGGATGGAACAATCAGAGCCTACGTGCCACGATAACACAGGGAAAACTCTCTAAACACTCTAAACAGAGGCCCAGACCAGACGATCTAAAAACTGCAGGGCCCCCCGTATAATCTTCTGTCCATCGGTAAGGCCATCAGAAGTGGTTGAGATATTTTCATTCGTGGAAATGATTGGTTATAGACAAGACGATTATATTTGGTCGGACTATCCTATTACATGTCAGTTCTTTTCCTTCTAACTCATGTGGTCAACGCACAGTTGGTAGAAAGGTTCCACCTGACTCTTGTAAGGCATGGGCATCCACCAGCTCCAAGGGTTCAGAACCATGTGGACCCCTACTTACCCTTGAACAAGTCAAGGAATCTCTTATACTCTTCTCTTGGGCGGCAGCTAGTCGCCCTGGGAATCGGACAATAGCCTGCATAGGAGCCAGGCAGGATGGCTGGCACAGAGACCTTGCTAGAGCTACTGATCAACACCAACGAACCCTTTTTCTAATCCTCCTCCGTCTTCTCCTCTTCGTAGATCTCCTTCTGCAGAAGGTTCCAGTCGATCTCTTACTTATCGTTGAAGATGTCAATAACCTCCCCTAGGGCGATTGCTCGGACCGGTGATCAGACGAGAACGGCCGGAGGAGGCCCTGTCTGCAGTGAGGGAAGCATGAGGGTGACCGGCTCTAACCGTGCGAGTAGGTTCTTGAGATTTTCTGCCCTCGGGGGCACCACCACCAGCGGAGCCGGCGTCGGAGGTGCTCGAACCTTGTCAAATCCTCCAAACCCATCGACCTTCCCGACGAAGGATGGGAGGAGGACACTATGATCTTCAGAGAGAGTTATCTTCTTGCTTTGCATAAGGCATTGATGGGTGGCCAGCTAGGTGAACCCTTGATTTTATAGCCTAGCCAGCCATTGATTCACGCCTAACGTGGAAGGCGAAAACACCATGGAAAACATCCTCACAATCCTACCATTTACTACCCAGGGGACTCATGGCCACGCCTCGGTCAAACCCGTGCACATGTGGCGGCGCCTGGGCACCAACACCTTAGTTTTTTATACACATTCCATCATAGACACCTCGCCCCAGGAAGTACTGAGGAATCTCAACTGGCGCGACATCTGAACGGCTCGAAGTCCAAAGGAGCACACATGAGGAACCAAAAGCCCCCTCGGTCCCGGTAATATTCAATCTCTCTCTCTCTCTCTCTCTCTCCCCCCTTCTCATGACGCTTAACCTCCCCATGTGTGAAAGTGCATCTAGCCCCTATGTGTGGTTTTGGTAATTAATGACAATACCTATGAACTAACAATGGTGTTGAGTTTGTTAGTAGTTTGTTCCATAGGTGATGCATGGATGAAAGATATGCATGAGCTCTAGGTGAATGGGGAGAATGAAAATGCATCAAGATGAATGAGCTCTAGGTGATGCTCGGATGTGATGCATGGAGGAGAAATATGCATCTAAATAAATGAGCTTTTAGTGATGCTCATAAGAAGAAGAAGAAGCTCAATAAGATTAGCAATAAGCTTGAATGCTAAGTTACTTGTGGAGATCAAGTAACTAAAAGTATGACTTGTTAATAGAGTTTTATGAACTAACCCGTGTGCTATGTGTTTAAGAATGAGTGGGGTTAGGTTCTATATGAAGATTGATAATATGCATGAAGGCTAATAAGTTACTTCTGGAGATCAAGTAACTTAAGGTATAAATGTTGTCATTTAGGTTTTATGGACTAACTCATGTACTTTGTGCTTCAGAGTGAGTTGGGGTTAGGATCCATAAAAAGGCATAAGTTGAATTGAAATCATATATGCCAAAAGTGAAGAACAAGAGTGGACTCCATATATGAAAAAGTGAATTCCTTGAAGATGTCGAATACAAAGTGGTTTTCTATGGCAAGACGGTGAAGGGCAAGCAAGACTCGGCTGCGATGGACCATCCGTGGTGAAGGGCAAGCAAATGGCTTGGCGCCGAAGGACCAAGGCGGTGGTGAAGAGCGAGTGAAGGCTTTGCACCGATGGACCGTGCGAGGCTATGGGAAGCTATGGATGATTCACATCAATTATATGAAGAATCAAGAAGAGATGGAGTGAAGAATATATGGAAGTTGGCAACCCTCAAGGTTTGAAAGAAAAAGAAGCGGTACTTGAAAGTTTTCAAATGCTCAAAGTGGTTCAAACGAGTTTTATCTTTAAATTTGAGTATAGGTATGCCGCACTATTAAGAGGGATGCAACGTGAGCTAATTGTCGCGTCTCAGTGCTCAAGAGTTCCCAACCAAACCCAAAGTGAGAGTTTGTTGTTAAGAGTCCGGAGCGGGAAGTGCGGAAGTGTTCAAAATAGGTTTTGGAGTGTTCCTAATTTGATCCTATATGTTTTAGGTCTTGAATTCAGTTGGGATGTGTAGCCCTCTGAATAAGCTTTCCATAGAGTCTAAAATCGTCGAAATCGGACTCCGGGATCAAAAGTTATCGCCGTTTTTCGGAGGTCAGCTATGCTGTGGCCGGAGACTCTGGTGTAGGCCGGATACTCCGGTACCTGGAAAGGCCGGAGACTTCGGTGAAGTCCGGATACTCCAGCACCTGGAGTGGTCGGAGACTCCGGGAAGTCTCCGGGGCTATTTTCTGTGTTAAGTGCCGACCGGAGACTCCGGTGTAGGCCGGATACTCCGGTAAAAGTCCAGAAAAGAGCATAACGGCTAGTTCTGACACATTCTGTGACCGTTCTGACGCCGTATTTGGATTTAGGTCCGGATACTCCGGTGTTCACCGGATACTCCGGTCAGTTCTGTCAAAAACAGTAACGACTAGTTCTTTGGAGTGGGCTATTTATACCCCACTCACCCCATCCTTTGGGGCTGCTGCAAGGGCACGAAAAGAACATCCTCTAGAGCCAAAAGAAACCTCTCCCACTCTATTCTAGTGTATGATTTGAGAAGAAAAGTGAGTTGGGTTGAGAGATTGGAAAATTGAGTGCAAGTGAGCTAAAATCCAATCTTGAGCACTTGAGTTCTCGGCAAGAAGTTCGATTGCGTTTGTTACTCTTGGAGGTGAAGCCTCCTAGCTGGCTAGGTGTTGCTCGGTGAGCTCCCGCACGTGTGGTGAGCCGCGGAAAAGTTTGTGAAGGTCGATCTCGCCTCCGAAAGGGAAGAGATAAAGCTAGTGGATCGAGGAAAGCGGTTGAAAGAGACCCGGCTCGTTGGAGCTTCCTCAACGGAGACGTAGGATTCACGGTGATGAATCCAAACTTCGGGAAACAAATTTTGTGTCTCCTCTCTTGTTTCCTTAATTTTATGTTCTTGCTCAAATCTTTATGCATATTGCTCGATCTACTTGTTTGTGTGTATTTGAGTGTAGGTTCTTCGTGAATCTACTTGGAATCATCTCCGGGAACACACGACATCACTTGGTTTGAGCTAGAACTCTCTACTCATTAATTTTATTCAGTTTCGAGCTCAGTTCTGTACAGAACCCGGAGAATCTGGCCTTTACCGGAGTTTCCGGACCTGTACACTCCGGAATATCCGGAGTACACCGGAGTCTCCGATGGACAGTAATTTCAGGCATATGAACAGTGTTTTCAGCCTTTTTCAATTTAAGTTTTATTGCATATCTCTTGCTAGAATTGAGTAATTTTTGTCACCTTAGGATTGTAATTTCCACACTTATTTAGGGTGATTATGCACTAGTTGAGCCTAGCATATTTAGTTTTTTCTCTTGTGAAAAACTCGTTAGTTTATATTCCGCTGCAAGTTTAGGCCAACGGTAGAAATGGTTGAATTTTTGTAAAAACGCCTATTCACCTCCCCTCTAGGCGACATCATTGTCCTTTCAATGTGACATGAAGTACAGAGTCAAACTCTGAAAGCTAAACGGTGTTGACGACCACTCTCTGGGTGGACTATGTTCCCTCGGGGTCTAAGTGGTGCGACCAAACCTGACTACGGCCACGGGGGAGCTTGGGGGTTACTGTCGGAGTATTGATTAAGTGGGCATCCGGGCTAACGGGCCCTACAAGGGGTATGACGATCGACGGGGGATATTTCCTAAACCCTGGCCCATCGTGCGACCAGGTCCAAGCTCGCACAACTAGCGCAAGGCTTGTGTGACCAGCCTCCTTGAGATATTATGAGATCCCGTGATCAACCCTTGATGGTCGCAGGGCCGGTCCTTATTTAACCCATCTAATCGCACTTATTGCTATCTACTCAAGTGTTTTCCTTCCCCAAGCACCCCATCCAGTGAACAAAGTCATGGCTGGCGCGGTTGGGCACTGCCCCGTCTCATAGCATTAAATGCTATGGATGAAACCTTGCGGGCCAGCATAGCACCACACGGCTGATAAGACAGGGTTTGCAGAACGACCATGGAAATGGATGATTTTGCAGATAGAATCACGGGGCACAGGGACATGACGGCTTGACAGATGATCTTATGACACACGGTGATAGGATGAGTCAGGCGGCCAGGGAAGGCAGGTGTTGAGGCGTTTCACGGTTGGGACAGACATTCAAAGCTCTCATGGTAAGTTGGGCTCACCCGATTCTCCAGGATATGATCTAAGAGTTGAATATATAGCTAGGCATGGGTCTGCTAATCAGAGTCCACTTGTATGTTCTCCCTCTCTCTAGTATATAAATATAGGAGGATCTAGTTTGTAAAGGAAGGGTAACTGATTCACAAGTACTCATAACAAAATACATAAGACGTAAGGTTGTTATCCTTCGGGAGGCCTAAACCTAGATAACCCCGGTGTTCTTGAGTTCAACACGTACACACGCCGACAAACGCACACCTTCAATGTTGTTTACGCGCCCTTCAACCGGTACACCACAGAATCATTATCAGGGATTAATCCTCGACATAATTCCTATTGCTAATGAAGATACTTAGTCAACATGAAAAGAATATACTAATGTAGTGTAATTAACATAACATTTGTTCTTGTGCAGCAGAGTTTCCAACACTTGCAGCTGATGTGTTTTGATTCCATCCATTTCTCTTCTCACAAGTGGACTTGTTGTGACTTATCCCTTTGCACTTGCTACACCTTATGACCGTGCCAACTTTGGACAGCTTAGTAGTAGGTTTGGGCTTCTCTTGAGGCTCTTTGGTTCTGCTAGTCTTTGGTCTCCCTGGTATTTTTAGGTTCTGATGAGCCTTTGGTTTAGACCTGTTATATGTGGGCCAGAAATACATTCTATATACTGGTTGTAAGCAGAACTCATAAGTCCTTTTATACCCCTCAATTGAGTAGCAGTGAGCAATATAGTCATCAAGTTTGTCAGTTCTCCAATGAATGCATGCAATGGCATGTGGGTAAGGCAAACCAAATAACTGACAATACCTACAAGAACATGTATTTGTGCTCAAATCTACAGTAAATCTATGCTCCATATGAGTCACCTCAAAAGCATCACTTACATTGTATACTGCATGGCAAAAAACAGACTCATTGATGTATTCTTTTAACTTCTTAAGATATCGGGGCATACTATTCCTTTCCAGTTCTTTACCTTACTCAAGTTGACTTGGATCCTTACCATCACTTTTCTCCTAATCCACTCTAGCATACTACTGATAGGGAGGAACCTTGACTCAACAATGGAGTGATTGAAACTCTCACACATGTTGTTGTCAACTGAGTTACAATTTGATCCAAGTCTGAACCATGCTCTACTCCAATGCTTTGGATTAGTTCTCATGATTGCCTTTGCCCCTGCAAGTATGTCTTCAGCTAGCTTTGCCTTATGATAGTTGAAGAGATTAACACATGAAGATTTTTCACATTTCCATAACTTCTTCTGCAACTTCCTGTCCTTGAACTTCTTCCTCCAATTTGTATAGATGTGTCTAGCACACATCCTATGCTCAACTTGTGGCACTCATTTCTCTACAATATTGATTAGTCCTTTCTGTTTGTTTGAGATGATAACCTATCCTTCACCATCACTTAGCTGCAGGTCCATGAATAGAATATCACAGAACCAATCCCAAGAATCATTGGTTTCCTTCTCAACAACAACCCAAGCTACTGGGTACATTTGGTTATTCCCATGTCTACCTAAGGCACAAATCAATTCTCTAGTGGTATGACCCTTGAAGAAACATCCATCTAGTCCAATTACTTTCCTGCATCCTGCAAGGAAACTTTTTTTGCAGACATCAAGATAGATGTACATTCTTTGAAATACATCCTCTGTGCTGTTTGGATGGAGCTTAACAATCACAGTGCTACCTGAATTTCTCCTCAACAACTCTTTTTGGTAATCAAACAACCTTGCATACCACCCTTTCATTGAGTCCAACAACTTGTGCATGACAATGGACTTGCTCTCTTGCACTTTGATATGCTAACATCAGCATGCATCACCTCCTGCACTATTTGCTTCACATGCTCAATCTTCCAAGCTGGATTGGCCATGATGGATATGTCTCAAACTTTTCTGCAATCCTTCTTGGTGTCACTAATGAATTATCCCTCCTTGGTAGACAACTATGCTCATCTCTAAAAGTAATGATATGTCATCCTTCAGTTCTTCTTGTATCTGATAATAGGATGGACCATTGGCAATTTGTCCAGTCACATTTAGCTTTCACCCTCTTTAGGTCATTCTTAACAAATTTGATGACCTTCCTTTCAGCTAGACCATACTTCCTCACCTCCTTTATAAATCACACCTTTCCTCTAAAAGTCATGCCCAATTTGAAAGTAGGAATGGATGCCTTCTTGTCATACCTTGGATACTTTAGATTCCTTCTCCCTAGTTCACCATCACTGTCTTGTTCATCATAACTATCTTCTTCTTCACTAGATGAAAAATATGAAGTATCACTGCACTCATGCAAGACATCTATTTGTTCATCCAGTTGTATTTGCTCGAAGACTTTTTTGGCGATTGCTTCAACACCTTGAGGATCCACATGTACTATGTATTCTCCCTCCTAGAACTTCTTCTTGAACTCCTTATACTTTGTCAAGTTCTCCAAAGCCTCAAAAGTGTCATTATCTCTCAGAAGGTAGTCACTATCACTGCTGCCATTATCAACTTCTTCTTGAACTACAGATGTCAGAGATGTTTTGCAAGTGTTTGGAGATCTAACACTGTTGCCTTTTGAACAAGATGGAGATGGATATAATGACTTGAGAAATGCTATATCCTTCTTTTTTTTTGTTCTAGTGACATTGGTGGTTTCTCAACAATCTGTCTTCCTAAAGCCTCACCAGCTTCCATCTCATTCTCCCAATCACTACAATTGTCTTCTTTATCAACATCGGCATCAGATTCCACAGACTCTACATAAGTATCAATGACACCACCATCAGTGATGTAATCTGACATTGTCTGGCATGTCTTGTCATCATAAAGAACTCTTAGTCTATTTGACAACTCCTTGCCAGGGAACAACTAACTCAAAGGCACAAGACCAATGTCCTTGAAGTGGTATTCCAGATGGCCTCTTATCTCTGGCAACGATATTTTATCTCAGTCAATATAGGACATCCCCTCTTAACCTCCATAATACCTCACAACCTTACCATCATTCAAAAACTCCCCATTGTAGTGAAATTTCACTGCCAACTTGTCAATTATCCATTTTGTCAACCTACAAGCATATAGAATTCATTCAATACTACATGGGACAGTACAAAAATACAAGCTCTACCACTAAAACAATCGCACAACAGCTTAAACAAATGCAACCAATAGCTTAAACTACTCAAATCAGCAGCTCAGCTAGGTCTATTTTATTATGTTCGAACATATCGATGCAAATCTTTCCCCAATACAATATAGCTGCAACAGCACTCACCTTTTTCCTCACTGAGCAATATCGATCCGCACGTAACTCCCACACATTCTCCAATAATGTCCAGATTCTGGACCTACGGCGGTCAGATTTGAACGGCGCAACAGCGACAATGGTGTGTAGTAGAGGGATTGTGAAGGCGGCGACGACAGGAGAAGAAGGGAATGGGGGCTAGGGATTTGGGAGCACAGGACAGGACAAGACGATCTCGGGCGTGGATAAACAAGGGGCCTCGCGGCTGACTCAGCGTGCCCATGCCACATCAAGTCCCAGTCAGCGGCGCAAAACACTCAAAACGGTGCGAGGGACGAGCTCTGAACAGGTTCATGACTTGAATGACTTAAGATTTCTGGTTTATAAGATGAGGGACGGTTTTTAAACAAACTCAATAGTTGAGGGACCAAAAATTGACTTTTTCCTTACTCTTTTAGGCATGTTTAGAACAGGACTGAATTGTGCAGTCAATGAGTAAATCCAAGTGGAATTCGTGAGATATTCATGTGAATTTGTACGTTACAAATAAGCTGAGGCCCTAAGTGTTTCTTTGCTCACTGTGTGTGGGTTACAAACAAATATGGTGAAAAAGATAGACTATTCATGTAAAGTTCCATATAGATGATGTCACAGTTTTTAGAAATGTAGGGGTGTTAGAAAAAAAAATCTCAATGAAGAACCCAGTGGTTACAAGAATTTTTTTTCACGGACTTGTGGAGTTCAAAGACATGGCCCCATGTGTCAACCATATATTCACACTTACGTAAGACTAATCTATGTACATCTAATTCTCTATTTGCCATTTGCCACGGATTGAGATCCTCTGGCTTCAGCCCTCAAAGTCACGATGTGACTTCACCCCTTGATTTCGTCATTCGTTTCTTGAATCGAGATCATGCGGCTCAACCTCTCTAATGCATCGAGCTCCCCAGACAGAGAGATGCATCCTGCTTTCTCTCTCTATCCCTTGCAGCTCTCTCTATTAGACCACGCAAGAACGGAGCGATTATCTATACGGAGCCATATCGAACTCAATTCTCACCCACTCGAGCTCGAATCCGCCCTAACCAAGCCTCAAAATGCGTTGAGGGACATCATACAGAGCTTTCCCCTCAGTTTTTCGTGTGAATCCTCCTTTTCCCAGGTCGAATTGAACTTTCACGTGCTATTCTTCCCCAACTCCAGTGACTCTAGTCCAGTCCCGACAAGCCTCGATAGCAGTGCTTCTCCCGGCCAACCAAGGTAGCAAGGAGCTTCCTAAGACCCTACTCAAGCCTTTGCCCGCGCTAGGTCATTGTTGGCCCGTCGCCAGTGTGGCCGTCTGTGCAAATCAAGTGCCGCCATTCTCGTTACCGGCTGTGCTCCAACCGAGCCTGTCGGATGAGGTCTGTGTTAGGTGGTTCATCGTCGCACGCTCTATCTAAGAGTGTCCTCAGCCGGCTAAATTCCGCCTCCGTTCAACGACAGCGAGGTGTGTTGCCATGAGCTCGGCTGTGGCCATCGCCACTAACTAAGAAGAATCCAAATTAGACCACCTCGCACGGCTGAAGCTCCTGGTGCTAGCCACCACCGCCACCTCGTCCCACCTCGTCGTCGGTTGCCACCCGCGAGCTCCTCGGTCGTCGGCCACCATCATCTCCTCCGCTGTGCATCATGCTCTGGGTCATGCAGGCTCATAGCGGGCTATCATGCTGTGCTGGAGCCCCAGCGGCAAGGATCTATCACTCCCGCACTGAACCTGGCACCTGGAGCCCTGTCTGCTTGGTCGCCCGCATCATGTCATCCACCATCGCAAACCCAGCCTCCTCTGCTGGTCTTCTGTACAGGATGCACAAACGGGGGAAGGGGAAGGAAAAAAGACAACTCCCTTAAGGATGGTTTCCCAGGAAAATGATGCAATAGTGATTTCCGGCGCAATCAATCTCTCTATGTATGGAAGCTCGATGCATCCGAGAGGCGGAGCCATAGGATCTCGATTTGAGAAACGGACGGCAGATTGAGGGGTGAAATCACACCGTGAGGCTGAAGTGAGAGACCTCGATCATTTGCGACCTCTATAGCAAAGCCTCATTTTATGGGATCCGGATCTCCCGACTTGAGTGGCACTAGAGTCAAGTCGGGGATCTCCGTCCCATTTTGCCTTCTCTCACCTTCCTCTTCCTCTCTCTCTCTCTCCGACAGCTCCTTTCCCCTCTCCTCGTTCCTCACCCCGCCATGGCCTTTTTCTCCCACCACCATCTTCAGCAGCCGCCGCCGCAGCAGCAGCCGGTGCATCCTTCCTTAAGGTGCGTGCTCGCCCTCAATTTCGTTTCCACCCATTCTCTGTAAAACTCTTGTAAGCTGAGAATCGCGCTGAAATTCCTTTTCGGATTCCACGATTTTGAGCAGGAACGCGCTGCCGGTGCCGGTGCCGGTGGATGGCCAGATCCCGGCGCCGCTCGCCTTCTTCAACCCTCCGGCCGCCTTCCCGGAGCAGGCCGCGCAGGCACCGCGTAAGCTTTCTCCTCGAATCCTCTCTCCGCCTCTTCGAATTCCGCTCAAACTGAGGCTAATTTTTGGAGCGGTTTTGCTCTGTTCTGGGTAGTGGTGGACGCGTTGGGGCTGGCGGGACGGGGATGGAGGCAGCCGAGGGAGCAGGAGCTGTTAGGGGAGAACTCCCAGATGTCGTCCATCGATTTCCTGCAGACGGGCTCGGCGGTGTCGACGGGGCTGGCGCTGTCTCTGGAGGACCGGCGCCACGGCGGCGGTGGCGGGGCTGGGAACTCCTCGGGTGATTCGCCGCTGCTCCTGCTGCCGATGCTGGATGCCGACATCTCCCGTGAGGTCCAGCGGCTTGATGCTGATATGGACCAGTTCATCAAAGCCCAGGTCCCGCACTCACCTTTTTGTGATTTGCTAATTCTGTAATGGTTCGTGCATTTGATGTCCGCAACACTGTGCTTTATGTGCGTTCCGCTCCAATTGATGTAGGTCTGTTGGGGGAAATTATCAAAGCGCTAGTGTTTTCAGGTCATGTAGTTCGTTTGTGCAGGTGAAGGGTGTACGTAGATAGTCTCTGGTAAAGTTGCCAATGGTTCACATAGATAGTCTCTAGATTTCTGCCAGTTTTCTTTAGGTGGAGTATTGAAACAATTTCCTCACTTTTATGTCCGATCTAGCATCCACTTTCGTGTTTTTGTTGACCATCACAACTACTATCAGGTTGAATTTGATGCCAGTAGAGTAGACAGTTAGACACATCCTCTGATAAGACTAATATCCATGGATGAAATACTTAGATGTATACTTCGGTTCTCGAGCACAGGACAGTAAACATCAAGCATAATGAAACGTAAAGAGAGAATTTGCGGTAGAAATGAAGCTGAACATTATTTTCCTCACAGTTTTGATGCCATTGTGTTACATTACTGTAGGGCCTCTCCCTGATCGAAGAACAAAAGTGCTAAATATTTGCGCTGACCATTCTTTCATGACCATAGGTTCATAGCTCATATCTGAATAGCAATTAATGAGATGACATTAATTTTTTTATCAACATATGTAAAGGAGGTCATTTTAGCGTATCTTCACTAATCTCCCTAATGTTCTTCAACTATGATTTGACACCTGAGTCGTTTATTTTGGCATGAGACTTCATGGTGTTCAAAATTTTTCCCTATATTTGTTTGCATATACTTGTCATGTCATGCTTCCCAAGATAGACTTTCCCAAACTACCCCTATAATTGTATGTATCACTGTCCACACTTGTACCCCGCTCTTTGTGCCTAAGTGTTATTGAAGGGCATTTTAGTCCAATATTATGCAAATAGTGGCTTCCTTGATTTACATGCGCTGGTTAAAATTTGACAAGTATCTGAAAACGGAGGTGTAAGTTATGTTGTTGTGAAATGGTTTATCATCCTTGTGCTATATTGTAATTGTTCTAGATAAGGTTTGACATCTTCATATTGAAAGTTCATTCTACTAATATTTCCAAAAAGTATGACATCTAGGTCCTACTGTTGTTCGCTATAACTGCAACTATATCACCCTCTTTCTGATTGAGGAGCTACATTTAATTCTCATAAAATATCTACGTATTGATTATTGTATATTACTGGACCTACTTGACCATTTGTTCTAGTCTGCCACCAATTGTTCCTTACGACATTCCTGGATTATTTCCTGAACTGTTGCACAAACTATTTGTATGACTTAACGGCAATTGTTTCCAGATAAACAACCACAAAATCTTTATTGCTACTTTCTTGAGTACAGTTTATTTTCTCCTAGGGGGCTGAGCATGTCTACACATTAAGGGAGTGTTGAGATATATGCCAGCACACATCCTGGTGCCCCTGGGGATACATGCTTTTCCTGACTTATGGCAGTTATACCTTTTGATTGTTGTCCGGTAAAAATGTTTATTGTTAATAGCACAGTGTATTTTATGGGCTTCACTTTCAGATTATAGCTCGCTGGCAGTAGGTCATGTTGTTTAGGTCCTCACCCTTAAAGCAACCAAGACAATACTGTATCATGAATGCTTGTGAATTCCATTGAGGATTTCATATGTTTATTGCGACCTTTTGTTGTGAATGCTTGTGATTAATGATGTTTGTAGTCTTTATTTAATTTTGTGGATAATTTTAATAGCCTCCTTAATTATTTAACTGTTAGCTTAAGGATGATTGAAAAACATTTCCATATTCGCTGTTCTCATGTTGCTGGCCTTTGCCTGTGATGCCATTGCTAAATTGCATTGGGTCTGGATGGGCCGAATGAACTGGTGTAAACAACATGATTTAGAAATCTATTCAATTCTCATTTGTGGCAGAATGCTTAGGGCTCGTTTAGTAGAGCTCTTCCTGATTCAAATTCTTTATGGGGAGTGATTCTTTGGAGAAAGTGATTTTGTGGCTGAAAGTGATTCTCTAAAATAAAAGATGTGGAGGAAATGATTCTTTGCGGGAAGTGAATCAGGGAAAGCTGCTTTTTTCAGCTCCTCAACTTTTAGTTCATTTCAGAGAATCACTTCCATGGATTCTACTCAGGGAGCTAAAAGCTGAAAGCTGTTGTTTGGCAGAGCTCCTCCTGATTTCAGCCGGGAAGCTGCTCTGGGAGCTCTGCCAAACAGGCCCTTAGTCTTTTGGCAGATCTGCAGATGTAGGTGTGTGTATGAGCTAGTACATTGGCCTGTAGGGCTGTAGGTCTTACTTTTGTTGGATTATGTTTATAGTGGAAACACTTTACCTTCCCCAGTTTGCAGAATTAATCACAATAATTTATTAGAAGTACTTAGCAATGGAAATATTGCTAGGTGATGGGAACATAGGGCTTGCTTTTATTTTATAATCACAACCCATAGTTTAATAATCAAAGTTGAGGGGACAAAGAAAAGGAGGGTATGGGCATTGGGCAATATTGTATGTAAACCCGGGAAAGTGAGAACTGAGAAGCTTTTGTTGCATGTGCTTAAAAAATTGAGGTGTTAATTTTCTATCTGGCAGCAAAACTATCAGAGTGTGTGTCTACATGACAAGAGAGTTTTTCAAGCCAGTAGGCATACCGGTTAAAGCACGCCTGAATTAAATAATGGTTGTCTAAATCATGGGAATGTTGGTGCTAATAGGAAAGTTTTCCAAATCATTTAAAGAAATTAGACTAGAGAATTTGCGAAAAACCAAAACAAAAAGGATACAAGTTGGCAGAAGAGCATGTATTGCAAATGCTAATAAACACTCCAGGACATATGTCTTTCTCATGTTCAATACTTGCCATTCCAGTTACATACAAAATTGATTAAATTCTTTTATGAAGCAATGTAAGATTTTCTAGCCTTGATGAATTAGTTATGCGCTACTATATTTGTCAAAAAGAAAAGTGTGCTGAGTCCTAGCACTGTGGTTCATTCTCCAATAGGATTATGTTCGGTCCTAGCATTGAGGTTTGTTCCCCAATAGAAGTATGTATCGGTTGATTTGATTTGAACCCTAACGCAGGTATCTCTTTATCATGTCAAATGTTATTGGGCTTCAAATATATTATACTACTTTAGAGTTCTAACCAACTTTGTTCCATTTGCAGAGCGAACGGTTGAGGCAGACTATATTGGAGAAAGTTCAGGCAAAGCAGTTCGAGGCACTGGCCTCAGTTGAGGACAAGATACTCCGAAAAATACGGGATAAAGAGGTGGAAGTGGAGACCATTAACAAAAGGAACTCTGAACTTGAGGACCAGATTAAGCAGTTGGCAGTGGAAGTTGGTGCTTGGCAGCAAAGGGCCAAGTACAATGAGAGCATGATCAGTGCACTCAAGTACAACTTGGAACAGGTATGTGCCCATCAGAGCAAGGATTTCAAGGAAGGCTGTGGTGATAGCGAGGTAGATGACACGTCATCCTGTTGCAATGGTGGGGCTGTCAATTTGCAACTGATGACGAAGGAGAACATGCAACCGAAGGATTTGACGGCCTGCAGGGTCTGTAAATCAAGCGAGGCGTGCATGCTCTTGCTGCCTTGTCGGCATCTTTGCCTATGCAAAGAGTGCGAGAGCAAGCTGAGCTTCTGCCCCCTGTGCCAGTCCTCGAAGATACTGGGCATGGAGATATATATGTAGAGTAGAATTTGTGTACCGCTCGAGTATCTTTCGAGATACTGCTATGTTAATACATCAATCTATTGCGAAACTGTAGAACCTATGTACCACTATGACATGACACTGGATCGAAAGAACTGCCGTTCATGGTAGATTCACTGCAGTAAATTTCTATTAGAAGTTCATGCGTAATTTGGAGTGGGCTTCTTATATGGTCCGACAGATTGTTGCATATAAGCATCGATGCATTTCCACAACTACATCTAGTATTGGTCAAAGGACAAATAGGCCAACGCATTGTCCTCTTCACATTTTCAAAGGGCAGTTGTCCTTAATTTTCTTTATTCGCAAAATGCAACTCAAAAGTATTAATTATCACTTAGAATTTGTAATTATCACTGTTACGGCAGCCATATGTACACCTGAAATGCAAAACAGTTCCTATTAAATTAGTAATTTGGATATTGAATTGATCAATCTCTTGTTTTAGACGAAATTGATCAATCTCAAGCGATTTCTTTTTTGTAGAATGAGCATGGAAGTAAAAACATTGTTTGGAGTAATCATATAGTAGATGATGTACATATGGCTGCCGTAACAGTGGTGGAGCTAGAACACCTTCTGTACAAGAATATTAGGTGTGTCTATGACATTAATTTATATTGGTATCTACGAATTTTTTATCAACAAAGAAACTAATCTATAATGACATCGCGGTATTTTAAGTGTGCCTGCGTCACCCAAAATACCCCTAGCTCCTCCCATGTGTCGTACACACATTGGCTACACCGTTTGATGACCCATATTTGGCTATCTTCGAAAGGGTTTACAAATTTGATCGACCATCGGGGATTGCTACCTAGCGAATTTCTGAATTCGTGAATATTAGAAAATTCGCTCAAAATTCACTCGGTCAAATTTGTAAATCGGAGAAAAATCTGGTCAAATCGACATTTGGTAACCGCTCGATTTGAATCAGAAACTGACCGAATTGTACCAAAAACCGACCAAATTTTTTGCATTTTGAACAATTTTACCGAAAACTAATCGAATTTACCAAATTATCGAGTGCGTTCCTAGAATTTCATTGAAGTTCAAGGGAAAAAATCAAAAAAATATAAACAAATATGATATGAGATTTGCTAGGTTTTATTTAATCATACCATGTACTCTATGCATATAACATTGCACCGTGCATTCGGCTTGTTTTAGCTTTTTTTCGAACTATCAATGTTTGAACACATATTTTCTGATGCAAATGATATTTTTTTTAAAAAATTTACAGATACTCTTAGAATTGTCTCTAGTTTTTATGGAAATTTTTATTTTTTCAAACCTGATTTGAATTTTTTAATTCAAATAAAAAACCGATCGCATCCAAATTCGTACCCCACCGAATCGACTGATATTCACGATATTCGAGCGGTTTTCATGCATTTTTGAACCCTGATCTTTGGGCGGATTAGGGCAATTATGATATGGTAGTTAGCGAAAAGCCCAGCAAATCAACTACTTTGGACCCGTTGTCTCGTAGCTTAGGGTACTAGGTCTTTTATTCAGGAGAAATGCATGCTTGGAATTCTGACTCTGCTAAGGCCTAGAAAAGCCTACAGATACAAATCAACAATCTTATCCGCGCTCCAAAATCGTATGCTACAACCAATTCCTTACAACCCAAGTACAACTCAGGATCAAATGTTCAAATCATTCTATATATATTGTACGCAAGCTGTATACAACTGGTTGTACGTACAGCATTCCCGTCTTCCAAAATAGCGGTAGACTGCCTTGTACAGTTGTACGTCCCCCAGTCTGTCCAGTTCTGTTTTGACGCCTCCGAAATCCAAATTAACGGTCCCAACAAAGCTGCCGGAGCCGGACCACGCCAGCTTTACCCACCAGAAAGAGCAACAAGATCCTCCTGCCGCTGTCGCCGCAGCTGCACCGCCAGTCCACAGCAACACAGCGACGCGAGCGAGACGACCTGCCCGGCCGCAATCTGCGTGTGTATCTCACGTGGCTCCACCAACCCAAGCCGCGCTCTGTTGAACAGTGGCGGACGGCGTGAGGCGAGCGGCGCACCCCACCTTGCGATCGAGCGAGGGAACGTTGCGAGCCACGCCCGGGTTGCCAGGCAGCCAACCGCTTCCCTCCCCCACCCCTCGTGCCCCCATCCACCGTCATCATGAGCAGCGTCTCCTCTCGTTAGCCACTAGCCAGCCAGCCCACCCACAACCGCCGCCCCCTCCGCTCCGCCCTCTCCTCCCTTCCATCCTGGCCGTGGCCGGTCCCACCCAGCTTTCCTGAACTCCCCCATCAAATCCCCCACCCGCGTCGTGCCTGCGCCCGCCCCTGGTGCCCGATTTCGCCGTAATCCGGCTGGTTTTTCCCGTGCCCGAAATGGCGCTGTCCGCGTCGGCGGGGCGGGGGTCGCGGGCCGAGAAGGTGCGTAGGATCTTCGAGCGCTTCGACGTCAACGGGGACGGGGGGCTGGACCGGGACGAGATGGCCGCGCTCGTCGTCGCCGTGAACCCGCGGGTCAAGTTCAGCGAGGACCAGATCTCCGCCATCCTCGACGAGGTGTTCCGCACCTACGCCGAGTTCATACTCCCGGGGGGCAGGGGCCTCTCCCTGCCGGGACTGCTCCGCACCTACGAAGACGGCGCCGGGGACGTCGACCGCGACTTCCTCGCGCTCTCCCTGCCCGCCGTCGAGTCCGACGCGTCCTCGCCGGAGATCGCCCCGGGGGACGCCCCGCCCGCCGACCCCGGCTCCTCCCCTCCCGCCGGCACCGCGTCTCTGCTCGACGACCACGTCAAGCCGATAGGCGCCGGCGGGGCCCCGCCGTCGGCCAGCTCCCGTGCCGCGGCGGCCGCGCCGGCGTGGGCCACCTCGCCCAACCACGGCATCGCCTTCGACTCCTCGTGGGCGCTCCTCGACGACCTGGAGATACTCGTCAAGCGCCTCCGCTCCAAGCAGCTGCGGAAGGGCTCCATCGACGGCACCGTCGGCAACAGCAACTTCGACTCCTTTTCTGAGGCCGGCTGGTCCAGGGAGATCTCCGGCGCGGCGGATTCGGCTTCTTCGGGCGCCGCGCCATGGGACGAGACGAGCCGCGACTACCTCACCTTCGTCAAGGAGCTCGCCGTACTCCGCACGCGCGCCGACGCCTCCCGCACGCGTGAGGAGGCCTTCGACAACCACATGGTCATCGGCCGGGCCCTCTCCGAGCACCGCCTCTTCCGAGACGCGCTGGCCAGCTTCCGCCGCGCCTGTGAGCTGCAGCCCACTGACGTTCGTCCCCACTTCCGCGCGGGGAACTGCCTGTACACCCTCGGCCGCCACGCAGAGGCCAAGGAGGAGTACCTCCTTTCCCTTGAGGCCGCGGAGGCGGGCGGCTCCCAGTCTGCGGACATCCTCCCGCAGATCCATGTCAACCTTGGTATCGCGATGGAGGCTGAGGGGATGGTTCTTGGTGCCTGTGAGCACTACCGAGAGGCAGCCATACTGTGTCCATCTCATGCCCGGGCGCTCAAGCTTCTGGGAAGCGCTCTCTTTGGCGTTGGGGAGTACCGCGCAGCTGAGAAGGCACTGGAGGAGGCCATCTTCTTGAAGCCAGACTATGCTGATGCGCACTGTGACCTTGGGTCAGCCCTGCACGCAGTAGGGGATGATGACCGTGCAATCCAGGAGTTTCAGAAGGCAATTGATCTCAAACCCAGCCATGTTGATGCCTTATACAATCTTGGCGGATTGAACATGGATGCAGGCCGCTTTGTACGGGCTGCGGAGATGTATACTCGTGTGCTGAGCATCCGACCAAACCATTGGCGGGCACAGCTAAACAAGGCAGTGGCTTTGCTTGGGCAGGGGGAGTCCGAGGAGTCCAAGAAGGCACTCAAGGAGGCTTTTAAGATGACACAAAGGGTCGAAGTGTATGATGCAATCTCACATCTGAAGACACTGCAGAAGAAGAAGCTAAAGCCTTCTAAAAGAAAAAATGATGGTCAAGGGGAGCAGGCTTATTTTGTTGTGGAGGCATCCAAGTTCAAGAGGGTTGGCAGGAAGACCACTTTGCGACAAGACTTGGCCAATGCCCTTGATATAAGGGCCTTTGAGAGAATGACAAAGCTAGGCCGCTGTGATGTGGAGCTTCTTAGGAAAGAGATGAATGAGACTGATGTCCCTGTATCTTACTCGGGCACTGGCATTCCTGAGAAGTCAATACGGAAAGCAGTTCTTGAGGTTATTCTCCGCAGGCTCCTCTCTTTTGTCAAGCCAGATACTTTTCAGGGTGCTATCAAGGCAATCAACGAAAGAATTCTCTCGGTCCTTGATGCCCCGGGCTCTGGTCGTGTTGATCTTGGAATGTTCTTTGCTATCATTGCTCCAATCTGCTCTGGCCCTGTGGATAGGCGCAAGCGTGTTGCCTTTGATGCTCTTCTTTGGCGTCCTGCTAGCGAAGGCGGCAATGGCCAGGTTCGGAGGAGCGATGCGCTAACTTACATTAAGCTTCTTCGTGCCGTTTATGTACCCACACCTGGAGCTAGTGACATGCTGGAAATGCATGGGGAGTCTGACCCTACCATGGTATCATACACGGAGTTTCTTGAAATGTTCAATGATTCAGATTGGGGATTTGGGATATTGAGCACATTGGTGAAGCTTGAAGAGAGTGATCACATTCGTCACGGCCGCCACACATGCTCCATCTGCCGGTATCCTATCATTGGATCACGGTTCAAGGAGACGAAACACTCGTTCAGCCTGTGTAACCGGTGCTATAGCGAAGGGAAGGTTCCATCAGCTTTCAATTTGGAGGAGTACAGGTTCAAAGAATATGGTAACGAGTCTGAGGCACTCATCGATAAGTGCATGTGCTTCAATTTACATTCCAAGAAGCTGGAGACTGATGCTTGATCATTGAAACTTTGACCTCAAGTGCTCAAGCATGAACCTGTGTATTTTCTAGGTGCAAAGATGTCTAGTTAGCTCTCCCGCCCTCTTGTAAACTAAGGTGCTGTCCCTCAGTTTTCTAAATGAGTTCCGGTTACTCATAACCATAACCCTAATGTGTTAGCTATCGTTTTGTTTTAAGTGTACGGGAATGAGTACATGTGAATTCCATACACACTCTTGCCCCAATCCAATACAACCAAGGCTTTAAAGTACTGCTGATCCCTGCATATTTTTGTTTGAGACAGAACAATTTTGGGTTCCTCTTTCAGGTTTTTCTCCTTTCATCTCATACTCTAATATGTATTTTGAGTTTTGCAGGAGTAAACCAAACACTAGAGACTCTTTCATTTTTCGTTTCTAAAAGCAGTCATGGTGTTATTATTTTGCGTGACACTGGTGAGTTGACCGTGGGGAAAAAAAAATGAACTTCGTTCTGATGGTTGTTGCCCAGTTCTGCTTCCTCCACCTGTGGTTGGTATGATGAATTGAGCTGGGTCAGAGAAAGGGCATGGATGGGTTACCCGGACTACTAGTTCGTAGCAGTCGTGCTCGCCTTAAATTTCATTCTATTTTTTGTCCAAAGCGTATTATACTCGGTATGTGCTACAATGCGCCTTAAATTTCATTGCACTAACAGAGCGTCCATGTACATGTCGAACAAGTAGTTCTTTTCCGGTAGGGACATAGAGCAAGCCCACACGGCGCAACGTTGCTCACCAAGTGAGACTATTTAGTCAGTGTAATTAAAGTTTTCCACCCTGATTTAATTAGGGAGCCTGACAATGCCTCCTTATATGCATAATACTAACCGTTGCGATTTTTTATACGAAGTTACACATCCATGCTTTACAAATGAATACGATTATAGCCGAATATTGTTACAAATGACACTCAGAATGAGCTATGCAATTTGGCCGGATCCAGATATTTGCATAATGTGATACTATAAACATTTTACCCTCCTCATATCTATAGGAAACAATCAGTGTAATTTATTGCTTCAGCATTAAGAATCATTTAGTCACATTAAATTAAAAAGCATCCACTAATAAACATATGCAATCGAATATGAATACTACTCCATTGAATTTGAATAGTTAGGATAGTACATTTGAGATGGAATTGGCATTGACATCTTTATTTCCAATTCGACTAAAAATTCAATTTAGGATATTATAATAACCAGATGGATCCAGACCATATTTCTATCGTATTGAGTAGGATAGGGACAATTCATATTCTTTACATCCCCAGATGGGAACTGGGAACCTTCACAAAATGTAAGACATAGCGGGCTCAAAAGTTCATTTTTACATATATTAATCTGGTGCAGCTCTCTAGCAGCAACCAAAACGAAAGCCCAAGAGATGAACAATATTGGTCTGATAATCAAGCGTACTGATACGGATACCAAAACTGAGAGATTGAGGGTGAAAAACCCTCCCAAGTCACCGGTCTTTTCATGGGAAATTATTCATTTGAGGCCTGGTCTCAAGGGCTAGACCCTATTTGTTGTGTGACAAGTGACCTAATCAACCATAAAACTCATGGACGAACAAATGGAGTTCATTAGTGAGAAAATAAGTTAGGTAATAAAATGTTACGTATCACATCGTGAATATAGTCTAGCCCTATTTTTTCTTTCCATTTATTGTCACCCGCACAAGTGAAAAAGACAGTGACTTATGGCCTATTTCTGGATTTCCCCAAACAAATATGCTGGTCAAAAAATTATATAGCAGCATGAAACTAATTGCACATCACATGACATTGGTAAGATACAAGGTTTACTCCTGACCAAAAAATCAATTTATTACCATGAATTAGAACTAAATCTACTCACAGGTGAAGTATACTGAACATGGTACAGAGGGGTTCTGTAAGCTTCAGGAAAAAGCTATAGAACAGGCCCTCTCAGGTCTTCTCCCATATCAAAAAAGGTGAACCAAAATTTTTGAAGGAACCTTCAAGTAAGTTGCTAGCTATACCCGTCATGTATAGGACCTGCTCCATTCTCGGTCTAGGCATATTCGATATCATAAGGCAATATAGGGAGACCAAACTTTCTTATCCTGCCCCAAGCTTGCCAAGATCAAAACAATCAATTCTGGAAAGCAGGCATAGAAAAGTATCAGCAAAGAAGTGGCACATTGCGGATGTCAAAGAATCTCCCCATCACTCATCCTCGGAATCTGCATTATAACAAAATATAATAATTTATTAATTAGAACTCATGCAAATGCTTCCACTAGAGTTTCTATCCCAATTAAAGTTCACATATCATGGTACAACGACAGGGAGGTGCTCCTAAAATATGTGCCAATCCATTTGGAAGAAGGCAATCTGAAACAGGGCTTGTCACTAATATAAGGACACCCTCTACTTATTTTCCCTAAAAAAGCAAAGCTCTCTTGTTTCAAGTAGGACATGCCAAAAAGGAAAAATCGTGTATATCTTGAAGGAAATGATATCCATGGTTGATGGCTGAATGTAAATGAACCACTTAAGTAATTCCACCACAGAAAAGTTTTCTTACCAGATCGAACATCATCTCCAACTTGTCCTTTATTATTCAATTGTCTCTTGATCATCAACCATATGAGTTTCCCCCAGTACATATGGAACACAAGCAATGTGAGAAGCATCGTGTTGAAAATGTAGTACAAAGTAGTCGGAAATTCATCCAGCTTCCTCAAGAAAGTGATAGAATGATAGCTGGCATTGCAAGGGCAATAACAGTAAGTTTTAAACTACAAGGTAACAGAAAGAAAAGAAATAATGAAGAGAAGTAGAAAACAAACCTAGATGTTTTGATTATCCAAAAAGGGAAGTAAATCAGGCGCAATAGGAGCCAGGAGATTGCAAAGAGACCAAAAAACACGCTAGCCCCTAGTTCCTTTTCTGTGTACTTGCACAATTTGGCAGTCTCAAGAAACACATCACTTGCATCATGCAAAGCGAGAATGATTGTCCCAATTCGGAAAAATCTGCAAGAGCACATAACTAGTTGTCTTAAAATGGTAATACAAAATCAACTATATCCTATGGAACCACAGGGTCAAAAGAAATGAGGTGGAAGGAATACTGGTAGTACCCTATGCCTAACGAAGCACTGTGGTTTTCAAACAAATAAATGTGCTAGATGACATAGCTATGCTGCAAGGGAGAAGCGCCAAATTAAGGACTGGCTACTGGAATATTCAGATCACAATGTCAATACTCGCATTTATATCTCATTGCCATTGCAACTTTCACTTTTCTAGTTTTGCATAGTTTTTTATAACCCAACTGTTTACCAATACATTGGAAGAAATGAAACCACCACACATTTTTTCTCACTCTAACTAGAAGGATTGAGTCCTCAAAAGAAAGTAAATCAAAAGTTCTGAACAATTATAAAAGTTCACTACACAATCCTTGATTCTTATGTAAGTTATGGATTAATTGATTACCCTTTTGCCTCGTAAATTCATGATGTGACCAAGTGACCCTAAATAGGTAACATCAGATCATCAGAGGAGGAAGTTGTTGTGAAGTACAAATACATCATTAAGGGCTGGAAAAAAGATTTACCCGGTCAGATATGAGACTCCAATGAGAGTAGATGTTATTACATGATGAGACATCATTACAGCAAAGTCTTTTCTGCGGGTTTCCCAAGCAACAAGAGCACCAATGCTGTAGATATAAAATCCACACTGGCACATGTATAAAAGCATCAATGAGGACCTGAGAGAGAGAGGGAGAGAGAGAGAAGACAGAATGTATATTAGAGAAAAGGAAAATTATCATTTCACTCCAGAGAGCATGTTAAGTGGTCACAAAATAATATGCATGGGAGTGTGTCACATGTGAGATATTGTTAAAAGGAGGATTATAACCCTTAATCTGAGCCATTAAATCGGCATGGGAACAAATAGAGGGAGTTGGTGCTGCTAGCTTAAACAGTTCAGATCAAAAGTTTGTACTATCCCTTTTTAGCAGGTGGCCACACAAGACACGTCCCTGCCATTCCTTGAAAAACAACGGCAAGCAGAAGTAAACTGGACGAGGTACATTTATGGTTACAGCTGGTAGTGGTGATCAAGCAAGATTACATCATCAAGATGCAAAAGCAGTAACAAAACCATGCTAAACAAAAGGCCGTTGAACTAGTAGCACATTTACATGGCTGTTAAACAACAGATTTTTTTTTTTTTTTTTTTGGATTGAACGCATGCCACAATGTCACCTTTGGCTAGAACCCATGCCACAAAATTCATCTAATTTCAGTTCATACTGAATTATCAACAAAAGTAAAAATGCCATTGTGTAAAGAAAGTTAGATATGTTTGTTAATGTTCTTAGGGCCTGTTTGTTTCAGTCTGTTTCTGGTTTCTGCTTCTGTCAGAAGCTTAGAAGCTAAAAAACTAAACAAACGGGTTTGCTGAAAAGTGGCTTCTAGAGAAGTTAGAAACTGAGAAGCTAGCTGAGAGTAGCTTTTCTGAGAAGTAGTGTGCTGAGAAGCCAAAAAATTATTGAAAAATCCAACAGCTAAAATCCAAAAGTAGATTTTCAGAAAAACCAAAAGCACAACCTTTCAGAAAAACCAAAAACACAACTTTTCAGAGAACCCAGAAGCAAAAACCCAAACAAACAAGCCCTTACTCTCAAGGGCCACTATCAAAATGGAATAGAGTAAGGACCCCCCCCCCCCTCATAGTTGATAAAGCAGCACACAAATCCTAAAGAGAATATGGTTGCATGAGAAATATTGATTTGCTTTTGGTAGGCTCAACTTTCTCATGTTAGCTTAACAACGAGGAAAATGTGCTGATAATAAACAAGCGATGGTTTTCACAGCTACCAATTTTAGAAAATAACTACTATTCCTTCTGCAGCATCCAGCACTTAAACGCACTGGAACATTCTGACGGCTATACTTCTGAGCATATTTTATGGATAACTTATCATAATGACATTAAAGTACTTTCTCTTCAACTTCAAAGAGATTGAGCAAATTAAATAGCACACAATAACTCTATAGCGAAAACTTGATATTGAAAAGAAAGAGCAGATGCTGAGGCAAGACCAATACATCCCGGTAATTTATAGAGTATCAGTTAGCACTCACGAGATGGGTTGATTCGGCCAGTCATCAAAGTATTGCATGGTATCCAATGACCATGGTTCCTGCTTTATTATCAAGAGGACCCACGCTTGAACAGAAGCATAGTATGTAAGTTTCCAAATGGACTCTGAGAACTTGACAATCTTTGCTTGCCTGGCCTCATCATTCATCAACTTAGAAGCTTTGGTGTTGAAAAAGTAAACTGCCAATGGCTGAAAAGAAACATTACACAATGCCAAATATAAGATGGATGATTAACTGAAGCTATCCTGGCATGCCAAAATTACTGTTCATGGACTCATAGTTCATACCGACATTTTGGACAGAAATAGAAACAATACACGGAGAAAATTAAAAGGCTAGATAGGTTCTAGCTACATGACTACCACTTTCCTTACAGAACAAACTTATATCTAATGTATCAACCTGTTCACATTACCTCTATTTGGCTCAAATGTTTTAGCCAAAGACATGTTATCAGACATGCAGCAGCTTTAGGAAAATATAAACCGATTGGCAAGCCACACTACATGTAAGATTTTTGTTCTAGATCCAAAATTGAACAGTCAACCATTAAGTGCAACTCATTGATCCAAGCATTGGTTTACCGCAGACTACTACTTGAACTACCCCAGGGCATGAGAACAAAAACGCAAGCTCGTATGAGCCAACACTCTTGATCCTAAACAGAGTAGTAGCCGTAAGTAACGCAATTAACGACCGGTTTAAACAGAGTAGCACGGATGATTCGCCGCCAGATTAGCGGGATCAACTGATCGGTTACAAAGCGGCACCGAGCAGCGGCGGGTACCACCCCACGCCCGCGCTGCGACGGGGAGCATTAGGGCGGGGGGAACAGGACAGGCCAGAGATCTCGCGAAACCCGGCGCGAATCTGGCGGGGTGGGAGGGCGCTGGTGGGAAGTACCTTGTAGACGAGGCGGTCGAGCAGAAAGCGGGCGCAGAAGAAGGCGAGGGAGAAGAGGAGCGTGACGGACGCCACCTCCGTGCCGCGGATCGCCATCGCCGCCGCCGCCGAACGACCTCCTCCGCCCCTCGGCGGCACCACGCGTCACGCACCACCACGAACGCACGGCGACGCCACACGCGACGGCCGCCAAAGCGCCCGCGGATGATGTGAAGGGCCGGGTCGGGTCGGATTGGTGGCGAGGGTGGTTTCGGCGAGAGACCCAGGCGGCACGCGCTATTTCTACTAGTCGCGCGGGGTAGGAGGAGGAGACGGGCACGCACGAGGGCGAGGAGGGGAGGGGGAGGAGGACGATGTGCGTGGCAGTGTGAGTGTTGTGCTGGGCGTGGGATCTCCCTTGTCGTCTCTGTCGAGCTAGCGAGCCCCCCTTCCGTTGCGTTTCCTGGATCAAATGGACAGATTCGATTTGAAGTTTGGCTGAGCGTAATTGGGGTCGGGGAATGGGAATTTGTGGAACTCCCACCAATCTCTTAATGGTCATTTATTGAAAGTCTCCCACGGCCAAAGAATGTTGGTTGGATGAGTTTCGCTTATCCACGCATGCCATTGTTCTGGAAAAGGAGGCGAGAATCAAAAAATATATATCATACTGATCGTATTGGTTCAAATAAATAATATGTCACCGTATTTATAATTTTAACATATGTATTCGATACTCTATCTATCAAAAATAGTTTTTCGACACACTGTACCCTAAAAACAAGCTGTCTCCACTATTTTCAGCATACGAGATGTCGAATACGGTACCCACAGTACCTTATGTACCGAAAACGGTTAGGATTGCTTTGTGTCACGTCACGTCGCCTCGTTACTGTGTCACGTCACGTCGATGCGTAGTTTATTGGTGACCTTTGTGGTCGGTGCGTTGCGTCCTGTTTGCTATAAAATGAGGAGTGAGAGTAGTAGCAGAGGCAATGAACAATAGCATGAGGTCAGCTATAATAAGTATTTAGATTATGTAATTAATTAATATTTAGATTAGTAATAGTAATTAGAATAAATATATTGTTTAATCCATTTAATTAAATTTGATAAATTATATTAAGCTGGTAAATTAGAGTACTTAGATTATATATAATTAATACTTAGATTAGTAATAGTAATTAGAGTAAGTATATTGTTTAATCTATTCAATTACATTTGTTAAATTATATTAATTTGATAAATTAGAGTATTTAGATTATTTAAATAGTTTGATTATAGGAATTTGATTAGTCGGTGTAATTAGATTATTTATTTAGTATATTTATTTAGTATAATTATATGCATATCATTAACCAATATAATTAAGTATTTGTGCAATTTAATCAGATTTATTAGAGTTATATATTTAATCAGAGTAATTAGTTTAACAAAACTAATTTGATTAAATAGCTTAATCACTTAGGTTAATATACTTATTATTTATCGAGGAGCGTAATTAGTTGTGTGTTGTATATACATCTAAATAGTTATTTTATTATATATACGTTTGTTTAGTAGATATTGCGGTGACACAGGAATCAGGGGTCCTCGAGTCCTGAGGCCAGATCAACAGGTTGCCATGTGGCGCCCTCCCGCGGGAATTATCTCCGCGAGGTATGAGAAGACTAAGTCCCGGGAGAGGGTGCTCGGGGCCATGAACAGTGGTCCCCGAGTACCCGAGTTCTCCGATGACCCGAGAAGACTAAGTACCGGGAAGAGAGTGCTCGGGGCTGCGATAGTGGCCCCCGAGCACTCAAGTCCCCCGACGACATGAAAAGCCAAGTACCGGAAAGAGGGTGCTCGGGGCTGCGAACAATGGCCCCCGAGCATCCGAGTCCCCCGAGGACCCAAGAGAAGTCAGTTCCGAGAGAGAGTGCTCGAGGCCGTGAACAGTGGCCCCCGAGCACTCGGTTCCCCGATGACCCAAACAGCCAGTTCAGGGAGAGAGTGCTCGGGGCCGTGAAAAGTGCCCCCCGAGCACTCGGTTCCCCGAGGACCAAGAAAGGGCAAATCCGGGAAAGAGTGCTCGGGGCGGCGAACAGTGGCCCCCGAGCACTCGGTTCCCCGAGGGTCTAAGAAGTCCTTCGCCGGTGGCCCCTACAGAGGTCCAGCGGTGAGTTGTCAGCCGGTGAGAGGCTTGATGCTGCATTTAAGAGGGCGCGTGGCCTGTCACTTCCAACTGCTCCTGCCACGGTCTGGCAGTGAGGCGTGGGGACATTTAATGCACAGGTCCCATCGCGTAATATCCGGCGCGCCTTGAGATAACATCGCGAGGCCCAAGGCGCCCCGCCTGCCACCCTGCTGTGTCAGGCTTGCTCTGACCGGACGGGAACACCGGGCTGCTCGGTGGCTGCCCGGTGGGCCCTCCCCGCGGCGCCCGTTGAAAAACGGCATGATGACGAACAAAACCGAACGGGGCGCGTTTTCAACCCTCCCCGTCACCTCGCGCAGTAGCCCATGATGGTTGCTTTCCATTTATGGCACCTTGGAACTCGCGCCATCCCTTTCTGGGCACGCTACCGCCCCAGCGGGTATATATGCCGGGTGGGCTCGCCGAAGAACAAGGCAGGACTGAGTGAAGAGAAGCACAGACGAAGTAGAGTTCGACATTAACTGAGTCAAGTTCAGTACGAGCTTAGATCAGCCGAAGAGCAAGGAGCACGAAGCTCTAGACTAGACAAATATTCTTGTAACCCAGTAAACACTCAGAGACACATTCTCAGAGCATTTATAGCATACACACAGGAGTAAGGTGTTACGCTCAGTGCAGCCCGAACCTGTCTAAAAATCCCCTGAGCATTTACTACTTCCTGCATCCGATCATTCCATTCCACCTGCATCACATTTACGCCCATTTATTTCACCCACAAAACGGATTCAGAATCATCTCCCCGGCCAAATCTCAAAGGGGCTCCTCAGTTTCTTGGTCTCTAGCCGAGGAATCGAGACCAACCCAGAGATGATCCGGGCCATCGAGCAGATACGACCCCCGGCTTGACTCGAGGAAGTTCAGCGTCTAGCCGGCTGCATTGCAGCCCTGGGGCGCTTTATCTCCAAGCCCGGGGAGCGAGAGCTCCCTCTCTTCAAACTCTTGAAGAAGACCGATCACTTTGACTGGACACCGGAGGCCGAGCAGGCCTTCCACGACTTGAAGAAGTACCTCACCTCACCACCCGTACTGGTGGCCCCCTCCGAGGGCAAGCCTTTACTGCTCTACGTCTCGGCCACTCCTTAGGTCGTGAGCATGGTACTGGTGGTGGAATGTGATGAGTGCTCGGGACAAGGTGCTGGGTCCCAGCTCCCAGCCGCCCCCGAGCAGTCTCTTGTTCTCGCGGCTCCTCCCGACCAAGGAGTCGAGCCCGAGCACCTGGCTCCTCCCGACCAGGGAGTCGAGCCCGAGCACTCGGTTCCTCCCAATCAGGGAGTTGAGCCTAAGCACTCGGCCAGCCCCGACCACGGCGCTGAGCTCGGGGGCTGTGACAAGCCCTCAGGTGAAGCCACAGTCTGGGCCCGCTGTGTACAACGACCGGTGTACTTCGTCAGTGAAGTCCTCCGAGACGCCAAGACAAGGTACCCCCAAGCCCAGAAGCTGCTCTATGCCGTGCTCGTCGCTTCCCAGAAGATGTGCCACTACTTACAGGCGCACAAGGTCTCGGTAGTCACCACGTATCCACTGGGACCGATCCTCCGGAACCGAGAAGGCACTGGGCACATCGTCAAGTGGGCGGTGGAGCTGGCGGAGTTCGATCTGCACTTCGTCAGTCGCCAGGCAATCAAGAGCCAGGCGTTGTCTCACTTTGTGGCAAAGTGGACGCCCGTCCCTGAGATCGACCATGAAGAGATGTCTGCATATCCCGGGCACGATACGCCCGGGTACTGGGTTATACACTTCGACGGCTCCCTCACGCTGAAAGGTGCGGGGGCTGGAGTGGTTCTCACCTCCCCAACGGGTGAAGTACTCTGGTACGTCGTGTAGCTGCATTTCCGAGCAACCAACAACATGGCGGAGTATGAGTGCCTCATCGCTAGCCTCCGAGCTGCGGTGGGCCTTGGGATTCGTCGCTTGTTGGTCAAGGGAGACTCCCAGCTGGTGGTCAACCAAGTGTCTAAGGAATACCAGTGCACGGATCCTCAGATGGCGGCGTACGTGGCGGAAGTCAGGAGGCTGGAGAGGCACTTCGATGCCCTGGAGCTGCGGTACATATCTCGCCGCGACAACGCTCTGGCCGATGACCTCTCTCGCCTGGCCTCTTCCCGGGCGCGCGTCCCTGCCAGAGCCTTTGAAGGAAGGCTCACACGGCCTTCCGTCCTGCCTGCCGACCAAGACGAAGGGGAACCCTCGAGCCTAGTTGAGGGAACCCAGGCGGCGCCCTCAGTGGGAAATCCCGTCAGGGTGCCACCGCCCGATGAGTGCGCTGCGCTTGCCGGTGGTTCTCAAGATGCCTCGTGGATCGACGAGATCCGAGGGTATTTGAAAGAAAATATCCTTCCTGGGGATGATGCCTCTACCGAGAGGATTACACGGCAGTCCAAACACTATGCCATAGTAGATGGGGGTCTCTACCAGCGCGGCACGGACGGTGTCCTCCTGAAATGCATCACCCGGGCAGAAGGCGGTGAGCTTCTCACTGAGATCCACGAGGGCGAGTGCGGTGGCCATGCATCGTTCCGCACGTTGGTCGGGAAGGCCTTCCGGCAAGGTTTCTACTGGCCTACAGCTCTCCAGGACGCTTCCGAGTTGGTTCGGCGCTGCAAGGCGTGCCAGTTCCACGTAAAGCAGATTCACCAGTCAGCTCAGGCTCTTCATACCATCCCCCTGTCATGGCCCTTCGCGGTCTGGAGGCTGGACATCCTGGGTCCATTCCCCCGAGCAATCGGGGCTATGAGTACCTCTACGTCACCATCAACAAGTTCACCAAGTGGCCGGAGGCAGTCCCAGTCATCAAGGTTACAAAGAACACGACGCTTCAGTTCATCCGTGGTATCACAAGTCGCTTTGGCGTCCCGAACAGAATCATCACCGATAATGGCACTCAGTTCACAAGTGCTCTGTTCGGGGACTACTGCGAGGACCTCGACATTAAGCTTTGTTTCGCATCTGCCGCTCATCCTCAGAGCAATGGGCAGGTCAAGCGTGCAAATGCTGAGATACTGAAGGGGCTCAAAACCCGGACCTACGACGTGCTCGCAAAGCATGGGAAAGGGTGGATCGATGAGCTACCTACTTTGCTATGGGCCAACCGGACCACGCTTAGCCGCGCCACCGGGGAGACTCCTTTCTTCCTCATGTACGGCGCCGAGGCGGTCCTCCCCTCCGAGCTCACTCTTGGCTCCCCTCGGGTGAATGCCTACTCCGAAGGCGAACAGGAACAGCGAAGGCGCGACGACGTTGACTACTTGGAGGAGCGCCGGTGACGTGCTGCCGTCCGAGCAGCCAGATACCAGCAGAGCTTGCGGCGTTATCATCAGCATCACATCCGGGCCCGGTCACCCGAGGTTGAGGATCTAGTTCTCCGACGCGCTCAATCGCGCGAAGGAAAGAATAAACTGTCCCCTATGCGGGAAGACCCCTTTACCATGATCGGAGTCCCGCGACAAGGCTCGTTCCGGCTGGCTGCGGAGGATGGGCAGCCGCTCCCAAACGCGTGGAACATCAAGCATCTACGCAAGTTCTATCCCTAGGCAGACATGTTTATGCTCGGGCCAACCAGGCAGTGGGTCCCCCCCCGCCCAAGTTGGCCGGGGACTACCACCAACCATGTAAGTTGCCACTTCTGTACAAAATTGTCAATATACATTCTTATTTTAAATTTCAAACTTTCTCTCTGAAATCCATATGTTTAATCTGTTTGGTGAGATGCTCGATTGTGCGAGAAAAACACGCTCTCTCATTTTTCCCGTTGATAAAAACGAATCCCGATCGGTATGCGCGCAGGCAGTTGCCGCTGACCTAAGTCTATTGTGGTAGGCTGTGGTGTCCGGTGCCATGGCAGTACCCCGAGCATCACCGAGCCTCTGGGGTTCTCGGGTAATCCTACCGCTTAAGCAAAGAGTGGTCGGGACCGCCTAGGCCCCAGGGGCGGGCTGTCGGTGCTCGGTCTGGTCAGTCCTTCCCGGGCACCACCGAACTATAGGACCTCTTGGTTATGCCTCTGTCTGTATACTTTGCCGGTCCGGGTATTCGAGAGATCTCGAGTAAAAAATGAGAGCAGTCTATAATGAGTACCGCACTAACAGAGCGCACCAAACATAGAGTTTTTTTCCCTATTTTCTAAAGCTTACAGATCAACAATCAAGAATAAAGCAGCCCGACCACAAGGGCCTCAGTGCCCAGGGCGCTGCTCGAGCCTATGGGGTCCTCGGGTAGTCCTACCACTCGGGCATGAGTGGTCGGGACCGCCTAGCCCCTGGCTCCCTCTCATGCTTTCCCGTGCTCGGACACTTCGTACGAGGGAACCAAGTTCCCGGGTACCCCAAGCTCGGAGCGCGTACCCCTCCTGGATCGGTTGGCCGAAAGGCTGACAGCTGTCCGGTGAGTGTCTAAAGTCACGCGAATTTACATTCTTACTTACTCCATAAACTATTGTTCCCGAGTTATCCTCGGGACCCTCGCATTCTAATCTGTTCGGCGAGATGGTCTCCTCGCGCACAAAACCCTACCCACGTGCTCGCTTTTTCCAGAACGATAGAACATACAGTAGTCAGGTGTACCATACGAACGACGATGTTTGACCGAAGTCCTTCATGGTGGTCGTGGTGTTCGGCTAGCTTGGCAGTACCCCGGGCACTACCGAGTCCCTGGGGTTCTCGGGTAATCCTGCCGCTTGAGTAAAGAGTGGTCGGGACCACCTAGACCCCAGGGGTGGGCTGTTGGTGCTCGATCTGGTGCATCCTAGCCCGGACACCAATAAACCGTGGGGACTCTTGGTCGTATTTCTGCCCGCACATGTCTCCGGTCTGCTTGTTTGAGAGGTCGCAAAGTGGAAAAGTGTTCACTGGTCGTGGCGTGCTCCGTGCTAGATCGACCTATCTCCCGAGCAAGGAGGTTCGTGTCTTTGTCTCTTGACTTAGCAGCTGCGGACTCGCGAGGGCTCAGGGGCTGAACGCTCGAATTGGTTCTACCACTTGTGCGATGAGTGGTCAGGGCGACTTCGTTCTCGGGGAAGGAAAGTCGGGCTCAATCAGGCTATATTCTTCTCGGAATATCAAGTGGAAAGCAAAAAACGACATCAAGACAAGCATTGGAGTTGCAATCCCAAAGAAAGGCTTCTACTATATTCCAAAAAGAACCATTCTGAGGGGATCACTCCCATATTTACATTAGTCAAAAAACAAAAATATCTATTCTAAGTCAGCAGACTCTGAAGGCGGTGAGGAGGCTTCGCTGCTGCTGCCGCTGCTCGGTTCCGGCGGTGGCTCCCCCGTGAAGCACGCCGCCACCTCAGCGGCGATGCCCCGAACAGCCTCCCGGGCGGCCGCTTCCTCAGCCTCGACCACTCCCTGCCGGACCGGTTCCAGCGAGAAGGTGGGGTCTCGCCTTCGGTAGCAGGCAAGGACGTGCTCGGCCACTGCTTGGGCCAGAGCACGCCCCTCCCGGGATGCCAACTCCTGCACAGCCCGCAGGAGAGCCTTGAGGCACCGGCTGATCTATTCAAAGCCGAGGGCGAGGTGGCCGATGGTCTCTTGGTCCATCCCCTTCTCGCCCACGTTGACGCGCCCGAGCCCGGCTACCCTAACGGTCCTCCGTGCCTGACGAAGGATGTCTCGCATCATCAGCTTCACGTTGGCCCGCTCGGCCACGACGGCCTCGAGCTCATCCCTCGTGATCTGCAGCCGCTCCTGAAGCCTGATCCCCTCGGTCGCGCTGGTCGGGACGCAGCTAGTCGCCGAGGCTTCGACTTGTCCCCGCTTCACCTGCTCGGCTAAGGCCGCAAGGGCCCGCATTCGGGCGGCCAGCTCGGCCTCCCATTTGGCGGCCTGCTCCTCCCGAGCAGTAAGGGCCGCTGACGCCGAGGCGGCCTCCACTTCGCGCCTTGAAATCTGCTCCTCCCGGGCGTCCTGAGCCGTCGCCGTGATCTCCACGTCAGTCTCACGGATCGCGACCTCCTCCTCCCGACGGTGGACTTCGGCGCGACTACGCTCGAGCTCGTCGCTCCGGTGGGCTAAGTCTACCCGGGCGGACTCCACAAACTTCTCTCGCACTGGCCGATTGCCTCTTCCCAAGCCCGGACCAGCCGCTCCCGAGCAAGCAGCTCCGCGGCCCGCCGCCGCGATGCCTCCTCCAAGCGGTTGGCCTCCTCCTGCGCGGCAACAGCTTCGTCGCGCACCTCTTCCAATGCCTCCCGCTCCTCAACCACCGCGCGCATTGCCCTCTCGTGGGTTGCGCGGGCCGAGACGATGCGGGCCTCCAGGAACTGACCGACCTCTTCTAGCCGCCCCCTCTCTTCGACAAGGGCGGCGCATTCCCTTTCGAGCTCTGCTCGCTCCGCCGCCACAGCCGCTTCCAGTCGCCCGATAACCCCCCAGGCGCTTCCGAGCACGTCCGGGAGGGGTTTCAGGGCCTGGCTTGACGACGACTGGGCGTCGGGTCCCCTGAGAACGCTGTCTGCAGAGGCGCTCAGGGTCCCCAATGGCTGCCACGTCGGCGCCACCCTGCCACGACCGCTTGCTCCACCCTCGAAGTGCTCGGGGCGGGCTCGGACGACGCTGGATGCTCGGGTGCGGTTGCTGCCCTCGACTCAGTGCAGAGCGGCGCATGCGGCTCTGGTTCCGCCGGCGCACTCGGGTCAGGCGCGGGCGCGCTCGGCTCGGGAGCGGGAGCTGGCCTTGGTGCCTCTGGCCACCTCTGGTCTCCGGCGGGGTCCTTGGGCGGCCTGAAAACAGAAAAGGTCGGTACCCCTAAACTGATATCCGGGCAAACATGCTCGGGAGAAGAAAAGGGCTTACGTAGACTTCGGTCCGCGGTATTGCCACCGGGACTCTGGAATTTTAAACTCCGGGCCCTACGGCTTCGGCCCGGAGTTTGCCCTCCTCCTCTTAGGCGGGGACCTCTGTCCCTTGGGTCGCTGAGGGGCCGCCGTGGAACCTGTCTCCGGTGGCGGGTCGGCCCGGGCGCTCGCTGTGGCGCCGCCAGCCCGGCCTTGGTCTTCGTGCTCCCGCGCCCTAGACCTGGCCTCCGTCGCGGACTCCGCGACGGATGACTGGCCACCCCGGCCTCCCTCCTTTGCGCCGCCCACCGCCGGCGCTGCCGTGGAGGCGACGACGACGACGAGGAAGAGGGCTGAGGCACGAACGTCCGGGGGCACTTTCCTTTGTCCCCCGGGGCCGCCGCTCCGCTGCCGGCGGCGCCTCTCCCGTCGGCCTGATGGCTACTGCCTGTGGCTCCCCCACGATCCTTCGGGGAACCGAGTCTTGGGGGCTGCCACGTGCAGCCCCGAGCACTCTCTCCCGAGCACTCTTACGCGGACCCTCGGGGAATCGAGCGCTCAGGAGCTGCCACATACAGCCCCGAGCACTCTCTCCCGGAACTTAGCTCTTCTGATCGTCGGGGGACTAGGGCGCTCGGGGGTGATCGGGCATGTCTCCGAGCACTTTCTTCCTGGTACTTAGACTCTATGGATCATCGAGGAACTGGGGTGCTCGGGGATCAGTGACTATGGCCCAGAGCACCTTCTCCCGGGACTTGAACTATTCTCATCCTTTAGAAGGGACCTCGTCGGATGGCGCCATGTGGCGGATGGCTGGCCAGGCCGTGGGACTCAGGGATCCCCGGTTCCTGATACACCGACACTCGCCGACGTTACCACCGATGCCTCCCGCGGGCCTTCGGGCACCATCAGCTTGCGCACCTTCTCCGCCCCCTCCTCGTTGACGATCCGTGACTCCAGCAGTATGCTGTTGGGCCCCTTGTCACGGCGGCTGCTTCCTGCCCTCGACATTGTTTCGGGGTGGAGAGTGTGCTGGAATGGTGGGGGAGGAAGGGTTTGCTACGGGCCAAAGGGAGGGCGAAAGCTCTCGAGCGCAAGGAAGAAGAAGAAGGCAAATATCGCAAAGATGACGTAATGGGGCAATAGTTCGCTCCCCTCTCCTTTTTATATCTTCGGGATTTCAAACGGTGCTTTCAGCGGCACATTCGGTGAGGCGCGGTTTCTTCCTCGTTCTGCGCGGGCGCCAGGCGAATCTCCCTCGATCCGTGCGGTTGCTAGGCGCTCTATCCTCGATCTGTGCGGTTGCCACACGTGCCGCCCGCCTCGTTATCACGATCCTCGGAAGTTGGACGGGCGTGCGCCCGTTTCGCTTCCCGCTGGGCCGTACGGAAGGCCTGGGCTGGAGAAACCGGCGCTTGTGAATCAGCCACGTGACATCAGTGCTAGGTTTAGCCTCGATGAAGACGAGGGCCCCATCCGCAGTTTTTGGGACATCGCCTGCCGATGGGCCCGGAGGCTGCTGTCGGTGACACAGGAACCAGGGGTCCCCGAGTCCCGAGGCTAGATCAGCAGGTTGCCACATGGTGCCCTCCCGCGGGGATCATCTCCCCGAAGCACGAGAAGACTAAGTCCCGGGAGAGGTTGGTCGGGGCCATGAACAGTGGTCCCCGGGTACCCGAGTTCCCCAATGACCCGAGAAGACCAAGTGCCGGGAAGAGAGTGCTTGGGACTGCGGGCAGTGGCCCCCGAGCACTTAAGTCCCCCGACGACCAGAAAGACCAAGTACCGGGAAGGGGGTGCTCGAGGCTGCGAGCAGCGGCTCCCGAGCACCCCGAAGACCCAAAGGAAGTCAATTCCGGGAGAGAGTGCTCGGGGTCGCAAGCAATGGCCCCCGAGCACTCGATTCCCCGAGGACCCGATCAGTAGGGATGAAAACGGACGGGATAAATTCCGTTTCGTTTCATTCCGATCTGTTTTCTATATTTTCTCATCTGTTTTCGATTCCGTTTTCGAGAGAAAATGTGAAAATGAAAACGGTTATGGGGTTTTTCCGACCGTTTTCGGATTTCCCGTTTTTAATCTAGAATTTTTTGTTTTTCTAATTGAGATCAAACTTCACAAATCACAATGTAGCCCACATGCCAAGCCCGGCCGGCCTGTCCAAACATAACCTCTATCCCAAAGTTCAACCAGATCCCAGTGGTCCAGTCTCAGTCGGCTGCTGACCTACCGATATTGTTTAAGCTCTTGCAACATCTCCAATCCTAGTCTTTGTGTGATTGTATGTTATGTCGAGTACTCGAGTTACGACATGGTAGTTATTTTTCAGTTGATACTTATGTCATTACGTGGTTTATCTGTGTATGATATAAATTACTTTTGTTGGTGTGAATTAATTATGTGTTGCATCGATACTTGAAATCATTATTCTACGAATCGGTGTTCTCATTTTAAATTATCGGCTCCTGATTGATACCCGCATATTTATGTTCGAATTGGTTCATTTTTGAGATCCCGACATTCCCGAGTTCGTACCCGTTTCCAGCTTTCCTGTTTTCGATTCCGTTTTTGAGATAAAATGTGAAAATGAAAACGGTTAGGAGGTTTTCCCGACCTTTCCCGTTCGTTTTCATCCCTACCGATCAGTCTGATTCCGAGAGAGAGCGCTCGGGGTCGTGAGCAGTGGCCCTCGAGCACTCGGTTTCCCGACGACCAAGAAAGGGCACATCCGGGAGAGAGTACTCGGGGCTGTTAACAGCGACCCCCGAGCACTCGATTCCCCGACGGCCTAAGAAGTCCTTCGCCAATGGCCCCCACAGGGGCCCAGCGGTGAGGTGTCTGCTGGTGAAAGGCCCGATGCCGCATTTAAGAGGGCGCGTGGCCTGTCGCCTCCAACTGCTCCCCCCACGCTTCCTGACAGTCCCTGCCACATTCTGGCAGGAGGGCGTGGGGACATTTAATGCACGGGTCCCATCCTGCGTCATCCGACGCGCCTTGGTATAACATCGCGAAGCCCAAGACGCCCCACATGCCACCCTGCTGTGTTAGGTATACAAGACCGAGCGAGCACGCCGGGCCGTTCAGTGGCTGCCCGGTGGGCCCTCCCCGCGGCGCCCGTTGCAAAACGACATCATGACGAGCAAGACCGGATGGGGGCACGTTTTCAACCCCTCCGTCACTTCGCACAGCAGCCCATGATGATTGCTTTTCATTTATGGCACTTTGGAACTTGTGCCCTCCCTTTCTAGGCACGCTACCGCTGACGAGTATTTAAGGAAGGGCCGGTTGACACAGAAAAGGGGATTCTCGGACAAGGAGGAAGCCGAGGAAGAAGACAGAGGTCCAGTATAAGCACAGAAGCTGAGATCACCGAAGAATAAGGAGCCCGAAGCTCTAGGATAGACAAATATTCTTGTAACCAGCAAACATCTCTGAGAGATATTCTCAGAGCATTTATAGCACACACAGGAGTAGGGTATTATGCTCATTTCGGCCCGAACCTGTCTAAAAAACCTCCTGCGCATTTACTACTTTTGCATCTGATCCTTCCATTCCACCTGCCATCACATTTACGCCCATTTATTTCACCCGCAAATAGATTCAGAATCATCCCCCTGCCAAATCTCAAAGGGGGTCCCTCTGAATCCCTGCTTGAGGAGTTCACCCTCCGACAGCGCCCGTTCGGTTCCCTGCTGGGCCGTACCAGAAGCCTGCGCTAGAGAGACCAGCGCCTAAAAATAGGCCACGTGGCATCGGTGCTGGGATCGGCCTCGATGAAGACGAGGGTCACATCCGCAGTCTCTGAGCCATCGCTTGCCAATGGGCCCAGGGGCTGCTATCGGTGACACAGGAACCAGGGGTTCCCGAGTCCCGATGCCAGATCAGCAGGTTGCCACGTGGCGCCCTCCCGCGGGGATTATCTCCACGAGGTACGAGAAGACCAAGTCCCGGGAGAGGGTGCTCAGGGCCATTAACAGTGGTCCCCGAGTACCCGAGTTCCCTGATAACCCGAGAAGACCAAGTACCGGGAAGAGAGTGCACAGGCTGCGATAGTGGCCCCAGAGCACTCAAGTCCCCCGACGACATGAAAAGCTAAGTACCGAGAAAAGGGTGCTCGGGGCTGCGAACAGTGGCCCCCGGGCACCCGAGTCCCCCGAGGACCCAAGGGAAGTCAGTTCCGAGAGAAAGTGCTCGGGGCCGTGAACAGTGGCCACAAAGCACTCAGTTCCCCGAGGACCCAAACAGCCAGTTCTGGGAGAGAGTGCTCGGAGCGGCGAACAGTGGCCCCTGAGCACTCGGTTCCCCGAGGGCCTAAGAAGTCCTTCACCGGTGGCCCCCACAGAGGTCCAGCGGTGAGGTGTCAGCCGGTGAAAGGCATGATGCTGCATTTAAGAGGGCGCGTGGCCTGTCACTTCTAACTGCTCCCCACACGCTCGTTGTCAGTCCCTGCCACGGCCTAGCAAAGAGGCGTGGGGACATTTAATGCACAGGTCCCATCGCGCAACATCCGGCGCGCCTCGGGATAACATCGCGAGACCCAAGGCGCCACGCCTGCCGCCCTGCTGTGTCAGGCTTGCTTTGACCGGGCGGGCACGCTGAGCTGCTCGGTGGCTGCCCGGTGGGCCCTCCCCGCGGTGCCTGTTGAAAAACGGCATGATGACGAACAAGACCGGATGGGGCGCATTTTCAACCCTCCCCGTAACCTCGCGCAGCAGCCTGTGATGGTTGCTTTCCATTTATGGCCCCTTGGAACTCGCGCCATCCCTTTCTGGGCACGCTACCGCCCCGACGGGTATATATGCCGGGCGGGCTCGCCGAAGAACGAGGCAGGACTGAGTGAAGAGAAGCACAGACGAAGTAGAGGTCGACATTAACTGAGTCAAGTTCAGTACGAGCTTAGATCAGTCGAAGAGCAACGAGCACAAAGCTCTAGACTAGACAAATATTCTTGTAACCCAGTAAACACTCAGAGAGACATTCTCAGAGCATTTATAGCATACACACAGGAGTAGGGTGTTACGCTCGGTGCGGCCCGAACCTGTCTAAAAATCCCCTGAGCATTTACTACTTCCTGCATCCGATCATTCCATTCCACTTGCATCGCATTTACGCCTATTTATTTCACCCGCAAAACGGATTCAAAATCACCCTCCCCCCCCCCCCCCCGTTCGAATCTCAAAGGGGGTCCCTCCGGATCCCCGCTTGAGGAGTTCACCCTCCGACAGATATAGTATGACTATTTATATTTATTATGAAGAATATCCCGATGTTTGTACAGGAGGCTCATATTAATTCAAAATTGTCAGCATATAGAGAGTATGGTTGAGCTACCTATTAATCTAGATAGCTTAAAATCATATGTGACGAGCCTTTTGCATGTGAACCAACAGTATCATAATATTGTGGAAGAGGGTTTGCGGCCACGACTTATTCCAAATAGTTTGGTCATTGTCTATACATTGTTCGAGATAAAAAGAAACAACTCATGGGCTTTGTACTCACGTAGGGCATTGAAGGAGAATTTTAAAATGGGGGTGTAAGTAAACATAATGTCATGACTGGTGCATGGGGAGAAGGGAGGGCATGTCGGGGAGATGCAAGGTGATGTAGTGACTAGCATGTGATATATGAAGAAGATGGAGGACATGTTAGGGAGGGTAGTTCCGGTACAGAGGGAGCTAGAGTGGACCCTTCTGAGATAGATGCAGAATGCATGAATGATGAAGCTGGTGGTAGCGAGGATGAAGAAGCTGCTGACAAAGATGACCCGGTGTTGATGATTCAGTTCTGTCACGGTGCTAGGCTTCTAAATTATATAGTCGTTTTGTATAACACCTTATCTAACTGGGGATACTAGAATAGTAACATTTAGATTGGACAACGGTTTCATAACAGAGAGTAGGTCATCCACTTTATTAGCAAATATGATGTAATCACAAGAAGGGACCATAAGTGTATCTTGTCTAACCTTTTACGGAGTATGAGGTCAGGTGTATCTAGCACCCAAAATGTCCTTAGTTCGTACGAGCACATAAGCCAAAATACAAGAATTATTTTGTGCTCGGTAGACACACCTCACATATATGCAGTAAAGAGACTGTTAGGAATGTAAGCCACGCCATTGATGCGAGGTTCATAGCTCAACTCTTCATCACCCTTGTTGGCACAAACATATGTTTGTCGTCAAAATCCATTATAGAGAAGATGCAAACTAAGACTGATATATTGATCAATTACCACAACAACCCCTCCCTTCGAAACCTCAATCTCTAGAGGAGAGTGATGACCCTAAAGAATAATGATGGTAGATTCCCTTCTACCCATCCTCGCAACTTCCAATCATCACCTCTAATACGACAACTATCTTACCCTGCTAGCTTTGACTGGCACAACTGACATTCTTCTGCTAGTTTATGTTGTCACTTTCCACCGTTATCTTGAGATGATCTAGGTATTCAACAATTATGCACTATGCATTCTGAGATCAATGATACAAGAGAGAATATTGTCATTACTACGTTTTAAATTGTGCATATTCAAACATGGCTAAATGTTAAGGTTGTCCATAAGCTTTCAGATTACATGGTGAATTAAATTTTTTTGAAATGTACATTTAAATTAGTAGATAATTTTCAATTTTGTTGAAGGTTGGCAATTGATAACATTAATATACTTAAGCTCAAACCATAAAATATGTTCATACCTATGTTTTGGCTCAGTTTCTAGACACGAAGTGACCACACGACAGAGCTTTAAATATAAAATAACAACACATCTATGCCGAATTTATCTTTAGACATCAAGTGACCACATGACAACATATCTCTCACATCTTTAGCACCTCGTGTGCCGAAAACAGTGGAGCCGACTTGTTTTCGGGGTACGCTGTGTCGAAAATCTGTTTTTAGTAAATAAGATGCTGAATACGTATGCTAAAATTGTACCTATGATGATATATTATCTATTTCGATAAATATGATCAAATATGTTTTCTATTTTTGGATTTTCCCGTAAAGAGAGTACCTTGGAACATAAATATATATACTCCATGAGTAGAGAGAAGTTCCATATGCTACTGAAGTTTCGTTTACCTACTATCTATCACCGGAAAAAAAATGCTTCCCTCGATGCCGCCATCTTTTATATTTCAAAACCCTATTTTATGGGTGCCTCGGAAACGTTTCTAATACGCGCACAACTATGTGTATACGAGTCATTTCCTGTCTAGATTCACGTTGATGTCAACTCTTCTCCGGACTCCGTCTCCCTCATACACCTTCTCTATCGCACGTTGTCTTAATTTTGTGCTCACCCGTTGCATGTCACCTCTCGCCCTTGCCCTGTCGCACGACACCAGTCTACCCCCAATGCCCATAGCTGCCCTCTTTGCTCTACGTCTTCACTTCGCAGCCACTCAACGCGACGTTAGCCTTTTAGCCTTTTTTTTTCGTTTTATGCCGCGTTTTGTCACCGTGTTAGTGCTCATCGCCGCATGAACCCAAAAATGTGCCAACCCCCTCCCAAAAAACAGATTTCCCATCCCTATTCGGGAGAATATGGATGTATTTTGTTGCTCGCATAAGAGACATCATGTTTCTATCCGTACATATATTTTCATGATAATAGTCATTTAGTTATCTATATATACTGTTCCACCTTATATCTCTCACTGTATAATTGCATCCATGGATAGGTTGCGTGCATGCACTGTTACTCCTTGTATTTGTGAATGTATTTATATAGTTAGAGTTTGATTTGGTGGATATGTCTGAGTGGAGCTTCTTTTTGAGCTTGACTCAGAATATATTGCATCTGTTACTGCAACAGAACTATTTATTAGTCTCATATACAGGGTTATTGTATCTGCTCATATAGATAACCAAACACACTTGTATGTTTATTGCATTACCAGGTACATGATCATTATATTCGTCTATGTAAATAACTAAACACTCTTATTTTTATAATTACTATATTCGCTTATCTTATTTCTACTCATTTATGATATACATTGCAGTTTATAAAAATATATATGAATAACCAAATACACTCATTAGATATTGGTATAATATGAGATAGATTATTGTATAAGACGGAGCGCATCATCAATTGGATGCGAGTTGAATTCGACTATATCCTTACCAGGTTTCGTTTCTTGGGCACTTTGATCCGGATCCGCAGAAGAATACTATTGGCCTTAACTTTACCATTACTTGCTCAGCTTCATTTCACCATCAAACTAGACAGCCAGCTTGCTTCATCAACTGTTAGCCCTAGATTAGCTCTCCATCTTGCTTTTTTACTAACAACTGTACACTTATTTCATGCATCTAAAATTAATTTAGGATATAATATTTTGAAGAAGTAAAAAAAAACATTCGCATACACAAAATTCATAATATGATAATATAATTTTAAGAGAGAGGAGAATGACATGTATCTGAACAAAAATGTGAAGAGGTTGTATCGTCTAAAGTTAACTGTTCGTAACAACTTTACAAGGAGGATTAAGATGTTAACTGATTTGTGAAGGGATATAAATAATTCTTGTATAGTAACCTGATGTAAAGATAGTATGACGGAGACGACCTCGATGGTAAACGACAGTGGAGGCAACATGTGGGTGACTACTCACCCTTAGAAAACCGACGGCGAAGTGCGGGAGACAGCGTAATATCTAAATAAATCTAATAGTGAATGTAGGTAAGATGATCATTTAATCAACTTATATAAATACTGAAAATTAATTGGATCGGTTATAACTCTTATATTTTATATGAGTATAGATTTAATATAAGTGTGATATGAGTACGCTATTCTGTTCGGATTTTCTTTCGACAATAAAGGATGAAGGCGAAAGCATCGCAAATAAGAGGGATATTTGCTGCTAAGTACGAGTAGAAAAGACGTGACTTGAGGTCACAAAAGTCTCGAGGACGCGTAGAGCCAGCTGAGCTGTGAAAATGTGACGTGAGGGCCAATCACACGTCACGCAGGCATGCATTTATCATTTCATCTACGACTGCGAGAGGATTTTATGTTCTCATGACTCATGTCACTTGCTGCTTACTCTGAACTCTAACACGTCGATCAACGCTAAAATTCATTTGGAAGCTACTATTACTGTAACAAAGAAAGAAAAAAGGTCGCCAATCTGCCTTCCTGAAGACTGGAACACTAAATCTGTCTCGCACGTTTCTACTCGTTAGGTCTTCTGACTAAAGTTGAAAAAATAATCTCACGAGACATTTTGGTTGAAAACTGTGTTACGCTGTACGGTCGGCGTGGACGGAAACCGACACTCGGCTGGACTCGCACGAACGAGCTTACTCGCGTCCGAAACGCGAACGTCCCCCGGGGCCAGCACACGCGTGAGCAGAGAGCGCGTCGGAGCCGCCCGCCGCACGCGGACCCGCAGCTCACGCGGTCAGCGCCCCCGCCCCCGAGACCCTGATGCCAGCCGGAGCGCGGACGCAACCGCCCGATGGAGCGCGGACGCCGCTGGGGTTGAGACTGTGGGTGGTTGGTCGCTGCGCTGGTGGTAGGAAGAGAACGTGGACTTTCACGGGGGTGGATGCGCGGCACTCAGAAGTCTGGACTCCGAGGAGTCTGACCGCGCGCGTTGCCATTGCCACAGAAACGAGCAAAAGCGATAGCTAGCGAGCAAGCGAGGCAGACGCGGTAGACCGGGTAAAAGCGCCGGGTTTCGGCCGCCTCCTCCACTCCCCCCTCCCCCTCCCTCCACCTCCTCAGGTAAGCGGCGTCGGCGCGGCAACGCTGCCAACGCCAGAGCGCTGGGGCGCCGCCGGGGGGAGAGAACAAGAGGCAGGGACTAAGATCTTGGGCTGCTGCTTCTGGTACCTGCTGGAGCTATCCCATCTTCCCATCGATCAGGTTCTTACCCGTTTCTTACACGTTTGGGGATCAGTATCAACTATGGAAAATCGAATTAAGCTGTTACCATACGTTCTCCAGATTATTGGTGATTTTGTCCTCGATTTCGCCCCTTTCGGTCGTCTGCTGCTGTCGAGTACAATAGGTTTGTCGAAGGATAACTACGCAATCGATAGTTGGACGCGCTGAGCTGACTAATTAGTAATTTCGTCCTTTTGCGCAGTTCTGAGCACGAATTAGATCTGGCTTTGCATATAGTACTAATTAGAACATGGGGAGCTCCGTCAGTTGCCTGTTGGGCGGCTCCAAGTCGAGGCGATATCAGAATGGTCATCCCGCGGATTCGTCTCCACGTTCAGGTACATTTCATTTGGTTCGGTTCCGTGAGTTCATGATCATGGGAGACTTCTACTTAATAGTTTCCGCACTTCAAAAGTGCTGCCAACGAGTTTAAGAGCGTGTATGTCGTTTTACATGAAAAAGAATGGAAAACAATTTGCAAACTGTCCTCTTTAGACACTGTGCTCTCGCATTATCCAATTGTGTTCCAAAAGAAATGCAACGATGAGAAAATTAGGATGCCTTTGTAGATCTCCCTGTAGCAAATCGTTTGCTGCAGTTTATTTCTTTGCAATAGGAGGGACATCTAAATATTTATCGGTTGTTCATATATAGGAAAGTTTGATTGGCACGATTTTGTTTTCATACAAAAGATTTGGCCCAACAGTTTGAAATATTGCACAATATATGCTTTATGAGTATAATTATGACCCAAAATAATACATCAGAGTATCAGACAAAACCAGCTCTTGATGTTCTTATGTGTTTCATTCTTGCAAAATGTGCACTGCTGCTTGCAACTCTGGTTTGAGTAACCTGTAATTCATATCTAGTAGTACTAGAGGCGGCATTCTCTTACTAAGCCTAAACATTGATTTTATTAGCCATTTCCTGCGTTTGGGATCCTGTCATCCCGACAGAAACTATACAATGACTAAGACATTAGGCAATTTTATTAGAAAGGTAAACTGTTTTACCTTTTACGCCTTGCACAAAGATGAACTTTTTTACCTCTATCGTATAATCTAACATACAAAGGTGTTTGTTATATTTAAGCATTAATGTGTGGGGATTTTGGCCTTAACCGTAATACCATCAACCAAATTGACTGCTATCCTATTGCAGTGCACTTGTTTGTGTTCTTTTGCTTAACAGCATTTGATGATGCATCCTTGATGAAAGTGTAGGCCATGTATTATCAAGAGCTGGAAATAATGTACAAGTCTTCTCCCTAAATGAACTGAAGTCTGCCACACGAAACTTTCACATGATGAACTGTATTGGCCGTGGGGGTTTTGGAACGGTGTATAAGGTGAGACCCTGGACTTGTTTTATGCATTTCTTCTTCTTACTCTTACTTTATGGCCTTTCTGTTACCAATATCTGTTACTACTACTCCAAAGATCTCTTTTGAGAGAACTTTGCAAATATAGTGGTCAATCAACCAGCAAATATTGAATGACTAACGAAGGTTCTACCTCACTTAGGGAAACCTGAAAGATGGCACTCAAATTGCAATAAAAAAGCTTTCAGCTGAATCAAAGCAAGGAACTAACGAATTCTTGACAGAGATTAATGTCATATCAAACGTCAGGCACCCGAACCTTGTACAGCTGATTGGGTGTTGCGTTGAAGGGAATAATAGACTGTTGGTGTATGAATATGCAGAGAATAACAGTTTGGCAAATGCTTTGCTTGGTAAGTTCAATGTTGGAATTTTACTTTCATAAACCTGTGCGATGTATTAAGTTTACCTTTGTGAATTGTGACCAGGATCAAAGAATAAATGTATTCCATTGGACTGGCAGAAAAGAGCTGCTATCTGTATTGGGACTGGTTCTGGCCTTGCGTTTCTTCATGAGGAAGCACAACCACGCATTGTCCACCGTGATATCAAGGCTAGCAACATTTTACTTGATAAGAAATTACTGCCTAAAATTGGAGATTTTGGACTGGCCAAGCTTTTTCCGGATACTATCACTCACATTAGCACACGTGTTGCAGGAACAACGTTAGTGCTTCTCTCATCCTTTTTACTGTATTTACTTGCTTTTTCAGTGAAGTTATGTGTATTTCATGTCAATTTTCAGCATTGTGCTATGCTGCTTTTAGTTAAGAGTGTTTAGCGATGAAAGGAAAGACATATTCGTCAGCTGCCTTTAGTTACTTTTGCAGTAATTTACCAATATGCTGATCGACTAATTTTAGTTTGCTTAGTCTGGAATAACATACTTGTGTTGATCTCTCAGTATATAATGTTTCCTGCAGGGGTTATTTAGCGCCAGAGTATGCCTTGTTGGGACAGTTAACCAAGAAAGCAGACATATATAGTTTTGGGGTGCTTGTTCTAGAAGTGGTAAGTGGTCAAAGTAGCAGCAAGTCGACTTGGGGCCCTGATATGCATGTCCTTGTGGAATGGGTAACTCAATTTCCCCCCTCGTTTCCTGTTAAGTGCGAACCTTGTAGCAATTGTCGTGCTTGCATCAACTCTTGATGGACTGTACGATCACACGCGCACACAATACAGGTGTACTGATGTTCACCGTGACAGACTCCCATTAACACTGATGACGGTGTTTCCCCTTGGCATTCAACATATAGGAGTTGCTGTTCTTCTGAAAATGATTGAATTTATTACTTGGGTTAAACTGCAGACATGGAAGCTGCGGGAAGAAGGAAGGCTTTTGGAAATTGTTGATCCAGACATGGGAAAGTACCCAGAGGAGCAAGTGCTTCGTTTCATCAAGGTGGCGCTGCTGTGTACGCAAGCCACATCCCAGCAGAGGCCATCCATGAAGCAGGTTGTGCATATGCTATCTAACCAAACAGAAATCGATCTGCAAAATGTCGTCCCACCAGGTGTGCTGAAAGAACCTCGCCACCGTACCGGTGGTTTTGGGGGTTTGACAGTAGACACATCCTCAAGTGAGAGCACCAAATGCAATCCAGCTGAATCCGTTAGCACACAGACCAACATGAACAGCTACCAGTTGAGCACGACTGAGGTGTCGCCAAGGTGATGCTGTCGACTATCGGCTTGCAAGCTTGTTTGCCATCTTCGGAGGGCTCTCACACTCCCATGATTCTTTACTGTGCTGAACGCTGACAAATTCTCTTGATATGAAAAGCCCTTGTTCATTTCATCCTGATTTTAGGAACCTAATAGAATGTGAGGGCCGTTGTTGCGAATTGCTGATGTACAGGAATTGTAGTTCGCCTTTTTTCTCGAAGGAGGAATTGTAGTTCACTTGACAATGGACATCATATGTTCTTTAAAGCCCGTTGTAGGGATACATAGCAAGAGTACTAGAGTAGTGTATTCAAGACTGCAGAAGCTGCGTTCGGAATATGATCAAGAAAGTTGCGGTGAAGAACGGCTACTATACATAACATACTAATGTTCCAGACATAATTGTCACAGCTTAACGTATAACCTTAATTTACCTCCTTTTCATCTTGGCTGAACAGGTGCTATAAAAAAAAGGGGTTGGACCTAATATGATTGTTTCTGGAAAAATCATTCTTCTGTTGCTTTTCATTCATGCTTCAAAGCTTATTAAGTTAAATAAACACCTAGAGTATGACTCCGTTTGTTAGAATGTCTTTCAACAACCTGTGGTGCTTCTTCATAAGTTATTGTAGCCCACTGTTGACAATAGTATTTTTCCCGAGCACTTATGGTATATAATGACAGAAATTTCAGACATCAAGTTGTACATTTGACACATTTAATTATTCATTTAGCAAGAAGCCATATCATTCAACACATTTAGTATAAGTTCCATAAAGCTGCGGTGAAAGAGAGTCCATTTTTCACGGACAAATTGATCCTCAAAGCCAAAGGGCGTTCAATACTATCGAAAATCATGTATTGGATGGGTGACCAAGTATTTAGAAGGTCGCTTTCGGAGGAGAGAGGCCACTGTGGGGGGGAGGGGGCTCCTAGGGATAGCAACAGGTCGAATCAGGGTTGGGTGGAATAAAATCACGTCCGACTCGAAACCCGACAGTGCCAACCCTACTCGAGCCCGAAATAGCGAACGGGCGAAATTTGAGATCCGCACCCGCACCTGTTGGGTGCTCGTCGGGTCACGAGTGTCCATCGGGTCACCGTAGCTCGCTACACTCATTTCGTTGCAGTTGTGGGACAGCCGGCCGAGGAGGCTGGAGAGGGGCAACGGGAGGGGGGCTGGGGAGGGACATTGGGGAGGCGACCAGGGCTGCCGAGCGGGGAGGAGGGGTGGGGCAGTGGCGGGAGGGGCGGCAGGGCGAGGAGGAGGGGCCGGGTGAGGAGGCCAAGGCACGACGGTGGGGGTGGGGAGGTCGGACTGCTGGAGGCGGCCAGAGGGCATGGCGGCTGGGCGGGAAGGCATGAGGTGGGGCTAGGCGGGGAGGTCGATGGCGAGGGGCGACATTGTTTTGAGGCTAAAATTTTGATGGGCTGAGATAAGTTGGACTGGGTTATATAAATTGAGAATAGATTTCGGGTGACCCAATAGGTCCCGTGGGTGAAAATTAAAATCCAAACCTGATCTGATCTGATTTAAGTATCGGATCCGTAGACGAAAAATGGATACTAAACTTGGACCCATCAAGTGCAAAACCCGCGGATACTTGAATCCACGGTCCAATTGCCATCCATAGAAGCTCCTTAACCAAAGAAGAATTCTGGAGTGGCACCCGACTCCAGCGAAATGATGAAACAAGCCTTTTCTTTAGGCGCCGGGACAAGTGAAATAGACGCATACATTGCAATTGCATTTGTAAGTGTATATGAATCCAATGCATATATTTGTTTCTGTGGCATGCAGGCTAGTAATATAATGAAACAATTCAATTGAAGTTATCGCAGAAGTATAACAGCATATCACTTTGCAGTTTGAACCAAAGAGGACCACAAGAGTTGAAATAAGAGTCTGTTGGGCTTAGTTTAGCTAATCCAATCAAGAATTCAGGCCTTATTTGGTTCAGTTTCTGTTAGTTTTTACTGCTCAGAAACAGAAAACCAAACCAAATAGCTTGTTTCTACAAATAACTTCTAAGAAGCAAAAACTGTTATTATTACTAAAAGCTGGTCTGAAGAAATTTTTATAGCTTTTGATGGATAATGTTCTAAGAGGTATTACATATATTATACATTTCATCCATATTAAAAATCAATTCAAAAGCAGATTTTCAACATCAACTTTTAAAAGCAGTTTTTAGAAAAACCTTAACCAAACCAAACAGTGATTCAATCTAACAGTACAATTACATTCTTCTAAGATACAGAAAAAAGAAAAGAAAACATCTGCCTTTGTACCGAACAAAAAGAAAAACTAATGGTAGGCATAGCCCATAACCACAATTCCCAGATTTATTCGATTGGCAGGAGAACATCATAAGCTTATTGCTTTTCTCCACCCACTTATGACATCTTCCTTCCTAATAGGCAGTGGGTAAAGAAACATTAACATGAACTAACAATAACAAATCTCTTGACACACTATTCTTTGTCTACAAAAGCTGACTCGGCAAGATCGATAGCCCGAGCTAGAGCCGCCGCCTTATTCTCACATTCACGTTGTTCGTCATCTGGAATACTGTCAGCAACAATGCCTGCTCCAGCCTGAAGATGAGCAACCCACTCCCGACGCCTATTCACGTCTTTGTACGAGTACATCGTGTTGTGGCTTGGTGCTGTTGAGAATACAATGGTGCGGAGAGCAAGGGTGATTTGCATGTCACCGTCAAATGATATCCCTCCTAAACCACCACTATATGGTCCTCGCCTTGTGACTTCCAACTCATCTATCAACTCCATGGCTTTCACCTGGTCATGAAAAAAATTAGTATGCAACAGTCTTATCAGAAGTGGAAAATGACAATAGCTCAAGCCTGATTTGTAAACTTATTAAGGGCAGTGAAAACGAGATAAACTTGGATTAGCTAAAAAAGAGTCCAGCCGCTAAAACTGAGTGTTGTATGCAGGAAGAATCTATGAATGTTGACTGAGTTTACAAAAGAGAGCAAAAAAGAAAAGGAACACTGTGCAGTTAAAGTAGACATATCAAGAATCTATATAAGCAACATGCAAGCAATCTCTGCTGATAAGGAGATCCAAAAGGACTACAGTAAGTACAAAAGTTCTTGCTGGGGTAAATTTGGCAAACATGTCACAGACAAAAATATAAAAGGGCAAAGGTTGGACGGTAGATCCAAATAAGAAGTTTGGAAGGGAAGCTTCACCTTTGGTGCTCCACTGACTGTTCCAACAGGCAATGCAGCTCTCAGGGCATCCCAGCTCTGGAGATGATCATCCAACTGTCCACTAACCTGCAAATGATATAAATTACATTTCTATTAGACACATTGTTTTCCAACATAAAAACAGAAGGCTAGAATCCTTCATCATATACAGTAAAGTCAAAGTATTCAACAGAGAGAAACAAGTAGGATTTTTAGAGAACTGTAAGATCTTGCATCATACAATTTTCATCAAAATGTTCTATAATGAGAAACCAAACCCTTAAATTGACAAGTATTCGTTTAAGTACATATCATATCAACCTCAGAACAACAACGAAGATGTCATTCAGAAAATAGCGAAGATCACTCATTTGCAGTGCAAGCTTATTTGACTTATGCATTCTTATGTTTGTTGAATAAGGCCAAATTGTAAAACAAACAAAAAAGTGTCATGCCCAATGATCAGAATCAGTAGGTGTTCATACAATAAGCCAAATAAGTTCATTAGAACAAACATGTGAAGGTTGTTTCGGCCTTTCGGGAAATAGAAAATGTATGTAATTTTCGTATACTGAGCTAACTTACATCTGAATGCTACAAGTAGATAATAGAAGCTCAATAAATTTTTCTAAATTAAATTCACTGAAGATGATTACTGAAGTTAACCAAAGGAGCCACTATGAATGGCCAAATTATAAAATGGATATATCATGAGAAACATTGTTCACATGACAGAAGAAGAGCCTAACCGTGGAGCTGATGTGCATAACATGGGAGTACCGCTCAATGTTCATTAACTTCTCCACCTTTACTGATCCAGGTTTGGAGACCTGTCAGGTAGAAGTACTCATCAGAAAACTCGCAATACTGCAGCAGCAGAGCAACACATTTCCTTTAAAAAGTTCTGGAGAATGGCAACAGTTGCAGCCTAACAGGGCGGTCAAGTTTATTCCACCAAGACTAAATCAAAAGGTAATGATATTGCGTTCATGTCAAAATGCAATGCAGTGGATCTTACGGACTTCTTACAAGGAAAATACAGAGTCTAGACAAAAGTAATACAAACCTTGCCAACATCATTCCTTCCCAAGTCTACGAGCATAATGTGTTCAGCACACTGCTTTTCATCACTTAACAATTGTTGCTCTTGCATCTCATCTTCCTTCTCTGTCTTTCCCCTGCGAGCAGTCCCAGCAAGTGGTCGGTTAATAATCGTCCCCTGAAAAAGATTAAAAAGTTTGGGATTAGTAAAAGGACAATGTGGCAATTTGATGAATAGCACAAAAAAGGTACATACCTTCCTGACTCGTGTAAGAATTTCCGGGCTTGATGCAACCAGGACACAGCCTCTTGCCTAATTAGACAGTAAAAGGCTGTTGCTTAGAACTTTAACAGCAAATAGATGCACATGACAGTGTTCGAAATTGGTAATGCTTCGGCACCTACCTGTACATATGACATGTATGGGCTAGGGTTCACAATTCGTAAAGCTCGATAAACCTCAAACGGATTGGCATACGTTCGCCTCTCGAACCTCTGACTTAAGACAATCTGAAAGATATCCCCAGCCATGATATGCTCCTTCGCCTTCATAACAGCATTCTTGTACTCATCACTTGTCATGGTCGACTTGTTCAAAGGTGTACCAAACTGGCGAGTATGCAGCTTCACAAATCCTGGAGACAGTGTAGGGCTGGAGTAGAAACCAAATAGATATAGAGTGTGTGAGCACCAAACAAAAGTAAGCAGCAGGACTGAATGAATAGGCACAGCATAACTTACACATTGGAATTGTGCACTTTAGATAGCAACAGGTTCAGCCGGGACCTGCCATCTTGGTATGCTTCCTCAGTAGATGCATGCCGGTCCAGATTTACCCAGTGGATGACATATGCTTTCTGAAACAAGCATAGGGCCACATAATTTGAAATGAATACAAAGTTTCCACAACTTGTTGTCCAACCCTATACTATAGCTATCTAGAAAGGCAAATAGGGTACTGTTAGGCTGCAAAAAGGTACAAATCCTGCAACAAGCTAAATGCAGGTTTGACAAGTTATTTTGCCTCATAAGTTGCAGATAACTGAAAATTAGAAATAACGTATCTGAGTGATGAGTTTCAGACTTTCAGTCTTGTCATCGATGTGAACCGAACACAAGATGCAGCAACGGCAAACTACCCATTTCTAAGGTTAAGTAACAGTATAGTTAACTTTCTAGTTTGTAATACTATGTATCTTCTTCTGCGCTTGAAAGGAGGTGCTTAAACAGATAGTGATGAACTAGATAGAAATTAATGCCAAAAAAAACTATGATCGTAAGCCAATATCTTACACTGACAGGACAAGAGAATCATAACTTTGTTCAGAAATGGGAATTCAAGAATAAGCACCTTTTCGACATTGTCGAAGACAAGAACATCATCGTAGAGCCCCAAGTGAACGTCAGGAAGGTTCCTGTCGTCCTGGGGAGCACCAGAGAACGGTAGCTTCTTCTTCTCAACATACCGTACAGTGTCATAGGAAAAGAACCCAACCCATCCACCTGTCACAAACAAGAAACAAATGTAAACAATTCACATTTCATCACTGGCAACATAAAATATTTCCCCCTTGTCGATTTTGGTTGCTCACCGCAGAATGAGTCAGGGAGCTGGTCGATCTGCTGCGGATGCCACCCCTCCATCATGCTCCTGGGTACCTGCATAGGATCGTCCACGATCTGCTCCGTCACCTGGCCCTTCTCGTGGTCCATGATCGTGACCTTGTGCTCCTTGGCCACTATCTCCATCACCGGGTGGGCTCCCACCATGCTGTAGCGGCCCTGCAATTCAATCCAGTTCCAAGGAGTTATTGCCGAGGACAAGAAGCGATAAGGGAGGAGCAGATCGGATACAGGGGAGCATGGGAGACGTACGACGTTGGTGGTACCCTCGGGCCCCTGCTCGACGGACTCGAAGAGGAAGCTGGGGGTGTCGACGTTGTCCTCGGGGACGAGGCAGCGGTAGGCGAGCACGGGGGTGAGGTGGTCCGACACGATGCACTCCCACATGGGCACCAGGTTGCCCTTCCCGCTCCCCCGCGCCGCCGCCTCGAAGAACCGCCTCCGGTCCTCCCCCGCCGCCTTCGCCGCCACAGCACTCCTGCTAATCACTGCGCTCGCTTGCGGCATCCCGGCGCAGCACCTCACGCTTCCGGGGCCGCTGCTGCTCCTCCTCCTCCTCCCTCCCGTTGCAGCCCTAACCGGGGCCGAAGGCGCTGCCGGGGCGGGGCGCGAGGGCGAGAACGCGGAGGTGGCGGCTACGGATTCCATTGCGCTGGCTTCGGCTCCCCAGACTGTGCGCTCTATCCGATTTGGCGCTCGGAGAAAGCGAATGGGGGGAGTGCGCTTATATAAGAAGTTGCAATATGGTTCGAAAATTCAAAATAGTTAGCAGCCAGGCGAGAGTTGGATACCTCGACTGGGACAGGCGCGGGGGGGGGGGGGGGGGGAGGGGGAGCACCAGGCTGATTTCCAAAAAAAAGGCGATCCTTTCGTGCTGAGGAATGCTGGGACGGCGGCGATGGCGAGCCTGGGTTTTTGGTTTGACTCTTGGTTGGTTGATCGGGACCCGGGGAGGTGGAGGAAGAAGAGGCCGCCTCCTCAGCTTGCCTCGACAAGGATATACACACGTGACACGTCCGTCAAAAATAAGAGCATCTCGAATCTGATGCAGGGATAATACTCACCTCGTGGCAAGCGTGGATATATAAATACATCTATATATATATATATCTATATATATATATATATATATATTTATATATAACTAGTTATAGAATATCCTATTCTATGGCCGGACTCAACTCACACATTTGACCCAAACCGAATAACCCGATACAACCCATATGCTCAAATTCTGAGTTTTTTTTCCTATTTTGATCTGCAGTTTCGACCCGTGGGGTCCGTACCATGGACAATAGCGCGGATATTGTAGCGCGAACACGGCCAACATCCGCGCTATTGTCCATGGCGCGTACCCCTACCTTCACCTCCAGTTACGAGCCCTGGGGTCCGCGCCATGGACAATGACGCGGATATTGTAGCGCGAACACGGCCAACACCCACGCCATTGTCCATGGCGCGGACTCATACCGTCACCTCCAGTTCCGAGCCTTTAGGGTTCGCGCCATAGATAATGGCGCGAATGTTGGCGCGCGAACACGGCCAACACTCGCGCCATTGTTCATGGCGCAGACCCGCCTTCCCCTCCAGTTCCGAGCCCTGGGGTCCGCGCCATGGACAATGGCGCGGAACGCGTCCCGTACCCTGGCTATAGAATAACCTATATTATAGCTAGCTACATATTATACTTGTCATATATATAGATATATATGTGTGTGTGTCTCTCTCTCACAGCGAACGTTTTCGATCGGACGCTACGTGTACTATTTTCATTCATATATAAACCTCCTCGCTCTTAATAAAAAAAATAGAGAGAAACAGCCATTGCCAATCCCCTCCTCGTCGGTCCCTGCAGAGAGGCAAATTCTTCACCGTGCAAGCCTTGGCGTTGGCGCGCGGTGTGGGAGCCAGCCCATGGTGGCGCGACGAGGGCTAGCGACGCGGTGGGTCTCGACTACAAAGAGCGCGGCGTTATCGTCAAGGAGCTTGTCAGAGGGTTCGTCTCGACTCCGTTTGACGAACAATCACGACGAGTAGAGCACTTCACGGCGTGGCTCATGACAACAACTAGAGTTTGCTCTCTCTTTTTTCCACCCTCTCCCTCTCTCCCAACGGTATCTCCCTCACATCGTAAGAGCTAGCACTCCAATAAATATCAACTTCTGCAATAGGTCCATCCCGTCCTCTCTCTCCCCTTCAAAAGATTTGGCTTGATAT